>NW_028261388.1:53566762-55049262 GCF_051295495.1 Thamnophis sirtalis
TTAATTTTCCATTATGCAACCTAGTGTTGTATCATGCGATCACTGGAACTCTAATTTTTTTTTATAATTTGCTACAAGTTGTTCTTTTAGGCAAAAGGAAGCCAATGCCCCCACAATGCCCTTTTCATTCCCACCTGGGAGATAGATAATACTACTACATTGTTTGCATGAAATTGGATGATCTGCTGATATTGGATATAAATTTACTGACTAGATGACTAGAAGATGGTAAAGCTGAATAAATGAATTGATGTACAAATTAAAAAATAAGGGGCTTACACACACCTTTTCCTTACCCTTCTTATCATGGGACCAACTCCAGAAATGTGCACCTATTTGCTCTCAGAAATGTCCACATTTACTCTCAGTGAGATGTCAGAATAGAGCAGGGGTCTCCAACCTTAGCAAATTGAAGCCTGGTGGACTTCAACTTCCAGAACTCCTGGAATTCTGGAATTTGAAGTCTACTAGGCTTCAAGTTGGAGACCTCTGAAATAGAGAGTCTGGATAAAAAGGAGCAATCTTTTATCCATACAGGATTCCTGATTTTTTTGTCATAGCCTCTCCCTTGGAATCAGATCAAAAGCTGATCTGATACATAAAGGCTGCAAAAGGGGTGCCTTTGGATGGTGAAGAATATTTTTAACCTAAATGGTGTGAGACCAGAATAATGGTCTAAGGTTGAAGGGTCCAGTCTAAATCCTTCCTGTTGGTTAACTCTAATTATTTTTACTTTGGACACAATCCAACCCTTTAAATAAAGATACTTTGCATATACTTTGCTTATTATATTAAGCTAGATAATTGGTCTATAGTTGGCAAGATTAAATCCATTTCCTCTGTTCCTCTAAAAGGGGATAACTTTGGCCTCATTCCATCCAGATGGAAAATGTGCTGTGCTATTAATATAAGTTAAAAGGGCACTACCAATCTTTACTTTCTTTCAGCAACTCTGGAGGGAGTTCCAGGAGCTTCCCCAGATTTCAGTTGTATAATGAAATACTCAGCCATCCATAGACACAGGAAGGCATTCAGTAGAAGTCATCACTGAGTGAGGAACCACCATTGGATTATTTGTTTAATATTCCTGGTTTTAAAATTTCTGAAAGTAACTTGTTCAAATATCCGCAGGTATTTGGCGGATGAAATTTAAAACACTACTTGTAGGAGAGCAGTTAATTAGGTACCATAACCAAGTTGAGTTCTTAAGCTTAACTCCCCCCCCCTCAATCCTCTTTCAGTGCTTGTCCTTCTTAGTTTGATTGGTGCTTTATATTATTGTGCTCTCTGAATGACTGAAGGGAACCTAATGAGTTGTTAGGTTGAAAAGTATACTCTGCAGTAAGAAGGGCCTTTTTTAACTGTATAGCAATTTGTTAAACAAACCCTAAATATCGGGGCCTGAGAGTTTGGATAATAGATTGGTAATATACCAATATCTTTTCAGAAGCATTTGCTAAACAGATTTGGAAGTGGAGTTGAAGTAATGATTCTAAATTTAACAGAGTGGGCAAGTTTCTAGCAATTCTAGAAGACCATTTGTTTTGAATGAGTCTTTTTATTGTGGTCTCAGAGGACAGCTAGGAACTTAAGAATTACTTTAGGATAGATGGCACATTAATGGGAAATGGTCACTGTCTGGGTTTATTATATCAAGTACTGAATGTGGAACCATAAAATAATCAAACACACTTGCTCCTTTGGAGCTTCAGAAAGTTAGTTCCACATCCAGGCTATCTATAAGCGAGTCCACTCTGAAGTCTGCCATATTATAGTTTTATTTTTAGACTGTTGAGCCAATAAAGGAAATATTATTTCATTTGAAGGGAGAGACCAATTAAAATGAGTTTGTAAAAAAGCATCTGACTCTCCAATGTGAACATTGAAATTACCAGCAATAATTACTAATGCATCTGGGTACTGGCAAAGCAGTCTGGAGTTATAGTTGCCAAGAATATCCCAAATACTATCAACTTCATCATATGTTTGTAATAGGGAAATATATATATTGATGAATAACATATTGTGAGGCTTAATATGAACAAAATGGGCTAGAGCCATACTGCCACATGGCCCCAGCACAGTCACAGAGATGTTAAATTTTGTAGTTACCATTTTGTTCAAACCTCCAAAGGAATCTTTTATTTTTAATGCTGGGTAATGCCTGGAGTGTGTATGGAGTGTACCTAGAAAATGAAATATCACCCATGGTCCATATTTTCTTCAGCAACAAAATATCAGAAGTTAATATATTATAGAAAAAAGCTGTGCTATTAGGATGGAGTCCAGAGGGAAGCAGACATTAGGAAAGGGTCAGGATAGTTGGATTTTGGGTTGTTTTATTAGGATTCTTTTCTTCTCGGGGTCTATGGCTTCTTTATTACCTTTATTGCTTTGCTTTTATAGTGCAATCCAGCCAGTGTTGTTGATTTATTTATATGATTTTATTTGTATAGCCACCCATCTAACCTACGCAACTCTGGGCAGCTCATAGTAATTAAAACAGTTTCAAAAACAGAAAACAAATGAAAACAAATATACATCCTTTAAGCTAAGCTTGATTTTTGATGATTATGTACAAACAGTAAATCAATGTGTTTCCCTTACAACAATGTGGAGGCGATTTCCTATTACTTTTTGAGGAAGTAGCTTTTTCAATTTCTCAATTTAATTTAGTGTCTTTGCATTTCCATTGATGTCTCATGAGAAACCTTAGAGTGAAACTGCAGCTCTGTTGATGTTATATTTTCTGTTTATTTTCCAAATAGATTAACAGAACAAATAGATGATTTTCATTAGATGAAGTTATGAACAAAGAAAATAGTTTTAACAAATTTCTCCAATGCTCCAATAATAATCTAGGATTCTCACATGAAACTCAGTTTTGTCTCTAATTTCCATGGATGATTGACTCTGAAGTTAGTCATTATTGACTTTGGAAAGTTCCAAAGAAATGAGGTTTTCTAGAAAAGGTGTTAGAGTAAAAGTAAGATTTAACAAACCCCTGAAGCATTCTTAGCAATATCAGCCTTCCACTGTAGGACCAAAGATCTAAAGTCTTCAAACAAATATAAAATAGAATATGAAATGACGGATTCATTCATTCATTCATTCATTCATTCATCTTATTTTATATTAAAACTATATCCATATGATATATTTTAGATACCTATTTTAACCATAGCAAACATATTTTTGAAAATTTTTCATACAAAAAATCTACTATTAAAACGCTAACACCAAATAGCTAAAAATATACAATAAACAAAGCAATTATAATTTTCTAACACAGCCCCTCCTGGATTACAAATAAAACAGTAGAGCTCAGTGACATTTGTGAAAAGTTGTGCCTGTATTTCTGCAAGTATTTAGAGTAAGAGGTTATATAATAGAATGAATGAATTGGGTTTCCAGACCACTTGTTCTAAATTAGTACTGCTGTCAGAGATATCAGATATTCAGTACCACTATTGCTATGGTCAATAAATGTTTGTTTAAAAATAATTAAGAATTAAAGAAGTCAAGAATACATTAGGAGCAAATTCTACTTGAAAAATCTTATCAATTAATTTATTATTGGAAGAGATAATGTAAGCCAAGAATCCATAACATACAGCACCAGGCACCAGTGTGCTTCCAGACAATTCCCCTGGTGCCCAACAAGTTCAGCTTCCCTTGGAGCTTGTTAAAACTATTTTAATTAATTATTTACATTAATTAATTTTAATTAATTTAAGTAGGATATTGACATGCTGCAGAGCAAAGTACCAGCCTTTTGGAGTGCAATTTATTTGCAAGAATGCCTTTGGCATCCCAAGAAAGCTAGTTTGTCTTTTAGTAAATGCTGTCCAGTGACTGACCATGCTCATCACAGCAGCCCTGTTAATTTGCAAGTTTTTCACAGGAATCACCTTTTCTGCAAGCCTGCCAAATATTTTGACTTCCCAAATGTGCCTAAAACCTTGAAACATTGAACAAATAACTTGCACAAATTATTTATCAAAACAAAACTTTAGGAAGTTGAAAAAAAATTCCTTGTACTTAGCTTGTTCCAGGCAGACGGCTATGTTGGTCATTCCTGGACAGCTGGGGTGTGCTTTTGGCCTTCCTTAGCCTCTTTTTTTTCTGGCCTCAGATTTAAAGCAAAGCTGGGAGGCTGATACTAAATAATGGTTTTAATTTGTGGGATATTTAAAATAGTGTCTACATCAGTTTTTCTCAATCTTGGCAAGATTGAGAAATGCCGCCTAATTCTTAGCCACTTATCATGTCTCAGAACACTGTCAACTGAGTGGCTAGGTGAGATCTTTCAGATATATGGAAATAGGAGAGAAGAGATACAAGGTTTCTTTGTTTGGCTTCTCATCAGAGAATCCATGTTGGCAATTTTCTTCTTAAATGTGTATTAATTATTTTTGTTTGTGTTTATTCATCTTCTTGATATAGATACGCAAAAGAAAGTTCCAGAGGATTTTGACATAGACATGGATGCACCAGAGACAGAGAAAGCTGCTGTGGCGATACAATCTCAATTCAGAAAATTCCAGAAGAAAAAGGCTGGCTCCCAGTCTTAGTTGTTACCTCACAGTTTTCCCCATCAAACACTAGTCTATCTGGAAATGAATTAAAACTTTTAGATGCATGTACAGGAATAACCACTATTTAAAACCCCAATTGTCAGATATCAAAATAAGTATGCATATGTTGTGGCTTAGTCTCTATATTGACAACCAGTATCAGTTCTTCTGTAATCCACATTTTACCTGATATTAAAATAAAATATTAGGATGAAATTACTGAAATTTGGTCAGTCTTGCGCTGCATTCTTATATTATTTCAATAAATCCAGTGCTTTACATTAAAAGAATGCAAATGTTCACTTTTGTCTTCAGTGTGAGCGATAATCACCACATTATATTCTGTTTTGAGCTTATTTATTTTCTGAGGAATGAAAGTATACATTTTTCTTATCTCATTTGATGGGCCAAAATGTCATCCACATGTCAATAACCAATATTTTTTAACTACGGAAAGAGTCAAACATTTCAGCCATTTTCCAGTCTAAATATTTAATTGACTGATACTGATACCATAATAATAATAAATATGAGAGTTTTGAGTGGTGACATGGATACTTTAATCCAACAAGGTTTGGAGCATCATTTCTGCCCTTGCCACAGCCAACTACTTAAACGTGGTTCACTCAAGCTGAGGCACAAAAGGTGCCTACAATTTATGGACTATGTAGAGTTTCTAAAAACTAAATAGCAAAGTATTATTTTTAAGAGGACGCTTGGATAATGCTCCAAAAAGGAACTCACCTGAGCCCGCTCCAAAATAACATTTATTCAGATGTTAACTGTGGCATATACAATTGACATGAGAGAAACAGTTGCCTGTCACAAAAATTTTATTACCTAAACTTCATCATTTTCAAGATAGCAGGCCTTGGAAGTATGATGAAGATATCCATAGAAATTACTCAAATTGCTTCATGTTGAACCAGACTACTCAGCTTTTAGCATTAATCAGCAATTACCCCATGTTTCAAATGGGAATCTTTCACAGCTTTATGGGGAATAGACCAGAGAAGCTTTATATGAAATGATCTACGGTATCTTGCTATTCTTTCAGATAACAGATCCTGCAGTTCACATACTCGAAGGAAAGATGCCTGCAATCAAATGTTAATCTTTTTATTTAAACAATTAAGTAAAATATAAAAAAAACTCCTTGAAGTAAAAATGTGACACAGATTAATTCTCATGCATATTTATTTAAAAAAACAGAAATTAAAAATAAAGTTATGTACCGGCAATAATTAAGATTGGGTTCTCATCACAATAATTGGAGAAACACTTAAATCAATGAGAAATCCATCATTCATAACTAGGATAGCGCATTGATATCAAGGCAAAATCTGGATCCATTCAAATGCCTTGATTTCTCTCTGAATGAAAAGATACAATACTCACACTGAAGTTCTTGTAATTTATTTCAAATATAAAAAGGCAAATAAATATGAGAAAAAAGTATCACTTATATATCATTGATGCTGATAGTAATAATGCTGCAAAGCAGTCAAATGGCATTTGGTATTAAACGTTGGGCATATCAAATTAATCAAAAGCTTCCACACAGGTGTTCTATTTATTAAATGCTTTCTGCATTTGAAAGCTGACTTACAGTTTAATTGGCAGACATCAAAGGTTATCCAGCCAATTCATGACATCAGCACAATCATGTAAGCCAGATATTTAATAGTAATCTTTTCTGATGAGATCACAGGATAAAAGAAGGCAATGAAGGTGGGCTTCTTTCCAACATCTGCCAATTCTGAGAATTGCCTCCTATGACTGTTTTAGCACAATGTATTCCCTCCTTGCCACCTGCTTTATGTAGTTGGGCCAGATTGGAGATTGCAATATTTACTATTGCTCTGATTTTTGTACAATTTGCACATGAGGGAAGAATAGTAGCAAGAGAACTACTGAAACATATTTGTAATGTAGCTAAATTCTTTTGATGAGATTCTTCCAGATCTCTTGCCCCAAATTAAACAATGGGTTCAATATTTTGGTTCCTCACTTAGTTTATTCTCAGCATAGAGAGAAGGACACATACAGTTCATGGGGAATTTTGATTATTTTTATTGTCAAATAAATATAATTTGTGAGCATAACATGTGGACATAATTTGTTTCAATCAAGCAAAAATGAACTGCATGTATGAGCCTTTTTTCAACCTGGCATTTCTTGATATATTACAATATAACCTCCATAATACCCACCAGTCAAATTGACTTAAAAGTGTGAGAATTGCAATTTAACAGATTCAAAGGTTATTACACAAAATAGATAAATTTTAGTAAGTCTAGAGGCTCTTCTTCAAAAATGTATCTTTATAGATTATAGTGATTACAAAGACTCCTGATTAGAAAGATGCAGATGCTTCCCCATTGCTTATAACCAAATAGCTTGCTTAGCTCTGATTTTATGTCTGTCAATTAACAAAAATACATGTTTTATCATCTCACCTTCAGTGAAACATATGGAGCCATGGTTTACATATTCAAATATTTGCTTGGCTCTGTGGGCTACATGGGGATCAGAAGGAATGGAGCTTTACAAGAGAGAGCGTTCTCCAGCTGTTTAGAGGCACAGCATTTCCTGTCCATAGCAATCACAGCAAAACTGTCCACACGTCTCCTTTCTTTAATTTACTAGCTGAGCTGCAAAAAAACCAAAGTAAAGCAGTGAGAGGTAATCCACTTCAGTGCCGCAACTCAACAAACAGTGACAGCTGTGGAGAATGAGTTGTTCTGGAAGAACATTATGGCTGAGCTGCTGGTCTCTGGATTAGTGCAGTAAATACAATAAATGCTTACCATTAGCAGAGGTAAAAAAATAAAAAAGGGCTGATCAAATCCAGGTATCATTTTTGTTGTTCATCCAACTATTTGTGATGTGTATCAATATAACTTATTTGAGTTCTTATGAACTCATGCTTGCAATACCTGGTTTCTTGTCTTCGGCTGGCCTCTTTTCTATTTTATTTTTCTAAACATCAGTGCCTTTTCTAAACACTCTTGGTTTCACATTGTGACCAATATATTTAAGTCTTAATTTCATCATTAGCACTGCTGACTGTTTTTACTTAATCTATTATTGAATTATTTGCTTTTCTTCCTGTCCAAGGTACTCTCAGCAATTTTTTTAGCACCACAGTTCAAATCCATTGATTTTTCTTTATTCAGTCTCTCTGATAGTACAGCTTTCACAGACATAAATATTTTGTGGTTTTGTATAATACAGATTTTTTTTGGTAATGTGATGTCTTTACACGTTAACCTCTTATTTATGATCTTTCCCCCAAGAAGCAGATGTCTATTTTTTCATTGTAATAATCATTATTTCTGTAGACTTTTGAGCACAGGAAGCAAAATCTCTTACTGCTTCCACACTGGCTTCAGTATACTCTCATTTTTCACCTTCAGTAAAAATTAGGCTACCAAAGTAGTTTCATCACAACTTCTGAGGTAGTTCAATTTCTTCTGGCAATTTTAATTCCAGATTCTATTTTTGTAGCCAAGCATTCCTCATAATATAATCAGTATGTGTTAAGTAGTTGGGATGATAGTATATATTTTGGCACACTAATTGAAGCAGATAGTTGCTTAATATTCATTTTGACTGTTATTTTCCAGTCAGTGTAAAATATCTACATGGTTGTATGAATAGTCTCTAAAACTCATAGTTCTATGTCTTTAAGGATTGTCCACTCTATCTATCAACCCCTGCATCAAAGCCTTTGTAGAATCAACATGGAAATAATGTCTTAAGCACTCACTTGGCTTTTCCATTATCTATCAGATATTTGCAATGAAATCTGCAGTGCTGCTGCTGAAATCAGATTATATGTCCAGTACTTTTTGTTTCTTATATTGTTAAAGTCCAGGCTGCAAAATCTTGAGCATCATCTTCATAGCATGTGAGATGAGTATAATTGTTTGCTACTCTGAATTGTCTTAGCTCTTCCCTTTTTTGGTATTGGAATAAAGACTGATCTTTTCCAGTCCGCAGGCCAGTTCCGTGTTTTCCATACTCACATTGAAACAGCAAGAAGCACTTTAATCCCTTACAAGCAGATCTATTGGAAATCTTCTATGTCATAAACCATCAAAGTTTTTTGTGGCTTTTTCAAATGTTTGGTTTTTGTTTAGTCTTCATACCTTTGTATGTACCAGTGATTTGGGGGTCTTTTTGTAGAGTCTTTTTTTTCTCCATTTATCTTTTGTTATAATCATCTTTGTATAACAGTTTTTTCTTAATTTCTCTAATTCTGTGAAATAAATGTCTTCTCTTTAGTATTCTCTAAAAACTTACATTTAGTTGGGTAAATTTTACTCTTTTGCTGCTGCTTTTTGTCTTTCCTCAGCTGTTTTCAACATATCTTAACATATCAGTCCAGAGTTCTTAAGGCACTCTCTCAGATCTAACCCATTAGCTCTATTATATATTTCACTACATTATTTGGATGGAATATGGCTATGATAGTATCTTCCTGATTTTGTTTGCTTTTTTTAGTGGAATTTGGAAACAAGTAGTTCATATTCTGAGCCAATAGATTTTAATTTTGTTGACTGATTGGAGTTCCTCCAACATTGTTTCTGAACTATTTAGTCAGTTAAGTTTCAGTATTGTCCATCTGATAGTGTCTATGTGTCAAATTGTCTGTTAGGTTTTTGGAAAAAGACATTTCTTGTGAACATCAAATTAGCCCAACTGAACTCTTGGACTTCAGAAGACAGGTTCATGTTTTAAAAGGATCTCCCTCAACTTGTACTTTGAACCCTACCACATAAAATACAATTCAATGATAAGAAATGTAATATTCTGCACTTAGGTGAAAAACCAATTAGACAAATGTAAGATAGGTGGTTTCTGGCTTGGTTTGGTATTTATGAGAAGATCTGGATATCCTGATAGAGTACAAATTAATCATTATCCAGCTAGCTGTGTGCTTCAGCTGTCAAAAGAGCTGATGTAATCTTGGGCTTCATTCAAAGAGATTCAGTGACAAGAAATGATACTCTCGGTTGCATTGGACAGATTGCACCTGGAATATTGTATCCAGTTTTGGTCACCACAATACAAGAATGATACCAATGAATAGGACAAAATACAGAGAAGAGTGATAAAAATATTGAAGGACCTAGGCACTAAATCCTACAAAGAAAAGTGAAACAAACTTTTTATGTTTAACCAAAGAGAAAGCTAGTGACAGACATAATAGCAGTCTTCAAATAATTGAAGGATTGTCACAGGGAAGAGAATTTTATTCTCCATATTTCCCAAGGGTAGAACAAGTACCAGTGAGTGGAAATTTTGTAGAGGGGGATCTGAAATAAGGGGAAATTTCATGCCTGTAAGAGATATTAAACAGCAAAATAGTCTGCCTTCTGGAGCTGCAAGTGCTCCATCATTGGAGATTTTCAAGCAATTTGTATAGTCATTTGTCTGGGATAGTATGGAGAGTCCTGTCCTGAATAGGGAATTGGACTTAAAAGTCTCTTTTTCCCTGACAGCTCCTTAGCTACCTTCCAACCTGAAAACTGGTCTTCTACTATCACATAGATATTGTCCTGAATACAAATATCCATGCTAGGTAATGCCCAACAATTTCCTTTTTCAGTAGAATGTATTTTGTTTGATCCCTCATTTATGACCTACAGGCAGTCCTTGACTTACAACAGTTTGTTTAGTGACCATTCAAAGTTACAATTGCACCCAAAAAGTGACTTATGACTGCTTTTCACAACTATGGTCACATGATCAAAATTCTGATGATTGGTAACTGACTCACATTTATGACAGTTGCAGTGTCCTGGGTTCATGTGATTCCCTTTTGTGACCTTCTGACAAGCAAAATCAATGGGGAAACCAGATTCACTTAACAGCCCTGTTACTAACTTAACTGCAGTGATTCACATAACAAATATGGCAAGAAAGGTCATAAAATGGGACAAAATTAACTTAAATATCTCACTTAGCAACAGACATTTTGGGCTCAATTTAAATCAAGGACTACCTGTTCTCCTTTGGTAGTTCTGGGACTGTGTACTCTGAGTGGAAGAGCTCATATCATTGGGATAGATAAGCATAAGGAGGTAGGACTTGGAAGATGAAAAGATACAGCTTCCAAGCCTATCTTAATGTATACCTAAGCACCATTCAACAAACCAAAACTCTAGAGAGAAACTGTTAAAAGTTGCACCACACAATAAGAAAGCACTGACTATTTACAGAAAAAAACTAATACAATAGTAATAAATCTGGAACTTATATTTTCTTTTTAGTCCATGATGGTCACTACTTGCAAGAAAAAGGGAAAAATGATGAAACTAAATATTATTTGAATGCCAAAAAAAAAAAAAATACTTAACTTCCCTCTCCCTGCAGTAATTTCATTTAACTCTGAAGGGCATCTCTGATGTCTCATAAACATAGATGAACATTTCTGCCAATCTGTTTCAAGTCAGTTAAAGACAGACTTGAATTGGGGAACAACACAGCATTTGTATCATAACTGCTTGTCTATTACTGATTTTTTAGGAGGCAGTAAAATATTATTGCATATCCTTGCATTTGTAAATATGTATTGTAGGCATTTCTAATCTAGGCTTTTATCTGCAACTTTTCAGGTAGCTTTGCTTTCTAGATCCCTTGTTTCTTTAGTCACATCAGAAAATATTGGCAACTTCACTTCCTTACACATGCAGATATTCTGGATGTCTTTTAGAAGAGGCTGAGGATATCTAAAAGTAATATTTATTACTTCATTTTCCTGCACGCATGCACAAACAAATTGAATCATACATGCAAAATTATGCAGCTATTGTGGAGGCATTTCAAATGATGTATTAATCAGGATATCTTATGTAGATGAATGTAGCAATCTAGCTTAGAAGAGGAAAAAGAAAGTGTGGAGAATCATTCCACTGGATTTGAAATGGTTATGCATATGTTTAAATTTGCCTCCTGCATAATATTATAATGCTGTCTCATAGACTTAGGCCCAGGCTGCTTCTCCACCAGAGACTTAGGACACAGTCAGAAAGCCATATTAACAGTCATTTCTCCTTTTCTGGATTGGTAGAAAAGTTTGCCAGCATAAAGTGCACTGTTTCAATGCCTGAGTGCTTTAGCTGTATTCCAGGATAAATTAAGAAAGCAATTGATTAATACCCTCACACTACTTCCTTGCCTCCTGAGTATCCCCCCTTGGTCAAAAATACTATCAATTACTTCACTAAACATCAAAGGGAATCTGGTGACACCTTTTCTAACTAACTAATTTTGGCTTCTATCCACATAGCAAAAATGTTTTACATCCACTCTTATAGGGGCAGCATACATATACTTCTCATTTTCAATTTCCTTACTTTTGTTGTCAATAGATTTAAGACCTGAGGAATCATTCTGTTGTGATCATGAAGTCTGAATCTATGTTCACAATATGAATGGCTCAATGAACCAATACAGAACAAAGCAGATCTTTACTATGCTGGACTGCCCTGGAAGAATGATACTAGATACTGGAGGACCACAAGGCTGCTTGATTTATTTGCTACATAATGTCTTACTGAGTGATATCTACAATAAGTAGATGAATGTTGAATGCATGTTGTGGTTTTACCATTTTATTTTTGGTCACTTATTGTTTGTCCCTTTTTGCTGCACACCCTTCCCTTATGAGTGTAAGCCGCCCTGAGTCCCCTCAGGGAGAAGGGCGGCCTATAAGTCTTAATAAAATGACTCAAAAAAAAAAATGACTCAAAGTCTGCTGTCTAAAATTTGGAAAATACAGTTCACATTATTCAGAAGGGACTTCCACTGTGTGCAGGAATAGGTAGGTTGCAGTGGCATTTAGTCCACAAATTCAAGAGACACATTCTAGCATTGTGCTACCACACTTTGATCTTACTTCATATGAGAAGTGCAGCTCTGAAAAATGGCAGTTAGGATCTCAATTCACAACTAACATTTTGGTAAATTACATTCACAGGGCAGAAATAATCCCATTACTTATAATTTTCATCAGCATTGCATAAAAAAAACACATGGGCTTTCCATAGTAACCCTAGGTGCAAAATTATTTTGAATTAAAAAAATATGTGTGTTTGGCTAAACCTGTACTGAGACACGACTAATACACTCCTAAAATGTTTATCTAATTGAAAGCTTCAATGGATTTAATGGCACACAATCCCAGGATCAGGATTTGAGATTTAGCTTTGTATATCCATAGGCCTTACTCACTCAGTTTTTATTCACATTTTCTGAAGTGCCTTCCTTTGGTGTGGAGAATACAACTCTTGGAACTGTCAGCTAACAGGATACTGATTACCCCAACACTTTGGAAAGACAAATATGAAAGAAGGCTGATTTAGTTGTAGGTAGATGCTGCTCAAAATATAAATCAGCTGAATGTGGGAAACCATCTTTTATCACAATAATTCCAAACAAAACTGTGGTTTTCCTTATTTGAAGCCAAAGGTTCCCCTATGATCATCCCCTATGATTTCATTCTTATCCCATGGTCCTTTTAAGATGCGTGGACCATTAACTTGGCTCTTCACAATTACAAATTTAACTACCGGTAGTCAGTTCTACAATAATAATAGATCTTTTTAGGGACCTTTTGGGAGAATATCATAATTATCTCTACATTCAGAGGAACTGGTGCAGTGATGGGATTCAGCCAGCTCGCACCTATTTGGGAGAACCCGTTGTTAACTTTCTAAGCAGTTCGGAGAACCGGTTGTTGGAAGAAATCTCATTTGGTTTTTTCCCACTTTACAGGGCTAATCCTGTAAGGAAGGCAGGAAGGAAGCAATCTGGTGTTGTTTCTAGCCTAATCTTTATTGCCCTGCTTACAGAAACTGCCTCTCCAGTTAACCCTTATTACATCGTAACAACTAAGGTGAAGTGCTCATTGACATGAGTGATGTTGCATTGGCCACACCTACCAAGTCACTACCACTGAGCCATGGCTACCCAGCTGGTCATTAGGGCAGAGAACCAGTTGTTAAATTATTTGAATCCCACCACTGAACTGGTGAGCAAATGGCAAATCTCTTTTATTTTCACTAAACTATTTTCCTTTACCATCTTCTCCCAATTCATAATTCCTGTCAGTATGTCCACTGACAGGTTTACAGTGCTGTGTTTAGACAGTCCAGATATTTTGGATCAAATTCAAAGCTGTAACCAAGCTGATGTACTTCCTCCTGAAGCAAATTGTATAGTAGCTACTTGGAAATCTTTCAGTAAACAGACCTGATGAAAAACCTGCTGTGCAAGCAGCCTATATATCTTTTCTAATTCCAATCCAGTTACCCACACTGTTCCGAATACTCCTATATACCAGCTGGCTTGACTCAAGCAGGCAAATTTACTATAGCTGCCAGGAAAAAGACTGTCAAAATCTGGGGGATGGGAAGTACTGCAGCTGCCAAGATGCACAGCACCACATAGCACCATCACCAGGTGCATCCTGATATTGGTCAATAGTACAAGCTGCATGTGCTGGTTGCACTTTAATTTGTAGCAAGAAGGGTGCTAAGACAACAGACAACATCCCCCATAATGTGGTCTCTGGGCTAGCATGAACTGAGCTACTGTTATTGGTAGCAGGAGATGATAGGAATTGATCCCAATAGTCAGTTCAATCTGCTTTGTTTTCCTGCCCTTAATGGAAGTAAGTAACCAGGTACTTCTAGTGGGTTGTTTAGAGGGGGAAGAAATAGAGATGCTTGAGCTGGGTATATGCGCATTTACCTTTGTGTATGAGAGGTGCATTTTTGTGCAGTTTCTTATCTCAAATTTGCCAACTCGTGCAGTTCTTGAAGCCAAATATTTTGCTAGTTGAAGTTTAGTGAATGGTTGTAGTGATGAGAGAAGAGTCAAACTTTTGGGGAAACACAGTATTATTAAATCCATTTTATAAAGTAATGAAGTCTCTCACTATATGAATATATCATCCCCAACTTCATACAATTTTAAATCAATATATTTAGTAAGCTAAAGGTTCCCCCACACATGTGTACTAGTTGTTTTCGGCTCTAGGGGGCAGTGCTCATCTCTGTTTCAAAGCCGTAGAGTCAATGCTGTCCAAAGACGTCTCTGTGGTGGCCGGCATGACTAGATGCTGAAGGCACACAGAACCTTCCCACCAAAGTGGTTCCTATTTTTCTACTTGCATTTTTACATGCTTTCAAACTGCTAGATTGGCAGAAGTTGGGACAAGTAACGGGAGCTCACTCCGTTACACGGCGTTAGGGATTGGAACTGCTGAACTGCCGACCTTCTGATCAACAAGTTCAACGTCATAGCCATTGAGCCACCACATCCCTTTATATATATTTAAATAACACTTACTGTAGTAATAGCGGTAATCTTTCTTATTAAGCAATTGCAGCAGGATATTTTTTTAGTAAAAATATGTTTGTCTTTAATTTTGCAGAATGTAGGAAAAATTCATCTGGTTTCAATGTTCTAGTAATGTCCTTACTGAAAGAATAAGAGCAATTTGTGAAAAAAACCCTCAAAAATAGCAACAAATCTTCATGTTTACAAGTTTCCAGGAGAACAATTTCTAATCTTCAACATCTTGCTCAATACTTTTATTGATTTGTTCCATAATCTTTTATAAAAGTGCTTTAGCTGTGAATTATTTCACTTTGGGATTTACAGCTTGTGTATTTAGCATTTACAAGCAGCATTGTTATTGTTTCCTGTAATTTTTATCTTTCTTCATAGAAGTTCCGTAGATGTGTGAAAAGAGTCTATTTGTATCTATTCCTAATTTTTCAAATCCCAAAACACCCCTAAAAAACAACTGGTTGACAGTGAAAAGTTGAATTACTTCAACAAACTACTTCTGACTGCTATTTTGTATAGCACATTTTTTCATGAATAGCTTCTTGTTAACTCCAGGCCTTCATTGCTTCAGCAAATTACCTTTGCAATTTTATGGGCATATTATTGGAGAATTTTTTTCATTTTCTGCTTTATGTTTTTAGTCACTATATCTGTTAGGGATGTAATCTTAATCTTGGGTTGGATGTGTGTGTGTGTGTGTGTGTGTGTGTGTGTATAAAGCCATGATTGAAATAATGTATCTGTCACTTTAAATGCTCAAGTGAGATGTGATTGGATGCTGTTGCTTTAATCAGCCATAAGAGGGAGTAGGAATTACTACTGTTTGTTCCTGTATGTTCTCCGTGTTTGTTATTAGAGTTGAATACTGTATATTGGATGGTGGCTACTCTGTATGTTAGTTACCTGTCTACATGGTGAATCGTGAATTGAGCATCTGTAAACCAACGTGTTGTATCATAGACTGTGTATATAATTTTTTTTTTAAATAATATATTTTATTCATTTTCACATTCCATGTGCAATCACTTATATACAGGGTATTTGCTATAAGAAAAGAAAAAAAAAGAAATAAAACGAACAAATAAAAAGAAAACACAACTCATCATTCACAACCCCACCTAACACTTCCATCCTCCATACACCCCATCTACCCCCTCCAACTTTCCTTTCTCCCTCTAACACTCCCCTCCTACTTCCCTTTCCCCTCAAACCTTCCTTCTCCCCTTACTCACCACACGCCCTCCTTACATTCCCCTTACTCCTTCCTTACTCCTCCCTCTTCTTTCCCTCTACCTCCCTCCTTGGTGTATGCCTTTATTCGAGTGTTGTTTAATCTGATAAAAGTAAAATAAACCAAGGGAATATATATATATATATATATATATATATATATATATATATATATATATATATATATATATATATATATATATATATATATATATATATATATATATATATATATATATATATATAGAAATATATATATATATAGAAAGAAAGAAAAAAGAGAGAAAAGAAAAAAAGAACCACCGTATATAAATACATTCTTGTTCTTATTGAGACTATGTTAACACCCTCCCACCCCCACCCCCACAAATCCCCATCCCTAGTCCTCCCGACTTCCCAGGGCCCTCACCTGGCACTACCTTCTGTCTAAAATATCTTGTATACGTATGGATTAAAAATAAAAGTAATATGTCAAAAGAAAGAAAAACAAAAAAAAAGAAGAAAGAAAAGAAAAGAGAAAAGAAAAAAAAAGAAAAAAAAAGAAACCACTCTTTGTGTTGATCTCAGCCCCCCATCTTTATCTATGCTTAAATAGTATAAGTCATTCTATCTATATTTTATTCTCGTCTCTTACTTCTTTGTTATTTACACCAACCTTCTGTAGACTCTCCCGTTCCTCTTCCTAAACCTTATATTCAGATAAACATTTATACAAATTTGTGTAGGCATCAATATACAATCTAACCAAAAATGATCCCTTCCGATAAAATTTAAGCAACATGGTTCATGCCACATATTCAAATATTACTTTACAGAAGAATAATCAAACTTTCCCTTCTAATAAAATTTAAACAGCGTAAATAATCTTTCTTAACCTCCTTTTCAAACAATAATTCAAAATAATCTAACCAAGCTTCCCCTTCTTAGTAGAGTTTAAGCAGCGTAGATCAATTATTACTTTACACAAAAATCAGTTTCTATCTTAAGATAATCCCAACCGACTTTCTCTTCTAATAGGATTTAAATAACGTAAATCATTCCACATGCATTTTACCCTCATCCCTTGCTTGTCTGATATTTACCACTATCAAATTTATGCAGACATTTGTTTAAGATCTAGCTCAAAGTAATTTCAACCAACTTTCCCTTCTAATAAGAGTTAAATAGCATGGATCATTCCACATATTCAAATAATACTTTCAGCAAGAGTCAGTTAACCTTCTGTTTTAAAGTAGTCCCTTCTAACAAAATTTAAACAACATAAATCATTCCGCATTCATTTTACATCTATCTTAAGATAATCCCAACCGGCTTTCTCTTCTAATAAGCTTTAAACAACGTAAATCATTCCGCATATATTTTACCCTCATCCCTTGCTTGTCTGATGTTTACCACTATCAAATTTATGCTGACATTAGTTTAAGATCTAGCTCAAAGTAGTTTCACCCAACTTTCCCTTCTAATAAGAATTAATCCACTTTTTCTACCGGAGAGAGGTCTCAAACCCCCATTCAGTCCTCAACTTTGGCAAATATTTTGAAATGTCTAAATTCTCGATCTCTGTTTTTCTGCTTCTCCGAGGGAGGAAAGGCTACCCCCTCCATCTTGCAGCCACGCGGCCTGCCGCTTGCCTTCTCCTTCCGCTTGTCTCTCCTCTCTTCCAAGTGAGTCAGGAAGTCCCGCCTTCAAAGTCCTACAATAGAAATCTCGGGCCTCCGAAACAGAGTTAAGACGAAATCTTTGATTCTCAAATGTAACCGTAATGCCAGCAGGGGCCTCCCATCTGTATCGAATCTGTTGACTCCTAAGCTCTTTAGTTAAAAAGGCGTAGTCCCTTCTTGCTCTCAACATCTGGAAAGGTATATCTTTGAAGACAATCAGGTCCTGGTCATCAACTCGGAGACTGTTATTATGAAACTTTTGCACAATCGCGTTTCTAGATTCTTTTGTGGAGAAATATATAATTATGTCCCTCGGGAGCTGTCGCTGTTCCGCTACCAATGAGTTCTGGCGATAGATTTTCCGAATCTGCCAATCAAAGTTAAGTCCCGGACTTCCCACCGCATGGCTGAAGGCTTCAGCAAAGGTCTGTTTCAGATTCTCTTGCTCCTTTTCACGGAATCCTCTAACTCTTATTGCAAATGCCTTCCTATTAAAATTTATCATCACAAGCTGTTCTTCAGTGTCTCTAATTTTTTGTTGTAATATTTGAATATTGGTAGTCAAATTAAAATTAGCCTTCTCCAAGCTTTCCAATTTATTCTCTATTTCAGCAGAATAATCTGACAGGGCAGACACGGCTGCGAACGTATTCGCCTTCATTTGATTAATTTTAGACTTTAAATCATCATATAGTTCCAATACAAATTCCTTAATTTCTTGTTTAAAATCATTAAACATTTTAAAGAGATATTCCTGTGTTAAAAATTCTCCAGTAGAGGGCATAGGAGACAAAGGCTGTGGTTCCAGTAAAAATTCTTTAGATTCTTTAGACACATTTGTAGCAAGGCGCTTCTTTGACCTGGGTGCCATAATAAATAAACAAATAAGCAGCGCTTTTGCTCCCCTCTGTTTCCAAAGAAAAAGGGTTTATTTTGTTAAGGAGCGGTCTGCAGGAAGGTAAAACCGGCTAAGTACATCCGCTATCAATCACCCACGGAGAGAAATCGCCATTTTGAAGTCCGTTTAGACAAAGAAGTCTCTAAGACAAATGGTGCTGGTATTTAAGATAGTAATAAAAGCATAAATCTCACAGGGGTGGGACCCGCCCGTATCAATCCTAGCTTGAAAAAACTTTGCTTTGTCCTGGGGGGGGGGGGGCTAGCCTGTCTGGGGCTGCCAAAAAAAAGGCAGCTGAGAAGAACTGGCTGGAGATAAAAGCTCCGCTCCCGCTGGATCTAATCTCTGTCCACAGCCAAAAAAAAGAAAAAGGCTGTGGATTACGAATAGACCCTAGCATACAGAGCTACTCCCTGCCCCTTTCTTAGCCAAAAAGGGGTGATATCTATGATCTTATTTAGATATACAGACCAGATCTCTGAGAGGAGCTCAGTTGAGCCCTCCTCGGCAACAGGCCACGCCCCCAGGAAGTCGACTGTGTATATAATTCAAGACTACTTATCGCTTGTTTTGGAGAATGTTTATCGTACTTTATTTTTGTTAACGCAAGTAAAGTTATCTTTGTTTTAACTTTGGCGACTGTGATTGATAGTGTGACTATTCAGCGGCACATTCCTTGCTACCTTCTGCTACTCAACTCTAGTCTCCAAAAGGAGATATACTTAACAATATCACTATAAATGCTAAGACAGAAGTTGCAATTGGATTATTTTATACGCAAAGCAAACTCAGTTGGCACTAATTCTAATGGAGTACTTCAGCCCCTCTCACCATTTATAAGAGGAATGTTGAAATCTCTATGCGTGGCCTGTCATTGTAGCCCAGAAAAAAAAGGTGGTTGAAGAATGATGGACTTTAGTAAAAGCTTATTTTTAAAACAGTGTTTGGGGCAGAATACTTTCTGTGTTGATTCAGTACAATCTCTCTGTAAGCTCTTCACTAGTCATTCTGAGATAGCTGTAAGGCACACACAAAAACAGTTGCAAGCATTTTAATAGTTCCCACAGTTACATAATTAATTAATGGAAGCTTAAAACTGGTTGAAATGACTCTTGTTACTTTATATTTAAAATTGTAAATTTGTATCATATCTTTTCTCCTTTAAATATCCAATCAGAGGTGGATCTTGGCTAAAGTGACCAGACATCCTGCTTTTAGAGGGACAGTCCTGATTTTTCACAATTTGTCCCGCGTCCCATGGTGTTTTAAAAAAGTCCCGATTTTGGCTTCATGTTGAAAGCGCAGTGGATTTGCTTAAGAAATCCTAACTGGGGCAAGACAAAAGACACTCTGTCTAACCCCTCTCTATGTCTCAGTACTTTCATTGAAGATATTAAAACGTGAAAGCAAGAAAACAGAACACCCCCCCCCCCCGCTTACTTCCTTTTATAGGAAAAGATGACCCAGTACGATAGAGCTCCAGGAAATACTTTGGCTAGAGAAGTAGCGATTGTTCCTTCCTGGATTTCCCAGAGGGGAGGGGCACGGAGGTTGGAGTTCAGCTCGTGTGGGAAAAATGGTGGGGCACAAGGAGCCCCACGTGGTTTGCTGCGGGGGGAGCTGGCTGAGTGGGAGCCGTGTGGTGTTTTCTGCAGATTCGAAGTTAGTAGAATTGGAGAGTTGAAAGCGCTTTTCTTTTCTCTTCGGCGGCGAGCTTCCATTATGTGGGAAAGCTGCAATTGCAAGGAGGACGGCGTTGATTTTATTGACATGTACTTTGCGCATGTGCAATGCACTTTTAGTTAAAATGCTTGCACTGATGCATCGGTAGACATGGAGCTCAATCAATCTCATTGTACATATATTGTGCACTGACAAATAAGTTAAAGTTATATAAGCGTGGAAATTCACCTAATTGTAGTGGTAATGTTTTTTTCTGAGTTAGGCTGCTAAGCCCTGGGGCTGGGATCCAAGGCACGCTTTACTAGGTGAGGAACTTGTGTGGACCCGCTGGAGTATGGGAACT
The DNA here is from genome assembly GCF_051295495.1 of Thamnophis sirtalis. Taxonomy (NCBI): domain Eukaryota; kingdom Metazoa; phylum Chordata; class Lepidosauria; order Squamata; family Natricidae; genus Thamnophis; species Thamnophis sirtalis. The sequence continues at coordinate 53,587,523 of NW_028261388.1, forward strand.
GAGGAAACGAATGGAGGGGGGGGCATGCGGAGAAGAAGAAGTGTGCCAAGCTGTCATCAGGGCTGCTGAAGCTTGCGAGGGAGATATTGAAGCAGAGGATCCCAGGGCTGCGGACGTGGGACTTTGATCTGGTGATTCTAGGATCAGTGGCCACGAGGGATTGGCGAGGATGACTGATGCTTTTTTCCTCAGCCCCAAACTGGGTTTGATTCCCAGCATGCCTCTTGATTGGCTGAAGAGAATGTGATCCGAAAAGGTAAGGAAAGTGTCTGAATTAGGACAGGCAAAGACGAGAATTCCCGCTTGAGGGAAACCCGGTGGGTTTAAATTGAAGTTCGCCTGTTCTTCGTGGCAGCTGCCCTCAATTAGGGATCCCATCTAATTCAAGAGATCTTAATCCATTAATTGGTCATTTTTCTGGGATAATTGATCCCTGGGCCCCAACAATGCTGTCAAGCACTGTCAAGAAAGAGGCTTTTGGCTGCTCCGACAGTATGTCCGCCATTAAAATGGCGAACAGACTTCCGGGTTGCCCATAGGGCTATTTTTTGCCTATGGAGGGAGAAAAATGGCTCTCCGAGCAAACCGGAAGTCCATTCCCGAACTTCTGGCTTGCATATTGGGGCCATTTTTTGTCCTTTGGAGGGCAAAAAATGGCCGAAAATGAAGGCCAAAGTCAGCTGGCCAGCATGCGTATGCATGCTGGAGCTTACAGGGCAACGCCTCACATGCTCTAACAAATGGCTCAACGTGCCACCTGTGGCATGCGTGCCATAGGTTCGCCATCATGGACCTAGACATAGGAAGACATATAAATGACACCACAAAAAAGGTGCCAGACTTTGGACTACCATATCAGCAATAGACAACCCTGAATAGGATTCATACCTCACATGGCATCTGCCAGGATTCTCTGTCTAAATGAGGCATAGAATTCTCCCCTCAGAATGACTGCAGTGTCCCACATTAAGTTGTGGATCACATCATGGCTGGCTGTAAACTGTGGGCATATACCAGTTCAGTATCTGATCCCCCTCCCCACCATTTAAATGATGCTGTACTTCAATGGTTAGTTGGCCTAAATATTTGAACATAGATATTTTTACCATTTATATTTTTGTGCTTTACTAATCTAGGTAAAATAATAATATATATTACTTTCTATGTATGATATGCCATGTACTAAATAAACAAATAAACTCCTTTCAGAACTTCTGGGAGGCCCTTTTTTTCACCCTCCCAGAGCCTCCACATGGGTTCTGTACTTACCTGGATCCCAAATGGGCTGTGTGGACAGTCCTGAGAGGGGCAGGGTAGGTGGGAGTGGCTGGGAGGGGTGAGCCAGGGGTGGGATTTGCGGGTTCACCAAACTGGGCAGATCCTTAGCCAGAGGATCGCCTGAACCCATGTGAAGCTGCAGCAGCCCAACCCTGCTTTCAGCTACTAAGTGAGCAGGTACTGGGGCAAATAATGGGAGCTCACCCAGTCATGTAGCACTCAGGTTTTGAACCCAGGCCGTCTGGTTTCCAGGAGACAAACTCAACATCTTTAACTGCTGAGCAAGAGTGTCTCCCAAGGGGATTCATTGGGCTACTCTTAAATGGTTGTGTTATATATTCTTCCAACCAATATGGTCCTGAGATTTCTTTTGCCAATTAGACCCACAATACCTGCTGGTGTCATCATTCCATCTTGTTTTAGATCTCTTTATGGATGCTTTTTTATCAAGTTGGATCCATTCTATGACTGCCTTGGTTCACCTGCCTCAGTTCTTTGTGCTATGTGACCAGCCCATTTCCTTTTCAATTCTTTTACTCCCTTGATGATGTCATATACTTATGTTCATTCTCTAATCCATGTGCAGGTCTTTCTATCTTTTTTATAATGCTGAGCATGTATCTTTCCATGGCTCTTTGCACTGCTCATAACTTTTGTATCGATTGTGAGGTTAGTGTCTATGTTTCATTAGTGTATGTTAAAACAGGTAGAACACACTGGTCGAAAACTTTTCTCTTCAAGCATAGGGGGAGGTTGTTCTTGAAAATTATGCATAGCTTGCCAAATGCTTGCCAACCACATTTAACATGCCGTTCAATTTCCTTTATTATATCACCTTCTATTGAGATCCATTGGCCAAGGGGCCTTCATCTTGCAGTGGATAGACAATGGCTAAAATGATGATGATGATATATTCTTAAGGACTAAGTTTGATTTTTAAAAAATTCTGTAGTGTAGTCTGATGAATCAGAAAAGCAAGATAAAGACAGTTTATACTGCATTTAGTTGGGGCCTATTTTGAATGCACAAAATAGACATTCTTAAATCACTTAAACATATCTTATTGCACTAATTTCAATACTTACAGAACTCATTCATTTAGGAACAAAGGCTTTCTGTTCACATGAAATGCTCCTTTCACTTTGTAAAGCTTTTTTTTCTCCTCTTCAAACTTTTGTAATTGTCCAACTTTAAAGGTTCATTATCTGGAATATATAAAATCACTATGGCCATAATTGGTGGTGTTCAAATCAATGGAGTGTTTCATATAATGTTTGAGATCAAAGTGTCAGGCTTGTAGAAATCAATAGGACTTTAACACAGTGTTAAATTCTAACGATTTCAAACAGACTTACCACCATATTGATTTTTCAAAACAAAAGCAAGGCCCACTGCAGAAGAGAGGATGTTTCTCATCAGAATAAATGTTAAAATAGCTTGCCAAATTTATGAGCTTTTTCTGTCACTCAGAATTCTTTGGACATCATTGTGATCCTTTTTTTGTTTTTTAGGTAAAAAGTGATGTGACTCTTTTTTAGTTGATAAAATGAGACCAAAATAATATGTTGCTTAAATAAAGAGGAAATAGTTCAATCAAGAGTTATTGATTGGTAGAATAGTTGCCCATTCCAAAAGTGAGTTAATAAATAAACCAACTCAGATTTTGTTTATAAAATGCTTAGAAAAAAATAGGATTTCAAAAGAAAGCTTTTTATTATCATCAAATACTGATTTAACACCAACATTTTGAAGTAAAACAAGTTAGATGTTATGTTAATGATAATTCTTCAAAGCTATCTACAGCATTCATTGGATGAATTCATTGCAGTTGTAATGCATATTTTAGAAAGGCTTACATCTGATACCCTTGGAGAAGTAAAAGATAGTTGAAGACTATTCCTACTGCTCCCTCTGAAATTAAATGATTGGATCATTGGGTCACTCAAGGACTGAGGTTAGAAATATTGTTGATCGTGCTAGTTGGTCTTCATGCATTTCTGAACACCCAACCAAAATGTTAAAGGCTCCATTTTTTATTTGATGACATGTCATTCAAAGGATTCAGGTGTTACTTGATATAATGAACAAAAGAAAATTTAATTTTCCTATCATTTTTCTTTATTTTTTTCCATCTGCATTCCTCTTCCACCATCCTACATAATCTAGAGTTGATTGTTCTTCTTGCAAGTAAATAGTAGCTGCAGTTGAATTGGTGGTACCATAGATTTCATTATGAAGATGCAGCCCAAGAATCATAAAACCTCTTTGAACTTTAAAATGTTTCAGAATCAGAATTCTCATCAAGGCACTCAAATTCTCCATGGATGCTTTTTTATTTGAAAAAGAAATGAAATAGCTCAGTAGTAGTAACTGCGAGAGGGATCTCGGAGTCCAAGTGGACAATCACTTAAATATGAGCCAGCAGTGTGCAGCAGCTGCAGCTGCCAAAAAAGCCAACACAGTTCTTGGCTGCATTAACAGAGGCAGTGGTGGGATTCAAATAATTTAACAACTGGTTCTCTGCCCTAATGATTTCTTCCAATTCACCAAATTGCTTAGAAACTTAAAAAACAGTTCTCCTGAAGTGGTGCTAACTGGCTGAATCCCACCACTGAACAGAGGGACAGAATCAAGATCACATGAAGTGTTGATACCACTTTATAATGCCTTGGTAAGGCCACATTTGGAATACTGCATCCAGTTTTGGTCACAACGATGTAAAAGATAAGGACATTCTAGAAAGAGTGCAGAGAAGAGCAACAGGGGACGAGAGGCTAGAACATATAAAGAATGGTTGCTGGAATTGGATAGCAGTGTTCTGGTATCTCAGGGATTGCCACAAAGAAGTGGGTGTCAAGCTTTTCTTTAAAGCACCTGAGGGCAGGACAAGAACAGTGGTGAGTATGGCCGGTACGGCCGTACCGGATGGTTAAATTTAGTGTGCCTTCCTGTACCCATTGGTCAGGAGAGCCCGTACCGGAATGCTCCCTCCCCTCGTTCACTCTTTCACTCACCCACCCATCCGCACCATGCTGCCAAAAAATTCTCGGAAGAAGAACTAGAAGAAGAAAGAACTGGTGAGTGGCTGAGGTGGAGGGGGGAGGATGTTGAGGAAGAGGGAAGAGGCAGAGGGGCTGCTGGAAGTGTGTGTGTGTACACAGGCTGTGGGTTTTAAAAATATCTGAGTGAATCCAGGAAGAGGGAAGAGGTAGAAGGGCTGGAAGATACTATAGGAACACACACTTCCAGCCCCTCTGCCTCTTCCCTGTTCCTGGATTCACTCAGTGGAAGAGTGTGTGCATGTGCACACGTCTGAGTGAATCCAGGAAGAGGGAACTGGCAGAGGGTTGGAAGTGTGTGTGTAAGGTGGTAGGTAATGTTGAAGACGGCAAGGACAGCCATATTTTCTATGTAAGTAGCTGTTTTATTGTTTTATGTACTTATTTTATTCTTATTTAAGTAGTAAGTTCACAAAATAGTAAATTTCCTTTTTTATATCTTTTTTTTGTAGGTTATTCTTTAGGGCAAAGAATTCAGTGAAATCAACTTGGCCACTCCCACCCAGTCACATGACTGTCAAGCTACTCCCACCAGGTCACATAACTGCCAAACCACTCCCACTCAGTCACATGACTGCCAAGCGACTCCCACCAGGTCACATAATCATCAAGCCACTCCCAGCCATCACGTGACCACCAAGCCACTCCCACAAAACAGGCCACTCCTACAGAATAGGTTCTAAAAAATTTGAAACCTACCACTGGACAAGAAGCAATGGATGAAAACTAATCAGGGAGAGATGCAACCTAGAACTAAAAAGAAATTTCCTAACAGTTAGAACATTTAATCAGTAGAACAATTTGCCTCTAAAAGTTGTGAACGTGAATTTAAATGTGGAAAATTTACTAGCATTGCCAAATTTGTCTTCCCATTCTGTTCTCTGGAGTCATACTGGGAGATGCCAGAATATCATTATTTGTTGCTAGGACTTTTTAATGCTAACTTTCAGTTCTGTAGTTCTTGATGCAGCTATTGGGATTCTATGAGAAGCCTATAGAACTTAGAAGTCCATGGGGTTCCAGAGCTCTAGTCAGCAATGCTGCATCCAACACCTGGGCACTGCTCTGCAGATATCTGTAAGGTGAGGCAGGGCTGGCAACTTCCAAGTTGTCATTTCTCTCCTAGAAGACTGGATATACTTGGTAGAACATCACCACATCAAGGCGAAAAGAGAGATAAAGTATGACCAAGAGGACTAACATAGGCAGGGTAAAGATCCCCTACACTGCTATTGAGACCTTTAACTTCCAGCCAAGAAAACAAGGGGGAAAGTCTTCTGTCGTTCAGTAAGAGAGTGATCTTTCTTTGCCAAGTTCTGCTGACTTTCAGAAGAAGGACAAAAAAATTGTCAGCAGCTAAGATTGCTCTGAAAAGCAAATGGCTTTTATTTCTACTTATTGATCTTCCTTGATCTGTGGTTTGTTTTTAGCTAACAACTAAGCAAAAGGTTGTGTTTTAAAGGTCAACAACAATGCTTCCCTTTGCTCTCAAAAGAGGAGTATATTGCTGCACTAAAGATATTTGCTTCTTTCTCAAGTAAAATTCTGTGTAGGATTCTGAGACATATTTCAAACTTGCAAACCAAGTAGAGCTTTCCTAAAGCAAAATTTTAAATCACAGAACTGCTACTCTAACCCAACTGATTCCTCTATAACCTTACCCAGTTTGCATGTAGTTAAGTAGCACACATAGTAGTACTTCTTCCTCTAGACTGTAACTACAATTTCTTCCCTCAAAATCCTCCATGGAGGTGCTTAATTGCAAGAGACAGGATCACTTCTGCATATGAACAGATTATTATGTCAGGGCTGCAGGCTATTTCATCTCTCTGTGTCTCTCATCTAATTTGCGTGCCATAGATGCAGACATTATTTTCTTCATTGTAATGTTCTATATGAAAAAACACCACATTTCTTAAATAGAACTAGAATTTTGTTTTAGTGGCAAATCATTTGGACTATCCTATACCTGCTGCTACCTTTCAGATGATATCCTACTCAGTTGCAAAAGATACTTTACTCCCTTGCAACAGCATTATGAAGAAAAGGATATGACAAGAGGAAACTTCATGGATCAGTCTATGCAGATTCTCAATAATCCAGGTCATGGTTGTCCCAGAGATGCTTTTCCTAAAAGGCAAATGGACTTTGTTGGGTTTTTTTCTTTGAAAACATTTTGCTTTTCATCCAAGAAGCTTCTTCAATTCTGAAGAAATGAACTGAAGAACTGAAGTGGCTTCTTGGATGAGAAGTGAAATGTTTTTAAAAGAAAAAACAAGAATGTTCAGTTGTCTTTTGGAAAAAGCACCTACAGCAACAATCAGGAATAAAAACAATTGGGGAAGGGAATCATATGTGTAGGACATCTTACACTAAATACTGCAAGTGACCCCTATTCAACCTAGAGTCTACAATCTTTTCCACCTCCAATTGTGTTTTTCCTTCTATCACTATAGATGGTGTTTCCCCTTCTATCTCTAAAGGAGGACAGAAAGCTTGGGTGGATGCTCTTATGCTAGACCCATTTACTGGTTTCAACAAGCTACAATGAAATTCTGGGCCAAATTTCCTTAGACTTCTGGGTAGACTTAGTTGAACTGTAAATGGGTTAACTATCTTCACTATTGGGAATGGACTTAGAAATTTTGGACCAAATTCTTTGCTAGGCATTCCTAATCTTAAATATTTGGTAGACACAAAAACTTTGTCCCCCACATGAAAGAGGTTCAGGAGCGAGCGATGTTTCTCAGCTTGCTTCTGGTAGGCTTCTGCTGCATCTGGTAAAGACTTCTTCGTATTCTCCCATCCTTTCTTTAGCATGTCCATCCATTCATTCAAAGACATGGAGGAGGGAGGTTCTCTAGGCAACTCCTGCTATTTAATATCTACATGAAGCCACTGGGTGAGATCATTCGACGGCACGGGATAAAACACCATCAATATGCGGACGATACACAGTTGTATCTGTCCGCCCCGTGCCAACTCAGTGAAGCGGTTGACATGATGTGCCAGTGCCTGGAGGCTGTTAGGGTCTGGATGGGGGTTAACAAGCTTGTACTCAATCCAGACAAGACCGAGTGGCTGTTGTGTTTTCCTCCCAAAAACTTGGTCAATATTCCATCACTCAGGCTGGGGGGTGAAAACCTACGCACCTCAGACAGGGCTCGCAACTTGGGGGTCCTCCTGGATCCACACCTGACTTTAGAACACCATTTATCGGCTGTGACCAGGGGGGCATTTGCCCAGGTTCGCCTGGTGCACCAGTTGCGTCCCTACCTGGACCGGGAGGCACTCGCAACAGTCACTCACGCCCTCATGACCTCAAGACTGGACTACTGCAATGCGCTCTACATGGGGCAGCCCTTGAAGAGTATTCGGAGACTTCAACTCGTCCAGAACGCAGCCGTGCGAGCGATTGTGGGTACACCTCGGTACACCCACGTTACACCTATCCTCCGCGAGCTGCACTGGTTACCGATCAGTCTCCGGATACGCTTCAAGGTGCTAGTCGTAACTTATAAAGCCCTTCATGGTATTGGATCTGGGTACTTGAGAGACCGCCTGCTGCCAATTACCTCCCACAGACCCATTAGATCTCACAGGGTTGGCCTCCTCCGGGTGCCATCTACCAGCCAATGCCACCTGGCTATTACCCGGGGGAGGGCCTTCTCTCTGGCAGCTCTGGCCCTCTGGAATGAACTCCCCGCAGGGATTCGGACCCTCACCTCTCTCCAGGCCTTCCGAAAAGCCGTCAAAACCTGGCTTTGCCGGCAGGCCTGGGGGTGATGAGTTCCCTCCCCTCTCGACATGTATGGTTGTGCGACTGTTGTCTACTTTTATTATTTGTATTTTGTCTTTTATGTTCCCCCCTTTTTTTCCCCCTTGAATTGTTCGCTGCACTGAGTCCTCCCGGAGAAGGGCGGCATACAAATAATAAAATACAAATACAAATACAAACTCAGGCATGGGAACAAATTCCATGCCACTGGTAATCTGGAAAGGAATAAATCCAGTGTTGCTGTGAACCGCATTGTTGTACGCCACTTCGGTGAAAGGTAGCAAGTCTGACCAGTTGTCTTGCTGATAGTCCACAAAACACTGGATGTATTGTTCCACTACCAGATTGGCTCTCTCTGCTGCGCAGTTCATGCTGGGATGAACCTCTGAGCTCAGTTCTTGTGTGGACCCAATGGATCTCAGGACCTCTCTCCAGAACTTGGCTGTGAACTGGACTCCGCGGTCTGAAATGATCCTCTTGGGCAATCCGTGCAGGCGATAAATGTTTTTCACAAACATTTTCGCTAATTTCTTTGCGGACGGCAACTCTGAACAAGCGATGAACTGTTCAGATTACTCTGTTTCCACTGCTGTCTGGGAATTGCACAATGAAGTCCATTGCAACCTCTTCCCATGGTCTGTTAGGGCTGGCCACTCATTGTAGCAGTCCAGACTGGTCTGTTGGGAGCGCCAATTTCATACCTGTCATCAGCTTATCCTGGCTTCCATTACTATCATGCTGTGGGTTTCTCGACAAAACATCCCCCAACAAGTTTTTGGGTTCTGGGGTTTTTGTCTCTGCTGCAGGTTCTGGGCTCTTGGATTCAATCATCCCTGGCTGGCCCTTCTCCATCGGTGGTATTGGCTGGTCCACAATCATCAATTTCCTACCACCATCTTCCTACTTTATTGTCGGCTTCCACTTGTCAAGCCATGCAAGTCCCAAGATTATTTTCTCCAGCATCTCTGGAGCAACAATGAATCCGAGAAGCTTGCAGTGGCGGCCCACTTGTAACTTCACCAAGTCAGTTTACTAGCATGGTTTGGCCCCCTCCAATTAGCATTCCATCTACCTGCTCAACCCGAATGGGACAGGCTAGAGGTCTTGTGCTTATTCCTAGTTGCTTGACAATTGACGTGCTGATTAAGCATCGAGCGCAACTGGTGCTCACAACTGCTTCAATTTCCCCCTCCAACCCCATCTTAGGCCCTTGGAGGTTGACTTGGAGGGAAAAGGGGTGGATGGGTGCATTTACCATTGGGTCATCTTCAGCATTTTCCTCCTCCGAGGTCTTCCCCTTGGTAGGACTCTTCATCACCTTAAGTTGGGGATCGTCTTCCAGAGATTGTTGGCCCAAATGACTCTTTTGTGGTGGCATTTGGGGCCTTCTCTTTTCCGCCATGGTGGTTGGTGCATATGTTTGTGGCAATGGGGTTGGAGCCAAGCACTCTGACGCTTTGTGGCCAAGTTGACAGCAAAGGTAGCATTTTATTGTCCCCCACGAGGAAAGGGACCTAGTTACATCTCTAAACTTAGGAATCGCCTCATCACAATTTTCCACCATCCATTCTGTAGCTTGCCCCTTGGTAATCTCTTCTTCCATTGTTGAGAACTTTTCTCTGTAGGAAGGTTGGGCAAGAACCTTTTGGGGCATTGCAGAGGAGACTGGAACCTGTGGGGAGGTCAATCCCTCAGTTGGCCACTGTCCAGTTGTCTGCCATGGTGCCATCTGCTGAGGAAGGGCAGGTACCAATTGGAATCCCTTCCATCCATGACCTGGGATTAAGACCCATCCCGAGGGTGCCTGATTCACAGGTTGCAGTTCACCCAATGATGGCTGGCTTGGAGGATTTCTGGCCCAAGGGCCCCTCTGCTGGCTTGGGGGATTTTCCCATGTTGATGGTCCAGGAGGTGCCCACTGGAATCTTAATCATCCATACTCTGGGAAGAAAGCCCAATTTAGTGGTGCTTCATCCACTAGCTGCAGCCCAATTTCTGGTGGCTGGCAAGTGAAAGATGCTGACCAAATCCCTTCTTGCTAGGGATTCTGTCTTCAACTCAGTTGCAGGGCATTGGCTCATTTCAAATGTCCCCATTTGGAAGGAGTCAAAGTGTCCACTCCAGGGTTTTTTCCAAGCCTTGGCTGGGGGAAGGAGTAGTAGTATGCCCTCACGTTTATTTGTCCAAAATGGTCTGGGATCTCCATCGTAGCTGACTGCATGAGGGTGGCTGGAATCTCCATTCATCAGATCTTCATGCCACCCATTCTCTGCGTTGAGAATAAGCTCCTTCTGTCAGGCCTGCAGCGGTTCCTTTAAGAATCTTTGGCCTGCCACACTCTAATTAAGCAGGGGATTTAGCAAAGGGTAGAATGTGTTGTTTTCAAAATAAGAAATTCTTTCATAGAAGCTCAAGGTCATCTTTTGTCTTCCAAACTTGAACACCTGGACGGAAGCAGTTAGGTGTGGACGCCAGCGTGGAAGAAGAAGATTGGACCATGTGATGGACTGTGGGTTTGGGGGCAAGATCATGAACTTTTAACTGGGTGGGATTCTGATGTAACTTCCAGAGTCAGAATCGCATAGCTCTATGCCAACATGCCTGCTTTATTAAATTGGAACTTTAAGCATAGTTTTGACTTCGACTCTGATTTAATTTTACATGGTATTTGGAAAGCTTACACCTTCATTCCTCTACTTTCCATCCCCTACAGCTGGGCTTCTTGCCAGCGGCAATAAATTTCAAAAGCGAAACTGCTTCCCCTTTGAAATTTTGCAGAGAAGCGTCCCATCTTATTTATTTAATTTATTTTATTTATTTAATTGGTTTGTATGCCACCCACTCTCAAGAAACTCAGGGTGGCTTACAAGTAAAAAAGGAAGAGGGCTTCTTATCTCAAAAGGCTTTCTCATAATTGTTTGCTGATATTTTACGCTGACCGGATGGCTTGCGTTGGGAAAACAGCAACCCTCACCAGCCCTCTTCCCTGTGAGGCAGGGGGGCTGGTGATTTATTTTGAAGAGAGTATTGGGATAATGTCAGCGTTCCAAGTATCATGTAAAATTAAATCAGAGTCCAAGGCAAAACGATCCTTAAAGTTCCAATTTAATAAAGCAAACATCTTAGTACATCTGTGTTAATCCCAATACTGGAAATGACATCAGAAATCCACCCAGTTAAAAGTTCATGATCTTGTCCCCACAATCCATCAAATGGTCCAATCTTCTTCTTCCACGCTGGCGTCTCCACCCAGCTGCTTCCAGTCAGGTGTGAAAGTGCGGAGGCAAAGGATGACCTTGGCTTCTAGTAAAAAATGAAAATAATACATTCCACAATTCTACTCCTTCTATTCCCCCCTCCCATCGACTATACTAAAGAACATCATAATGAAATAAGAGAAAGTGTGCAGGCCAAAATTCTAAAAGGAATATAAATGCAGGCCTGACACCATCTTTCTCCTAGCCAAACGTTAGGGAGCAACAAATAACAAAATAGATGACAGTTTTTCAGGGCCTTCAAACAACTCAGTCCTATGTTTCTGTATATAGCAGTGGTGGGATTCAATTTTTTTTACTACTGGTTCTGTGGGCATGGCTTGGTGGGAATGGCAGGGGAAGGATATTGTAAAATCTCCATTCCCTCCCTACTCCAGGCGGATACTTCAAAATCCCCATTTCCTCCTGATCAGCTGGGACCCGGCAGGCAGAGAAGAGATGGGAGTGGGATCAGTCAGAGGTGATATTTACCGGTTCTCCGAACTACTCAAAATTTCTGCTACTGTTCTCCAGAACTGATCAGAACATGAATACCACCTCTGGTACATAGATATGTTTTCCTCTACAGCAACATTTTCTACCTTAGGCAATTGTTCAATTGTTCTGACTAACTCCTGCTGTAGCTATGCTACTTGAAAATATCTGGAAAATTCATAGAACTGGAATTTGTTCAGGTTTGGGAACAATACTTTCTGGCAAATTCACTACTGGATTCAATCTGATTTTTAGCAAGAAGATATCAGGGAATTCTAAATTACACTGAAGGCTTTTACATATGTTAAATCAACATAAATTCTTACCATGCTACATAGGCAGCTATAAAATAAAACCTTGACTTAATGCACCATTCAGTGGAATGGTGTCTCTGTTAAAGCTAATCATTTATTAAATTCAAATTTATTTCCTCCAACTTGCCTCATTTGTATAACTATGTCATTCATATAAATAATGTTGTTTTAAACCTTGATTTAACAGACACAGCAACAAGTAATATTTGATGGTGGAGTCTGAACAAAAGATGAATCTGTAAAAGTCTAAATAAAGGTTTCCTTAATTCTGCCAAACTGATACAAGTGCCTTTTTGTGTTATTTCTAAAAAAGAAGAAAATTTACTAACGTGACAGCTTTATTTGGAAAGACTGATGAAAGCAATAAAAATATATACCTTCTTGTCACAGTGCTTTCTTTGGAGAACAGTCAAAAGCTTTAGGTTTTTTACCATTAAAAAAGCATACATCAAACTACATTATACATTAAAAAATCACAAAGGAAAGGAATTAAAATAAGATATGCTTCCAACTGCAAGGTAAAATAAAAAGAGGCAACAACTCTGTGCCAAGTAAATGGTCCTGTGATGTTATATAATGGTAGTCCAGGTATCTCTGCCTGAAGACTTTAAAAACAACACACACCCTCTCCCAATATGCCATACACTCTCTATGTTGGAATTTTCTTAGGAGAAAATAAAAACATATTTGGGCCATCCAGATATAAGAAGATTAAGAAAAAAAGCAATATACTTTGTAGATTAATTTTGTTGAAGTCTCACATTTTATCCTTGTAACCAAGGTTATTACAACGGGCTGAATGTTACCACTGTTAAGAGGATTACCAGCTGGATAAGCAGCTGTACTCATAAGTGTTCATTAATGGGCCTGCATCAGACTGAAGGGAGGGAGCAACACCAGCTTCTTTACCACCAGCTTTGCTCTTCAAAGACATATAGTAGAAGTATTTTTGTACTCTCATGCAATGTTCTTCAAAGTTTGAACCAGCTCGCATTCTCTTCAGCTAATCAACGAGAGAACCCCAAAACACCAAGGCAACAAATTTTCACTTTTTATCATGCCATACTTTTTACAAAAAAAGAGAATCTGGCCACTTTCTGGGAATAATAAAATTATTCCTCTTCTTTGGCCTCTGAAAGAAGGAAACAACTTCCAGTAGGGTGAATGAAAGTTCCAACCAATTGGAAATCTTCCTGTTTGCATCTTGTGAGGAAACCCTACAATGCTATAGACACAATTGGCTTTGCTTTCCAGAACATTGGAAGCCTCATGATGCTACAGAATAGGTTGCCTGCATTGAAGCTTGTAAAAAAAAGCTAGCACAGGAATTAAAAGATGCCAATAGTGTAATAGTGAATATAAGAACCAACTCACTGCAAGAAAAAAACCAGTTAATCTTCAGCATGGCTGCAGTTATAACTGAAGACCTTGGATGTGAAATTAAAAAGGAAGAAAAAAAACTAAACAATGCATCATCAAAATGGAAGAATTGGTTTGAAAATAAGATCAGATGCAAGCAAACTAGAACAAATGAAAGAAAAGAAGTTGAAAAACGAGAAGACCAAAGACTACTTAATCAAAAAAATCATCTAGACACAAGGAACATCAAGGAAGTAGTGAAAATAATAAAGCAACAAATAACAGCCAAGGCCAGGAAAATCATTAGATACAAAACTCAAATTGCACACTACAGGCAAAATTTCCACTTTCATTGGAATCAGAAATGTTTCTACCAATCCATCAATGGACAAACTATAATGAACCAGCCAACAAAGAAGAAACAGTGCAGTTCTGGGCAGAGCTATGGGACAATCCAGCAAGAATATAGCTTGAAGAAGGTAGAAAAAAAAGAAGCTGAAATGAAAGAACTTGTAACAATAGCAGAAATGGTGGGAAAAGGGCAAGGAAGAAAGAATTGATCAGCACCAGGTAAAGATGAATTGCATGGGCTTTGGTGGAAGCACCTGCATTCACTCATTGCCATGAAATTTAACAATATATTACAAGGAGATGAAATTGAAGAGTGGCTAACATTTGCAAAACCTACCTCATCCTGAAAGATCCAACAAAAGGGGCAGCACCAGAAAATTAAAAATCAATTACCTGATTATCAACAACTTTCAAATTGCTAACTGGTGTGATAGCTGATGCAAACCAACATCATCTATTTGAAACCCAAGTCTTTCCACTTGAGCAGGAAAGGAAACCGCCGAAACAAAAGGCCAACTTATAATTGATAATATGATTCAGGGAAAATGCAAGAGAAAGAAAAGCAATTTGATTGTAGCTTTGATTGACTAAAAGAGGGCATTCAATTCTTTGCCACCTGATTGGATAATCAAGTGTCTAGAAATAACAGGAGTCAGGAGAAACATCAGAAGCTTTGTGCAAAGACCGATAGCATAATGGAAGACAATGTTGCTAGTCAATGATTGGGTGAGGTTAATATCAAAAGAGGAATCTTTCAACGACACTCACTATCACTACTACTATTTGTCATTAACTGATTCCTCTGTCAACAATACTGAACATGCACTGAATACTGGCTGAGCATGTAATGAATACTGGCTTTCAAACATAAAAAACTCCACCTGTCAGGCTATCTTACCTTCGTTACATGAATAATCGGAAGCTGTGTGGAAAAACACCATCTGGAACGGAAATGTTGTTTAAAACTGTCAGAATATATATGCAGTTTGGACTGGACAAATGGGCCATTCTCACAATCAAAAGGGGAAATGATGAAAATTAAAGGAATCAATATGCCTTATGGAAATAACTTCAGGAGTGTGGATGAAGAAAATGACTAAAAATACCTGGGCATCCTTCAGGCTAAAAACATCAAGTTAAGTCAAGAAGAAGATTAATGGTTAATACATCAGAAGAGTGAAAGTCCAAACTGAGGAAGTAGTATTAAGGTGATTAATACCTGGGTGATTCCACTTATAGATATACAGCTGGAACAATGGACTGTACTCAAGTTAATGTAGAAGTCCTGGATAAGAAGACCAGAAAAATAATGATAATGAAGGATGTCGTTCATCCATCCATCAACATTGACAGACTCTATTTACTAAGCAGGTGGCCATGGAATGTTCTGAGCATACCAGAGAGCTGAAAAAGAAAAAGAAAGCATTGAACTATAGTTGGTATACCATGAATATCAAAGAGAAAAAAACTGGCCTATAAGAAACACCAAATGAAGACATAGCAAGGAAAGCATTACATGGCCAGTATATAAATAAATTAGGAGGTGAATGAAAAAAACAATGAAATCTAGCAAGACTAGGAAAGTTGAGGGAAAAGACTGAGGGACTAATTTTGGCTGCACAAGATCAAGCGTTGAGAACAAATGCAAGTCAGAACTGAGAAGAAAGCAACAAAGAGCAAATGATGTCTCTGCAAAGAAGATGAAGAAACAGTGGACCACCCAATCAGCTGCTGCAAGAAGACCATATGGATTGCTTACAAACAACAACATGACAAAATAGCAGCAATGATGCATTGGAAGATCTGCAAGAAATACCATTTACCTCCAAACAAGAACTGATGAATAACAAAACAGATAGTATAATAGAAGATGAAGATGCTAAAGTGTCCTGGGACCTTAGAATTCATACAGACCAGGACCTGCTACATAACAACTCAGAATTGACAATTATTGATAAGATATACAAAAAAGTCTGGATAGTCGATGTGGCAGTACCTGGAGACTGCAAGGTATAACAGAAAGAACTGGAGAAAAAAAATCACAAAATATAAAGACAAAATAGAAGAAGAACAATTGTGGCAAAAGCAGCAAAGATAGTACCAATAGTAATAGGTGCTCCAGATTATATAACATATGGAACACTATTTGAATACCATTGGCACTGATAAAATTGCCATCAGTCAACTGCAAAAGGCAGCTTTACCTGGAACAGTTTAAACCCTGACATGATATCTTTAATATCATCGGACAATCACATGTGCCTAACCCAGACTCTTGAGAAAGATTTGATAGGTGACAAAAATGCCCAATCTGGTTTAAACATCTGGCTGACTGTGCAACCAACCATAATAATAAAAAGTAGATTATGCAAACCTGGTATTTGCTTACTCATGGAATACGTACTGCACACACAGAGTATTTCCATTCCCTTGTCATTAGTCTATTTCTCTCTAGATGGTTGGAGAAGAAATGAGAAAAGCCCAGTACATTAGATGTTTAATAGAATGGAAAACTGCTAGTTAGGACTTTTCATAGCATTCAAAAGATTGATGCTCCATCTGGCTCTTCATGCTCATTTCCAGTATGTATGTGCTGATAAGTACTGTAGATGACAACGGCATACATTATTCATTTACTGCCCTCCTTTGAACCTGAGGGAAGTGGTCTTTTCAAGACTCAAGAAAAGTGATTGTTCATAACTGAAGATTTATCTGAAAATGCTCACTTCATAAATAACTAAATGAACTGAGCCTCCAAACCTGAATTCAAAACCATCATTTCCCATTTTTGAGCAATGTACTATAGCAATTGTTAAAATTAAACAAAGTTGTTTGAATGAAAGGAGTGATTATTTACACTGCCAGCATAGAAGGGATTGCTGAAGGGGTGTGGGAAGAGGTTTTGGTAAATGTCTTTGTTTTGGGTCAGTTTGTTGTCAGGCTAGAAATATTTTTGTGATGAAGCAAGCAATAAATGTTTTAGAAACATCATTTCTCACCAGCCATCTACTTCAATAACATCAATATCTATCAGGAAGAATTCCATCTTCACTCTGGGGGCTGTAAGTGGACAGCTGATGCAAAAACATGTGGACTCAGCCTCAAATAGTGGTCTTTGGTTGAATAACACTGGTGACTGATGGTCATTTCCACTACATGTCAAATAATATATTCCAAATGCAAACCTATTGAATTAAGAGGAAAGGGCAAAATGTCCTCCTCAGTTTTAAAATAAGAATCTATTACAGTGTTTTAAAAATGTTTTAGAACATTGTAAAAGCGTGTTATAGATTAGATATTGCAACACATAACTTAAATTTTAGTATCCTGATACTGAGTGAGAAAAGTGTAAAATGTGAAGGAATCCAAGTAGGTCATTAGCCTTTGTAAATATCATTGCCAGGGTTATCAAATTCATTGTGTATTATATTTGCCCCGAAAGAGCTCCTAATACTATTTTTGTCCCACACTTCATTCCACCTATTAGCAATAAGACAATTGAATATTATTTTACCTGTCCTTCTAAAAGAAGGAAGGATGTCCATGTCCATGATTCACTGAAAATAATGCTCTATATAGGGCATTCATCTTTTAACATCAAAGGTAGCTGTTAGAGATCACAACTGATCCAACACAGACTGCTCTAACCTCAGGCCTTGCAGCTGTGCCGCACATCAAATTTCATGATCACTCAACAGGCTTTGGCCTATGAGATAATTGCCTTTTGGGAAGCATTCTGGAGATCCTACCACTATCTAAGAATGTTACAGAGAAATGTCTAGCATTATTTATTTACATATCAAATTTAGAAACCGCCCAGCGTACAATTAAAAACGTAAACACTTAAAAACCATATAAATAGTGTATCCGACCAGTAGAGGCAACCAACAGTTACAACTGAATTACGCCATCTTCTCCTTTCCTCCCTTTCTATAATCCAGACATTTTTTGGGGGGGGGGGGAATGACCAATTCAGACTGTAAAATTATCATTGTCTATATGGCCTGGCAGCAGGTCTTCGTGATTTTACATAGGAAAAGATAGCCTAAAAAACGCACAACATCTGTGAATGAAAAGGAATGTCCTATTGACGATGTCCTTTATTCTCCCTGCAAATATGTATACATTTTTGTTTTATTATTGTGATCCGGATATACGATAGTGAGATTGAGAGAATAAATTGAACAAAAATGTTTATATGTTTAAGTTCTATTTTTGATCAATATCTCAAATCATTTGGCTCCAGAGTGGGATCTAGACAGTCCAATGAGATTAAGACTGGGTTGGATGGGTAAATTGTTTATCTTAGTTTGAAAGCTGGGAAAGGTATGACTTTATTATTTTATACTTTTTTGTGACTTTCAATACCATCGGTTGTGATATTCTTCTAGACCACCTATGAGGTCTGGGGATAGGAGGTACACTTTTGCAGTGATTCCATTCCTATTTCTCAGGTATAGCAATTGCACTTAGACATATATACCACTTCACAGTGCCCTCTCTAAACAGCTGACAAAGTCAGCATATTGCCCCCAATAATCTGGGGCCTCATTTTACCAACCTCAGAAGGATGGAAGGCTGAGTCAACTTTGAGTTGGTGAGAATCAAACTGCCAGACTGCAGAATATGATGTTTCTGGACATATTTGTTATTTGAGTTGATCCATCCTATCTTTGGAGATTTTTAATATCTCCATGAAACCACAGATGGAGATTACCAGGATATGTGTAGCTGGATATTATTAGTATGCTGATGACACATACATTATTTCTCTGTTAGATAATGATGGGATCTTCTGTTTGTTTGCCCGAAGTCAGTAATGTCTTACTTGGTTGATTGATCGATTGACTGATTGATTATGTGCTATCAAGTCCATGTCAACTTTTAGTGACTACATAGATAGATGACTAATAATATGAAATAGAAACCAGATTGCTCAAAAGTTCTCACTGTTAGTAATCACAGTTCCAAAGAACTAACAAGTCTCTCTGTTCTGAACAGAACCAAACTCTCCCAGAAGGAGATGGTTATTATTCATGGATACTTTGGAATTAAAAATATATTTTTGCTTTCCCAGATTGAGAAGTGGCCTAGAGTGCTTTTTATCAACTTCCATTTATTTGTGAACTCCTGGGAAGAAACTTATCTTAAAACATTGTTGTGTGTACTCTAAACTATCAATTGGCTATTATAATAGATCAGTGATGGTGAAACTTTTTGGTGCCGAGTGTCGAAAAGGTCATGCGGAAACATTGGGTGTGCACGTGCTTGTCAGGGCCACACTCTGGAAAAGCTGAACTTCCAGGTTCTAGCGCATATCTGTGCCTGATGATCAGTTGGACGGCATGCATGTGCAGGCCAGTTTTCTGCACTGCTCTATGCGTGAAGGGATTGCGCTCCAGAAAAACCAAACTTCCAGGTTCTGGCACGCATGCACACCCAACAATTAGCTGGCGTGCATGCACACACCAGTTTTCAGCACTGCCATGCATGTGAGGGACAGCTGATCATTGCGCGCATATGTGTGGCGGAAACCCACATGACAAACAAGCAAGGCCGCATGTACCAGGTGACATGGTTTCACATGCCACTTTGGGCACATGTGCAATAGGTTTGCCATCACAGTAATAGACTCTATGTGTGCTGCCTTTGTAGCTAATCTGGACATAGCTCAGAAGGCAGGTGAACCCTTGGAAGAACAAAACAAAGATCACATTATACCAGGGGTGAAATGCTACTGGTTTGGACTGGTTCATCCAAACTGGTAATAAAAAATGATACCGGTTTGCCTGAGTAAAAAATGATGCCACTTTGCCTGAACGAGTAGCAAAAAAAAATGCTACCAGTTTGGGCAAACCGGTATTTTTGACAATCAACTCAATTTATATTAGCTAGAATTGTCGGATTTCCTGCTTTCTAGCTAATCTAAATCATATGGCATAGTAGATTCCCCCCATCACTGTTCTACTTACCTTTGCAGATGTGCCTGGATGTCATCACATCCCGTTTTTGATGCTCGGTGCATGTGCAGAAGGTCCTGCTACTCACATTTGCAAACTGGTAGCAAAGATAAGCTCTATATGACTTGGAAGATTGGGTTTCACTTAGTTTGGGACTGAGCCTTCTCTCTATAGCTATTTCAGTTATTAGGGAATGCACTCCAAGCAACTTAAAAGCAATTATTTGTGGCATTTGAAAGGTTCCTATATCACAACTTTTTCTTGGTTTTATTTTGCATTGTTATTTTTCAATATTTTATTTCCTTGTTTTATTGTATTTATTCAGAAAACAGAAATCTACTGTATATACTCAAGTATAAGCCTAGTTTTTCAGCCCACTTTTTGGGCTGAAAAAAGCCGCCTCGGCTTATACTCGAGTCAGTGAAAAATTTGCCCGAAATGGAGGAGAAAAAGGGGCGGGGCCATGCCACTGGGTGACGCTCGTGAATGGCTCAGCGCCCCTGTGAGTTTCCCCTCCCTCTGTGTCAGTTTGCTGCGCAGCGTGCACTGCACCATCCCCCCTCCTCACGTTCTAATGTAATGCAGGGCTATCTTACGATTCCCCTTCCTCCCCCTCCTGCCGCTCTGCAACGATGTCCCACCTCCTCCTTGTTATGGCAAGCAGCCACATAGCGATGTCCCACCTCCTCTGGTACAGTGATCCAATGATAGGAATCACTGTGCCATGTGTCATAGGAGGCGGGACATCATCATCACAGCGGGACATCAGCATCATGAGGTGAGTGAAGTATTTCATTGAATACACCGGTATTGTGTGATAATAATTTGTTATGCAGAGCAAATTTTTACAATGGCTACTGTATATTTAATGGGCACAGGCAGGCTGTATATGTTATTCAATGGGCAATGGCATTATTGGTATCTATTTTTATTTTTGAAATTTATCGGTAGCTGCTGCATTTCCCACCCTAGGCTTATACTCGAGTCAATAACTTTTCCAGTTTTTTTGTGGTAAAATTAGGTGTCTCGGCTTATATTCGGGTCGGCCTATACTCGAGTATATACGGTAATATTTAGTAAAAAACATTACTTGATGACCAATCAACTTGAAATTGTAAAGAAGCCAACTGAGATACCTTGGCTAATTTCATTTTCTGGCCTCATCTCATTTCATCTGATGCAGTGTTCTCCAATGGAATCGTTGACACTTACCTGTGAGTACAGATATATGTAAAAATAATTTGATCTGTTTTTTAAGAAAAATTCAAACAATGTAGAGATTGTTCTATACTGTAAATGGAAAATAAAGGATTTGAGAGTAAAAATATTAAAATGGTGAGGAAGCAATAATTGTCCATTCAGGCTTTCAGTGCTGGGCTCATAAGTAAATACTCTGAATCCCTGTTCATTAAATCATATGTGTGTGATGCTAAATTTAGATTGTCATTTTTGTTTTCCTGATGAAATTCTAATGTTTTTGTAATTGTTGGCAAATATGTGTTGCATGGCTTTTTCTAGCTGATTTAGTTGGGTGAGGATTTGGAGGAGGAGGAGGAGGGAGCCTGTTATTTAACCAATAATTTTCTCAAAATCCATAAATTTTCTTTTGAATAGGATATAGAAAATTTTGGATTTCAAATATATGACTAGGGGAGGGTATAAAATGGACATGCTGTGAATATCTAGTAATGTTTATGTGTGAATTAGCCATATGAGTGGATTCAGTTTTAATTTTGAACTTCTGATATAAAGATTTCCATTTTTTTAAAAAGTAACTGCTCATATTATGTCCAGCAAACAAACAAACAAACCCATTATGCCAAGAGATTTAGCTTAATGGCAAAGTTAATGCTCTCCTGAGTTTTCTTTTTCCATGAAGTCTCTTGCCTGCTATAGACACTATTTGAGTAAATTGGACTTAACACATCCCCCCCACCCGCAACAGCTTCCCTTCATTTCATTTTTGTTGTTTTCCTCCTAGTTCTCCTGATGAATAAATACATCAAGCCAAAGACTGCAGATCCTCTAAGGTGTAATTAAAGCTGTCCCAGGTTTCAGTGTTTTTATTTTTAGACAAGGAGGACCTTTCCAATATCAGCTTCAAAAGTAAAGTTTTCTTTGCTTATATTAGTTACTGTTGCTGAGATTCACCATATCCAGAGAGTTGGTGGAATGGGCTTCAGGGATGAATAAGAAACTTAAGGTACAGATAACTTACTGTATCTGGTCTCCAAGATGGATTGCTATTTCCCTGAAACATATTGACTTCTTATCAAATGTAGCATTAATTCCACATATTATTATTAGAAAAATATCCATCATAAAGCAGTATTTCATGAAGCCCTGAGTCTAATATCAAAAGATTTTGTAATCAGTGGGTCAGATCAGCAAGACATGGGTTGGAGGGAGAAAGAGAGAAGTACAAGAGAAAAGGAAAAGGAGACTCTTTCAAGCTATCCTCCAAAGCACCTGAAGGCAGGACAAGAAACAATGGATGGATAAAGATATTCCCATTTTTATCAAGAATCAGCTTGTTGCAATTTTAAATTTTATATTACTTGGAAATCCATTCTCTTCAAGTTCACCTGATCATTTCTATATTCCCATTGCAGTTTTATTCATGATATCAGGGATATTCTTTTTCAGGAGTGTGTGTGTGTGTGGGGGGAAGGTCGCATGCATATGTGCAGCGGGGTGGGGCACACAGGAGGGTGTTGTACATTCATTGCATTATGGGTGTGAGCATGCGGGTGTGGGCACGTGCAAGTCTGCTGTCACGTGTGCGATCTTTCAGCATGCCAGGACAAAAAGGTTAGCCAACACTGTTATAGACCATCCATATTTTGCATATCTCTCCTGTCTTTTAAGAAAAAGAGCTAAGAGGAGGATCTTTATATCTATTTCAGGTTGCCAGGAATGGAGCATATACTCAAATCATGACTGATTTGTCCATGAATAATTGGAGAAACAGAGGCAACTGAAGTCACACTTCGGAACTGCCCATCTTATATGTAATGTCACCGGTTAATTAATATCTCTCTGAGCCAGATGCAATAGTAAGATGGAGAATGATTATAAAATCAATCTACTACCATATGAATTTTCAATTACTACAAGGAAGGTCATACAGTTTTATCCCATTGCCTTTTCTATATATGGCCAAGTATTAAACATGATTCAATAATACTTTTACTGTCTTAATCTTGAACTTTGCTGATACTAGGGTATTAATAGGTGGCATTCTTTTTAACATGCATTGTGTTAAACTTCAATATTTCTTAAGTTGATTTACAACCATAAATTAAAATGATATACTGTATTTTTGGAGTATAAGATGCACCTTTTCCCCTCCTAAAAGAGGGCAAAAATTTGGGTGTGTCTTATACACTGAATGTAGCCCCACTCACCCACCCACTGTCACCCACCGTCCCCCACCCATCCACTGTCCACCTCTCTTTGGCTTCTGCCTCCCAGCAATTTACCTCCTTGCAGCAAACGGGGGAAATGGGGCTTGCGGAGACTGCAATAGGCTTCAGCAATCCCTGCAGCCTGAAACAGCTGATGATTGGGCGGCATGCTTAAACTGAAAGTGAAACTTGCTGTTTGCTCCATAAGGCAAATTGCTGGGAGGCAGAGGCAGATTTTTTTTCTTGTGCTAATCGTGCTGTTTGCTGTTTGCTCCAAGAAGGTTAAGTCAACAACTATAAATACCCATAGAATGTTCAAATTATTAGTCTTATTTTTAAAGACTGCTTTATTATTGTTCTAGACAGCTTAACAAAATTAAGAAGCTTTTTAAAATAAATACTTGATC
Source organism: Thamnophis sirtalis (assembly GCF_051295495.1). Taxonomy (NCBI): domain Eukaryota; kingdom Metazoa; phylum Chordata; class Lepidosauria; order Squamata; family Natricidae; genus Thamnophis; species Thamnophis sirtalis. The sequence continues at coordinate 53,611,185 of NW_028261388.1, forward strand.
TGAAGAAGCCCAGTGCTATTGTATCTTCTTTTAAATAGCAGAGAATAACTATGCTTCCCAAAAGCACATAAATTTTAACAGCATCTGTACAAGTATAGTCTGAAATGTAACACTACAAACAGTGTATATTGTCTGTACTGTTTGCTGTTTGTTGCAAATTGGAAGGCAGAAGCAGGTTTTCCCCCCTTGTTTTCATCCCCAAAAGCTAGGTGCATCTTATACTTCGGAGCGTCTTATACTCCGAAAAATACGGTATGTTATAAAAATTGGACAAATAGTGTTTTGAATTTGTGGTAAATTTTCTACAGGCCATTTCTCTTCCTACACTTTTGCCATTGTAAATTGTTAAAAGATCTTTCTTTCCCTAGAAACTGGCAATTGTTATTTTTACTAGTTTAGGTATATTACAAAGTACTTAGAATTTTATAAGCACAAGTATTTGGAAGTAGATTTGGAAACAAGTATGTTTGGTTTAAAATTAGGTAATCAATAATTACATTTTAGAGTACATATTTTATGTAAAGATGAATTTCTATAGAGTTTATCTTTATCCAAAATAGTTCCATCATAGCCCACTATACAAAATCATCTCAAATGATTTGCATCTCAAGAATTATCACATTCAGTTGTATTCTTTAGGACCACATTACACATATTTTTGGATATAGTAATTGACACAAATGTTGCAAATCAATAAAATATTAAGAAACATTTTTTTATTTGTCATGAATCAACAAATTCATTTTATAGTGCCAGATTCCAGTTTTTAAGAGAAAAGTATATCCATATTTTCTTCTTCATGTTATACTTTTAAATATGTGATTTCTCTTTCCTACCCAATATTTTTATATTGCAAATGATAAAGATCTAGCTAAAATTTGTATTGAAGAGGTGATGATTGGCTTAAAAGACTGCAGCAAATTTTCACAATAATTTGTATGTTAGTTTCACAGGTCATAAGATAATTTGTAGTGATTTACAGTAGGTGTTGGACTAGGAGTAGAGAGACAAGATTACAATTCACCATCAGACACAGAGGTTAACTGGGTGACATTGGTCAATTAATCCAATCTACATGCCTTTTGAGATAAGCCGTATCAAGAAACCAACATTTCAGATGCTGCTTCATTATTGTAACAGAAACTGAAAAGTTTCTCTTTGTCTCCTCTCATAGTAAACAAAAGTAGAGTGGGTTTGAGTTTCTTCTTCAAACTCTGGACCATGTAAATCCATCTTTTATTTACTCATATCTTCTCCAAGGAGAACTCTTGGTTCCTTTACATTACTTCAAATGGTCATTCTTGTTCAGAAAAACAGCCAGGAGGAGCACATTGTGCTTCACCTTGAACTCTACATAAAACACAATTAATTAGTAAATGAATTCCTGCAGAACAATGGATTTAAGAGCATCATGGTTAACATGTTCTATTCGTATTTGTTTCCCCTTTGGATGGACTAATGTCAAATGTAATGCCAACCATTTAAGACACAAAATCAACTTTTAAAGAATAGCTGGATGAGAACAAGGCCATGTGAACTTCCATAAACATTATACATGAGTTACAGTATTTGGATTACTGAATATGCAATACTGATTTGTTAAGTAACTTTCCAAATATGTCCTCATCCAAATGAGCTGGTCTTGTTAAATATTTTTTCAATGTTGTTTACACCAAAATATATTTGCCATTTCTTATTGACATATACTACATTGGGATACCTTGAAATAATTTTTGTCAATAGAAATAGGTTGTATACTGTGATATACAATACTTAAATCAGTCATGACCACTTACAAATCAGCAAACATTTTGTGTTACCGTACACTAAGAAAAGTTTAGGTTTCCCCAACAATCCTCTTTCAAGTGACTTCTATTTATCAAGGAAGGGAGAATTAGAGTGGGTTGACCAGGAGAAAAATGCAGAACAGGTTGATTGGGGTTGAATTCAGCTTTGCACAGCAATTTTGAACAGATATATAAATGCCATAAACATAGTGATAAAGTGAAAGCTATAAATACTAATTGTATTACCCTTTGATTTTGATTCATTAGCACAAACTAGCAAACTTGAAAAATACAAATGCATATATCATTTAAAACAGGTATGCCACTGTTATAGTTCAACACCATTTTTACCTTAGATCTATGTCAAAAGTTATAATGTTTATTGAAAGTGATAGTGGGAACTAAGAGAGTCACAATTTACCTAACCAGGCTATAACCTTTTAGTTTATTTAGTTTATTTAGAAAGGAGTAGGAACTGTGAAAAAGAAGGCTGACTTCTGATTGATTACATATCTTGAATTACATGCTATTAGAAATAGAGTGGCGGGAAGTAAAAAAACTATCCTGGGCCTAAAGTATAAGTCATTCCTACCATCCAGGTAATGAGGCGTATTTGCTAAGCAAGGCTAGCATTTAAAAACTTATTGTAAGTTCCCTCATAAGACAGCCTTCATTTTAGAGCAGTACAAACCCATTTAATGCTAAAATAAATCCAGCTAAAGGATCAAATATTTACAGGTTAATAAAGCTTGTACTATAAAGTTCTAACCAAGTTGCTATAAGGACAGAACTGCCATTATGTAGGTGAGTAAAATTCTTCCTAACCTCATGAAACAGCAGCTAACATGTATAGCAACCACTACTTCTGGGATTCTTCTTATAAGCTTCAGAAATGAATCTGGTTGATTTTACCTCTTATGCTGCCCTGGAGCTCTTGCTTCCAGCCTGGGAATTACTGAGTAAAACTGGGGTGTTGTTTTTTTTCCAAATATTTTTTATATGTAGACTCAATTACATTCTTAATTCACTTCTTCTCATAAACATAAATCCCAGCAACTGATTTTGGATCAGTTACAACTCACGGTTCTCAAATGGCAGCTATAAGGCTACTTTTTGGAAAGAATCAAGAATGCTTCATAGTAAAGGCAGAATATAAGTGGAAATAAAATGTGTTTTTAAAAGCTTAATTTCTCACTTAATCAAGAAAAGCTCCTATTCCCACTATTGCCATTTGAATAAGTTGTTTTTCTTTTCCTCAGGGCAAACACTGAAACAGGTGCTCCAGTATTATTTTTAATGAAAAGGTCTGCACTCATTTACTTTGTTTTCAGCCTTAAAATGTTTATAGAAATAACCAAGTGTTCTAGAATTTTCTTAACAAGAGGAATCCTCAGTTTTCTCTGAAAATAGTTTTGGTTTTCAGGTTTGTTAGCTGGTTTTTGTACTACTCAATGCTGGAAAGATTTTCAAGTCAAGAGTAATTTATTTTAAATATTGTTTACTGGCAAAGAAGAGCTTAATAAACCAACCACAGAAGCCACTTTGGAATAGTCCATAAAAGTACTCTCTTTAAGGTGGGAGGTAAAACTATAATTATTATTAGATCATATTGACAGAGGAACAATGAAATGAAGCATTTTCCCAGGGTATGATACCATGCATTGTAAATGACTTCTACTTTAAAAGTCCCAAGAAGCCAATTAAGGTTATTTCTAGCCACAGAAAAATCAACAGGTTTTATGGAATCTAAAGCTGAACAAAATTAAAGATGTACAGTACATGAGGGGTGAAAGTTCTCCATTCTTGCCAGAGAAAGAAAAGCAATAGTATGGTTTGGACTCTTGGAAGAGAAATTATTCTGCATTTTCTCCCTACATTTCTTCATTCAATTTGATACAGAAAAACAATTTTCTTTGAAAGTTCTAATTCTATCTATCAAAATCACCTGTAATGGCTCCTCTCCTAACTTAAGAAAGTAAAGACTCTTGAAACGTATTATTTCAAAAGGAACCTTTAATTAAGCAGAATGGAAAACCATTAGAGGCAAAGCAGCATCTGAAGCCCTTTAGGCAACGCAAGTGGGATTAAACTGATAATGACCCCACCCCTTTGTCAGAATGCAGATTCTGGCCAATACACAAGTGTGAAGATGTTTCCTTAACTCTTCTGCCCTGAGAATTGAATAAAACACACGTTCCCATGGCTATCTCTAGTTTGACATTAAAGTAAGATATCCCACATGGCCATCATAAACATCCCTTCAGAGGTGCGGGGACCTCCAGCTTCCTGGCGCCAGGAAACAAGTTGTAAATCTCAGTTGTTACAGGTACTACTAGTAATTTAACTCCAAGCCCCCCCTCCTCCCAACTGAAAGGCAGTATCACGTAAGGGATCTGACACCACCATCTACCCCTGGAGATGCCTCTAGAATGTTTCTTCTTAGAAAAGAATTCTAGAGGTATTGCCATGGTTAGAATGTGGTCGTCTTGCGCTTACTTAGTTATGAGGGGGCAAAACCTGTGCAGGAAATACACTGATTTTACATTTTGTGGGAAAATCTAAAAAAGGCACTTATGCCTGCTATTTGATTTGTGCTTATAAAAACTGCAGAGAGGTCCAGAATAAGTCATCTCAGATGAGCCAATATGCTGATTGGAATGGTAGAAATAAACAGACATTGCAGCTGGGAAAAGGCTATACAAGCTTCCTAAACTGAAAGAAAAATGAACAGTGAATTGATTACCTTTTTGACAAGAAGTTGATGAAGTAATCTTTATGATAATAAAGCAGTAAGTCCCCAGTTTACCGGTAAGACCATGGAAAGATGCATCTTCTATTGTGAAACAATTTCATTTTGGAATTCTCAGGATAGTTCTTTAACCATCCAAATGCAGATCATTCCTTGTCTAATTGGTTTCCATACAGTGAATTTGATATGTGGATAATGTATTATTTGTGCAGCCATTTGCATGCTGCCTTTTGTGACACTCTAGGAAACTCACATTTATAAAAACATAATAACAGTAATTAGTTAAAAGTGCACTTAAAATTCCACCACTGCACTGCCTAATTGATGTTCTCCACACTAAAGGCTTGCAAAAGACCCCCATTTTTATAGACTTTCTAAAGTCTATAAAAAGTTTGACAGGGTGGCAGTCTTTCTGGCTTGTAGGGGAACTGGGGTTACAAAGTCATCTGGCTTTAGTTGAAAATGCCTTCCTCTGGGTCTCTGCCTGCTAATCTCCCCATGAGGACCACTTTGGCATTGGGAAAGACTAGCAAGACAGCGTTGTGGAGCCCTTTTTCCCTTTGGGCATATAAGATATAGAAAGGGGTATTAAGCCAGCTGAGGCAATTTGGATGTAACAATTTTTTTTGCAAAGTCTGAATTCCCAGGTTTTTTTTTTACAAGATATATCAGCAGACTATATTGTTGTTTTATTTTGCTTAGGGACATTGCTTTAACTTAAAAATATCTGTCACAAAGTCAAAGGTCTCAAGTTTCAACCAAGTCAGTGGGAAAGTGGGCTACCAAACCATTTCCAGCTTACTGCTTATATACCTTGAGGCATTAGAAAAGTATTAAAAAGTAGCAAGTCCCTAAGAAAGTTGAGCTGTGGTATAGACCGCAAGTCTTGAGAAGAAATTGACGATTGCTAGGTCTAGAGGGTCTGTGCTGTCCTTTCCGGAAACTGAAGAAATATTATTGATATCCATTTCTTTTTCTGTAACTCTCTTGATGTTTTTCAATAAAATCCTTTCTGACATTTCACCTTGGCTTGAACCTATTGACTTGGAAGCCCAAAGAAGTCTTAAAGGTATTTAGAAGAAACAGGTGATATCTGGCATTGAAGCTAGAAGCAATGTAGTTTCTGCAGTATAGATATAACTCTTCTAAATCAGTTAGGTATCAGTTGACACACTGGCAGCCACATTCCATGCAGTTGTAGCTTCTGTGTCATTGTCAAGGGCAGCCACACACAGAATAAATTTCAGAAATCTAACCAGGAAATTTCAGTGACTTAAGTTGCTGTCTTCAATGCCTCCCAGTCCAAGAAAGGTTATAGCTAGAGCTGCAAGTCAAAAATGCACACACTGCATCTACTCCTTCAGGGGAATCACAACCCTATCAAAAGCGATAGAATGAACCTATATGGCACCTGAGGCCTAACAGCAACTTCATCTTGTTGGTATTCAGACTTAGTTGGTTCTACTCCCTTTGATCTCTCATTTTGACACAAGGTCAAAGCTTTAATTTCATTGGTGGAGATAAATAATGATGATACTCACTCAAACCACTTCTAACAGAAGAAAGGGCTGAGCCCTGGGGTAGCCAATACTGAATTGCCCAAAGACTCAACTTCTTTTTCATCATTGACTGATTGGAATTGCCCATTTGCCCAAACAGAATTATTGCACAGCAGTGCCTCAATTCCCAATTGTCATAGATGGTCAAAAAGGATGCTACAGCCAATGATAACAAATGTCACTGAAAGCTCTAAATTGATTAGGGGAGCTATATCATGATCTAGTTATGTTTACATTTAGACATTTATATGGGAAAATGTACAAAATAAAAGAAACATTCAATTACATTTGAATAATAATAAAAAATACAGCACATGACTCAAACCTTTTTCTGTAGCATGCTAGCTTTTCAAATGCAAGTAAAAATTGCAATTGACGGGCATTTACAGGAGTCAGAGTTTTTAAGAGCTGGGTGGCTTATAAATGTGATTTATACATACAATAGGTTTATAAATATATTTATGAATTATGTCTTCATTTTGACGTACTACTGTAATCATACTTTTTTCTGACTATCACATGAGGTTCCCCCTCTCCCAGAAGTAAGAACATATACTTTTCATCTTGGTAGATATAATATTAGACTGAACAGTTCCAGGGGATAAGCCTCAGTTGTCTGTTATCTTGTTGATTTGTTAGGGGGATTTTTTTTTACAATATATGATTAGCATGGTTGATACCTCTGTGACTAAATCTGCTCCATTTGCAGGTATACACATCAGCAAAAGAAAAGCAAATTTGTTTCCTCTTTCATTTCATTCTGCTGATATCTTCAACAAATTTCAGAAATCAACACTATGTTGTACTGAATGTGACATTTATAATTTCTGACTTCCAAAGGTAGTACTTTAAAATGTTTTACTTTGCAAATTTTGCATCAAATCCAAAGACTGCTCAGTGTCAGCAACACAGGACAGCCTTCAACATTTATTGAGATGTAGTAAATGCATCTGGCACTGGTTTAAAACACTGGTTGGAAAAATAATGAATATGAAGAATAGTGTAAAGAACAAACAGAAAAAACATCTTAAACATACATTCGAAAGCATTAAAATTAGAATTCATTTTATGTTTCAAATCAAATTATTTTAGCTCTCTATACATTTTAAAATAAATTCCCAAAAAGTTCATTCACCATGGAAAGTTCATCCTGGTTATATGCACATAGTCATTGTATAGAACCTGATACATTTGAATAGCCATCTAGTTTGTAATTCTCTTCAAGCCAGTCCGTGTAAATATTCATAGGATTAGCAGAATCATAAGGCTAGAAGGCTAGAAGAATAGCCATTCAGTTGTCTTCTGTTATAAATTAATAGATTATACATTATCAGTACTTTAGTTTAACAAATATTAAACAAATGCCACAAAAGGATTGGGGTAAAATGAGCACAGTTATAATCGAAAATCTTAAATTGCCAAAATAGGAATGGTTATGTGACTATCTGATCATTGCCATATAAAAGAGAAGAAGAGTCACTGTGATAAAAAGATGTTTTGCATTCATGTACTGCAAAGAAATTGTTCAACGTACACATGCAGGATTTTTCAAAGTAAGATTGAAACAAAAAGCTTGCTGCTATAGGAATTTTTAATCCCTGTCTCATTGTCTACAATTGGTTCTCACATCTGAAACCAGGTATTTGATATTGGGGCTTTGCAAGAACACAGCAGATGAAATAACAAGAATTAGCTTTTGTTGTTTATGCTCCCTAGATGTATTTCAAAATCATATTAATCATTTTAATAATTAAGATTCTATGATGATAAAATTTATAAACAATAAAAAGTCACTTAATTTTTTTGATATAATCAAAATAAATAAATGTTCAAAACGTAATTTGTCTTCAACAGATGGTAATATTTTACTGACTTGTAGACTCTACATGGAACTGTATCTTGCAATTCAAATATCTAGATGTACTCTTTTTCTGTAAAAAAATATACAAAAACAAAATGAAACTATTTCCCCATTTCTCTGATTTAATTAACTTCTTTGATTAGGACAGAGAAAGGGAAACCCGCCTGAACTATTTACCAGTATTTCTATGAACAACTTAAACTGTAACTCCATATGTCTAAACTGCAAACCTATATTTCATCTGACACAGAGAAAAAAATGACTAAAACTATTTAAGTTAGATATATAATGGGATTTTAAAGTTGGCAGTTTTCCTTGTGATGAGGTTCTTATTGTTACTGGTATTATTTTATCAATGCGTCTCTAACTGGGTAGTCTGAGAGCAGAGGTGGGTTCCTACCAGTTCGCTCCTATTCAGTAGAACCGGTTCGTCAAATCTACCGAACCGGTTAGAAGAGGTTCCACCAGTGGACCCGGAAAGCAGGCCACACTTACAGAAGAGGTTCCAATTTTTTTTGAAAACCACCACTGGTCCTTGGATATGATTATTCTACACTATCATGGTCATATTTATAAAACTCAGTACCTCTGTGAAAGGTAAGGATGATTACTGCGTTTGTGGTGCAATCAGAACATTGCGTGTGTTGAAGTTGTTTTAACGCAAACCAAAGATGGCTTTTAAAAAACAAGTTTACATCATATTCTTATGCATGCCAGTGCTGTGTGTGAGGTAATTTAAGGTGGTTCTGACAAGTGTCATCGGCATCTTCATATCCAGTCACAATGGGCAGCAAGCCACTCCCATCCGGTCACATGGGCAGCAAGCCACTCCCATAAAGGAGGCCACACCCACAGAGTAGGTTCGAAAATTTTTTGAAACCCACCACTGTCTGAGAGGTTCAGGATTGTGGACCATTAGCATGTATAATGTAATTGTTATGTGTTGCAGATGCTGGGACTAGCCAATCTTCAGGTGAGAGAGAGAGCTAAGGAACGAACTAGATCACTATTGAGAGATAAAGCCAGGAGTGAAGGACAGCAAAATATCTTAGCATTAAGCATTCTATACTTCAAAATATTCACAAGGAAGATACAATATCAAATAGAGCATGATCAGCTTTCAAAAAGGCAACCATCCTTGAACTCCATTATTTGAATAAAGCATCATAGCATATCAAATTATATTTAAGGGTTTAAAGATGCATCAATTTTATTGTTTCATTATTTTTCTTATTCCTACTTCATCTAGAATTTTTAGGAAATATATCTAGGGTTAGTGTCTTGGACTAGGCCTGAGGATATCCAGATTCAAATCCACTCTGTATGGAAGCTCACTGGATTATGGACACTTGGCCCAATTTATTTCAGAGTTGTTGTGGTAAAAATGAAAAAAAAGGCTGCTATATAGGCTGCCTTGAGCCCTGAAAGAAAAGGTAAATTAAGAAATGAGTATTTCCTTTCATCAACCAGCTTCATGTTCAGGCCTAAACTAGATTTTACTAGGGCTATTTAGATCTCTGCAGGAATATTTCACTTCAACAAAGGCTTGAGGAAGTCACTCTTAAAGTGGTTTCATGAAACAAAGCTGCCCAGTAGTTTGTAGGAACAATGTGAAGCAGACCCGTTTCATTTGTTCAAAGATTCTTGTGGAGCACATACAATAATCATATATTCCACAAGAATCTTTGAACAAATGAAACGGATCTGCTTCACCCTAACCCTTTCTATCCATCAGCTTCATGTTCTACCTGGCAAAGAAAATAAAAGTTATTTTCTTCTTTTAGTCCCTAGCCAATGTAACCCATGAGAACATTGCTTCCTGTTAATGCAACTGTCTATTGGAGATAAAACCAAATGAACACAAGAACACAAGAAAAACATAAATAAATGATGAATAATTATACATTTGTAACTATAAAGTCAAGCTCATCTTGGTATATGTCAGCCCGAGTTTTATTATAACCCCCCAATTATTAAAAACCTTTTCCAGTCAAGTCTATAGAGATTATAAGTCTACAAAAATGAAATTACCTGTGCTAAATGAACACAGTGTGAATAAGGGAAGGCAATACAGATGCACAGATAAAGGCAGAAGACCCTTTTATTTCGCATAGACAAAATGCAAAGAGTGTCTCATTAAATTAATATAAAAAGAAAAGAGATGCCAAATCAATCTGATGCCCCTTCCCTTCCCCACTTCACTGACACACAGCACTCATTCTAATTAACAGTGAAAAAAGAACTTATTAACGACCCATTTGCTAGTTTTAAAAAAATGTGCAAAACATGACAAAAGACTTTTTTTGCCTTTTTAAAAATAAATATCCCTGTTAAATTCACAAATAGAGTGCTTTCGTTTTTTTAAAATTGTTTTCTTTCTTCTTAATTGTGTGTGATGGAACTCCCAGTTTAAAATATTTTATTTAGTCCCCATGCACTTTGTAGAAAATCAGTAAAAACACAAAAGCTTGTGAATATCAGAAAAAAGTGGACTCCCTTTTCTTAAAAAATTGAGGAGGTCCATTCAGATGAAGCTCACACTCAGACAGAAAAAAAGCAGGAGAGTCTTTGCACTGTCTGTCAGTTGCATTTGTGTCCCAAATATTTTGGCAATCTTCTTCTTTAATTATAAATATTGGTATTCAATAAAAAAGGTAGCTTTGATTGGGTTTTTAAATAATTATTAAGTATGTACAGCCACTGTCCAGCCATGCTCTCTTTTCGTTATACAAGGGTATAAGATTTTGCGTAGGGATTGTTTCCTTTTAAATGGCTCCGAGAGTCCAGGAGGGATTCTTGGGAGCTACTCATTTTCGCTGCCTGTCCTAGCTCAGCTCCTTCTCGCTGAGGTAATGTTGCTACGCCGCCAGATTGCCATGACTGTGCTTCTCTTGTGGAGGAAGCCTCCACAGGGACTGGCTCCAAGACGGCCGGGCGCTTCAAGGTTCGGCTTTTTTGGGGTTCCAGGCAGGTCTGTCCCAAGTCTCTGCTAGTGCCTGGAACACCTCGGTTTAACAAAAAGTCCATCCGAAGATATGGTGGCAAATGCATGAGGTCACCTGTTAGGGAGAGAAGGGAAAAGAGAAAGAGTTAGTCTGCATGACCTGACTGCCAACATGTGCTGAGGCACACAGAGAGAAGACAGAGGAAGTGCTCAACCCAGAAGTACATATCCCTGCAGAGTGATTTGACATATGGCAACAAAACCAAATTTGTTCATTAATTTCAAGCAATATTGATGCATGAAATTGGAGGGCAGCTCTGCACTTGATTTTTACTGCAGAGTTGATGGTATTCATGTATTTAAGGTAGAAAGAAAGGTAAGATCATAAAAATAGTATTTTGAATAGGAGGGAAGGCAAACACCACCATTCCATGCTTTCAGATGTCACATTCACAAAAACATATTCAACTCCAATCCATTGGGTGGGAGTATATCTCATTTGTCCCAGTGCAGTTTGCATCAAAGTAGATGAACACTGATCTGGAAAGGAGTGAAATATGAAAGGCTGCAATGAATGTTGTACACAGTGAATCATTGTTTTATGGGGGAACATGCTATCCATTAAATGTATGCATGACTAAACAGATAAATAAGGATAGGAATAGCATGTCCAGAATATGATCACAGAATATAATTCACAGGAGCTTTCTGTTAATGGTTCTACAATAAATAAATGTATAGGAATTAGGCATTTACTGAATTATTTATAAAAGGTACTTCATGCTTCTTTTAAAAAAAGGACTTTTTATTTTTTATTTTGTATACATCTTGCCTTTCAACTCCAGGATACGTTCAAGGCAGCTACAAAAAAATTAAAACCCTAATGGTATATATAAACATGTATTTAAATGATCACTAACAATACAATTAACAATCTGCCCAAAGAGTTGCACCCTGAAAAGCTTCCTAAAGTTCTTTGAGAGAGTCAAAATTAAATGCAGTCCTATTGGAGGGCATATTAGTCCAGGAACCATACAGAAGGAGACTTTCTCCTGCATGCTGGAAAGATGAACTTCCCAACAGCAGGGGTATCTGCCAGAAACTTCTCTAGAGAATCTGCAGAAAAAGCTTTTCTGAGCTATCTAAAGAAAATCAAGATGCCATCACACAAATACTGATATTAAAGAGTTGATTCGCAATGTCTGAAACAAAAACATAAACTCTACTTAAGTTGTGTGCTGCATATTTATCATCACTTTTTCCATTGATTTTCCCCATTCCTTCACAGAGACCCATGCTTCTGCTGAGGATCTTAACAAACAGCAAGATTCAAAGAAGAGCCAGTCCTTAGATAAGCAGGCCCTAAGCCAGTGTTTCTCAACCTTGGCAACTTGAAGATGTCTGGACTTCAACTCCCGGAATTCCCCAGCCAGCGAATGCTTCCGGGAGTTGAAGTCCAGACATCTTCAAGTTGCCAAGGTTGAGAAACACTGCCCTAAGCTGTTTAAACCTTTACATAGTAACTAAACCTTAAATTATGCCAGGCATAATTTAAGTTATTGAAGATCTTTCAGTACAGGCATCACAAGGTTTATGCAACCTGTACTAGTTAGTAGCCTAGCGGACACATTTTATCCTACAGTAACTGCAACTTCTACAGGTAGTTCTTGACTTATGACCACAATTGAGCCCACAATTTCTGTTGTTATACAAGTGCCCCATTTTATGACCTTTCTTGTCACAGTTATTAAATGAATCTGTTAAGTTAGTTACATGGTTGCTAAGCGAATCAGGCAAATCAGGTCACAAAAAGGGAATTACACGACCCTGGGATACTGCAGCTGTCATAAATATGATTCATATTTGTGTCTGAATTGTTATCACATGATCACAGGGATACTACAACAGTTATAAATATGAAAAACATTCATAAGTCACTTTTTTCAGTATAGTTGCAATTTCTAAAAATCACTAAATGAACTGCTGTAAATCAAGGGTTACCTGTATATGCTTTTTAAATATATATTTTATTAATTTTAAAAGAGATACACAGATAATAACACAAGTACTGCAAATAAAAGCAATGCCCTGCATTTCATTTCTTTTAAACTATTGTTATATAACTAAATGAAAACAAATGTTTCATGGATAGCCTCATGTAGAGCACATTGCAGCATGAAATATAACTAAAATATGGTGTCTTGCTGCTAAATCTGAGTTTATAAGGTTTGTTTTTTTAGGCATGAGGTATAATATCCAGAAAGCATAGTAGCCCCAAACTCTACCATCCATTTTCCAGTTTAGGTCTTTCATCAAAGTGACCAAAGTACTATAGTTTCAGTATCATATCCCAGCCGAAAGACTGACTGAAATAGCTCTAAAAAAATACCGCTGTGCTCCTCCAGGATCCACTATAGTAATAAATGGAAGAAAAATTGATGCATTATTTATCTATTATTCAAAGAAACAGAAAATGGGGAAAGAGTGAGTGAGTGAATGAATGAATGATTAAACAGTATTCCCGCTATGTCCTGAACAAAAATAATTGTTATACGTTTATATAACTCTTTAAATAGCAGTTGCCCACTCAAGATTCATTATATAGACATTTTTCCACTCCATGGAACAGAACAATTATAGTTCTTCTCTTGGGAAACAGCTTCTAAACAATAGATAGTCTGTGATAGCCATTTAATTGAAAATGCTTCCTTTTTCATAAAACATAACATGCTACAGAGTTAATGTTTAGATGAAATTTGGATATTTCATAAAAGTGATTGTTCTTCATTTATTACTTAATACCATCTGTCTGTTCTTGAACAGTTTAAACATCCCCCTGGTGATTACCATCCTGATATGATGGAAAGTATAGCTCCAAGGGCTTTGAAAAGTTACACTTGCAAAAGCATGAGCTACTAGCAGGCCATCTTTGTTTTATTTTAATTATTTTAATTTATTGGATTTTTTAAGGCTACTCATCTCCAAGGAGATTGGACAGCATACATTAAGTTGGATATTTATGATTCCTGAGTTCTCAAACCTAAAACACTTCCCTAAAATACAAAATGCAATAAAAACACGATAGGGACTCTACAGACACCCTAATTATAAATCTGAGAACAAGATTGGTCATAAGAGACTTATGGAGAACAATGAGTGGAAACTGTGTATATCTCTAGAAAGATGCTGTTCCAGCAGTCATGTTCTCTAACAGAGAAGGTATGTTTCTAAACTCTTTTTCTAAGAAGACAGCATTTAATTGAAGGGACTGGGTGCATATCCACTCTGTCTGGATACATCTAATGGAAAGAAACACAGGAGATAGAGGATCTCTCAAATTAGGCTTTAGCCCATGAAGGGCTTTATAGGTAACCAATAACATTTCAAATTACATTTGAAGCCAAGTGGTGAGCAATTAAGTTTGCTTAGTAGTGATCACACATATCAAAAAGTAACTGTTACTACTTATACGCTTTTGAACCAGCTGTAGTTGCTGAATGTCTTCAAGTGTATTTTGCAATGGTCTAATAATGAAAACTGTGGTTGTGTTTGAAGGTGTTGAGTGAAGTTATTTGGTTGGACTCTTGGGGGAGGACTCTTGGGGGAGGAAATATGAATACCCAGGACATCAACATCTGGGATGGAAGTGGGTTGTGGGAGGAAGTGAAAGTAAAGGAAGATGCTTTTATTGGAACTGTAATAGGCAGAGTTGAGCCGCACACAGATGCTGGAAATAATGTTTAAGAGCTATCCCATGTCTTTAAAAAGTTTTTAAAAAGCCATCTGCTATTTTCAATCACAGAGGGAGTTTCTGCCTATATCTGCAAACTCTGTCTTAATTCCAGATTAGAAAGCATGTTTTCAAAACACAGCAACATGCATATATATTAAGCCAACATTGCAGAGTTTATACAATTTCCAAGCAGAAAACACTCATCTGGCACAATATTAAGTAGAGAGCAAAAAGTTCAATAACTGTGCTACACAGAGTTTCAAGAAGCTGCTTAATCTCAAAATGGATAGCATGAGGCAAGAATAATACAAATATTCAAGTTGTACATAATGCTTGTAAAATCTAAACTGAATGCAACCTATGTGTTTAATATATGTGAGATGGTGTTTTGCACTGGGTTTCTATTAGATTCTGAGAAGCCATAGAAAGCTCTGGTGACAAGGAGATTTCAATTACAACAGTGATCAGATCTGTCAAAATGATGGTCTTTAGAGTAGTAACAATAAAACTATGAAAACTGGAAGTGAGAAAGCGAAAAATGCCTTCAAATTATGGATTTGGAGACAGTTTCTAGGAATGCTATGGAATGTAAGAAAAGTGATAATCAGTTCTGGATGAGATAAAAAGTGACTGCTCCCTTGAGGCAATGATCAGCAAGCAGAAACTCACATATTTATGGCACGTGAGTGATATAAGTTGTGATGTCTGGAAAAACTTATTATGCTTGGCAAATTTCAGCAAAATAGAAAAAATAATAGAAAAAAATAGAAAAAAGAAGAAGATCAGGTACATGGAAGGGATCAAGATAATTTCTATAGTACTATAGTAAAGATTTAGGGAGTAAATTACATTGAATACATTGCACAGTTTCCCTATTAAGTAACAACACAGAAAGTTATCTGGTAGCCCAAAATAAAACAAATTGCTTAGGTGGCTATAAAAGTAATAACTGTACTATTTCTACATAAAGGATAAACTGCTCCTCTTTGCTTCCTGATTCATAGTCACAGACAGATAAAATCATTCAGAAGTTTGGATGGAATCTCTGTTCTTTGTTTGACAACATGTTCTTTGCTTTAGATAAGTTTCCCACACAGGCATATGATCAGATATTTTTAGTATGGTATATATTTTTAATATTGGAAAAAGACGAGCATATTTTGCAGCATTTACATAAAGCTACCAATAGAAATAGAATGGTTAATGCATGAGAATTTTTAAGCTGGTAATTTATATTTATTTCTTTTTTTCATCTGCCATAATTGGCTATATAAAATTGATTAGATCTAAACTAAAATACAAGATACTCAGTGATTGGTGCAGAACAGCAGCACTCAGGAAGAACTACAGGTAAAGATAGAGGAATGTTGATAATTTATCTGGAATTTCTATAAATAAAAAGAATAGAGTTTTCCAAGAGAGATAGCAATAGCACTTAGACTTATATACCGCCCCATAGTACTTTACAGCACTCTCTGGGCAATCTGAGTCCTCATTTTACCAACCTCAGAAGGAAGGAAGACTGAGTCAACCTTGGGCCCTATCAGAATTGAATTCCAGGCTATGGGCAGAGTTTGCCTGCAATACTGCATTTTAACTACTGTGCCGCCAGGGCTCTTATCTTCATTTGGAATTGGTAACTCTGTCACTAATCAATGCAGTTGCAAAATGAAAGATTACTTTATCATATAAACTTACAACTGCAATTTCAGTTGCAGTTATTAAATAAATCAAGCTTGGTCATTAAGTCCGACATCACATGACTGTGACTTGTGATTTCCTGCTTGCTTCCCCATTGATTTTTCTTGTTGGAAGCCAGCAATGAATATTGCAACTGAAAATTATGTGATTGTGGGATGCTGCGACACTCATAATTGTACACTGGTTGACAAATGTCCAAATCATAATCTCATGATTGTGGAGATGCTACAATGCCCACAACTCTGATAATTGTTCAGTGCTATTGTAACTTCAAACTGTCACTGAATGAGTGATTGCTAAGCAAGGACTACCTCTGCATTCTATACTTGATAACTATTTCCAGGATTTGCAGAAATAGTTTTTTCTTAAACATTAACTTTTGTATGACCAGATAATTTGTACAATTATTGATATCACCTTAAGAGGATCACACGTCATTCATATTTATGGAGTTTGTACAATTCAGTGCCTTAAATCTTTCTGGTTGGCATATAGGCAAACTTTGTGCAGGCCACTCCCAAACTTACTCTTCTGTACCAGAGGATTTTTTTTATTTTTTTATTTCCTCAGGATGCCTTTCCACTTAAGAAAATCATGGAGGACCACAAAAGAACTTTTGTTTGTATGTATATTTATCAATATTTACTGTATTAAAATTTAAATTTAGAGATTCACTGCTGCTACCATCATGCTCTCTCATCATTATGAGATGGAATTTTAATATTGTATTTTTTAAACACAGGCTGGAGAATAATTTTGATTTTGCAGATTCTTAAGAGAGTTTTACAGAAGTCTAGCAGAACATATCTATAAACATAACTAGCAGTCACAAGACATGATGAAAACTCCTTAATTGTAGAACACATGGGCAGACTTCACCATAATTTCAACTGGGGACCTGTGAACATCCTAGATTAAACTAACTCCAATGGCATTAGAGAATTCCTGGAAGTCTTACACATTCAGACAAATCAGCCATCAACGGGCACTCGGAGATAAATGACATGTAGATACCATTTAAGAGAAACAACTAAAAGCTTTAAAAAAAACCAAAAAGACTGAAATACCTCCTTGCCAGCAATCAACATCTAAATAAGCAGAGATTAGCACCAAGATTAATACTAGACCAACAATCAAGCAGTAAACAAGGAACTACTAACTCAAACAGTAAAAACCTAATCAAAGAACCACCAAAAACACTGCCATCAACACTGATAGGGCATGTAGAGACCAAACCCTACTCCCTTCTAGCATGATGATGTTATCTAGTTGGGTAATGAAAAATCTGCAAGAGAACAGCAAAGCTCAGAAAGCACCAAGGACCAAATGGTGAATTTGCAGCGTAGAATACAACACAAAGAAATTGAATGGAAACTGTTTATTTTTATTTTTATTAGCTTAATGATGCTTCTGAATGTAAAATAAATAACTGAAACCCAAACAAAACACCAATTTTGGAGTCTGATATTTTTAAATCACACTTTAATATGACCATCTGTTCTAAATAGTCAGAGATTATAATCATATTTCTGAAAGAAAAAGCAAAAATTCTCATAATTGAAAAGATAATGGTTTCCTTGATAAGTAAGATGTGTTAACTCTTGCTAAAGGACAATACAGCCAAATGATAACATTTCAGGCACAGCTTTAAGTAATAAGATGCTTCACTGCCTTTGATGCTTTAATTACTTCTTTTCATTTGTGTGTGCAATGAAAGCAAACCTTTCAACTCACAAACAGTGAAAATGAGTATACTTAATAATTCATGGGCACAGTTTAATTGCCACAAAAGTTATCCCAAAATGATGGTTTTCTCATATAATTTAAAAATAACAGGGTTTTTTGTTTGGCTAAAAAAAAGCATGTGCAGCAATAATTGTTCATTTGGATTCATATATTTTTGAAATATACATTCTGAATGTTCAGAACTCAATCAAGAAAAAGGGAAAAGAAAAATAGAGGACAAGGAATAAGTGACTTTCTGGGCATTTGTTCCAAATCCAGATGCTGGCACTGATCTTGTGTGAAAATCTATGAAAGCCCAATCAACTGTTTTTGGATAATGTGCTGAAGACCATGTAGTCCAAAGGGATAAACAGGTATTTAGGGCAAGCAGAATGAAAATTACATGATTGACAAAAGACATCTATTATTGTGCTCACAATATTTTACATTCCTGCCTGTGTGAACCTATTATTAACTATGTCTTTAGTAAGGCAGGCAAGAATATTTCACAAACATTAAAAACATTTTAAAAAATCTTTTCAAGAAAATCTTTGAAGTCACCAATCACTATCTCGGTTGGAATAATAATGGTTTTTCTACTACAAAATTATTCTTGTAGCAGCTTTTTTGAGCTCACAAACCTGTCAGTTTTCAGTCCTACTATCCCCTTTATTGGCATAGATGAGATCCTTTTTAATTCAATATTAATGCAGTAGCAAAGTTTTAGAAACTGATGAAATGAGCCATGGTTTCAAATCAATATGAACTGCAGATTTAAATCTTGAAAATATTCTAAATAAATCATAAAAGAATGAAAGATTAGGGACAATGAACTGTTCCCATTTTTTGGTGCATCATATATTTTTAAGACGATATGTCAAAGCCAATATCATGGCCACTTGGTAAGAGAGACAAAACATATTAAAGTTATCATTTATTTACCCTACATTTTACTCAATTACTGATGCCTGAAAAATTGAATGGAAATTCTTTTAAAATGAAGAAATTAAAAGGAAGCTCATTTACTAGAGCTAATTTGGAAAACAAAAAAGAAACATTAAATTCCTGAGATAAATTTAGGTGAAAGCCTCTGTAGGGTAAACACATCATGCTGACATTTTGCATGCTTTGTGCTGGAGTTCACTGTCAATTTATCCCCTAATTGTCACTGAAAGAATAATTTATGCTCCTCTTTATTACTGTTGCCAGTATCCCTTTTGGAAACCACATGCATTTTATAGGTTCAGCTCAGCCATTATTGCTGTGAGAACCTGATTAAAATACTGTATCATTTAAAAGACAAACCTCAATGTTCTTGGCAAAGTACTCTGGTTCCTCCATCCTGCATCGGATTTCAACTATGATATTTCAATTCACCACTTTAATTACTGTTCATTTAAGGCTGGTATTAAGTTCACTATATTATATTACAATTTCTTACCTAAAAGCCTGTACATAAAACCTTCTGCAATTACATCTGAACTACTCTGAGCAGGATGAGGCATACACTCAATGAGCGAATGTAGCTTGTGAATTACAAGAATGCAGCCATTATCAATCTCCCACCCACTCCCCAGCTGCAATCTGCGGAAATATTGGCTAATTTGTCTGAATTTGCTTGTTTTTCACAATTCATTATTTTCAGAGTTGCATAGTCAAAAGCAATTAGAAGGATCTCTTACATGTAATTAGAAATGCTGTCCCTTTCAAGATACTATTGAAATGTTATGTAGAGCTGCAGAATTTGTCTCTGTAGTTGTTCTCATTGTGCTTAGTTAATGTTTACCTATTTGATCAATCTTGAGAAAATACCGATTCCTATTTACAACTCAATAAAACATCAGATGAGACAACTGAAATACACAGCTGTATCATTTTTGTTGCTGATCAGTACTAACCCAATTACCAGCAAAAAGAATTATATAATACTTCAAAGAAAGTATATGCAATCTAACTAGAATTAGGAGGAATATACATCCCTTTTGCAGTATTTCTTATTCAAACCAATGTTTTTAGGCAGAAAATCATTGACTATCCTAAGCAAAAAGTAAATGGTCTTACGACCATTCTTCCCTAGTATGGTACTTTCTAATTGGTTCAAATTATAAATTGTACAGCTGCAGGATTTAGCAGCATTCAACTTCATTGAAAGGCATAGATATTTTTAAAAGTTATAATAGCTTAAGTCCCTTAGCTTACCAGTGGTCAGATCTGATTAGAGTTAGCAATGGGGATTGCATTAATTTTGCTAATTAATCAATTTGGTCTAAAAATATAACATTTCTTTTTTAAAGGCAAATATTTTACTTACTAAAATAATACAAAAAGGACTTGCCCAATTTTTCAAACAACAGTGGAGACCCCTACCTGCAGGCTTCTCTCCATATTCATCTTTACCTGCAGTTTTATTTGTGGGATATTATAACCCTCACCAGCCCTCTGCTTTATAGCTACCACACTATATTATTCAAAATGCACCATCCTGCATGTGCTTGAAGCAGGAAGTGTTTCCATAGCATATGGTTTTACCCCTTAGCTAAAAGTTGCAATAAATTCCCTTGGTTACCCAGGGTGAATGACATTTTCCCCCTTATCCAAAGTAATATGTAAGGTAAAAATTCTACTTGCTTTGTTACTGGGACAGCCATGAGGAATTTTGATTTATAATTTTGGAGAGCTTTGTAGAATTACATTTATTGTTTCCATAGTATATCATCCAGATTACTCATAGTGCTTTCCTTCAGACAGGTAGCTATTCACAATTCCAATAATTAAGGAGTTTTATGTTGCCCTGGAGCTATATACTTAGCAAGTCTGAAACTGTATAATGAAAAGTACCAGACTCCAAAGGCTAGCTGCAGCTGTAAAAACCTGTAACTGACCTTATGAACAGGATGCATAACTTATTGTTTCTATGGAAACAATTATTTCTAGGTACATATCCTCTAAAAGCTTTTTAAAGTCACAAACTGTATCTTATTAAAAGAAGAACACGTGCTTCAGTTAATTCAATAGATGGACAAAAGAATTTATAAGACCAGGCTGAAGTCCAAATTCAAGTCCTTAAAGATGTGCATTTAATAGAGGCTTCTCTATACAAAACATACAAGCATCTCGCTAGAGTTTTCAGCCATTCTCCACCCACCCATTCCCTGAGGAGATAACCAAAGGAGATAAACAATGTAAAGCTTCCTCAGAAAAAAAGAAAATATAAATGGTCAGAAAAAAGCCCTTTACATTTTAAATAATTAAAATACAAAATACAAACATATAAGTTAATAATAAAATAACATTTACAGAAAAAACGTAATACCTTGAAACTGCCCTCAAGCCTCCATTGAAAAAAAATGGCAGAGAATTCTGAAATAATTGTATAGATCATAAGAAATTTGAAAGAAAGATAATGTTCTCATGCACCGTTGAGGTATGCTGTAAAGTTAGCATAAAATATAATTTTCTAATTTGTCCATAGAAATAAAACCAACGACAGAATGAGGCTTTAGTACAGAACAGAAAAAGAAATTTAGCATAGTTCTGAGTTAGAAAGCATTTCTATAGTTATAGCAGTTTTTCATAAAGCTCATCCCCTCCTTTTTCTTTGATCAGATTTCCCTTTTCCCCCAGAAATTCCAAACAGAGGCTAGTAGGGTGCATCGTTAGACCTATGCTTTTCCCAGTGTTGGTTCTCAGCTTCTACAATTCTGTCTCTTGATTTAACTGTCACATTTTTCTCCATATCAAAGAGAGTGAGGTTTCAGGATAATCTTTGCGTACATGGCAAAGCATACACATTATCTCTCTTATGAACGCATATACTTAGTCTGAGTTTGGTAATCTAATCAGGCCCAGCCCAAGAATGACAGAACAATCCAACCAAAGCTCTGTTCTTTATTTGCTTACGCCATATAGACAGAATCTTGCCAGACTAAATCTAAATTATTCTTGCCCTAATAGAGATTTTAGAGAGTAGCTATCCTTAATTTCTTGCTCTGTCTCTGATCCACATATGTTGTCTCGCCTCCCTCCTTGGAATCTGCTTCCTCCTTCCTGGGGAAACTGCTGCCTCATTGCAGTCCATCACACCATCTTTCCCCTTTGCAGACACAATCCATCACAGAAAGTTTGTTTGGCAAGCGGAAAAACTAGCACAAGCAGACTACCATAAGTTCCATAGCTCCTTTATTCTAAATTGAACTGTTTACATTTTTCTATTTTTATCAATAGTCCTGGGAAACATGGGATGACAATGAAGCCTGCAGGGATTGCTTGATGAGCTTGGGGCAACACACATTGCAAGGAAAGTAAAAATATAGATTTTTCCACCACTACCAACACTGTCTTTAAATAGTTTAAAACATTATCTGAACAAAGAGAATAACTAGAAAATATCATCCAATACTTTTAAAATTATATTAAATACTGCATGATGATAAAAAAGGAAATGCCTCAGAAGCAGAAAAATATTTCTCCTATTTAACAAAGCATTGTTAGGTTATTTGATATAGTGGCAAAGTTTATTTCAAACAAAATAAAATACATACTTTTTTTCAGTTAATGAGTTCACACCTACAATGTTTACACTTGCTGAATTGAAATTTACCAATTACCACTGCCATCCAAATAATATATGGTTGAAGAAACAAGAAGAAACTCTCCTAATGTTTATTTGGCTATAGGCAAGTCCAAGATCTGAAACATTGAAAGGCTACTGGACTCCCTATGTATGCTAGAAAGCATTATGACCATGTTGCCTTTGTGATGTGAAGCATGAAGTGTCCACTTCCAGATAGGGATATTTCCAGAGGAGCCTAAAGCAGCAAGCAGGAAAAACATATACTCTATACTTGAGAATCCCAAGTAATTATATCAAGAACTCCGATTTCCTTCCATTTTAATACTATGAAATGATTAGCAGCATTTGATTGAATCAGTTTTCATTGAGAGCAGATGGGAATTATTCTTATATAATTGAGATGGGCTCAGTTATTCTTTAGCAATTCTGGATAAGTGTTACAGATCTCAATATATTAAAACAAATCATATATTAAGGACGATTTAACATAGGACTTAGAAATATATGAAGGTTTCACACTGCTTTGAAACCTGTTGTGTAAACTAACACAGATTCCTTTCTTCCTGCATGCCTGTCTTCCATTATATGAAGCAAGAATGGCTTCAAGCAAATAAAAAACCGATTAAAAGTCTATTGCATTTTTAAACTCTATAGTGAGAAATATACAAGTAAACTGAAAGTAGATATATAGACATCTATTTTTCATTAGATCTTGAGACAACTTTTGAATGTTCTCAAGTAATGCTGAGTAGATGAGAATGAAATAAGTGCCTCTAGACACAAAAGGGAAGAGTCCTTCCAGTATGGTTTCAATTTTTTTTCTTTATGTGTATAATTGAAAAATGGATCATTATCAAATGTCCTAAGGAAGATTATTTAATGAAATAGGGTTTTCAGTAACTTTTTCATACCTTAGGAATAGCCTGAGGCAATAAAAAAGCAGGACTGGGTAAATAGATATATTATATTTAGATAACAAATCCTACAAAAATGGAGAAAATATCTCTTAGAATAATTAGGAAACAATGGAGAACTGGGTGGAGATTTGGGGTAGCAAAAGTTGCAGATAGAATGCAAGTGTGGAAGGAACTAATAACGGTATCCAACTTCATCAGTTGATAGAATGTAGAAGGGAGGTATTTGTGATGAGCCAAATTCAATCTCTTTAGTGATTAGATGTGGGTGCTTTTGGCAATGTTGATCAGCTGGATGGTTGTAGGAGCCCTTGGTGTGATCAAATTGTTCTTGAAAAAGCACTGAACTTATTAAAAAATGACCTCTGGAACAACCAAGCCTGGAAAATAAATGGAAAAAAGTGAAAGTGATATGTATGCATCAGTGGTGGGTTTCAAATTTTTTTACTACCTATTCTGTGGGCGTGGCCTATTTTGTGGGTGTGGGTTGGTGGTCATGTGACCGGGCAGGAGTGGCTTGGCAGTCATGTGACTGGGTGGGTGTGGTCATGTGATTGGGTGGACATGTCACTCACATGGAGGGGCACCTCGCTTGGATTCTTCTTGCCCCTCCCCTCCCAACCAGTTCTCACCTCGTCTTGCATGTTATGGTGGGAGAGGAAGATTTTCAAAGTCATCTTCCCCTTGATATTAGCAAATAAGATGAGATTTTGCTGTCAGAAGACTGCCTGATGTACATTTCCAAATATTGTTTATCAACATTTTGTTGGTAAGACTGAATGGAGAGATTTATAAAGACTAACAGAGTTGGAAGGGACCTTGGAGGTTTTCTAGTCCAACCCCTTCTGAAGCATGAGATAAGACCCTATACGATGGACTTCTCCAATTAATTGGCCTGACAACTCCTCCCGTCTCATCCAGAGCCAAGCCCAGTAGCAGCCGAGCAACTTATCTCCAGCAAGCTCGGCCAATCCATTTCCAAGAGTTTCCAGTAGTGCTCGTCACGGAACAACCCGAGGGAGCTGAGGCAGTTGGCTGGACAATCGCCTCCCCTCCCCAACGGGTGGGATGATTGCTCTCCCCTCCCGCCCACTTCCATTTCTCCCTCCCCCAGACCGAGCCACCCTAATCTCTGGGCAACGATACCAACCCCCCTTCCCTGGCGCCGTACCATATTTGTCTCACAGGCGGCACAGGGAGGCCTCGTCCCAAGCCCCCTCCCTCTCCACCTTGCACCCTCAGGGTCTCACAGAAGCTGGACTTTTGGAGCTTCCCACCCTCCCACATCCCCTGCCTCGGCCACTCAAAGTCGGCAGAACCTGGTGGGCGCAGACCTTGTCACAGAGAAAGCAGTGAGGAAATATGCCTGAGGGTGCTTCACCTCACCATGATCCAAAGGATGTTTTTCTTGCCTTGGTAGGACATCTTCCTCTCGAGGCTGTGCCTGCAGTGCAGGAAGGAGGGCAGCAGAGACAAAGCGGCCTTTCTGAGGTGAGAGAAGTGGTATGCCACTTCTCCAGCTTGGGCTCATCTGAAGAAGTCCCCCCCACTTCCTTCTCTTTGAGAAGCACCCCATTTTGAAAGCTGCTTGTCAAAGAGAAGGAAGTGGCGGGTGAGGGCTTCTTCAGATGAGTCCAGGCCACAGCAGTGTTGAAGCCTATTCCAGCCTCGGATGCGCCTGGGCCATACTGGTATGGGGGCATGTCCAGGTCGCTGGCACTCCTGGTACACAAATGTACAGCCAATTTCCGCTAACTGTAGGGCCATACAGGTACGGAGCGGGAGTAACCCACCTCTGCTATGCATGGCCTTAAAATGTGGCAACTGAATAGAAGAAATTTTTGAATAAGGGAACTATACTATAGGCATGAGGTATGGGTAGTTGTATTGGTGGAAGTGTACATACCAGCACTGAGTGCCGAAATGGGAGTCCATGAGCATTCACATGTGCCAGAAACCAGAAGAACAGCCATCTGATGTGCATGCATGCACCGGGAAGATGATCTTCTGGTTTCTGGCGCATGCATGGCATGCACACCAGCCACCTGGTTTTCTGGTTTCTGGCATCATGCACAAAGACCAGCTTCCTGGTGTGCCAGAACCTGGAAGAACAACGGACAATGGCTCTGCTTGCCACTTTTGGCACGCATGCCGTAGGTTGTCTGTCATGGGTAAATAATAATGAAGATAACTATTCTAAAATGACATCAGACCTCTCCATCTTCCCATGCAACAACAGGTGATAGGCTGAAAAGAGGTAAAACTTAACCAGCAATTATTGAGATTTATTTATTTATATATGTCCTATACCACCACAACTTAAACATTCAAAGGGAGACAACATAATTCACAAGTTTGGTGAACAGAATGCAAATTGATGTGTGTTGAGGCACAGAGAATGGTTCTGAAGGATAGGAAGGAGCACTGCTACCAAAGCAACGATCAGACAAATGGGGCTTGGGTTAATTCCCAAAAAATAATTTGAGGAAACATCTCAGATAAGCCATCCCTAACTTACATATACATAAAATGAGGGAAGATAGAACCACATTTATACTTGCAAAATTATATTGTTATTGTTCCAAGTAGTTTTAGATTTATGTGGTATTGGTTTCTTGGTCTGGTTTACCGTATAGGGCTGACAATGTGCTCCTATTGGATTTAGCTCCACAATGTTTTCCAATTAAATTCTTCAACTTAGGTCTTTCAAGTAGGCAATGTAAGCATCCTAAAATAGTTTCAAAAGGAATTTTAATGCATACCTACTTGTAAGTATGCAGAATCTATGGAAAAGGGATGTATTTATATTCCTGAAGGAATCAAAGGCACTGCTTTCCCACAGCAACAGAGTTTCTTTGGGACATGAAACATGGATTAGAATTCGTAAAAATTAAACTTTATTCTGGCCCAAGACTAATACAGAATAATATAATATGTATGTGTGTGTGTGTTTGTGCGTACGAACATGCATAAACACACACACACACACACACACACACACACACACACACACACACATAAGACAAAGGGGAAGAGGATAAATTCTAGGTATACGCCTTGAAATTTCCCCACCTTGCCAAAAAATAAATCTGAGATGAATTTGAATAGTGCTGTTCAAACAAAATGTCCAGCTAATATTTAGTCAAACAGAAAATATGCTAAGAAAGCTTTGCATATCCCCCATACAATCTGCTATTGGACATAAAGCCATCTAATAATGGATTTGCAGAAAGGACATTTGCTCATATAAAATGGAACATCACTTATTAATTCTCCCAGATTTCCTGTGGTTCCAAGTGAATTATTCTATGCTTATAGGAAGGGGGCAGGGAAGAGTTTAAGGGTTCCTTGAACAGCAGCTGCTGATTTTAATGAGGGAAATTCAGTATAAGGCACAACCTAAATTTATTGAGTTCATCAGCAAATCAATACTTATAGAGAGATGAGTATGCAGGCATTAAATCGAATAAGCTAAATGTGTCTTGAGTAACATTTTATTCTTTACACTCAAAAATGCAAGTATTTCTGTAAGACTAGAAGCAATTTCCATTCAGCTTTGTTTAAAAATGCAGTGTGCACTGATATACTAAATATTTAATTATTTCATTTTAAATTGTTTTGTTGTAACTTTAATGTTAGATAATAATTTCATGGTTTTGTAATTCTAAATATCCAAGAGATTTCATTTATGGTAACTAATTTGTTGCTTCTGTAACACAAAATATTGTATAACAAACATTTCCTCGGGCAAGAGACTGTAGTGGAAAATGTATACAGTACAATGCTATTTGCTAAATGCAATTTGCCACAAAGCATCAAGAAGTGAAAAATAATGAAATACAAGTCCTTAGGAGAGAATGGAAGATTATGTTTTCTGAATGACCTCTAGGAAGAAAATAAATTGGACAATATTGCAGGATTTATTATTGTGAAGGTAATTAGGATTGATTTTAAGATTATTTATTCATTCATTCATTCATTCATTCATTCATTCATTCATTCATTCATTCATTCATTCAATTCCTATAGCTGTCCAACTCAACCAAGCGACTCTGGGCAACTTACAATTATACAAAGGTATGGACATATTAGTCTGGCTTCAGAAACTCATTGTAGAATAGTTTTATCATCATCAATTTAAATTTACCCTGCTTTCCCATATGTAGACCTCCTGGATGGACCATCACTCTAAGTATTGATAACTTACTGACTCTACTCATCAGGAGAACAGATAGGCAGGATGTCAGAGTGACTAAGGTGATGTGTAGTGTCGACTGTTTTAAGATGAAGCTCTATATCTGTGATGGCGAACCTGTCCAGCGGATTTTGGCCTCCTTTTGAGGCCATTTTTCGCCTTCAAGGAAGCCTCCAGAGCCTGAAAAACCAGCCCTATGGGCAAACTGAAAGTTTGGGAACATACTTCCTGTTTGCTAGCAGGGCCGTTTTTAGCCCTCCGGAGCCTTCAGGAGCCTTTAGGCGGCTTCCCTGAAGGCTCCGGAGGACAAAAAATTACCCTACGAGCAAACCAGAAGTCCGGGTTGCTCATAGAGATATTTTTTGCCCTCTGGAGCCTTCAGGGAAGCCTTCTGAAGACCCCTGAATGCTCCAGAGGGCTAAAACCGCCCCTATGAGCAAACCAGAAGTCCATCCCCAAACTTCCGGTTTCCCCGTTGGGGCAGTTTTTCGGGCTCCAGAAGCTTCAGAGAAGCTCCTGAAGCCTTGAGGGTGGGGTGCTGTTTTCACCCTCTCCAGGCTCCTATAAAGCCTCTGGAGCCTGTGGAGGGTGAAAAAAAGCACACCAAAAATGGGGAGGAGTGCTGGTCATGCGTGCATGCCCGATGGGGTCGTGCGCATAGCATTATGGGTGTGACACGCCTGTGCACGACCCCCTGAGCTCCCCCTGCTTTTGGCACACAAGCCACAAAAGGTTTGCCATCACTGCTCTATATCATACCCAAGAGACAAACATAGGAAGCAAGGCCATGAAAAGAATTTGCTATGGCCAGCAAATGAATAATGTTAGTACAATGTCAGCACTGGCTGGAGACTAAGAAACCAAGTTTGCTGATCTACATCTTGCTGACAGTGCTGAGGATAGCTGGGAATCTGCACTGAAGGTGCTACTCACAAGCAGCATGACTGGTTCAGTGAAAATCATGAGGACATGCAGGCTTTACTTATTGAAAAGCATTGCTTTCATTACTTACCAGCTGTCAAGAAAAATGCCTTTATCAATACACATAGGGTATTCCTGAATAAACTGCATGAAATGCAAGATGGCTGATCACCAAGGCAGATGAAATGCAGGAATGATAGAAATGACTTGAAATAGTTCTACGAAGCATAGAATGTTCTATGAATCTGTCACTTGGGAATTCCTCATTCCTGAGTATTGATGGTACAACTCCAATTTCAGAGAAGGCTCAGATCTTGCAGAGATGAACTGTACACTCTGTAGCTGTCTTGCCTGCCATCTATTCACAAGGTGATAGAAAGTATTCCCCAGGTCGACATCAAGAATGCTATGGATAACCCACCAGCAGTAGCTGAAGGCACAGAAGCTGTCAGCTAGCTATCCAATGGCAAAGCCCCAGGGGCAGACATCATATCTACAGAAATATACCAAGTCAATGATCCTGTAAACTCACTGAGTTATTCCAGTCTTTCTGAAAGCAATGATTCATTTTTGGGGAACTTAAAGATGCAACTATCTTATACCTCTACAAGAGGAAAGCAATTCACAAGTATACAACAGCCACTGAAGAATCTTGCTGCTTTCTATCATAAAACCCTTGCAAAAGTTCTGCTAAATTATCTGTCACTCATCTGGAGATGGGCTTTCTGACCGAATTACAATGTGGCTTCCATGGAGATCATGGACTTTTGGCATGATTTTTGCCTTGCACCAGCTTAAGGAGAGGTATCAGGAGCAGAATTGCAATCTCTGTACAACTTTTTTTTTTTGCAATCACAAAAGCCTCCAATACTGTCAGCCTCAATGCCTGTGAAGGATCATATCAAAACTCAATTGCCCTGCCAAATTAATTTAGATGGTACATCACTTCCATGAAAGTACAGTGGCAGAATGCTGGACAGGGGAGAATCCTCTAAGGCATTCCCTTTTTATTTCTGGTAAAGGTGAATCTCTACACCTTTGTGCATATAATAGTCTTACTGCAGTCATATATAAAAACAGTTCCATAATTTTTTTCCAGCTGCTTATTCATCAGTCCCTAAAGAAAAGTCTCTTGTTTCAATTGCATATGTGTCTTTAAAAACTTCTATAATGTATTTACAGTAATTGAGTCCAAAATTTTCTGGCTGTCCCTTCTTGCTGGTTACATTTGCAGCATAAGTTCAAAAGACCTTTGTACATTATAGCCAATTTTTTGGGTATGATGTACCTACATCATGTTATAAAATTTCTCTTTAAGACTATAACCTTTTGTATATTATAACCAAAGACTTTAGTCCATTTTATCATACATTATGTCAGTTCTTCTGTTTCATATTTCAGTAAAAGTTTGAGAAACTAAGGCATTTCCAATAATCAATGGTGTAAAACATGGCTGTGTGTTTGCACCCACATTGTTCAGCACAATGTTTTCTATCAGGCTGAGTGGAATGTGGAATGGGGAATGACTTGCCTTCAGATGTTGTGAGTGCTCCATCAATGGAGGCTTTCAAGAAGAGACTGGAAAGCCATTTGTCTGAAATGATATAGACTTTCCTGCTTGAGGAGAGGGTTGGACTAGATGACCTCCAAGGTCATTTTCAATTCTGTTGTTCACTTCTATATTCTATTCTTATTCTACTTGCTTTATTGATGAGTGAGAAGAAGAATGAAGATTTCACCAGTTCAAATTCAATGCTAAGGCACTACACACACACACACACACAAACACACAAAAACCCTAATGTAATGTTTCTCTTTTCACAGCAATCATGTGACACAGTAATTACACAATACTTTGGATCAATCATTGATGTATGCATAGTTGCTTGTATTTAATGCAGTTATATTAATATATGACAAATATATTTTCCTTTTTGCAAAATGTGCTTAAAATTATCAGAAAAGAAATACTGAACGCAAATCGTAATTCCTCAAATCAAGACACTTACTACAAATTGTAGATCTTTTATTGGCTTTTCCTAATAATTCTAGATATTGGAGATTTCATCAAGAAAACAGACTGAACTTTTATTGCTAGTTTCTTTAGTAGCTAGGTCCTATAAGAATAATTAAAATATAATAGCGAATAGCAAATGCCACACAAATTGAGGCAATATGACTTCCCCCCCCCCCCCATATTTCAGAAAGACTAGGATGCATAGCAGAGACAGTAATGCAACACTTAAAATCTGTAGCACTCCCATGCATACAACTCAAAGTATGGATCTAGCAGGTAGATGACACCCTTGTCATAATAAAAAAGACCAACTAGAGAAAATGCACAGAACTATCAACAGTGAATAATGTTCAAAAGAATAAAATTCGCAAAGGAAGAAGAAAATAAGAACATGCTACGTTTCTTGGTTATCCTCATCAGTAGAGGGAGTGATGGCAAATTAGAAACACAAGTCTATCATAAAATTACCCCCCACCAAGCAAGTCTCAACTACCAAAGTAACAATCTACCCCCCCCAACAAGAGAAATTGTGTAAGAACACTATTTAGAGCACAATCACACTGCAGCAATCATGAACATCAAAAAAAAAAAGGAAACAGATCATCTATGCAATGTCTTCCAACAAACTGAATGCAACTTTTTCAAAAAGTGCCTGAGTGACCACTTAACCCTCTACAGCATAATCAATGCAAGCTGTGAAAAGGGTAACACCGTCATAAATTGAAAACATCTCAGAAACCACCAATAGACTATTACATGCACCTGGCATCACCAAAAGCAACTAAAGCTCTCGAAAGCACCCTAAGTACAGCAAAAGACCCAGCAGGGGGGGGGAAAACCAGGAATCATCTACAACATACAGTATAAGGACTGTAAGAACCACTATGTAGGACAAACATGCATGCAGAAGACGAGTAGAGCACATCCATGAACACCAGTTAGCAGTTAGAAGACATGATGAAAACTTTGTAATGTCACAACACATAGACAGACTTAACCATAGTTTCAATTTGGAAACTGAGCATCCTAGACCAAGCCTAGTCCAAAATGCTAGAGAATTCCTGGAATTCAGATTCAGTTGACCATTAGCAGACACATGGAGATTAAAAACATCTATATACCAATCAAGCAAGACAATCAAAAAACCAAAAAGGAAACAAAAAGACCAAAACACTTCTTCACCAGCAATCAATACCTCGATGAACAGAGATTAATAACAAGATTAACACTTTATCAACAACAAGTAAACAATACCCCAATGAAGAAATTACTAGCACAAACAAAATAACAGTAAACAACATCCTAATCAAGGAACCACCGACCACTTCCAGCAACACTGTCAAAGCTTGTATGTAAGCAGAGAGTGAATCCCACTCCCTTCTAACACTGATATTATTTAATTGGGTAATGAAACATCTGCAAGAAAACAGATAAGCTCAGGGAACACCAAACATTGTTTTATTAATGCAAATTTAAAAAAAATTATGTTAATGTTAATTCTGATTATTATTTAACTTATATAAAGTACTTTCATGAGTATACAGTAAAATCATGAAAATGCTCTATTTCTGAGGAAAACAGTCATTGGCTTTAATTTGCCTTACTTGTTCTAATTTCGAGTGCCTGATTTGTTAGTTCTATTTGAGCTCTATTTTTGTTTGGTGAAGGCATGGCAAGAACTAGAAACAAATGACATTTGTCTTGCTTTAGGAATCTTTGAGCCTAATTAAATTAAACTTAGGTCCACTGATTAGTTTCAGGGGAAAAACTCTTTAAGAATTCACATACTTCACATTTTATTAAGAAGTTCCACTTTACAAGTAAACAGATGACAGACTAAATCTTGAAACCGGCATATTTTCAGTTATGAAGTATCACCACTTCTGTTCAAAGCACAACATTCATATCTGCAGTGGAATATCTGAAATATTTTTCCTGGCCCTAATTTGTTTTAGTTTTCCTGTTATGTTAGAGAAATGTCAAGGCAACAAAATTGCTCAGAGTTCCCAGTCAATAAAGCTCCATAAGCTTCTGAAGTCTTTATCTGCTTTAGTATAATTGTTGAATAGCTGAAGTTTTAGCCAACTTCAGCTATTGTCTACAGTTGGTCACTCTCCAGTTTAATTCTCAGATTCACCTGGATTCATCTGATCTTCACTATTATTTTAAAATCAGTCTCTATTTTCAAGCCTCACATTGTGCCTGGAATTATTCCCAGAGAAAACATTTCAAGCACAGGAATAGAAGCTTCAGGATGAAAAACTTTGAGATTTCCAACAGCCTAAAATAATTTAACCTGGACAGATCCAGACCAGCCTTTTAGAGAAGTCTAGCTGTGGTGGTTCTCTGATAGAATGGACTTCATTACATCTCAATACTTATTTGAAACCATTAATCATGGAGTCACCAAATAAGTTTTGTACAGCCATCCTTAATTTGCAGGAGCCATTTTTAATTGTTTTATGTCTGTCTCCATTAGGCAGAATGCAGATCTTAACTGTTATTGCTTTTCTTATAATATAGTCTAATATTGGTTTCAAAAAATGCTATCAAATGTTATGCCCATTCCACCCAGAATGCTTTTAAAGAACCAAGATTCAACATCAATTCAGAAGATCAGAACAGTTATTACTGAACTAAAAATCCCAACACTATCAGCCACATGACCAATAATGAAGTATTATAGAGAATTCATTTGATTCTGGCTGTATGTGTATTAAACTAACCTTTGAAAGAAAATTGTATGTGTTCTAAATAAATTTTTCAAGATATATTACCTTCAGTACTGAAAGATTAACTTAATCGCTTTGTCAGAAACTGTGTTCTATTTGTTCAGAAAGCAGACATTGTACTACCACACATAGTGGTAGCACAAAACTGTTTTTTACTTTTATGAATTTCCTTAGAAAGGGTATAATGGTATAATATTAATACACACAGAGTGTGGTGGTTTGGCTTGTCTGGTTCCTTCAGATGGGGTTTATAAGCCCTTCCCTCACAATACCCTTGGTGCAACTTCTCAAAACCTTTGAAGGAGCTCTTTCTAGTTGCTAATTTTGCTTTTACTCAGGGACCATTTTTCCCATGTATTCTATTCTGGAAGAAGAAAATGGAAACTTCTCCCCCCCCCCACTATAATGCTTGATAAGGTAAATTCCTTATTACAATGAGATCAGGGATTTCAAAGAACATACAAGATGTTTATTATGTAGTTTAAGATTAAGGAGATAACAGATAAGACAGTGGGAAAAAGAAAAAAGGAAAAGAGTTCTATTGACTTTAACTCACAGTTATCTTCCAGGCACACATAGAACAGATAGAGCAAAACACAACTAAATATTCAAAGAAGTAAACACTTCAGATCAATATCAATTCATTTCATCTATATAAATTAACCAAATATATATGTGTTGAAGCCAGCAGAACAGTTCTCCTGTAATGTTTCCAATGAGTGCTCTTATGTGGGAAGCTAATGAGATTTTGCAGGAGGAAATCTGGGGTGAGAATGAGCAGAGGAGCTGTGGATAGGCTCTGCCACAGCTGGGCTTGATTGCACCACTCAAGGAAGCCCCATAGGGCAGTTCTCCAGATAATTGTGTGTGCTCTGCATGTTGGAAGAGAATTGGCAGAGGGATGTCGCAAGGATATATGGTGGCATACAGGACACCCCAAAAGGCAGAGATGGGGGAAATTATGGGGTTGGGAGAGTTGAAGTGCCTTTCAATTGTAAGTGCAGGCAGGCTGCCAATCACCCAGATTTTGATAACATGACCAAGGGGCACTGGAACACCTATAACTTCAAGGACCAGTTCTAAATCCCTTAATTCAGTGCTCCTAGCTTTGAATGGTCATTGAAAGAATGGTCATAAATCAAGGATTATCTGTACATCAATTCTAGATTTTTAAATTGACCAGGTGTGTCATAGTGCTCCCTTGAATGGAGTTTAGTTCATGTGGATGGATGAGAGAATCACTGAATTTAACAATCATTTGCAGGCAATATTTCCCAGTTGCAAAAACATTATGAGATGATGAAAAATGTTTCCTGCATTTCCAGGTTAGTTAGATTATTTGACAACTTTGCCTCTCTCTATCTGTTATGGGAAAGGACAATGCAGGAATTCCAAGATAGAAAACAAAACTTCTGAGTTGTGGAAATGTTTTGCTATTAATGTTGTCACAATAGTATAGTCTCACAGAGAACATGACAGAAGTAATAGTTCATAAAAAATGCACATAATAGAAATAATCAATTTAGTTTTAGATAATTTAATAAAACCATTAAAGTCTAGTTTTTTAAAATAAAATTTTTATGACTGGGAAGCAGAAACCCATCAACCATCAATAATTTACAGGTTGACAACAGCTTAACAGCAGGCAGTTGCATGGTTTAGGTGGTTAGTCTTAGTGAAGTATATGTTATTTCCAGCATTATCCTCATTATTTTGAATGTTGCATATATACATGAACATATGCAAGTTTTATATACATTTGTACAATATCCTGTCCTCTTTTTGAGATAATGCATTTCTGGCCGGCCTTAAATGAATTGGTTGGATTTAAAATTTGAATTATTAATCCAAACTAATAAAAATGATGGGTTTGTTTGCTTTTTGTGTATAAAATATGTTTAGAAAATATTTCCAATTTTCTTCAATTTCTTTCTTTAAAATAATCAATTAGTGTGATTAATACCAAATACTTATATCCATAAAAAAAGTATTTTGGAAGGTGGTCTCTTTGTCCAGTGTTATCAAATATAAAAAAGGGAAGCAAATCTCACAAAAATATGAGCTTCCTGGTGAAAATTATGATCCTATCTTCTTTGATTCTCCTGCATGTGTAGAAATGAAAATGTGGCATGATATATTTTTAATCCCACAGGATAGTTAGCATTATGGATTTGGGGAATAAGGGAATTGTGTAGTAACATATGTTTTCTTATTTTGGAGAAACATACTGCACAGCTTTATGATTTATTATTTAAAGCATTTTACATACATTATGCAATTCTACAAAGATTCAGTGTGAGTTACTAAAAGTATAGAACAAAGTAATTTCAATGCTGTAGGAACCTTTTTTGAATGAGTTTTTTTCTCATAGTGGCATTACCACATTTTATCCATTCAGTACCATTACAGGTTTTGGTTTGTCTAAATAGCATATTTTATAAATACTGTACCCATATAATGATAGGTACAATGTGATATAGTGGTTATATTATTAGAGTAGCAGAGAAGATACCCAAATTCTAGTCCACCCTTAGGCGTGGTAACTGACTACATGGTTTTGGGCAAATCATCCCAGACTGGGAAGTTGAAAAATAGCAAGCTAATAACAGTGGACCAACGTAGTGAATTTCAATCTATAATCATCAAGTAGGAGATCTCCAACCTGCAGTGGATTGATTGGGGCTGATAATAAGAATAATGATAATAACTGGGGGGGGGGGGAACAATCTTGCTGTATTAGGAAATAAATCACAACATGCAGAAAAAATAATTCTGCCAACTAGAACTTATGCTAGAAATAAGTTATACCTCCAATAATTCAGACTTGTTGGCTACAGACTAGCAATAGTGATTAAAAATGCATTACATCTATTTAAATCAACACCAGTGAATCTTTGCAATATCCTCCTGTGGCCAGTTAAAAAAGAATTGCCTCCTTACTGAGGCAGGGGGAATGCTTTAAAATAATGTAACAATGAAATCCAGAACCAAGAGGAAATATTTTCCTCCAAAATCCTGAATATAAGAGCCCCCTTGAAATACCCTTGACAATCATGAGGAGTTCTCTTCTGAGGACCAAACAAAGCCTTGAAAAGTATTCTTACCAATAAGGTGTGTGTGTGTGTGTGTTTGTGCGCGTGTGTGTGTTTGAAACAAAATTTCAGAGCTCAGATCACATGAAAGGGCTGGCACGCATAAGATTACTCAGTTGTGGAAAAATATTATTGGGTTTAGTTATGAATAAATTCTTATTCTCACATAGACTTTTTTACCAGTTAGATTTTTAGGATTAGCTGCTCAGCATGGGCATGGTTCCGAAGGCAGGGCCTAAAAACCTTCAGTATTCAGCAGACTGAAAAGTAGAACATTATGCTTTGCTCTGCCATCCAACTCACTAAGAAGGAGTTGTTGTTACTGACAGTCATAAAAATCAGCACTGAATTATTGCTGCCAGATTTTTTTTACCTTTTTGCCAATGCTTTTGTTTGCCCCAACCCATTCAGCGGGACACATGCTTGACCTCGTATTTCTCTCGGAGCAGTGGATGTGTGATCTTGGTCTGAGGGGGAGTGACATCATACCCCTGTCGTGGTCAGACCATTGCCTACTGAGGCTCGACTTCCGGAGACCAAACCCCCACTGTAGGGAGGAGGAACCGACCAGGTGGTTCCGCCCCAGGCGTCTTATGGAGCCAGTAAGGTTCCAGACAGAGCTTGGGGTTATTCCTGATACTTTCGCCCACAGTCCGGTAGAGACTCTGGCTGCTGCGTGGCACTCGGCAGCGTCAGAGGCCCTCGACCGGATTGCGCCACTGCGGCCCCTCCGAGGCGGCGGATCCCGGAGACCCCCTTGGTTCACCGAGGAGCTCCGGGAGATGAAGCGCCGGAGGAGATGCCTAGAGCACCGTTGGAGGTCCGATAAGTCCGCATCGAACCGAGCAATGGCAACCACCTGCACCAGGGAATATACTAGGGCACTTAGGGCAGCTAAAAGATCACACATAGCCTCCCTGGTCGCATCCGCTGAGTCCCGCCCAGCCGCCCTGTTTAGGATAACCCGCTCCCTATTGAACAAAAGGGAGGCGGGGGAACCCTTGCAGGGCAGAGCTGAAGAATATGCCCAATTCTTAGCGGACAAAATTGCTCGGTTTCGGACGGACTTGGACTCCACACCCGCAGTTCCAGCCGAGACTCAGGGGGACCAAGTACAACAGCTCTGGGTTGAGTTTCAGGAGGTTACCCCCGGGGATGTGGACAAGGCCATGAGAGCTGTGAGTTCCTCCACCTGTGCTCTGGATCCGTGTCCCTCATGGCTGGTTTCTAACTGCAGTGAGGTGACACGAGGCTGGATCCAGGCGGTTGTAACCGCCTCTCTTCGGGAGGGGAACTTCCCCGCCGCACTGAAAGCGGCGGTGGTGAGACCCCTCCTGAAGAAGCCATCCCTAGATCCAGCTGTCCTTAACAACTATCGCCCGGTCTCCAACCTCCCCTTTTTGGGGAAGGTTGTTGAGAAGGTGGTGGCCTTCCAGCTCCAACGGTCCTTGGAGGAAGCAGACTACCTAGACCCCTTCCAGTCAGGCTTCAGACCCGGTTACAGCACTGAAACCGCCTTGGTCGCATTGATGGATGATCTTTGGAGAGCCAGAGATGAAGGACATCCCTCCATCCTGGTCCTCCTTGACCTCTCAGCGGCTTTCGATACCATCGACCATGGTATCCTTCTGCGAAGACTGCGGGAGGTGGGAGTGGGAGGCACCGTGTTACGGTGGTTCTCCTCCTACCTCTCGGACAGGTCGCAGTCGGTGTTAGTGGGAGGGCAGAGATCGTCCCCAAGGCCCCTGAAATATGGGGTGCCGCAGGGTTCGGTCTTATCCCCCCTACTATTTAACATTTACATGAAACCGCTGGGAGAGATCATCCGTAGGCACGGGATTAGATACCATCAATACGCGGACGATACTCAATTGTATCTGTCCGCCCCGTGCCAAATCAATGAAGCGGTTGACGTAATGGACCGGGGGCTTGAAGCCGTCATGGACTGGATGAGGATTAACAAGCTTGTGCTCAACCCAGAAAAGACCGAGTGGCTGTTGTGTTTTCCTCCCAAAAATTTGGCCACTAATCCAACACTCAGGCTGGGGGGTCAAATTTTACACCCCTCAGAGAGGGTTCGCAACTTGGGAGTCCTCCTGGATCCACAGCTGTCATTCGACCATCATATAGCGGCTGTGACCAGGGGGGCATTCGCCCAGGTACGCCTGGTGCGCCAGTTGCGACCCTACCTGAACCAGGAGGCCCTCACAACAGTCACTCGGGCCCTCGTGATTTCTAGGCTGGAATACTGCAACGTGCTCTACATGGGGCTGCCCTTGAGGAGCATCCGGCGACTTCAGCTAGTGCAGAACGCAGCCGCGCGAGTGATCGCGGGTGCACCCCGATTCACCCGCATTACACCTATCCTCCGCGAGCTGCGCTGGCTACCTGTCGATCTCCGGATGCGCTTCAAGGTGCTACTGATCACCCATAAAGCCCTACATGGCAGTGGATCTGGATACTTGAGAGACCGCCTTCTGCCAATTACCTCCCTACGACCTATAAGATCCCATAGGTTAGGCCTCCTCCGCATTCCATCGGCCAGCCAGTGTCGGCTGGCAACCACAAGGAGGAGGGCCTTCTCAGCAGCGGCCCCGACCCTTGGAACGAGCTCCCCATAGAGATTCGCACCCTCTCCACCGTCCAGGCCTTCCGCACAGCCTTGAAGAACTGGCTCGCCCGTCAGGCCTGGGGATAAGGACCATTACCCCGCCCGAATGTTGTATGCATGTTGCTTATTATTTTATTATGTGTTGTCGTCTTAGTGTTGTATTCCCCCCTCCCTGGTTTTCTGTGAGCCGCCCTGAGTCCCCTTAGGGAAAAGGGCGGCCTACAAATAAAATCAAATGAAATGAAATGAAAATGAATGCCTCATTCCTAGAATTAAAATAGATGGAATTAAAATAGATACCTACCTGGCCGATGTGCCTTTGGAACAGCCATGTTTGTCACGCGTCCTCCGTCCTGAGGTTTGGGAGGAGATGCAGTGAATCTGCAAATCCCTGATTCGGATGGGGTGCTTGAGGTTAGGCTGTCTGTGTATTCATTAGTCCCTGCTGTAAGCTGCTC
Source organism: Thamnophis sirtalis (assembly GCF_051295495.1). Classification (NCBI taxonomy): domain Eukaryota; kingdom Metazoa; phylum Chordata; class Lepidosauria; order Squamata; family Natricidae; genus Thamnophis; species Thamnophis sirtalis. Next base: position 53,650,757 of record NW_028261388.1, read on the forward strand.
TGATGAGGTGTCTGATATAAAGCATTCTGTGATGGTAAACTTTGCATGTCGCAGCTGCTCTTCCATCTTGGCATGTTCATATGCTCTGGCTAGCTCTTCATATGTGGAGGAGGCACTTTCTGTGGAGACCATGCTGCTTCTTGCTCGATCTAAACAATAAAGAAAAGGCAATCACTTCAGAAGGGAACAATCAGCAAAAACATGGCTTTCTACTGTCTATTCTCATGAGAATTTGCACATCCTTTATAGCATGCCCATACAATACGGCATTCTGTACTATCAGGTTTTGCCGATAGTTTCTTTATTTATATCATGCAAAATTAGTATTACAGAATGGGAAGAAAAAGGTTTAGTTTGGGATGAAATTATTGCTATTAATTCCATTTTTTCCTTTTTTTTGAATGATTTATCTTTTAAGTCAAATTAGTATCTTCAAATGTATTGGATAGAAGGGATAAATGTTAACTCTAAAAAAAACATTGAAAATAATATTTGTCTATATCTATTCCTGATTGTCTCTACATAATTTCATTTAAGTAATATTTTTAAGGAATTGATATTTAACATTGAGGAACTAAAATGACATGGAAGTTTACACCCTCATTTTATTTCAGAACTTCTTTATTATTTTTTGAAAGCTTGTTAATTCATTTCACACATTCATTTTTAATTGGTATTTTGGTCAATTCAAATAGTTTTCTACCAGCTGTGCATCTGAACTTTGGATTCAGCCAAGTTCCAAACAAAATAAGATTGATTTGAACTGATTAGGTAGATGACGAAATGTGCAATGAATTAAATCTGTTCTATTTCAGGGCTTTGATCCAGCAAAAAGGTAAAAATTGAAACTAGATCAAAACCAAGTAGTAAAAGTTATCAGCAGTTCTGAAAGAATCTCTAAATCAAGCAAGCAAGCAAGCAAGCAAAATGTAGTAATCTCTTTTGTCTATATCTGGCTTTATGCCTTTGTAAGATAGGAGCTACAAAATATTCTGAAAAAATTATCTTTAAGTTTGTCTAATTAGGTTAATAATTAAAGAAATGCATTTTAATTTTATTTGTTTGATTTAATCATTTATTTTTCCATGTCAATGAAGTGGTCAGTAGACATGATCTATTTGAGACATGTCCTAAAGCAGTTTGGGGAGGGGGGGCTATAAATAAGTCAGACAAAGAGTTTTCAGGAATGGGCAACATACAAATAACATCAGTATGCAAACACTCTTCAGTTTAGTGAATCAGCTCCCAAACTGAATTTTATACAGTAGATAAGAGCATATTCTTAGGATAAAGTACACCAATGAGTGGCTATGGAGATTCTCAGTCATCCAATGAGCCACATCTATTTCAGCAAAGCCTCTAGAGTAGTGCCTCCCTTTTGGGCACCAGGGGCCAATTTGACGGAGGGCGGTTTCCCCTTGGATCTGTGTGTGTGTGGTTTCGGGTGCTGTCTGGATCTCATGTATGCACAGATGGGGCTTAGCTTGCTTGCACAGCAGTTCCTGGCAAGCCATGGACTGGTGCCAGTCCACGGCCGGGGTTGGGAACCCTTACTCTAGAGAACTAGTAGATTCTCTTTATAGACTAGCTGCCAAGTCAAGTCACCAAATACAGTGTTGGCATATAATCGGCTATATCTATACTAATGCTTTCTTGACCTGAAAATGAAATCTAACCTAAAGATGATACCTGTATCTTGCGATGGACTAACACTGTAGCTGTCGCTTTCTTTATCAACAGACCCTGTGGCCCTGGGAGTTGGCAGCCTCCAGTCTGTTGTTAAAGTGTGGGCTGATATTGTAGGATGGGGTCTATTGAGAGTCCATTGGCTAGCATATCTGTTCCGGGCTGTAGGCCCAGCTTTTGCATTCCTTCTTGTTGTAGGATCTGCAATTAAAACCAAGATAATTGCATATTTGATTAATTAATTTATTCAAGGAGCAGAAGAGGAAAAGAAAAAAAATCATTAATCATAATTATCAGAAATCATATTTTAAGACTAAGTCTTAAAATAAAACTTATAGAGAAACTGATCTATCACTGAATCAGCTAATGTCAACTACTGGCAACAATATATGTAAGTTCAACCAATGTGTGCATCTTTATTCAGTTTCTTTTTAAATATCTCAGCTACAAAGCTAGTAATGACAGTCAAATAAATAAAGTAATAGTTGGACATTTTTTTAAAAAAAACAAATTAGAAACAAATAGATCTTGCTGTTTGTTAAATCAATGAATGCTTTATGGAGACCAAGCTATAGAAGCCCTACCCCTCTTCCACAATAAATAATCTAGAATCAATCCTACTGTGTATTTCCCATTTACACACTGAAAAAAATAATATAAAGGTATAGATTTCATGAAAATGGAACATTAAAGAAGCAAATAAATATTTTATTCTTGAATATCTAAGAAGTTGCTGATACCTATAGGCTATAAGAATTGTTCATGATTCATCTCTTCATATCAAAGATTGACAGCTTTTTATTTAAAAGCAATTTTTAACAAAAGTAAACTGTCCATATGTTGCTTAGGTTTTGAAACTACAATAACAGCATAAAAATAAAGATATTCAGCAATAAATGCAGTGTCCCTTTTTTGAGTGAATACAATATGTAGATGAATAGCTGAGCAAAACAAAATAGTATCCTATTTTGTGATATGCTGCACATTTTCCATACTGAAAGTGCAGTGTTTTGTAAACCTCACAGAATCATTGCCAGAATGTGAGGAAATGCTCCAATGATTAATAACTGTATTAAATTTTTATCAAATTGAAAACCTTAGAAGGATAAATCTGCTTACTGAATGAATTACACTTCTATAAAGAGTTTTATAGTTGGAAAACATCCCAACCTTTATAAAATGTATTTGATGTGGTCAAAATTTAACACCTTTTTCTCCAGAACAATATTAAAAATGGTATAAGAGTTGGCACATCAATTTGTATTGGTAGAAAAAGAAATAAAGAACACAAATTCCAGCTATTAGAAAGGTTTGGCTTTCCTAGAACAATAATGACAACTCAGACAACTAGTTCATAAAGTTCATTAATAAAAAAGACACTGAAGTGTTTGCATAGTTATGGGAAGAGGTAAGGGGTATTTCTCAAAACTACAAGAGACCAACATTGAATATGAATAATGAATAGTTAAAAATAAAGAGAAGCTTGGAGAGGCAGAAAATCTCTTAGCCCTTAGGACTTCTGCATGACTGAGGGCAACATATGCCTCTTTCTCTGTTACTATTAGTATTTTAGTAGTAAGGTTGGCTGCATAGTCAACTAAATATTTAAACTGGATTTGGTATTTTTATCAACCTATTGAATTCTTCCCAAGGACCTAGAATAGGCAGATGTTGATGATTCATGGTGTTAAAGCTTTTGTCGCAGGATTTAAACTGTTCCAAGTAAAACTTTCACAATTGACCGATGATTTATTTGTCAGTGCCAATGGTGTTCAAGTGGTGATCCAGTTGTTTGGGAATTCAACCCAAGGCACCTACAATTACTGGTACTGACTTTGCTTTCTTTTGCCATCTTTGTTCTATTTCTATTTGTAGGTCTTTCTATTTTGTTATTCTCTCCAGTTCTTTCTCTTCTTTTCTGCTCTCTTCATATACTACCATGTTCACTATCTATACTTTTTTTGTCTTTCTTATCTACAATTGTTAAATCTGGGGTCTCTTTGAATTCTAAATTCCCATAGCATTTTAGCTTCTTCATTTTCTGTGACTTTATTTTATGGTCCTACTAGTTCTTGTTTGCAGGCAAATGTTACTTTTTGCAGATCCTCCAATGCACCATTGTTGCTACCTTATCATGCTATTATTTGTAGTCAGTCTGTGTGATCTTCTAACCAGGTGGTCCCCTGTTTCTTCAGCTTCTTAGGGAGATAGCATTTGGCATTTGCTGTCTGTTGCTGTCTTCTCAATTCAGGGTTTAGTTGGATCTGTTCTTAAGGTTTGGTCTTGCACAACCAGAATTAGCCCCTCTGTTTTTTCTTCAAATTTCCTGCTCTTTGCCACTGTCAGGTCTGTTTTTTAACCCTAACTCTAACCCTGTTTTCTTCTTTAGCCATTTGATGTACCATGCTCATCTATGTTCCTTGCTAAGTAGACTCTGTCAATATCACTATGTGGATGAAGGGCATGCTTTATCATCATTTAACATTTTTACTCTCTTGATGTATTTACTAATCTTTTTATTTCAGTGTGCTCATTGTTGTCACTTTGAATGATACTCAGATATTTTTAGTGATTGTCTTCATGCAGACTTATGTCATTTTAATATGGATCGTGATTCTTCCAGTTTTCAATATTTTTTCTGATTTGATTTTGAGGATGGCACAACTGTCCAGTCCAAACTCCACAGCAGTATCTTGGCTGTATATATGGACAGGTGAGCAGCGATTCTACTTCAGTTGGTGTTTTTCATACAGCTTCATATTATTCAGGAGGTAGGATAACCTGACAAATATTTTGATGTTTAATAGACATGGCCTGATTTATTCAGAATTGTTGACAGAGGAATCAGTGCAATGACAAACAGTCTCATTGAAAGTCTCCTTGAAGGAATCTTTTCTTGATATTAACCTCCCCGCAATTATCACCATTGACTAGCAACCATGTCTTCCATTTTGCCTTTGATTTTTGCACAAAGCTTCAGAGTTTTCTATTGACTTTTGTTATTTCTAGGCACTTGATTATCCAGTCACGTGGCAGGAAGTTGAACAACTTCTTGTAATCAATCCATGCTACATTCAAGTTAGTCTTCCTTCTCTTGCAGTTGTCTAGAATAATCTGATCAATTAAGAGTTGATCTTTTATTCCTCTGCTACTTGAGCCGTTTTCTTTCTGCTCAGATCAAAATAACTTGTTTTCACTTAGATGCTGTTGGACTGCATCAGCTACTAATTTGAAAGTAGTTAATAAGCAGGTAATTGATTTTTAGTTTTCAGGTGCTGTCCCTTTTCTTGGATTTTTAATTATCAGGCAGCTTTTGCCAGATGTTAGCCATTGTTCAATTTCTCTCTTGCAGTAGATATTGTTAAACTGCTTGGCAGCAAGTGAGTGCAAATCAATCAGATGGTTTAACCAAAACCCATGCAGTTCATCTTTACCTTGTGCTGACCAATTCCTGATCTTCCTTGCTCTTTTCTCCATCATTTCAGCTGTTATTACAAGTTCTTTTTATTTCATCTTTTTTATTCTTATCACCTCCTTTAATCAGACTGTGTTCCTATTATATACTGGGTGGTTATCCCACATCTGTGCCCAGAACTGCAGTTTCTTCCTTGTCAGGTGTTGACTGATTCACTGCAGTCTCTCGAATGATGGATTGGTAGAAACATTCCTGATTGGATTGAAATTGGAGATTCTACCTATAATTTGCAATTCAACCTATAGATCTGCAGATATTCTTGTTTATAATTATTATTTACTGCTTTATTATTTCCACTGCTTCCTTGATCTTCCTTGTTTCTAGGTGATATTTCCTGATTAGGTATTCTTTGGTCTTTTTCTTCAGCTTCTTTTCTTTCATTATTTTTTGTTTGCTTACATCTGAGGTTAGCTTGCTGGTCTTATTTTCCAACATGATCTTCCATTCTGGTGATACACTGTTTGGCTTTTTTTCTTCTTTGTTGATTTTGCAGCCTGGGTATTCAGTTATAACTGCAGCTATGCTGTACATTAGTTGGTTTGTTTCTTGCGGCGAGCTGCCGCTTATACTTGATATTGCAGTATTGCCATATTTTAATGCTTGTGCTAGCTATTTCTTTGGAACAACCTTCAGTGCAGGCTGCCTTATCCTATTATTTTATGCTATTCTAGAGGTTCAGTTATTCTTTCTTAAAGTTCTTCTATTTATTTAGTTAGAGTGCTTTGTTCTTTTTGGGACAGAGGAGAGGGTGCCTAGTTTTGGAATGAGAACAATTTAATGGCTGTGCTGGTTCCTCTACTGCCAACTCTCCCTGATTTGCCTCTACAGCCTGAGTTATTTCTGGCAAGGTTTTGATTTCTTTGCTCTGGATATGCCTTTGCAATTCTTCTGTTCCTGCTTCTGCTTCTGCATATCATATTATAAATCAACATCCATTCTGTTATTTCTGATTATGGATGTTGTTCTTTCCAAAACTGTACATTCATTTAAACATCCTCTTCTTGTTGAACTTGATCTGTAATAGCAGATAATTATTTCTTTGTTTTCAATCTCTGTATATTAGCTAAGAGTAAACACCTTGTCTTTCAGTAGTTCTGCAGCTGCTGGTCTGGTTGCTCAGCCAACAGTTCTGAGTCCTTTTGCCCATTTTTCTTCAGATTCCAGAAACTCCAGCATCTCCAGCAGTATATGCTGCTGTAATGTATGTCTCATTGGTTTTTTTTATGGGAGAGACACTCTTTGTCTGACTCGTCTGGTGAGACCTGTCCATTATATTTGACTCTCTAGCATATCTCTCAGAGCACATAAAGCCTAGAATCATATGAAGGTAGTGCCTCACTGGGGGATCAAGGTAGTGCCTTTCTAGTATTAATATTGGTATTATTTTATCTCCAAATATGGCAGTGATTATTACTTGGTGGGTATATCCCGTGCTTATTTTATTTTTTAATATTTTAAGAAGCTTCAAAATGTTTTAATTAATATTGGAAACTGATTATACCAAATTTTATTTAAAAAATAATGTCAATCTAGCAATAGGCTGCTGATTTTCAGCAAGATGCTCTTAGAGGGCTCTGGTGCTCCACACAACCCAAAAGTTGGCTATACTAGCACTAGAGTAATAATTGTCTTTGCATAACTTTTAAGAAAAATAATTAACACATAAAGAATGCAAAAGAAAAAGGAAACAATTTATCTCAAACTAAGTAAACATATATCCAGTCTTCCTCTGAACTATAGTATATCCCAAAATACTTTGTCTGTAAATTCTAGACAAATTTTGAAGTTTTGTACAATACACAATCACTTTTCTCCCTCCTGCCACAGAGATGTTATTCAAATGACTTGGTTTCCTTCTAGACATCTGTACATTTTGCTCTGGAATTTTACCATAGTGCAAAGACTACAACATGATTTTTTTCATTTTTTAAATATTCCACTGAAAAAGTTTTTCATACTTGTTCCTGGTCTGGCATCAGAAACATCCACCAGTGGCCCAGTGGCTTGTGAGACTGACTGATAATGTACTGTATGAGTAACTGTCAATGATTTCTGTTTTGATGTCTCTCCAAAATCAGCATCAGTTAGCAAGACTGTAGATCTGTCATCTGTGGGAAAGAAAATACATGTTTTGATGTGTTATTTTGACTAAAAGAATTAAGAATGTATTTATTTTTCATTATCTTACTGTATAAAATAACCTATGGACACTTTCAACAATCTAATTAATGTTGTCTGACTTTTCTAAAATCTGGAACTAGTTGAAAAACACAACAAATTTTTGATTAAATTTTTATTTAGTTCCCAGTAAGTTTAAAATCAAATATCGATTCCTTTTTTATATCTGAATTAACCCATATATACTGTATATTTGTGTTATCTAATACTTAGGGTAACCACAAGAAAATATAATTACATTATCCATTATGTCATGAGTTTAATTAATGCTGTGTAATCTAAGTAAGTTACAAAAAAGAAAACACAAAGTTGTACATGTTGTGCCTTCTTATTCAAAGAAGAAACTAAATATGAACTTGATTCCCTCTTTTTTATGGACTCCCTGAGATATTGGAATACTGCTATCATGTCACCCCTACTCCTTCTTTTGATTAAACTAGACATACCCAATTATAGCAATCATTCTTTATATGTTTTAGCCTCCAGTCCCCTAATCATCTTTGTTGCTCTTCTCTGCACTCTTTTTAGAGTCTCCACATCTTTTTTACATCGTGGCAACCAAAACTGGATGCAGTATTCCAAGTGTGGCCTTACCAAGGCATTATAAAGTGGTATTAACACTTCACGTGATCTTGATTCTATCCCTCTGTTTATGCAGCCTAGAATTGTGTTGGCTTTTTTGGCAGCTGCAGCACACTGCTGGCTCATATTTAAATAATTGTCCACTAGGACTCCAAGAGCCCTCTCACAGTTACTACTATTGAGCAAGGTACCACATATACTGTACCTGTGCATTTTGTTTTTCTTGCTTAAATGAAGAACCTTACTTTTTTCACTGTTGAATTTCATTTTAGATAGTGTCCAATGTTCAAGTCTGTCAACATTGTGGCAAACTTCATTTCTTCCCCAGATTGTGTATAGACACAATCCTAATAAGTTTTTTTGGGGGGAGGGCTGTTATTTTAATTAACATGCATATTAGTAACATATCCTGAAAAATAATGGGAACTAAGGATTACTGAGACCCAATCTGGCATAGTGGTTAAGACCAGAAATGGGGAAACTATGAGTTCTAATCAGACACAAAGCCAGCTAGATAATCTTGGGCCAGTCTCTCCTCAGCCCTAGGGTGATGAAGGCAATGGCAAAGTATTGCTGAAAAATCTGACCAAGATAATTTCAGGGCCTAGACCAGTCAGTCACCAAGACTCAAAAACTAGACTCAAGGACACACTCACACAAAAGATAACTGAAGTAATTCCAAATTAATTTGAGAAAAGTTCAAACTTAATTGGATGTGACTCAGAACTGAAAACAGCAGGAGTTGTCTGGCCCACCCTAATCATTTATTTAATTAATTATTACACCTATTTAGCTTTGGAACTCTTGGTCTGCTACTACCATTTCCATACTAAGAAGTAAGATTAAAACCATCCTATATATCTCCTGCATTCCTGAAATAAATATAATACCAACAAGGATACAAGAGCATTATAAAAAAAGATAAAGGGCTGTTCAAACACAATGCAGGTATATAGAAATAGATGCAGTATATTACAGAATCACAAGGTTGAAAAAAAAAGTACTGCTATGATTGGAGTCAGCTTTTCTACTTCAAAAGGCACTTTAGCAATACTTGGACTTGAGCAGAGCAACTACCTGCGCTCTGTCACTGTTACTGCTTTTACTAAGAAACAGGCGATAGAGAAAATGATGGATCAAATATCGGTGTTAACAACAGCCTCCTCTTACCAGTTTTCTTAAAGAAGTATCTGACTTCTTTAAGAAGATGCCCAATCTATGTTTTGTTCCACATCTTTCCCAATTACTGGCTGTTATACCCTGATAACAGGAAAAGGCGAATGGCTCCCTTCATTATCTTTTCTGGGTATGATTAATATATTTTTGCCATCAAATATGTGTGGAATATTCACAAAAATATCATACTACCTCCCTAGTTTAACTTAGTTCACTTTTCTGATGGAGCTTCAGCACATGCACAGAGTCTGTATATGTGATACACCAAAACTGAGAAGGTTTGCATGGTTTTTTTCCCCCTTACTTCATCCCATAAAAAATAATTTAAAAGGAAAGTTGAAAGGCTTTACAGCTTTCTTGCATGTTGCATGGATGTGAACATTTTCCCATGAATTATTCTTAAATCTAAATTGCTTTACGTTGCAATCTTATTGCATGATTGCTTGCACTGAACATAGCAGAACGTATTTCTGAGTAAGCATAAATAGAATTGTATATGAAAAATGTTATGTCACTCTTTACTGCTCACCAACAATCAAAAGCAGAACATATTAATTGTGGTGATTTTTCCCAAGTTGCAACAAATTATATTTTAAAAATACACAAAGGTATAGGTCTTGGGTTATATAAATCAAGCTAATGAGGCTAATGACAGCTTACCAATGGTTTCCATTGTATCTCTCTCTTCAATGAGAAGCTGAGCTCTGGGAATATCTATATGCATCCGGAGTGTCTGTTGCTGCTTGTTAAGGGTATCCGATGTCCTTGTGTTCTTGCTAAGTATTCAGGAAAGTACAAGCAAATTTAACTAAAAGGGGATATATACTTTAAAAACAAAATACAATAAAGTGCCATTATTTTAAATGAATTAAAGCTCTCCAAGTCTCTTATTCTGAGATGTTCAAACAAAGTCTCTCCATATACTTTAAAAAAAATACATACAAAATGTATTAATTTAAAGTAGGAGACAAAATGGTTAGGACAAAAAAAAGGATATGATTTGGAAAGCTTTACATGATTTTATTTTCAAAAAATATAACTTTTAAATTATTATTTCCCTCTACTACCAGCTTTTCAGGCAGACTTACTTTCCTCTCATCCAATCAAAGCACAATGAATATCATGACACTGTAGTCTTATTATATTTTAGTAATGATAATTAATAATCCTAAATATCAGATCCAGCTTGATGGACAAATAATTGCACCTGATAACCTCTACTAGGTAAGAGTTGCTGGGATACTGGGGGTACAATCTCTAGAATTTCTAGAGGTTTGTGAAATCTCCTGACAGAATGCCTGGTGAGCCATTTCCATTCAGTTTCAACAAAGTTGGGGCACATGAACCAATATTCTGATGCAGGAAATAGCAAATTCCCATGTTTGTGTTCTGATATGCTAGGAACCTCAGAAATAACCCTGCCCTTCCCAGATAAAAACATAGATCCACTTTCTACTCTGATCAGGGTGAGCAGAGGAGGATACAGAAAATGGTGATAAATTTACTCTTTTCCTCCTCTCTGCTTCACTTAGATTTGCTAACAATAGATAAAGTATAGAAATAACATCTTCTAAAAGTTGATATTTATTCAACTCTTCTATGTTTTACAGTAGCTGCAGTAGCAACACTATGTAAAAAATATTTCTGCATTGATTTCAAATAACTGATAAAACATACAACCAAAATGATTACATTCTTATTTTAAAATTATGTTTAGCATAAGCTATCTTTTAGGGAGGAAATATAAAAATGCAACCTGGGCAATAAAAGTTTAGTAGAATATTTAATTGATTTACAGTGCATGTTAAATGTATCCACAGAATTATATTTATGTATAAAAGAATTAGCAGGAACATAAAATGGGTGAGTTTCACAGAATTGCAGAGAACGTTTGAAAATATTGCAAGGGTTTACCTTACAGAATTTGTTAAGATGTTAAGAAATTAGAATTAAGTTGTCTACAATAACTGTCCTTCGAAGGCTGTGATTGCGAACCTATGGCAGGCATGCCACAGATGGCACATGGAGCCATCTCTGCGGGCATATGAGCCATTGCCCAGGTCAGCTCCATTGTGCATACTGCATGTCTCCCACCAGCCAGCTGATTTTCGGGTCTCTGCTGGGAGAGGTATATGGATGCACGGGGGTGGGGTGGGGGGTCCCGTGCACATGCGTGAGGGTGGGGGAATGTGGCAATCCCCCACATCCAATTTTTGGTTCCAGGAGGCTTCAGGGAGGCCTGCTAGCACCAAAATGGAAGATGGAGGGGTGCATCCCTCTACCCTCCATTTTGGTGCTAGCAGGCCACCCTGAAGACTCCTAGGACTAAAAATGAGGGGTGGGGATGTGACACCCCCCAAACCTCCTGTTTTCGGTCCCAGGAGGCTTCAGGGAGGCCTGCTAGCACCAAAACAGGGGCTGTGCGTGCATGTGGGGAGGGGCAGGAGGGAGCACGGGGGTATCACATGCACATGCATAGGGGCAGAGCCTGCAAGGGGGGCATTGAATTATGGGTGTCATGACACACATGCACGCTATTAGCACCCAGGGCAAAAAGATTGACCATCACTGTTCTAAGGACTTAAATGCAATTTTAATGTGGTTGAAAAATACCAACTTTTTAAGGAACAATTAAATTATCTGTATTTAACCAATCAAATAAATATAATTCATTTTACATTGAATTATATTAAATTACATTCAATTTTTATTCAGGTTACATTTAATATTGGCTCTATTAGCCTTGCTCACTAACTACTCCTTTCAGTGCAGAAAAAGATGTGCATCCTTGCTGAGGATTATGATTAGAAGATTCTTTTCTCATTCTGAAATGTGTAAATAGGATGTTCCCAATGGAGGTACACATTTTGAACTAGTTCCAAGGCCTTGACTCATGAATTCCATTTTTTAAAATTAATGGCTGAATTCTGCTTTTTTACTATCCTTACCTCATAAGCATTTCAGCCAAACTTTTTGCATCTGAAAGAAAAAAAAGCAGGAGAAATAGGACATTATGTAAACAGGTAGCATAATTAGTACTTACATTTGCGTATAATCCCCAAACAATCTAATACAGTTACCAGATAGAAGCTTTCATCTTGGTTGAAAGAGACTGGATGTGGGAGAGCAACCTGAATATTTAATCCTATAACTGAATTGCTATTAATGGGGAGGTGAAATTAGACACCACATAAGTATGGGTGTAGGAAACAGTATTTTTTGTTGGCAATGTGGCCTACTCACTTCAATGGACATAACTGCACTGTATGTATGTATGTATGTATGTATGTATGTATGTATGTATGTATGTATGTATGTAATATATATACATATATATATTTCCTATATATAAATATGTATCTATGTATATGTGTTTGTGTATTATATTATATATAAATATATATATGAAATGTGTGTATCCTATATCTATGTTATGTTATATAATGTATATATATACACACACGGATACAAACAAAAAGAAGAGAACTTAAGGAATAAATATCACTTAATAAATATGTAATCACACTGAAGGCTGATATTATGAATTCTTGTTTACTTATTAACAAACAAGTTTAATTATTTATAACAATTTTCTTATGACCATCTGCTACAACTGCAATAGAAGGTAAGAAATTTGTACCAATTTTACTAATGTACATTATTCAAGTTTATTTTCATACTTTAATTTTTATAATACATTGTTCTGAAAGCTACTTTTTACATTTAATTGTTCATGACATTTTAATAATTAAGAAAGTATAATTTTAATTATGACCAAAAATACTTATAGAGTCATCAGATTTTTTATTATCATTGGAGGGCAGTCATTGTTGAGTGAATGACCTTCAGATTTCAGCACTAACATTTAACATTCATGCTTGAATAAACACTATTCCAGAGTTCATACACAATGCACTACAACAAACTGTGCACGTGTTAGAACTGTCATATTAAAATACAAAAACCAGATTTTTTTTGCCAGCAACCGATGTGAGTCTAACATAAGTCATAGGAACAATACATATTGTTAAGGATGCTGACTGTTTAATTAAAAATAAGGAATTTAAGTGATAATGTGCTGCTTTTGTAATTAAGAATTGCAGTTGGGGCGGGGAAACTGAGGAGGAGCTTTGTTAATCTAAAACAGAAGACATTTCAATTCATATATCTTAAAAATAAACTTGCTTATGGCCTACATTGCTCAAAACAGTGTAATGTCAGAAGCCATGTTGCATAAACCAAGGTGTAAGGGAAAAAATATGAGGAAAGATGTTTCAAGATCTAAGGCAGAGTAAATCATAGAAGCAGATCAAGGAGTGAGAGGATTTGACACACGTACAAGATAGCCCACTCCAGAGTCAGAATAAATCTGAATTAAAAAAAAACAATATGGCAAAGAATTGTTATCAAAGTCAAACCCAATCCTTGTTCTAGGAACTTTAATTAGGAGGGATTATTTTATTTTTGCTAGCTCATAATAGTTTTAAGACTTGATAGTTAATTAAGGTTTGTTAATTCATCACTATCAGACAGATTAACCAATTTTGCAGGATTCCTATTGATTAGTGATTTCCTTCTGCTGGCTCAAAGAAAGATTATTTTCCTACAATAGGCTGGCAGTCTCTTAGGTTCATGCCTTCTTTCTCTTCCTCTGAAGTATACATGAATACAAGTGATCTAGGTTCCATATAATGCTAAACCATAATAGATAGGATTCAGAGGTGGGTTGATCCCGGTTTGGTCCGGATCGGGTGAACAGGTAGTTGCGGCGGCAGAAGGCTCCGCCCACCCACCTGGACAGTTCTGTGTATGCGCAGAAGCATCACGCACGTGGGAGTACACCCGAACCGGTAGTAAAAAAATTGGCAACCCACTACTGATAGAATTCACCGAGCTTCCTAAGCCAAAAACAAACAAATTACCTTATGATTAGCATAATGATCTATGATCAATTCAAAACAGTGGTGTGTTGCCAATTTTTTTGCTACCATTTTGGGCATGCTCCTGCATGTGCTTGCGTGTGCAGAAATGTCCAGGCAGGTGGATAGAGCCTCCCGCGCTGCTACTACCAGTTCGCCCGATCTGGGCCAAACCAGGAGCAACCAACCTCTGATTCAAAAGCTTGCTCCCTAATTAATATTTACCTATATAGAGATAAAGTCAGTATCCATAGAGCATACATGAGCAAGCTACCCTTTTCTGTTCAACTTTTTTTATCCAACATCTAAGATACAAATAATCTAAACTTTTACTGGATATGACATATTTAGAACACAGAATATAAAGTTATTGTCAACTCCGGTAACGATGTCCACAAAGAAGCAGCATAATCAAGAACTTAAACATGTTGGAATATTAAATTTAACTATACAATCAACTTCTTGTACTATGTAAAGGAGATACTGCTCTTGTTGGAAAGACAAAATTATGAGACCCAGCTGCTGTCTTTGCTTTTGCTTATTAGGATCTTGCCAGCTATTATTTTGAACCTTTCTGGGATATATTCTCTTGGGAAATTAACAGAACTCCTGCAGCTTTCACTGCAGTTCTACCATATTCAGCAACATGGTCAGTTTATTTTATAGTAGCTGTTTGCATGAACTACCTTTGGAGATAAAAAATATAGTTTTTGTAGCAGTTGGAACCTAGGTTAAATCATCTACTCTGTCCACTTCCCCAATCAACACTGTAATTTTCTTGTTCTTCTGAAAAGCAATCCTTTTGTGCCTCAGATAGTGTTGGCTGTAAAAACTAAGAGGAAGAAAGATAGGGCTAAAACTGAATCATCACCAGTCAAGCTAAGCTATACATGAAAAACAAATATATCAAAATAAATCTTAGCAATCTCTAAAGTTCACTGCTTTGAGTTATACAGCATATAAAAAGGCAGGATGAATATATAATAATAATAGTAACAACAAACAGTAAACAATAATGCAACTCTTATAACATTAATAAAAATAACATATTTAAAGAATTTAGAGATTTATCTTGGCATGTAATATAATAAACATGTAATGTTCAGAGTTATAGAATGTAGTACAGGTAATCCTCGACTTATGACCACAGTTGAGACTGGAACTTCAATCACTAAGATCTTCTACTTTCTAGGCCTGCACCTTTACCAATACACCAAACACTGTCTTATGGGAAACAGCACTCTCACCATTTCTGTAATATGAAAACCAGCTTTTAATTTATTCTATTATGTGTAAATCTGCACATCTTTATATAGAAAGTACAAAACATGTAAGGCAATAATTGAAGTTGATTCTTACCTCTGAGTCTTTTCAGTCTCTGTTCCCTCCGTCTCCTTCTTACAACCAGCAGAAGCACAAAAAGCAGCAAGACCCCAACCAAGATACAGGAAATAGTCACCAGCATCTTTAGCCCTTCATTGGTTGCCAGACCTTCCTCACTTTGGACAACTGATTTAATGAGTGGAGGGATTGTACCTGGAAACAGTGTCATGACATTAGATGCCTATCAACGAAGAGAAAAGGTTGGTTTTTTAAGTGACTACGGTGCACAGAAGCTGACCGGTATGTTCCTAAGAGGTTCAATTTATTAGGAAAGCTTCATCATTTTAGCTTTGCATTATTTTGAGGCAAACTGCTACCAACTTTTTGCATTTGAAAGGAGAGACAAATTTATTGCCATGAAAAATGCTGGTTTTCTTTATAAAACCACAAGTTTCCTTACAGAAATTGTAGGGAACAAAACATAGTATGCCTTTCAAGCATAAGAATTAAATTCCAGCCAGAAAAATATTATAGGAGTTATGACATATACCTCTTATGTGAGGCAAGCATTACTAACTCCTACTAAAAATCACAATTCAAAGGGTGGGGGAAGTGAATTTTGGAACTTAGTAAATAGAGGAGATAAAACTAGGAAGGTTTTCAAAACCTTAATAATCTGATCTCTGCAATGAAAACTTATTAAAGTGTTTGAAATTTGCACAGCCAATGGAATTTTGGGACTTTTTTAAAAGAGTTTTTTGTATACTCAAAAGTCACAATTATTGAGTGTACTGGAATGTAGGCAGACAATTATGTGGAGTGTGATTTGACATTTCAGGACCATGCCATAGGCATGTCACACGGATACTACTGAGAAGACTGCTTGCTCAACAAATGGGCACGGTCAATACCCTAGTCACAAAACACCAATTTACCAATCATTTTATTTGATCCACAACATCTATCCTACCATCAAGATAACCTCTATTAATCCACATCTCTTCTTACCTTTTAGGGAATAACTGGATACTATTCCAGGCAAAAGAAACCATCTACTATTTTTATTTTCAAAGGCACTAAGTCTTATTGTCAAGAAAGATATTACTAGATTTTGATTCTTTTCTTGTAACTTTCTATTACTGCTATTTTATTCAAAATAACCTTAACAAAGTCAAATATAATGGAAAATTCAGTGACTACTAAGGGAGGTTCCCAGACTTACTGATTCTGAAGGGAACCATTTAGCCTGCTCTTACCGTAACATAGTCATTTTCTTTTTTCAAGCATTTCTTATTGTTTTATCTTATTTCCCTTTTATTGTTTAATACATTTTAAGATGCATAGGCAGGAAGGGATAGGTCAGTAGTTGAAAGAGCTGACATATATGCCCTGTGAGCCTAATCTGAACTTTTCTTTAACAGATCTGACATCTAATTTATGTAGAGTGAAGTCCCTTTGGAAGTGTGGCTGGCTACTTTTCTAAAATTTAAATCGCTAAACCATTAGCAAATCTATGCTTAGTATGGATCATCCAATAGCACTGATTGCTATACATTACAAAAAGCTAATTCACATCATATTTTGAATCTACATAAAAGCTAGCAGTAGATTTAAGTTCACTCATGTAACCATGGATGCTTTAATTAGCTATTTTTGACCATCACCTTTTAGACTCAACCTGAAATTTGTAGCCACAAATGAGGATGGCTTTTTTCATTTTTAGGGCCATTTTAAGGAAAGGGTGTACATTTTTCAACCATGTCTTAAATTCTTAAATGTATATGCACATCTAAATGATAGTTTTCACTGGACAGGAATAGATCAGCACCAGTACAAATTCAACTAATAAACTGTCGGCAAATAGATAAGAGAACTAAGATGAGGGTTTAGATGAGAAGCAGTTTTTTTTCAGAGGCTATTCTCAAGCAATGGTTCCTAACTTGTGATTGTGGACCAACTACTTGAAAAGGAAAGCATAAATGATATTTGTTAAGTAACAAAATAAAAATTATTTTTAAAAATGTCCAGAATCTCAAGAAATGACTAAATCTTGTAAAATTTTGGCATCAGAAATTGTCATATGGGAATAAACAAATCTTATGAAAAAACTGTCATTTCCATTGTTTAAGAAGAATAAATTTTTTTAAATCAGACACCACACATTATAATTAAGTAGTGCTGTATGGGAGTAATAAGCCATGATGTCTGTATATTGTTAACTGTGACTTGTGTGGTGATCTTCAAAAAATGTCAGTGATATGATCTACACGAAAGAGAAGGTTGGGAACCACTGAGATAGATAAATGATCTGCTTCATAAAGGCTACAGCTCTTTGGACAACACATTCTTTACACACAAAATATTCCAGACTGAATTCTGAATTCACATTGTATCTTTTGAAGCCCTGAAGTCAGCCAGTAGAGAAAATGGAAGGATCATGCATATCTTCATAAAGGTTCTAAGTGAAATATTAGCTACAAGTTACTTTTAAGAGGCCCCTGTTCTTTTAAAAGTGAAGATATGTGTCTATTAAGAATTAGCATTTTTCAAGATTTGTTCAAAGTCAGACTCTGGTATCTCTTGTTCCCAAAGTCGGGATATGGAATAATAGTGTGGAGTCAAAAGTATTTCTGATTCAGTTCAACAAGGGTACATAAATAAATCCTTCTATCTAGTAAAAAGTAAAACCTGTGATCAAAATGTAGACAAACTAAGCCAAGCCTAAATGTTGACACTACAGGGTTCATTTTCAAAGAGTGGGGAGAAGAAGGGAAATTAAGGCTGAAGCATGTGAAAAAAGTAAAGCAGAAAGTTTCAAGAACAAATCTGTAGCTATTCACTTTTACTCTCTATATTTATTCTTAAAATTCAAAAGCAAGCCAAGGAAGAAGGCCTAATATTTTCTA
The DNA here is from genome assembly GCF_051295495.1 of Thamnophis sirtalis. Taxonomy (NCBI): domain Eukaryota; kingdom Metazoa; phylum Chordata; class Lepidosauria; order Squamata; family Natricidae; genus Thamnophis; species Thamnophis sirtalis. The sequence goes on from NW_028261388.1 coordinate 53,669,002, forward strand.
ACATCTGTGCCAGAATTAATATTTTGGGTGCTTCAAGGGTGAAGTGTTGTTTAATTAGAGCAAGAACATAGAAGAAGCAATAAAAAGTTGTTGGTGATCCTAAAGGAACACAAAAGTATCCTACTTGTACCCTGAACTGTACTGCTTAGCAAGCTCCCTGAAAAACCTGATATAAATTCAGCCGCTCCATGTAAAAATATTTCAATAAGATGAGATATAAGGTGGAATTTCTGGCTGCAAACATCATTACTGTTCCCTTTACTACACACAAGTGAAATATTGCAAAACAAAAAACGAATGGCACTTAAGTTACATTGTATGAAATGAAGTTATTTGTGAATATTCTTGATTAAACAACAGTGAAATGAATGTACTTACTCCCATCATAGTTGAGTGTTGCAAATTTGGCGTGTTTTTCAGCACAGCCAGCACTGTTACAGACTCTCATCTGCAGTTCATACCAGGTTGCCTCCTGAAGATCATATACTATATATGATTTGGTAAGTGATGTTCGTTGTGCGGTAGTCCACACTGTTGTCCCAAATGGTCTGTATTCCAGAATAAAGGAGGTGATTGGACAACCACCATCATTCCAGCCAATAAGGTTCAATCTTACGCGAGTGGTGTTAATACTGGCAAAGAGTTCTTGTTCTTTTGAAAACTGTGGCTCTACAAGAAAATATATATTTAAAATCAAAAAGTTATAATCGATAGATGGAAGACACAGTGACTTCAAGACTCTCTGATGGGAATCTCTCTTTAATCTTCAAGTTGGAGTGTATTTTATTTCTGTTTGTTTTACTTTTGTGTAAGATAATTTAAAACAACTTTTTTTCATTTCCCCCTTTGTCCACTGCTTTCTATTCATAGCTATAGTTTTTGAAGTTATTTGTATATGATATTTTTGGGGAGAGGATATACATTGGGAAGGAGATAATGGCAGTTTAGAATGCAATTGCAAACATTTTCAGAACCAAATGACTATAATCTGTTGAAATCTAAGAAGACTGTGTTCCCCTGGAGACTTATATTCAGTGTACAAGTCATTGCATAGACTCCAATACCTTTGTCAGACTAGAAGATGACAAAAATTCTAACAAGTTACAGTAACCAATATTAGAGGCATGGCCTAAGACTTCAGCATATACTGCATATTACAGTAAAGATTGCTCAATGAATTTGTTTCATTCACATTTTATGGAAAATAATTCACAGGTCTAACTTTTCAAACTATTTTGCAGATGGCAACTCAAATTCTTAATTTAGAATAAAGGTAGGATATAATTTCAAATACCTTTCCCAAGTGTTTTGGCCTCTATGATCTCACTGATACGGCCTGGTCCCACACCATTCTGAGCTGTCAGAGTAAACTTGTACCATGTGCCACACTTCAGCGTTTCCAATCGATAGGAACGTTCACTAGGGCTAATAGGAAAACTACCCCATTGTTCACTGTTGTCTTCAGAGTATTGCAGTATGTAACCTATCAAATATTAAAACAAAAACAAAACATAGTCCAACAATGCAGAACACTCTAATTAATTAGATTAAAAATATTATATAAATCAAGGAGTATTTTTACATCAGTGGAACTAATAAGAACTTTGAAATTCTTCTGCATTTTCTTGGATTTTTTTTTTTATTTTTTTTTGGAGATGGGACAACATTTCTAGAATGTGGTGGGTTGCCAGTTTTAAATGGGATTACACTCTCCCTGAAGAAGAAAATACAGTTTAAAGACCTCAATCTTGTTCTGGTTTTCCAATCGGGGACACTTTTTATTACCTTCAGATGATATGCCACTTTATGCCACTTGCATCCCTTTCTGGAAACAAGATAATAAAATGATAGATTACATGCTGATAACCTCCAGGTTCGAATGTAGTAATGCATTCCATGTGGAACTACAAAGGAGCCTTTGGGTTTATTCCAGAAACATGTACACTGATACTGCTCTGTCTGCCAATTCAATTTGATACAAAATAAGAAGCAACAGCCATTGATTTAAAACCCTGCCTTAAGTCTAGGATCTGTGATAACATTTACCTTTCTATATGAACTTCCAGTATTTACTGAGATCAATTGAGGAAGCTCATCTACAACTGTTATGAACTAATCTGGTCCTGATTCAAGATAGTTTTCTGTGCTGTGCTAGTTATTTCAACTGCTCTCCTTGCAGAATTGAGTATCACTTTGAAGAGGCTTGTCTTGGTTACTTGTTAGATTTAACTATCAAATATATTTATTTTATTGCTTTTATTTTAATAATTTTAATGCTTTTAATTTATTCAAAGAATAAATTAAGAGAGAATTCAGTAATTAACAATATCCCAGATGAAATATAATATGGATCAATCAAACCAAAATCAGGATTGCTAGTAATTTTTTAATAATCCATTCTAGGCATATCATAAAATATTTTGTTAGCTAAATAACTGGCATCCCTGATATCGGACACTATTATCCAAATCCTTACTGTCAAGTAAGCAGTATTATTCAGATAACTGAAGTTTTTGATAAGCAAAACTAACATAATCTTCTGTTGGGATGAAATGGCAACATACACTGCTTTAAAAAAAACATACATTCTGGCATTGAAAGGGAACTATTTAAATGTTACCTCGAATAGAGCTGCCTCCATTGTCTCCAGGTATCCAAGAAAGAGTGATGGAGGAAGAGGTGGTTTTGGATACGGTAAGTCTAGGCTGGTCAGGTGGAACTAAATAAAAATAGTTAAAAGTAGAAATGAAGAATAGTTCGAGTAATAATTTGATTTTAAATACATTCATCACAGAATTGAGGTGGAAAAATATATAAATCGTATTTGTTGATGTGTCTGGTAATATGACATCTTCAATTAAAACATAGCAGGAACATTCTTTTTCCTTAACTATTCAAATACGATATAATTTTAGCTGGCATTCATAATCATATTTCTGCCCTTGACTTTTCCACCACCACAGTCCCTGCATAATCATCTTCCAGGAGGCAGAGAAAATACTTTCTCAACTATTCCTATACATCAGATGTATCAGCCTTTTATATATGGTTGAACTGCAGTTCCCACCATCACTCACAATTAGATCTATTGATAGGCTGGTAAAAGTCAGAACAATGCACTACTGTCTCCAATCACTTGTAGGTCACTGAAAAATAACATCCGTGTCATTAAGTCACTGCTGAAAGTTAACTTAACATGCTTTTTAAATATACTGTGTTAACCTAGAAAATGGAGCTTGTTCATGATGAAATGAGGGTAGACAAGAAGCAATGGGTGGAAACTAATCAAGGAGAGAAGCAACTTAGAACTGAGGAGAAATTTCCTGACAGTTAGAACAATTAATCAGTGGAACAGTTTGCCTCCAGAAGTTGTAAATGCTCCAACACTGGAAGTCTTTAAGAAGATGTTGGATAGCCATTTGTCTGGAATGGTATAGGGTTTCCTGCCTAGGCAGGGGGTTGGAATAATAGACCTCCAAGGTCCCTTCCAACTCTGCTATTGTATTGTATTGTATTGTATTGTATTGTATTGTATTGTATTGTATTGTATTGTATTGTATTGTATTGTATTGTATTGTATTGTATTGTATTGTATAAATCAGACATGGATCGTGTGTGGTGTGAACACAGCAATTTAATCAATTCTTACAATTTGAAAGTTTCCTGTAATGCTCAGAATAAATCTGCTTCCAAGAAATTTATATATACTGATTCTAATTCTCTGAACCAAAGAACACATCCATTGTGTAGCCTCTGAGATATCTGAGAGGTGCTATTATTCTCCTTGTTGCTTTCCAGGGACACACTATAATTTTTCAATTTATGTTTTGAAATGTTTATTTATCCTTATAACAATAACAAAATCCTTAAGCTAAGAAATAGTTGCAGTGAAAGAAACATTGTTAACTTACCTTGAACTTGCAAATTCAAAATAATTTCATCTGATCCCCAGTTATTAGTAGCCACACAACTGTAATATCCTGAATCTTCTGCTTTCACAGTATGGATAACAAAACTGCCATTGCTAAAGATGCTTCTTCGCCCATCAATCATCACTAGACTGGGTGTCCCGTTACTGCCTCACAGGAAACAAAAACCATACATTAAAGAAGTTACAACCAATATAACTTATATCTGGGGTTAGTTTTAAAAATACAGAAGGGAAATGCCTGGAAAGAAAATAGCTTAGTTCAATAGCGAAATTATTCAGATTCAATGATACAAAGCTTTAGCTGGGGGCAGATGTGAACTATTTCCTGAGTGTTGGAGTTAGGCTCCAGTCTCCCAGTTTTGAGTAGGTCTCTTGTCTCAAGTGACAGCAAGGCAGGGAGATGGAAAGGAAGCAGACCAGATATATAGCTCAGGTGGTTGTTTGATGAATTGAGTGTCTGAGGGGATTGTTTGACTCAAGGTTGAGTGTGACCTATGACTGATGACAGGGAATTCCTTAGGCAGGGAGGGTCTGATAATACGAGGAGGGAAAGTTATGGTGGGATGATATTTTAGTTGTGATGGGCAAATGCCACATTCAGAAAAGGTGGTAACTTAACTAATCCTTCCCTCCCAACTCTTAGTTCTTATTCCAGGCATGGCTCTAGATCCCTAAAATCTAGGACCTTCAGTTGCTATAATGAAGTTTTTAATGATGATAAAGCAGACTGGCATGCATTTTTGAAACCAGAGAGAGGAGGAGGAAATTCCTCTCGCAAAATGTTCTGTACATATGTTTTGGGTTTGGCATCAGCCTTGGTCTCTGGAATAGTAATGCCAGGGAGGAGCGGTAGTTACTGTCATCCATGAATCTTTGCTGGCATCAAGATACATTCACCATAGAGAACCAGATGTGAGATCCTGTTTGGGCCCTATGTAATTCCTCCCCCTCCACTGCAGAGTGGGATCCTTGCCAAGATTGCTTGACTTGATTCCAGGTAGCATTAGGGAATTTCAACCTGCCTTCCCTTAGTGAAGAGTCTGGAGTTATCCAGAAGTTAATGGCTGCCATGACAATAATGGACACGACCCAACGTACTGAGGGTCCAATACATGAGAGTTCACCCATTAGAGGTTTTTGTCTCAGGGGAAACATAATGTGATTTGAAACTGGAGGGCATGATCATGGGCAGATCACTCTCTGATTGCTGTGAGGTTTTGCGGTGCAATCTCCCTCACGGTGGAAGAAGGTATTATATTGGCCCATTCAAGGCATCTGATAGATCCTACAGGCACTTGGAAAGTCTCTGAATATTCTCATGGACAGTTTGGCTGAAATTGTAGTTAACCATTGGAGCAAAAAAGTGGATGGGGAATCAGATCAGATTGCAATGAAGTACCACTCCCTAATTTTATATCCACTGCAGCTCCTTCATTCACTGAGAAGCTCAAGAAGATGCAGAGGAGACTCTGTGGGGGGCATGTGAAAGAAAACCTGTCTTAAATCTGACCAAAAACTAGCAAAAGTCATATTTGAACTTATAGAGTAGCAATTCAAGTGGCAAAAAGGAGATATTATGTCACCCATTTTGCATCTGCTGAATGTTACTCAGTGGTCCTTTTTAAGACATCCTTTTAGAAAAACATGTTTGTACAGCTTTCTAAAAGGTCTCTGTGAAGAAGCATTTCCAAAGCATTTGGCAGGCAAAACCACGTAATTTCGAGAGCTGCTAGACTTGAGTTAAACAATGCCAGTGGAGAAGAGTCTTCTAGACTTGAGGTAGGCTCATTTGGAGACTGTAAGTTCCAAGGATGCTTTGCAATATCAATTTTGCTGCTTCCTAATCAGATTTCTGGTTGGTTAAGGCACTGTCACCACCCTGAGTCTTTTTTGGGAATGCTCTACATACACGGTATTTTCTCACATAGATAAGGAAAATAAATAAATTAAATTAAAGGGAGTATACCCCACCCCCTAGGAAATTAGATTAATGCAGCAAATCACTTTTATAGAAAATGTTGAAGAACTGAGGAGCTGCTGGATCTAGTTGCTGCCTGTTTGGAACCAGACCAACAGCTGAAGCCATTGCAGCAGACTTGCCAATAAAAGCCATGGATGTAGACCAGGCAACTATGAGGGAGGACAGGCAGTGTGAGCACGAAGATAAGCAAGTCAGGTTTATTGTTGGATATCCTCAGCTGCTTGTCCCACCTCAGCCTGCCAAGTTTTAGCCTCTTCCTCAAAGAAGAATTTAACAACTAGCTAGATAACATCTGAGCTGATTACTTGGTCGGCTAAGCCTTGTTGCAGAGGTATTATGCTGCAATTGAACAAATCACAAGGAAGCATTCTTATGTACCCTGGCTGGAATCATTATAGTATTAAAATTCAATCATTTGAGAGAATCCGATTTTGCAGAGATCAGAGGAAATCAAAAAAACCATCTTAATGCCACCTGCTGGTTGAGGTTTACATTACAGTACCTTGGATATACAATACCAAAAAAGGTAGTACTGTACTGATTTTAGAAAAATATTTTAGTATTGTACCAATATTACATTGGTATAGTGTTAATTCACTATTTTTTAATCTCAAGGATTAAATACATCAGCTATCAGTACACATGGTAACAAAAAGAATTTAACTTGGAGAAAAATTGGGAAAAAACAATCTCCTTATAATTTTCCTTATACCCTTTCTGCATTTATATATAAAACATAGTATCCTCAGCATAGTGGTATCAGTTTAAAGATGGAAGGTCTTCAGTTACAGAATACAGCAGGATCTGACTGAGTGATGAATGATTTAATTAAATGGAAAAAAAGCAAAAGTGAAAAAAGACCCTAGAAACAAAACCATCCTAATACACTAATTTGTAAAAGAACTTTGTAAAATGCCTGGCAACAAAAGATTAGCTGCAACCCACTAATAAGGAAGTTGTTCTTTGATATGTTTGAGGTAACTCCTAACATCTGCAAAAATACACAAACTGTAAATTAAAGATAGCTATTCTTAATGTTAAAACTGCTTTACTAGAAGTCATATCTACATATGTTGAATTAAATTAAATAAAAAGGTAGAAAATAGTTCAAGTAAACCCAGATTAGGCAAATTGTGGATTAATCAGGTCTATGATTAAGAATGACTGGGAGTTGATAACAAGGAGTCACAAATTAACTTAGAAGATATACAGTTCTCTGGATTTTGTGTAAGCACTGGTCTATTCTGCTGTTGCACCTGTCTTTTCGCAGACGTGAGGGGGAGGGGACTAGAAAAAAAGATACTGCTTCTTTTAGCAGTTTATTCATTAAAATTAATGCAACTCTTAAAGCATCCATATCTTGTTTTTCTGGCTCATGCAAAACTTGAAAGGAAATAGGTTGTTTTAATTAAATGCAGAGAAGTGATGTACTCATATTCATATGAAATGTATTTCTTCTGAACCACTTTCAAAGCATGCATTGGCCTAATTAGAATCCCTCCCTTCCTTTTTTCACACACCCGATGATATAACAACCTTCATTTGCACTGCACACATAGTTGTTGGTTACCTTTCTTTCATCCATTTAACGGTAGGTACAGGATCTCCAACAGCTTTACAAGGGAGAATAATATCCTTCATCCATGGAGTTGTTACTGTGCCACTGAATGTCAAAATTCTGGCTGGAGCTAAGAAATAAAGGGAAGAAAAGGGCTAAAATGCAGAATAAGATGGCATCTCTTTCTTGAGAGGAGAAAAACAGGAGGTGGAAGAGGATTATGATGATTATAAAAATGTCTTACTTTGCTTACATAGACTAATTTTTTCAATTCACTTTACTAGTTGCTTAGTGGAACAGAGTATAATTTAACATCTGCTGAAAAGATGGTTGCAAAAGAATGATCCTAATGATAGTAATGAATAAAAATAAACATTGTGTTATTATTGCTTTCTTGCTTGCACTGAAGTACTAAACATGTTCAAGCCTACTATCAGGCTAGGTATACTTTGGGATTATAATCTGCATTTCTGCTTCCCATTCTCCATCTATGGCTAAACATGCTGCTATTTTTGCAGAAACTAAGTAAATTACACAGCCATTTTTCATCAAGTTTGTCTAATATAGAAATGTCAGAGGCACCCAGCCGAGCAAGGAGGAGGGATTGAGCATGGACTTACCCTGGAATCACTGCACAATTGCACAAGGCTATGGTTGACACCTCCCCCCCACTTTAAGTTCTTGAAGTGTTATCTAATTGTTCCCAGGAGTAGGTTACCAGAACTTTCATGCGCGCGCAACCAGACGAATGGCTGCCAGACTTTCCTCGCTCTGCAGAAATTCGGCGAAGAAAGCCCTGGAGAGCCTTCGGAACCTGCTGAAAATCCACCTAAAAAGGTCCCCTGGGTGGACTGGAGCCCAGGGAACACGAGAGGACTGAACATCTTGAAGAATTTCCACTCTTGGGCGTTCCCGGATGGTGCGATTCTCGGCAGCCTCGGAGTTATTCGCGCTGCTTGGAGGGGAAGATGGCGGCGCCGCGCTGCTGACGGCGGCGTTTTTACCTTGTTTTTCAGTGACTGCTAGTTTATCTAGCTGAGCGGTGAGCTTTGGGGGCCCTATTAATCTGACATTACTACCTATCATCATAGCCCCGGAGAGCGGGGATCTATCTGGACTGACCGGGACCGGGTGGATCGGGCGGCTGGCTGTGGTTGCCGCTGCCGTAGCCCTCCTCGGACGCCCCCCCTTCCCTCCATTTCGCTCGGCTCCCTCGTCATCGTCGTCGCAGCCTCTCCCCTTCGCCTTCTAAGCACTCTTTGTGTCTGGGCTTGTCCTTGGCAATATCTTTTTCTTCTGTTTGCCTTCGCTGCTGCGAAGCCTCCTCCTGTTCCCTTGCCTAGCGTTGGCTCTCCACTATCCTGGCCTGTGACCATCTGTTTTTGGCCCTTTAACATCCAACCTCCTCCGACCACATTGCCACCCGTCACTGCCCCTGGAATACCAACTCGGACAGCGCCCACCTAATTACAACTTTCAGGACGCCATGGACTGTGTTTTTGCGGTGCATTCGTTTTACGGAAGGAGCGATAGAGGATGGCAGAAATATGGGTGGGGACTTGGCGTTTTAACAACCGACACACACCCCCTCTCTCTCAACCTGTTCCAACCACCCCCAGACTTTGGACCCTCTCAGGCCTATAGGAGAGGGGGAAGACAAGACAATCCCCTGCATACCATCTATATACTTTCCATGGACCGTTGTTGGCTTTTGTTTTGGGTTACATCCTGACCTGGAGGGGGTGAGACTACGAAGCTATTGCTTGTTAAAATCTGGCGTTTACGCCCTGCCCCCTCCATTTGCAACCTCCTTGCCCAACACGGACTTTGGACCTTTGGCCTTGGGTACCTTTTTGGGACTCGGAAGAAGGGAGAGGGGCGGAGGAGCCCTCTTTGGACCCTGCCCGCCCTACTGGACCTTGCAGAGGAGAAGGCTAAGAACATTAAGACCTCCTCTCCTATTTTGGCACAAGCCTTGTACGAACTTTGCACGGTTGCGCAATTTTTAACTGGTATGGTGAGTGTATGGGACTTGCATGTGATTGAGTGAATGATCCCACTTTTTATTATCCTATTATTACTGTATTCTATGTGTTTTAATTACTACGTGGGGACTGCTTGGGTGAACAAATGAGTGTGTTTGATTCGGAGGGCCTGTCGAGGAACGCGGGAGCCATAGGGGTGGTTGATGGAACTACGGACACGGGAGTGGGCCGGAGCATTACGGTCTTAACAGGGAGGGGCAGATATGGCGGGGACTTTAGGGCTGGCCATTACCGGGGAAGGAGGGCTCGCTACATTACAGAGATCCCTCCTTCCGGACTTATGAGTCCCACTCCAAGGCCAGATGGTGTGAGTAATCAGGGCCCTGATCTCAGGCTGTTGTTGCTAAATGCCAGGTCTGTAGTTCACAAGGCTCCTCTCGTCCGGGACTTAATTTTAGACGAGAGGGCAGACCTAGCATGTATTACTGAAACCTGGCTGGGCCCGGAGGGAGGAGTCCCCCTCGTAGAGATGTGCCCAGAGGGTTTTCAGGTGCTCCATCAGCCGAGAGCTCAGAGAAGGGGTGGGGGTGTGGCCATTGTTATCCGAGAGTCTCTAGTACCTCGTAGGATCCCTGCTCCGGAGCTTGTCAGGTGTGAGTCCCTGCTGGTGAAGTTGGACCTCAAGGGTCAAGTGGGTCTGCTGTTAACGTACCTGCCTCCCAACAGCGTTGCAGCAGCCCTCCCCTCGCTCCTCGAGTCGGTAGCCGAGCTGGCAATTGAGTTCCCCAGGCTTATGGTTCTGGGGGATTTCAATTTGCCTTCGCTCGGTGAACACTCTGATGGAGCGCAGGACTTCATGGCTTCCATGACCGCCATGGGCTTGACCCAAGTAATTTGGGGCCCAACCCACTCAGCAGGTCACATGCTCGACCTCGTATTTCTCTCAGAGCAGTGGACTTGTGATCTTGGTCTGAGGGGGAGTGAGATCATACCCCTGTCGTGGTCAGACCATTACCTACTGAGGCTTGACTTTCGGAGACCAAACCCCCACTGTAGGGAGGAGGAACCAACCAGGTGGTTCCGCCCCAGGCGACTTATGGACCCTCTGGGGTTCCAGACAGAGCTTGGGGTTATCCCTGATACCCTCACCCGCAGTCCGGCGGAGACTCTGGTTGCTGCTTGGAACTCGGCAGCGACGGAGTCTCTTAACCAGATTGCGCCTCTACGGCCGCTCCGAGGCAGTGGATCCAGGAGGGCCCCTTGGTTTACTGAGGAACTCCGGGAGATGAAGTGCCGAAAGAGACGCCTAGAGCACCAATGGAGATCCAGTAAATCCGAATCGAACCGAGCACTTTTAACATCCTGCATTAGAGAGTACATCCGGGCAATCAGGACGTCAAAAAGAACTTACATTGCCACTCTGATTGCTTCCGCTGAGTCGCGCCCAGCCGCCCTGTTCAGGATAACCCGTTCCCTCCTAAATAAGAGGGATATGGGTGATCCTTTGCAGGGCAGGGCTGAGGACTACGTCCAGTTTCTCGCGGATAAAGTTGCTCGGTTTCGGGCGGACCTGGACTCCAATCCTGCAGAACCAGCCGAGGCACTAAGGTGTTACCCCTGAGGACGTGGACAAGGCTATGAGAGCTGTGGGTGCCTCCACATGCGTGCTGGACCTGTGCCCCTCCTGGCTGGTTGTTAACAGCAGGGAGGTGACACGGGGCTGGATCCAGGCGGTTGTTGCCGCCTCCCTTCAGGAGGGGGCCTTTCCCCCCGCTTTAAAGGCGGCGGTGGTGAGACCCCTCCTGAAGAAACCATCTCTGGATCCAGCTGTTCCAAACAACTATCGTCCAGTCTCCAACCTCCCCTTTGTGGGGAAGGTTGTTGAGAAGGTGGTGGCCTTTCAGCTCCAGCGGTCCTTGGAGGAAGCCAGTTATCTTGATCCATTCCAGTCGGGCTTCAGGCCTGGCTACAGCACAGAAACCGCTTTGGTCGCATTGACCAATGATCTCTGGAGAGCCAGGGATGGAGGCCATGCCTCCATCCTGGTACTCCTTCACCTCTCTGTGGCTTTCGATACCATCAACCATGGTATCCTTCTGCGATGACTGCGGGAGGTGGGGGTGGGAGGCACTGTCTTACGGTGGTTCTCCTCTTACCTCTCGGACAGGTCGCAGTCGGTGTTAGTCGGAGGGCAGAGATCGACCCCTAGGCCCCTAACATATGGGGTGCCGCAGGGTTCGGTCCTGTCCCCCTTACTTTTTAATATCTACATGAAACCGCTGGGCGAGATCATTCGGCGGCACGGGATAAAATACCACCAGTATGCGGACGATACACAGTTGTATCTGTCCGCCCCGTGCCAACTCAATGAAGCGATGGACGTGATGAGCCAGGGCCTTGAGGCTGTTAGAGACTGGATGGGGGTTAACAAGCTTGTACTCAATCCAGATAAGACCGAGTGGCTGCTGTGCTTCCCTCCCACTAATTGGCCAAGTGTTCCATCTCTCAGGCTGGGGGGTCAAATACTACGCCCCTCAGGTAGGGTCCGCAACTTGGGAGTCCTCCTGGACCCACAGCTGACCTTTGAACACCATTTGTCAGCTGTGACCAGGGGGGCATTTGCCCAGGTTCGCCTGGTGCACCAGTTGCGTCCCTACCTGAACCGGGAGGCTCTCACAACAGTCACTCGTGCCCTTGTGACCTCTAGGCTGGAGTACTGCAATGTGCTCTACATGGGGCTGCCCTTGAAGAGTATTTGGCGGCTTCAGCTGGTCCAGAATGCAGCCGCGCGAGCGATCGTGGGTGCACCTCGTTTCACCCACATAACACCTATCCTCCGCGAGCTGCACTGGCTGCCTGTTGATCTCTGGGTGCACTTCAAGGTGCTACTTGTCACCTACAAAGCCCTTCATGGTATTGGATCTGGGTACTTGAGAGACCGCCTACTGCCAATTACCTCCACTAGGCCAATAAGATCCCATAGATTGGGCCTCCTCCGAATTCCATCAGCCGGTCAATGTCGACTGGCAACTACTCGGAGGAGAGCCTTCTCGGTGGCTGCTCCGACCCTATGGAACGAACTCCCCGTGGAGATTCGTACCCTCACCACCCTCCAGACTTTCCGCATAGCCCTTAAAACCTGGCTGTCCTGACAGGCCTGGGGCTAAAGACTTTAACCCCACCCGAATAGTATGACTGTTGCGCTTTTTAACGATGTATTGTCTTCATGTGTGTAATTTGTCTTGTCCTTCCCTTCCCCTGAATTGTGAGCCGCCCTGAGTCCCCTCAGGGAAAAGGGCGGCATACAAATAAAGTATATTCTATTCTATTCTATTCTAACTCTGCATATGTGGGTTTGGTTGTTCACACTTGACAAGACCTCACATATTATTAAGACATGCAAACGGGCTTGATCAGATTGCTGAATAAATTTAGTGGTGATCTGGATAAAGATAGTGCATCCCTTTGTGCCCTATTAGACCCCCCACAAGCTTTAGGCAGCATCAACTCAGGGGTGGTTTCAATTGGTACGGACCTGTACGGCCATACCGGATGTTGAAATTTAGCGTGCCTTTCCATATCCGTTGGACAGGAGGCCCCGTACCAGAACACTCCCTCCCCTTGTTTGCTCTTTCACTCGCCCCGCCCATCTACACCATACTGCAGAAAAGTTCTCAGAAGAAGAACCAGAAGGTGAAAGAACTGGTGAGTGGCTGGGGTGGGGGTGGGGAGGATGTTGGGGAAGAGGGAAGAAGCAGAGGGGCTGCTAGAGGAGTGTGTGCATATGCACAGGCTGTGGGTTTTAAAAATGTCTCAGTGAATCCAGGAAGAGGGAAGAGGCAGAGGCTAGAAGATACTATAGGAACACACATTTCCAGCCCTTCTCCTCACTTCCTGGATTCACTCAGACAGTTTTAAAACTCAGAGCCTGTGCACATGCACACATTTCCAGCCCCACTGCCTCTTCCTGAATTCACTCAGATGTTTTTAAAACTCACAGCTTGTGTACACATACACACTCTTCCAATCTTTTAAAAATTCTGACTGAATCCAGGAACAGGGAAGAGGCAGAGGGGCTGTGAATTTTAAAAATGTCTAAGTGAATCCAGGAAGACGGAAGAGGCAGAGGGGCTGGAAGTGTGTTCGTGTGCACAGGCTGTGAGTTTTAAAAACGTCTGAGTGAATCTAGAAAGACGGAAGAGGTAGAGGGGCTGGAAGAGTGTGTTCGTGTGCACAGGCTGTGAGTTTTAAAAACATCTGAGTGAATCTAGGAAGAGGGAAGATGTAGATGGGGTGGAAGAGTGTGTGCATGTGCACAGGCTCTGAGTTTTTAAAATGTCTGAGTGAATCCAGGAAGAGGCAGAGGGGCTGGAAGAGTGTGTGCTGTGCATAGGCTGTGAGTTTTAAAGACGTCTGAGTGAATCCAGGAAGAGGAAAAAGGCAGAGAGGCTGGAAGTGTGTGTGTAAGATGGTCAGTAATGTTGAAGACTGACAAAGACAGCCATATTTCCTCTGTAAGTAGCTGTTTTATTATTTTATTATTATTTAAGTAGTAAGTGCACTAAATAATAAATTTCCTTTTTTTATATTTTCTTTTTGTAGGTCATTCTTTGGGGCAAAAAATTCAGTGACATCGCCTTGGCCACTCCCACCCAGTCACATGGCTGCCAAGCTTCTCCCACCTGGTCATATAATTGCCAAGCCACTCCCATCCGGTCACATGACCACCAAGCCACTCCCACAAAATAGTCCACACCTACAGAATAGGTTCTAAAAAAAATTGAAACACACCACTGCATCAACCATGACATTCTTCCTGATTGCGTATGAGAGTTGGAGACAGAAAGGAGAGTCCCTACTCTTAAGAGAGACTACATTTTCCAGTCAGAATTGTTCTGCCTGGTACATTCATCATAGGAGAAGTTGTTGGTTGTTCCCCATTTCCGTAAAACAAGGAGGCATTGCTTTTAATTGTGGTCCTAGTTTTATGGACCAGCTTCCCTCAAAAGTTATACTTGTACTCTTTTTAATAGAATTGTAAAACTTGGTCAAGAATGAGCAATTTGAGAGATGGTTTGGTGTTAATTAGTTCCTTGTCATCCAACATTATTATTGTCATATCTATTAATACTTTTTGGATGATGATGATGGTCTGCAAATTTTATGATGATGGTGATGCTGCTCATCTTTTAGTATATCAATCGCCAAGAATATTTAAACTGTTGATTATAATTTGTAGCTATAAGCTATCACAGTATTTTTTCAGCCAAGTAGATTAAGTAGAAACAACAGCTCATAATGAAGAGCAGACAATAGGGCAAGAATCTGATTTAAATCTTTTAGACCAGCATTATAAAAATTAAATAAAAAATAAGTGGAATGTTTAATCTCAATGGTTATTTTATCTAAATAGTATGTCAAAGAAATTCATTACAACTAGTACTTCTGGAACAAATAAAACAATGTAGATTATTTCACTTTGGACATTGCTGGGCCACATAACAGGAGGAAAAGAAGATTTCAACTTCTTACTTCAAAACAATGATATGGCATTGCACACCAAAACCAGACACAAAGAGAGATTTTCCTCCATGCTATCATTCTGTTACCCAACTAATTTCCACAACACTGTCTATGCCCTGGCATGTCAAATCACATAATCGGGCTATATATTACTTATTATCCTTCTCATCTGTCTCTTACCTACAGTATTTCCTTAGATTCTTTTGACTATAACTTGTTCTTGTATCTCATGAATTATTTTGATTGCTTTTATTTAATATCCTATTGTGATTTATGTTGATTGCTTTAGTAACCTATGGCTATTACTGAGTATTGTATCTATGATTTATGATGATTGTATTTTATGATTATGATGATCACTTGTTGCTTGTATGTACACTGAGAGCTTATGTAACGGAGACAAATTCCTTGTGTGTGTGTCCAATCGTACTTGGCCAATAAAGAATGTGATATACATAATGATCCTAAAATTGTGATTATGGGCTGTTCAAGAAAAGTTCTACTTCTTAGGAGAACTGTGCTAACAAATAAAGTTAAGATACAAAACACAAAATCAAATATGCAATAAAATACACAAAATATACAAAAATACACAAACAAACGAAAAAGTAAAATACTATACACAAAGTTAGTTTGGTTGATCAAAAGGAATAGAAGTGAATGAAACCTAGCTAACATTGTGTTAAACCCCTAGAACAGGGGTGTCTAACTGGATTTCTTTGAGAGCCAGATCAGCATTGTAGTTCTCTGTGGGCCAGCCTGTGGTGGTGGTGGCAGGGAACAGGGGGGGTGGGGAGATGGGACGGACACCACCTGCAGCACTCTGCCAGCCTATCACTCAGTAATTCTATTAAGTTACATGTTGTACAATTTCAAAAGGGCGGAATCCTCACCTTTAGCTAATGGTTCCACGGTGATGATTTCACTGCTGTTGCCCCTTCCTGCAGCAGTTACAGCCACAACCCAGACACTGTATTGTCGATTCCGGCTCAAATTAGGGATTCTGTAGGAAAATGAGTCAGGAGAAGCTTCAAATTCGCTGATTACCTGTGATAGGAAAGACAAATATTTCCAAACAAAAGTAAACAATATACATATATTGAAAGAGAAAGACCTGACATCTCAAACCAGACAGGATAAAAGCATGATAGCAGAATTTACAATAGCACGTTAATACCAATCAGGTTGTTTTAAATGGTTTAATTCTATTTTGGATCACTGTCTAAGCATATGTGTATATAAATTTTGTCGATTTTCCAAAGCCAGCAATGTAAATGTAATGAGAGCAGTGTACTGCCACTGCGGACCATTTCTTTGACAATAAAAATCAATCTTAGATATTTGGTGACTGGTCAGAAAAATGGTAAGAAAACAATGAATTGGTCTCACTTACATTTACCTGAGTTACTTGCTGCAACTCAAAATAAAAGTAATGTTAGCTGAACTATTTATTTTTTTCTGTTGTAGCTGTCAAAATCATATAGAATTTTTTTTTGTCACAGCGATCTCTTCTGGCCTTTGTGTAAAATTACATTATCTTCATAAATCAACAATGGTCTTAAGAGAAATCTCCAGGAATATTTAGATAATAATTTCTTTTAACGAAAAAAAATAAAATACTGCATTTTCCCAGAAATAATCAAACTAGAGAATCTAAACAGAGCAGCAATTAATGCAGCCAACACATTTAAAAGTTAGAAAAATTGTACAGGTTGTCCTCAATTTACGACCACAATTGAGCTCAAAATTCTATTCCTGAGACATTTGTTAAGTAAGTTTCACCCCAATTTACAATTTTTCTTGTCACATTTGTTAACTGAATCACTGCAGTTTACGAAGTTTCCAAAATATGCTCTAATTAATTTACTACCTTTGAGACAAAGTTCAAAAGAAATCCAGTCAATTATTAGGAGCAACATTTTGGCATGTTCTTTTGCGGAGCCAAATCTGATTCCAGTTAATGATGTCTGACCTTTACCCCTGTGTCTCCCCACCCCTCAGTCTGTGTCATAAATCACATCCACCAACAAAGGTGCTGCAGCAGGCTGTAAACTTTGGTGCCTCACATGCCTGCTGTAGAAATCTGAGATCCGACCCTGGTCGAAGGTATGCATGGAATTCTCCCTCCCTTTTTCATGTCAATTTGATAATAGTCATGGAAACGCTTTACAAGTTGACATTTGGCTCCCCTCACTTCCCAAAAGAGACCTGTGTGAAACAAAAACAATTTGAGTACAGGTATATAATTTAGGGATGTGTCTCTCCCCCAGGTTTGCCTGGATTTTCTGCATGGAATTTTGCTATAAGGTGATCAGCCTGGATATTCCTACTTTTTACCCAAGATACTTCTGATAAGGGGTAGCCCTTCCACTTGATTAAGTATTGGAGTTTTCTCCTGTGCCACCTTGAATCAAGGACTCATTGAACCTCATAATGGGTTTGAGCCCCAAGACCACAGGCCTGGGGGATACCGGGGTAATGGTCTCAGAGTGGATCTGATCATGGGTTTTAAGAGGCTACTATGAAATGCTGCGTGTATCTTCCCCAGCAATCGAGGCAGTTTCAATTGCACTGGGACTGGGTTGATGATCTTTACTATGGGGAATAGTCCCATAAACTTTGGTCCCAGTTGTTTGCAAGGGAGTTTTAATTTCAAATATTTTGTGGAGAGAAAAACCTTCTCTCCCACCCAGAATGGCCGCTGCGGAGCCCGGTGTTTATCTGCCTGTTTCTTATAGGTTTGTGCCGCTTTAGCCAGTGCTTTTTTGATATTTTTCCAGGTTGCTTTCAGCATTGATATCCAATCAATCAAGCTGACTGAGAAGGGGGGATCCCTTGGATACTCAGACATTGGGAAAAGTTTCAGAAAAGGATAAGAGATCTGCCCAATTGGACTGTTGATAGTTCACGCAGCACCTCAGGTACTGCTCTACCATGACGTTCAGTCTCTCTGTCGCCCCATTGGTGCTTGGATGAAAAGCTGAGCTAAGACCCTGGGATGACCCAATGGACTACAGGAACTCCCTCCAGAATTTAGCCGTGAACTGGGCTTCTCTGTCTGAGATAATTCTTCGAGGTACTTCATGCAAATGGTAGATGTGCTTCACGAATAGTTTGGCCAACCTGTGAGCTGAGGGTAGTCCGCTGCAGGGTATGAAGTGTTCTTGTTTGGAAAACAGGTCTATTATAGTCCAAATCACCATGTTTCCCCCACTTTTCAGCAACTCTACTATAAAGTCCATTGCGATCTACTCCCACTGCCTCGTTGGCTCTGCTACTGTTTTTCCAGTCGTCTCTTCATTGTGGCGCAGATAGTGCAACTTTTCATGTAACTATCCATATCTTTCTTTATGTCAGGCCACCAGAACTGCCTCTGGACTAAGTGTAAAGTCTTTAGGAACCCAAAGTGGCCTGCCAGTTTGGCGTCATGGCTGCTCTGGAGAATTAGGGTATGCAGGGATTCCAGGACATAGAGTTTCATTCCCTTCCATGTGAAGTCATCTCTTTTTGTCAAGATGTGTTGGTTGTTTCAGAATGCTCTGCTAGGAGTTCGGTTTTGAGTCTTGTGGTTAGGTCGCTTGTGAGTTGGTCTTGCAGGTTATAGCATTGCTGCCTGGTGGTCACTTGGGCAGCTATTTGAGTAGAGGGAATGATGGCATCCACTACCTGCTCCCATTCGCATTTGTACTGGGGCATGTGGGAGAGGGCATCAGCTAGAAAGTTCCTCCCCCTTGGAGGAGGGACAAAATTAAAATGGTTGAAGTATTGAGCCCATCTGACTTGTCTGGGTGATAGTTTCCACAGGATCCTCAGCGCCTCTATATTTTTGTGGTCAGTCCAGACTTCGAACAGTTTCTGACTCCCTTCCAATAGGTGTCTCCAGGTTAGCAGTGCCGATCTCACCATGAAAACCTCCTTTTCCCATGTCGCCAGTCGTCTCTCTGTGTCTGTGAGCTTGCGGAGGTGTAGGCACCGGGTTGTAAGTTTCCTTGATTGTTTCTTTGGAGTAGCATTGTTCCCAGTGCCATGTCACTGGCATCTGCCTGGATCACAAAGGGTGGCTCAGGGTCAGGATGCTTCAGCACCGGCTCCTTTGTAAAATTTATTTTAGTGTTTCGAACACCTCTTGGCAGGTTAGGTCCCACTGTAGAGGTTGTCCCGGGCAAGATTTCATTCCTGGGCTCCCTGTCTTCAGGAGGTCTGTCAGGGGTTTGGCAATCTTCACAAAGGAGGGGATGAATTGCCTGTAGAAGTTTGTGAAACCTAAGAAGCTTTGTAGCTGTCTGCGGGTGCGAGTGGGTTGCCAGCCTAGGGCGGCTTGTACTTTGGCTAGGTCCATCTCTATTCCCTCATTTGACACTCGGTAACCTAGGTAGTCTAACCTTGCATGGTGGAATTCGCATTTTGATAACTTGATGTACAGGTTGGCTGCCAGACGTTTTTCCAGTACTTGGTGGACCAGGGGTATGTGGTCGTCCATGGTCTCAGTGTAGATGAGGATGTCATCTAGGTAGAAGAGGATCCCCTTGTAGAGGTGCTTGTGCAGCACCTCGCTTATTAACTGCATGATGCCTTTTGGACTGCAGGGGCACCTGCAGTCCGAAAGGCATCACTTTGAATTGAAAGCTCCCTAGGGGGCAGTTGAACACTGTTTTCCACTCATCTCCTTCTCTGATACGTACTCGGTAGTAAGCTTTTGGTGAAGACTTTTCCCTTGGTCAGATGAGATAGCATGTCCTTCATGAGGGGGAAGGGGTATAGGTTGTGTATGCACACCCCATTTATCCCTCGAAAGTCCACACACAATCTCATAGTTCCCTCTTTTTTTTTTCTTTGAAGAGAACTAGTGCCACGACCCATGGCTTGGCTGGCTCAATGAACCCCCTTGCTAGGTTTTTGTCTATGTATTTGTGCATCTCTTGCATTTCCTGGGGCATCATGGCATACAGTTTGGGCTTGGATAGTTTTGCCCCAAGGATGATTTTGATGGCATAGTCCACCTCATGATGGGGAGGCAGAACATCACACTCGGCCTTGCTGAATACTTCTGTGAGGTTTTGATATTCCCTTGGAATCTGTTCAGCCTCTGGGGTTTTCTCAGTTGCCAGTTGTTCTGGTGGGCTCTTTTGGGGATTTTCCTATGTGAGTGGTGTTTATGCTTGCTGGTGTGGGAGGAGTTGGGGGCTGATTGATATCCTAAGTCTGCGGGTACCCCCTTGCCACCAGATGGTCGGTCCTCACTTGTTTAGCCAGGAAAGTCCCAGTATGATTGCGTCTGTCATTTTGGGGGCTATTATGAATCAAATTACTTCCCAGTGATCTGCTAGCTCTAGCCTCAGGATCCCCACATTAGGGACATGTTGACCTGTTCAAACCGGATCAGGTGGGCCAGTCTTTTTGCTATGATCTCCTGTTTCAGGACTGTGGTTAGGTTGATCAAGCACCTTGTGCAGCCTGAGTCTATTAGGGCTTGAAAATCCCCCCTGGTTTCCTGTTTTTGGGGCTGTGAGGTGCATTGGAAAAAGGAAAGGGCAAATTGGTTCACTCACCATTGGGTCGTTTTCGCCCTCGTCCTTGCTATCATAGGATTCGGGCAACTGGTCGTCGTTGCTTGGGGTTCCACCTCTTTCACCTGAGGGGGAAGGGGCCTCTGCAGCCTGGAGGACTTCCTGGGGCATATTGGTGGCCCGTTTGGGGCCTCATTCTGGTCCTGCCAGAATGAGACCCCAAACGGGTTTCGGAGCTGGGGTTGAGCAGGCAGGTGCCATGTGGCCGATCCCCCCACATCTGTAGCATCTCAGCAGACTTCAAGGGAAGACTGGTCTCAGGACCTGCTGTGGTGCTGTGGTTCCCTGTCGGTTGGCCGGTTTCAGGTCAGGTTGACCTCTCTCTTTCATGTCCAGTTGCTTTCTCATGTCATTGGTGTGCAACCCGCTGTCGACTTTTGTTGCTGCTCGGAACCACTCAGAGAGTCGATTTGGGATATTGCGGTATGCAGTTGCCTGGGCAATTTGCTTGTCCAGGCTTGTTATGAAAAAAATGCACCAGCAGCTGCTCTGGTAAAGGGGGTAGCCTTCCACTGACCCTCCTAAATTCACAGATGTGCTCTTTGATGGGGCGGCCCCTCTGCTTTAGGTTGCTGAGTTTCTCATATGGGTGCTCCTCTGCCTCCTCAAATCTGGCCTCTAGTAGTTGCAGGAAGTCATCTATGTCTTGCAGTTGAGGGGCTCTCCTCTTGTGGAGGGCTGCTAACCATTCCCTTGCTTCTCCCTCTAGCCCCTCTGCAATGGTGGCTCTGGGGGATGGGTAGAGGTGCCCATAGCATTCTAGGTGGATATCAGCTGAAGCAAGGAATAGAGCTAGCTGGTCTGAGTCCCTGTAAAACTTTCCCCTGAATTGGGGCGATTCATTCAGCCCTACTCCTTCAACCTCCTGTCGGTCTCTGTATGCTTTGCCTGATATAGCTGGCCATCTTCCTCACCTGTAGTTTGGAGAGAGGGAGGGGTTGCCTGTCCTGGGCAGGCTGCCTGCTTTGTGGGAGAGTCACTGGTTGCAGTTTTGGGCTCCTTCTCCTTCTATTGGGTGGAGGAGGGGGGGCTGTGCTCCAGCCTGTGTCTCCTCCCTTCAACAGGATCAGATGTCCCTCCCCTTTCTTTTGGGAGGCATGATGGCCCCTCATCATGAAGGGTGGTCCGGTATAAATCCTCCCTCAGTTGCTCTATTGCACTCCCCAAGGATTCCATGTGGGGCTTTGGGAGCCTGGCTTGTGCCAGGTCCCACATCCAGTCCACCCTTGCCAGCTTGCTTGAGACCCTTCTCTTTATCTAGGAATTGGGGTAAGGAAACTCAACTTCAGTTGCCTTAGAAGCTAATTTCCACCAGTACTCATCCTTTCTTGCTTCTGCCGCTGGGAAAACATCACAGCTTGGATGTCTGGAGCTTTGATGTCTGCAGCTGGCTGCATTTCTCCAGCTGCAATCAGGCTCTCTTCTGCCATGGTTGCCTGATTTTCCCTCCAAGCACCCCAAATATCGGGAAATGATCGGAGGGCCTGGGATTCAGGAAATCCAGAAATCTTGATAAGATTTTAAAAGTCAAATTTGGCTCTCTGTGAAGTTTCCAAAAGATGCCCTAATTAATTTATGACCCTCGAGACAAAGTTCAAAAGAAATCCAGTCATTTATTAGGAGCAACATTTTGGCATGCTCTTCTATGGAGCCAAATCTGATTTCTGGTTAATGATGTCTGACCTTTACCCCTGTGTTTCCCCTCCCCTCAGTCTGTGTCATAAATCACATCCACCAATGAGGTGCTGCAGCAGGCTGTAAACTTTGGCACCTAGCATGCCTGCTGTAGAAATCTGAGATACGACCCTGGTAGAAGG
Organism: Thamnophis sirtalis; assembly: GCF_051295495.1. Classification (NCBI taxonomy): domain Eukaryota; kingdom Metazoa; phylum Chordata; class Lepidosauria; order Squamata; family Natricidae; genus Thamnophis; species Thamnophis sirtalis. The sequence goes on from NW_028261388.1 coordinate 53,691,364, forward strand.
TATGCATGGAATTCTCCCTCCCTTTTTCATGTCAACTTGATAATAGTCGTGGAAACTCTTTACAAGTTGGCACAGTTATTAAATTAGTAACATGGTTGTTAAGTGAATCTGGTTCCCCCATTGACTTTGCTTGTCAGGAGGTCAGAAAAGGTGATTACATGACCATGGGACACAGCATCCATAATAAATATGGGTCAGTTGCCAAATGTCTGAATTTTGATTACATGATCATGGGGATGCTGTAATGGTTGTAAGCGTGAAAAATGGTCATAAGTCACTTTTCTCAGTACCATTGGCACTGAATGGTCACTAAATGAATTGTTGCAGGTCAAGGACTTGCATGGATAAAAACACCAAACAAGTATGATGTTGAAAAGGGTTCATAATATTGAAAGCTCCAGAAAAGTTCTTACAGCCAAAATTGGAAAAAGCTTATTAGAATATTAGTTTGCAAACAGTACAGTATTCAGCTATTGAAAGTATTCTATAGTGGTTAATTTCTTTATAATAATATTCCAGCTCCATCAAAATGTAACATATTGTACCTAGTGAGCCAGATATTAAATAGGGATAGCAGTGTCACCTAGTGGCCATTTTGGAGCAGGACAATCACCTTCTTAAGATTTCAAACTTCAAAAAAGTAGTGAAGATGTCAAAAATACAGTCATAATAAAACTGCAGTAAATTAGGACTGTAAAACCAACAGACAGTTCAATTTTAGTCTAATTAAACATAAATAATTTTAATTTATATAGTAAATGAAATTGTTATTTTAACTGATTTCATCTAAATAGATTTAATTCAAAAACAAAATCCTTTGATGTGATTTGGGTTCTCATTGCACTCACTCACCCAAATTGCTAAACAAGTAAATTACATCATGGCTTAGTAGTGCAAAGTATAAACACAAGCCCTAATTAACAAATTCTGGATCCTTAGAATTCTTTTGGGAAGGAAATGGCAGACTGGATAATTCCATGAAAGGTGGACCCAATGACCAAGGTGGAATGAAGAGCCAGGGAGTAGACCAGCTCTTTGATAATTCCTCTACAGAGAAGGAGAGGACATGAGATCGCTCAAAAGTGAGGGTTCTGAAGACACACACAAAAACACACAAAAATCCTGGCAAGAAGGGGAACTGGTTTGCATAGGCTATATGAACCTCTCAACAACAGGGAAAAAAATTCCTGAAGGTAAGAGGTGCATGCAGACCCTCAGGAGAATGGAGTGGTTGGAGCAATCATGTTGTTCCTCAAGGCTTACATACTTTGGAGAGATGGCAATTCTAAGTAGCAGTTGATGTACAGGCTTAGAGGGGTGGCTGCTGAAGGCCCTTGGCCTCTACTTCAGCCCTAAACTCAGTACAGCCCCTAAAGACCGCTGTGAAGAGTCGCCTAGATTGAGGGAAGATAGGCAAGTGTGGAGTTAAGAGTGTGCCTGCAGCCCAATTGTGTCATGCGACCAAGGGGATGCTGCAACAACCATAACTTTGGGCATGGGTCTTTCACTCCATTCAGCACAATTGTAATTTTGAACAGTCCTGGAACAAATGATCATTAAATGGGGACTACTTGTATACTTATTGTGATGAAGTTGGAAACTCACTTCTACATATAATTCTTTTTGGTTTATTTATATGTTCTTATTTTCTTCTTTCCTTTCTACTTCTCTGTTTTTTCCTCTTCCTTTCCTGTCTTTTCTGTACCTTCTACTTTTTATTTTTACTCTTTCTTTTTTTTTTCATTTTGTATTAGCTCACACCAATGGTTCTCAACCTTTTCTTCACCATGGACTCCTTTTAAATGCTTTTTGTGTCCACAGAGCATGGCCATGGACCAGGGGTGGGTTTCAAAAATTGTTTGAACCTACTCTGTGGCCGTGGCCTCCTTTGTGGGAGTGGCTTGCTGCCCATGTGACTGGATGGGAGTGGCTTGCCACCCATGTGATCGGATGGGAGTGGCCTGTCACCCATGTGACCTGGTGGGAGTGGCCAAGACGATGTTATTACTAGATATTACTAATTACTAGATATTATTAATATTACTAGATCATTATTAATGCATAGATAACTGCGGGACATTACACACCCACCCACACCCACAAACTATGACAGTGCTAGGAAAACACCAAAAAAATAAAAATCCCCCCCCCCCCCCAAAAAAGACTGCCAATGAAACCAGTTTTTTTTCCTAAGCCTAAGAACAGGAAAGACAAAGTCACTGGAATAAAAACCATCAAGGCAATGTGGAAAATTATAAAGGACAGGCACTCACAGAACCATCAACCACCTCAGAATTACCTAAACAAGGAGGGTGAAACACACTGCCTTGCAACAAACCTGGCCTGCCCATAGAAAAGCAGCCACTTTGAGACACATAAACCTGGTCTAAACACTTAAAAGCAACATATTGCATCACAAATAAAACATTTGCAAAAAGGAATAACATTTCTTGTAATAAACATTCTATAAACAATAAATAAATAAAAATTCCCTAAACTAATTAAAAACTACCACGTTCAGAGAACACCAAAGGACCCCAGTCCTCTCCCTCCTTATCTTTTTCTTTTTTGTCCTAACTTTCTCCTCCTCCCCCCCCAACCCCACTCCCTTCTAGCACTGATGATGTTACCAAACTAGGAGTGCTGGAGAGGAGCTCTCACAGGGCGAAGAGCTTCCCGCTACAGGCACAATCTATCTGCAGCCGTAAATGACTGCAAGCAGCAGCTTCAGTCACCTGCTCGCAGCTGACAGTTGCGTTTGGGAGCGGAGGTGGTGGCAGCAGAAGTGGGCACAGACGGATGTCCCCGCTTGCTGAGTAGAACGAGGCGGCGGGGATGCGTTGTTTCAGGGCGCCCCAAGCGCCGGCTCCTCTGAGTGTAGCCCATTCCTCCTCCCAAGGAGACCGTTTTCTTTTTAAAAAGGCCTCTGCAGATGATCTTGAAAACCTGCGAGGTTGCTTTGGGAGGAGGAAGACAGGCAGCAGTCCCCCACCCCATCTCTGGTTGCCTGCAGCCTCGGAAGCTTCCGAAACTTCACAGTAAAAGCAATTAAGAACTTCTCTCGCTCGTGAGATTTTCTTTACTGTGCAAACGCTTGCTTTAAGGCTGCAGGCACCCAGGGAGGGGGGCAGGGGGAAATGCTGCCCATCTGTCCCCTTCCAAAGCAACCTTGCAGGTTTTCAAGATCTGTTGTTATTTGACTACCAGCACTTTACCTTGAAAACCTGCAGACAGCCTTGCATGTATCTACTCAGAAGTAAGTCCAAATGAGGTAACTGGGACTTACCCCTAGACAATGCATATGCAATCCAGACTCCAATTTAGCAGACATTTAATGGATTACAATGTCCCTCCTGCTACCAAAATCCAAATGAACTCTAAATAACCATTGGAATACAAATCAATACTTTTGATCATGTGACCTAATGGTTAACTTACTGTGGGATATGGATGAGAGCAGAATACAGTATATTTTCGGATGACACCATTTAATTTGATGGGAGGTAGCCAAGATACAAAAACAGTAGAAGCTGATGCTGCAGCTGCTTTAACTCCAGCAGGAGGACCTGGAACTATAAGAACAACATATGCGGCTGTTGAAGTTGCAGAAATAATTCAGTGCATATTAATGTGTAAAGTATAGCAAATCTCAAGACAAATTCTTGCAACAACCAATAAACCAGTGCTAAATTTTTCAGCTAGCTTTATTAGCAATAGCAATAGCAGTTAGACTTATATACCGCTTCATAGGGCTTTCAGCCCTCTCTAAGCGGTTTACAGAGTCAGCATATTGCCCCCAACAACAATCCGGGTCCTCATTTCACCCACCTCGGAAGGATGGAAGGCTGAGTCAACCCTGAGCCGATGAGATTTGAACAGCCGAACTGCAGAACTGCAGTCAGCTGAAGTAGCCTGCAGTGCTGCATTTAACCACTGTACCACCTCGGCTCTAGGCATAGCACTTAGACTTATATACCGCTTCACAGTGCTTTACAGCCCTCTCTAAGTGGTTTATAGAGTCGGCATATTGCATCCAACAATCTGGATCCTTATTTTATCGACCTTGGAAGGATGAGTCAACCTTGAGTCAGTGAAATTTGAATTGCCGAACTGCAGGCAGCTAGCAGCCAGCAGAAGTAGCCTGCAGTACTGCATTCTAACCACTGCGCCACCAGGGCTTTTGTATCCTATAATATCATAGCCAATGTTAGGGTGCACTTTTTTGATCAGTTCACTGCAATCAAATTGTGAAGTTTCCAAGAGTTGGCCTAATTAATTTACGAGCCTCAAGACAAGGTTTTAAAAAAAACTATTCATTTATTAGGACTAACATCTTGGCAAGGACTTCTGTGGAGCTGAAACTAAATCCCACTTAATGGCGTCTGAACTTTACTCCTGTGTCCCCTCCCCTCTGGTTGAGGTCATTAATCACATTCTCCAACAGGACACTATGGCAGGGTTCTGGACATGCACATTCATATCCTAGTGCAGAAATATGAGATTTTTACTCTGGCCAAAAGTATGCAAGTTGATAGTGGTCATGGAAACGCTTTAGACGTTGACACAAATTGGAGGTGGCAAAGCAACTTTTGTACTGAATTGAACCACCTTATGAATACCTATTTATGTATTAGTCAAATCTATATCTCTTCACAAGAATAACAAGCCTGCGAGATAGGCTGGGCTGAGAGAGATGGACCAACCCAAAGTCACTTTGGAGAATGAGGCTCCTTGCACCCCTAAAACAAAGCACCTCTGTGTGGTGCAGTGATTGTGAACAATCCATACCTATAGTGCAGAACTTTCTTTTTTTCCCACTTGACTGTCATTCATTTCTAGTCTACCTCAGACAGGAAAATAGCCAAACAAAATATTGTCAGAAGTTGCTTCAATACCTGTGATAACTTTTAAACCTCTGTACAATAGTGCCAGTGCAAATTGAGGCTTTAGGTTTTGTAAACCTCAGCAGTATGCTGAATGTTTTTTCAGCTTAGATATCTCTTATTGCCTCGAAGGAAATGGAAATTATTTTTGAATGGTTTTTTTTTAATTTTCATAACCATGGCATTAATTTTAGGAAATGATCAAAGAGTCCTGAAATAATGTAAGGTTTGCCTCTTGAAACTTAAAATGGTGTTGCTAGTAATGCAAATACTTTTATCATGAAGAAGATGAGAGAAATTTGCACTATTTGAGAGAATCTCTAAAAGTCAGGCTGCATAAAGCTGATGTGATCATTCAAAAATGGTTCTATTTTAACTAGAGTGTCCCTTTGTTTTTTAGTGGCTTATGGTAGTGACTTGGGAGACTGAAACAAAGAGGAGAAATGAAGGAAAAGTTATCATGATAAATGCAGTTGTCAGAACATACTTAAAGCACATTGAACATTTTTAAATATGGTTGGAAATGGAAGGAAAGGTAATGTAGTATAATTTATCAAATATTGCAAATGCTATCAAATCTCAGTGAAAAACTAAGAATTGTGGCTACATTTTGCCCCAAAGTCTTAGTGTCAGGAAGACTCATATTGTTAAGTTGCAGGATGCAGGAAATATGTCATAAGCAGAATTGTTCTTTGTCTTATGTACAATGAGAATCAATGGACATCTGTGGGAGGAGGCAAAGTGAGTATGGCTAAAATACTGTATAAAATCCAGAAACATTGCCATTCTAAACCATGTAGGACAGCCTCTATTGTTTCCTACAGTGAGAATAGTTCTGCCCATTGATTCTTATTGTACATAAGTAGCTAACTCAGTGAAGTCAGAAGAGCTTCTACTACATACTGGTGTTTTTGGTGGGACTCTGGACTGAAATACATGTTGATAAGATACTGAGATGAAAGTGTGTAGTGTACTAAGTATACACACCAAATTTAGGTTCTGCCCACTTCACTTTCAGAAGACTCTCTCTCTCACTCTCTCTCTCTCTCTCTCTCTCTCTCTCTCTCTCTCTCTCTCTCTCTCTCTCTCTCTCTCTCTCTCTCTCTCTCTCTCTCTCTCTCTCTCTCTCTCTCTCTCTCTCTCTCTCTCTCTCTCTCTCTCTCTCTCTCAGTATATATAAAGACAATGCTGGACTGTCTTTCATCAAATAGGAAGAAAAAATATTTCTTTAGTCAAATTAGTACTACAGTATATTCTAGACTATTTTGCAGCAGCTATGGATCTAGCTGAATGGATCTGTCTATTAAAGGACACAGATTCATTGTTTTAATTAAGGTTTTACAATGTATTATTTCTAATGAATACAATAACTCAGCTCCCATGCTGTCACATACAACAGCCTGTGAAAATGCAATTTAAGCCCAGAGGATGGAGAGAAAATGACTGTGTTTAAATTTTAATGCTCAGTGAAATAAATCCTTAGATGGAAAAATAATTCTATAAATAACTCCATAAATAAATAATTCTATTTATAGTTTAAAAGGAACCCTAGCAAATGGAATAAATGAATATAAAAAACCTAACATATTTTTTTTGCTGCAACATTCTCTCTACTGTAAATGGAAACAATTTTTTTCCTGACTTCAACAAAGAATGAGAAAAATGCAAATCTTAAAATTAGTCTTTTTAGTGTTATCTCAGTCAAAATTTAACTTTATATAAACAGATGTAGTTAATTATGACTTTTAAAAGACAAGACTGAAAATGTAAGAAACATAAACACATACTGTATTGCTACTCATCTCCTGGATTTGTATTTATTGCATAAAAATGCAGATTATATTTATCTTTTTACCATTTTATGAGGAAAGGAATCTATGTGTCCAAAACACAGGAACTTCAGAGGCAATGCCCACTGAATGTATTACTGTGATTCATTCAAAGCACATCTAAGTTCAGAAACATCACAGCAAGATTTATTCCCAAATCTTCACAACAAATTAGCCCCCAAGATTAAGATAGAATGTGCCATAAACAAGGATCACAAATTAGTAGTTTATAATGAGCTAGGGGCATTTCTCTCTCTCTCTCTTTATGGCAACATCCATCATCCTGGGCAGTTGGTCAATGGGGAGAGGTGATGACAAACTCTGATAGACTGCTCTAAGGAGGCAATTCTACCCTCCCTAAAGATGTAGTTCATAGTAGACCACAGCAAAATAGCTAAGTTTCCATGATTAGTGTCACAGTCATCATTTCACTGAAGGTGCATTTACAGAGGTACAGTAAGTGACAACCTGAGAAAAATCTAATTGTAGTGTTCCATTTCTACCACAGATATTTTGGGTCTTACCATCCTCCTTTGTCCGTGTGAAAATCTGTTCACTCCTGACCCCATCTCCAGCTCGTGTGAATGCCAATACCTGGATGCTATAGTTGGTGTATTTTTCCAAACCATCAAGCTCTAATGATGGTTGTACCGTAGTGACATTTTTTATATCTCCCAGCTCTATAGAACCAAAAATTAATTTGAGTTAGCATAGTGACAGTTGCATTTTTCTCCCAATAAGTGATAGTTATATTGTCATGGGAATAGCCCAGTAAAACTTGTGACCAGCATAGGGACTAAGTTTATTATGTTTATTAAATGAACATATTACATTTCCATGCTGTGCATTTAATCAAATATTGTGATTGTCTTGTGGATAGAAAATAAACATGTCAAGTAATTTGAAGCTCATAATGTCCCCCCCCCCCCACACTATTTATTGTTTAAGTACACCAAGTACACTATTAGGATATTGGGATTAGAAAATGATGTTAATTTGTTGTTAATTCATGAAAATATGCTAAAAAATCAAAATATATCATATGCATTTAGAAAAATGGTTACAGAGATCTTTTTGTTGCAAAGCAGATTGATATAACAGCCAAAATGGACCTTGGTTTCTTTTGTGGGAAACCAAACATTTTGGATCCAATGAAACATTTCATTTTGTCCTGTTCTAGTAGAAGGAACAATTTCAACTTACCTTTGATATATATGTGTGTGTGTGTGTGTGTATGTATATGTATATATATATATATATAAATGTATGTATATATATATATATATATATATATATATATATATATATATATATATATATATATATATATATATATATATATATATATTAGTGTCACAACCCCTGGTAAGCCCCAATTATGGGAGGAAGCTAACTGCTTCCAACATCTGTCAATCGGCTCGTCACAAGAGTCCATCACGACAGAAACCCAATATTTTTACTGTTGCCTTTTTTGTTATATTTGTGTTTTTATATATATATATATATATATATATATATATATATATGTATGTATGTATGTATGTATGTATGTATGTATGTATGTATGTATGTATGTATGTACGTACGTACGTACGTACGTACGTACGTACACATACTTGATTAATTAACGAAGAATAATGGTGTCTAGATAGCACTTTTCCCAGACAAAACTGAGATTGCCTTCCTGGATAGTCAGCCTACAGAGGTTTTTCTTCACAATGGGGAGTTGCTGGCTAATTTGATCTGGAAAATTTGGACTTCTGGTTCACAATTAATTTAGTATAACCTTTATAAGTTATAAGAATTCAATCTCTGTGAGTTCAATATGAGCATTGGAGTCTAAGTCACACTTTTCATTTCTATTAAGTATCATAACTAACAAAAGATAACTATCAGCAATTGTTAAAGGAGAATACTTCTTGCTTTTGATCAGTAGCAAGTTGCACTTAACATTATTAATCAATGATTTATTAGATACCCCTAAGGTTGGGTAGCATTGCAAAATATCATAGATGCTTCTAGTACTCCACTGATTTTGAATTTTTCCCCAAATTTCAGAATATGCAGAAATGGAACTGCATGTTAAGTATTCTTAACTATTCTGTTTCTCATTTTGAAATTATCAATCTCTATGTACGTAGGCACATTTTAGATACTGCAAAAATGCTATCTTGATATCATTGTATGTATACAATATAGCTGTATTAGGATTTTTAACAATGGTATTTTGCCAATCTATAGAAGTACATTCCTGCAAAGGTAAAGTGCTGCACAAAAATATCTTGACATATAATATATAGTATATATTTGTTTGGAAGTGAGAGTGCACATTTATAGTGGGAACTGAATAATACAGTACATGAAATCATTTTCAATTCCTAAAAGATTCAATGATTAATAGAAACAAAGAACGGGCTGATTCTGTCATAGAAATGAGAAGAATTATTTCATCCTGGAAAGCATTACATGCAACCAGAAAAATACTGATTTTGAGGAGTAAGAGTACTTACCTCCATCCAGAAGATTAGCCCAGTATATGACCCTAAATCCCTGTAGAATTCCATTGAGGGCATCCTTGGCCAGTGTGGACCAGGTGATAGAGATGGTTTCTGGTGATGTAGCAATGGCTTGGACATTCTCCGGAGGGGAACTAGGAACTGAAATTTGACAGTAATAGGTTTTGACTATGAATGCTGTAAAAATAGTATGCACAAATTAACTTTGACATTTCTTCAATAAGCCTTTTAGGAGAGAGTGATAAGATTATTTTTAGAATGTTCTTGTAATGTAATGTAGACAATTTGAAAATGATGCACTTGGTAACTTGTGTTATCTTAAATGCCATGAATTAGGGTAGGATAGAAATATGTGTACAAAAATAAAATAATATATCAGAGAAGGAAATTAATCTAGTTATGTTCAGAAGTGTAGCTCAAATTATAGATAATCTTCAAGATGCAATCACTAAGATATGGTATTTTCTTGTTGATATTTTGTTTTTCTACATACAGAGTGGATAATTTTGGAAAACCAACTTCCCTAACTAGTGTTCTTTGATGTTTAAAGAATATTTCAATAACTGCCTCACAAATTGATCAAGACCCCAAAAATAAATTATCACCAATATAGTTAGTATTAATATAAACTATTCAACTTTCTATAACAGTAAGCAAAAAGAGCTCAAAGCTATCAGAAACAATGTATGTACTCAAAAGCGTAGGACTTTCCTCTCTAAAAGCCATGAATAAAATTCATGAGAAGCTAGTGTTTTTTCTCTTTTTTCAGAGTCAACCGTAGGGAATCCCTGCTACGTATACATATATACATATGCACATATACATACACAAACACACTCACATGTAATCTCTCAGCTGGAACAAAGCCAAGGCCCTGTAAATATTTGCAACCTAAAATAATCTCTTTGACAAGTTGCTGAACTTTAAACAGTAGTGAGAGACAGACTGTCAAGAATCTCTCTTAACCATATTAGATTGACTTGCAAACAGGTAAGGCTCTTTAAAGATATTTAAATAAGCACTAAAATGTAAACACTATTCACATACTCACATGCCTCTACAAGAATATATGTATAAGAATTTCATTTCAGATGATATTTCTTGATAATTATTTTACGAGTGCACTAATTGCATAAACCTTTAGGAATGTCCCTCACTAGTCCTAATAATAGTACATTCTTTTCCACACTTTTCTTTGCTGATGGAATATAGCCACAAGAGGGCTCCCTTCTGCAGTTCTGAACAACTTGATCTCAATAATCTTAGAACACATTCCAAACAGAGTTTTTCGTTGAGTTTCTTCCATAATTCTCAACCAGCTTGGAAAAAGCTGAGGTACAGCATACTTTTTGTCTTTCCTAAGACATGTCATTTCTTAATAAAAGCTAATGCACCTTTTCTTGCTTTGCCTTGTACCTCAGCAAGACAAGATACTGGAAATTCCAGAATACATACATTATTCCCCCACCCCCCTTCACAAATATTACATTTAGTAGGTGGAGGAAATATGAATAGATTCCCCACTTTGTTCCTTTGTGCTGACACTGAAAATACTAATGTGTATATACAGGATGTGTACATACATACATGTCCTGATCCATGTCTTTATTCTACAGAGGTAGGATGTGAGTAGGATGTGAGCTAGAGACATGCAAGTAATTATTTTCTTCTATGGCCAAATAACACTTGAAGCTGAGGAAATCTAACTCAGGACCATGATAAGACAAGATAGATCAGCCATTGTTCCTCCATGTCCTCTTTTGCAGTGTAACTTGGGGGACCATGAATGAGAACACTGTGTATTTCCACAAAACTCTTTAAATTCATGCAATAATGAATCATTCATTTGCTGATTTCAGCTTGATGGGCATCTTGTAAAACTCAGAAATTCCCAGGATTTTTTGTTTAGTAATAGCAGGATGTTGACCATGCTCAGATTCCTTCTATTTCCCACATGGGGTGGGGGAACAGTGCTTCAAATTCAAGAATCCATTCAAGGAGTACAGCATAATTAGGACGACATTTGATACTGTATTCAATAAAAGGTATAATTAAAAATTACTGTTTTTCCATAGATATTTAAGATATTTAAAAGCAAATTATCCCTAGGGAGTAATTTGGGAAGAAAGAGAAATAGCATCTCCAAAGTGGGGAATAGAGATCTAACTACTCAAAATTATTCTCATTAACAGATTGCCCAATAGCTGCTGCCAGACTATAGCATATACACTGACGCTTAAACGTAATCCTACTTTCTAAAAATATAAAAATATAAATTCTATGCATCCTCAATACCATGTAAACAGTGCTTTCAAGTTTAGTACCTACCATCCTCAAGAGTAGTAGTGATAATTTCTTGAGAAGATGGTCCTATTCCAGCTCGATTACATGCTTGCACAACCATGCCATATTGTGTGAATTTTTTAAGGTTATCTAAGGTATAAATTTCATTGTCTCCAGTAGTATCAATACTGATGATGTTGAACTGGAAATTGCCTCCGGCGCTGTATTCCCGGTAACCAATCTGATAACCACGAATAACTCCGTTTTGCAAATGCTTCTTTGGTGCCTAAAGATATCAGATGTTGCATACACTTTCAACATAATAAAATATTATGATAAAAAATTAAATGCTGAGAAAAAATTCCTCTCCCAAAGTTTAGAGTACTAAAGTAGATTGGGCTGAGCTCTAGGTCTACGATACAGTTAAATATAAGTTGAATTAAAAATGTAATAGCAACATTTCTGAAGACATATTAGAAGTATGAATATTTTCCCTTCTTATAACTGAAGCAATCATTACAATGAAACTTTCTTTAAAGCTGTAATTATAAATTATGCTTGCAATAATCTATCCTTGAGCCCCATACTGCAAATGTCCAAACATAAGTTTTATGGTTAACTGTCTTTTATAGATAGAAATCCTTCTGTCACTGAATTAGAGTACTTAGCTCCCTAATGTTAATAGTAGAAGGCAGTTTCCCACTGATCTTAAAGTGTTAGATACTACCACGCATTTCCCTCTTATTTGTGAAAATATTAATTCTAATTTTCTAGTGTGGATTCTAATTTCAGGGAAATTTTGTGATGATGATAAAAATAATAAATATTTTCCCTGAATCAAGTGCACTTTTTCACTGAAAAGGAAATGAGAGCAGAGTTACATTTTCTAATTTCAGAACAAGTACTATTACTATGAATGTTATAAAAGATTTTACATTCCTTTATATTTTTCAATAAATAAATCCACAGACATTTATAAAATTAACCAAAATATTTAGATTATATTTTAATTTAAATTCCTTTAGATCAAACATGACACACATGGATTATTTGGATATATCTATGTTGTTTTCTTGGCAACAATTTGGAAGTGACTGCCATTATTTTCTTCCAGGGTGACTTTCAACTTCCTGGACCAGCATACAGTTCCATGATATCATTGGAATCTCCATGCCACATACTAACCAGTCTGATGCTGCTTAGTCATGACTGACAACACAGGTGTTTAAATATGTGAGCTCTTCACATGAACGATCTAACTTGCATGATGTATGGCAGATACAACTACAGAATTTTAGTTAATCATAAATTCAATATCATATCTTAAAATGTGGATAGCAAAGCAGAAGCTAAACATTGATTTGGGGATTTTTTTTAAAGAAAACAAGAACATTGCAATTGTACCAGTTTCCCCATTTTTATTGGTGTATCATGGAAGAGGGACATTGATTAACAAATATATTAATTCAATATTAAGAGTCTTAAGTAACTCCCCAGTTCTCCAACATATAACAAATACTGGAAGGATAATGTTTTAAAATATTAAAAAAAGCTGTTCAGGCGTTTTTACATGCAGCTTTTAATTTAATCCAATACCCTTTCTGTTAGAAAATAAGCTTGGTTAAAGACTATACTATGGGCTATGGTACTTTTGAATCCGATATAGTTGCATAGATAGATTTTTATCATTTGAGTAGGGCATCACGTATTAAATACTGCACATCTTCCTGTCTATTGAGCTGCTTATTTCTACCCATATACACTGATAAGAAAAAATCTTGGATTCTTATTTGGGGAAAAATGGTCATGGTGATCTGAAAAATTATTGAATAAGAAGGAAGCAGTTATAACATTGAGGCACACAATCCTCTTGCCCACTGTATGAATCCAGTTTAAAGTATTCCTAACTAGTGACTGCCCAGCCCCTCTTTGAACACATCCAGCAATTGGGAATTCCCTATTTCCCTTTGGTAATTGGTTTCACTGTGATACTAACATTAGCAAAATATCCCTACTATTCATCCAAAATTTTCTTTCCAATAAATGAGGATTATTACTCTGTACCTAGTACTGTGTGATGGTAGAGAACAGATCAAGGCTGCCTTTTCTGTGCCATCCCTTTAGATCAGTGTTTCTCAGTCTTGGCTTACTTGAAGATGCGTGGACTTCAACTCCCAAAATTCCAGCAGAGCTGGCTGGGGGATTCTGGGAGTTGAAATCCACACATCTTCTGGTAGGCCAAGATTGAAAAACACTGCTTTAGATTGTTGAAGAGTGCTGTTACATTCTCTCAACAAGCATCTTTTCTATGAACTAAACATAACAGATTCCTCTTTTTCATTTATTGTCTGCTGATTATCTTTCATTGTCTTGCATTGTTCCAGTTTGTTCAAGAATGAGGGATACTGTACACCTTAAAGGCTTTTTTTTCTAGATTAGTTGACAAAACCTAGTTGACAATGGCTGATTTTAAAAAAGCTATGGGTGGTTGGATTTAGTTAGCATTTGGCTGTGAGACAACAAGGGAAGCCCAAGAATGCTGTTAAATTGGGAGGGAAAATCCCAGAAGATGGTAATGGTAACCCTTTCAATATTAATGCCAGGAAAACTATATGGATACATCCATGAATTCACTGGGAATAAGCTCATATTTGAGGATATATTTACCTTCCAGGTTACCCTAATACTTTGTGAAGATATGGGCTCAAGATGAACATCTTGAGGTGGTCCATCAGGAGCTGGTAAAAAAAAAAAGATATAGTAATTAAAATACTTAGTATTTTCTGATGCTTCATAAAACAACATGCTATCACTAAATATTCTCAATTTCTAGAATACTGATATATAGCAAAGAGCAGTTGCAACTCTGTTGCTGTGCAGAACAACAAAATGGTAACAAAACACATGACTCAATTAACTCCATCCTGATCCAACTATCCATGTTGTCATTTCTGCAGCCTCCTCCTGTCTGAGATGTGGAATATTGGGGGTTTCCCATTTAAGGATGATCTCACTGTATTTACCCTTAGCCATTACCCACATTTCACAGAAGCCTAGAATGCCTCAATTTTCCTCAAATAGTCAGAGATTTGGCTTTGCCAAATCTCTAACTATGTCATCAACCACATCATTGATGAAGAATGTTAGATTGAATCCACAGCAAAAGTTTCATTGGGCAAAGAGGAATAACATTAATTTCAAACAGCAAAAAGCATCTTTATGCTGTCTACATGGCAGGTTGATAACTGGTAAGAAATAGTAAGGGGGCACAGAGAGACAAACTGATAAAAATAGCTGCAGTTCATTTCCAGGTCCAAATTCCTAATGTTAATTTTGATCTCAACATTAGAGAGAGATCAATTATCTGCATGCATGACCCTGTGAAGGCATGGAAAAGCTATTTCAAGAAATTCAATTGTTCTGGTTATACCAGAGTTATTAGCAAAATGTAACCCTACAGAATGAGCAATATAAAACCCTACACAGTAAGGAAGGTAAGTCTTAGTAATACTATATTTAACTGTCAAACATTATTATTTGTCTATCCAGTTACAGTTATAGTTCTCCTATTTCATTCTGTAAGAATGATTCCACAATATTAAGCATCAAAGTAGAACTACATGAAAAGAAAATATTCTGCCATCAGTTTCTTTGGATCTAATATGCAATATTTGGAAAAAAAAACATTTCTTTAGAATGTTTAAAAGTTCCATATGGATTTCTTTCCAGGAAATCCAACCATGCAGTAATTCAAAGAAAACTGGTCATATACATCAAATTGGTGTATATTTAGCTGAAAATTGTGCCCCCTGGTTACAGTTGGTTTTTTGTCTCATTACCTAGGAATAATCTTTGCAGAAGCTTTTTAAATATTTTTATTATAGGGAAACAAGGATATATTTTTCCTCAAACTTGCTTAAACATACATACATCTCTCAAATCTCCAGCAAGAATTACTACTTGTTTTTAAAAATCATCATCCAGTGATGAAAAGTAAAAAAAAAAATCAAATTTCTTAGAACACATACAAACATTACAGACATAAAAGTAAGAATATTCCATGCTAATAATGTTTTTCTGCTGCAAGTCTCTTATATTAAAACAAAAATTTTGTTTTATTCTGTTAGATGCCAAAGCTTCCATGAGTTGCTGCTGCTGCAATTTATTACAAAAGTATACAGGATCTAAAACACATTTGGCTAAAAATTAATGGAAGGACAGTGTAGATTCCATAATTCTCTTCTTGCTGCAAGAATTCCTTTTATGTGCTACCTTTAAATAAAATATGCCAGTTGCCTGAAGTCACAATGGTATATGATATGGAAGCCCATCTCTGCCAGCAGTGCCCCTCCATTGCCCTCCCCTTTTTATTTTTTGTTTCATATTTCATGATGTTGCTTTTGCAAAATCTTCATTATGTTCTATGCCTCAGGCTTCTTTCAGATGCTTGGGAATCTATATCCAGTTAACATGCTTGCGGTAAGTGTGATGAACTAGAATAAACAAGAATAAATGGTGATGCTTCCATGTGTGCTGCATATATTCCGAGCTTATACCAAGGCAACAAATATTGTGACTCAGCTAAAAGCTTATCCCTCACCCCACCCCATTCCTGGCTTTACTCTGAATAAATTGACGTGTTTGATTATGATCCCATATAACTGACCTTTAATTCAGCATGGAAAGCTTCAACTTCAGGTTGTACTTTATTAGTGGGAAAATTAATCTCTGAATTAAGTTAATTGGATTCTTCTGGAATATTAATTTTGATTAAATGAAAAATAGGAAGTATGACTAGTTAATTAAGCAAACAAAAAGTATACAGAATGTTCTGTAAGCATATGCATATTAAGGAGAGACAAGCAGGGACTTTCCATAATGGGAAACTCTTATGTCCCACACTCAGGTTACCATCCACAAATACAATTTGGAACTCACATGACAGGATGTTTACCACTCTATTCTCTCACACTGCCTTCTGATATTTTAAATTCTTTGTTTAATCTCTCAGTGGTTTTTTTTTTCAATGGCTTAACTCAATTGCATGGATTACTACTTTCTCCACTACAAATCATTGCTCCAATATATTTTATTCCCTTCATTACGTATCACAGCATGACAATCTTTAAAACTGAGGTAATTCTTGTATTATGAAGCAATACTAAAAGTCACAATATGTATTTGATTCTGTATTATCAGAAAGTTATATCTTCCTTGAAAGATATCTTGCATCTTATTTTTAAATATATACATAAAGAATATGAGATGTGTTCCTTGGTGAGCTAGCAAGAGACTAAAGCAGTGAAACCATATTTTTGTCAATTTTTTCATTGAGTTTTTCTCAAAGATATTGTTTCTACAGAAGCCGTTATTGGTTTTGGCACATTTATTTCTGTTGTGATACGTGGTTGTTTTCTTCAGCACATTCTGTCTCCATTGCAATCATTGACTTGTTCCAGGTGATCTCAACTCTGACACACTGAAGTGGTCATGAGATCTAGTCTTCTCCTTGGAGCAGTTTGCTAAATGATTTGGATATAGAGAATATTATATTCTTCTGTTGACATGGTCAGATCACTTCTTGTCTGGTTGCAATTAACAGTCATGCATTAAGTCAGTAGGGCCATAGTTTCAAATGGTCAGTCCCAAATACATTAGGGATCTAGTTGGTTTATGGCAGGCATAGGAATTTCATTGACAATTTGTTGGGTGACTGTAATGAGGGTCTGATTGGCTACTGATACGGTTTGTCACCCACAGTCCCATTGTTTGAGTTGGAGAGATAGATGATAGATAGATAGATAGATAGATAGATAGATAGATAGATAGATAGATAGATAGATAGATAGATAGATAGACAGACAGACAGACAGACAGACAGACAGACAGTCAGTCAGTCAGTCAGTCAGTCAGTCAGTCAGAATTTAAAGAAATAATTAAAAAATACATTGGACGGTGGTCATGTTCTTGGTGAAATGAGCCCTGAGCAGCCTCTTTCTCTCTGGGTTCATATTCAGAGGGGCCCTTGATTTTGGAGGACTCCAGAAATCAAGTGACAGAATTGATGCCAAGAGTACAGGTGGAGAACAACTAAGAGTGAATCTGACAAATAGGTGCCCATCCTTGGGCCAACTCCATGACATCAGTGAGGCGAAACATCCTTATTTCTCCTCCCTTATTGCACTGGCAGATTGTTGTCCAGAAGCCTTGTTTCAGATGGCTAATTCCCTCTTGGGTAAGAGCCAGCTCCTCAAGTTTCCATCTGGCTGCTGTGATGAATTAATACAAAATGTTGCTGGTAAAAATACATCTTAAAATAGCACAGCTGATAAATCACAGACTACGGAGTATGGGGATGTGATAGCAATAGCAATAGCAGTAGACTTATATACCGCTTCATAGGCCTTTCAGGTCTCTCTAAGCGGTTTACAGAGAGTCAGCATATTGCCCCCAACAATCTGGGTCCTCATTTTACCCACCTCGGAAGGATGGAAGGCTGAGTCAACCCTGAGCCGGTGAGATTTGAACCGCTGACCTGCTGATCTAGCAGTAGCCTGCAGTGCTGCTTTTAACCACTGCGCCACCTTGGCTCTCTAATGAAGTACAAAAGAGGGACTGGTAATGAGTGAGATCTGTCCTCAATTAGTGTTGCAAGGAAATGACAGTGTGTGGCCATGGCTGGCAGCTGCAGTAGATGAAATGGCACAGGAGTAAGTATAATGGTGCCAGGCCCCAAGTAACAAACTCAGTAAAAAGCGCGGAGAGGCAAATCCCCTATATCAGCAGAACTAGAAAACCTATAATGCCCTAATTGATGACAGAACCAAGAAAACAAACTTTGCATATCTCAGCTCACTTTCTCAGTTTATATTATCCCTCCCAAGACAGAGACAGTCCTTTTTGTAAACATAATTCTAGTTCTTTTTCAAAAGAGTGCTAAGTACATTTAGATAAGGATGCTGGGCAATGCTTGACTGGTCATTTTCAAAATGCCAATCAGCATCATGCAGGCGGCTGCCTCTGTAAAAGCCAGATGTATGGATTCTCCTGCATCTCAAATTAAGATGGCCATGGACAGCAGCCCAGCCATTAAAGGACATAGCACAGCAGCCTAAATTGCCCAGGAGGAACTAGGCAAAGCCAAATCTTTGACTATGTCATCAAACACATCATTGATGAAGAATGTTAGATTGCATCCACAAGAAAGGTTTCATTAGAGGAAGAAAAGTAGCATTCATTTCAAACAGCAAAACGCATCTTTATGCTATCTCTATGGCAAGTTGAGGATGATATGAAATCAAGGTCATTTGGACATGATATAAAAAACGGGGCATATCAGTGCCACAATTGGGGGAACATGAAATCTTAGAAACTAGAAGTACAGGGTAAAAAACAGTAAACTGGAATTAAGGCACACTCAGAGACTACAGAAAAACAACCTAACAAAAATGGCAGCAGTTCATTTACCAGTCCAGATTCCTGTTGTTAATGTTGATCTCAACACTAGAGAGATCAATGATCTACAATAACTCAATCCAAGGCAGTTTGCAGTGTTATTGAACAAAATTCCACTTCTCGTCTGCTTGATTTTTTTTTTAACATGCAATAGATTCAAGCACGGCTTAAATCTTACTCTATTCAAATACAACAATAATGCTTCATAATCCCTTTTCATACCAAGATCATTGTTCTTAAAACAATGGGAAATGACATGCATTTTAAAAACAAATGTCAGTATTAAACTTTACAGCTGAGCATACACACTGTTTTTTTAATGCAACATCTGCTGGTGGCATGGGAAAGTTCAAAGTGCAATTTGAAACGGATTCTACAAAATCATATCTTAGAATTACAATGTCAAATGGAATCATTCCAAGGCACCAAATGAAATTAAGTATTTTATCTAATTCACAGTGATTCAATGGCAATTTGGAGATGGGATGGACTTTTCTAAGTCTCCAATATTTGATTTGTTTTCCATCAGTCATAAACCAAACTGATGTTGGTAAGATGGGAGAAGCTTGGAGTGGTGTGATAAACTTTCTGATATTGACATGATACCCAGCCACTATGTGCCTATCCTCCTGATAGGCAACTTGTGGGAACAATGGTCTGTTGTTTGTATGAATTTGTTTGGGCAGGTTCATTTGGAAGAAGAGAGAAAAGAGATTTAATTTAATTTAATTTAATTAACTACATTTATATGCCGCCCAATCCCAAAGGACTCCGGGTGGCTTACAAAAATAAAGAGAGAAAAAAGACAGAAATTAAGAGTCTTTCTGCTGCTTTTTAATTTATTTCACAAATTAATTAATTTATTAATCAAATGTATATGGCTAACCATCTGGATAGACTTTTTAAACCTTGTTTGCTCTTTGTTATCCCTCTTGCCTTTTTTCCCCTTATCCATTCCTTTTTATCCATATTGTTCCCTAAATATCAACTTGTTGGGCTAACATGTAGTTATTATCTCTGTTAATTGCTATGTTCTGCTGTGCAGCATTCTTTAGTTCTTTCAATGGATATTCCCCCTATTTCTCACTACCACCAATATTCTCTTCTTATTATTTATGTATCTGTTTTGTTTGCACTAAGTAGTCCATCTTTGTTGTGTAAGTTTATCTGATAGAGTATATTTGCTGTTAGATAGCTGTAATCCAAAACATTTCTTTAAATTGTTAAGAATTACAATAGTGATGATATAAATAGTTCTCAGACTTTTAAAAAATGTTTCACAAGTAGCATGTTGGGATATTCCCCTCCAAAAGATCACTCTGAATGAACCATGTCAACAAATTTATATTTCAGTAAAACAAACAGTAAGTTTGTTTTTAAACAGCTTGTTAATATTATATTTTTAAAGGGTATCACATTTACAATCCTTTAGTGGAACTTCTCTATTGATTTTCTTTTGGACAATTTCCCCATTCATGTTATGCTTGCCTTCAAATAAAGTGGAAGGGAATATTTTAAAAAAGTCTTTGAAGATTGAACCCTTTGAAGAAATCCAGGTGAAGGTTTGCAGGGTTAATCTCTATTAAAAAATCTACCCCTCAGCTATTCTTGTCCCATTCTGCCAAAAAATGAAGCAGTGCAAGCATTTTGATCCTTTCAGCTTAGCCTTTAAATTAAATATTATATTAATTTACTTTTCAAAACAGTGTACATCAGGTTGCCTTCAAATTTTGAATCACTAACGTGAATCAAATCATGAATTTGAACCTCAAATCCTAATCAAATGTTGGCTGACTCATTGACACTCCCCCAAACTCCCATTTTTAATTTAGGATCAAGTGAGTTGAAAGAACTCAATAATCTCATATTTAATTCTGCCATATGCTTCTGCCTTTAAGGTGCCATTACTGTTTTAATTATATGTAATTCAGTAATTTCAATTTACTTTTACATCATCTGTAGTGATTTGTTTTATTTATATTATGAAAGCATTACCCAAATGACTTCATTTTCATGTCATCAGTACACAAATGACACAATGTAATTTGTATGTTGTTATAATAACATGATATAGAGAACATAAATGTCCACAAGTATATACTTTATATTTAATAGTCATCTCCTCCTCATCTATGGTCCAGTAAAATAAAGTTTCACAATTTGGAGACCAAACGGTTAAAAATAGCTTAAATTTAAACTAGTACTAAATATAATAAACACATTTACTCATGGGAAACTAATGGCAAAAATTTAAGTGTAAAGTATCAATATCAGGCTGTTGAGGAACTCTGTTGCCATAATGCATCATGTAGAGAATTCCTTGGCATATTTGGCATGTTAACAATATTCAAAGTTTAATAACTATGTAGAAAGTACCTGCTTCATCAGTGGTGATAGTAAGTTCATTGCTGGCTTCACTTTTGCCAATCCGATTTTTTGCATACATGCGGATGTTGTAGGTGGAAGAAGCATGTAGGTCAATGATGGTGGCTTGATTCAGCTGTGGGGAAACATCTTTGGTTCTTTGGACAGAATCCCATGAGTCTATTTAAAGAAATTGTGATAAATATAGTCAATTTTCTTCCATTTATAACTTCCTTTGTTTAAAATATTGAACTATGTAACAAGTCAACCAGTGGCGGGTTCCTACCGGCTTTCCTATTGGTTCGCTAAGCGTGGTCACACCAGACGCACGCTGTGTGCATATGCACACTTAAAAGAAACTTGCTCAGAAAGCAAGGAAAACAGCTGCGGAACGGCAATTCAGTCTTGATGCCCCTGATCAACTGGGCTTCAGAAGCTGAAATAAAGGTAGGTATAACTCAGGGGTGGGCGGTAGGGCCCAATTTCAAAGCAACAAAGAACCGGTTCGCTCTCTACTTGATAGCTCTGGTTCGGGAGAACGGGTGCAAACTGGTAGAAACCCACCACTGAAGTCAAACATTTCAAAGACTGATAACACTGGTAATATTTCATTATATTTACTCTAAGTTAGATAAGACTTTGATCAGGTCAGTATTTATACACATCATTTTTAACATTCATATTCCCTCAAAGTGCTAAAAGAACATAAATAGGAAAGATATTAAAGAAAATGCTTAGAACAGATATTAGTTGGAGATTCTTTTTTGCACTATAGACTTTTTATGCACTATAGTTCTCTTTGGTATAAATTGTTTTGAAAAAATAGGCAAGTTCATGCAGTACACCAGCCTTTCACAACTTGATGACTTCCAACTTTTTAGTTAGTTGGCTAAGACATGTAACAGTTGTTCTAATAACAGAAAGGGAATGGTTAGTGAAGTGTAGGTGTCTGCTAATGGCCAATAGTTATCTTGCCAGTCAGAACAGGATGGAGTCTCAACTGCTCCTCTATCTACTCAATACTGAGGATAAACAGTAACAAATACAAAATAAAAAAAATGGGAAACCATTTTTCTATGAACAATCATTAACCCTTTGTTGGATCGGGTGAATGAAGGCACACTCAGGCTTCAGAGTAACAAGCAGCTCTTTATTAGCACAAGTCAACTATGTACAATCCAGCAAAGGTTCAGTCTGACAACAGCCCTTTTATAGGGAGCTGTCAGACCCTTCGACCAATCAGATTGAATCTTTGTTCCCGCCGGAACAGAGGACCTTGGTGTAAACCATTACCAATGTTTCTGGTATCTAACACCCCTCCCCTCTTAGATGGGCTCAACCGACTTGTAACGTAGTCACGCAGGTAGGCGGGCTTTTTGGTGGCTCGCCCAGACCTGCGCAGTTCAGTTGGTGGGGGTTCTTCAGTCAGGTCGGGTGGACCTGTTGTCTCCGTGGCTTCACCTGGTGGAAGCTCCTGGAACTTCTCACAGGCCGCGGCTGGAGTTTCTGGAGCCAGTTCGCTCGGAACTCGCTGCGGGATGCAACAATTACAGATAAGTGCCCCAGTACCTTCAGGATTGAGTTATCTGTGGAAGGAGTGAATTTGTGCTCCTTTTGTGTAGGGCTTTGGCTAACTCGTGCAGGAATTACCTCTGGTTGCCTAAGATTGGAGTTGGAGATGCGGCCACGGTGTTGGTCAATGTGCCGTCTCCAATTTCGACTGTCCTCGAGCTCTAATAGGTAAGACCGAGGTCTGGTGATGCCTATTATTGTGGCAGGAATCCAAAGAGTTCCCTCAGCGTAGTTGTGGGCGTAAACTTGATCCCCTATGCTAATGTTTCTTATTTTGCCAGTCGAATCTGGGGGCGATGCGGCAGAGCAGATTGGGTGTAGCCGGTTTAAGTGGGACCTTAGCCAGCAACCCATTAGAAGCTCGGAAAGGCTTCTACCAGTGGTAGCACTTGGTGTGATGTGCTGTATGAAGAGGAATTGATCAACCCGTGTTTGCCAATCTCCCAGGCCCATCCTGGATAGGGCTTCTTTTGCAGATCTCACCATTCTCTCCATCTGACCATTGGAAGCCGGATGGAATGGAGTGACCAGGGCATGTCTGATTCCCTGTGCTGCTAAATAGGTCTCGAATTGCATGGCCATAAATTGGGGCCCATTGTCGGAGACCAAAACATCGGGCAGGTCGTGAGTGGAGAAAAGTCTCTGTAGTGCCTTGATGACAGAAGCTTCTGCCATGGTAGAGGTCATGAGGACTACTTCCTGCCATTTCGAGTAGGCATCCACAACTACCATAAAGATATGGCCATGAACAGGGCCAGCAAAATCTATGTGCACCCTAGACCATGGTGCTTGAAGTTGCTCCCACTCCTTAGCAGACACCTCTGGGGGAGCTGTCTGGACTCCTGGCATGGTGTGCAGGTAGCCACCCATTCTTCTATCACCCTGTCCATGTTAGGCCACTACACATAACTCCTGGCCAAAGATTTCATCCTGACAATTCCAGGATGCCCTACGTGCAAAGCCTCTAATACTGCAATGCGCAGTTTGGGTGGAACAACGACCTGGTCCCCCCACAGTAAACAATCATTTATTACTGACAGTTCATCACATTTGCAGTAAAACATTTTAAATTCAGACCCCACAGGACTCTTGGGCCACCCCCTCCACACCCAGTTCAAAACCTGTCGGAATGTAGAGTCTTTTGCTGCGAGGCGGGCGACGTCACAAGATGAGATGGGACCAGCCTCAAGACAGTCAATGAGGAGGATTGGTGTCTCGAGGGTAGGGCTGCAAGCAGTTCAGGCAGTGGGCATTGACTCAAGGTGTTGGCATGCCCCAAGGTAGAGCCAAGTCGATGGACAAGGTGATAACTGTAGGCTGCGAGGAAGATTGTCCATCTGGTCATTCGCAGTGACAAAGAAACAGGGGTAGGCCGGTCCCCAGCCAGCAATCCCAGCAATGGTTTGTGATCCATGATGAGTTCAAAGACACAGCTGTAGATGTACTCATGGAACCATTTCACGCTGGTGACTGCAGCCAGAGCCTCACAGTCCAGTTGGCTATAGTTCCACTCAGTAGCAGACAATGTTCATGAGTAGTAGGCAATGGGCGCCTCAGTTCCATTGGGCATGCGGTGGCTGAGGACGGCTCCAACACCAAATGGGGAAGCGTCACACGTTAGGACAAGTGGCAGAGTCTGGCTATATTGGACCAAAAACGTGTCCACTGACAGCAGTTTCTTCACCGTGGCAAATGCAGATGCTTCAGCTCTGCCCCAGAACCACTTGACGTGTTTGCTGAGAAGCCGATGCAAAGACACAGCAACCATGGCTTTCTGCTTGAGAAAAGCACTGTAGAAGTTAAGGAGCCCGAGGAACGCCTGCAGTTTGGTCTGATTGCCTTAATTTTTTTGTTGGTCGGGTGAATCCCAGAGCTGTCGATGAGGTACCCTAGGAATTCAACCCTTGGCACACTAATTTGGCATTTCTTTTTTGAGGTGGAGGCCTTTGTCTCTGATTCTGGCCAGAGCAGTTCCCAATCTTTTAAATAATTGTATTTGTAGCTGATACCAATATGTCGTCAAAATAGGGGATGACTCCTGGAACCCCCTGCAAAAGCCGTTCCATGATGCTTTGGAAAAGTCCATAGACGATACTAACTCCAAATTGAAGGCAGGTGCATTTGAATGCACCCCTGTGCGTCATGACGGATTGGGTCTCCGCCGTGGTGCCATCTACAGGCAACTGCTGGTATGCCTGCGCCATATCTAATTTTGCAAAAACTTTTCCAGGGCCTAATGAGTGCAGTAAATGCTGTACAATGGGTACAGGAGAAGTGCTTTGCTTCAAAGCTTTGTTTATCGTGCACTTGTAATCCGCGCAGATGCGGACAGACCCATCAGGTTTGACAGGTATCACTATAGGGGTCTCCCAGTGTGAGTGATCTACCGGCTCTAGGATTCCCTGGCCAATCAATTTGTCTAGTTCTAAATCAATTTTAGGGCAGAGAGCGAAAGGTACTCTCCTGGGTTTTAGCCTGTTGGTAGCTACACTGGGGTCCAAGTTAAAAGATGTTGGAGTCCCCTCATACTTACCTAGACCGGTACTTAAGATGTCCTCGAATTTCTTAAGGAATTCCTCAGTGCTTTCGTCTCATATGGTGTTGATTCTGGTCACTTCTAAGCCCAGGGCTTCGAACCAGTCAAGCCCCAGGAGGTTCTGTAGGTCTCCGTTGACTACCGTCACTGGTAGCTTGCTGCAGAAGGTCTTGAACCTAACCCGGAAAGTCCCCTGGCCCACGATGGAGACTCGGTTCCTCTGGTAGTCACGAAGGCGGATGTCTGGAACCCGCAACTGATACTTTTTAAGGCTAGGGATAGCCTGTTTGAGCGCTGCCCAATACATTATGGTCAAGGATGACCCTGTGTCAATCTCCATATTGCATGGAGAGTCCTCAATGAGGACTGTGATTTTCAGCTTTTTTGTCCGCTTTGTGCGGATTTGGCCAATGGAGGTGTGGTAGGTGACTCTGGTGTCGCCTTTTGTTCACCGTGGTGGCAGCTGCCATGCCCCTTGGTTGGGCCTCTGCTGGCGGTTAGGTATGCTTCTGGGCTTCCAGGTTGTAGCGGGGCGATTGCTTCTGCAGACCTTGGTGATGTGCCCCTTGCATTCGCAGCGTTGACAGATGGCATTGTGGAAACGGCAATGTGTTTTGAGGTGGTTTCCTCCGCAGCCGGCGCAAGGCGGGAAACACAGTTCAAATTTTCACGCCGGCTTGGTGCGATCACTGCGCATGTGGTAGCTGTCATCTTCGCTCTCCGAGCCTTCAGACTCTGTGGTCTCGCGATGCACGCCTGCGCTCTTCCGCATGCTCTTTGGAATATTTTGGCGCTGCAGGATTTCCATTGATTTAATTGAAGACTCAGTAGCCCTGGCTTCGTCTAGGGCAATTTGGAGAGTAAAATTAGTTTTTGCTAATAACCTCCTCTGCAGGCCAATGTCCCTAACACCGCATATGATGTGGTCAAGTAGTAGTTCATCAAGATCTCTAAACTCGCAATACTCTGTGGCCTTTCTGAGCGCCACAACGTATTCGTTGATGGATTTCCCTTCTTTTTGGTTACGGATGTTAAATTTGTGCCTCTAGGCATATTTAGATGGTCTGGGAGCATAGTGTGTCCTCAGTGTCTGTTGTAGAACCGACTAAGTGACCGATTGGAGTGGCATTGGCTCGGACAAATCCTTCACCATCTCGAACACCTCTGATACGTAGTAGCTCAGGAACATATTCTTTTTTCGGCCTTCAGAAAGGTCCATGAGGTCGTTGGCTTTGAGGAAGCAATCTAATCTCATCATGTAGGATTCCCAATGTTTGGTGACTGGGTTGTACAGAGTCGGTGGGGCATGCATTGTCATCTTGTGTTCCTGAGTGCATTTGAATTTGCCGCTCAAAGATGGCTGCTTGATGCCACGCCGTGCTCCGGGCTGGATTGACTTGCTGGATTGTTGTGCTCTTTTTCTCTGCCTAGTTGCCTTCCAATCCCATCTTCATCACCAGTGTTGGATCGGGTGAATGAAGCACACTCAGGCTTCACAGCAGTGACGTGCGGTGAAGGATACCGTTGGTGAGGCAAGAGCGGTGAGTCCCTCCCCAGCCAGCCAGCCACCCACTCCCACCCGACCTGCTCCCTGCCTGGCCGGCCAGCTGGCACAAAGACAAACCACTCTTCTCCTCCCAGCCAGCCAGCCACCCGACCTGCTCCCAAGAATGTCAGCGGGGACGGAGGAGGCGGGGGGCGAGGCGGCAGAGCGCGGCAGCGGCGAGAAGCAACGTCCCCGCCACTGTGTAAGACAGCGGCGGGGACGTTGCTTCTCGCCGCTGCCGCACTCTGCCGCCTCACCCCCCGCCTCCTCCGTCCCCGCTGACATTCTTGGGAGCAGGTCGGGTGGCTGGCTGGCTGGGAGGAGAAGAGCGGTTTGTCTTTGTGCCGGCTGGCCAGCCAGGCAGGGAGCAGGTCGGGTGGGGGTGGGTGGCTGGCTGGCTGGGAGAAGAAGAGCGGTGAGTCTTTGTGCCGGCCAGCCGGCCGGCCAAGCAGGAAGCAGGTCGGGTGGGGGTGAGTGCTGGCTGGCTGGGGAGGGACTCACCGCTCTTCTCCCAGCCAGCCAGCCACCCACCCCCACCAGACAAGGGCTCACCGCTCTTCTCCTCCTCCGCTTCGTCGTCCTCCCCGCTCGGTGCTGGGCTGGCTGCTGAAGAAATGGCGGCTAGTGGTCAAAGAAAAACCTCTCCAGAATCACCCTTGCACTTGCGCAGTCGCTCAAGTGCAAGACATGATTCGCTGCTCCCAGATCAGGAGGCGGGAGAATCAGTGCCTCTTTTGCATATTAAATCTTTTGTTTTTTAACTCCGCCTTAACTTTTAAAAGGCGAAAAATTCCTTAAGCAAAAGAGGCTCCGAATTCTCTCGCCTCCTCCTAGTTAACACTGAGAGCAGACACCAAGCCACTGTGACTTGAAATCTGGTAGCAACTATCCTGGCTTTAATTCATT
Source organism: Thamnophis sirtalis (assembly GCF_051295495.1). Classification (NCBI taxonomy): domain Eukaryota; kingdom Metazoa; phylum Chordata; class Lepidosauria; order Squamata; family Natricidae; genus Thamnophis; species Thamnophis sirtalis. The sequence continues at coordinate 53,719,254 of NW_028261388.1, forward strand.
TAAAAAAAATATTTAAAACTCTTTTCTTTCTCTCAGGAGACTGGGGAGACTCCGCCTCCCTTGCCTCTAGTGACTGCACGTCCCTGCTTCACAGTAACAAACAGCTCTTTATTAGCACAAGTCAACTATGTACAATCCAGCGAAGGTTCAGTCTGGCAGCAGCCCTTTTATAGGGAGCTGTCACACCCTCTTAGAATTTAAAGTGCCAAAATAGTTTATTGTTTGATTAGAAGGACATATGGAATCTGGAAAATTGGATATCAAATTCCATGGCATCAAATTCTTGTTTCTGACTCTAACTGAGCAGGAAATGGGGGAAAGTGCCTAAGAAGGGAGAGGGACTGATCAACTTCATAGCAGCCCTAGAATTAAACCCCGACTATATTGTTATTTTCTCAAGTTTGTACAAATCTCTTTCTCTGCTTCAGTGTAAGCAGGAAATGAACAGAATCTTGCAGATGTGAAGGCTGAGCACAAAGGGTTGTGAACAGTTGCTTGAGGAATCAGCAGCTGTACAGAAATGAAAGCAAGAGAATGTGAATAGTAATATTCACACATAACTTGTTCAGCAGCTTGTCCTAATCAGTATCTTCTGTCAAGTCCTCTATTGTTTTCATGAGCCTCTACACATAAAGATGCTATAGGACAATGATGGTGAACCTTTTTGGCACTGAGTGCCCAAACTGGACCGCATGTGCATGTGTGCACGCTGGGGCACTGGAAACCCAAAGACCAGCTGGCCGGTGCACGCATGCCTGTTTTTTGGGTGTTTTTCTGGCCATTTTTGGCCTGAAAACTCCCCAAAAATGCCCCCCCTCCCAAAGCCGACAAATGGCCGGAAAACAACCCAGAAAACAGCCCAAAAAACAGCCCAATGTTTGATTATTTTTCAGACAGTTTTCAAGCTGTTTTCAGGCAATTTTTGGCTGTTTTTGGCTGCTTTCAAACTGTTTTCCAGCATTTCAGGGCCTGTGAAGACCAGCTGGAAAGGAGAAGAGCAGCTGGCGATGGCATGAGTGCCCACTGAGAGGGGCTCTGAGTGCCACCTCTGGCATGCGTGCCATAGGTTCACCATCACGGCTATAGGGATTTCTATAGGATTTGCCCTTAACTACTACTGCAGTGATAAGAAAAAAAAGATAAAGACCTCACCCCATTCCTAAGAGGTTTGTAAGGAGAGTGCAGAAGGGCATCAACGCACCTATCGTCCCTGTCCTAATGTTTCTTTTTATTCATATCCATTTCATGTATCCAAAATCATGTTTATACATATATATGTTGTTTAATACATGCTTGACGAAATAAATAAATAAAAATAAAAATAATAGATTTAGTCTATAGCATCTAGAACAGAGTGAATGGGCAGCTCTTCAATAGATATATTCAGAATCTAGTTGTTGTCTATATAAAATTAACAGCAGACTACAATGAATGGTTAGAGATCTCACACACACTGTGCTAAAATCCTTCAGCATCTACAGCCTTTATATGCATTATTAAAACTCTTATTTTTGACTGGGTAAAGTGATATATTGCAAGATAACAATTTTTGGGTCAAGGTACCTCAGCTAACTTACAGAATATGTCTGGATTCAGGACCCATGACTCCCATTGAACTGAAATTTGACAAATTTGATCTTATAAGATTATATTAACATAAAACAGTTTATGACATAATACAAAATGTTATATAACATATCCTGTGCTGATGTTTGACTATGCTATATAGTTTTCCATGGGCTATTTTCAAGCCAGATATATCTCTAAATGTATCTCAACTTTTCCAGTGAAGGCAATAATTGTAAGTTCTGCTATTGTTGAAGGCATTGAGGCATCATAAAGAAATGTGTTTGAGAAGATAGCCCAAGGGTTCATGGACTGTCTAGTTACTTTAAAAGTTATGTTAAGTTTGTTCTCCATGAAACATAAATTCAGGTTCCTATATAAATATCACTGGAGGATTTTAAGAAAATACAAATATAAAATGGCAACCAACAATACAGTAGAACAGGCAAAACTGATCCCTTAGGCTTGGGGGATGCGGGGGAGAACCAGGTCTTAATGGCTTTCCTAAAGATGAACAGCATACCATATATTGGGAGGCAGATTGTTCCAGAAAACATGGGCTACCATAGAAAAGATACACCTTCTAGAGATCCTAAGATAACAAGATTTAAAAGAATGAACCTATAGCAGGCTCTCTCTGTGGAAGTGTGGGAGGCAGGCAGATATTCTTGGAAGAAGAAAGTCAAGTAACCTGATCCTATGCCATGTAGGGCTATAAAGATGATAACCAGAGCATGGAATTTTATCTACAAGCCTACTGGAAACCAGTGCAAATCATGGAGTTTGATGTAATATGTGCATAATGAGATACGTTCATAATTACCTGCATTGCTGCATTCTAAATTAACTAAATGGTCAATGTCATCATCATCATCAACAACAAAATCATTCTGACCATCTTTAGAGAAAATTTAAATTAAGGAGGAATGAAAGGAAAAATCCTCCAAAAGTTTTCATTTTCATTAGTTTGGAGAAAATTGAAGAAAATATATTTAAAGGTAAATTGATAGTTTTCCATTTCTGCCAACCTTTCAATCATTCTGTCCTCTGCAAAACTAGTAGGTTGACTCGGTGCTTTTGGGAATAAAAATATGTCTTATATTTCTCAAATACAAATGTGACAGTCTTCTTGACCTCTGCACCTTCTCTACAGTTGTTACTTTCAGAATTCTAAATTTATCTGGCAAGAGGTATTGCAGTACATTAGGAAAATGCAAGACTGGAGAAGGCCATCATGATTATGGCTCATAATGACAGACCTCTTTCCCTTGGCCCTGTCACCTTTCCAAGCATAATTAAGGACTCTACCTCACTAATTTCATCAGCTCAGTTGTACCAGAATTCTTCTAAACACCCTTTTGCCATAATTTATTAGGAAAAAAGAACCACAAAGGTGATGTTTTTCATTTATACTACACCAGCATTTATATGCCCAGGGCCATATAAAAAAAACCATTATATAAATTCTAATATGTGTTACTTGATAAACATGTGTAACTCACTATACAAGAATTACCGGTAATAAATTACTGGTAAGCTTGAAATTGTTTAAAATGAGAATGCTGTTATCTGGAGATATTAAAAACAAATCTTCAAAACTGGGTTCTAAATTTCATGCTACTAAGTGGAAAACAATGCCTCTTCCAAAGAAGCTAAGTTAAAATAAAATTTATGCAAGAGACGAAAGGGAAAATATTCTCCCTGCAAGTGCCTAAGGCTTAATCCTTTCCCCCTCTGTCCTCTAGATAAAGTTATTGTCACCTTAAACAACTTTAACTCCCTTTCTGTTGCTAATAGAGGTAAGAGTATTAAAAAGTCTTGTTCAGTAAATTGATGTTCACTTTAGCTGCTAGAGAAAGATCTTTTCTATCTGAAGACATTTATAAAAGAAATAATTCAATGATATTGATTATTGTCTCAATATCTGATTTGCCACCATTACTAGTTGCAGGCTGATCTGCAGCGTCCAAGTGAGGCTGTGGAAATGAAGTCACAAAAAAGAGATCCAATTATCCAATTACAAATCTTGTAGCTCAAAAGTATAAATGGGATCCTGCTAGTTGTTAACCTTTGCCTAGGATTACTGAATTCTAATCACGTTTCCAGCAGCTATCTGCATGGTCAGAAATTTTAGTTTCTTGTGAAAATGTACTTTGATGTATCTGTTTAACCATTTCCTTCAAATGTAACCAAATTTAATCTGATTGGATGCATTTTTAAAAACAAGGTAAGAGGAACTCTTAACCTCTTGCTTATTATGATCAGATGTTGGTAACCTGGAATGGATAGCACATGGTGGAAGAAGAGGAGTCATAGGCATGAGTCTGGTGTCCCAGCAGCATAAAGAAAGCAGTGTAAAGCAGGGCCACCAAGTTTACTTTTATCATCAATGATGTTAGGGCAAATTAAATGTTGTTTTGGCTTTGCTGACTTGGGGGAGGTCACTAGTTATTACAAATGCCAGGAAACAAGTGTCTGACAGAATAAGCTGCCTTTCTATGTTTCTCTAATAATGCTTTCTGCTTAGACATCTTTATTAATAAAGACAATAATTCTTCAGTCTTCAAGCTGTAATTGAAACCAATCTGCATAAAAGGTTAAATTTATGGGAAGGAAGAATAAAATAAATAAACTCAGACACTTATTCTTAATATTAGAGACATCATCAGCTAAGATAAAATCGACTCCTCATAGTTGAGAAAAAATACTACATATAAATAAAAATACATAAATAAAAATTATTATATATTTGGCACATTTCATTAAAATCCCTGCTCAAGCTCATGGAGCAAAAGCAAGATCATCCTCAAATCATATCCATCCATCCTAATAGAAAAGCAGGAAATGTTGCAAAGCTGTAGGATGGATTTCATAGAATATCTTACCAGACTTGTTTTTGCATTCTATATCATAGCCTGTGATTGGACTATTTCCATCAAATCCCATAGTCCATCTTAGGGCAATGCTACGTGCTCTCACTTCTCGAATTTCTATTTCTGGAGGATCTGGAGGTTCTGGACAAACAGACAAATTCTGCTTTAATTAAGAGAAAGAATCACCACTTACAATGACACAAAATATACGGTACATCAACACTAAACTATTTTACCATTTTCTTCACTCACTGAATTTTATATTCATTTGTCCCTTTCCATAAATTTAGAAATATATTTTTCTCATTATCTTATTTAAAAATCTAATATGTATAAAGTTGTTATACTAAAACTTCTACCAGTTCTCTCCCCAGAACTGCTGTTGCCTACAAAATTCATATGATGTTGATTTTCCGTACTGTAAACTTAAGTAAATTAAGATAGCAGTACTATTAAAACTGACTCTCTCTACTTCTACATTTCTTATTATGCATGTGTTAGTGCAACACTATCAACTGGGAAAGAGAGAACAGTCATTTAAGGATTAAATTCTGGCAGGTGGAAGCAAGATGGTAGAACATAGTCTAAGGAAATACACAGGTATCTATTGTGTTCTCTTCAGCTGTCCTGCCATTCTCAGATGGCAGAGACACTCTTATGACATGAGTACTGAAGAAAGACTCAACTATGACCAATCTGGCTATGGTACATAGAGGGGCTACCATGTTGCAGTCTTTAGAAGGTCAATAGTCTTGGGATGGCCCTCTCAGTTTGTGTTTGAAATGTATGGAGGTAGGGGGAAGGGGAGGGGGAAGGAAGAGAAGGGAGTAAGTATCTTTAAATATGTTTGTACAAAGTGAACTAAAATGTAGTAGCTAACCACACTATACAAAATTAAACAGTCTTGCAAATAAGTAAAAAGAATAAAATTCTGTATTAAAATTATCTACACCCATGGCCCCCAAACTTTCTGGCACTAGACACCAGTTTTGGAAGAAAATTGTCTTCCGTGGATGGCTGGGTGGGGCTCACATATGCAGATAGCAGATGAAGCTTCACTTGCTCACCCACCATTTGTGCAGCTTTGGCTCCTAACAGGCCATGGACCGATACCCGTCCACAACCTGGGGCTTGAGACCATGGATCTACATTGAATGATGCATAAGCAAATATTCTGATTTTGGGTTTAGGTGTCTGCATTTTATGTGTATTTAATTTATAAATATACGGATATCTAATGAAGTATATAACAGTGAATATTCTATACTAGAATATAAAGAAGAACCAGCAGTTCCTCCATAATGCATAGTTGTTTCAGCTAAAATGTTTAAATTAAAAAAAGCCCCTAAGCTTTTGTTTCAGGGATAACAATTATATTTATTGTAAATGCGAATTAGAATCCCAGTTTACTGTGAATCCTAGTTGGATATGGGATCTTCTATGTAAGAGTAAGTATGATATGTAGTTGTGTGCCTGATTTTTGATTGGATATGGCATTTAATAAGACATACTTAAGGTATTCTAGAATCTACCCATTCCTGTCTGATGATGGTTCCTTTCCTTAGTGAGAAGTATAGTTAAGGAAATCTGGTTAGGTACATACTGACTATTTGGATTCAGAATATATATTGATGTATTTCATTTAAAGCATACTGTCTTTTAAAAAATTGCACTATTTCTTCTTCATAATTGAAATCAGGCAGTTTTTGTTTAGGTTACAGCAAACCTAAATTACCTAATTAAGATCACTAGCAAGACTAAAATTACCTAATTAAGATCACCAGCATACTTCTATGAATATTGGATAGAAGCAAGTCCTACTGGCTTCCTACAAATTTCCAAATTTGTGCTTATTCCCCCACACCTCATTTATTGGCATTCTTCTCCCTTAACATCTTCATCTTTAAACAATACAATTCTCTCTTTATGATTCTTTATCACTTTCTCCATAAATATATTTAAACATCAATAGCATTTCTTCATAGAAAGTATTTGTTGATCCCTGCTGAATCACTAATATTTAATATTTTAGATATTGCTCAATGTTCCACCATAATTCCAATATTTTAATTTTCTATAAACACCAATAAAACCAATTACTAATAAAGTTTGATCAGTCCCAGTATTATATCTCTAAGTCCCCATAAATGTTGAAAGCTATAAATTTCAATATATATTTTACACAACAACAACAACAACAACAATAATAAAAATACATTTATGGAGATGCCAGAATCGAAAAAAAAAGAACTAGAAAAAATCATGAAATATCATGACCTGGCCATCGAAACTACACGGCTATGGATGAAGTATGTAACAGTGATACCCATTGTCATCAGGGCACTTGGCACTATGTCCAAGAATTTTACAAGATATATCAACAAATTGCAGCTTCCTGCAATAACACCAACAGAACTGCAAAAAACTACGCTACTCGGAACATCTTATATTTTAAGAAGGTACTTGGTTGATACCTAGGATGCTGGCAGCAAACCATATCAACCATTAGCACCAGTCGCTGGTATTTGTAATGCATTTTTGAATGTTCAGTTGGCTAAGTTTCATGTTTAATGAATAAAGTATATAATAATACATTTAAATATACCTAATCATAGACTTCCACCTCCGAGCCTTAGCATATTTGTGGTTATAATAAATTCTATTATATATCCATATGTGTGCTACTATTTTCCCAATTTACACTTTCTACTTTTTTCTATTAGTTTTTAATACAATCACCATATTACAAGATATTTTATCTCTATCCATCATCTCTTAGCTTTTTAGAATTTCATCATTTATTGATTTTTGGTGACTTTTTAATATTTTTCTCTTGGGATCCTATATTTCTTTCTAACATTTTTGGACAAACTTAATGTTCCCCATGCCTTACCCCTTGTCTCCTTCTGCTGCCTCATTTGGACACCCATCCATAACCCTTTCATTATTTTTGGAAAATCTTCCTTTTTCTCTCTGTTCTATTGTAAATTCTTAAGGAATTATCTATTTGATTCTTAGTACCTATTGCTACTGACTCTTCATGTTTTTGTCTTCTTGTGACTTATTTTGATTTGTTTCCTCCACCACTCCTTCAAATTTATCATCTGTTTTCTGAATATTATGTTCATCTTTTCCCACCATTTGTTGGGGATCTTCTACATTCACATCTTTATCTTTGAACAATCTCATCATCTCCTTATTCTCTTAAGGAGAATCATTAAGAATTTTCATAAATACCTTTAAGCATCACTAATATTTCTTCATAGAACTTTATTGTCTCCTGTTGGGTCATTTTGTACCAGTTTAATATATTAAAAATTACTCCATATACCTCTAATATTCCAATATCCCAATATCTAAAAACTCCAAAGAAGTCAATTATTAATAAAATTTAGTCAATCCCAGAATTATTCCTCCAAGTTCCCTAACTTTCTATTTCTTAAAGGCTATAAATTGATAATTTACAGTCTTTATAACTTTCCAGTTTACACCTTCCCAATTGTCCAAATTTTAAAGTCTTATTTGTCTTTTCTTCCTTCGATCACGTTTCTTCTTTTGGAATGTTTTATCAAGTAGCATTAGTAATCCAAATCCAAATTGGCTCACCGGGTTCCCTCAAGTCTTTCAAATCCACCTTCCAGTAAGCAATTTCAATAGGGTTTTAGTTATTTGCAATTTAATTTGTCTTAGAGATCTTCAAAGCTCACAAGATCTTTCCAAACATCCAACTTGCCTACTGAAATAGAATCAAGGTCAAGTGGCCTTCCAGGTGTTATTTACTTTCACTCCTTTTCTTTGTGTATCTTAAACAATTATTACTTTACTACGCTGCAGTAATCTTTTTCCTCCAGTAGATGACTCTCCTGCTCCAAATCCATTAAGCCACATGTGAAAAATAACAGCTTATTGTCAACCAATGGGGGGAGGTTTTTTTTTAGAAATAAAATTTAAAAAAAACCAGTTTCTCCTGCTAATCACTTTTCAAAGTATTCTTAAATCTTTTCCAGGATTTTTATATTTTAAAGATATTTCTTTCACATCTGGTTCTTTAATCTTTCTCTTTCTCCATGTATTCAATTGCCTCTTTCTTAACATTTAGAGATTATTTTTAAAAATTATTTTACTTTGATTAGGTCCCTAGAATAAAAGTTTGAAGTTGTCTCACTCAGTTTCAATGCTCTGTCCACGAACCGCTCCAGCACAAATCTTATTGTCCCAATTGTCAAAGCTTGTAACTTGCCAAAAATGGCCGTCATCCATACTGCCGTTTAGAAGAGCTTTCTTCAGCCCTAATGAGGAAATTGCAGTTTCCTCTTGATCGACGAAGCACCTCTCCTTCCTTACCACCCCTCCAGGGTGGCTCTGACCCCATAGAGTCTCCTGGCAAGCAGATACTGGCTGGTTTTCACGGAGCTCAATGGAGCTCCAATATTTCCAGGCGTTCTTGCCACAACACCAACTGTTTCTCCCATAAGCAACATAGTTCATGGGTAGCTGTACAGTTGAGGTTTAATAGTTCCAATGATAAGTCTGAACCTCTTACAGCTTCCAATATTTTTTTTAATTATGACTAATCCCCCCAACAGATTTCTGAGCATGACATACACTTACTGTACTACAATAGCTGTGTTTTTTTTCGTTATGTTGTCCTCTTCCTACCTTGCACAGTGAGCTGAATTATTCCACGATCCTCTCCATATGAATTGATGGCATGGCAGGAGAAGAAACCGGAATCTTCTCGGACTGTTGGCAAAATCTATATTATAGATTGAAAAGAAGAAAATGCATTCAACAGGAAACATTGAAATTTAGCCTATTCTTCACTGCAATATTTACTAACGTTCGGAAAGTTTATATGGTCAGTAAACAACATTGCAGCTACATCAGTATTGCTGCAATGCAAAGTCCCATATCCAAGAAGCTAAGCAAACTATAACAACTTACTGAAATTGAAATTATTTTTCTTATGTACATATTTTATATGGGTTAATAGAATATAGTATAAATCTTTATTACAATAGGTTATATTTTACATATAAGTTGTTCTTCCTTTATACAGTCTAAAATGACTGAGATACAATTCCTAGATTCTATTCAAACAACCTGCAGAACCTGTATTTTCTTAGCTGCCAGGCTAACCTACTATGGTGAGTAGAATATCAGGTCATATGGTTCCAAATAATTATTTCTTGTTCTTCTCATCAGAAAATCCAGTTCTGTATTACAATAATACAACATGAAAGGATAAGTTTAATCTGATTTTTATCCAGCAATTCTTTTCCAGTCAGTTTCTATTTTAAATTTACAATTTGTCAACAGATTGTTGGTGACTATTACAGCAAATATAAAATTATAAAAAAGCAGCTATGTCTTCTTGAAAAACTCTAAAATATTTCTTTAAATGCAGAATGGGTTTTTCCCCCCTATCTTAGTTACTGTCAGGGGTTTGTGTGTATTCTGCAGATATCTTTTCTGGATGCTGAATAAGACTTATTCATGCACAATTTAATTCATGCACAGATTTAATTCATGCACAAAATTTGATTAGGTCCTGTTCCTTGCTTGCATAAGAAGCATTTACATTTGTGTGTGTGTGTGTGTGTGTGTGTGTGTGTGTGTGCATACATCTGTTGTATTTTAGCACACTTGAAAAGATTACCCTTCTTAAGAAATATACAAAATTTCAGAAGAAATTGTATTGTAGTCTTGCTTATAGAAGGATTAGATTTATGTGGAAGACTGATTTTTCCTTTTTGTGGTTTATTTGCTAAGGCAAGATGTCTCAAAGTGTCCTGAGGATACCTGCAGATGCTAGGGAGGTAGGAATCCAATTTTTTCACACAGATAGCAAAAAGAGCACTGACCTATCTTAATATTTCAGTGTATCACAGTTCTTACTCCAATCATTAACAGTATCCCTACTCTTCCTTCGTTCTTCTCCCCATACTATACTTTCCTATGTATCTTAAACAAATTCTGCAGTTTCTTATATATCTTAAACGTTGTCTATAATCCTTCAGGATTGAATCAGTTAATAGATCTTATGTATGGAAGAAAGATGTAAATAAGGAAAAACCAACACATTTTTACACACAAGCCCCCTGGGTGGCAAAATGGTGCAGGGGTGCTGCCCCCATACATCCTGTTTTGGGCCTAGGAGGCCTCCCTGAAGCCCCCTGGGATGCATAATGGGACTCATGGGGACTCCTGGAATGGGCAGGGAAAGTTGTGAGCCCGGAGGGGAGGGGTGTGTGCAACAAGCTCCGGGGATGGTGGGGAAGGGGCTAGCAAGACTTATCTGTAGGCAGGAGGAGGCAGCTCAGTTGGGGCACAGGGCACAGGGCATCACGTGGCAGCTTGGGCAGGCAAGGCAGCTTGGGCAGACAAGCCACCCAGGAGGTGAGGAGTGACTGGGCTGGACAGGTGGGCAGGGGAAGTGACTGGGGAATTGGTTCATGACAGGCCTGGCTCTCTATCAGTTCCAGCGACCCAGGCCACAAAACCACTACCAGTTCGGCTGAACTGGTAGGAACCTACCACTGTTACATTTATATATGAATATGTATATCAATATACAGGGCATTATTTTAGACTAGTGGATTACTATCTAAATGAAAACTAATAGATGGTGACAATCTTAGATTTTGTTCCCATCTCATGTATAAAGGGTACCATAAAGAAATCTTTGGCAGAAACTGCCAACTTGCCTGGGTAGCACTTGAGTTGGCTCTGTATCTTTTGCTTCCTAGTGTAGTCTAATTGTGCTATCCTGAATGGTAGGGAGGGGGAAAGTTATCAGATTATTTTTTCTTCAGATTTGATGAACTGTAGAGTTGTGCAAAACGATTCAAGCTAAAACCATTTTGAGCTTGAAATATCTACTCTGTAAAGGTTGTTAACTAACTGGAAGTGTTGTGATGCTGTTCCAACAGAGCAGAGTGTTCCATCACTATTTTGGATACAAAGTCAGAGCAATGTCAGAATTTTTAGTATTGTCATTCTGAGCCCAAAATGTTAACACATATACAGTGAATTCTCATCTAAGGATGATGGAATTTCTGCTTGTTGGCAATGTAAGAGATGGAAAATAGGAGTAGGTCTGCGTGGAAGAGAATCTTCTTCACTTACTCTGGTAATCTGGAAAAAATCATACGTCCTTATGAAGAACATATGTAAGACATGCCTAAAAGAACAGATGACATGATTCTGAATTTTGTAGGCAAATAAAGTCTTGGATTCCATCTTGACTGGAGATAGTTGTACTACATCAGATCTAGAAAGCCTGCTGAAAAATTAGGAACTAATCCAAACTGAAGGGTAGTGTGGGAGTATTGTCAAGAGCTCAATGAACATAACCTGTTTATGCAAGTGATGGTGAAGCTCTGTGGCGGGACAGTACAGCAAAAAATCAAATCAAAACAGGTGCCTTTATGTTTGGACAAAATTGCTGCCCGTATTGTAAATGCAAATACCAACTTGGTTTTATCACCTGTAAAGTAGAGATGACTTCATCACCCACTTCTTTTGTAGAAACGAAATAGCGGGACATTTCAGGATTAATTATCCTATCTTCTTTCTCCCAGCGGACTATGATGGGTTTCTCCCCATGAGCTGTGCAACTCATCTCTTTCTTTTGACCCTGTGTTGCCAAGGTGGTATTTGGATAGGAGGTTATCATAGCAGGAACTAAAAATAAAAATAATACACATTACTAGTTGGATACAAATGTGCAACAGAAAAAAGGAACGAATTGCTGGATATGATGTCTCAATAGTTCACCTTATTTGTATCTAAATATATCAATATGTTATCCTTTCATCTTAGCCTTCACTGCCCTTGTGCCCTCTGGATGTGTTAGGATTGTATTTATGGAATATGGGAGACAAAGTGAGATACTGGTTAAAGTGTTAGATTAGAAGTGGAGAGATACAGGTTCCAGTAAATGATCAGGCACATCTCACTGGATAACTTGAATCCTTCACAACTTATCTCAAGGCAATTGTAGGGCTAATGCTATGTACTGTATCATAACTTGAGCTCCTGAAGAAAAGGCAGGTTATTAAATACTGTTGAAAACTAGAGTCCCAACTCATTTGAAGATCACAAATGCAGGGCTCTTTTAGGTACATTTAAGGAATTCAACACACCCACAGTGGTAGAGTGGATCACACGTCTTTTAAATGAATTTCTCTAATTGCTGTTTTAAAATGCTAATATTTGATGACATAAGCTTTATGCATATTAGCGCAACTGAAGCCTGTCTATGTCAACATGTTGGAACACAGTGCTTCCCATTGAAATGATTTCTGAAGTATAGCAAACTGATTTTCAAGCTGGCAAGAGTGAGAGCTTGGCTCTTTTCTGGATATCATAGCAAAAACAAACAAAGTTGAAAAGATTTTAAGTGAAAAATTAAATGCTTGTAAAGCATTGTTAACAACAATTTGAAATAGCTTTATTTACCATGCCATAAAGTAAATGGCTTTGTTCTATTAAAATTTTTAAAAAACTGAATTTATTTACAATGAAGAGATAACAGAGAATAAATTTATTACTACCGTTATTAGTGTTATAAATTATTTCATATTGCTTGAAGCTGGACACAATTAAGTGATATCAATTTGGGTATCACTTGTAGTGCCTTTATGGACACAATCTTCCCTTCATCTTCCATCAAAGTTGAAAGCATAAGTCTTGGCATACATAATGTAGCTACATACAACTCTCAGGATAATGCAGCACTGAAGATCTCCATGGTACAGTTAGGCATCAACAAATGGATCTGCATTTGACTACATCACTGACAAGTGTTCAGGGGCCCTTATTTATAGATCTCATACTTCTGTGCCTCACTACAAATAAGCTATGGGTGCTCAAATGCATGAATGTAATGGAATAATGAGGAGGAGCTTAACAACCTCTTCCCTTATAAATATTTTTCTGTTTGGAATACATTGATGCTCTGGAGAAAGCAAAACTAAAGCTGGACAGGCTCTGCTGATTCTCAAATGCCATTTTAATGTTGTGAGTTGAACTCGTTTCTGCTTCCTCCCACTTTTCGGAACATCATCCTGCATACACAGCTATCATTTACTTTTCAGATTTTGTTCTAAATGAAATTCCAGAAGGTTATTTTAAATAATTGACATTATTTTTCATATAATTTTCTTTGGAATATGATGGTCTATATTTTGAACAACAAAATATAGATTGCAACACAAATTGCAAAGCTGAATTAATTTTGACATCCCCGCATTTAAAATAAGGCAATCCCCAAGGCATACGTGTTCCTTTATAGTATACAAATGTTTTAAAAAGGACACATTCCTCTTCAGAGGCAGTTTTATAACACCCAGATAATACAGAAATTATTTCGCTTTCTGATTGCAATAGATGAAGCAACTGAAGATCTTGTTTAAAAGATCTGTAGACCTATACAATTTGATACCTCCTGTACTCTAAATGTTGACACTTTCACTTCCCTGAGTTGCAACTAACTTTTGAAAGCTGTGGACTTCATAGCTTTTCATTAATGAACTTCATGTTTAAAAATAGAACACTGGATAATGTGGTCACACTCATATGCTATAATGAAAAAGCATTATAGTAATTTTACTGCTTTCTCAAATAAACACGAATAGCCATTTCTACATGCCAAGCAAAAGTCAATCAAGGAAAGTATATGAGAATGCTCTTTTAAGGCAAAAGCATGGAAAATTAAATTAATTAATCTACTTGTAATTCATCCAGTTGTAATAGTTCTTCATTTTCAAGGTCAATAGTAAACATTTCTTAAATCTCATTTTTCTGCCATTAATTGGAAGAAAATATTCATTTAAGCTCATTCTTTGATTTCAGAAATCAGATAAGAGATATGGAATTCATTTAAAGTACAAAAAGACAAAGTTCTCTGTGTCCAATCAAACTGATGGAAGGAGTATTTAAATTCAGTACCAATAATTCAATAAAATATATTTTATTTCAAAGAGTCACTTCAAAATATTTCTTCTTTGAAAATACCAAGTATTACAGTGATGTTAATGGTCACTTCCAATTTTTCATAGAAAACAGTAAAAAAATCTTGGGATTTAAATTTTACGGAATTTATTGCAACACATTGCAGTCATGTTGAAAGCATCAAGGAGCTTCCGGGTTGAAAAGATTAGCTGGAGACATCACTACTACACGGCAGTTCCCCAGTTCAGGGTTCCTTTCATGACCCCAGCAGGAACTGGCGCAAAGGATGGGAGCTCGCCATGCCCCATAGCAGCACTTAGGTCTTGAATGCAGGCTTGCTAACCTCCAACATAGTATCCAATCACCATTTATAAAGGTCACACACTGTTTTGAACTGTATAAATTAGAAGTATGGGCAAAGCTTTCATTGCCAGTGCTTCTCTGTAAATATTATATTGCAACCTATAGAACGCAGCTATTGCTGAATCCATAGGATGACCTTGTCACACCTGATCACTATTCAGTACAGCACATTTTCCTAGTCAACATGGCTCTGAATAATGACCCTAACCCTAACCCTAAACATTTCCTCAGCCATTACACTTGTGAAATATGTGCGATACTACCCAAAATATATGGAATGTAGCAATGTTGAATTGAGGACTTATTAATTTTTCAAGACATACAGGTACTGTATATATGCACACATTCTGATTATTTCATTACACAGAAAACACATGACTACTTTTGATAGGGGGGTGATGGAAAGAATTCCAAAAACCAGATTATATTTTTCCTCTACTTTGTTTTTGATAATGCAGAGAAATACAGTGGGAAGAAAGATGAGGGAAAACCTCCTTTGGACATGAAACTTTCCATCCAGCACAAAGTATTACACTTAACAATTATGTATATTGTTATTATTGCTTCCACTGATGAATTCTGAAGTCCAAGATACCCAAAAAGCAATACTGTAGCTTGCTTTCTTCTACCATAACATGTTCAACAATTAAAATATTGCATGTTAGTTATTCCACATATTCTCTGTACTTCTCTGCATTTCTCACAATAATTTTTTGATGTAAAATCTTGAATTATGTAGTTTTCCTGCCTTCAATAGAGATTCCAAAAATTCCTCCAATAGGATCTCACCCTTTGTTTTCCACTTTGCTAATAGTTGAGTGCTAATGCCCTAATTCATAGATTTTGTACATGCATGTGCAGACATGCCAAACAGAGGTGGGTTCCTACTGGTTCAGACCGGTTCAGCTAAACTGGTAGTAAATTGGCAAACTGGGTCACTGGAACCGGCAGTGACCCAGGCCTGCCACACACCCGAACCAGTTCTCCTATGGCGCCACCATCTTGATTTTCAGTGCATGCGCAGAACATTTTTCATTGCAGAAATGTATTTTTGCCCTTTTTAAATGTTTTGCACATGCACAAACCTTTTAAGGTGCAAATGTGCATGTGCGCGGAGCAAACATTTTTGCGTGCTAAACCGGCAGTAATGCCGGCAGCAACCAGCCCTGATGCCAACAGTTATGACCCAGGCTTGGCGTGCAAGGATCACGTTCTAGGCAGAAGCTTGATGACATTTATTCAACCACCATCCCCCACAATCCAGCAAATCCTGGCCATTCTCCAAAGTCTCTGCCCACAAGTTACCTTTACAGTCCAGGAGTAAGGCTCAAACACACGCGCCTGCACACACTTCATGCAGCGTTCCGGCAGTTAAAGTCTACAGGAGTAACACCACTCCAGGGGCAAGAAGTGACCTCAAATTTGGTAAAGTTGAATGTCAAGGCAAAAGATCAAACCGCATTCTATACCAGCAAGGATTCTGTGGCATCTTCTCAGAGCCATGGAGCATGTTGTTGTGAAATGCAACACTTGTTTCTGACAAAAGCCCCTCTGCACAGCATCCCCTAAAATGCTACTTTCCAGGTGATCCTCAGGAGGGGAGGGGCATCTTCCTCCCGAGTAATTGGGTTGCCTTGCATTGACTTTGCCTCCTCTCCATTCTCCGTACTTGGGGATCAGGTGGGGGAAGCATTTGCTCATCTCTGGAGCTCCACCCCCTCCTCTGCTCCATTGCCTGCCCTTTCCATCTTCTCTTCCCTTCCTCAGTCAGTCTGCTCCCTCTCTTCCTTCCTGCCTACTCTTTCGAACCCCAAGGGGCCTGGGACTGCCTCATCCTTATCCCCAGGTCATTCCTCATGAGCCATAGGGACTATTTTTTCTCCTTTGATTTTGTTATTGACTTATCCCAGTTGCAAAACTTAAATTTGCTATATGCTAGACAGCAGCTTGACAGTTGCATCTCAGCAGCTTGACAATTGCATTAATTTCTTTAGTTATCAAAATACTGGTTACATTAAACTCAAGCAAATGAATGGATGTTTGTTTATGGAAAGTATGGCACTATTTACTTTGAATAAATGTAAAAACTACGAGAGGACAATTTTTTTTCTTGCCTGGCAAGAAAATGCCTGTCTACTTGAAAATGTATGTAAGTGAAGGGAAAACAATAGAAATTTGGGAAGTGTAATCTGATACACTGACCAGATTTACAGAAAGCATGTAATGAAATGAATATACTTCAATTATGAATGCTTTACACTAAGGTAGAATTTAAACTTGAATGCTGATTGCAATAAAGAATGGTAAATGTTGGAAATGGGTTTGTGAGAATAGATAATTGAATTGATCCACATTGAGCATAAAGACAAGGATATGTCATATCCATTTTATTGCTGAATGTATTCATAAATGAACATTTATGGAATTGTTTTAGTGATGTCAGAGGCATATTGATTAGTAAAATGAATGCATGCAATTTATTCTAAGTAAATATTGCTGTGTTTTTGGCTTAAGATATAAGCAAATTGCAGCAGGATAAAAAGATGCAATAAGGACCAATGAGGAACATGGATACAATGAGGGACATGGATCTGAATATTAAAATATCAAAGATTAAAATATTTGTGTTTCATAAAATAAATAATTACAAGCTACAAGCAAAAACTGAAAATTTGGGGCAAGAAAATGAATTAGTGTTTCTTTGTAAAATGTTTGCTGAACATGAGAATTGTTAACATGCAGAAATGATGATAGAAGGGCATCAATCATGGAACTGATTGCTGGTTATGTTGTAAGTGAGTGAGTGAGTGAGTGAGTGAATGAATGAATGAATGAATGAATGAATGAATGAATGAATGAATGAATGAATGAATGAATGAATGAATAAATAAATAAATAAATAAATAAAATTTGATGTGGATTATGTGTGCAGCAAAGCAAGAAGAGCTACAATGCAACCATTTTCTTCCCCATTGATTCCACCTATCTTTCCCTTCCAGCCATTATTTCATTCCACATGTGGATCTTTTCACTTTTTCAAAAACACTTTTCATTCCTACCCTCAGTTATTTCTGCATAAGACATCAAGGGTTTAGCATTTTAGCATTTTCATATACGTGTAGTGCACATTATCTACCCAACGTTAATTAAAAGGTAGATCTTCACGTGGCACTGTTCTTGTCTTTTGCCAAATAAATCCAATTACTTAGTCTGAATAATGGGCATCCCTATCACTCATTTAGCTTCATGAATGATAGATATAAAGGAAACAATTTACTAAGCATGCCTACTAGGAAAATTCCATTCAGCAGAAAAAACAGGAAAATTTAAATGGATTGAGGCCGTGCTGCTGAAAATGAGTGCGACCTTGGATAGGTGTCCTTGACTCCTGGACCAAGGTAATGACATAGACTTTATAGATTTTACATTTACAGGTACATTGTATCAATCTTTATCCTAAAAACTACAGTGCTGTGGAAGAGCTCCGAAGGCCCCACTCAAGGTTTAGTGGAAAGGAAATGCATAACGCCTTGAAGCTATTGCTGATGAATCTTTAACAAAAACATATTTTTGCAATAAAATACAAAAAGTTGCATAAAGGTTACCATTAATTCTTTCCAAGGAACAATAGAATAAAGATCTAGAGCCAAGGTGGCACAGTGGTTAAATGCAGCACTGCAGGCTACTGCTAGATCAGCAGTTCAGCGGTTCAAATCTCACTGGCTCAGGGTTGACTCAGCCTTCCATCCTTCCGAGGTGGGTAAAATGAGGACCCAGATTGTTGGGGGCAATATGCTGACTCTCTGTAAACCGCTTAGAGAGGGCTGAAAGCCCTATGAAGCGGTATATAAGTCTACTGCTATTGCTATTGCTATCTAGGATATACTAAAATATCTTTCTATTGGGTCCTTGGTGTGAGAGATACTATATATAATACTGTCTGCCTAAACTTGTGTTTTTCGTGCTTCTAAGCTTGAATAAGAATGACAACAGCTGAAAATCTTGGCAGCTCTGCCAGAGCATTGTGATATGATTGGATGTGTCATGGTAAAGGCTGTGAACATTTAGAGTTCATATCATATTCAGTTAGAAGCAATTTCAGGTCATTTTAGAAGAAAAGGAGGCAATTTATTTTATGTGACAACAATGAATTTTAATCAAAGGATATATTCAAAATAAAGTCTAGGTGGATTTTTTTTTTTTTGCCTGAATTCACAATAGGTAAGGATTTTCCTTTCCTAGCTATTTTTTTGTAAGAGCTCTTTTCATGTTAGTACAAGCTGCACTCTTCAAATAAGACACCAATAAGTCCCACTGCTGCTTAGATTTCTCACTCTGTCTCTAAAGTCTTTGACAGAGCTGTGAAATAAATGCGATTTGATTCTGCATTGTTATGGGAGCATAATTTCCCTTTTTGCTTAAGTGAGCTCCTAGTAACCAATAAAAAGAAAACGGTATGAGGAAGACTGACAACTGTGTTCCCTGCAGCAAATTTGCAGTCAGTGCTTAAAGAGATTCATCAGAGATGTTGTCAGTTCGAGAGAGAAAAAAAATCCTGTTCACTGAATTCTCTAAAAACCAAGATTTGCTCACAGGAGTAATAACTTTTATTAACCCAATGGATACAAAGATAGACCACAGATAGACTTCATATTTAGATATGAAATAATTCACCAAGTCAGTGGGGGGGGGGAGGGAGAGAGTAGATTAAGAACCAGGTGGACAGAACCAGGTGAACTCTTAATGTGCATAGAAGATACCAGAATCATAGAGTGGGAAGAAACCTCAGAGGTCTTCTAGTTTAACCCCTGCCCAAGGCAGGGACTTATACCACACCAGTCAAATGGTGGAGCAGTCTATTTTTGAAAATTTTCAATGATGGAACACCTAAAATCCCAGAGGGCAAGCTATTCCATTTATTGATTGCTCTGTTAAAAAATTGTCCTTACTTTTAGGTTGCTTCTCTTTTTGATAAGCTTCTACCCATTATTTCTTGGCCTGTCCTCTGGTGCTACCTCTGGTAGAAATAGATAGAGAATAAGTCAATCCCCTCTTCTTTGTGTCAGCCCCTCAAGTGCTGGAAGATAGCTATCATGTCCCTCCTTATCCACCTTTTTGATGAGTTAATCCCTAGACCCCTCAACTGTTAGTCATATGATTTAGCCTCCAGACCTTTTATCATTTATGTTGCTCTTTTCTGCACACTTTCCAATGTCTCACATGTTTTTTGTATTGTGGGACCAGACTGGATGCAGTATTCTAAGCACCAGTGTGGTATAAAGCAGTGCTATCAGTGCTATTGAGGTCATTTTCTTGATCTCAATACTCTTTTTATATGAAAAGTGTTAGATATTCCCCCCCACTGAGAGAGGTTTCCACCAAGGTCCTCTGTTCTGGAGGGAACAGAGGTTTAATCTCATTGGTCAAGATGTCTGACAGATCCCTTTAAAAGGGGATGCTGCCCGACCCTTCTTCAGCCAGATGTTTACCTTGCAATAAAGAGCTGTTGTTACTGGAGCCTTTGTGTGCCTTCCTTTACCCGATCTAACACTGGCAACGAAGGTGGGATCGGAAGGCAACGAGGCAAACAAAAAGAGCAAACATGATCCTGCAAGTACATCCAGCCCGGAGCATCCTGTGTGGCATCGAGCAAGCCATTGCTGAAGACGAAATTAAATCAGGATGGCTATGCATGCCCCACCAATTCCGTATGATCCATCCAGTTTCCTTGAAGCGAACGATCTCACAGGCATTCCAGAAGCCCGTAAGAAGAACATGTTCCTTGGTTACTGTGGCCGGGAAGTGTTTGAAATGGCGAAAAACCTCTCAGAACCAACACCATTCCAAACAGTGTCCTGGTCTGCATTGCAACAAACGCTGAAGACCCACTATGCACCCAAGCCGTCCAAATACATTCGCCGGCACGAATTTAACATCCGAAACCAGATAGAGGGTGAATCTATCAATGAGTATGTGGCGGCACTCCGGAAAGCCGCAGCCTACTGTGAGTTCTGAGACCTGGATGAGCTGATTCTGGACCGCATAATTTGTGGCATGCGAGACATAACTCTGCAAAGGAGGCTACTCGTTAAGTCTAACCTCTCTCTGCAGATCGCACTAGACAAGGTTAGGGCATCCGAATCAGCCACCAAATCGATGGAAACTGTACAGTACCAGAGCACACCTCGACACGCGAAAGAGTACCCACGTACATCGCGAGACTACTGAGCCCGAGAGTTCTGAAAGTGAGGAGGATGACAGCTACTGCATGCGCAGTAGGCACACCAAGCTGGCGCGAAAATTCAACTCGCAAGCTCCACCCTGCACCAACTGTGGAGGAGACCATGCCCAATCATCTTGCCGTTTTCATGAAGCAACTTGTAAGCAATGCAAACGGAAGGGGCAGATCGCCAAGGTGTGCCGCAGCGACTTCCCTACCACCACCAGACAGCCCAAAGGTTCACAAAGCTGCCAACATTTTCTTTTTCCCAGCACAAAGGAAACTGTCACAAGCTTCCTATTTAATTAACACACTTGAGAACAGGTATGTTTTTTTCTTTTGTTGAAGATATATAAGAGGGCAGAAGCTAGGAGGAGGTTAGTGTGTTTGTTGGACATTGTGTCTGTACTGCATAGTCTGAGTGTACTGTGTGAATCCAAAAACTGCCAGAGATAATTCTGCAACTGAGATCCAGCAGAAGCAAAGAAGATCTGCACCTCAGAATTTGGAAAGGACGAACTAACATATAGTATATCAGCAAAGATAGGGACAGCCTGATAAATGTGCTGGAATAACCTTCTTCCTGTTCTCTCTACTTGTTCTCTTGAGGGTAAAATCAAGTCTGAGAAATGAAAATACTGAAGCTGTTGAATGAAGTAGGCATGTCAGCTAGAATAAGAAACAATATTGTGAAGCAGTGAGGGAAGGATCGAAATAATTAAGAAATTGTAAAAACTTCCTATCATCTCTAGAGGAAAACAGAGAGTAAGTATGAATGGAAAGTTCCTTTACCTTTCCCCACTTCCTGACAAATGGAGGCAGTGGTAGGATTTGGAATGGACCTAAGCAAATGATGAAATGAATTAATAACAGAAGACATTTGGTGCAGCAAAAGGAATAAAGAATTTGGCACCAGAACTCTGAAGTCTATTCAGGAAAGCATTGCAGTGTTATAAGTGGACCTGGATAATCAAGAGGTTATTAGCAAGAAATAACTGTGAAGACAGATGGAATGATGACATCTACAATTAAGCATAATATAATAGAGGAGGAATTAAAGAATATATCTTCTGACTTTTTTACTTGATTATATGATATTAAGTTGGTGTTGGATTTAGCGATCACATAGGTAGATTGTGCTTCATGAAAATCAGTCCAAGGTCCAGTTTTTCAGGTTTTCCTCTGGTGCGCTCATTGTCACTGTAACTGAGTCCATTTACCTTGCAGTTGGACATTGTCTTGATCTCTTTCTACCACTTTTCCCAGCTTGGAAGCTGTTTCAGAGAGTCTTTGCATAATGTACCTGAGGTAGGTCCCTTTAATATTAATGGTTAATCCTAATTTGTTATGTGCATTGGCAATACTAAAGTCGATGCTGGTCAACCTGTTACCATTTGTTTGACCTTCTTCATACTTAATTTTAATCCCATTTTTCATTGTGACATTCTCTAGGTAAAAATCTTTCAACTAACGTAACAGCATCAAGAAGATAGGAGCTAGGTAAAGGCTTAGAGTACGATACATTAAAAAAGGAGACTTGTTTGTTTATTTGTTTACATTTATGTAATTTATAGGTGCCTGACTCACAATGATTATGACTTTTAGAGTTTAAAAAGTTACTAATGGGATTTAAAGGGTTCCACCACAAAACCGTGGTAGACTAAAGCGCGCTCGACAAAAGCGCGTACGTGACGTCATCACAGCACGACGAAAACAGCGCACTGTGAGCGGGAAACTTAAAAATAATGCAAAAACCTTACCCTAACCCACCCAAACCTAACCCTAAACCTAACCCTAAGCCTAACCCTTAACCTAACCCTAAACCTAACCCTATACCTAACCCTTAACCTAACGCTAAACATAACGCTAACCCTTAACCTAACCCTAACGCTTAACGTAACCCTAAACCTAACCCTAACCCTTAACCTAACCCTTACCCTAACCCTAAACCTAACCCTTACCTTTATGTGAATCGGCTTGCTGTAAAAGCACTTTTTAAAGCGCCCTTTTTTTTCCGCGGTCGTATTTGTTGCACTGTTGATGACGTCAGGTACGTGCTTTAATCGGGCGCGCTTTAGTGGACCGCGGTTTTGACGGGTCACGATTTAAAGACATGACAACAACTATTACAGATATGGGAATGGTTTCTCTTTCTCTACTTCATGGCAAAGAAAGCTCTAAGGATATTAAAATTTCAGAATTAACAGAATAGGAAGCTATAGAATCATTTCTTGTAATTTTTGAGGAGGTGGTACCTACATTTGAATAGCCGGGGGGAAATGGCTTGCAAATGTTAGCAGCCATCCTTATAGAGGTTTTATTCCAGATAGTTACCAGAGATGTTACAGACTATAATAAAGTAAAATAGACAATATTATATTGATTTGCTGTAATATTATGTTTCTCTGGATGTGAAAAGGAAGAAACATGTTTCAAAAAGACAAAGTGACTCTCCCTGCAGTTTCCTGCCTCCCCCTCTTTTGTCAATGTGCCATTAAGAAGGCCAAGCCAGTCCCTTTACATAATAAGAGTTCTCCCCTTCAGCTCCAGGGGGATGGAATCAAAGCACGCTAGTATAAGCCTTTTACTCAACTGACCACATGGCATCTGAGAACTCAACCAAACCTGGATTCAAAACTCAGTCTAGAGAGTTGCCCCTGCATGGCCTCATGTGAGTCTGACAACCAATCAGAATACATTTCTTACACAGGAACAGGAAACAGATAGGTGGGGCTGAACAGATTACAAAAAGCCCTGCAAGCCCCTCCCTCGACCTTTCTTCTTCTTCATCCAACACCTGGAAGCATGCGATCACCTTTTTTTCCCCAGGACCTTCAGCCATGCGGTCCTGTCCACCATTAAAACATTAAACCATCTTTCTAAGCAGCCTCCATGCCTCCAGTGTCTTTTTCCCCACTTGGAGCCGAACCCAGAAGGACATTTCTTCCAACAGTCCATGCATAACTCAAGAAAGGGCCAGGGAATTGTGGATTCCCTTGATAAACAGTCCGTAAGTGGTTCCTTGGACAGATTGTAAGTGGTTACAACTAGAGGGGTGGAATCTGGAATAAATAGTGGGGCAGGCAGTATTAAAATGTTCTTGAAAACTGTATCAGAGCCTGTGGTACAATCAGAAACAGGTTAGGATGTGGCTGAATTAGCTGAATGTTATTTAGCTGTCTAGAGGATTAGGAACCAAAGAAAAACTGGCTAGCTCTTGGAAAGGCACCAGGAAACAGAGGCTTTCTTTCTTTCTTTTCCTTTCAGGCCCTACAGGAAATGCTGGTGATAAGAGAAGAGAGTAGACATGCAATGACCAAGAAGGACCAATGACTGGATAGGCAAAGAAATACAGAAGCCGGGGCTACAAAGCTGAGGGGGATTGGAGGGTGTCACTAACTAACTGAAGAAGATTCCAAGATAAATCCTTTTGGAAACTAATTGAAAGGAGAGAATGTTCAAAAAAGAACCAAACAAGAAACACAAAACAGCACAGCCAGCAGTGCAGAGCAAGTACTGAGGTGTGTGTGTGTGGGGGGGGGACTAGATGGCAAAAGTAATAGTAATCGCTTTTCCTTTCTGTCTATTTCCCCACCTCTTTTCGGTAACACTAGGCTTTTCTCACATGGAAGCAAAAATAAAGCTAGCTATGGAAGGAATTAGTGCTCCAAAGCGTACAATTAGAAAAGTAACTGTGGCAGAAGACAAGAGTTTATAAGCTGTGCTTGTTTCCAAATTAAGGTTTAAGAAACTAAACTACACACAGAATATTTTTGTTTAGTTTACATCTAGATAATCATTTTTTGCACATAAAATAGGAACAGGACTTTGGCTGTGCATGACTCATACAAGCTCTCATACAGTTTGGATTTGGGGATTTTGTTTTTTAAATAATAGGCATATATATTGATCCCAGGAAAAGAAAACATCAATTCAGGTATTGATAGTTATAAATGAAGCAGATGTGCTAAGAAACACAGTCATTAAGTGAATACTTAATGAAAAAAGGAAAATAGGGCATCAATAAGTTACTTGGATCAACAGTGAGTGGCACAGTTTAAGTTATACATTATAAAGTTGATCTGATGATTTATAAATAATTTTCTAAATAAAATAAAAATAAAAAATAAATAATGCTGAGAGCTGTATGGAGAACAGGATTTTTGTGCTCTATTTTTAAGGAAAAAGGTATTGTATAAGCAAATAGATGTGTCTGATTATCATTCAGGAAGTTGCTATCAATTACCTCTTCATATCTCCTATCAAAAATCATATTTGATTATAGTTAGTGGCTACGATGTATATAATATCCAAAAGTACATAATAAAGATTATCAATAACAACGTAACATATGAATTCATTTATGTTGCAATGCCTTCCCTTTTGAACAATATCTCTCAAAGATATGCACCTTCTATAACATATCTCACTCTGATCAAGTTCCATACGATTTTTAAAAATTAGCTGTTCTCCCAGGTTTGAGGGAAAGGTGTTGTAGAGCCTCTTTTGTGTGAGGGAACATTTCCAGTTTGGAAATATGTCCATTAACATAAAATTTTAATGGTCACCTTTGCTTTTTTATTCATCTTGACATTGTGTCTGGACACAATACCGTATCTTCAAGGTGGTGGAATACAGGAAAAAATAGCTGGTTTGCAAGATAGTTTTTGGATTACAAATCTTAATTTACTTAGAACAATGTAAACATTACTGAGATAAGAGTTGGTTATAACTGTAATATCCTCCCCGCCCAGGTTTGCAAAAAATGACCAGTACAACCTTTTATTTTAACAGAAATCATCTCATGTGGCATGGATATGAGTAAAACTGGTAAAGTAGTTTATATAACTGAATCTCATTAAAAATATTTTATGAAAATCTCAATTGATCAAGGCCATGATATATAAGACCTTTAATGACAAATATGGCTTCTGGAAGATTGTGAATTAGAATGTAAGACGAAGAAATGGTAAAAAATATGAAGAAATGGAATGGAAAGGAATGGAATAAACTGTTATTGAAATTGAATATGTATAATTAGTATATATATAGTATATATTGCATGATTCAATGGTCAAAGAATTTTGGGTATAATATAATGCTTGAACAATGGGAAAACATGTGGACAAAGTGTTTAAATTTTACATTAAATTATAACTTAAAAGAAAAAAATTATAAAATCATGTACTGTGGATATTTCACACTGAATACATTGTCAAAAATGAATAAAGATATTTCAAATATATGTTGAAATCGTAAATGTAAAGAAGGAACTTTTTAATTATCTTTGGTGGACTTTTGATAAAGAAAAGAAATATTCAGGTAGGATTCATATCTTAATAGAGGAAATTCTTAAAATGAATACCAAGATAAAACCAGATACTTTTCTTTTAGGTTTAATGGACAAAGAACATGAAAAAAATGGAACTTTGGTGCTACATATGCTGATAGAAGCAATAATGCTCTAAGCAGAAAAATGAAAAGTCGTTTTAATTCCCACAATGGATTTCTGATTGCAAAGATTGATGGAATTAGCAGAGATGGCCAAATTGATTGCCTTAGTCAAAGAAAAGAATACATCTAATTTTGTTTCCACTTGGAAACTACTTCTGGACTTTGTGTTCTAGAGGGACAATAATGCAACTTTCACTGAGGTTTGCTGGTTAGATAGATTTGTTATTATAGAAATAGATAGTACATACTACTATACTACTTTTACTATTATGTAAAAGTGAAAAGTTAAGGCTGTATGTTATTATCTTCTATTGTACTAAAAAGAGTTGGAAGTCAATGCTTTTCTTTCTTTTTCTCTGTTTTCCCTTACACTTTCCTCTCTTTACTTTTCCTTCTGCTACTTTCTCACAATTTTCATTTTCCTTTGTATTTTATATTTTAAAAAACCTAATATAATTCTTGGGGGGAAAGAATGTACTATTTAGGTAACCTTATTCAATACTAATTGCAATAGAATTGTTGTCTAGCTACACTGTAACATTTCATATTAAGGGTTTCTTCAATCAGATCAGTAATAGAAAAGGAAATGATAATTATCCTCAGTAAATCAACAAATATATTTTTTGCCTCATCTGTTCAATTAGGTTCTCTTTATCACTTTTAGGACTTGTGTGGAGCATAATTACATTTTACATCATATTTAGGTAGAAATATTGAAAATTCAAAAAGATTCACAGATGTTTAAGCATCACTGTATGTGTTTCATTTAGCAATTATAAAGAGCAGAATGAAAAGGTACCAACATTATGAGAAACATTCATTTGCACTGAATGGATTTAAATATTTAGGAGCAAATAAAATACATGACATATACCTTAAGGTTAAGGCTAACTGAATATTTATCAAAATCATAATTTTTAGAAATATTATAATGTGAATAAAGTGCCTGATGATTGTTTTCATCTTGAATGTCCACAGCAGACGATAAATACATTAACATAAGTACCTTAAAAACAACATACTTATCAGAAATCAATTAACTTGTTAAAAACAAGGGCTGCAAAACTAATCTAATATTAGTTAAATATTAGATTAAAAAGACTAATTTTTTTTAAAAAAATTGTGAAACTTATTCAGTAGAGAATGAAGATCTATAGATGCAGTATATCTTCATTTCATGACTTCAATCAACAAAGAGCCACAAAGTAATTGAATATGAGCTATGTGGCATGATAATTAAAATGAGAACAAAAATAATGTTGAAATTGTATTAAGCAGTATTCAGCAAGTGGGCTGTCTCAAGATTGTGCACATTCATGTACTTTCAAAATTTACATGAATTGATTAAAGAAATGGAAAGAATATCAATGATCAGTTCTTGGATAACAGGGTGAGATATTTACAGTGAATGCTTAGAAGTATAGATAGAGAATAGGGGATTATTATGTTCATCTCTAAGCATCAAACCTGGATGCAGAATAACAAAGGGCAGATTCTAATTATTCAGAGACATTATTGACTCCAACTCACGCTATTTGTACAAGAGGAGCTTAGTTGAAACTTATAAGAGATGTTTTAAATTGCATCTCTGCACTGAGTGGATTAGCTTTGAGGACTTAAATGGCCCTTTCCAAATCTTTATCATTTTAAATAAAAAAATAAATTGAATTAAAATAGAAGACTTATTTCTTCAAGAAATATTTTCAGACTGTATCTGTATTGATAAAAGCAAATAAATAATTTTTTACATTGGCGTGTTCTCAGTTTTATTCTTAATGCCTACACAAATTATAATACCATGTATGACGGTAAAAATGAGTTTATTCTATGGTATTTAACTTCTGGAAAATCCTATTTACCAAAGGAAATGTATCCCTCACAATATGTATCTTGACAATTTGTAAGAGATATTAAGAAATCAGAAATGCAAAAATGGACAAGAACATATTTATTGTCTGTTGCTGTTAATTCACTAAAAATAGGTTTAATATTTTTTATTTGGTAAC
This sequence comes from Thamnophis sirtalis, assembly GCF_051295495.1. NCBI lineage: Eukaryota > Metazoa > Chordata > Lepidosauria > Squamata > Natricidae > Thamnophis > Thamnophis sirtalis. Next base: position 53,747,693 of record NW_028261388.1, read on the forward strand.
TGTGATCTGATAAGTATATATCTTTAAAAACGGGGTGTAAAGTATATTTAGAAGAAATTTTGTTTTTATTATTGCAGTTCTGAATATTTCTGTTTTGGTACTGCTTGCAGTTAAAAGAGTAAACCATTTTTAAAGTATTATGTTTTTCTAATCTCTAGGAAAGCAATTAAATCTTTGAATGCTTTGGGCTGGAGAAAATTATAGTAATTCATTTATAAGACTCAAGACCTTACTAGCAGTGATAGGCACGCTCTTTTAAACTATCAAGCTCTTTGTTTTCTTTAATTCACAAAGTCAGAAATAAATAATAATAGATTAAATACAAGACAAGCTAGGAATGAAGCATCACACATAGCCTTTCCTATGTTATGCAATAGATGACAAAATTTATATTCAAACATAAATCTATTTTTTTCACATGGTTCATTGGAAATAATGGTTTAGTTAGCACAATGAATAGTCCACGCATCATTCAAAGTCAAACCAATTTAGAATGTGACGTGTGATGCTAAACTAGACAATTCTCTCTAGAAATGACAGAGATAATGCAAGGTAGCTGAATATATATTTAACGCATGTAATGGAGCTTCTAAATGAGGTGGCCAATCTTATCCTGCATGGTCAGCAGTTTGCCTTATGGCAGCTAATACAGCAACCTTTGGCCTTCAAAGGCTGTCTAGAAAAACTTTCTAAACATTGAGTATATATGCTAAACAAAGAGAAAGAAACAAACAGCTGCCAGATGGCATCAACAGACTGCTTCAAATTAGCAAGTTAGTGTTAAGATGCTGTACACTCCATTGTGTGTCTAAAACACCCAATTCCCTTCACTAGTATGTTTAATATTCTGACAGATGGCTAGTGAGTTAACCTATTAAATTACATCTATTTTCAATGACAGAAGGTCTGTTATATAAGGTAATTATTGTCCCAGAAAAGCTGCTTATCTAAAAAAAGGATTGCATCATAAAGAAGAGAGGATTATAATTTTGCTTGAAATTCCTCCTGAACTCCCTAAGCCTTTTCCTTTAATACATACCAGCATAGCTGAGTTTTTCATAAAAGACTACACGTTGTATTATTAAATTAAGGTAACATTTTTAAAAAATGGAGATTAACTGAAGGGACATAAACACTATATATTGTTGGTTGGTAAAAACTATACTATGCCGAGGCATATACGTATATCTTGATCTACTTGCACATGTATCTAGGTGCACATATATGCAGTGCTTATTTAGTAATATGCACAATATTCAAGCCCAAAGGTTACTCATGTCTGCCACATACAGAGTAAGGCTAACATAAAACAGTTTTCTTATTCCTTCCAGTGGGTGTTAAATATCATTTTGAATAGCATTAATATAATATAATGTCTCTACTCATACAGTTTTCCAATATCACAGTAGGGATAACATTATAAAATATTAACACAAAGTATTGTATTATCACAGACATTGTTTTTTTAGTAAAACAGAGTTATGTCAGAAACAAGATATTTGGGACTGAAAGTACATATTGAAAACTATAAAAAGGCATAATAAATGGTGTTGGTATAAATTAGATTTAACTATGCATTTAATTTCTTTTGCATATCACTTTTTTCTACTTTCCGGTGATTTGGGCAATACCATTTAATCCAAAAGGAAATAGTGTGATGGATTTGTGTGTATGCATGTAGAGTAGAATCTATACATACGTAAATGCAGTGACACACATGCAGAGACACATATACACATATCATATCACGTATTATAGAGTGCACTGTTGTGGGATATGTGGCCTTCCTTTGTTTCTAAACTGCTGCATATATTTTTGTTGGTATTTTCTTTCTGTTCAGAGGAAGGCAAGAAAACCTTGCTAATGTTTGCCAATAATGTTCTGATGGCAACAAAATGAGTTCAAAAGGAGGAGATGGGAATGAGAGGTGGGGTAGGAAGACGAGATGAAGAGATAGATGATTCTTCTATTTTACAAGTACAGGTTGTTTAATTAACAGATGGGATAGAACAGTTGCAACCCACACAATCCATATGTGTATCAAGCAGACAATTATGCTCCAACATTTCTACACTACCTAGCATGTTGGTGGATATGTTTGTCCGAAGATTTCAGATATAAATAAGCCACAAGATGAGAATTATGATCAGAACATTTTTTCCACAAGTTGGAAAAAGCAAACCAAATTAGACAAATTTATCAATCAAATCTAAAAATGTACCATTAAGGCACAGTGATCACTTGGTTATTGTCCACCTTTTATAGCTGACACATTCCTATTTTCATGTCAACCCCAGAGGGTTTTTAAAAAAAATATATTATTCAAATTAGCTATAACATGGTAAAAATAAAAGAATTAACTCACTTTGGGAATCAGTCCACATCTGACATTGCATTTTATATATTGTACTTTTTCAGTACATGCAATTAGTGGACAATTTATATAAAACCTGCCGCACATTTTAAGAACAGCCATGTATTCTGCTATATTTTGTTGATGGGATGACACAATTTTTAGGAATATGTTTGCTTAGTTTTTTAAAAATAAATATTCAAGTAGCAGACAGCAACAGACCCCAGGTGCCCATCTTTATACAGCCAGAAGTCCACACAGAATTTTTTTTTGTGTTTTTTTAAAAAAGTTTCATATCAAAAGAACACCTTGGGTATGCAAAAATGAACACTTATATTTCCCATGTTCTTTTTTTATGTATGTCAGCAAATGCTGCAAATGAAAACAATAATAATTAAAAGTTTGAATAAATTGTCAAGAACAATATTAGACTCATCTTATTTCATTTTTTTTTACCAGATTATTTCCTTAGCAGATTGTGGAAATCCTGTGAATGCAGCATTCAGCAAAGTATTCAGCAATATTCAACAAAGAATCTGACAAAGTATCAGATCAGATACTGATTCCCAAACAAATTAAGCATGAGTTGGATGATGTACCAGGTAGTCCTCGAATTATACCATCCTTTCTTTCATTTAATGACTGTTTGAAGTTATGATGCCAGTGATTCATGATTGGTCCTCACAATTGTCCCAACATTCCTGTAGTCAAGTAATTGCAATTCAAGTACTGTACTTGACAACTGACATGTATTACAGCATTTCAGGGTCAGATGATCACCATTTGGGCGCTCCCACTTTATTTTTAACAAACAATGTGATTCACTTAGCAACTATGGCAAAAAGGTTGTAAAATTAGATGTGACTCACTTAATGATGAATCACTTTGTGAGAGTAACTATAGAAAGTGGTTGTCAGTCAAGAACTACTTGTACTCAGTAAAACTTTACAAAGAATGCTCGTTTATAACAATTCTTTATGAAATTGGGGTGGGATCTAAAGAATTCTGTGTCCAGCAGTGTTCAAAATTAATAATGACTTGGATGAAGAATGGGAAACTTTGCAAATGATACTGGATTGGAAGCCTGATATTCTAGAAAACAGAAACAACATACAAAATTATCTTAGTATATTAGAGAAAGGCGAATGAAATTTGAGAGAGACAATGCAAAGATATTCCTTAGGAAAAAGAAATTAAATACAAGATACAGAATGGGAGATACCTGGTGCATATGAAAAGGAATGTGGAACAGCAGTGTGGTATGACTCTTAAATTCAAATCATGAAAAGCTGGACCTATTACATTCTGTGCCTACCTTAGGCAGGATCTTGATCATTGTGTCTACATTCTGATCATCACATTTTAAGAAAGGAGAATTTGATGGTACATTTTAAGAACCTTGGGTGAATGCATGGAATATGAATTTTGAGGCCAGCATAGCTGCTGTTGTGCTGGCATGAGTCAGCAAAAGGAGGGAAAATGAGGAGAAAGCCAGCCAAGAATGACCTTGAAGAGAACAGCACTAGTGGCTAGTCAAGCGCTAGCCGCTAGTGCCATGTGAGGCAGATGTAGCCAGCCTTTCCTTTGGCCAAGCCTTGTAAATTGGTGTTGGGGACTAAAACCCTGGAGAGAATGCCACCTTGTCACTTGCTAGGGAACATGTTGCCAGACTGACTGACTGAGAGCAAGGGAAGAAATGAGAAATACAGAAATATATGTTGCCACATTTTTGCTGCAGACTGTCTGGAAGTTGCTGGAGAGACGCATCACATGTAGAAACTGAAGCATGCTGTTGCCGTTTCTTTGATCCAAAGGAAGAAAAGCTTGAAGACTTCAACTGAAGGTTTCCTGGCAGAAGAGAAGTGAAATCCTAGAGAGAGGAATCCATTACATCCATGCAGATGAGGAAGACGGAGGCCTGGAGTCTTTAGAGAAAATGCAGGCTGGGAAAGTTGGGTAGAAGACACAGTGGGAAGTACATCCTGCAACATCGTTGCAGAGGAATGACTGACAAAGTCCGAGAAAGCATAACAAAACCAGTTGGCTATACCTTGAAGTAATTCAGCCTATCCCTCTTTCTCTTAGAGAGGACAGGAAAGGAGGAGGAGAAAAAGGGTATATGTGCGTATGTGTCAAGGTGAGTAGAATTTTTCAAACTTGACAACTTTTAAGATATGTGGATTTCAATTCCCAACGGTTCCCCAGCCAGTACAGGTAGATCTCAATCTACAACAGTTCATTTAATGACTGTTCACAATTACAACGGCACTGAAAAAAGTGACTTATCACCATTTGTCACACTTATGATTGTTACAGCCTCCCCAGGGTCATGGGGTCAAAATTCAAGTTCTTAGTAACTAACTCATATTTATGACAGTTGCAATGTCCTGGGTCATGTTGTCTCCTTTTGTGACCTTCTGATAAGCAAAGTAAATGGAAAAGCCAGATGCACTAGACAACCATGTTACTAACTTAACAACTTCAATGATTCACTTAATAACTATGGCAAGAAAGGTTGTAAAATGGGGAAAAACTCACTTCACAAAAGTCTCACTTAGCAAAAGAAATGTTGGGCTCAACTATGGTCATAAATCTAGGACTATCCTGTATGCTGGGATCTAGACTCCTTTCAGTCGGGCTTCAGGCCTGGCTACAGCACGGAAACTGCTTTGGTTGCGCTGATCGATGATCTCTGGCGGGCCAGGGATAGGGGTCACCCCTCTATCCTTGTGCTCCTTGACCTCTCAGCGGCCTTCAATACCATCGACCATGGTATCTTTCTGCGACGGTTGCGAGAGGTGGGAGTGGGAGGCACCGTTCTTCGGTGGTTCTCCTCCTACCTCTCGGACAGGTCGCAGACGGTGTTGGTCGGAGGGTAGAGATCGACCCCAAGTCCCCTCAACTACGGGGTGCCGCAGGATTCGGTCATGTCCCCCCTCCTATTTAACATCTACATGAAGCCGCTGGGTGAGATCATACGCTGGCACGGGGTTAAGTACCACCAATATGCAGACGATACGCAGTTGTATCTGTCTGCCCCGTGCCAACTCAGCGAAGCAGTAGAAGTGATGTGCCAGTGCCTGGAGGCTGTTAGGGTCTGGATGGGAGCAAACAAGTTGGCACTCAATCCAGACAAGACCAAGTGGCTTCTGATGTTCCCTCCCAAAGATTGGCCAACTATTCCATCTCTCAGGCTGGGGGGTGAAATTATACGCCCCTCAGAGAGGGTTCGCAATTTGGGAGTCCTCCTGGATCCCCAGCTGACTTTAGAACACCATTTGTCGGCTGTGACCAGGGGGACCTTTGCCCAGGTTCACCTGGTGCACCAACTGCGACCCTACCTGGATCGGGAGGCCCTTCAGACAGTCACTCACGCCCTTGTGACCTCAAGACTGGATTATTGTAATGCACTCTACATGGGGCTGCCCTTGAAGAGTGTTCGAAGACTTCAGTTAGTCCAGAACGCAGCCGCGCGAGCGATTGTGGGTGCACCCAGGTACACCCACGTCACACCTATCCTCCATGAGCTGCACTGGCTACCCATTAGTCTCCGAATCCGCTTCAAGGTGCTGGTCGCTACCTATAAAGCCCTACATGGCATCGGACCTGGGTACCTGAGAGACCGCCTCCTGCCGATTACCTCCCATAGACCGATCAGATCTCACAGGTTAGGTCTCCTCCAGATTCCATCCGCCAGCCAATGTCGGCTGGTGACCCCCCGGGGGAGAGCCTTCTCTGTTGCAGCTCCAGCCCTCTGGAATGATCTCCCTGTCGAGATCCGGACCCTTACGACCCTCCCGACTTTCCGCAAAGCTACCAAGTCCTGGCTGCTCCAGCAGGCCGGGGGGGGGGGGCTGTGAAACATCCAGCCCCACGGAAATTGTGAATGTTGCGGTTTTGTTTTTAAAGTGTTGTCTTTGTCTAGTTTTCCCCTTCCCTTGTCTATTGTGAGCCGCCCGGAGTCCTTCGGGAGTGGGCGGCATACAAGACAAATAAATACAATACAATAAATACAATAGTTGCTAACAAATAGATCTGAGGGAGGGAGGGAGGGACGGGGCAAAAACAAAGTTGATACTGTAAAAGTTTCTCATTGCTGTTAATAATTTTACATATAAGTCTCCCCAGTCTCTAAAGGCACAAATATACCCAGCTGTAAAAGAACCTAAAATTGCACTGTGACAGCATGCAGACTCAGAATGATGGTCTTATATTCAAGACAGTAGATCCCAGTTAAATACAGTAAGAGCATTTTGACAGTGAAACAAGTATCACGGAAGATAAGATGTGTTCAAGTGGAAGTTGGATAGATGTTTCTCAGTGTATTTTAAAATTGTTCACACAAAAATAGGGGGTGGTCTCAATGCCTAAAAAATCTCTTCCAACTCTCATCCTGGATTTGCATTTCTTGGGGAGAGAGTAAAATGTAAACCTGATTTGTATGCTGATCTGAGCTACGTTGGTCAACATCTCATGTGTTGTTGTTTTTTGCTTCTTCTGATAAGGCAGAAGAAATTTTATTTGGGAATTCAAAAATCAGCATCTGTTTTAGCCCCCGCAGAAACGTATATCTGGAGTCCAATCTGAAACTGAGTTTATTAGCAATTATAATGAAAGCAAATATTTTGTTACCTGAACAGCAGCCATCACCAGTACTTCTAGAGACAATGGGAATATTAAATCAGTGCTAACCCACAGCATGTTGTTGAGAAATCAATTTGAATTCACCCAGCATGCTGTAATTATCTCAGTATGTCTTTGTTTTTATATATATATATTTTATTATGTTTTCATTCTATACAATCACATATTCACTGTGTTTAATCAGGGCATATAGAAAATGCCCTCTACAATACAAACCCAGTATACCACCTTGGCCCGCCATACACCCTCTTTCAACCCCCTCCAACTTTCATTCTTCCTTCTCACACACCCCTCTACGCCTACTTCCCCTCCCCTTCTTTCTAACCTTAACCCTATCACTCCCTCTCCATTCCCTCCCTCCCTTCTCCTCCTCCTCTCTCTCACCCTCTCCACCCTCCTTCTTCTTTCACTCGACTCTTTCCTTCGGTATCTATTACCTTCCAGTATATTCGGTTTGTTCTATTTTCGCACTAACATTGATAAGCCACAGTATACAAATACAATCATGGAATTTAACACATATTGTATTTCCCCCCTCCCCCCTCCCCCTAAATCCCCACCTCCCTTCCCTCCCCCCGACTTCCCAAAGACCATACATGGTATAACTTTTGAACAATCACAGTCTAAAATATCTCTACATTGAACTCAGCTTCTTACTGTTACCCAAATTTTAAACAATTTAAATTATTACTGATACTAAGCATAAGCTATCTGGAGTTTCTTAGTCCCATATTTACTTTTTATGTAATCAATCCATTTTTTCCAGTCTCGTTTATATCTCTCGTTTGAATGTTCTTTGAGATATGCTGAGATTTTGGCCATTTCGGCTAAGTTCATAACTTTCAAAGTCCATTCTTGAATTGTAGGTAAATCTTTCTTCTTCCAATACTGCGCCACCAAGAGTCTTGCTGCCGTTATTAAATACAGAACCAAATTAGTCTCTGCTGCTGTAAAATCAATACATATACCCAGTAAAAACAACTGGGGGGTAAATTTTATCCTTCTTTTAAAGATGTTTTGCAGGATCCACCATATTTTTATCCAAAATGCCTTGACATTACGACATGTCCACCATATATGAAAATATGTAGCATCACAAGAACCACATCTCCAACATTTAGGTTGAACATTTGGATACATAGAGGCAAGCTTTTTAGGATCTAGGTGCCATCTATAAAACATCTTATAAAAATTTTCTCTCAAGTTTTGTGCTTGTGTAAATTTCACATTTCTTACCCAGATTCTTTCCCATGTTTCAAGCATTATTGGTTCCTCGATATTCTGAGCCCATTTTATCATACAATCCTTAATCAGTTCCGTTTCAGAATCCATCTGTACTAATACATTATATATCCTCTTTATATGCATTGAGCTTTGATCTCTTATTTGTTTAAACAAATTATCCTCAACTTTTACAAAGCCAATTTTTTGATCTGTTTTCCACCTAGCCTGTAGTTGACCATACTGAAACCACGTTTGAACTACCTTCTCTTCTTTAAGTACCTCTAAAGATTTTAGTTCCATCACCCCTCTTTCTGAGATAAGAAGTTGTCTATAGGTGGTTCTATCGTGTTTTTGTTCTACATTCATATTTTCAATTGCATGTCTAGGAATTGCCCACATGGGCACTTTATCATTTAATTTATGTTGATATTTTTTCCAAACCCGCAATAAAGCATTTCTTAAGATGTTATTTTTAAATTTCTTATCCGTTTTTTTGTTAAATAACAAGTAAGCATGCCAACCATATAACAAGTCATATCCCTCGATATTCAAAATTCTGTCATTAGTTAGATGAATCCAATCACTAATTGCAGATAGTGCCACTGCGTCATAGTATAATTTTAAGTTAGGTAATTTCAATCCTCCTCTTTCACGTGCATCTTGCATTATTTTCATCTTTACCCTCGGCTTCTTTCCTGCCCACACAAATTTGTTGATACCCTTCTGCCATTCTAAAAGATTCGCATCTCTTTTAAGTATTGGTAACATTTGAAAAAGAAATAAAAATTTTGGTAAAATGTTCATTTTTACTGCCGCTATTCTACCCAGCAAGGACAAATGCAGTTTTTCCCACCTTTTCAACTCCAACTGTGTACTATGCCAAAGTGATTCATAATTATACTTGTATAATTTCCCATTTGAGATTAAGATATTAACTCCAAGATATTTAACTTTTTTAACTACCTCACATCTTAGCATCGCCCCCAGTTCTTCCTTCTGTTTGATAGTCATATTTATAGCTATTATTTTGGTTTTTCCTAGATTTATTTTAAATCCCGAGACTTGACCATATTGATTGATCGTATTCAATAATACCCTACTAGTTTCCTGCGGTTGTTCCAATATTATAACCAGATCATCCGCAAATGCACGGACTCTATATTCTTGCTGTCTAATTTTAATCCCTTTTAGACCGCCCAGGCCCCGTATCTTATTCAACAGTATTTCCAAAGTTATAATAAACAGTATGTCTTTGTTTTTAGAGTAAGTTATTGGATAGTATCTATTACATGCCTGACTTAGAATTAACTTTTTCTTAACTAGAAAAAAAGACTATTGTGGGGTTTATTGTACATTTTAAGACGAGTTGCTTTATTACATGTAATTGTTTTAAAATGAAACAACTTCAGCTTTTGAAATATACTCATTTCCTCACTGAAGGACTCCTCAGTCAGTGACTGGTTGATGTTACAATGGTATGGACTGAGAGGGACATATGACTAGTAATCGTGGTTATAGCTGTCACTGTGTCCTCATTATCATGTGATCCTGATTCAGATGCTTGGCAATTGGCTCACAATTATGCTGTGGCATCCTGCAGTTATCAATTGCAACCTTCACTGCCAGTTTCAGACAAGCAAAGTCAATGAATAAGCCAGCAGGAGGTTGCAAATGGTAAGCAGGCGACCATGAGATGCTGTAAGCACATGAGATTCACTTAACAACTGAGACCAGAAGTGCTGCAGTTGCTATTGTTAAGTTGGTGTGGTCACATAAGTTGCACTTTAAAGCAATGGCCCCAATTACCATTAATGAAGGTTACCTATAAATGCCAAGGTAAAAAAAAAATATTGTGACGTGTATATATTTACTATGAAACGGGGAACCAAGTTTGGAAGTTGTTCAAAAGGTCTGGGATCTTTCTGTTGGCTGCAAAAGTGTCAACGGCATTAGGGAAATATTTTTGAATGGACTTAGGCATGTATATGAGTGGCTTGGGACAATAGTGTGAAGGTAAACCATCTACAAGATAAATTAGCTCCCATTTGCATTAAGAAATTCCCCATTCAAGTAATCAATGGAAAAAAGATGCTGTCTCTGGTATCTTCTGTATTACTAATTCATCCCTCAGATAATAATTGTCATTTCAATGCACAATTTTGTCATCATGCTGGAAATCAGTGTATTCAAGAATCTGACAAGTTACTTGCTTCAAACTTTGGATCTCCGAGGTCTGACTTGCCGTTTTGACTGAGTAATCAAATGGAACTCTTTTTTCCCTATTTTCAATATATTTGTTGTTGAAATAGTGACATGCAAAAAAAGAAGAAAGAAAATACAGAAAAACCTTTGTAACACATCCTTCCCTTCTCCCAACCACTTGCAGCAATTTGGATATCTATAATTTACACTGAATCTTAAAGATTACTTCTGGCTTCTGTTTAAATCCTCTTAAAGCATTAGGACTTAAATTGGCACTGCTATGTAATATGTTAAACATAAAGGAGCTATTCCTGCTTGAATTAGTTTGAAGTTCTATTATGGATGCATACTGTCAATCAGAGACATGCAGTGAGCTTCATGGCCGGTGAGGCAAGCGCGAAAGCCCCGGCGAAGCCCCGGCGCCGCATCTGCCATAGAGCGGAACCAGGACCTGCTCTATGGCGGACACAGGCGCCGGGACTTTAAAGCCCTGCCGCCGGGGCTTTAGGGTGGCGGCAGGGCCCCGGCGACGTCCGCCATAGAGCGGGACCGGGTCGGGACTTTAAAGTCCTCCCGATGGAGCCCTGAAGTGGAGGCCCGCTCATCTCGCCGGCTGGCGCGCACACGCTCCGTGAGGGGGAAGAGGGCAAGCGTTCAGGTCTTCCTTGGGGAGTGGCTGCGGCGGCTCCTGCGGTCCCCTGGCTAAAGAAGCGCTCGCTCAGTGGCCACTCCGATCGGGCAGAGAAGCCCCCCCCATGCCGGCTCCCCTTGGCGCACTTGAACGCCGCTCCTGCCGGCCCAGGCATTGCCCTTCCCCAGGCGCCAGGCCAGGTGTTCCAGGGTTAAAGTCCCCCACCGCCGGGGAGATCATCCGTTTCCCTCCAGGGAAGAGGCACAGCTATGGAACCCATCTCGATGCGCAGGGCGCAGGGAGGGGCGCAGGCCTTCTGACAGGCCCTGCTGGCGGGCGACAGCTGCACCCTTCTCTGCTACCTGAGTGACCCCGAGGGCGGCGTGGGCCCCAATTCTGTCTTCGACACTAGCAATTCCCACGAGTGGCAGCAGTATCGCTCCAGTGCCCACCAGCTGAGTGTGTGGGGAGAGAGCATGCGGAGTGGGGCCGGCCAGCTTCATGGAGAAAGGGAGGGTGGCAGCTGTGGACACGGAGGTCCCACTCCCACCCCGCCCCTTCTCCCTCTGCCGAGGTAGGGACCTGGGGTTGGGAAGGCTGCCCACCCCCAGAGGCTGCCCCATGGCTCAGATGGCTGACCCTCCACCTTCTCTCGCAGGGCTGTGGTCTCTGACCTACGAGCAGGAGCTCATGACGCCGCTGCACATCATGGCCAGCCGTGGCTACCTAGACTATTTGCACCACCTGCTGCTGCGCGGAGCCGAGGTGGATCTGGCGCCCAGTGGACAGACCGCCCTGCATGCGGCTTGCGCAGCGGCCACCACTGACTGCATCCGGCTGCTGCAAGAGCAAGAGCTGAGTGCTCGCCCTGAGCAGCTGGCTGCGGAAGAGGAGGGGAGGGGGCTTCGGAAAGCTTTGGGGCATTTGAAAGTACCTGGCCGTTAGGTCGCCAGAGCCGGGTTTCAATGCCGCGTTTCTCCCCTTTTGGCTTTTTGAATTGTTGCAAAACAGGGCAGCTGCACTCCACGCAGGCAGGCAGGCAGGCAGGCAGGCAGCCCCTCCCTCCCTCCCTGCCACTCGCGGTTCGCCTGGTCGAGATCGAGCCTCGATCATCGAGGTCTATCTTGACACGCGCCTGAGGGCCAAAAAGGCAGCATGCCTCCGGCCAGCGCTCCGCTTACCTTCCGCTCAGGCTGAAGTTTGCTCGAAGAACTGACTCCTCCTGCCCAATGTAAGCATGCTCAACCAACTGCAAGGCATGATTCGCTGCTCCCAGATCAGGAGGCGGGAGAATCAGTGCCTCCTTTGCATACACATTTTTTTGCTTTTTAACCCTTTCTTAACTTTTAAAAGGCGAAAAATTCCTTATGCAAAGGAGGCCCCGAGTTCTCTAGCCTCCTCTTATAGTTAACACTAAGCACAGACTCCAAGTCACTGTGACTTGGAATCTGGTAGCAACTACCTTGGCTTTAATTATTTTAAAAAAATTCTTTAAAATTCTTTCCTTTCCCTCAGGAGACTGGTGAGGCCCCGCCTCCCCTGCCTCTAGTGACTGCACGTCCCTGCTGTCAATGTTGCATTATAGCATGCTAGCTGATAACCTCGCACGGCCCGGGTATTTATTTATAGGGGGAAAATGTACAGACCAAATGTGATTGTGGAGTACTCTGATATCGTTACCATGGCAACTCCACTCCACTGTACAGTAGAAGCCATTTTATGGCAGTACAGTAGAAGCCATTTCAAGGCACAACAGGCTGTATCATAACAGAACACACACGCTGAGGAGTGTTAGGGACAGGGCCGGATTTTCCTATAGGCTAACTAGGCTTCAGCCTAGGGCCTCAAGATCAAGAGGGGCCTACATTCAAACTGTTAGCAAAATTAAAATTACACTATTCTAAAAACAGTGAACACTAAAACACTGAACCGAAAATAAGGAGAAATTCTACGCATATGACTAATAAACAAACATAAAAATGTATTGGTTAAGATCGTCCCAGCGTCGCGGCAGTTGGGGAGCCCGCCCACGTTCCCGGCACCGGCGGTCAGGCGAGAGGCGTGGCCGCTCCCAGTAGCTGCCCCGTCGACACGGAGCCCACCAGCGGCCAGGCAGGTGAGCGCGAGGGGGCCAAGCCGGGCAGCTGAGCACAGCAGGGGAGGCGGCTAGCCTCGCTGCCTTTGCCGCAGAGCAGAGCCACCCTCCGTTGCGAGGCCAGCTATATATATCGATATATATTGATATATATCACAGTAATGATGTATTTTATTGTCTCTCATGTAATTTACAAACTTAAAAATGGGAGGTGAAAGGGCCTCATAAGTGGAATAGCCTAGGGCCTCTTTTCATCTAAATCCTGGTTAGGGGTGTTTTACCCCCACAGTATTTTTTTTTCAGAGAGTAAGTCACCTGTGTACCAAGTTTGGTTGAAATTGCTCGAGGCATTCCCGAGTTATGCTGTAACATACACACACAGGCATATATATATATGTATGTATGTAGTAGGTAGGTAGGTAGGTAGGTAGGTAGATAGGTAGATAGGTAGGTAGGTAGAGAGATAGAGATAGAAATAGAGATAGAGATAAATATAGATTTAGATATAGATATCTATAGAATATATATATATATATATATATATATATATATATATATATATATATATATATATATATATATATATATATATATATATATATATATATATATATATATTCTCCAGTTTTAATGTCTCTATCTAATAACAATTGCAAGGTTTCTCTTCTCCACTTCTGACCTTTTTTTACAACAATTATAAAAAAAATCATTACCCTACTTCCCCTCTTAATATTACAAAAATCCCATCAACATCTTATTCAATGTTTTTCCATTGTCAGATGTACTACTTATTATTTTGTCCCTGACCAAATAGGTCAAATTTGCTATTTCAGCCAGTTCTGCCCCGTTTTATCTAACTGTATTCTATTTTCTTTTCTTTTTTTCATGTACATCAATGCATGATAAAATGTCCCTTCTGTTTTTCACATTTCTAACATTGACTACAAGTTATCTTTATATATCTTGAATAATTTCTCTGGTATCATATACCAATGAATTTCATTTTATAACACTATTATTTTTGTCTAATATTCCAAAACTTTTATTTTTTCTTTGTTTGGCTTCTCCATATTTATTTTACAGATTTTTTCAATTTTTAATTCATTTTTTTCTGTCATATTTGTAGATCTTACATTCAGTCGCTCTTTCTGAGCAGCCAGGTCTCTTTTAACTAATGCAGTTATTGATGCTGTGACATTCCTCCATAATTCCTAAAGCATCCTTTGCAAAGAGTATATTGTATCCCCATTTTATATTACCTGTTGTCTTTCAGTAAATGATCCCTTTCTCTCTATTTCTGTAGCATTTGCTGCCTTTCTAGTTGTAGCCATTTTTATGATTTTTAATTTCAAATCCAAAAAAGGAGGAAGATAGAGTAAAAAAACACAAACTTTTTTTTCTATGTCCATAACTCTTTAGTCCCATTTATCATTCCGTATTTTTAGAATCACACAATGTTTCTCGGCTTCTTAAATTTAGCTATTAGTCCATTTTAACTTTTGTATTCCAGACTTGTGCCTTTTTCCTTTAAATTCTTTTAAATCTTCATAGTTATTTCCTTTCTTTTTACTATAGTCCCATGTGTCAACTTGTAAAGCATTTCCATATCTATTATCGAGTTGTCATGGGAGATAAGGGGGGGGGGAGCACATTCTATGCATACCTTCGGCTAGAGTTGAATCTCAGATTACCATAGCAGGTTTGTGGAATTCTACAAATTGCTGGAGCACCTCGTTAGATAATGTGATTTACGACACAGATTGAGAGGAGAGGAGAAACAGGGGCAAAGTTCAGCCATAACTTATGTGAGGTCAGATCTGATTCCGCTTGGGTATTGCCAAAATGTTGTTCATAATAAATGACTGGATTTCTTTTGAAACTTGGCTCGAGGCTCATGAATTAACTAGGGCATCTTTTGGAAACCTAACACCATGATGGCGAACCTATGGCACATGTGCGAGAGGTAACACACAGAGCCCTCTCTGTGGCATGCGCGCCATTGCCCCAGCTCAGCCAGCTGGTTGTCAAACTTCTGACACACGTATGTGCACCGGCCAGCTGGTCATCTGGTTTCGGGTGCTCTGGCTTGCGCATGCATGTGCATGCATGTGTACTTTCCAGTTTGGACACTCGGTGTCTAAAAGATTTGCCATCACTGCTATAGTACTTCCCAAAGATTGAAGGTACACTCAGCCAGGTGGCTTTGGAGTGAAGATCTCTTTTCACTTTAAATTCTTTCCATTCAAATGTCCTTCAGAAAGTGAAGCAAACCCACTATCCTTTAAATAGACATTGCCTGAGGCATCTTAGGTCTTAGTTCCTCTATACTTCTACTTCTTCCAGGTCCTACAAAGTAGCCCTTCAGAGTTAAAATAGACCATGTTGCAGCTTTCTCCTTGTTGGTTGTTATTTCAGACTATGCTGTTTGGCTGCCAGTATTTGCCTCTGCATAATTCCCAATGCATGGAGTTGTGCTAGTCAAACTACATTTTCATTCTCATTCCTTCCTTTTCAGAATGATAGAAATCTCACAGTAATTTTGCAAATATGCAATCTTTGTAAAGAATGGTGTACTTCTGAATCACATCATAAGTAATATAGCACAAGAAACTCTATGTCAGTGGCCATATGCAACCAGGCACCACATAAATACTATGCATAGAATACATAGATACATAAAATCATACATTCTGGTAGAAGTTTCCTAGGGATGGGCTCCAACATGAGTCAAAAGCTCAGAAAATTAAACCTCTGTTCCCAGTGATTGACCCAGCTTGGATCCTGCTATGTTATCCTGGGGCACATATATTTACCTTCATTTCTGAGACTAGGTAAATCTTATCTTGGTTAGAAGCAATACTGAACTAACCAGGTTTCAAATAGTACAAAAACACACAATGATGAGTTTTTTATGGTTGGACGTAATAATTTACAGTAACAATAAATTTAAAATCCCACAGTCAAATTAAAAATAACCTTCAACAGAACTTTTAGCTGAACAGTTTTTTAAATGTTTCTTTTCAAAGACAACTGCTTTTCTTGAAATAGATTAATTTCTGCACTCCCTTCCAGTCTCTGAGGCTTCTAATCAGTTAATTCTGAAGTGGGTGAGAAGATGTGCAATACGCCAGTTTAGCCTTAATTTTTATTTTCTACCTTTGTTTTAAAAAGATGAACTATTTTTCTCTGTAGCTAAAAGGGAAGGAGAATGGATAATCTGACACTGTATCAAGGGAATAGAACTGTCCTTCATGCAGAAATGGATTTTATGCTAGAGATAAGTGAACATAGACTGATACTCACAAACAGGAAAGTGGTGGAATTCTCTGCCTATTCACTAATGTAGTTTATACCCAACCTGAAACAGGGCTTATAAACCATAATGTGTTGGTGTACACATCACCTCCAGTCAAAACTAAACAAACATTATGAATTTAACATGAAGTGTGAAACCAGTCTGGGTCTTTCTTCAGTACAATTACAGGTAGTCCTCAGGTTACACCCACTGATTTAGAGCTATTCAAAGTTACACTGGTGCTGAACGAAGGAATTCATAACTGACTGTTTTGATGACGTGAACAAAATTTGGACACTTGGCATTCAAGTTGCCAGTTATGTTTTGAAAATGTCTAATTTGATTCATCATTAGAAAAGTAACTGCTTTAATAACAAGTATATTATATTTTTGTGTGCATTTTCTGCAGCGAGAATTTGTACTTTATGCAATATAACATTACATATACAGTATCTGTAATAGAGGAATAATTAAGGAGGGAGAAGGGGAAACAAAGATGATTTGCAAATTGCTTCCTTTTGCTCAAAAACCCAATTATAAGATGCATTTTGTTTTTAAAATGAGCAAGATTCCTTTCTTAAAAGAAAATATTACTGATAGCAAGGTATTTATATAGTAGAGCATAGTTGTGCAAGAGCACATGTGACAATTATGTCACAAAAATACCGCACTGATTTTAATCAATTGCTACAGATTTCAGATTACTTACAAGAATTTAAAAAAAATGCATTAGAATCAACAGGGTGAAAAAAAAGATATTCCATTTTTATACTCGCTACCTTGAACATACTTCACATTTAATTTCACCCTACTGCCATGGGCACTGTGTTGTTATGACAGCTGATCTACCACTGAATAGCTGTAAAAGAAAATCAACAAAAGATCGCTTCAGTGATTTTCAATGCAATTTATTGGAGCTTGTATCTTGCGGCTGCTGCCACCTGTCGGGGTAATGACACATGATGGGTGATTAAAGTGCAAGTCCTTAAATCAAAGCTGTGCGGATAGTCTGAAGAGGCAGAAAACAACACTTGGAGCTTGTTTATCTCTTACAGTGGGAGGACCTCATTAGGACAAAAACCAAAAAACCAAAACCTTGTGAGACTAACAAGAGCAAATGCTTGTGTCGAGGGGAAATTTTCATGTTTTCAAGGTTTAGCATAAATTTATCTGTAGCTTTTCTCAACATGCACATTACAAAACTACTTATTTGCTATTATGTGCCTGCATGAATTTGATTACCACAAGTGTAGTTCCAGGTGTTTGCCATTTATTTTTATAAAATTGCTGTTTTTAATTTCCACTGGACAGAAATCAAACCTTCCTATTGATATCTTAACCTGCATATGCCTCCAAAAATATATATTAATGAACAATTAGACATTTTTCCAGTTCAGGACAGAATTATAATAAAGAGTGGCATTGGGCAGAACTTCTCAAACAATGTTTTGTGGAAGCTTCTTTCAGGTGGCCTATGGAAAAGTTGTAGGACAGAATATCTGTAGGTGTTTTTGTCATTCAGTTTGGTGATAAAGTTTGAAGAATCCATACACACTAGTGGGGGATTAAGGTCTTTCAGATTATGGCACTAAATAGGAACTAAGATTGATTTGCAGTTAAAATGTGACTGGATGTTTGAAAAGAAAGATAGATAAAACAAATTCTGCATTCAGTTAATCATAAAGCTACATTCAAAGGTTTCCACACATGTTATGTTCATTCAGTACTATATACCATACACTTTATAGCGAAAACTCCAGCTGATTGGGATTGTAGCATGTTAGATTTTTTTTAAAAAAAAGATGATAAAGCCATTTTATCAGACTTACAGTATACCTGCTGTTTGTTAATTGTTTGCTGATGGTTTGCCAAACATAGATTCTACATAAAAAGTAATTTGATTGTTTAATTGTACTTGCTTATTTTAATTTTACTTACTTTACTATGATTATATCAATATAGGATTTCTAGTTTTAAATTATGGCTTTTGCTTATGTAAGATGATATGCTTATTTTATGCTCTTCCAGATAGAGTAAGTTTTCAACAGTGAAATGAGATAAACCCCTCATTATGCAGCATTTACGTCATCTGTGATCTATCCTCTAATAAGCAAATTTTGTTTCAAAAACTGAGTATCTGTATTAGCTTTTAAGTCTTGCATCCCACCTTTCCCTACTGAACTTCCCATTCTTGTGAGCATCTATTTTTGCCTTCTTTATCTAGTACATTCTCCGTAACAGTCTCAAATCATAAAATCAAATGACAAGCAGAAGCACAAAAGGCAAGCACAGTAATTCCACTGAGTCTGCTCAATTTTTATTTCCCTGTCAGCAAACTTTATTGATAATTTAGTACACTTGTTTCTTAGAAACTCACCTGTGACTGCAAAAAATCTTTGGGTCACTTTTTCACAACACTTGACTTAGCTAGCCCTGCTCAGGTCTATCCAAAATGAATTTTAAAATAGTAAAAACAATCCAGATTACTTTCAGACAGTGACGTGCAGTCACTAGAGGCAGAGGAGGCGGGGCCTCACCAGTCTCCTGAGGAAAAGGAAATTATTTTTAAAATAATTAAAAAGGCCAAGGTAGTTGCTCCCAGACTCTAAGTCACAGTGACTCTGAGTCTGTTTAGTGCTAACTGGAGGAGGAGGCTAGAGAACTATGGGCCTCCTTTGCATAAGGAATTTTTCGCCTTTTAAGAGTTAACCAAGGGTTAAAAAGCAAAAAATTCCATATGCAAATGAGGCACGTGATTCTCCCGCCTCCTCCTGCAGAGGGCACTTTGTTTAGAGCCTATTTTAAAACATTTAAGCAGAGTCATCCACGTGGTGACTCTAGCAACAACTAGCCTAGCCTGCCTGGCCCTGGCTAGACCAAATCTAGCATTTTTGATGCAGCTGGAAGGTATGTGGGTCAAAGGGAGGGGGCAGGGGGGAGGAATTCAATTTACTTGTAATTGTAATTTGTTTTTATTATGTGTATGTGCGTGTCTGTGGGAGGGGGGGCTTACCCGCCTCTGCTGGCGCGCGGGCTGGCACAACTATTTTTATTTTTCATTTTTCATTTTTTATTTTTTATTTTATTTTTTAATTTTTTAAAGCCATGCTGCCTTGGCGCACCATAGAGCGAAACATGTCCTGGTTTGTGGCCGGACGGCATGCACTTTAAAGTGCAAGCGTGCTGCCCGGCCACAAACCAGGACATGTTTCGCTGAATGGCTACCCAGCCCGGAAGGCATGCTGGCACTTTAGAGCATGGCCGCCATTCAGTGAAACATGTTTCGCTGAATGGTGGCCGAGCCCTGCCGGCACTCTAAAGTGCCGTCATGCCTTTAAAGTGCCGGCTTGCCTTCCGGGCCGGCTGGCGCGAAGGCATGCCGGCACTTTAGAGCTCGGTTGCCATTCAGCGAAACATGTTTCGCTGAATGGCAGCCGAGCCCTGCCTGCCAGCACTCTAAAGTGCCAGCATGCCTTTAAAGTGCCAGCTTGCCTTCTGGGTCGGCTGGCGCAGAAGGCAAGCTGGCACTTTAAAGGCATGATGGCACTTTAGAGTCTA
The DNA here is from genome assembly GCF_051295495.1 of Thamnophis sirtalis. Classification (NCBI taxonomy): domain Eukaryota; kingdom Metazoa; phylum Chordata; class Lepidosauria; order Squamata; family Natricidae; genus Thamnophis; species Thamnophis sirtalis. The sequence continues at coordinate 53,767,695 of NW_028261388.1, forward strand.
AAGTGCCGGCATGCCGCCCAGAAGGCATGCCGGCACTTTAGAGCTCGGCCGCCATTCAGCGAAACATGTTTTGCTGAATGGCAGCCGAGCCCTGCCGGCACTCTAAAATGTTGATTGTATTCCTCCTTTGCTAGAGTCTCCAAGCAGTAGCAGACGCTGCAGGAGTGATTGTGGGGAGGCTGAGAGGTCTGGGCGACCCTCGTTCCCCAACTTCTTCCCCGGTGATCCCGAAGGTGCTCTGCACGCACTCAGGAGCCCGTCGCCACCACCCATTGGCGGCTTGGTGCTCCTCTGGCTGGAGTAGCTCGATTGGTGCTCGTTCGGCGCTGCCTCGGCGGCTCCACGTGGGTGCGGCGGCCATGGCGGCGGGCACGGAGGGAGGCAGCGGTGGCCCCCCGGCCCTGGTGGCAGGTGAGCGCTCCCCCTGGGAGGGTGGGGGGCTTCAGGGCCAGGGGGAGGGGCGCCCGGGGCGGCAGGGTGGGAGCTTGTGGAGGGACATGGGGGGAGGTCCTGTGGGGAGGGAGGGGGGGCAGGAGGTCCTGCCAAGGGTGGTTATAGATCAGTGATGTGTGGTGAACTTCATGGCCGGTGAGGGTCCCGCTCTATGGTGGACATGGTGCCAGGGCTTCGGCGGGGCTTTTGCGCTTGCCTCACCGGCCATGAAGCTCACCACATGTTACTGCTTTCAGATGTACTTAATTTAAACATTGGAAGGCAGGGAAGCTTAGTACCTGAAAGTAAGTGCTCCCATGTATAAGCTCTTCAACCAAACAAGGGAAATATCTTTTGCAGATATGTTGGTTTCAAATATAAGCCATTTTTTCAAGTTATTGTAATTTATTTCAAGTTTCTTATGAGCTAAATTGTACTTCTTCATCCACATTAGCTTTTATGTTGCTCTATCACAGGTAAAATTTTGTGCTGAGAGCTTCTAATTAGGAAGGAAACAGTGTAGGATGGGGGTGGGTGAGGCTTGCAAGTTTAAGCTCTGTATTTATTGCTAAGCTCACCACACAGAAAATGATGCCTATAGCACATTTCCTCCCCTGCCTCATTCTGAGCATATGGAAAGTCTACTAGAAAGAGACTCTGCAGACTAGATAAGCATATTATATTGGATTAATTAGCCTAGCAGGATGCATTACACTGGAATAAAGCTTGAAGCTTGCTTCTACTAGCATGTCTATACCACAGGACTGGAGCAGATAAGGCAATAGTACAGTGTTTTTCAACCTTAGCAAGTATAAGATGTGTAGACTTCATTTCCTAGGTACTGGCTGCAGAATTCTGGGAGTTGAAGATCACACATCTTGAACTTGCCAAATACTGTATTGAAAAATACTGCAATAGTATCAGCCGATAAGAATGAAGGTAAAAAGGAATTAGAAACCCTGCAAAAAGGCACAAATGTGAATAAAACATTTCAGCTATTTCACATAATTGCTTATTAGTGTATATTAAACACCATATAGATAAACTATGTTCTGGCATTCAACTACTAACTGTCATACAAATGTACAATGGGAACAGAAAGAATGTGTGTGCTGCTCAAAATGTATTTGGGTAGTTCCTAAATCTAAATAAAATAATAAAAATGACTCTATATGGAAGGTTGTTTTTATTTTTCTTTCTAAATGCTAAAAAATATGGCATTTATCTATTCAGAACTGCCTTTAACAATTGCTTTGGAAAAATCAGCATCATCCAAATTGTACAAAGTGCAGTAACTTATCTACTGTCTGGGTATTACATTGGTCAGTTCAAGCTTATCTGGGGGGGGGGGTGCTTCTATTTTATAGTACAAAATAAGTAAATTGGTATATTTTCAGATGTTTCAGATTGCAATTTCCATTATGCTAAATGTGGTAGTTGAATTTACAGAAGCTGTAGCCTAAACATCTGGCAGATATTAAGTTCTATTACTTTAGGGAAGAATGTACTTGGGGATGATGATTCTGGCATATAAATTAAACTCTTTTTATTTATCAATGAATACAATACAAAGTCTAACCATTGTCTTTCCTTCTTTTGTAATAATGTGAACTTAACGGGATTATAACAGCCCTTTTCAAATAATAGCCAAAATAAAAGAACAATAGCAAAAGCTTTTTTTAGTCTGTGTTCTTTCATTGCTTTACTTATTAGCTGTACAACTTTCTCTGCACCAAAATGATTTGGTGTGTGTTCACACACACACAAGAGATAGAGATAGAGATAGAAAGATAGATAGATAGATAGATAGATAGATAGATAGATAGATAGATAGATAGATAGATAGATAGATAGATAGATAGAATGAATGAATGAATGAATGAATGAATGAATGAATGAATGAATGAATGAATGAATGAATGAATGAATGTAAATCATAACTGGCAGATTGAATGTTACATTTTTCATGTCTTCAGACCTCAGGGAAAATTGATTATACAGATTCTTTATTTGCAAAAATTCACTGTGGATTCATTACCAAAAGGGCAGCTTTTGATTAAAAATGTCTAATATTCATTCTGAGACATTTGAAAATTATTCAACTGTTCTCATTTGCTCCCCCTTCCGCACTTCCTAAGCAAAAAAATCATTATTTAGGTCAGTGGTATCAAACTCATGTCATCATGGGACATATCTGGACTTTTTCCCCCTTTGCTAAACCAGGTGTGGCCAGTGGGTAACGCATCTGTCCTATGGGCTGCAAATTTGACAGCCCTGATTTAGGTAGTCCCTGTTGTAGCCACACCTGAACTTAAAAATTCTCTTCTGGTTTTGGTCCAAAATACTTTATTTAGGATTGTAGGCTTAAATACAAATCAAAAAGAAAGAAAAGAAAGCAAAATCTCAGAAATTCTACTAAGTATCATTTCACCGTTCAGAAATCTAGTTGTTTACTTTGACCATGCAAATGCACAATTAAGAATGTATGTTTGGAGCTAAGAATCACCACTTTCCAAAGCAACATAAATAAAACCTCATGATTCTGACTTGCAGAATATGGACAGTATAACTGTCATTACAATAAAGTATGAAAGTCAACTGAAATGTAAGCACCTCCGTGAAGGCATTCTGAAGCCCTTTCCCGTGATCTTTATTTAAGCTCTGTCCAGGTTTAACATATATTAGCAACATCAAGATGCCTCTCTGTACTCCAAAAATATAATGTTGAAGAAGCTCGTTGATCTTACAGAAATGTTTCACAGACGTCAACCCTTCCCTTTGCCTACTTACACTTCCTCACCTAAATTGTAACCAAGTGATTCAGCTGCAGCAAGAAGAATGTGCAAGTGTGCCTTAGAATGAATGCAAAATATTTTTTTTTCAAATCAGGAGTTGAAAGGTATCCTTTTGCAACTCAATAGTCATTACTATCAGGAAGAATTTCTTACTTTTAACAGTGAGGTACATGGACTTGCTGACGTCAGCCCCCACATCATTGCTGACCTTGCAGAGGTAGTATCCACTATCTTCTTCCAGAACATGCTTGATCAACAAGGAGCCATTTGTCAGAAGCTGGATACGCCCATTCAAGGCAATTGGTTGGAACTGGGGAACTCCAGCACCTATTGGGATAATAAACAAAATAAATCAGGAGACAAGATGCCTGAAAGAAGTAACTGATTTGATTGTTACTGGAACAAAATTGAAGTGACTTAGAAGTCCTTTTAAGTATATATACACACACACAAACACATACAGTACATACATATGAAATATGCAAAAGTTTTTCTTAAAATCTCTTGCAGTAATAATTGATAGGGAAGGTAGACAGGGACACACTTCTAAAAGTTACTTAAATTAAGAGCCACACTTGTAAATTTAGTAACTGCTAAAATATTCAAAAAGTGCATGCAAGTGTCAGGATATTTAAATACACTTCATCCTCAAGTTATGACTAGTCCTTTAATGACTGTTCAAAGTTACAATAGCATTGAATAAATGGTGCATGATAGGTTTTCATAGTTGCGCCTATTGCAGGGTCCTCGTGGTCTTGTGATCAAGATTTCTGACATTGCTTTCCAGCTTCCCCAAAACAAAGTCAATGGGAAAGGTGGCAGAAAGTAAAAAGTCACCATCATGTAAGCATCTCCCTTAATAATAGCAACTGACTCTGACAGAAATGCCATCTCTAAGCGATGCAGCTATATGGCATTGCACTTTACAACCTCTTCACTTAGTAATTCTGGTCTCTAGTACCATCATAAGCTAAAGTAAATGTACCCTGCAAAAATTAATAACTTGATCAATTAATTTTATCACTTTTGTTACAAGCAGGAAGTATTTTAGCATGATATATTACAAAGGGTGGGATATTTATATGCATATTTGCTTTTTGCTGTTATCATTGAGGATTAATTGCACAAAGTGCAATTAATGTGCAAGACTGGAATTTTCACTTAATTGGAATATCCAGTTAGAAATAATCAAGTATTAGACATAATTTTGCTTATAAACAGAAAAAAATTCTTCTGTTATCCATAACAACTCAATAAATAAAACTACAATCTTAAACCCAGGAATTGCAATAACACTCAGACTTCTTTACCATCTTATAGTGTTTTACAGTACTCTCTGGGTGGTTCATAATGACAGCATATTGCCCCCAGTAATCTAGGACCTCATTTTACCACCTCGGAAGGGTGAGTCAACCTTGAGATCAGGATCGAACTTCAGGCTATGGGAGAATTAGCCTGCAATACTGCATGCTAACTATTGCGCCACCAGGTCCATAATATAGAAAGAGATATTCATCTTGTCCTTGACTTATGAAGGGTCACTTAGCAACTGTACAAAGTTACCTTTCTAGAGCTACTTTTGACCTGGATTCAAAGATGTGTCACTTTTCATCCAAGAAGCTTTTTCAGCTCTGACTTGTCCACCCCAAGGATAAAACACAGACACAAACTGAGTAATGTGGTATATGCACTACAATGCAATAGACATGTACATATCTGTACATTGGAGAAACAAAACAACCAGTTCATAAATGCATGCACAACATAAGAGAACAAACCCATCAGGAGAACATTAAGCAGTCCATCTGCATTTAAAAGACAAAGGTCACTCTTTTGAAGACAGCAAAGTCCACATTTCAGACAGAGAGTACCCTTGGTTAGAAAGAGGGGTCAAAAAGGCCATCAATGTCAAAATTGAACAGCCCTCTCTCAACAGAGGGGGAGAGATATAACTTCATCTATCTCCAGTCTATAACATAATCCAAGCAGTTCCAAGAAGGCTCCACACCCATTTACTATACTTAGGTGACCATGAGGACACAGATAAACCTCCAAATAGCCTCAATGTCTCTGTAAAATAATGCAAATGACCATCTATCTGCAAGGAGTATAAACCCTTCCATTCCCCATCATCCAGTCAGTGCTTAAGAAACTTCTTGGATGAGAAGTGAAATGTCTTCAAAGGAAAAATAAGGAAGTCCGGTTGCCTCTTGAAAAAGCACCTTTGGGACAACCTGTATGACTAAGAATCTCCATAGACACCTGGATTCAAAGTTCTAACAGCTGCCAGCCCCCATGTTCATGTGATTGCTGTTTGGGCACTGGCAATTGGCCTGCATTTCTGTATCCCATTGGTAACGTGACCACAATTTACGTTTTCCCCCAGAAACAAGTATTTACTTTCAGTTTCTCGCAAAAAATGCCCATTGTGGACAATGGATTTGCTTAACAATCATGATGATTCACTTAATGATTGCTGCAGAAAAGCTGGCAAAATTGGGCATAGTCACATTGTGACTTGGCACAACTTATAACTGTAATACTGGGCTCAATCATGTTCATAAGTTGAGTACTACCTGTACAAATATTATGTTCATCAACTGGGAGTGCAAATGAGGTACAGCTTTAATGGTGGTAGCCTGGTAATTAATTTACTATGGAACAAAAGTGTTTCCCAAGTTATAGCTTTGAAAAGACAACAGAAGATTTTGCCTTATCCCCATTGTAGTATGGCACCAAATTTATAATCAAAGCACTCTGGAATGATTTCTGTTTGTCAAACAAGAACTTAGCAGATATGATACGGTATTACGCTACTCTACTTAATCTAGAGGTCCATAATCTTTTTTCAAATTAAAAGATACATGACATTTTTCAGTGCTGCATCAGGGGTCCAATCCCCAAGAGAAAGAGGTGGATAGTACTAAAATAAACATGAATTGTCAGTTAGTATGACTTTTTCCCTAAATATTTAATATTGCCCCACTTTTGCTGCATAACAATTTGGGTAGAAACCTTGAGAGACGTTTTAGGACTGCTGGAGTTATGTCCGTATGTTATATTCCAAGTGCATTCTTAGCATATGTCTATACGTAGATGATGATGATTTTTTTTAGAATATCTTGACTCCAGAATGACTTTGACTAACTTATGTTGAAAAATAGAAAATTAATTAAAAAAAGCAGCAAAGTGTCCCAGCAAACACATTATATACCATACCATTTGTTTAAACAACCAGAGCTCCACAAGATTCCTGCCACTAGGCATGGGAGACCAAGTACTTTCAGCCACTTTGGGACTGGATCTGGAACTGATCTCACAATATTGGCTGGTTTGAGAAGCTGTGTCAAATTATTCTGCTGTGCTCTAGTTTATTTAAAACCAGCAGTGTTTTCTCTGAACTGTAGTAAATTTGATAAGCTTGTGGGTAGTCTACTTCCCCCCCCGTACATTCCCCTACTAACCCATTCACAGGACTTTTGCCTCACTTCTCACAGGACTTTTGCCCCACCTATTCCAGGACTCAAGCTGGCTATTTCTTCTGGGCACTTACACACATAAAGGCTCAGATTCTCCTTTTGAAGCCTAATTGCGCCATAATTTTAAAGTATCTCCTCCATTTGATAGGCATTGAAAATTGCAACCAAGATTAGAAGGTTGCCAACTTGAAAAAACGTTGACATTCTTATCATTCTATTTCTCACACCACAAAATATTTTAGATGCAAGACGGGATGGTAATTTGGCAGTTGGAAAACCTTTCTGTGTTTTAGCAAATACACAAATACATGAACTAGATAATATGGAGGTATGGATATTTGTTTTGTTTCTGTGTAGAGTAGGGCTAAGAAGAATAGTGATAGCTCATGAGTCAAGTAACTGGTTGATATGCAAAACACTCTCCCTATTACTGATAGTTTTCTGTACTTCAAGGTCAGCAAAAGTGAGGAACACTGAAGGAAGGGTTAAACTTTTTATGGTAGTTATGTACATTTGTAAATGAAATGGGTCTGCTCACTAGCATCTGTACAATATTTGAATTTGTGATTATCTTCAGGATATTTATACTATAGATAATCCTTGGCTTACAATATCAATTGGGGCTGGAATTGCTGCTGTTAAGCAATGTAGTTGTAAAGTTCAATGTCACCTGACTGCATCACTTGCAATGGCAATGCTAGCAATCTCAGTTGCCCTCCTTGAACAAAGACCATGGGGGCGGTTAAGCAAGGAACCATATGTCTGCAACTTCTGACTTCATGATGATTTTCCCATTGACGTTGTAGGAAACTGATAGGGAAATTGTAGCTGGAAATTGAAATCACATAGCCATAACTAACTGCTATGTCAGTCATAACTCGACATCAAGCACCTAGATTGTGATCACATAACCAAGAGGATGCTGTAACAGCCAGAACTACAAGAATCCTTCATAAGCATTATTCATTCACTGCCGGTATAATTTTTAATGGTTGTAACCCAAAGGCTACCTGTAACAAGAACTCATATCATCTCCCTTATTTTATTTGACTACATTATTTTATTAAATAGTAATGAAGAGAAATAATAGGTATTGTCAAGCCCCTAGGCAAGATTAAGAAAAAGACTAAACATAATTTTGAATAAGGTATTTTTAACATTACCATTTAACATTGGGGTGTCCTGGAAACTCCAAGAAAAAATTTCAATTCTCATCTATAGTGAGACTGAGTCTCTTTGAATGACTTGAAATGCTTCTTCTTAGTTTTCTTGCTACTAGGGTAGTTTCCATTTACAAAATAAGCTGCTAACAAACTCCTCTTCTACCTTTTGATTATGCTTATCCTGCCTCCATTACTTTTCCAACCTCCCTAGAATCTGTCACAGCTGCAATACTAACAAAATGAACATTGCATAATAAATGCACAATAATTATTTGAATTACACCATAATGAGTATTGTTCGAAGAAATACCTTTGGAGTATTTCCAGACAATGGTAGGAACAGGGTAGCCTTCTGCAGAGCAGTTGAGGATCACAGCTTTTCCATAAATCCCATCTTGATCAACTGGCTGAACCACAAATCTGGGGGGAACTAAAAGAAAACAAAGAAAGTAGGATATAATTAGGTTATCACTTTAACTATAATTAGACTACTAACCATGTTTTTTTCTTAATAATTTCTATTGATCCTCAATCAAAACATTGTTTGGCAAATGATATTACAAATATATTTGACAATAAAAAGCCTGATAGTAAGTAAGAACTGCAATACTCAGTGGAATGCATTAATGACCATATTAAATAATATGCCCATACCCGATAGGTCCAGAGGTCTCTGTTATAGCAAGGGAGGAAATCAATGGTGTTTATTATAATTTTCTGTGGTTTCCTAATAAACCTTTTGTACAATTGCTTTTTTAAAATCTAAGAATGCAGCCACCTGCTTGCAGAGCTCTGGCTTTCATCTCCATCTTTCTTTAGTTGTTTACCATAGATATAGCAAGAACATACATCTTAATGTTATACTCTGAGGCATTTAATTCTTCAGAGCATAACATGGTGTAGGACATAGTTATAGTTGAGTTGTTAAAAAAAAGTTAATGTCTCAACAGAATTGTAAATTATAAATAGTTGAATTTACAGTATCCTTAAATACCCATATAGTGACTAATGAACTATAAAGGCTTATGGTAGCCTATTTATAAATGCAGAAAACAATTTTCAAATGCTTTTGTACATAGAGATTGATTCTTTAAAAAGAGAAAAAATTAATATCCTGAAAAGGGAGAATACGGTAGGTTCTTGCTGAACCGATTTTCTGTCTCCATTGAAATTAGGGAAACAATTATGGGTGAACATGAGGAAGATACTTTATTTTTGCAATGGAATTGTTGCACAAATGCAATAAATTAATGGACCAAGACAGCCTTTTTAGAAAGCAACCATTAGTATTTTTTGATTACATGTTCAAATTTAGCATTCTCTTGGACAGAAAGGTTTTGGTGTTCTCATTTTCTCTGGGGTTTCACCGGAAACATTAAAATGAATGTAAAGTAAATGATGCAATTTAGAATGTTTGCTTTTTGTTGTTAAAATACTAGTACCATGTATTGGGGTGCTGCAAATCTAAATTAATAAAAGAAATTTCATTATTCAAAACAAGTCTTATAAAATGTTAGCATAAGTAAGAAGTCACTTTTGCTGGTTTAAGAAAACTCTTTGTTATAAATTGTCATGAGCAAGCTATAAGAAATTTGGCTGATCTCAAAAACTGAGCAGAGTTGGATCTGGTTTATATTAAAATGAGACACCACCAAGAAAAAAATAGAGCACTGGGTTTCCAAAGGCAGCAATTGGAATACTTCTTCAATGTTACCAAAGATGACATGGAGAATTTGACCCTGTTGTTAGTTCCTCTAACCCCCATACCTTTTACCTTAAGCTGTCTACCGTGGACCTTACGCATTTCTTAAGAGGTCCCTAAGGGGGCATGCATAAGCGCACCAGCATACTTACCATCACTGTCCTACTGTCCCAGTTATATGGACTATTTTTATGTTTTTATGGCTATGTTTTGCTTATTTATATCCATTTATTTGTGCCGTTTTTTTCATGTGTTTTCATACTTGTTTGTTGACAAAGAAAGAAAGAGAGAGAGAGAGAAGGAAGGAAGGAAGGAAGGAAGGAAGGAAGGAAAGAAAGAAAGAAAGAAAGAAAGAAAGAAAGAAAGAAAGAAAGAAAGAGAAAGAAAGGATATCTTAAGCTCAACTTGTGGTGGCCACATGACTGAAGGAAAAAGTCTGGCTGAGCTTCAGGGATATGGAAAGTGCTTGGGAGGAGGCATGGGCTTGTTTTCCATGTCTTCTTCTCTAACAAGCATTTTATACTTGTAGATTGCCTCTTAAATACTTGTATATTTTCTTAGGACCATGCAGTCACTATACCATGCACAATTTCTTTAAAGAGATGTCAACATCTGCTCCAAGGCACTTCTCCAGCTTTGAATCTGAAGCACAGTACACCCCTATTAAACTTGAAGGATACTCTCTGGGACAAAAGGAATACCTCTCCCATTTCTTCCTTTTTGGAAAGGATGTATTTTTTCCCATGAAACATCATTCCAGTATATTTTATTCTCACAGAAAAGTTTTTCAGCCATGTAACAAGCAAACTCTTACAAGTTTCATGGTTTATCTGCAGCCCGCTGCCTAGTTCAACGATTGTTCTTTGCTTCTACTTCAAATAAAAAAGCCTATAATTTGAGATCAGAGTACTTTAAAATACCACTTGGATTTTTTGGATTTTTAACAAGGAAAGGAGATGGTGACAGCACAAATATATATATATAAAAATCTGGGCAAATCTTACACCCAGATCAACAATGCTCATTTCCTTCATCTCATACCCCTCCCTATGACTCATTGACCAATCAGAACTGTTTTGGGAGCAAGGGCTCTTTGACACAGAATTGCTGGCCTTCCACAGCTGGAAGGCCAGCAATTCTGTGTCAAAGAGCCCTTGCTATTTGCCATTGATGTCTTTTAATTCATATCCCATGTCAAAATGGGATGGGGAAGGCTGTGCTATCATAGATTCATTGGGATTGCCAATGGGAACTTGAGCAGATCCTTGCCCTTGATTGTGTTATTGCCAGCACTGCCATTGAGTCATTGTAGGTTGTCTTTCTGGTAATATTTGTTTAAGGAGAAGCAGGAAAATTTCACTTTCAAACCAGAATAATGAAATATAACTCCTGGCAGTCTAAGTTAAAGAAAGGAGATGACACAGAGGTGGTATCATGAGAACAATCTACCTGATAAAAGTTGTTTTTAACAACATTTTTTAAAGCTATTACTTAAATGATTTCTCAAAATGTAACTACTATTAAAATCACTTTGGTTAACCTTGTCTTTCATAAATGTACACATTTTTGTGTAGACCTCTGAATGCAGGATGGAGTAGTAAACTTAATCCATTCTTTTCCTTTACCTCTACTAAGTCCATTTTAATGGATTGTAGTATTTCACTCCCACTGTATCAGAAACCTCTCTTATTTTTAAATATACCAAGTATATGCTTCATGAATATGGATTAGTCTGCTTCTTCTATTTTGTTTGAATAATTTTGTTCTGTTCTTCCTTTCCCCTTTTACTAAACTTTGGGAATTTGGTTCTAATGACAAATAAATGAAACTATATATTTCACAAGTTTATTTCAGTACTGCTCTTTTAACTGTTTAACATCCTCAAGATTAATGGCCAACTTACTTTTTACATGACATATTTTCCTTACCTTTATAAGAACCTTCAGAACTCTTTGTCAGGCTACCTAGTTCAGACTCAGCAGAAGCTATTTGATGCACCATGGCTGGATAACAATTACTGTTGCAGATACCTCATTGTAAGAAATGTTTGCCTTTATCAATGTAAGAGCATTTGTCCTACCTTATACTCATTGCTACTTCTTTGTTCTGATTTTCTCACCAATTTTTGATTTTGTTGTTTGTTGGCATAAAAGGCATCCTGCTTTGGGAAAATCTAACTCCCAATTTAACTCCTACACTCTGGAATACTTTTCATTAGACATTTAATTATCAGGTAATGTAAAATATCCAAGAGGTATAATAGGAAAAGCTTATTTCCATTATCCATGTTTTAAAAGTAAACATAGGGATAGCCTTATTTAAGTTACATTTCATTTATATATGTAAAATAAATACGCTAAACATTGTATTAATTTATTAGCTCCAGCAATCTATGGTATATAGTAATCCCATGACAACAGATTGTTTAGTTACTTCCCAATAAACAGTAATAGCCTAAGATAAATCTGACACTACTTATTACTTCCATCATTATCTATGCCCTTTTTCCAGTTGCATAAATAAATAAACAAATATAGTACAAAACATTTTTTTAAAAGATATTTTCTTCAAATACATATTTCTCATAAAAAAGACAAAAATATTTTTGGCATCTTATGATTTTATAATGCTATATTTTTATGGTAGTTAAACCCTATTATTTATCTTAATAATTTTTCAAACATTCTCATTTTTACAAAGCTTAAAACATTCCCTAATTATTTCATATCCTATATTAAAATAAATGTTTTTTAAGACCTTCATAGTAAGATTTATTTGAAATTTAGTTCAAAAGGTTTAAGACTACCCATTTGAATGGGTAGTCCTCGACTTATGACCACAATTGAAATAAAAACCTCAGTCTTTAAGCAATATAATCATCAGTGAGTCATCATCAGACCAAACCCAATTTTACAAATCTTTTTTGCTGCCGTTGCTAAGTGAATCTGGCTTCCACATTGATTTTGTTTGTTGGAAGCTGGCTGTGAAGGTCACATGACCTTGGGACACTGCAATTGTTGTAAATACACACCCGTTGCCAAGTGCCTGAATTTCAGTCCGGTGACTGTGGTGATGTTGCTATGGTCGTAAGTGTGAAAACCAGTCATAAGTAACATTTTTCAGCCCTATTACAACTTCAGGCAATTGCTAAATGAATGTTTATAAGTCAAGGACATCTACAGTCCAGACTTCTGTTAATTCATTTCCATTGTGGATTTTAATTTTTTATCTAGAAATGTTGTAAATTGCTCAAGCAAATTCTGCTGCAATAGAGAGAGCAACAATAAATATATGCTATGGCTAGCTATTATCCTCAGTTAGAAGCTTCATAATCATCAGAATATATTCATGACATTTACGTAACAGTCCATGTATTGTATATTTGAGAAAGAAGTTGAATTTAAATAAAGCATACATATGAAAAATTGCATAGGAAAAATGTATTACAGATAGTTATGTTGCTTATGAAAATATGTACAAATGTGTATAACAGCAACTGCATTTTTGTTGATTTATTTAAAATAAATTATTAGTTATGAAAAAGACAGAAGAGCAGGATAATACCTACTGACTGGTAGTGCTAGGAGCCTCTGTCTGGACGCACCTGGATTTGACTCACAGGCTGCCAGCTGAGAAACATCACCTTAGCATCACAGTGATAGGAGACACCTTCTTAGTAGCTGAGCAACTGATATTTCCAAAACATAAGGCAAGACAGTAATAATCCTTTATTGTATCAGAATTATACAGCTTGCTTATCAATTAGCATAATTTGTTATTTAAAATGGACAGGCTCAAAGCTAAAATGCTACAAAATAATTAATCATATTTCAAATTCTTTCAATTCACCCTAAAGATTTTCTATATATTGAAAGTTGCAATTTCCAAGTGTAAGAACAGACATTTCCTGACCATTGATTGCATTCACTTGTAACATGTTCAGACAAAAGAAATGTGCAATTATTATGGTATATGTGAGAAGACAAAAGAGCAATTATTATACACTCCAGTAGCCTTTAGTTCCATCACAACTGGTGTTTGATAGTATTATTGATGATACTATTGCCACCATTATATTTACCTCTAACAATTAATTGGCTTTGGTGCTCCACAGCTGCTGCGTCATTTCTTGCTATACAGGTATAGTTTCCATTGTGCATAAGGGAAAGATTAGAAATCCTTAAGGAGCTGGTGAAGTCAATGTTGTCAATGGTCACCCCAAGACTGGCTGGGATTGGCCTACCGTCCTTCTGCCAGGTGATTGTAATAGGCAAGTCCCCTGAGACCACAACGCATGGAATGAAGACTCGCTGGCCAATAGAGAACCTTGGAAATTCAAAGGGCTGGATAAAAGGTGGCACTGGAACAAAATAGAGCAAATATGTTGGTCAAAAAAGCATGACTATAAAGATTATCAGAAGAAAATATTTCATCTGTAAGACACCTAGCATGCATTAGGGAAAGCCGTAACAAATAATTATTAATTGTCAAATCTTTACCAATAAAGTGCTGGTGTAAGAGCTGAAGCTGGCAATGGAGGAACATAAATTCTCAGGTTAGACACGACTTTTGTATAAACACGTCTCATCTGACCAAGACCTTTAAACAAACTGGTAAGAAACTTACCTTAGAAAGGAAAAAAGCAACACTTTGAGCACTCTACTCTGTGTTAAGGCTTCTTCTTTGTTTGTTGGTTTGTTTCTTTGTTTTTGCCTGCAATAAAAATTCTAATCCAGCTGAGCTGGGGATGAGGGGTTTCTGCCCTATTAAGCTAATTGTTGAATAGGGAGTTCTGTGTACAATAACTAACTGCAAAGTGTTAACTTTTCTGAGTCAAGATTTCAGCTAGGACATTTAGTGATCAATAAGCATGAAGGGCATTGTCTAGAAAAAGTTGATTAAAATCAGGTATAAATCATAGGTGGCTTCTCAATATTGTACACAACATAGTATGAATAGAAGTTTTAGCAATTATTTTTGAGGTCAGAATTTCTATAATCAACCAATGAGGTCCTAAGACCCTCTGAGAGTAAGACTTGCCCCACTGAAGTTATCTGTCTGATGTGACAACAGTAGTTTTTATGTACTTTTCAAAGCTCTCATGACTGGAAATTCATGCTGAGATGGCATGCAACCTGAAATGCCAAGTTACATTTAACATCTCCATTGCGTTTATTTTTGACAGACAATTTTGGGGCGGTTCAGAGAGAAATATATTCAAATACATGTAAGCCAGACCATAATCTATGGTAGGTGCTTATCGCCTTCATTCCCAATTTTACAAGCAGTTTTAAATTACATGCATGTTTTACCTTTTACTGTCACATGTACACTCTGGCTGGTGGACAGTTGGGGCTGAACCAGAACATTGCATGTGTATTCCCCCTCATCCACCTCCTTCTGTACATCTGAGAGCTTCAGTGTTCCATTGTTTTCAAAGGCTACTTGACGATGATTAAAAGGGAGCAAATTAGAATTCTTATACCACTTGATTGAGTAATAAGGGTAACCAATGACACGACAGTGAATGAAGGTATCCCGCCCTGCTATTGCTGTAATATTTTTCATTGGCCGAATGCTGGCTGGTCCTGTAAAGATAAAAGCAAGCTCTTGAAAATAATGTAGAGGTATAATTAGTTAAGAAAATATTGTTTTCTTTTAAATATATAATTCTTTTAGATTCTGAAAACTGCAGCTTACTATAGTTCCCTCCACTCTTTTAACTTCACAGAGCAACATAAGGGGCTCTTCCTACTTGTTTTGCACTTTTCAATTATTCTCTTCCTACAACAGCCTTATTAATTAATGAATTAATTAAACTACACATTTGGATCACTAAACCTTTATGATTAAAATCTGTGTTGAATTACAAATTAAAAGCTAGTGTAATTTCAGTTAATGCCGGATAAGACAAGACAGATAGAAAGAGTGGCCTGACAATTCTAAAATTAGGGTGAATAGTTATATACAACTGTTTCTAACCTGTTGTATTCCAGAGGTTTCAGTTGAAAATTTATATCACCCTCAGTCAGCAGCTCAATGGGTGTGTGTATTCTAAGTGAAGAGGTATGCTCTGTTACATCTGGCAGGATGAGGATTGAATTACAGATATAAACTGCAATATTCTTAACCTGGATACTTACAATGAATGTTAAGGTCTTAAAGGAAAAAAAAGTCACGCAAGCAAAACAAATTCTATAGTAAGTTAAAAATAGCTGAATTGATTAGTATGTACAACATACATTCACAGTATGTTCTGTTCTTATTTTGTATAATGTCAGTGCAATCTGACACACATTTACTCAGAAGTAGGTAAGCCCTCTCAGTGATGCTTACTCTGAGGAAGTTGTCCTTAGCATTATAGTCTTATACCATTATTCCTTTATGGGAGATAGCATTGGAAAAAAATTCTTAGCATTCTATATATAGCAAAGTTCATACATGCATTTATTTTTATTTTACTATATTGAGGTTTATTTTTTATTTTTTTTGGAGGAGCTGATTTGACAAGCACCTCTTACGTTTATTCGAGCCTGGTAGAGGACGACTCCAGCTGAGTTGTT
Organism: Thamnophis sirtalis; assembly: GCF_051295495.1. Lineage (NCBI taxonomy): Eukaryota > Metazoa > Chordata > Lepidosauria > Squamata > Natricidae > Thamnophis > Thamnophis sirtalis. The sequence goes on from NW_028261388.1 coordinate 53,783,829, forward strand.
GGCAGTACAACGATATACTCCGCCATCTCGGACCTGAGTACTGGAGATGTTTAGGTAGCTGACTACATTCCCCTCAGAGGTGATGATCTGACTAATACGGTGGTTCCCATCTTTAATTATGGGATTTTCATCCAAAGTCCATGTGATGGTAGGAAGAGGAGTTCCTTTCACGTTGCACATCAAAGATACACCCTCTCCTGGGCTTACCACTTTCTCACTGAAGGCTGAAATTATTTTAGGAGTTCCATCTGTAGAAGGAAAGGTATTTAAGTTAAAAAGAGAAGATACATGAGACAATTTACCACAAAAGGGTAACATCTGTTTGGCTCCTCTGTTTTAAGAAAAAAGAGAAGCGAAATAAATATTAGTTTCAAAAAAATAGCAAAATTAGTTCTCATTTTGACCCATACTTATTGCTTATTTTTCTCTTTGCTATTTCATATGAATATTATTCCTTTTATTCAATTAGGCTAATTATAAATTTACTTCTGGGTTAGAGTAGAGGTAATGAAATAAACTAGGAAGGGAACAGAGATGACTTAAGGTACCAAACTTAACTTAGCAAAATTTAACAAAAGTAGAACTTAGTATATCCTTGACCCATGCACAAGGTCTTAAAGAAGTTATCATATGTCTATAAATCTATATATAACTATGGCAGTTTTTTATCTCAACTATTTCTTAAACTCCTCATTAGCCATCTGTGGGTGACAAGGGCTTTTACTATTAACATTAAATGTGTGCATATGGACGTGCATTTAGCAGTGTTTTCCTGCAAGAAATACGTAGGTGTTTAACAGAATAGCTGGGAGGGATAAGAAGAAGGGGCATCTTTGAGGAATCCTGGAGAAGAGTGAAGTGCGGAAAACATCAGAAAATGTTCCTGTTTTCAGATGGGGACAAAAAAAGAATCTGAAGGACTTGCTAATCATGGTAGCGCTTTGATAGCAAGATCTGTGAAGAACTCTTCTTCATTGTACATGTTTGCTGTTTTCAAATAGCTTAATTTGTATTTATGCACTGAGCTCTAGGCTGGATTTGTTAGGTAAAATGGCCTTTACTTGATGGAGAAATTTCGAAAATCAATGAATCAGTAACATAAAATGAAAATTCCACCCAAACATAACTTATTCAATTCCCAGTAGAACCAAATGTGTGATCATCTTAGAAGAAAATTGTGAGTTCTAACCTCTAACATTAGTCTGAACAGGCATGTTTGTAAATATAAAGGTTACAGTATTCCCTTATTGAATCTAGAAGTCTAGTATGTAACACCTGTATGTAACAACCCAATTAAACACATACCTCTAACCTGTCTGAAGTAAGGGTAGATGACACACCAGCATTTCGGAATTAGTACTGGACTTTGTTATTTTAAAGAAACCCTTGATACATTCCCCTCCTAAGACATTCCAAACAAAAGAATAAAACTCATGTTGACTAGCTCATGAATCCTTTTCTCATGATAGTTATAGCCACATATACTTTATGGGTAGAAAATTGTTATGGGATATGAATAAATTCTAACCATTTGCAAGAGTTTGCTAAAATTCTGCTTGCCTCTATTTATATCACCATATTCATCAGTGTTTTGCTTTGATTTATTATGGAAAAATATCTTCAATTTTTTTTAAAAAAAAAAATCAGAAACTTTGAATTATAAAGTTAACAAAGAATTGATAAATGAATTATTTCATGTTATCTCTTTTAGGTAGCACAATATTTAGGAAGATTTAAAAATAATTCAGGCCTGAGAATGCATAACTCTCATGCCAAATAATTGCTCACAATCTGCAAAAAGGACCTGATTAATGATTGTATATGGGCTACATTTGGTTTCATTGTAGCTATAATTACAATTCAATTCAATTTATTAAATTTGTATGCTGCCCTTTTCCCCCGAAGGGGACTCAGGGCGGCTCACAACTCGAACCGGGGAGGGGAATACAGACAAAAGATTTAAAAAATTTAAAAGATTTAAAAGATTTACAATGAATTAGGACAGACCCATACATTAAAATTTCTTTGTGGATCATTCGAATTACTACTACTACTACCATTACTACTGCTGCTAATAGCTAATGTCCTCAAAATGTTGTACACCATTTTGCTCCAAGGGGAATTGCAGTTTAATTCTATCAAAGCAATCACAACATATATAACAAGTTCAAAGTGTCCTTTATGCATACTCCTTGCATGAAACTCTTGAAAGCTCAGATCTGCAATAACTACTGGATCATTGGAAGTGCTTATACTTTCATTTTCTTTTTTCTGGTTTAAGAGAAGGCTTAGAGATCTTGCCACACTGAAGTGTTTTTCAACTGTGTCATTTAATGAACACCAGAAAAAGGTGGAAAAGCCAGTGCCAGTGTCCTCTATTGCAGCATGATTCACAAGCGATTCCAGAATTCTAATATTTTCTGCATGAAACCTATAAAGGTGTCAACTGGGGCTACAATACTCTGTAACAAACCATTTATTCTAAAAACTCCCAGTTTTTAATCTTATCTGAATAAGTGAGGAAGTGTTTGACCAAAAGGGCTACTTGCCTGAGACTTCCGCTTCTTCTCAAACCCTTCCCACCCTCTCCCTGTGTACTAGCACTGTCACTTCACAGAAGACAAACAGCTACAGGCTTTTTATCCTGAAGGGGAATTGACACACAGCTAATAAATCAGAGAATGTGCTTAGTCTGCTCCTTTGCCCTCCACTTAAAAAAAAAAAATTAGACAAGTGACAGGCTTTTTGCAGATGAAAGCAGACATTATTTTCCCAGGGAGACCTGTGTCTTAAAAATCCCCCCTGCTGTTGTACTCTGATAACCTGCACTCTCTCAGCATCATTAAAGATTATCAATATGCTCTTTAAGGCTTTCTTAGTCATGGGAGATGGTTGCCAAGGTAACTAGGTCCACACAGGTAATCTCCTCTCTTTTCTGTGACTATTCTGAAATTAGCTTTCATGCCATGTTTGCATTATAACCTCATTAGCTCTAAACAAATTTATTATTTTCTTCACAATTATTAGGGAGAACATGGTGTCAGCAATTTTCAGTGATTGTGATGGTTTCAAATAATGCCTGGGATGAAATGTACAGAGCACATGTGGACTTACAGAGTGGACACATTTTGAACAACAGGTAGTTGTTCAAAAACATTACAAATAGCATTCAAGAATTTGCTTCTGAGGGAGAGATACTAATGAATTGCCATGTTATTGTTACCCTGATTTATCAAATTCTGTATAAATACTAGTTGATCTTACTACTAAATAATTATGAACAGCATCTAAGAAGTCACCTGGAGATGAACATAAACACAACAGCTGTTTTGAAAAGGAGTACCTGTGGGAATAATGCTAGGAAGATGATGATTTTCTTTTCAAGATATAATTGAATAGGGGGTAGTAGAAGAAAGCAACCACAATATCTAAATAAGAGAAATTTGGTTGGTACTGACTTTATTGTTAGCTTATCATATTGGCATTAATATTTTACAGTATCCTGTCAACTATTCCATACTACGTTGTCATTCATATATATACCTTATAGAATACAGTTATAATCAGCAGTAAATGGCCAGAGTCAGTAATTCTTCCTATCAGTATATAATTGCTGAATCATGATTTCTTGTATTAGGGAGCTGGCACCAAGCTACTGAGAATCTGCAAGAGATTATTTTGGTCTATTCTGTCATCCCCATCAAAGATCTTGAGATATAAAATTAATGTGAAATAAATAAATGAGCAAACTTGTTTTTCCATATGGTCATTTTCTCAACTATCTCTCCATGTTACCTTGAAAGTTTATCTGACTATTCAAAACAGAACACAAAATAACATAACTAGATCAGCATTTTAAAAATGGTGATCCATGGCCTTTATCCAGACTTCATCCTGGGCAGGTGATACTATCTTAACTAGCTGAACTACTGTTTGTTCCCAAGACATGATCAGTCAAAATGCAATCAGTTCACTTCACTTTTTCAAATGAGAGGGGAAAAAACAAACAAACAAAAATAAACCCAAATACATTTTTATAGAATTCGATGGAATGAAGGCTTCTGACATTTAACCTTAGTTACAAGGTGGTAACATTCAAGTGCCTTATCTTTCACTGGTTTGATTCAACAGCCTGCAACATCTCTGGCAATATAAAAGGAATTCCTCATGATGCAAGACAAGGCAAGAAAGCTACAGAGTAATATAAGTAACCCCTTATGCATGTGCACACCACTGCCCAGTGACACTCAGCTGCCTGGCGGAGGTGGTGCAGGCGCCACATGCTGTGTGTGCATGTGCAATTGGCCTGTTTGCCTCAAAAAGCGATAAGGAACGCAGGCGGATGGGCCAAATGACCCACTGTTCTGGTATGGTAGCCGTTGCTCCCAGCTACTACCAGTATACCTGTACCAGGCTGTACCGCCCAGAACCCACCACTGATACGACGTGGGTAAATAGACATAAAACAACATTGTAAGGATTAGGTGTTCAGCAGAATGGTGGCATGAGACATGTCCCTGTCTCTAGATGTTTTGGCATGCAATGCCCTATTAGTAGCATTCCAAGGAGAGGAGCTGAAACAGTTTATGTCCAGAATGTGAGAATTCTGTAGATATTTTCTCAGTCCTCCTTTTGACCTGCACAATATACAGCTTCTCAAGTAGAAGCCAATGGCCGGTGACTTTGTGGGTGCCCAAAACAAAGATGGCAAGACACCATCAACAAAGATATGCAAGTCACGGCCCTGCGCCATGGAGACGCAGCTGACTGTGCAAAGTGGCATTCAATGATCCAAAAAGCAGATCCTGCACTTGCTGGAATACGAGAAGAAGGAGGAAGAGGAAGAGGAGGAGGAGGAGGAGGAGGAGGAGGAGGAGGAGGAGGAGGAGGAAGAGGAAGAGGAAGAGGAAGAGGAAGATACAGGTCCTCAATGGAAGGCAGGCTGGTTGCAATTGTTTTGTTTTTTTTCCTGCAGCTCTAACTATCCAGTGGCGTCTATACCTGTCCGGTGTAAATAGTTATCAAAGTACAGATGACAGACTCAATAATTCCTCCATAGATTTGTTAAAAAAATTATCAAAAGTAAAAAAAAAAAATCTCAACAACTTGATGTAGAAAAAGAAGTTTCGCTTATAAGGAAATAAGAATTTCAGGAAACTGTAGGCTACAATAATGTAGGCTATACACTGCCACAGTTCAGACACTATTTCAACTCATATCAGCTTTAACATGCTTCAGACATCTCTTAAAAGGCCTTTCCTATGAGTGCTACAATGGTATGTTTTTAATAAATATTTTTGAAATTTATACTTTAAAACTAATTTTATATTTTATTAAAATATATGAACATTATTTCAAGATGTCTTTTGAGAACTGTGAAGAGGACAGACATGGATTAACTTTAAGTGTTTACATACATAAAATAACGACTGACCTTCTAGTACCACTTGAACATAGTCTTGTGCAGACATCTTGTCTTTGCGTACAAAACACTGGTATGCCCCACCATCACTTTTGGACATGCCATCCATAATAAGAGTCTCATGATTGATCCCAATGATTCTCACATTATTGCCAGTATTGATGATTTCTCCATTTCGATACCAGAAGAGTTCATGGTCATCTGTTCCAGACACACTGCAGGACAAGGACACACGACTACCAACGCTGCTCTTAACTTTCCGAGGACTGATGGTGGCTTTTAGGGGCTCTGGAAGAAGACATCAAATTCAGTCTTTTTAATTTGGTTACTGATGAGCAAACCAAAAGAGTAATGTTTAACTCACTGAATACCAATACAGGCTATAAATGATAGAAAGGAATCATTTTTAAAAAACACTTCAAATAGCAATCAGAAAGGGTAGGTCAAATGGAGCAGTAAGATAGAGCCTGGAAAATGGCTGCTCTATTTTCAGTTTGTAGAATCTTCTCCTTTTTATAGCAATAGCAATAGCAGTAGACTTATATACCGCTTCATAGGCCTTTCAGGCCTCTCTAAGCAGTTTACAGAGAGTCAGCATATTGCCCCCAACAATCTGGGTCCTCATTTTACCCACCTCGGAAGGATGGAAGGCTGAGTCAACCCTGAGCCGGTGAGATTTGAACCGCTGACCTGCTGATCTAGCAGTAGCCTGCAGTGCTGCATTTAACCACTGCGCCACCTTGGCTCTGTACATTTTTGCTTATATCATTAGTCATATGTAGAAATATACTCGTGTGCAGTATAGTAATGGTTTTATTTTGAGCATGCTCAGCAGTGTTTCTTGAGTTAGTTTTTTTTACCAGATATCTAAGGGCTTGTTTTAAGCACTTTAGTTGGGAGAAATCTCATGTTTTAAAAGAAGCAAATGTTAATGATCTTATACTCATGCAGATCATCTAAGGATAATTTTGACACTCAAACCTTTGTACCTTCTTAATGAGCTAGCAAGATCTATGAATCTTTGAAACAAATAAACTACCTATCACAAATCCATATTCTTGTTTGGAAATGGAGATAATGAAAGTAGTTGTTTTCTTTATACAGGCAAATGTTCGTTTCTAATAGATAAAACATAGGTGGTATTCTATGAGCATAGAGGTTTTGCACAGTAACTAAAAGTAACTTTACTCATAAATTATTAGAAATACTTTATAAAAATATTATGAGGGCTATTGGAAAAGATTTGTTCTCAACACTATGGCAAACATGTTGACATACATTCTGTATACACATGGGACATGTTCTCAATAACACCAATTAAGGTCTTCTTAATCTATATCATTTTTGTGAGATACGATAGGAAACAAAGAAGACCACTAAGCCCTCCTTAGTTTTGCCTTTAGACAAATTGTGAAGAAAAAAAGCAAATGATATTCTGGTAAAAATTCAGAGTAAATTCTTTAATCAAATGTGCCCTTAAAACAGATAAAATTGGAAGATTATGCTTCAAAAAGGTGATTTCTAAGCAAAATATTCCTGTCAAATACTGAAAGTATTTTTTTATTTTTTCCTTTTTGTCTTTTCAACTTCTTTAATCTTAATATATACTGTATATAAGAAGACTTGAATTCTTAATAGGTTAGTGATGCTTATTCTGGGGAAAGCCTTTAGCCCACATTTTCCTTCTACAATCAAATTATCAATGGTAAAAGGACTTCCAGCTGATGTCTCTGCAATATCAGATGCAGGGAAATGGGTTTCCATATTCCCTGTGCTGAGTTCTCTCTGTTTGTGGGCTCTGAGAGAAGCCAAAGGTGCCTTGTAGGGGTGGCGAAGCTAAGGAGGGTCTCCTGACAGGTCGCAGGAGAGATAGCAACTCTCCTGCTGAACCCCAGGCTTTTTCCCCTTTATGCCATGGCAAGGAGTAGAGGCAGCCTAAACATGGCTGCCACAAAGCTGGGACAGCCGAGAAACACCTAAGAACTGTACTGGTGTGGAGTCAGTGAACAATGTCTGGAACTCAGTGAGAAGAATCCTTTTAATTTAAAACTTAACCCCAAAAGAATATCCAGGAAAAGAGAGGTTCAATGCTATTTTTAAAAGCAGCGATTTAACATTTTGAGAAGAATTTCAAAACTGAAGGAAAAAGAATCAAAGGGAGAAGGCAAAAATCTTTAAAAATACAGAAAATTTGATTTCTAAATTGGACAGACATTGTTTTGGATAGGCATTTCAAAATGCTGGAACTATTTACTTAAAAAATTAACATCACCTTTATATTTTGGATTGTTACCATTAAAATTGGATAAAACTGAATATTGAAATTTGACGTAAGAGTGCCACCTGCTGACAAAAGGGAGGCATAACACATTCTCCAAATCCTAAAATAATCCGAAATTATCCACTAGCAAGAAATGAGTGGAATTTGGAAAGAGATTGTATCGATAACTCAAGAGTATTAAGGATACTTTGACAAGAAGCTACAAGGAGATTATTAATAAAATACAGAGCATAGATGAAGACCTGGAAAATGATACAAAGGACAAAACGCCCAGGAAGAGGAGGAGCCAATTGAAAGAGAAGATAAAAAAACAGAACAGATAAACCAAAAAATAAAATGAGATGACAAGAAGAAGATAAACAACAAAAATAATAATGAATGATGAAACAAGCTGAGGGCAGAGTATTTTAATGGAATTAAAAAAGGAACTGGAGTTGCAGGAAGACTTTTTTGGAAGAGAGATAGGGGCAAGAGTAGATATTTTGAAAATTAGATAATGGAATAGGGCAGAGAAGGGGAAAATGTTTAAAATAATTGGTCAAGAAGTGGAAGCAGATAAAGATCCAAGAGAGGAATATGGGAGGCAAGCTAAGAAACGAATAATTAAAGTTTTAAAGCGGCAAGAAACAATTAATAGAAAGGGAATATTTTTAAATATAACAGTAGCCTAATTAAAAATTAGAATAGGGATGGAAACTAGAGAGAGAGAGATTAATGGAATATACATTTTTATATAATAAGGTGAAGTAATAACAAGAGGGGAAATCAGAACTTGAACGATGGTAGTATTAAGCATGTTTGAATAATATGATGATTGGCAAAAAACTAACATATTGAAATATTGAATAACTAAATAATGAAAGATTATAACTCAACAAAAACATGTGTATTATTACCAGAACTATATAAGCTAGTCAAACTTAGTAAATATGATGAATATTATTTTAATTGACTAAAATGTAAGACACTCAGGAGGTGCCCCACTTTTCACGCATTGATATATTTGTAAAAAAATAAAGAATAAACAACTTGGGGAGGAGGGAAAAAAGGATTCCAGTTGTCACCTTTCAAGTAGATCAGAGCAGAATGGGATTATTTTTTTTTGAGGGGGGGGACTGCCTTGTAGGAGCCAGCAGTGACCAATCCATTGCATTCTATGTTAGTATTTTACCAAGACTATACCAAAGTATTCTGAACTAATATGGGTAAGCAATTCAAATAATTATTTCTAGTATTGCGTGTAAAGCAGAGAGTTTTCCTGAGGATAATAAGGTAGTCTATTTTGGTAATGAGGTATTAAATGAAGACCTGCTAGCTAGTTCTGCTATTTAGTACTTAGTACTAGAAGGCAAATGAGTGCCCTGGGAGTCTGCTGTGTAGGTTCTCCACACAACTCAGAACTAGGAAGTTATAGAAAGTTCTTGGTCATTCAAGGAGCCTATATGTGCAGCATATGCTTTCAAGTTTGACTCCATTAAACAGAATTTTGATTGTATTCTAATAATCTGCAGACACTTACGTTTTACATGCAAACGGCCTATCACTTCAGCTGTACCATAACTGTTCCAGACTTCACACACATAGTTGCCTGAGTCTGATGGACGCGTATTTTCTATCAGAAGGCCTGTCACCATTGGCCGGAACCGGCTGTCAGGTTCCCAGGGAACATTGTCCTTCAGCCAGCGATATTTTGGTGCTGGGTGTCCAGATGCTTTGCAAGGCAGCTCCACTTGCTGTCCTGCCATGGCTTTACGATGTTCAAACCCATCCAGAATAGATGGAGCCGAGTTTGCTGGGTCTGGAAAACAGAGTAGTTACATCTTAGATGTCCAATAGAATTAACTGATTGATCTATATGAACATATAGGAAATCTGTTTTTTTAAATCTGATGCCATCCAGATGCATTGACACTGTAACTCAAATTTCATGTTGGCCATACCCAGCTCATTTGGAAGCCAACAGATTAGTGAATATTGATGTTGATCAATATTTAGTTAGTGCCAGTGCCTTGGAGGCTTGGTGAAGAAAAAACAGGACCACAACATTTCTATTCAATCATTCCCCATTTGCCCACTGTAAAGAATTAAAATATGAATAAGCTTGATAAAATGAGTGCTTGTAAAAAAGTTTCCACTAATTTGGTTTTCATCCCATACTACAGATATCCATTAAATAAGTTCTCACAGTTTTTCTGGAGTTGATTGTAAATTTTCTATTATTATTTAAAATACTACCTATGCTGGATCAGAGTATTAAATTGTCTCTGCTTATATGTAGGATGTAATATCCAGAAAAACATTATCAAAAAAGTGCTATAGGTTTTCTTTGATCTTGCTCTCTTAAGAATCACATGAAAATACTGGGAAAATATCACTTGATGTACTACATGCCTTCGGATGTGCAAAGGCTTACAGAGCTCCCCTACAGTATGGAGGTTTTTATATAAATTCATTTTGTGTGCCAGTTGTGCCAGTTGTCCTGGATTGAAACGCTATGCTTATAATCAGTCATGCCTTAATCCCTTCCCATTTGGATTACTACATTGTGCTTTTCAAAGGGCTGCTCTTGAAAAGCATTCAGAACAGAAGTGGGATTCAAAATTTTTTACTACCGGTTCTCTAGACATGACTTAGTGGATGTGGCAGGGGAAGGATACTGCAAAATCCCCATTTCCTCCCCACTCCTGGGGAAGGTTTCTGCAAAATTCCATTTCCTCCCCACTCCTGGGGAATGATACTGCAAAATTCTCATTCCCACCTCATTCCAGGGGAAGGATACTGCCAAATCCCCATACCCACCCCACTCCTGGGAGAAGGATACTGCAATATCTCCATTCCCTTCCCACCCCACTAAACTGTTTTCCAGCTTGTTTCCTGTGCAGGGCAACAAAAGGAGACCCAGCTGATCAGCTGGTAGGCAGCAATAGACTGACCATGCTGATCAGCTGGGAGGCAGCGAATAGATCGATTGGGTGTCACTGCCTTATAGGCTAGGCCTCCCTGCAACCCCCTGGGAGCAAAAATGGGTCAGGGAGGCACAGTACCCCCCATGTGCCCAGGTTTAGGCATAGTAAGCCTCCCTGAACTTACCCGGGAGCCAAAATGGGGCACGTGGGGACTCTTGGAAGGGGCGCGGCAGGCAGGGCCAGCCAGAGGTGGTTTTGTAGGTTCTCCTAAGTATTCAAAATTTCCACTACCGATTCGCCAGATCTGTTCTAAACTGGCTGAATACCACCTCTGTTTCAGAAGCTTTAATGGTCTGAAATGTATACATCAAGATTCAGTCACGGGATACCATTGTGGTTGCCCTGGTTCCCACTAGTGTTCCAAATGCATTTCAAGGTGTTGTAGAGGACATCACTTTTGAGAAGGGTAATCTAGCCAAACCTGTATCTTTTCATAATGCATACTACTTTGGGTACAGTATATCTGATTGTTAACTCTGCTGACTGAAACTGATAGGAAATAGAGACTGATAAAATCTGGGAGCTATGGTTTGTTATTCTGCTTCTAGTATCTGGCATGTTTTACAAATGGTAAATAATGAGTATCACAAGACATACTAAGGATATCCATATACAAATTAAAGCAGAGTACAGAATGTTTTCTTAATATATATTTTTTTCCCCCTGAACCGGGAGGCTCTTGCAACAGTCACTCACGCCCTTGTGACCTCAAGACTGGACTACTGCAATGCGCTCTACATGGGGCAGCCCTTGAAGAGTGTTCGGAGACTTCAGCTTGTCCAGAATGCAGCCGCGTGAGCGATTGTGGGTGCGCCTCGGTACACCCACTTTACATCTATCCTCCGTGAGCTGTACTGACTGCCTATTGGTCTCCGGATACGCTTCAAGGTGCTAGTCGTCACTTATAAAGCCCTACATGGTATTGGACCTGGGTACTTGAGAGACCGCCTTCTGCCAATTACCTCCCATAGACCCATCAGATCCCACAGATTAGGCCTCCTCCGAATTCCATCTGCAGGCCAATGCCGGTTGTCGACCACCCGGAGGAGGGCCTTCTCTGTGGCTGCTCCGGCCCTCTGGAACAATCTCCCCATGGAGATTCGGACCCTCACCACTCTTCAGGCTTTCCGAAAAGCTGTTAAGACCTGGCTGTTCTAGCAGACCTGGGGCTCCTGAGTTCCACCCCTACTCGAATTGCTGTGTGTGTTGTGACTTTTTAAATTGTTTTGTATTGTTGTTTGTTTTTGTCTTTTTACTTTTTGTATTGTGACCCTTCCCTTCTGGTTTGTCAGCCGCCCTGTCCCTCCGGGAATAGGGTGGCATACAAGTCGAATAAACCAACCAACCAACCAAAAAATGTCCACTGCATACCTGATACAAAAAGTCTAGCACTGTTGCTCTGACGTGTTTCTCCAGTGTATCTGTGCCGAGTGATACATCGGTAATTATACAATCCATCTTCATTCTGTACATCTATAATATACAAGGCTCCCGTGGATGTGATGAGAAATCTAGATCCTAAACAACATAAGAATATGTAGATTTTAAAATATGAAAGTGTATTCTCTTATCCAGTATAACTGAAAATTTTACTAACAAGTATTAAGGATACCCATTGTTGACAGTTCAATTTTTAAAAGATTGTTGCATTAGCATTATTTAATTTAAGCACTTTTTCTAAGCAAATGAAAAAAAAATAACCTCTAGTTATTATAGAATTAATCAATACACATTAAGTCAATGTTCATCATAAATGACTTAGGCACTGTAAAGCTATTTTAAGTAAAACAGAACATTTCTATGTTTGCGCTACTTCTGAATACAAAGCTGAGAAACATGTGAATTATATGAACTAATACAGGTAATTATATATGACGATATGTGCAATAACATAGTTTTGGGAAAGGAAAGAAAAAAATTGGAAGGAAAATGAAGAAAAGCCAACATGCATAAAGATGAATTCCTTAAACATAATTTATACCCCACCCTTTCTGTAAATAGCTTGTGCCAGCATCCAAAGGCATTCACTGATATTTTATTCATATAAACTTTTTGAAGTTTTTCTAAAAACTATTGCCAAAAAGATGGCTTAAATTCAGATGGAACATTATACCCCTTAAGCAGCTCTGCAAACATTAAAGATGATGGAAAGGCCATGAAGCTACTGCCTTTGGCCTCGTGCCCTCCAGTTTATTTGAGACTGCTATTCCCAGAATTCTTCACTTGTGAGAATGAAGATAACATAAAAGAAAAGTTAGTGAATAACCTGCAGATGAGTGTGACCTAATGGAAACAGATGTTTCTATCTATGTATGGTCACATAAAGGATGCTGGTAAGCAAACTAAACTATATGAAAGACTGCAGGAGTGAGAAGTGAGAGTGAGAAGGAGTGAGAAGGATTTGACCTGTTTTTTTCTATTTTTCTATCATCATCTAATATATCATGATATATTGATTGATATCTGCCAATGTAATAACCAAAGTACTGCAAAATATAAAACTACATGTAACAATAACACCAGCAATAAATCTTATGGAAATTCTAGGACTAATCAATAAATTCTATGGCAATTCTAGGACTAATCCGTGAATATTATATGGATTTCATAAATGACAATCTGATAAAAATGATATCACTATAATAATTTGAAAAAATATTCATATTAAAAAGACTTTTAAGCAGGAGCAAAGAAGTTTGTAGTGCCATCTGACTTGACCTAGCAGTAAAACTTTCAACGGTATTTAAAATACTAAAGAGAAAATGTCAAATCAAAAGAAATAGGAAGTAGGAAAAAAAAACCAATTAGCCTATCAAATCCAAGGCAAGTGTACAATAACAGCTTTCATAACTGCAACCTGTAAGGATAACATTTACTTGCCTGCAGCAATTTTTAAACTTTTTAAAGCCAAAGTGCTACTAAGTGTTTTGCTGTATGGCATTTAACATTACAGGTGTAAGGACAACTGTGCGTTAGAAGTTGTGTAATCTAAATTTTAGAGACTTGTACTTGATGTTCCACATTCTGTTGTTAATGTACTTCTCTAGCTAAAATCTGGCTGGCTGTCAGATTGGGTTTGATTATGACTTTGCTAGTTTAAGTACCGGTTTCAACAAATTTGGGAGTTCTGATACACAGACACTAGTCTTCTTGGAAGAAACAAGTAATGAATGACATAGTTCATTGTAAGTTCATTCTCTCCACCCACCCCCAAATTTATTTTAACTTGCACAAAATCCCAAGAGAGCCCAAGCAGAAAATTTTAGATCTCGAGTCTCGACTCACAAAAACAATCCAGGAGATATGCCTTCTTCGTTGCTACACCTGCTGCTTGGAACAAACTCCCCCAAGAATTTGGGCAGACCCTGCTCTATTAATCTTTTCTAGAGCTCTGGAAGCCTCACTTTTTCTCTGTCCACTAGACCAGGATAATAATTTCTAGGAGAGTGAGAATTTGTTATGTATAAACTCGGCCATGTGAATGAGTGTGCTTGGTTATTTCGGCTTTGTATTACTTTTGCTTGATTTTGCTTATGTTTGATTTTTTTAATGGATGGACTCTGAACAGAGTCATAAATTATGAGTTAATGTTCTTATAAATTTCTTAAATATGAAATAGTACACAAATTAATAAAGCTATCAGATGTAAAGTGAGTTGTGGGTTAATATTGGTATTACTTGGTTAAGTATTTATAGTCTCCTTTTAAGAAAGTTGGCTGATATTGTGGTTACAATTTATTTTTAATCAAACAATACAAGAAATAACTAAAGCAAATAAAATGTGCCCATATATAAAATAGCAACATCAATTCATACTTGAAGCAGTGCAAAATAGAACTGAGTACTTTTTTTAAAACAAAAGATGAACATCTAAGTAGAAATTAAAATATTTATAAACAAGGTTTAATATCCATACAGTTATGTTATGAAGATATGTTTCTCTTAAATTGCAAGCTTTCATTCTTCAGCTCTTATCAAATGTTCAAAACAGCCAATTTTGCAGTCTATTCACTAAAACTGCCACCAAGTGCATATTGCAAATAGAGATTACTCAAACTTCTTCACATCAATCTAACAGATGCTTTTCTTATTACCACAACAAAGAATGATGCTAAATTTTATGTACCAGATTTAAGAAATCCTGTTATTAAGCTGTGAAAGTTGTCTGATAGATTCAATTAAGTTCTTTCAAGACATTTGTCAGTGATTTCTGATGCAGTCTAGATAAATTTGTGGGCAGAATTCATGCTCTTCTTTTTCTTACACAGTAATATTAGCAGCTTGTATTAATTTGTTTTTTTCAATAGTATATTGACATGCAAAAACACTAAAACTATGCTTCCTGTTATGAAATGAATTGTGTCTTTTGATAGACAACAACCACTACCAAGCCTGCTTAGGCCTGCTAATCAATTTCATTCTGCTTCAACCACATAATTAATACCATGCATACATTATTGTACCAATAGCAGTAACTTGACTGGAATTTATGGGAACACTTTAGATATAATGGTTATTCAGATTAATTTCATACATTTATTTCATAACTTCTTGGATTTCTTCACTTCCACTGAAATAATAAAACAAGTAAGGTATACTAGAGACTGTTTTATTTTTTAAAAAGTTTCACTCCACTTTCTGTGACATTAAAAAAAACAAAAAACTAACCTTTAAATATCACTTGTGTCTCATTAAAAGATTACCAAGCTAGCAAGTAACATAAATTCTTTAGCAAATGGTACATTGGTAAATAACAGATTTGTTGCCATGACAACTTAAACATATTAACACACATATACACTGCCCCAAAGAGCAGTAGCAGCAAATAGAATATCCAATTTGATAGGGGAGGCATGATTATAGGGTAATTCTGTGCCTTCTTACCTCTGGAAACATTTTTCTGAACTCTGACTGCATAGGTTTAACTTGTAAAAAAAACTCAACTTCAAACGAAAGATCTTCAGTCTAGAAAAAAATACTGTTTACTGAATGTAATAAAAATCCAATTAAAGAAAACAAATATCTAGCTTGCATATGACTATTTCTTTTTATTCTCTGATTTTCTCTAGCTAAACATCTTGTTATTGTAATTCTCATTCCAAAGCAAGGGTGATCCATCAAGTTACCTTCCGGCAGTTGATATTAGAAAGTGTTGCTGTGAAAAAAATACAAGAATTACATTCTCAAATGCCCTATTTTCAGTGTTTTATTGTTTGCACAATGCTTCCAATTTTTTTAAAAGGTGAAAGATTTATATGATCTGAAGAGAAATCAGAGTATTATTTGATTTAGGGTTTTACCGATTAATAGGTTTGTTGTTATCGAAATGACTAGCTTATAATATCACTATGTAAAAGTAAAAAGTTGAGATTTGATGTTACTATCTGATTCTACTGCACCAAAAGGAGTGGGAAATCAATGCCTTTTCTTTCTTTTTTCCCCTTTCCCCTTTTCCTTTTTCCTCCCCTATTTTCCTACTATTTTCTTTTGTATTATATATTATAAATTAATAAAAAATGCTTCCAAATTTTTTATAAGACAATTCCACTCTATATTCTCGTAAACCAATAATATGAGCTACCGGTATATACAACTCAATTATAACCCTTTCACAACTACTTCACCACAAAGCGTACTGATACCTTCTATCATCTCTACTAACTTTCTCTGTGGTTTATTATCTGTAAAAACATGAGAAGAGTTACACTTCCGAAAATTTTATTGCACTTCATGGTCAGCATGAGGGCTTGGAGGCTTGCCGAGGTCCATAAGCATGTAGGCCCCCCAATGCCCACTTTTGAAGCCTAGTTCTGCTCTCTAAAAATAAGCAAGCAATGAGTGAAACGAGAAAGACCAATAGCCTAAGTTCCTCTTCTGGGCAACCCAATATATAAGCCACATAAATATTTGTGTCCCACAATAATGTTGCAAGATCGAATCCAGTGACAAACCCAGCTTCGATCTTGCAGAAGAAATATTATTTATTTATCTATTTAGTGGAGTTATCTTGGATGCAATTCATACTCTCATGGTTTCTGATATCCATAACTCCAAAACTTTCACTGTACAAATAATGAAAAACTATTATATAAACAAGGCACAATAATATTACAAACCTAACATACAAATTATGGTAATGAGGAGGATGAATCCCACTAAAACATCATGTGGTAATGGCAGATGTATGGAGTTTGGTTCTCTGTTTTATAATATGCAAAATGTCAGTATGTAAGCCTGCTTATGGTCTACAATAAAGGAACATAACAAGCCATCAAGTCTGTCAAACATCAGCTATTAATGAATCTGAGACTGAATTTCTAGACACTCAATATTTACTGCTGTGCTAGAGATTCTAAAACTGTTAGGCAGATAGATAATTTTAGACCAGGAACTGAAGGAGGAAGGGAACTTCAGACTATTTTGTCCCATCTGGGAATTACCATTTTCTTTCAGAAAATGCTGTATTTTGAAAGTTTTAATTTGCATGTATAACTGTCTTTATCATAGATCTTGGATCGTGAAATTTGAAACTTAAGAGGAAAGGTTGCAATGGTAAAACAGCCTTAGCCATAGGGGAATTATCATACTCATGTAATCCAAACAATGAAACTGCATCATATACTACTGGTAGTCATTGGTTACATTGACTTGGTTACAGGGCTCTGGGTTTCTACCCTGAGGCATGGCATTACCCAATTTTGGAAGAAGGTCTAGTATGCATTAAAAATGTAATGATATGGTATGCCAAATAAACATAGGAAGCCCACCACCATTAATTATAGGAATTCTGTTGAAAAAAATGACTACAGCAAATATTGGATTTTTATAATTGTCAAAAGAGACTAGAATCTGGTAATTCAATGACAGATGCAGCATTTAAAATATATTCATGCAAGTGAAGAGTTATATGCAAAGAAAAGCAGAAACATTTCCAGTCCTAATATTTTACACACTTAAGAACATTTTTGTAAGAAGCCATCCTCTGTATGCTAATCTGCAACCTTAATGTTTCCCTGCATGTGATAAATAATGCAAATTTCCCATGTGTAATGAAATATGCAATATATTATACATGAGCAGAGCTTTGACTTTGAACATAATTGTTATTAGGCAGGCAGTTGTGGAAATAAAACTTCAGCTGTATTAATACCATAATGTAAACAGGAACCATAAAAAAATAACTCAGTCTGATTTATTAGTCACTGAATTAGGAAATTGTAATACAAAACAACTAGCTAGTCAGGATATTTTAGAGTTTCAGTTAAGTAAGGGTTAATGGAGGAAAGAAAAAAAACCCTACATAATCCTGTTTTATATTCTTTTCTCACAACCAGAGCCCTTGATTTAAATTAAAATTAAAATGGTACAAGTAAATTTAATACAGTTAATGTAATTGCAACTCATCTCCTAGATAACTTTTAAAGGTTGCCCCTAAGACTTG
The DNA here is from genome assembly GCF_051295495.1 of Thamnophis sirtalis. NCBI lineage: Eukaryota > Metazoa > Chordata > Lepidosauria > Squamata > Natricidae > Thamnophis > Thamnophis sirtalis. Next base: position 53,801,939 of record NW_028261388.1, read on the forward strand.
AGGGAGAGGGATCAAATGAGACCATAAGACTGTGGGTTATGTGGTGTGATACCAAAGAAAGAGCCAAAGAGATACTAGGGACAGAAGTGTACATCTGAATTTAATTCTGAAAAACATTATCCAATGTATTAAAATATTATTAAAAGAGATCAGATTTATATATGAGAATAGTACAGCCAAAAAGTAAAGAAACCTACAGTTGAATCAGACTGGAGATGTGTGTAGTATTCGCAAAGCAATTCTTTAGAACTGAATAAACTGCAGTTGGAAAGGGAAAAGATTCTGATAATGGTGCAGCTAAATGCTACTTTAAAGATTATTTCCTGTGTCTTCACATACTGTGAAGTATTACTGCATTTTAGCAGAATAATTTTAAACAAATGATATCAAACAAATAAACTTGGCATCTTCAAAGCAGTGTATCCAACTTTACAATAAATTATACTTCCCATTGTCCCTGATAATTTTCCATGCTAGATGACACCAATTAGAGTTGCAGTTTAGATCTCGGGGAAGATATGGCAAACCTGAAGGTGGCTCTATTAAAAGCAGAGACAACTGCCACAGCAAAATGAAGAGCCGGCTATTAGACTGACTCTTTGTAATTCCTCTCTGAACAAGGAGAGGACTTGAGATCATTCAAAAATGCTCCAGACAGTTGCTCCTTATGAGGAGACCACAGGATAGCAGTCTCAGGAGGCTTTACAGCTCTGGGAGACAAGAGAATATCATTTCTATTCAAACCACAATCAGCACCTTTATAGACACAAGCTTCACCTACTTCTTTTTCTATTCAACTTTGGAAATTGCTTGTGAACTGTTTATTAGCTATTAGCACTTTGGCTTGTTAAGTCTTGTTGGAAGAAAAATCCAGTCTGGGTCCAAGCCAGGAGAAAAAAAAATCAATGGAGGTTGGCTACAAGGATATGAGGCCTTTGTTTAGTTGGTTTCCAGAAACTTTAGTGGCAGCAGCATGTTTCTGGGATGGCTGACAAAATGACTGAGTAAATCGGTGGATCTTTATAGGGTTCTGCGATTTTGTGTTTGAGATGCTCCAGGGGGTTGTGCAACGTAATAAGCCTTATGTCTTTTGGTGTCTTCGTGTTGATGGGTAAATCCTATTATGTCCTAAACATCATGCCCTGACCTTAGAATTTGGGTGGAAGAATGTAAATTCTTAATCCCATCAGCTCCAGCCTTCTGTGGGAGCGTGTGGCTGAAGGCAATTAGAATAGAATGAGCTGGAAGGGACCTTGGAGGTCTTCTAGTCCAGTCCCCTGCTCAAGCAGGACAACCTATACCATTTGAGATAAGTGACTATCTAGACCAGTGATGGCGAACATTTTTCGCCTCAGGTGCCAAAAGCACGTCCGTGTCCACCCCCATAATTTAATGCCCCCATGCCACGCCCCCTGTGCATGCACGTGTGGACCCCCCACTGCCCATTGCATGTGCGCATGGCTTTTTTGGAGCCTGGGGAAGGGTGAAAACGCCCTCCTCCACGCCCCTTCCCGAGGCCTTCCAGAGGACAGAAATGGCCCATTTTCTGACTTCCAGTGGGCCTGATAGGTCTATTTTTTAGCTCACCAGTCTCCAGAGGCTTTTTAGTTTATTAATAATTTAATAAAATTATTAAAAATGAGTTGCAGTTTAAAGCATCTGTAGAACATCAAGTTAAAAAAAGTCTCCTCCAAATGAATAAAAACGTTCAAGAAACAAATGATAATATTCACAAGGATATCGTTCCAAGATCCCATCTTGACAATATCATCAACTATACAATTGCTATCAATTCTCATGAACATGTACCACTTTAGTGTAAGCACATTCTTTGTGATTGTTGTACTTGCAAGGTGAGAATAATTTTTACTACTTGGAAACAGAAATATTTTTTTAAAGTCTTATTATTTAAAAAGTGAGGAATATTCATAGAAGTTCTAAAACACTTCCCAAAGCACAATACTCTTCTTTATCAACCAAAATATTTGGCTTCTGTATTTTGATCTACACTCTTTAGTCCACCCCCTACTCCTACCCTGGCAATATGTTCACTTGCCTCCCTGGAGATAAAAGAGAGAATGTTGCAGTGCTACAGTAATTGATTGTGCAATCTGAGCTGCACCTGTGCTATCTATGAAGCAACTAAATATGCAATCTGATTTGCCAAACATTATTAAAAGCTCCCTGATACCACACCATTGCACTGCCCTTTACAAACCATCAGACATCAATTCAAACCCTCAAACCTGATTATCAGCACTTTCTGATGCCACTTCAAAACCATTAGTCTGATCAAAAAGCTGTCCCTTTGCTCCAAGCATATATAAACATCTCCCCACTCTCACTGTTCCTAGTTACATGACAACATTGATGTTACAAATAGCATTAAGTGGTAAATGCTAAAGATTGATAGTTTTGAAATGGCTTATAGGTGATAGTAAAGTATGTGAAGTATCTTCCCAATACTATCAGGTTATGATTGGTTTTCTTTCCTTTCATTGATTAATTCATGCGCTTTTCAAAATCATAATTTTCAATATGACAGATGTATTCATAGATATTAGCCTCCACCATCCAATGTGGTTTGATCAATCATGATTTTCATATACAACTTCTTAATAAGATAGAGAAGGTGTGGACCAAGTTATAAGCTTTAGTCTCACCTAACACAGAGACAATATTCCTTACTAATGGCTATTAATAGTTTGTTTGGTCACGTTTTGTTTAGTATGCTGAAGTAGGAAAACTCTCACCCCCACCTGGGTCACCTTTTTTGGCCCCCTTAGAAAGGCAACAAAATATCAGTTCATCTATAAAATGTTTAAAAAACAAAACACTTTTGACAACACTAAGGAAGGATATTTGAAAGTGAGAAAAACTATTTTTGATGTGACATAAGTTACTTTGGAAGATATTGCATAAAGAGAAGGGGATTTATTTAATAATAGATGACTGATATGTGATTTTATTCCTGGAACTCTTTGAGATATCTAATTTATTGTTTAATGTAATTGTGCCGTACTGTAGATTTTTGCTGTAGTTGACATATTATTAGTTCGTTCAGTAGAAATCTAAGAAAATCATAGTTATTTTTTGGTTGGAATCCTATGTACCAGGAGTTAAGTACCATGAAGCATTGCAGCTGATGTTTAATTATAAGTTCTAGAATATACTGCCAGTGATGTAGAATAATAATCCAATTCAGTGTAGGAGCATGGTGGTAGGGAGGTGGGAGCAGAGAGGGTACATTTCAATCAGATCTTGAAAACTTAGCTCCATTTTTTAAAAATGGAAAATCCAAAGATAAAGTTTGGATTTTCTTAAAACTCTCCTAAAAAGCTTGGTCTCATTCAATTAAAATGAAGTATCCAAACCATGCCAAGAGCCAGTATATTATATGCTGTTTTCATGCCAGTCCATTTCAGATTTTCATATAGTTGGCTACATACAGAAATGATATTTGGCCTATTCTTTTCTTAGCATGAGAAGTCCTGACTGTTTTATCCCTTTAAAAAAAATCATGACTCCTCAGATTTAAGAAGGGTTATTGGTATTAATTTTGACAACTTTATAATGAAGGAATTATATTCAATTCTTTGTGTATTTTAAAATCAATTTTTATTTTTAAAACTTCCTGAAGTTAATTGGTGAGAATCATTGTATATTGCATTGTTTAAACAGGAAGATGCTGGAACAAGAAGAGCAGGGGCACCTTTTCAAAATAATCTGAAAAACAGTAAAAAGTAGGTTAGATTTTTTAGTTGAGGCAATGGGTAAAGAGTGCTGTCATCTAATAAGGTTTGTTCTCAGTAATTACAGTGACACAATCTGATCAGTGAGGACTAAGTATCTTCATCTGAAAGGGATCGGATGAAATTAGTGCTGATGTAATAAGTACCATTTGTCACTATTAGGGAGAGGTGTTGACAGGGCCCTGCTGTTGCCATAGCAACCTTTGCAGTTTGGAATTTCTTTGTGTGGGTTTAAACTATAACAATAGTCTAGGAGCTAAATAAAATATTGTTAAGGTAAGTTAATAACACTCTTTTTTCTGGCTGGGTCATTTAAGGCCACCTACCATAACAGATCACTTGAAATTTTCAAATATCAAAGTACTTTACCTTGGCACCTGAATTAAATCCTGATTTATTGAAAAAATATAGAAAAATAGCAAATATTAATAATATATAGTTAACCGTCACAATAACAGAAAACTAGAAACAAAATGTGGTCTGATATTGAAATATCTTACAGAGCTTACTATGTATTGCAAGGATTTCAGAAAAGAAGTCTTACATGGAAAATGACTTTAAATCCTCTGAGGACCATGTTTATTGTTAATATCTCTCTATACTGAGTGCTTCTTGTTTCTCTTATCTTCCTCATCGTGTTCCACAAAATGCTTCTCTTCTCCACTTTGAGGTGCTTCATTTGATAGGCTCTTACAGGCTCTTCTCTCTTTTCTTCCCACAAAGACACATTGCATTTCCAGCCATTGTAGTATGAATTGTCTTCAGGCAGGGTGACATACATTTCAGATTCCCACAAATCTTCCTTTGCCGTCCATGTTCCCTGAAGTTAATTGGCATCTCTACACACTCATAGCAGATACATAGCCTGCCATAGGGCCCTGTTCATATACTCTCTAAACTAACTGTGTGGAGACCTAGCTTATTGATGTCTTATGTATAATTAAATTATGATGACTTCACAGATACATTTTCTACAGGATCATATTGACTTTAGCCTGGACTTCAGGCTTTACAAAAGTGCATATATTGCCACTGAAACTGAGTCCAACTGAGTCTTGCTGTCTTTCCTTTTCCTGCCTTAGAGACTTTCCCGGAGAGCTAGGTCCTCACACAATGTGTCCATTTCAGTCTGGTCATTTATGACTCAAAAGAGAAACCTGGGTTGATTTCTTTAACAACCCATTCAGTTGTTTTCTTGACTGGCTATGTTATTCTAAGGAATCTTTGAAAATATCAATATTCTTCCTATCCTTCCTATCCAATTTTTGCTTCCATAGAGTGTCATAGGGAAAACTATTATCTGCACAATTTTGACCTTTGTCATTATAATCATACCATCTGCATAATTTTTCCAGGTCTTTGTGATTGCTATACCAAGTGCTATTCTGTGGCATATTTTTTTGACTGCTTGTTCTTTTACTTCTGGTGATTGATCTTAAAAAGCAGAAACCACCTACTCTTCAATATTTTTGATTCTAAGGCTGCTAATTGAACCTGCTGTCATTACTTTGGTCGTCTTTTTGCTTAATTCTAGTCCCATTTTTCACTCTGCTCTTGGACTTTTTTTATTAGAGTTTGCAGATCATTTGCATTTTTAACTATCAGAGTAGTGTCCCCAGCATAGCACTGTTATTAATGTTTCTACCTCCAGTTTTAAAACCACATCCATCTTCTTCCAGTCCAGCTTCTCTCATATATATATTTTGCATTAAGGTTAAATACTGTAAATAAGGGGACAATATAAATTTGTCACTCCTTTGCTAATCTGAAACTGTTGCATTTTGTCATGTTCTGTCTGTAGTGTCATTTCCTTATCTATGCATAAGCTTCTCATGAGGATATTGAGATGTCCCAGAATTCCCATTTTTCCAAGCACATATCACAACCTGACATGATTGAAATGAAACAACCAAAGGCTTTTCTGTAATCAATGAAGCACATATTGACATCTTTTTAGTATTCTATGGCTTTCTCAGATATCTAATATCCAAATGATGTTGCTTTCCTTGCTTTTAGTTGCTACATTACACATTTTAATGAGATACAGAACTTCCTTAACTTACAACTGCTTGCTTAGTGATTTGAAGTTCTGACAGCCAGGCCTCCATGCAGTCACATGATCACATTGTGGGTACTTGGTAACCAGCCCCCATTTACCGCTGCTTTCAGCATCCCACAATCACAGGACCACAGTTTACAACATTTCTGCTGGAAACTGGTATTCAAGCCTACTTTCTAGCAAAAACACCCATAACAAACAATGAATTTGCTTAATAACTGTCATGTTCACTTAACAACTGCTGAAAAAGTGATGAAATGAGACTAAATACACAGTCCGAGAAAATGGAATACAGAAGCTTACACTATGACTGGGTGCCATAGCCAGTTAGGAAGTCAAAAGAAAGTTCACACTTACACTTTTAGTACCTAACATCAAATTTAAATTAAAATAACATGTTTGCTATTTTAAACAATATTATTGTGGTCTTATCACAATATCATAGTTTAATGTCTTCCTGCACAACAATGGATAATACAGGTAGTCCTCAATTTACAACCATTTGTTTAATGACTGTTCAAAATTATGACAGTGTTGAAAAAGTTACCCATGACCAGCCCTCATATTTACGACCATTGCAGCATTCCTGTGGTCATGTAATCAAAATGTGAGAACTAGTATGTATTTATAGTGGTTGCAGCATCCTTGATCACATGATTGCACCTTCCCAAGGAGCAAAGTCAATTGGGCAGTCAGATTTGTGTAATTATCCCATGATTCACTTAATGACTGCAGCAAAAATGTCAAAAAATCAAGTGCAATTCACTTAATAACTGTATTACTTAGTGCTGGAATCTTTGGTCCCAATTGTGGTTATTTGTTGAGGACTGTTTGTAGAATCTTCATGGATGTAGTGAGAGGCTTCAGCAGAAGTACAAACACAATTCTTGTGAATATTTCAAAGCCAGATAGTAATTTGCCCAACTTCTAGTGGTTAATCTGTTATGTAATTCTTGATCCTCTCCATTTCAGCAGAAACAAAATTATGCACAATAAAGATGCATGCAGCCATTGGGTTCTTTTACATTGTTTAGGTAGGTCACAATTCAACATTTTCTTGGTGCATAATTTGATTTTGCACAGAATTCTTAATAGCTATTGATAGTGATGGCTATATACCAGTTCCAGAATCTAGTAAGCCTCTGAATATTGGCAGCCAGAGAACAATGTCAAATGTCCTTTACTTTTCTTTTGCTTTTATGTTATCCAGATACAACTGGATGGCCACTGTGGGAGTACACGGTGTGTGGTCTGTCAGTGGCCTGCAGAGTTGGCAGCAAAGTCAGACAGCGAGGAGGTTGGGGAGTAACATGGGCCAGTCCTGGAATCTGGGGAAGGCTCGGATGAGGGCTCTGCATCAGGCAGAGAGGGGGCCAGGGCCATCTGGGAGTTATGTGCTGCCTCTGGAGCCTCCAGAGTCGGACATCAGTGAGACAGAGGAACAGGCTCCTCCTGTTCCCAGTGTGCACATGGGCAGAGCAGCCAGAAGGCAAGAACAGTTAAGACAGAAGGGACAACTCAAAAGTAAGGCTTGGAAGTGATTGGCCCCTCCCATAGGACATAAAGGAGGAGCAAAGGCATGTGAGCCTTTGCAGGAAGCAACTTGGTTCATACTGGTCAGTTTACCTTCTGAAGCCCTGTTTTGACTCTTTGCTCTGTGTGGCCTTGCCAAGCTAATTACCAATTAAGTCTTTGGCAGTGTTTCAAGGAAGATAAAGGTGGGTCCTTATCACCTTATCCCGAAAGACTTTGGCAGCCTACTGTAGGACTCTTTACAACTATTTGGGACTCATTACGGGCTGTGAATGAACATAATTCACAGCCTTTGAAATAAAAAGAGGGTTTTTGGGACTAAGCGTGTGAAGTTTACTCTATCAGGAAGCCTAGGTCAGAACATACAGATCCTGTCAAATTCTGTTCTGTTATTATTTGTATTCTGCTCAAATTATATTTGGAGATAAGGGACCAATGGATATTCTTGTAATTTAGTGAACATTTCTTTTGGCAAAGATTTGCTATTATATTTACAAGTAAGGTAAATCATACAACACATAGTCCATTAGTTTTACAAGCACCAAAGTGTATATTATCACCAAATTCCACTGTTTGCAGACTGCTAATGACACACACATTTGCTATTTACTTTATTCACAGTTTTAAATGATTGCACTAAGTGACAGAAAAACTGTTGAAGAAATTCAGCATGCAAATCAAAAGTTTGTGTTAATTAATACAATGAACCAGTAAGTACAGGTATATCTTGTGTGCTTGATAAGGCAATGTTCACAGTGAAGTTGCTTTAAAAGATTCTAGATATTGATGTGGCTGTGAATCTGTATAACCAATTACTTTCCTGATTACTGACACTGACCTAAAAACGTGCAAACAAATGCTGTAATACAAGTTGAAATAGTTTCTTTTATTCCTGTTATTGGTATCATTATGATTATCATTACTATGTTGTTTTGTACGTACACTGAGAACTTTTGCACCAGTGTCAGCTAGCCTGCTGCTTGCTGCCTTAGAAAAGTGAGGAGGGATTAGTGGAGAATTTTTCATTGCAGCTTTGCAATTACAGCCTGAACTTTGCTTCTGTCTCCAAGGCCAGTTCTTCTAGCATTGGTATGCAGAAGCCCTCTGGTTTCCTAGCTACAAAGGGACTGGGATGTACAGTTTGTTTTAACTTGCTGTTTTTGCACACTTGCCTCAGAGCTTGCCTTGAATTTCTTGCTTTCAGTTCTTCCTGGTAAAAGTACTTTTCTCTAATTCTCTGGAGCTGATGATTTTTCTTTCCTAGGAAATGGACAGAGGCAGCCTTGACATTAGGCAAGCTCTACTTTAATGGTAAACCTGGAGACAGAAGTCTACTGTGGGAACCAAGCATCCAATTGTCCAACTATGGAAGTGAGCTGCAGGAAACTGAAGTTATAGCCGGCTCCCCCACTAGACCACACTATACTTGAGATAGGCAGAGAGGAGTTGGACTTCAATGAGAAGCCCATCAGACTCAGATGTGTGAGGGGTGTGGGACAAAGGGAAGATCCCTCCAGGAGGGAAACCCAGAGGAAGCCCTGTTCCTGATATAACAGATGAGGGGAGGTCAAAGAGCCCAAGAACTTCTTGCACAGATGGCTACCCAAGGTTCCTGGTTTACCTCAGACCAAGCTGTGCAAGCCACTCCACCTTCAGGGACCACTCCTCAAAGGAACTGGGCCACAAAGGTCCCAGCCTTGGGGGTTATGTATGGGGGAGAGCAACTGTGGTTCTTCCTGGTGCAAGTCTGGAACTACATGCAGGAGTATGGAGCTGAACTGGAGATGGGAGAAGCCCGAATAAGATGGTTAACCATGGCTCTGGAGGGTGCAGTGGCTGAGTGGATGGTCTCCATCCACAATAACAATGTCCCACAAATGCAGAACTATGACTTTATGGCAGCCCATCACCAATGGTTTGAGGATCCATTGGCTGAGTGCAAGGCTCAGTTCCGGATAAAGACTGTCACCCAAGAGCGATGATTGGTGGCCACATACACCCAGAAGTTCCGAGAGCTGTAAGGGTGGTTAGCCACATGGCCAAAGACATCCTCATTGACTACTTAAAAGATGGCTTTAACGGCACCTATCACATGTGTCTCGTGCGGGCCCCACAAACCCTACAATGTTTATGGCAGAACCATGCTGAAGCACCCCAACCCAGACACTCTGTTTGTAATTCAGGCTGAAACAAGCTATGTGCCTATGGGGACAGTGTAATTGCAAAAGAATGCCCATGGGTTGCTACAGCCATGGAAATACACCTCTAAGAAACTCACTGAGACTGAACAGAAGTGGGTGATATGGAAGAAGGAGGTGTATGCAGTGCGGTGGGCTCTACTTACTTGGTGGTATTTCCTGGAAGGGGCAAGGGCCCCGTTTGAGGTATGGACTGACCATAAAAATCTGGAAGGCCTGAAAACTCTGCACAGGCTATCCCCTAAACAAATCCGTTGGGCTCATTACTGTAATCATTTCAACTGTGTTATGTTTCAGAGGAGAATAATTTTATGGCAGATGCTTTGTCTACGTTGCCCCAATACAACACATCTAAAGCCAAAATGGTCCAACCTGATATCCCCTCGAAGTAGCTAGCAGTCCCGGTAACCACTAGACTTCAGGGGAAGTAGGAGCCTGAGATTCCAAATGAACTGTGTGAGAAGCTTAAAGAAGCACTAAAGGTTGATGAATGGCTTACTACTCATCAGAATGACTGTACCATGCATGATGGACTGGCTTGTGTCCGAGTCAATCTATACATGCCCTCAAACCTGAGGGGCACCATATTACAGGGCACTCATGACTTTAAGTCAGCAGGACATTTTGGATTTATAAAAACCCTGCCCTTGGTTAACAGGCAGTTTTTGTGGCCTTCTTTGAAGAAAGACATTAAAAGCTCTCTGTCCAGCTGTCCAGTTTGTGCTACAGCAAAATGATCTCCAGGTTAATGTTCTAGTCTAATCTCCTGCTCAACCAGAGACCCTATACCATTTTAGGTGACTGGTGATTGTCCAGGCTTTTCTTAAAAACTGCCAATGATAAAATGCCTACAACTTCTGCAGATAAGCTGTTCCATTGCCCTCACTGTTAAGAAGTTTCTCCTTAATTTCAGGTTGCTTCTCTCCTTGAGTTATTTCCATCCATTGTTTCTTGTCTTGCTTTCAGGTGCTTTGGAAAATAGGTTGACCCCTCTTCTTTGTGGAAACTACTCAAATACTGGAATACTGCTATCATGTCACCTCTTGTCCTTCTTTTTTCTAGACTGGCCATACCCTATTCCTGCAACTGTTCTTTATATATTTTTATCTTGAGGCTCTTAATTAGTTGCTCTTTGCAGTTTTTTAAAAATAATTAATTAATTAAATAAAATAAATAAATAAATATTTCTCCCATACATAGCAATAATTAAACACATTTTTTTACAGTCTGGCTGCCCAGCAAAGAAGCAAAGAACAGCATTGTTTCAACACAGTCTATGAACAAGTTTTCATCAACTATACATTTTTGGTTATTTTTATTTGCCTACAAGACTTAGCAGCCATTCAACTCTAGGAGGATATCAAGTTGTTTATGCTAAAATCCCTCCCCCCTCACACAAGCACACACAATCCACCAATAAGGAAAATTACGTACATCCTGATAAACATGCTATTGGCTGGAGGATTTTTTCTATTGCACATATTTATTTGGCGCACACTTTTCATCTAAATATGCCTTGCAAAGCCCAAGAAATAAAGCAATATTGTTTACTTTAATTCATCTTGGAAGCTCAACAGCATAGAAAAAGGAACTATATTTTAATACAAATCTGGTGCTTAGTGCCTATTCTTGTGGTGCTATCAGTGTAGTTTTAGTTCAATTTGTGTGTGTGTGTGTGTGTGTGTGTGTGTGTTATATATCAGATTTGATTATTTTCTCAACAATGTGTATAATATTTCAAGCCACCAATATATCAGTTGGCTAATTTGAAAATAAATAAAACAAATGCAGGAAAATTACCGAGTTAGAAAATTTATTTATCTTTCCGAATCAGGCACATGTGTTATCTTTTGTTTGTCCTGGTTTTTGCCTTGGAGAAGGAAGTTAAGGCAGTATATCAATTACCAGAGCCAAAATTATTCAGGGCAATGATGTCAATAACCAACAGTTCACCAGATTTAGGGCTGAAAAATGCAAAGTAAAAAGTCTTTAAGTCACAAATATGTTGAGGTAAAATTCCAGAATCAAACTAATGCTAGAACCGTGGTTTACCCAACTCCCTGATTTCTGAAAGAGTCTCAGAATTCAAAGCACATTTTGGCACATCCCATTCAAACTATAGGGTGTGAAGTTTTAAATCAATGTTATGCAATGTTTTTATTCCTACATTAATTGCCAACAGTACAAATGTTTACCCATTTGTACCTATTATGAGTGAATGCCATTGCATTCACTCATAATACCTCTGTTCATTCCTTCATTATTCATCATCTGCAGCTTCACTCTAGCCTTTTTGTATTCATCACTCTCCATAACTTTTACATTGTAATGGGCAGACCCTCTGGTGTCTAGCCACATATAGAACCTTTCTTTTTATGCATCTTGCTTTGAAAACAATGGGAGAAGAATATACCTCTTCATATGGTACCTTGGTCCTGCTAGCACCTCCCAGTTTGGTAGGTGGAATAGAGTTTAAGCAGAATACTGTATGTGTTTTACTCTGGATGTTGCTCTACTCACAGATCTGTAGCCTTTAACATAGTATTGACATTGTCACTAAAGGAAGAAAAGACTGAACTTTAGAAAAAAAAAAACCACCATGGTTCTCTGGGAATAAAAGCAAAGTCCAATTTATGATGTACACTTGTTGAGTTTGTGGGAGCATAACTACTGGGAATTATAGCATTAAAGAGACAACCAATGATTATTCTGTTTGAAATCTGTGTCTCTGAATTGTTTTCTTGGACATATTGACTTTACTTGAAAATTTCTTCTCAGCTTTAGAGTCACAGACTATCTTTGACTTAAGATTCTCTATAGAAATTCTGATTTAATAGCTGTTATCTTGGCTATCTGATCTTCTTCTCCTTATTTCCTGCATTTCCATGGAGAAACATAAAGCAGTTTAATCCACTCTTTCAGTACCAAGTCCTGGGTGCCAATTGCTTTCCTGCTCATTGTATTCCGCAAGAGGACTAGCATCATTCAGAACAGAGAATTAAGTAATTTTACACTCTGTGAGGCTCCCATTCTCCCATTGTGCTATCTTCCATAGCACATCCCTCTCTGCTTTAAATTGTTGCAATGAGCATTCTTAACTATGTTTTCTGATAATTTTAAAATTACATTTGTAAAAAATCAATTAAAAATCCATTTCTTAAGTCTGAAATGCTGCTAGTCAAAGTAGCCAATATGCTCAGTGTCAGGTAACTAATTAGTGTCATGTGAGCGAACCAAATTCCCTCACAGGGAAGGGACAAGAGAAAACATTATGTGAACTCTTTGAGAGAACATAGATGAATATCCATCACATTATTCCTCTTTAGAGTAAACAACATTATGTAAAGCAGAGAAAAGGAGCAAGAATCTGTAAGCCAAATAAAACTGTGAGATGAGGAGAAAAATGTAGCTTTGAGAGAAAAAAAATCACAGAATAGTCTCTTCCCCCCCCCCACTGAAGACTTCTAAAGAATTGTAGTACTATTTAATGTTCTACACACTGTGACTACTGATCCCTACAATCATGCTACTGACAACTGATCAGGTGCAGCATCCCACTTCCGTGTGAAGCAGGTACAAATCACAGGAAGCGTGCCAAAGCAATGCCATCTTTCTCTCTAGCTCAATTAGCCAACAGCTTTCTTTTCCTCTCAGCACGATCCTTTTATCATGTCTTCTCATGTTTTTCTGCCAGTTTTTCTATCCTTGTGCATTAGCAGTTGTGCTGAATGCTAATGAAGCATAGCTTAATAGAACTGCAGGAAGTTCTTTTAGTAGTTCCTTTGGCTCATAAAAAGACTGTCAAAGAAATGGTCAAGAAACACATCAGCTTTGATACAGAAGACAATGCAAGATTTGTTTGGCAGAAATCCTTATTTCACCCCAAACCCGTATGAAACAGCATCAACGATTTAACCTCTATATAACAAGATAGTCCTGCTGCTAATAAAATGCATTTAAGTAGAAAATACATCAGAATATGAGAATTTGTTTTAGACTGAGTCAAAGCATTTGTTGAGTTAGCCCAGTACTATATGTGCTGACCTCACTCAACCTCTAAAATACTATAATCTAATAGATTCAGGAGGCACTCATCCTCTTGAGCCATATATCCCACAAGATTCAAACAGGTAGATGAGCCTGCCCTTAGAGATTGGAAACTGAATGATTGCAGGCTTGTCTCAGTTGTGTCACACTTGTTTTTATTGTTGTGCATCCTCTGAACAGTTTATTCCTATATTAGCTACCCCGGGACAACATAGTCTACAAGTTGGGCAATGATTATGCTTATACTTACACACACACATGCCTAGATCAAATAATATTTAGAATATTGTTTGTATCTAGGTCTTGTAATTGGGAAATGATGGCTTTTGGTTAACCTAATTTGTAAATTTAACCATTGTGACTTACTCAATATACCATAATTGAAATAAACCATAGTATAGTAAGTTAACATATTTGTTGGAGACATAATATATAGTAATCTATACTCATGGTTATTAATTGCAAGAGATGGGTTCAGATGGATTCACTGAAAGGCTAACTCAAACCAATGAGAAATAAGAAATAAACAAATCCAGCTAATGAAAAATATATACATGCACATAAAGTATGAATTTATTATTTGATTTCAGCTCATTCTGGTTGCTGTTTATAGAATCACCAATTTTAGGTATAGTCAATAGCAATCAAGTTTCAATTTAGTTCCAGATTTCATGTGAAGCATAAATAATTTTTCTGACATTTTGAACTAATCATGCCATTTCAAATGTTGTCTTCCCTTCAAACCAACTGACAATACATATAGTAACTGAATGAGAAACTTTCACAGAATACTGTTGATAAACACCTATTATTATTATTTTTAAATCTGGTGTTCAATGAAATTCCTAAGTGTTGAAAAGATGGTGTAAATTTTTAGGTTTGCATTCTTAAAAACATGGATGGGTTAGCTTTAGATAAACTATAAGCTTCTTGTCATGTTGTCTTAAGGTTACGCAAAGTTCTCTGATGTGTGACATTACAAAAGGTCACACTGGCTATCTTATAGTAGCAATGTCGGCATATTATTCACCACAACAAGAAAATGATTGAAAACATTTTCCCATGAATTTTAAACAACCTCTTTGACAATTTATTAGCTGCCACAATCTCTACTTGGTATTTGCTTAGCATTATTTGACTTTTTTTTAACTTAAGGAATAAAACAGTTTAAATTATCCATAAATAACAAAAGCATACAATAAAACATTGAAGCATATATGAAGGAGAAATGAAGTTCTTTTACTATAGTAATAAGATGAGAAAAAGGAATGATATGTATGAAAATATTCACTTTGATTTTTAGACTTTCTCATTCCAAGAACCTAGAGTAAGCAGCTATATCAATCTTCAGTCAAATATCTAGGAAGCATTTCAAACGTCTTTCTCAGCCGCATATATAAAACTAGGAAGTGTTCTACAAAAATGAATGTGTAACATCTTTGTTAAAAAACAAAATATTCTTTTTTTCATCATTATCAAACTTTTTGCAGAACATTTCAATTTACTGCTCAGAAATCTGCCACTTTAAGTTAAAAATAATGGCATTTAAATAAAAAGAGAAGTTATAATACAAGACTTGCAAAGCCTTGGGGCTAGACTAGAAAACATTTAGCAGAGAAACCAATGTATTCTTTAAGAATTAGTATCAGTCTTCATGGTATTTTACTACTGTATGACTTTTCCAATTTTAAGATACTCTTAATAAATTATATTGTGACATATTTAAAACAAATTCTTGTTCACACTTCAATTACTTTGAAATTGTTAAAGTGACAACTAGTAGATTCATTGGAATAAACATAGGATACACTAATAGCTTTCCATTTGTTATTTTGATATGTACTGTATAACTGTGAGCAGTTTTCTTCAAAAGCAGAAAGATAAATAGGCTTAAGAGAAGATATAAAAATTCTTATTTTATATTATTATTGCTGTTTAAAAAAATTAGAAAAAGTGTTACAAAAACACATTTGGGGTGCTAGTATAAAAATTTCCCTGTTTTCAGAGATTAAAACAGGGTTTCAAAAAACAAAACTTTTAAAACAAAGCCTAGCATCATCCATTCAAATTGCAGACAGAATATTTTAAGATATCTCCAAAGCAGTATTTCTTTTCAGATAATGAATTATTAAATAATAAAATGGATTGTTAGAAGATGCTTTGATGTCATATAACATAAAACATTTGAGAGAAGAAGAGAGAATTCTCAGTCTACAATGGCCAATTAGTCTGAACAAAAAGAATGAGCAATAAACACATTAATTTCTTTGTTCATCACAAATTACAAAACAAAAACCCAAACCTATAAAAGTGGGAGGAAATGTTCTAAACAGGGTTTTAAACAGCTGTAACTAAATTTAATAATTCTGTTAAATATAATCAAAAACATGTTATCATGGCAACCTGTAACTGTGAATTTCCTCAAAACTTTTATGAGCAAATTACTAAGTAATTAAGAACAAAAGGGAACATCCAATATATAGGTAGTCCTCCATTTACATCCATTCATTTAGTTCAAAGTTACAGCATTCAAAGTTACAAAGGCACAGAAAATAGTAAGTTATAACCGTTTTTCATCCTTATGACTGTTGCAGCATCCTCTGCCACATGATCAAAATTCCGATGCTTGGCAATTCACATGTATTTATGTTGATTGCAGTGTCCTGGAGTCATGTTATCACTTTTTGTGACCTTCTGACAAGCAAAATCAACGGGAAATCCAGATTCACTTAACAACCATGCTACTAACTTAACAACTGCAGTGATTCACTTAACAAACGTAGCGAGAAAGGTCGTAAAATGGGGCAAAATTCACTTAGTGACTATATTGCTTAGCAACAGAAATTTTAGGCTCACTTATAGTCAACGGCAAGGACTACCTGTGTGAGGCTTTCTCACTTGAGTACAGTACTGTACCATTACTCCCAGAATTTTCACAGCAAAGCCCATACATTTAGACAAACTGTGTCATACTGATGTGCTAGAAAAAGTAATAGTAAAGAATAAAATGGCACTAAGGACAATATTGACCTACATTTAATTTAACTGTGAAGACATATACTTATTAAGTTGCAGGATTTACATATCTGTATATATTATATACTTTTGTTTCAGGAATAGAGCATCAGTGGACTTCATTTACATCCTAAAGTACATATGATTCCCCTTTTTTGAAAGCTCTTTTGTAGCTAATTGTCACCTTTACTAAGGTCAACTAAATTAGAAGCATAGAGACCGATCATTTGAATACAAGAATTACTCCTCTCCACTGTAAGATGTGGAGAAAAAGACCAAAGAACCAAGTATGATACAATACTCAATTATCTCTGTATTGTATTCCAGGGTGAAAGATTGGTGGCAAGAGGTCACCTCTGGTAGATCCAACTAAATCAAACCAAAATGCTCTTCCTGAATGTAGATTCCTTAGTCAAAAAACATAGCAGCACCTGGATCTAGAAATCCCAAGCACAGTATTTACAAAGAAGAATTTTAAAAAATCAGGATTTTGTTACTGAATCCAAATCACAAGCTTGCATATGATTAAATAAATAAATATATAGAAATCATGAGCTTTTTGCTTAGTTTTAGGAAGGAAGAAATTTACTTAGTAAATACATAAAATAGTCTTCAATTATCTATTGTGTAGCAAAGGAAGATTGACATGATTCATACATTAAAAAATGAATCCCTTCATATATTTTCTGATTCAGCAAACGAACAATATGTTTTAGAAAAGTAAACAAGGAAAGAACTTTGATGAGTATAAAGGAAGAATGATACATGTACATATTTTCTCTTTCTAAGAATGACCATAAAAGTAGTAGCTTTCTTAAAAGTAAATTTTCATGAGCAATAAGTCACTATCACTTCAAGAGATGATTGCTTTATTGCTCAGCTTCTTACTGTGTAACATGAATATACTGAATTTGTGCTAGGACCAAAAAATGCATTAAATAATGCAATGTTGTTAATTTGTATATACTATAGTTGATCTATCTTTATGTCTTTAATATTAACTTTGTTTCATACAGCTCTGCCATTACCATTCCTGCCCCCATCCTCTCTCTCTCTCTCTCACACACACACACACATATAAACACACATATTCTAACATAGCAGTCTTTACAGTACCCCTCCCTCTACAGAATGAGGATCCTGTTCACATGACATACCCAATTTAGTCAGCCAGTGTCCCTTATTTTTTCTTGTTATATACCACCCAGCATCACTTTAAGTTAGGCAGCTCTATAAATCCATGAAGTAATGATAGCAATACAAAGGAATCTGAAATAGTTATCACTTCCTAGGATTTTTCCTTCTTCACAGAATGGGATTAGAAAATAGAGGGAACCACACAAAACCCTATCTTATTAATAGTGATATATGCACCAAATCAGAAGCAAGAGGAATTTTACAGGAAATTGCACAATAAAATAAATGAATTAGATTATGAAAATATTTGCTTAATTGGGGATTATAACACAATAGCGGATAAAAAGATGTCTATGAAAGTTTTAAAAAAGACTAAAAAAATATGTTACCTAAATCCTTTTTTGAGATGGCAACGGAATATAAACTACACGATATTTGGAGAGAAATACACAAATACACAAAACAAGAAAGCAGTATACCTTCTATTTGAACCTGCAACAGTCTTGGGCATCATCTGGACTACGAAACCAATTAGAGGAAATCAAAATTGAAACAAATGAGTGGGCGGATCATAACCCAATAAAATTAAAATGGAAAGGCCAAAAAAGAAGAAAAAGATGGTTGATGAACCCAAATATCATAAAAGAACCAGAATACACTCAAATGCTAGAGAAAGAATTACAATTATTTCTCAGAATGAACAAAAAAGAACACACCTCAATGCAAAACCTCTGGGATAACATGAAAACATACATAAGAGATCTCACGATTGCCTATATAGGAAGAAAAAACAGAAAACAAAAACAACAACAAGAACTTATGCAAAAAGAACTTAGTGAAGCCAAAGCAGAATTACAGAAAGGCCCGAAGAATAAAACTAAAAAAGAAAAAAGGGAGATGATAAAAAATAAGATTAATTTAATAACCCAAAAAGAGTTAGCACAGAAAATTAAAGAGACCAAACAAAATTACTTTGAACAAGCCAACAAACCCGGACAATGGCTGACATACAGATTAAAAAATGAAAGAGAAAAAAAGAATGATATATCAACTAAAAGATGATGAAGAAAATATTCAACATAAATCGGAAGAAGCAAATTATTCAAAAATATTTCACACAATTATATGTGCAAGATAGTATGGAGGAAACTAAGATAAAACAATATCTAAACCCAGAAAAGATAAATTCAATCTCAAAAGAACAAAGGAAGGCAATAAACAGGCCAATAATGACAGCGGAAGTAGAATTAGTCCTGAAAAACCAGAAGAAGAATAAAACTCCAGGACCAGACGGAATCCCGGTGGAGTTATACAAATATAACCAAATAATATTGGAAGATTTAGGATTGGAAATGTTTAATGAAGTTTTAGGAAAAGCCAAGATGCCCGAATCATGGACGGAAGCAATGATATCACTCATCCCTAAAGAAGAAGCTAACTTACAAGAAATTCAAAACTATAGACCAATTTCACTTTTGAATTCCGATTATAAATTATTTGCAGCAATTATGGCAGGAAGAATTAAACAAGTGCTAAATGAAGGAATACATCAAGATCAAAATGGATTTTTACCTTACAGACACATTAAAAACAATATGAGAGTCATCCTAGATACTGGATATTAGAATATTATGAGGCGCATCCGGAAAAACAATTGGTACTGGTTTTCCTTGATGGACAAAAATAGCAATAGCAGTTAGACTTATATACCGCTTCATAGGGCTTTCAGCCCTCTCTAAGCGGTTAACAGAGTCAGCATATTGCCCCCAACAATCTGGGTCCTCATTTTACCCACCTCGGAAGGATGGAAGGCTGAGTCAACCCTGAGCCTGGGTCCTCATTTAGCATTCAACAACGTAATCTGCAAGTTTATAACAACTCAATTAGGTAGGATGAAATTCTGAGAAAAATTTACAAAAATGATAGAAAAACTGTATAACACCCAGATAGCCAAAGTTCTGATGAACGGAGACCTAACAGATAAGATGCAAATAAAAAAAGGAGTTAGACTGGGATGCCCCCTCTCTCCTTTGCTGTTTATATTCACTTTGGAAATATTGCTACATGAAATTAGGAAGGATCAGAGAATAAAAGGTTTAAGACTCAAAAATGAAGCTTACGCTGATGATTTAGTATTTATTTTAGAGGATCCATTAGAATCTATTTGAATTAATTCAAAAATTAGAAGAATATGGGGAGGTGGCAGGATTAAAAATTAATAAAAGCAAAACAAAAATGATAACTAAGAATATGACAAAAAAGCAAGAAGAGGAATTGGAATTAGTGACTAAAATGCAAACAATTAAGTAAAATACCTGGGGATTTGGGTGTCAGCAAAATGTTCTACCATTAAAGATGATAATTATAATAAACTAATGACACAAATAAAAAAAGATTTGGAAAGTTGGAAAAATATTCAAGTATCACTAATGGGACATATAGCCACAGTTAAAATGAATATTCTACCAAGAATTTTACTTTCATTACAAGCCGCACCTATAAATCCCGGTAAAACTTTCTTCCAGGAATTAAACAAACTAACATCTAGGTTCATCTGGCAAGGACAAAATGCAAGGATTAAACTAAAGTCAATGCAAGACAGCAAGGAGAGGGGAGACTTAGCATTACCAGAATGGGAGTTATACTCACAAGCAGTAACACTAACATGGTTGAAGACTGGATGGAGTTAAAAAATAAAAGAATATTGACCTTAGAAGGTCACAAGAATATTGACCTTAGAAGGTCTGCAAGTAGGTTGGCATACATTCCTATGGGATGGTAAAAACAAAATGCACTTTCAAAAACATCAAATCAGAAACGCACTATTGCAAAACTGGCTCAAAATTTTAAAAAAAATCATTATGGGAAAATCCCGAATTGGCTATCCCTGACAGAAAGGACGACCCACCCAAACTTTACAGATATGAATAAAGTGATAAAATACAAAGACTTAATCAGTGGACAGGGAAATTTGAAAACAATCGAACAATTGGCAGAACAAAACATGGAAGTCGACTGGCTAACCTACTTGCAAATCAAAGCTAAACACAATAACGATACTAAATTATATGACATCCAAATGGAACCACATGCATTAGACAAAATAATTCAAAGTACAGAAAGAAAGATGATAGGGAGAATATATAAATTTCTTCTAAAATATAAAATGGAAGAAGAAATAGTGACGGAACAAATGGTAAGATGGGCATAGAACTTTGGCTACAATATTGAATTAGATAAATGGGAAAAATGGGGGGGGGGGCAAATTTAAAAATGACATTATTGGTAGCATACAAGGATAACCAGTACAAAATGTTTTACAGATGGCACCTACCACCAGCAAGGTTAGCAAAAATCTCAGCAAAGTATATCACCAAAATGTTGGAAATGTGAAATAGTACACGGAACATATCAATATGGTGGACGTGAGGAAGCCAAAAAGTATTGGAAAAAGATTAAAAATTGGTTAGAATCGATAACAGGAATCAAAATTGATTGGAAACCAGAAGTATTTTTATTAGGAATAATGACAACCAAATATAAAAAAGAAATTCAGTATTTAATTTTACACATAATTATGGCAGCAAGGATTGCCTTCGCTCAGAAATGAAAAAATTAAACTGATACCAAGCGAAGATGAAATAATAAGAAAGGTTATGGACTGTGCTAAAATGGACAAGTTAACAAAAGAAATTCAGAGAAAAGGAGAGACAGAATATTATCAGATATGAGAAAAAGGGTTGGAGGAAAGAAACAAGGGTCAATGAAAGAAGCCAATAAAGCCCAAAAATAGAAGTTAAGGAGAATTACCATGTATATATGCACTCAAGAGAGTTTAAACTCATTAGAGGTAATCACCCAATACATCAGATGGATAAGTAAAACAAGAGGGTTAAAAATGGTGAAACTTGAATGAAATACACTATATTGAGAAAAGTATTTGCTCACAACTGAGTCTGGTTATGTGGATGGGTGAGCGAATACTTTTGGCAATATAGTGTACATTAGAAGGAGAAATAATATAAGGAGAATTGTACCAATTTGAAACTGTTATAAGAAGGAACATGAAGTTCGACTGTATTGTGTAAATGTAATTTATGTCTTAAGTTTTGTTTTTGTGTATTTTGTATGTTTGAAAATAAAAAAATATTTAAAAAAAATACAGGGAGTTGTTGACCAACACTGGCTTATAATATTGGGTGCAATTAAGGAATCTTATCCATTCCCAACATTTTTCTATTCCTCATCAATGCTATTTTTGTTGGATTGCTGTTCTGTTTGCCTGTTATGGCAGTCTCAATATAACTGTTGCTTGGGTGAGCAAACCGAGTTTAGCCCCCGTAAATTCCATGGAGCTAGATTTTTCTCCCTCTCTGTTAGATTAGTTTGGGCTGTTCGACCAATATAGCACCCTCCAGTTATAGCACCTAGTTAAGCATCTCACACCTAGTCAAGAAAGGAACTTAAGGATAGTTTAAAATAAAACAATTTTAAGTCTTGCATTACATCACACTTGTTCCAGAATAATAGAGGAGACTTTCTTTAATACAGAAGTTTTTCTGTTACACTGAGAGGTGGCACTGCTAACCAAGCATTACTTTTTCTAAATCTCTTTCTTGAAGGGAAATGGTTTCACTTACACAAGAACATGATTGTATTCCTCCTGGCATTAGCAGTTTCTACATCTATGATCAATGGAGGACCATTGTGCAAGAGGAAAAGGAGGCTTCCGACTCACCCAGATATCCCAAACAGTGATTTTGCTCTGTACAAATCAAGTATATTCTTTTACAACAATTATAAACCTAAAAGCTCACACAAGAAATAATAAAGCATCCAAGAGTCATATAGATACTCACTGCCCCTTAAAAACTTGATTGCAATCAACTGAATTTTCTCCTTTTCTTTGCCCCTGGTAGGGACAAAAAGGACTACTAAAGCTCCAGTCATCCTATCTGCTAGGCTGAACATCAAAAATGGAGGGTGCTTCCAGATGTTCAGCCGAAAGGACTCTTTCTGCACTAAGTTATATTTTTCCATTCTATCTATAATTGTCTGGCTAAACAATACAAAAGGATTTATGCAGTCAGATCCTGTAGAGCAGCTAAGGAAACATTCACATTGTTGGGGCCACTTCAGCCACCCGTTCTGACATTGAGGCATAGTTTTCTAGCTTTAGGAGCATCTGTTATACCTGATATTGCTCCCAGGCACTTTTGGTATGCTGCACAGATGCAGGACTAAAATAACCAAGCGCGTGGGGTTTTTTCCCTTCACATTGTGGTAGAAAGTAAGGTCTACAGCTCTATCCAACACAATCTCAGTGGATCAGGTCATGAACATTAACAATATATACTTGTGTTTGAGAAAAGGATGAAGCCAGCAGGCAGAACAGGGCATGCCCATCAACCATTTCAAAATCATACCTGATAGGGAACTAGCAATAAAGGATGACATTAACAGGTTGTGTGTGTGCTTTTTAAGTAATAATTCCACTACACTGGGAGTGGCCAAAACTTCTAAAATCCCATACAAATCTTTTGTTTTCTCATGCTATTTCTCAATTACATACCATTCAATTTTGCAGAGTATTCCAGTTAGCTGAAATAATCCCAGAGGGAGCTTGTCTAAGCAGAGTAGTTAGTGTATAAGCATAAAATTCAGTGGAGAGAAGAAATCTCTGCATCTACTCACAGCTCTCAATTACCTCTTCAGGGCTCAAAGTCATTTGGGATCCTTGCCATGTGGTTAACCAGTGGCAAAAAAAGATCAGCCTTAATTTCCTGTGAAATTGATGAATTTCTCAAATCTTGGCAAATGTTCTTTACTGCTTAATTGAGCTATGTTAAATTCAAGCCATTACTCTATTGCTCTCTACAATATAATGGTGTTCCCCCTCCCTTGCATCACAAATGTTTTGCAATTTTTTTTCTTGCTCTAAAGCTATTGTGCAATATTTTAAATAGTCATGAGCCATTACTAAGCATAGATTTTTCACCTAGTTTGTTTGCAGATAAATGGCAAATTAATTTTGGAGAGCTGTACCTGCAAAGGCTTGATTTTGTGTATATTGGAGGGGGGGAGAACCCTACATATTTGTAGTTGGAATAGTGATCATTTGAATTGCTTTAGGCACCATGTAAAAAAAATCTACATGATGGATAAAATTGCTCATACCTATTGACATGTCTGAATTCCCATTTCAATCTCTGACTACATAATTACCAAATTATAAATTTGCATTATAAATAAATCCTGCTTTTGATATCTTAGAATCAGTTTGTAAATTAAGTATATTAACCAATGTATATATTTTACAGAATATAATATACAAAAAAAGTAAAAGGTTAATATATTATTTATGTTATTTATATTGGGGGACTTTCATTTTGGGAAAGTTTGTAGATCAATAATAGAAACATACTGACAAAAAAACCTAGAACGCGACTTACAGTTTTATAGGCACCACTCAACTAAATTAACCAATAGGTCTAACTAAGCATGAAGTTAGGTGTATGATACTGAAATTGGGTAACTCCCTATTAAAATATCAAGCAATGTTCCAATTCCAATGAATTTATTTTTCCAAATAACACACTTTTCCAGTCCCTCTATTGTGTCTTAAAAGAGACTTATTAATGAAAGTAATAAAAAAGTATATGATTTTAAGGAAAATGGTTTGAAAATGTGTAAAATGCTTTATAAAGATAAACACAAATAACTAAGTAATATAAAAACATATGCAGTACTGAGATGAACTGCAGCTTGAAAAAATGAAAAGTAGACATAAATCAAACTTAATCAGCACAAAGCATAAAACAAATTCTTTATACTCATTTTAACAACACAACATTGCTATACCAACTGGTGTATGTTCTTCCAAACAGCATACATGTAATTACATTTTATTTATCTATTATTGTTAATGTGGATGTTATACAAAGATAAGAATAAGCTTAGTTTTTACAGATAATAATCTAATTATACTGCCAGGGAAATAAATGTGAAATGATCATGCAAATGCCATTGTTATGTCTTGTCACAATGACTATACAGTGGGGGGGGGGGGGAAATGTGGCATTCTTAAAACACCACAAGCTGTCAGCAATTTTGCTCCCAAATCTTTGTACAGTATTATATATGCATTTTACCTTTTATTTTGTAATGACACCACCATATTTTTCCATATTAATCTATTACTATTAAAGTAGTGGGGTTATAAGCTTTAGTATTAGATTTTAAAATGTAAACAAACGATATAAATCTTAGTTATATGTACCAGTATCGTAAACGATGAGATGACCATAAAGAAATACCTTCGCACTTCTCTGGAAAAACCCCTGACATACCCTTTATTCCATATCACAAAAGAAAAGTATTGAAATCTTTCATCTGATCCCATTGAAACAATGGACATGAACAAAACTCCTAATTGTCAGTGATAATGAATATGTAGTTTTGTTATACAGGTGCTGTCTCTCAGGTTTATTCATCTGATCATAATGTTGTCCTAATTTGGGGCATGGAAACCAGAAAATAGCAGAATCAGATGATATTACCTAGTTTGGTTATTGAAATATCTGCAAGAAAATAACAACCAAGCTCAGAGAGCACCATAGATCCTCAAGTGGATGAATCTGATATTTTTCAACTTTCTGGGCTCAACTCCCACTGCTTTTACTTTGGCCAAAAATTTACCAGAGAACTGTCTTCAGATATATTTTTCTTTAAACTGTCATAGAATAATTGGACACCAATTCAGGATGTCTGGAATGACTTTGGTAGGTATGAATGATCTGTTCATGCTTTAAATGCTTTAAAAATATCATTAATAATATAAAGAATTTAAAAAAAATCTTGAAGTTATTGACCTACAGTGAGTACAGATCTTTACTCCTTTATATGTTTAATTATAAGTAGCTATATAGATAATTTTAGGTTAAAAATTTAAATATCCCAGTCCCTTTTAGATAGTAATATATTTCATTTATTTAGAAAAGAGATCTCTCTACTCTGTTAATTCTGCTACAGAGTGCCTTTAATTTCTGATAGCTGCACTGGAAATGGTAATATATGCAGTAATAATATAAAATATATGTAATAATAACATGTAGAACATATATCTATTAGTTGATGGCATTTATTAGTTAGGCAATAATAGAATAAGATAAAGATAAAGAAAGGATGTAAAGCAAAGAGACAGCAGAGCTATTTGAGGAACAATTTTTCTGATTCTGCCTTTGACAAAGTTTCAATAGCTTATAATTTCACCCTTCAGTGTCACAATTTTATGAGGAGTTTGTTTATTTATCCCCCTCCATCAAATTTGGTACATCATATTTTCCAATATTTAATCATGTTGTGATTTTGCCAACTAAAAGTATACCACTTCTGGAGGAACTATAACCTTCATCCATCTGTCAAATATCTCATTCACCTGGGTAAAAGGAGAAAAACAATTATTCTTTTCCTCTGCTCTTGTTAATTAAAGATAAGAAGGGAGAGTGGTGTTTTCAGGAGATTAGAGGAAGAAATTTGATCTGAGCCAAGAGCTTTCAAGCCTTGCCTTTAAGTTTGAGAATGGCTTTTGTAAAAAACCCAAGTTTTCAAATGGGGCTCAGGAGAACAGAAAAGTAATTATATAGTGTTATAACATTCTATAAAGCAGCCAAGAGTTACAAGTAATGAATGATTGCCTCATTTTAGATTGCATAGCTTGCTTTGGTAGTAGATCCCCTGTGCTTATACCATGACAACTGAAAATCTGACTATAATACAGTTATGACTTTAAACATTCAAATATAAATTATGTCAATGGCAAGAATATTATTATGCATTTCCATTTTAAATATAATAAAAACACTGTAAGGAAAAATATTCTTTCACAATGAGAGTAGAGGAAGAATATAAACAAAAAAGAAAGAAATGTGCACTTAGAAAACAGAAGGCTTTGGGGAAAACTAGAGATTTGGAGTTTGCTTTAATTGCCTGCTTATTCCATCATTATGGTTGAAGGAATGTGGTAATTCGCTAGTATTAAATATTCAAGACCTGGCCTAGTGGAAGTAGTCTTCAGGGATTATTCTTATCACTTCTCTGCCAGTGAAGAACTTAGTTCTGTGGCTCTTCATGTGTGCCTATAAAGGATTCACTTTAATACCAACAAAGAATTTCTTTCTATATGCACATGGGTTTCAAAACATCTTAAGTAACCAAAATACTCAGTAGCCCAAGAGGAAAAAAAACCATGACTAATCAACAATATATAGTGTAAGGATTGTAAAGCCATAGCATAGGGCAGACAGGAAGAAGACTAGCACATCCATGAATACCAACTAGCAATCAAAAGACATAGTGAAAACTCCTTAGTGTCACAACACATGGACAAACTCAATCATAGTTTGAACTGGGAAACTGTGAGCCTCCTCAACCAAGCTAGTTCTAAAAATGTTAGGGAATTCCTGGAAGCTTGGCATTCCAAAATCAGCCATCAATAAACACATAGAAATACATTTACACATCATTCAAAAGAGACTGTACAAAAGCTAAGAATGAAACAAAAATACCAGAATGCCTTTACCAAGATAAGCAGGAATTAACACCATCAAAAAATCAACCAGAAAAGACTACAAAGGAGAAAACCACGCCCCCACCAACATTAGCAGGCAAGCTATTGTATATAAACAGGGAACAAACCCCACACTGATAGTGTTACCTAGTTAAGAAGTGGAAAGTCTGCAAGTCAACAACCAAACTTGAACAGCATCAAGAACACATTTATTAACTTTCTCCATTTTTAACAGTTGAAGACACTTTTGTACATGCTGCATATATGGAATTTGTTATGTCGACAAAGAATCAATCATGTTACACCAGTCATGTTCTTGTTTTACCAAATTAGGTTCACGGCTTGTCCAGCTATGCGTATGGTTTTGCACATTCTTTGTAGTCTGCACATTTTGAGTTGTGATTTATATAACAGGAGTCATATAGTCCTCGCTTGAGAAATAATTGTTTTAATTTCCTTTTTGCTTCAAAAATATACACTGGACAAGTCTGCTTTGAAATATAAATTGAAGAAATTTCTCAACATATAAGTAACAGTACATGTATTGAAATGTTCTGAAATTCTAATATAAAAGCAAACATTCCAATAATGCAATCTCCTTCACAGTTGTCTATGACAAATTTGAAAAAACAAAAGAACAAGGCAAAATTCAAAGAACAAACCAAGGTCAGTTTTATAAGCTATGTTCCCCTTTCTACACTACACTTGGTTTGAGAAAAGAAACAGACTGTTCACAAAAAGAATGTAAACTAATTAGTATTGCTGAAACTGAAAAGATAAAAGTGCTTTTCCACTTTAATAAGGCTTGACTGATACTGACACTGCTTTTCTTTGGTCTTGGTAAGATGAATTAAAAAAAAGGGGGGGGGGTATCATGGAACCTGGATGGAACTGCCTGTTTCAACAGTCCTACAATCAGTCCTATATCCAAACCCAGGAATGTGCTGTTCCCACTAAGTTCCATTTAAACCCTAGGGTTACTTACTAACAAAGTTCTCAGACAGACTTCCTCCTATACATGGGGAACTGAATTCCCCTGCAGTTATTTTTCTGGCTTTTTGCCTCTGTTCCATCTTCATTCAAAAGGCTTGAAGAATATGCCCTGTGTTTGGATCCACCCTTAGCTGCCAGGCTTCTGAAAAGAGGATGCTGCTGGCAATGTTTTCTCCCTGACACCTGGCTCCAAGGATTCTGTGGTTCTTACCTCAACCTCACATGAGCTTCCATCCAGAATGCTATGGCAGAAGCGAGTTCAGTGAGACAAAAATGAAAAAAAAAAAAAATACAAAATCCTTATTTCATCTAAGGGTCTTTTCTCACTCAATTTTACTGTTTATGATATAATATTAAATTACTTAAAAAGAAGAACCATGCAGCGGTAAGAAAATAAGCACTACTATACAAATATATGAATACTTTGATTCATTAATTGTAATAATATAGAGTCTCCTTTATGACTAGAATTAGCTGCTATCTATGGACACTTATCTCACATTTAGTCTCTATGAAAATGTAGGGTTACTTTGAGTTAATATGTATAGAAAGATATACAGTACCAGGAAAGAAGAAAATACAATATCATATCATATCATATCAACACAACACAACACAACACAACACAACACACAGTATATACACATTTCTTATCCTTTTACTAAAGGTAAAAGCCAGCCCCAACCCTGTTAGCCTTTCTGAAGTCTTGGCTTTTGGGCCAGAGATTCTAGTACTGTTTTAATTAAGCTTTGATTTGGAGTAGAGGAATAATGTCTCTGACAGGTTATTGCCAAACACATCCCCTAAAAAAAACCCCAAGTATTATCCAGGCTTATATCAACCTTGTCCACAGGATGCAAAACATCATCTATAATAAAATTGTAAAGGAGATGTTGAGACTGCTAATATATTTTATATTGCTGATGCTGATTTTGATGAATTAGGAAGAATTGTTTTAACTCCAGATCCAATCAACATTCCCAAGATGCAGGAAGAAGCCTCTAATTTGGAATTTTGGATACTTTTACAATCTCACTGGCCAGTTACAAGCAGTCATCTAAAGTTGAATTTTGAATGAGTCATGCAGAAACTCATCTTTTGAAAAGGTA
This sequence comes from Thamnophis sirtalis, assembly GCF_051295495.1. NCBI lineage: Eukaryota > Metazoa > Chordata > Lepidosauria > Squamata > Natricidae > Thamnophis > Thamnophis sirtalis. Next base: position 53,831,350 of record NW_028261388.1, read on the forward strand.
TCTTTCAAAAAGCTAAAGAGATAATAGAGATAATAGAAAGAAGGACTAGGGGAGACATGAAAGCAGTGTTCCAATATCTCAGGGGTTGCCACAAAGAAGAGGGAGTCAAACTATTTTCCAAGGCACCTGTGGGTAGAACAAGAAGCAATGGGTGGAAACTAATCAAGGAGAGAAGCAACTTAGAACTGAGGAGAAATTTCCTAACAGTTGGAACAATTACTCAGTGGAACAGCTTGCCTCCAGAAGTTGTGAATGCCCCAACACTGGAAGTCTTTAATAAGATGTTGGATAGCCATTTATCTGAACCCGTATATTCCTGCCTAGGCAGGATATTGGACTAGAAGACCTCCAAGATCCTTTCCAACTCTGCTATTATATTGTATTGTATAATTACAGAGTTTCACAAGATAGGATTAATCAACTTGAAAACATTGTTAAGAAACACAGAAAAGAAAGGATAGACCCACCCCAACTGAAATAGTTTTGACACAAGGTTCCCTCTATTGAAACAATTTAAGACTTCTGAATATCCCTTTTAATGCAGGGCAAGAGCAGCTCCAATAGTCATTATGGAATTTTTAAAAATCTGATATGAATAGTTTTCACTGCAACCTGATTATGATACGGAACTTTAATCTACATAGGTTTTCAGGATCTTTCAAAATCAAGGCCCAGCCTAGTCATCTTTTTAAAAGAACAAAAACCAAAATGCATATACTTTGTTTCTGTGTTTGTGCATGTGCATGCACGTGTGTGCTCCATGTGAGTAAACTACTTTATTTGCTGTTTTTGTATGTCATTTAAAATTGGTTCTATGCCTTTCTTTCTCTTATGGTCTCATTTCTGATTTTATCTCTAGCAGCTTACTTTAAATATCTCATTTCCGTGGTGCATAACTTTCATTTGTTTTGTTGTAAGTGTCCATGTTTGGCACTAGTAACGTAAGGGATGAATATGCTTTATATGAACACTAAAGGAATCAGCCATCAAAAAATATGCCACAGACTAGTAATAGGTGGGATATCAATGAAGGCATTTGAAAAAATATTCTAAGGCTATGACATACCTATACAAAGAACCGAATCATACAGACAATGCTTTTCTCTATGACACTGTATGTAAGCATAAATTGCACTATAAGGAAGCAGGACAGAAAGAGCATTTATACTTTTAAACTTTACCATTGAAGAAAACTCTTGAGAATGTCATGGTTAACCAAGAAACCAAATAAATGTATAATAGAACAAATTAATACTCACTCAAGGCACAACTGACCAGACTTAAATTATCACATTTTGGACACCTTATACTAAGACCTAGCTTCCTTCTGAAATGGAAAGATGGAAAGAAAGAAGAGAAGAAGACAACAAAAGGTAAATGAATTTATTACGAAAGTCATGGTTGCAGCATTGGGAGACCTGAAGAGTCAGGTTTGGGACAGATCATCTTGGAGAAGATTCATCTATGTATCAACACCAACTTCATACTACATAATCAATAATTTTATAAACTCTGTATGTTTTGTATGGAATTGCAAGAACAAAATATCAGTTTCTCCAAAATGTTTAGATAAAATGAACATTTGCTGTTTAATGTATTATTTCATCACTTTTTTTTAGAATATTTTATTTCCATTTTCATTTTCATAACATACACTCACATGTATACTACACATAGCCAACACCATACAGCATTAAACAATAATTGCATCAGTTCCTCTTATCAACAATGCCCCAGAAAATAGAAACCCATTATAGCTCTTCCGCTCTCCATACACCTCTTTCTTCCACCACCCTCCAACTTTCTATCTTCCCTCCATCATCCCCCTCTACTACTTCCCCTCCCCCTCTACCCCTCCTCTCTCCACAATCCACTCCCCCCCATCCTTCTCATCTTCCCCCCCACCCTCTCTCCCATCCCTCTCTGCCCATCTTTCTTCTTTCCCACTCCTCCTCTCCTTGGTGTATTTCCGCTACATGTCAATATACTTGGCCTATCCTATTTTTAAAGAAAAAGTAAAAAAAAAAAAAAAGTATACATGTAGAGTCAAATTACATTGAAATCTAACACGTCTTAACTAACCTGATATATATCTCTCCCCCCCACCCTCCCCCCCACAACCTACCCCCCCCCGACTTCCCAGAACCTGTACACGGTATAGATTTTTAACAAACACAGTCTAAGATATATTGAGAAAAAAAGAATAAGAGATTAATAACATCTTTACATTGAACTTAGCTCCTCCTTGCTAAACTAACTTTAAACAATTTAAATCATTCCTGATCTTAAGCATAGGCTATCTGGAATTTCTTAGTCCCGTATTTATTTTGTATATAATCAATCCATTTTTTCCAGTCTCGTTTATATCTCTCATTTGAGTGGTCTTTAAGATATGCAGATATTTTAGCCATCTCGGCTAAATTTGTGACTTTCAATGTCCATTCTTGAATTGTAGGCAAGTCTTCCTTCTTCCAGTATTGCGCCACCAACAGTCTTGCTGCCATTATCAAGTGCAAAATCAAGTTAATCTCTACCGCTGTACAGTCAGTAATTATACCTAACAAAAATAACTGAGGAGTAAACTTTATCCTTTTTTAAAGAATATTTTGCATAATCCACCATATTTTTATCCAAAATGCCTTAACCTTTTGGCAAGTCCACCATATATGGAAATATGTAGCATCGAGAGAATCACATCTCCAACATTTGGGTTGTAAATTCGAATACATAGAAGTCAATTTTTTAGGATCTAAATGCCATCTATAGAACATCTTGTAAAAATTTTCTCTCAGGTTTTGGGCTTGTGTAAATTTCACATTTCTTTCCCAAATTCTTTCCCATGTATCCAAATATTCAAAATATTGAAGAACCAAATATTGGTTCTTCAATATTTTGAGCCCACTTTATCATACAATCTTTAACTAATTTTGTTTCGGAATCCATCTGTACTAATACACTGTATATCCTCTTTATATGCATTAAACTTTGATCTCTTATTTGTTTAAATAGATTATCCTCAACTTCCATGAAACCAATTTTTTGATCTGTTTTCCACCTGGCCTGTAACTGCCCATACTGGAACCATGTTTGAATTACCTTTTCCTCTTTTAATACATCTAAAGGTTTTAATTGTAATACACCCCTTTCTAGGGTCTGTAAGAAGCTGTCTGTAAGTAATTCTATCCTGTTTTTGTGCTATATTCATATTTTCTACTGCGTGTCTAGGAATTGCCCACATGGATATCTTGTCATTTAATTTGTATTGATATTTTTTCCAAACCCGCAATAAAGCATTCCTTAAAATATGACTTTTAAAATTTTTGTCCACTTTTTTGTTGTATAACAGGTAAGCATGCCAGCCATATACCAAATCGTGCCCCTCGATATTAAGTATCCTATCATTAGTTAAATCAATCCAACCACTGATTACAGATAATACTACTGCATCATAATATAATTTTAGGTTGGGTAATTTCAAACCTCCCCTCTCACGCACATCTTGCATTATTTTTAACTTTACTCTCGGCTTCTTTCCTGCCCATACAAATTTATTAATACCCTTCTGCCATTCTAGCAGATTCGCATCTTTTTTAAGTATAGGTAACATTTGGAAAAGAAATAAAAATTTGGGTAATAATATTCATTTTCACTGCTGCTATTCTTCCCAACAAAGATAACTGCAACTTGTCCCATTTTTTCATCTGTATACTATGCCAAAGTGGTTCATAATTATACTTATATAATTTCCCATTTGAGGTTGAAATGTTAACTCCCAGATATTTGACCTTTTTAACTATTTCACATCCTATCATTCCTCCTAGTTCTTCCTTTTGTTTAGTATTCATATTTATAGCTAGTATTTTTTGTTTTCCCTAAATTTATTTTAAAACCAGACACTTGACCATATTGGTTAATCGTATTCATTAAGATCATACTAGATTCCTGCGGTTGATCCAATATTATAACCAAGTCATCCGCAAAGGCACGCACTCTGTATTCTTGCTGCCTACTCTTAATTCTCTTTAGACTGTCCAAACCCCGTATTTTGTTCAGCAGTACTTCCAAAGTTATAATAAACAATAGTGGAGACAAGGGACAACCCTGTCTTGTACCTTTTCCAATTTGAAAAGAGTCTGTTAAACTTCCATTGACTATAATTTGAGCCGTTTGCTGTTGATATATTGCTTTGATTGATTGTAGGAAACTTTCTCCTATTTGCATTTTTTGCAGTGTTTTCAACAGGAATTGCCAGTTAACTCGATCAAAGGCTTTCTCAGCATCCAAAAATATGAGCGTGGCAGGAATTTGGTTATTCTTTCCCAAGTATTCTAGTGCATTAATAATTAATCTTACATTACTTTTTATTTGTCTCCCTTGGATAAAGCCTGTTTGATCACTGTGTATCAATTGTTGAATAACCAACATTAACCTATTTGCTAGTATTTTAGTAAAGATTTTATAATCTACATTAAGTAATGAGATAGGTCTATAGTTTTTTGGTTGAGTAATATCTTGGTCTTCTTTGGGTATCAGGGATATAAAAGCTATCTTCCAAGATGGGGGCACCTTACCTTCCATTTGAATCTTATTAAATAGTTCCTTAAGAGGTTCTACCATTTCTAACTGTAGATTTTTATAGTAAGCCGCTGTCAAGCCATCTGTGCCTGGTGCCTTTCCTGCCTTTAACTGCCTAATTACCTGTAGAATTTTCCCCGAAGTTATTGGTTGATTCAATTTTTGCCTGTGCTCTTCTTTATCTATGGGTAATTTCTCTTTGTCTAGGTATCTCTCTATATCTAGGCCGTTAATTTCATCACCCTTATACAACTCTGTAAAAAATTCCTGGAAGGCCTTTTGAATCTCATCCTGTTGGAACACTTCCTTCCCTCTATAGAGCAATTTAGTTATGTTTCGAGAGTTTTGTTTTTTCCTAATCTGATATGCTAACCATCTGCCAGATTTATTTGCATTGCAAAAGGTATTGTGTTTTGCGTATAACAAACTAGTAGCTACCTGATCTGAGATCAACATGTTAAATTGGGCCTTTAATATATTAATTGCTTCTTTAATCTTTGTATCTCCTGGGTTTAAAGTTAACTCTAGCTCTTTCTTCCTGATTTCATCTTCCAGTTCTGTTCGTTTTACCCCTTGTTTATGTTTATGTAATCTATTTATATTTATCAAAACTCCTCTCATATACGCTTTACTTGCATCCCATACAATTTCCATAGGTGTACCCTTATTCATATTAAAAACAAAGTATTCTGTTAACATTTTTTTACAATCATTAATATACTTTTCATATCTAAATAAATTTTCATTCAATCTCCAAGACCTTCTTGGTTGTGCCACCCCTCCCAACTCCATCCAAACTGGGTTATGGTCTGAAAAAACTCTAGCAGAGATCTTTGTCTTCTTCACCCTGGAAAGCAAATCATTAGTAGTTAATATAAAATTGATCCTAGAAAAGGATTGATGTCTATCAGAGAAGAAGGTAAAGTCTTATTCTTCTGCATTTCTTTCTCGCCAAATATCTTTCAATTCAAAGTCGTCCATCATATCAAAAAAGGATTTAGGTAGTTTTGCTCGCATTTGAGTATTTGGGCGGGAAACCTTCTTATCTTTCTTAGTATCCATAACACCGTTCCAGTAGTATGCAAGACCTATAATCCCGCTGTACTAATTTAGCATGAAGTTTTCTATAAAATCCATCTTGTTGTTGATTAGGAGCATATATTCCCAGTATAAATGTCCTTTTCCTTTCTAATACCAGATCTAATGCGATGTATCTTCCATGGGGATCTGCTTTGATTAGTTCAGTTTTCATGTCTTTTCTTAAGTATATAACTATACCATTTTTCTTTTCCGTAGCAGAAGCTATAAAATGTTGACCAAATCTTGTATTAATCAAATATTTTTGATCAGTTGATCTAATATGAGGTTCTTGCAAGCAAATTATATCATTCTTGAACTGTTTAAGATAGTGGAATATTTTTTTTCTCTTCTGTGGAAAGTTCAATCCGTTGATGTTCCATGTTAGAAGCTTAGTTGTCATCTTTGGTTTTCTGAAGCTTTTTTTAGAGCCTCCTGGATAACCTGAAGTTTAACCTTTGGCCTGGCTCCTCCCACTTCTTCTAGACTGGTTACTGTAGCTTCTTGACCGATGGCAGGTGATTGTTGGAGTTGTTGCATTTTGGATTGTTGCTCCATTCGTCTGGTAGTCATACGGTTTGCTCTTTGTTCCATAGCTCCTTGTGCTTCTAAGAGAGAGAGCTGATCCATCTTATCTGGTAATTGTGTGGTTTGCTGTCTATCTTGTCCTTCTTGTGCTCTTTCTCTAGGTCCAGATGGTGCGGGATGTCCAGCCTTAAAAATATTGTGGTAAAAATCTCGAGCGTTCCATACTGAATTAAGACGGTATCTTTGCCTCTCGAATGTGAGTGCTAGGCCAAATGGTGCGTCCCATCTAAACTGTATCTGGCAATTTCTAAGCTCTTCAACTAAAAAAGCATAGTCTTTTCTGGATCTTAGCATTTGAGCTGGTATCTCTTTCAAAACAGTCAATTCCTGACCCCCAATTTGAAGCTTGGTTTTATAGGACTCTTGTAATATCATATTCCTAATGTCTCTTGTAGTAAAGTATATCACAATGTCCCGTGGAAGCTGCTTCTGCTTCGCCAGCCAAGAATTAACGTGATAAACTTTATCAATTTGCCAATCAAAGTTACCCCCTGGTCTTCCCATCAGGCTATCAAACGCTTCTGAAAGAATCTGTTTCAAGTTTTCCTGCTTGTCTTCACGCAGGCCCCTTACTCTAAATGCCAGCTCCATTTGTCTATACTGTATCATAATAATTTCTTTTTCAGCATTTTCAACTTTTTGTTGCACCACCTCTGTTTTCAATACCAAATTAATATTGGCATCATTAAGATCATCTAGTTTGTCTTCAATTCCGGAAACATGTTCTGTCAATAAACTTACAATCCCCAACATATCGTCTCTGATTTTGGAAACCCGGGTCTCAAGTTTATCAGACAGCTCCTTATGCGCCACGGATATCTCTTCTTTGAGCCCTTCTTTGAGTTCTTTGAATTTTGATTTCAATTTTGAATCCACCGTGGTTGCCTGAATATTAAAAGCCTCAGTCAGCTCCTTCAGGAAGAATTCTTTCGTTAGTGGGTCGCCTATAGGGGACGTAGGAGGCAGAGACTTCAGTTTTGTGTCAGGTGTGGGCAATGTGCCAGAGCCTCTAGGAGCCGGGGGGGCATCTTTAAAGTAAGATTTGGCTTAGAGGCCATTCCAAGTTTCTTCTTCAAGCAATTAATAAAACTTTGCTGGCCAATTATGCAGCTGTGAAGTGAAGTGATAAATCACTCCTTTCCCTTGAAGTTTTAAAACTCCGTAGAAGTTCAAAACATAAACAGTGTTACGAAGCAACTCAGCGAGCTCGGCGCCATTTTAACTGTCTCTTTAATAGCTAAGTTATCGGAAGAAGGTCTTGTAAAATGAAGCTAAGATTTAAACAAACAATTAGAGGCTCACGTATACCAGTCCTGCTCGCCTTGGAATCAATAAATCAAGTTTTGTTCTGAGGAAGAGAGAGCTTGCTTCGTGCTGCAAATCACAGCTGGAATTCCCGGCACGGAGACAATTCTGCCCTCAGCTGGCCTTCCTCCCCTCCCAGACACAAACTGTGAGGATCGGATGGCGCTTTGCTCAGCAAAAAAGGCTCACCTTATCTCTTTTGCCTGAAGAATAGGGTAAACAAACTGCCAGATGTCTGATGGATGATCATCCGACAGATAACACATCCAGGAATTCGGAAGCAGCTATAATGAGCTGCTTCCATCAGCAAGCCCCTCCCCTGAGGTCCGATTTTCATCACTTTTCATCACTTTTTAAAGGCCGATCCACATACTCAGATTACTCTCTAGCAGGTATGGATTATGAACTACTTCCCAAGGACAAAACCATGCAATGTCACTCTCTATGTGTACCTGACCCACCATGAAGATAATATTTTTCCATCTTTTTCTCTACACACCAAAAATGCTGGTTCAAACAATTTTGTCCAATTTATTTGCTGTGCTTCAATTCAGAGTTAAACAATCAACTCCACCCCAACTGGCTATTGTGCATTGTGGCAGGACTGCCTTCTCCATTCAGTCAGTTGTTGCTATCCTCCAAAGCAATTTTTTTACAAGTTCACTGATGGAACAATGACCATTTGACATTTTTTATCTTAGATGGAACAGTGTATTGGACCCATCTTTCTGTTCTTACTTTAAAAAAAAGATGACATTGACAAGCATTCTGCCATTTTCTTGTCTAGGTCTAGTGATAAAAATTATGGTAATATTGTGGTGCTTTCTTTTCTTTTTTAATAGTTTCAAAAAATGTAAGAAGTAAGGTCAGAAACCATGATAAACCTGCTATTTCAAGATTTATATTCTACTTGTGGAGTTCCTGTCTGATTACTGCTGGAAAAAGATGCCAGGTAGAATGTGGTAAATGCTTACCTGTGAAATACAGCAACAGAAAATACTTATCTGTAAAATACACCAAAGCCAATAGTAGATTCATCTACAATGTCTCCCTAGTTGAACAGAATTTTGTTGTTCTTTCTCACAGGTTTAAAGTATTCAAGAGTAAATATGCAAACCCATAGAAGAACAACATTTGTTGAAAAGACCCTAAAATGGCATATTAAAAGGTAAGCCATGATCAACATGCATATAGAGAAGATCACTCAAAAGCTACTGTACACTTGAACATTTTTTTAAAAAAATGTTGACAAAATCTCTCACCAAAGGCTCTCAAGACATAGAGTAAGAGAATAGATGTTCTCATAGATTGGCAACTGATAACAAACAAGGATACAGAATAGAAGATGAAAATAAATGTTGTGCATAGAGTCTGAAGGATCAATGTTTGACAGGTGTTTTTTTTTAAGTTTTATATTAATGAAATTGATTTATCTCTGGGCAGTGAAATGGCCATGGTTGCTGATGAAACCAAAAACCAGGGTGGAATTTTTTTTAAAGAATTGTGATGTTTCAGCATTGTGCAAAGAGTTGACCCTTTGGCATTCTTTTCAAATTTCTTTTCACCAGTTTCTTTATTTAGAATTCTACTCTTTTAAAGCCAAATATAACTGCATTTGCCTTATCAAGCACCTGAAGGAATACTAGACAGAAAACCACAACTTATTTTCCATCAACCCAGAACAAAAAAATACAGAACAGCAGCTGAAAGACCCATTTCGGGTCGGGAGAATTTCCTAATGGCAGAAATACTTATTAGTCAAACAAATCAATACCTACCTGGTTGGATATTCTTAAGGGCTGGATCAATATTTTCAGGTGATGTTTTAATTTGGATTCCTTCAGATGACTGAACTTGATTTATTGAAAGCATTTAGTGATTAGTATTTAAGCCTTTGGTATTATGTAAGTAAGAGAAAAACATTTTTCTTAAGCTAAAAGCCAAGTGCTCTACTTTTCTAAGAAAGCTGTTCCAATCTCTGTTGGCTGCTGTTTTCTATCTCTTTTCCAGCTCTATAATATATTTACAGTCTGAAGTTTGTTAACTGGAAGTATATACATTATTCCAAAGTTAGCTGCATTACCATACATTAAGCATTGAGAATTTTATTTTATGTTATTTGTCTAATGAGATGCATAATAGAATTTTCTTTTTTCTGAGCAGTCATAATTGATTCATGATTTTCTTTTTTTTAAAGCAAGATTAGTTTTCTGATCAGTAGTTACCTGAATAGTATAAATGAAATTAATATTTTTGACAAAATGTTGTACTTGTTTATACTGAATAGCAACTGTTATTTAATATCCATTTTTCCTACTTGACAAGCCTTTAAGAATTTATTGCTTTACGTATAATTAATTACCCTAAGGAATTTGATATTGCCTACAAATATAGTCACTTCCTTGCTTATCCCTTCCTACAGAATTTATGAACAAATTAAAAAAAAATACTTGTCATACTTGTCACAGATTTTTAAGAGACCTTCTAGTTTCCCACATTCCAACACAGAAGCACCCATTATTCCTAAATTTTGATTTTTGACTGCCAACTTGTTTTTAAAAATTATCACTTCTATTTTACTAAGCAAACGTCTATGGTATAAAAACTTCATTACAGCAATGAATTACAGCAATTAAAAATGAAAAACTTCATTTTTAATTATTAACACAAATACAGAACATTTTATAAATGTCTAAGAGTTCTACTGATTAAACAAATCAAGGTCCTCTTAGCTAAACAATTAAAATTTGCCTTCATCCTTACTGATTAAAATGGCCTCTCCTGATTAAGCAACTAAACCCTTAGTAGATTAATCTACCGATTATGGCTTGCAGCTACTATAATCAGAATTAAATAGCTAATCAGTCATATTACGGCAGATTGGAAGAATTATATTGCAAAATAGGGAACTGGTCAAAGCAAACTCAAAGTGCTTCTCCGCCTTATTGGAATGCTTTCAGAAATAATTAAAACTTCAGCAAATGTAAAATTACAGCACAAAATAGATTTGGATCTGCATACGCCTTCTTAGATTTGTTATAAATTAACATGAGTTTGACTCATTCTTTTTAACAATAATGGAAAAACGACCCCTCCCACCTCATAATTATACTGTTCCTAGTAGGACAGCTACATACAAAAATATCTGAATTGAATTCAGTTTTGGTTCTCAAAAGAAATGTGGTATGAACAAAAATATGATATGATATATATGATATATGATATATGATATAATATAGAAATTCTATGAACAAATTTAATTTCATCAGCTACAAGATGCACATAAAGTCCCCCCCCCCAATTTAGTTTACCAGGTGTGTGAAGCACTGTTTTAAGGTATTATGAAACTTGTCAGTATAACAAACAGTTAGGAAGTGATACCAAGGACAGTGCTAAGGCCAAAGTTGCATGTGGTGCAAGGAGTAGGGTGTGAAAGGAGCTATTGTAGGGTCTGGGCACAGCTGACATCTCTGGACATAGTCATTTATGGTTCTTAAGTAAGTTTGGCTGGTACTAACACAATGTAGGAGGTCTGAAGGGTCCAAAATTAGAAAATAAATTTCTTTGAGTCTGTTTAGTGAAACTTTAGGTCAAGAGTCCACCAATTTCGTTTATCAAAGCAAGAATAGGCAGAACATCTGTCAGGTGGGAATAATATGTTTCTTACATCTTTCTGAAATCAAGTTGTTAAAGCTAAGGGACAGCAATAGATGTACTAATGACATTAGGGGACTGATACCAAAAATACTTTACTGTGAACAAGATAAAAGTTAGTAAAAAGTTCAGCTAAACAGAATCTCAGACAAGGCTAAGAACAGAAATGCTGCTTTACCTGCTATCATTGGAGCTGTCAGAAGAAAATGAGCTAAAATAGCTAAAAAGTCTTGGTACCTACTATGCAGTATTTTTGCTGCACATGAAATATATTTTTTACACTCTGTATTTCCCTTTGTTCTTCTGAAAGCTATTAGGACCAGTTGCGAGGGGTGAAAAAAGCAACTGCAGCCCTCAAACAAAAATTTAAACTTATACAATACAATAGCAGAGTTGGAAGGGACCTTGGAGGTCTTCTAGTCCAACCCCCTGCCTAGGCAGGAAACCCTATACCGTCCCAATGACTTGATTTACTTTCATTAAAATAAATGTAAACAATGGATCTTTCTTTCTGTCATTTGCAAAACATGATAATTAATTCCAGCTTTTTGTGTGCGTTGTCATAGTAGCAGTGTAAAAAAACAAATTAAGTTTTATGTCCTTGAGGTAAAATTGATGGTACACAATTTAAGATTACTTCCAAAAGGCATAAATATTTCACTATACAGGCTCTGAAAATAATATGCTAGCGAGAACCATTTCTCTATCATCACTTGTTTACAGTTGTTGTTTTCTTCACTTCAGCTTGAAGATGCTAAAGAACTTGACAGCCTACTTGCCACTAAATTTAATCTTTTTCTCTCTGTAGGTATGTGGGAAACTGTGGCAGGCCAAGTTATTTTTGAACAAATGCTGCAGTACAAAGTGCCTTTAGGAGCTTTCATATAGTCAGTGGCCTAATTGGCAGCTGCTGTACCTGCAAAAACGGAATTGATGTTGCCATGGAATAGAATAATTCTTTTTTGTTCTGTCATAGAATTACTGGAGCTGTTCTTGCACATGGGTCACTTCAGGAGAAGAACATATGAAGAGGAAAAATATATGAAAGGGGAGGATCTTTCTTATAGTTTGCTTTGGCTGCTTTTTTGTTCTGAATTTATTAGCATGCTACCAAAATGTCTGTGATCTACTCACATTATCATAACAAGGATTAAGTAAAAGAGAACTATCACTAGACAGCACATTTTATTTACTCTACAAGAAATGACTGTCAGATTTGACCAACTAAGGCATGTTGCTACTTGAGGAAGAAGTACAAATAGTTCCAATTGTTTGAATTGAAGTATCCAGAAGAAATCTTTGGGAGGGGGGCAGGTACCTTAAAAGAAATTGTTATAAACAACTCTGTTCTTTCACAAAAAGAAAAAAATTAGTCATCAGCAGTGTAAGTTTAACTCATCCAGAAATAAAAATGAATAATTTGCTAAATCTTCCCCCATGGTTAATCACCAAATGGCCACATCATTAATATCATATAAAAATAATAATTCCTAATCCAAGGAAAGTTAGAACAAGTTTTATACTGGTTTGTTCTAAAACTGGGGGCTAAAAAACCAATCCCCCCACCCACAAATCTTTTGAGAGTTTTTTCCTACAGAAATTATTACCATAAACATTGCCATAAAAATATTGATACAGTCATGAGTGAGCTTGATTGGAGTTGTCTATTGGATTCTCTCACTTAACAAAAACTGTGGCTTTACATAAGTTGAAAACTCCACAACTCCACCTCCAGGAAAGTCAAATGTATATTCTCGCACAGTAATAATCCATCATCATTTTATCAGACTATGAATGAACTGTAAGCTCCTTAAGAAATGTCACAATTCATATTCTCAAAGGAAGGATTCTAAAAATCTATAAATTGTATCTACTTTCAGCATTCAAGTACGAGTTCAAGTACACTAAAAAAAAAACCTGAAGATATTAACATATTAAGCTTGTTCTCCCAAATTAGATCAAATGCTTAGACTTTAGGTTTGTCCTCCATATTACACTCCTTTGTCAATATATAGTGCTGCATACTGCAGAATAAAATGATTAATCAGATTGAAAGTAAAAAATCATTATCAGGCTGAGGACTGGGCTGCACATCTTGGACTTGCCCTCTGTGTCCTTATAACCTATGACTACGTCTTATTCTATCCAACTTCCATAAGTTCAGGTGAGAGGTCTGAAGGAGAGCTATATAAACATTCAAGTATAGCTACCCTTCAGACTTCTTGGCCAGCAGGAGAAGACAAAAATTAGTAAGTGGTAGACAGTGTAGGGAATGTGAAGCTTTTCCTCAATCCAATTTCAAGCATATGCATAGATCAATAGGATAATTATCTGAACCAAAGGTCGAATGATAGAATGAGGTGTTTATTTATTATACATTATTGTGGTCATTCCAGGAATCATATGAGGGTAGAGAGAGAAATCAAATCTAACCAGACTTCTAACCTGAGAATCTCACTTCCAAATCCTATGGAAACCCCAATGGTAAATTTATTATTGATGGTACACTTATGTCAGTTGCAGGAAAAGTCACATTGGGAACCATCAATCCATAGTCTTCCCATTATTCATGTACATCTATCAACAGCCTGAGTTCTATATTGGTCTTACATTTATTTCCTCTGTTTAAACCACCTTCCCCTCTCCCCTAATATCCAGACAGGACAAAAGAAAAAACTGCTGCTCTATTGTTTCTGCTCTGCACGAATGTAGTAATTCCTCTCTATGTATACAGTCTACAATATAGTGGACTGTGACGCTCAGTAATTTTTTGCTTAGATTCCTAAAATGAAAACCTTTCCTTAAACTACATTTTATAAATGGAAAAGTCAAGAACAGAAACTGCTTAAATATAAGTTGTAGAACTGATAACCACAAGTAGCATTCTTCCACCGGATAACCTACTTCACAAATATCAAAAACTAGCATTATGTTGTAAAAAATGCATTCCAAACAAAAGTCATTTGGATTGCATTTTTAAAAAAATTAGCTGAAAGTAAATTACTGTGAGGAGAAGCTTATTCACGGTTCGGTCTTGTCCCCCCTCCTATTTAACATCTACATGAAGCCGCTGGGTGAGATCATGCGGCAGCATGGGGTAAAGTACCACCAATATGCGGACGATACTCAATTGTATCTTTCTACCCCGTGCCAGCTCACTGTAGCGGTGGACGTGATGTGCCGATGCCTGGAGGCTGTTAGGATCTGGATGGGGGTGAACAAATTTCTGCTCAATCCAGATAAGACTGAGTGGCTTTGGATGTTGCCCCCGAAGGACTGCTTGGACAGTCCATCCTTAACCCTGGGGGGTGAAAATTTACGCCCCTCAGAGTGGGCTCGCAATTTGGGAGTCCTCCTGCATTGGCATAAAGCCCATATAACAGTTTGTCTAGCATTGCCTAAGAAACAGAATCACTGAAACATTAGAAATAACAACATACTCATGTACAGAGTCAATTTTGTCATAGAATCAATTATATTCTTCTTGTGATTGTGAACCTTGTGCATCCATTCAGGTGAATGTCCAAGGACATCTCTTCTCAATGCAAGCAGTCTATTTAGAACTTTCAGGGTACTCTAAAATAGCAGCCTACACAAGGGCAATAGGGTTCTTTTAAAATTAGGTTGGAAGCTTAGAGCTAAATTGGGCCTCACTATTGTCCATTACAGATAAGGCAGCACTAGACTGTACCAAAATTTCTCTGTAGCTATACATGGAAAAACTGTTCAGAATTATGAAGATTGTGGAAAATTGGATTAATTTGTTGTTAGATTTCTGGTGTTTGGAACACCACGCAAAACTTCAATAATGAGTGATCTAAAAAGTAATAATTTACAAATATTTATTGCTCTGGCTCAGAACTACTACATTACCACTAATCTAACTCTTTATGAGATCAAACACTGATCATGAATGGGTCCACAGAAAATATACACAGAATAATTTGTGGAACCCAGAGGTTTATATTGCCACATTTAAACAGAGCCCTTGTAGTGTATTTACCAAAATGAATGACCATTCTTTTTCTCAAAAATGAAAAGATAATCTTAAATTTGCTGACAAAACAGGAAAGAGACTTTTTTCTATATAACCTTCCCTTTAGGGTGCAGGATGAATCTAATTTACAATCCTCTTCTTTTTGAATAAATATTATTAGTATAGCCAAATTGCCATTTTTATTATGGCATTATATTGTTCAATAATTTTGTTTGCTAGTATTAAAAACATTGTGGTGCTTAATATAAATGGGGAAAAAACCATATAGCATATACACTATATAACAACAGAGATAACATCCACTCCAAGATCGCCTTTAAGACATTAAGGGATGGTAGACTGTATATACCGTATTTTCACGACCATAAGCCGCACTAAAAATCCTAAATTTTGATCCAAAATCGGCAGTGCGGCTTATAACCCGGTGCGCTTTATATGTGGAAAAAGATCTCCCAGCTGCTTTGCTCCTCGCGACTGCAATAGATGTCCAGAGGCGGCTTTTGGGGCTGGTGGGGATTGGATTTCCGGCTCGGTGGCCCCTGTCGCTTCTGGACGTCTGTTGCGGTTGTGGGGAGCCGAGGAGAGTGTGGGGGGGAGCGCGCGGCGGTTCTTGGCGCTCCGGGAGGCGGGAGAGGCACGCGGTTTGGTTTCTCCTCCCTGGGCGTCGCGGCGGCGGCCCCGGGCGCGCCGATCCCCGTGTTTTTCGCATCGGGGCATGCTCTTGCAGCATGCCCCGATGCGAAAAACACAGAGATCGGGCGACGTCCAGGGAGGAGAAATCAAACCGCGCGCCTCTCCCGCCTCCCGGAGCGCCAAGAACCGTCGCGCGCTCCCCTCCACACTCTCCTCGGCTCCCCACAACGTCCAGAAGCGACAGGGGCCACCGAGCCGGAAATCCAATCCCCACCAGCCCCAAAAGCCGCTTCTGGACATCTGTGGCTCCCGGCGCTCCAGGAAGCACCGAAAGCAGCTGGGAGAGGCGCGCGGCTTGGTTTCTCCTCCCTGGACGCCGCAGCAGCAGCCCCAAACTCACCGATCCCAGTGCCTTTCGCATCGGGGCGCGCTGCAAGAGCATGTCCCGATGCGAAAAACACAGAGATCGGTGAGCCCGGGGCCGCCGCTGCGACGTCCAGGGAGGAGAAACCAAGCCGCGCGCCCCTCCCAGCCGCCCTCGGCGCCCCCCGGAGCGCCAAGAACCCTCGTGCCGCTCCTCGCGATGTCCAGAAGCGTCGGGAAATGTGCGGCTTATAACCCGGTGCGCTTTATATGTGGAAAAAGTTAAAAAAAATAACGTTAATTGATACTGCGGCTTTTAATCCGGTGCGGCTTTTGGTCGTGAAAATACGGTACCATTCTGAGAGCTTCAATAATAACCCAGCAAATACTCACTAGTTCATTAAATGTATTTTTTTTTAAGAATCAGAAGTACTATCCCATACATGCTTGTTTAGAAGTCATTATTAAGCAGGATAAGATAAAGTTTCAGGGGAACATGTTTCAGCATGTTTAGACATCCAAAAATATATGATATAATTAATGAAATCTAACATCTGCCAGTCTCAATGATGACTAGCAAACTATGTTGCAAAGAACCTTTTCCCCCTAGCATTCAACATTGGTCACTAATAAAAGTATCAAGAAAATTAAAATTATACCAAAATCAGCCCAAAAAGCTTTGAAGAGGTGTTTTGATTCAACAAAGTTTTGATTAAACTATTCCACTGTTGCAAATTTGCAAAGCCAAGCAATGACCAGCTTGAGTGCAACAAATAAAAACAAACAGCTGTGAAGAAATTCATAATTATAATGTAGCTTTACTCACATGGAGAAGACAAGGTTGAAAGGTGTGGTAAAGCAATCCGACATTGAGATGAATAGAGTCAATATTTTTGTTACCAAATGCATTGTGTAAAACCCCTTTAAAATAATCCATATTAACAGTTCCTATACATACACAGATATCCAGACCTATAAATTCCCACCTTGTCTCTTTGGAAGATTAAATCATCCTCTACACCCTTTATCCAGAAAAAAATAAAAAAATAAAATTGTGCTTTGATGCAAAAGCCTGCTACTATAATGAACAATTAGCATGACAATAATGCTTTGTTTAAAAACTATTGGCTATTATTTTTTCCTTCTGTTTTTATTTTACCTTGAGGTATCTTTTTTTCTTTCGGTAAATGAATATCTATCTACATGAATAATTTTCATCCGAATAAGCTCCCACTATCTCTATTCAACATTACTTTACAGTAAATAAATAAAATACAGTAAATATTTTGCAGAAATATTTCGCCTGGTATATATTTTTAATTTTCCCCCCCACCAAATTTCTAGTCTATCAAATCCTAGTGAATTCTAGGCATCTGAAAGATGTCTTTCCTCTCTTAGGAGGATGGATTGGATAGGAAGATTCTAATCCAAAGCAATGTTTTTCTTTCCAAAATATTTCTTTTGCCCTCAGAAATTCTTCTTGACAGCACCTCATGTTCTGAAGAGAAATTTCTCAATAAGCAATCAGCAAGGGGGTCTCTCTGTAGATGGAAGTTGGCATATGGTCTCTCAAATTTCTCAGTGACAAGTGGGATCTTAGCAAAACAACAGAGTAGCAGGGAAAAAGACATTTTGCTAATCACTCCCTGTTGTCTGCACCCTTAGGCAGAATCATATTGCTTTATGTAGATGAACTTTTAACAGTTTCTTCATACATACATACATACACACATGCCTATATATAGCCAGCTCCTATCAGTGCAACAACAGGCACCCCAGGGTCTAACACTTTACACTGCAACTGTATTACTATTTAAAGATAAGCTTTTAGCTTAACATCAGTGCTTGCCTTCCAAGTTTAATTACCACCCTCCCCATGGGGCCCAATAAGCTGTCTACTCTTCCTGAGGGACTTCTCTTTGGTGGTGATCTTTAACTAAATAAGTAAATGCCAGATAAGCACTTCTTAAGGATGCAATATCATCTTTTCTGTCAGGCTTTGTAGTCCATGGAAAATAGGCTGCAATTTACCTCTCTTTTAGCAGTACACCATCTTGAATTAGCAATTTCTGTTACAAATTTTACAAGCAAGAATATGGATGGATGGATGGATGGATGGATGGATGGATGGATGGATGGAAGGAAGGAAGGAAGGAAGGAAGGAAGGAAGGAAGGAAGGAAGGAAGGAAGGAAGGAAGGAATATGTGTCTGTTAATGTTTCCCAAATTGTAGAGTGGAAAATAATTTAAATAGCAATGCCTACCATTGCAGTTTCTAGGTGGATCACTCCATTTTGCTTAGTTTATGCATTAGATCAAAGAATCATTTTTTAAAACTTCTTTATGTAAAAAAAGATTAGCTACTGTCTGCTAATGTCTTTAGATTAATTACTCTTTTGCAATACACATGCTCTCTCTCTCTCTCACACACACACAGACACAAACACACACACACAGAGACACAAAAACAGAAACACACACACACACACACACACGAATTTCCCAGTATGGTATAAAACAGCCATGATTAATCTATGTTTAGAGAATAAAAGGTCAGTCAGCATTTAATATCTATCTGCCAAAATAAATCTATTCAAAAAAAATTCTGTATTCTCATCAATTTTGACTAAGATCATTTATAATTATAATTAAAAATGCTGAATTTTCACAGAATAAATTCATAAAATCAGGATGTATTAGTCAAATTTCCTCCCTAATTTAGTTTTGGATTTATTAGATCTTTATTAAATCTTTCCTCAAATCCTGACTACTCAGGAGAGGACTTTTCAGTTAACTGGAGTCTTTGGTACATCAAATATCAATTCTCTGTAATGTATATTTTCTCCATAGATAACATATCAATTTTAAAAAAAATTATTGACACCATGTCTTCTTTCTCTTACAAGACAATTTGGAAACAAATACCTCATTGCTTCAAAGCAAACGTTTTTGTATACATATAGTACTTTGCATAGCTCCTCTTACACTAATAATTCTAACAAAAAAACTAAAAATCTAATTTGTATATAATTGAGGATTTTATTATTTCATGTGTGTGAAATCTTATAAGCTAGGATCATATTAATGTGAACAACAGATATGATAGGAGAACTTGTTCTGACATATTAAGGTGACGACGTCCCGCATCTGGCGGGACAGACACGCCTTCCCATAATTTTTCCCGCGTCCTGGGCCATTCTAAAAAAAACCCGCTTTATTTTGGTGCTCGCAGCTCGCACACTCCCCTGCCCATCAGCTGCTAGCTCGCTCGCTCATTCCGTTCTACACTAAAAATCTAAGCCAGCCCAGCCTGCTGCTCACTGATTGGCCTGGACTCCAGCCAATCAGTGAGCTGGCTGGGATGGAAAACTTTAAGCACGCGGTGCGTGCTTAAAATTTTCCATCCCAGCCAGCTCACTGATTGGCTGGAGTCTGCTTAGCTTAGCACGCCGCACGAGTCTCGATTTCATTTCGTCTTTGCCGTTTGCTTGCTGCTTAACTGGTGAGTAACGGTACCAGTGGGAATCGGGAGGCTTCGCCGCTTTGGGTGGGCGGCGGCGGCCTTTAGCAAGGGAAGGCCTTCCCTTGTGAAGGCCTTCCCTAAGGAGG
The DNA here is from genome assembly GCF_051295495.1 of Thamnophis sirtalis. Taxonomy (NCBI): domain Eukaryota; kingdom Metazoa; phylum Chordata; class Lepidosauria; order Squamata; family Natricidae; genus Thamnophis; species Thamnophis sirtalis. Next base: position 53,851,150 of record NW_028261388.1, read on the forward strand.
CCGCAGTCTGGCTTTCCCCCCCCCCGCCCCGCCTCCTCCACTAGCCTTTGTCCCTCCACAGTAGGGCAGCTAGGGAGAGGAGACGGCCCTCCTCTCCTTCTCCCCCTTTGCAGAGTTTCCCTGTGTCTCCCAGGTCGCGCCCGTCCCCTCTCAAAAGCATTTGGCTCCCTGTGTGCGAGAAAGGCGCCCGCTCGCCAGCCCACCCACCCTTGGGCTCTGGGGGCAGCACCTCCCCAGTGCCGCTGCTGCCGCGTTGGTTCCTTCATGCCCTGTGGAGTTTCCCTGTGTCTCCCAGGTCGCGCCCGTCCTATGTGCGAGAAAGGTGCCCGCTCGCCAGCCTGCCCAGCCTTGGGCTCCCAGCGCCTTCCCAGCGCCACCGCTGCCACGCTGGTTCCTTCGTGCCCTGCAGAGTTTCCCTGTGTCTCCCAGGTCGCGCCTGTCCTGTGTGCGAGAAACTCCGCAGGGCGTGAAGAAACCAGCGCGGCAGCGGCGGCACTGGGAAAGTGCTGCCCTCAGGGCCGAAGGGTGGGCAGGCTGGCGAGCGGGCGCCTTTCCCTGTGTCTCCCAGGTCACGCCCGTCCTGTGTGCGATAAAGGTGCCCGCCTGCCAGCCCACCCACCCTTGGGCTCTGGGAGCAGCACCTTCCCAGCGCCACCGCTTGGCAATGGCCAGCAGCAGCCGAAGCGGGTGGAGGGAGAGCGAGCGCAGGTTTTGGCGCTTGGCTTGGAAGGGCCGGGGGAGCGAGAGAGAGAGAGAGAACGGGGGAATCTCTCGGGGCTCGCCGGAGCGCTGCTCCTTTCCCAGAGTGAGGGCGGCGCGGGGAAGACGATCCGCCGGAGAAACCTTCCAAAGTAGCCCTTATTTCGCACTATTCCACACCCAGCGTTGGGGCACCGAGACAAAGCACCCAAGGAGAGAGAAGGAAAGAAGGGGGAGAGAAAAGGGAGCGCCCGAGCCCTTTCCCCACATCCCTATGCAGCGGGGAAAGAGAGATCGCTCCCAGTGAAGCGTCGCCCCCACGCTCGCTGTTTCTGCTGGGATTCGGGGTTTTGACAGATCCCCGTTACCCCCCCGGAGAGCCATGTAGATCCCTTGTAGGGGAGGGGAGGGAGGGGAGGGGAAGAGGCTCCGTGGGTGGGGGAGGGGAGGGGAGGAAAATGGGGGACGCTGCGGAGGTCAAGGAGATGAAGAAGACCTTCATTCTGCCAGCCATCAAACCCTTCGATCACTACGATTTCACCGCCGCTTCCTCCTCTTCTTCTTCCCTGTCTGCGGTTCCGATTGCAGTTGCAAGGAGTGGGAAGGAGAGGAAGGAAGGAGGGATGGGGGAAGGAAAAGAAGAAGGTGGGAGAAGATGGAAGGAGAAAAGATGGATGGAAGGAGAAAGAATGGAAGGAGAAGGAGGAAGATGGAAGAAGAAAGGAAGAAAAAGAAGGGAGGGAGAAAAGAGGGAAGGAGGTAGGAAGAAAAGGGGTAGAGAGGGAAGAGAGGGAAAGAGCAGAAAGACAAAGAAGATGAAGTTGATAGGCAAGAGGAAGGAGGAAAGAAGGAAGAAAGAAAAAGGGAGGGAGAGAGGAAAGAAGAAAGATGGAACTAGAAAGGAAAGAAGGGAGGGAGGGAGGAAAGGGGAAGACAGGGAAAGAGCAGAAAGACAGAGAAGGTGAAGTTAGATAGGCAGAAGGAAGGAAGAAGGAAAAAATAGGAAGGAGGGAAGGTGAAAGGATGGAAGGAGGAAGGAACAGAAGCGAAGAGGAAGAGAGAAATGGAAAGAGCAGAAAGAGAGAAGGTAGATAGGCAAAAGAAATGAAGCTGAAAGAATGGAAGGAGGGAGGAAGAGAAAAGGAGGAAGGGAGTGAGTGAGGAAAGATGAGAGGATGGAAGGAGAAAGGAAGGAAGAGAGGGAAAGAGCATAAGACGGATAAGATGAAGGTAGATAAGCAAGAGGAATGAAGGAAGAAGTGAGGTGTCTCGAGGAGGGGGAAAACATTTAGCGACCAAAGTTACAATGGCATTGAAAAAAGTGACTGATTACCATTTTTCACACTTAGCGACCGTTGCGACCATTTTTCACACTTAGCGACCATTGCAGCATTCTCATGGTCACGTGATCAAAATTTTGTTTGGCAACAGATTCGTATTTATGCTGGTTTCAGTGTCCTGGGGTGACCTTTTGACAAAATATAAAATTTTTAATCAAGCCCCCCCTCCCCCCCCCCGTCAATGGTGTCCCTCTTTACCAATCTGAAAATCTGGTCACCTTAGACATAGTTATTCCAACAAATCTATCATTATGAGCTAGTTGCCAGCGAAAATCAAATGCCACAAAAAGGGATACAGAGAGGAAAGTGTTTTCTGGAATTACTATAGAATAACAAAGCAAATGTTTCGCTTCAGATAATATTCAGAACAATTTTTATATTTCCTTTATATTATTTTTGATATTAAATCAAGTCTAGAAGGTCAATATTCTTACCCACATATAAATTACATTCTAATCAGTAGGACTGTTACAGATTTATTTTGATTTTACATTACTAATAATTATAGCTTCATATGCAGATTCCAGAGTCTTATATGCTACCCAAAATTGTCTATTAAGAGGAAAAATTGAATTAATATTCTAGTCTACATTTAGTCCTAAGAGCCGAGGTGGCGCAGTGGTTAAATGCAGCACTGCAGGCTACTGCTAGATCAGCAGTTCAGCGGTTCAAATCTCACCGGCTCAGGGTTGACTCAGCCTTCCATCCTTCCAAGGTGGGTAAAATGAGGACCCAGATTGTTGGGGGCAATATGCTGACTCTCTGTAAACCGCTTAGAGAGGGCTGAAAGCCCTATGAAGCAGTATATAAGTCTACTGCTATTGCTATTGCTAACAAAGTATATGACTTTCAGCTCATAAATTTTGCTTCTAAAATAAATACAATAGCACTTCTTTATATAAAAAATGTTCTAGCCCCTGTCATTCTTATTTTTTAGATTCCCATATATTTCTTAATCATGAAAACAACTAACAGTTATGAGCAACATTTTAGAGATTCACATATTGGTATTTAAAGTGCTAGCACAGCATACAGTCAACACACTGGACCTGGCTAAGAGCTTATGATTACGTATTTTGCTTTGCTATTATAGCAATCTTTTTATCTCAGAGGAAATTTTGTTATACTAATACAGCATCTGACAATATAGACCTAAAGGCCAGCAGACGTAACAAGCAGAAATAATTTGCAAGTATATGATTTTCTGTTTCATTTAAAGGTTAAGGAACAACCTTTAATGTAGTACAACATCCATTTTATTTAGAACATATCACTTTTTAAAAATACAATAATCCAATATTTTTCAAATATTCCATCAGACAAATAATGAAAAATGGATGGATTGCTGTGTTGTGAAGGAATTAAATTTTAATTATATAAATTGATTACTTTTATTATATTGAATTGTATTGTATTAATTTCATTTCAGCACAAGTTCAGAAGTGCCAATTATATTATCATCTATTATATAAACTGGAGACCTTTCCAACATTCTTGGACATGTAGGTATATCTTTAATATTATAATGGATATTATTTCTTAAATAAAAAAGTCAACAAATGCAGTGATTAGAACAAAAGAGCATTAAAGATAAGATGGAAACAGGTTTTTAATGCTTTAGACATGGATTACAATTGAAATCCAACCCGAAAATGGAAACAGTCCTAAATATTCTTGTTTATCTGCATTACAGGGCCAAGCCATCTGTACTTAATTGTATAACAACAAATTGTCTAACAATCTGGATCAATTAATGTGTAAAGCCTCTTGCAAACATTTTTACATTTGTGAAATTTAAATAAGACAAAATGTAATCCTCCTTGAGAACATTTTTTCAATTGATAAGCCCAAATGATATTACAGATACAGAAAAAAACACATATTTTTGTCATAAAAATGAACAGTCTTAAAATACTGAAAGAGTGATGAGGATTCAGTCCTGAATGTATGCATTCTATAACATCTAACAAATTTCATTTTTGCCCATTCCCCACAACCATCAAAGGAGAGGATTTCCTTTTAAGTGTGTAGAGAAAAAAATGAAGTCTATTTCTACAGTTTGTGTGTGTGTGTGTGTGTGTTTGTTTGTTTATAATAGGTTTGCTTATTCATATTTTAAAGATTACTTTCAGTTCCCAGAAGGGGCTGCAAACATAATAATAGCAAAACTTGTATTAATGTACGGTATTTATTTCATGGTTTTATAGGAAGCTATAACTCAAACAATAAAGAAGGAAAAATAACCATTCAACATTAAAAAAGAATGACTTAATAAATAAAATATAAAATGGCAATCACACATGAAAGTTAGAAAATCAGAGGAAGATTCCACTCAACTGGACCCACATGCCTGGGGAAAAAAACAGGTCTTAACAGTTTTTCTTACAGGCAAAGTGTGAGAAAGCAATTTATTAAACACAATGATAGCATTTGACTACTTGAATTTAAAGCAAATAAATGTAAAACGCCTGGGGTAATAAAAGCTTACAGCTATGCAAATTAGGGTAATGGTGGTTTAAGCTGGAGCTGAAGGAGTTGAAGTGAGAGAAGAGATGTCTAGATCATCACTCACGCTATCTGGTGCATGAACTCATCTCAGGTTACAGCCATGATTAAGACGTACCTCATAGCAGTAAGAAAGGCAAAGCACCAGCATTCCTCTGCTCTTATTGCATCTATGGATAGCTATCCTGCAGCTCTCTTTCAGGGGATGTAGTCCCTCTTGGTACAGGAGGCTTGGAGAACCCTTTGCAAGACCATGCAGAGGAATTTGCTCACCATGGTAGCACAGTGGTTAGAATGCAGTATTGCAGGCTAATTCTGCTGACTGTTGACTGCCAGCAGTTCATCAATTCGAGTCTCACTGGCTCAAGGTTGACTCAGCTTCTATCCTTCCAAGGTCTGTAAAATGAGGACCCAAATTGTTATGGGTAATATGTTGATTCTGTAAAGCACTTAGAGGGGATTTTAAAGCACCATGAAGCAGTATATAAGTCTAAGTGATATTGCTAACCATTATATAAAGATGCTTGAATTCTCTCAAAGTTGGGTGCTGGTTTTCTTGTAGCTCCAAGGGAGATACCTGGGTATGAAGTCTCACCTAGTTATCTGTGAATTGCTTGAACCTGTTGGGCCTGATGAAGTGATCAGGGTCTTTAGGGCTATAAGCTCACCCATCTGTTCTTTAGATCTATGCCCCCCACCCCCTGACTTGTTAAAGCAAACCAGGGGGTGGCATGAGCGGACTGCTAGTGCTAATTCTTCTTTGAGTAAGGGAGCCATTCATTTCATCCTAAAGAATTTATCACTGGACCCCATGATACTGGATAATTTTCATCCAGTATTTAACAATTCCTGTTTTGGGAAGATCATTGAGAAGGAGTTTAATTTTATTTAGAAATCTCTGTGTATCATTGTTTCTCTTTACTCATCTTTTCCAATAATTTCATTTTTTTATATTTAGAGATTTGACTTAATTGTTGTGAGAGGAAACATCTCATTAATTTTTTTGTTACTTGCACAGCTACCGTTATACCTTTAAGTTTGCTTTTTCTAGGCTTGGCACAGGAAGTTCCAATCTTCTACTATGTACATAAAATGGTATTAGGATTAAAGATTGGGTACATTTTTCCAAATTGTAAACATAATCTCAATCTTTAGATGGCCACCTGAAAGGCCTTGTATATACTCTTAACTAGAGAATAACAGTCTAATGGCACTCCATACAAACATAAATCTTCCCCTGCCACTTCCTTATTATTTAGAATAGAACCATTTTGACATAGTGTTCCCAATTAAGAACCAGCTACGATACTTTTTCATGACTTTCCCATGATGAAGAACATTATAAGATCCATGACTATTCACACAGTAGAATCCCTTTGTCTCCTAATAAAGATCAGCAATCAGACTAACAAGGTCTTTTAAAGAACTATCTATATTCAGCATGAAAACAGATTGAAATGTATCAAAATTATCTTCAGAAATGTGAGACACTACACTTGATGAGAAGCTATTGTTTAAAAATTCAGTGTAGAGGGAAGAAAGGAGGTAGGGAGGAGGAGAGAGGGAGAGGAGGTTGAATAAACATTTATATAAGGTGACCAGATGTCCCAATTTTGGCGGGACGTCCCAGTTTTTCAAAATTTGTCCCGTGTCCTGCGGCGTGTTCAAAAAGTCCTGATTTTCCAAAAGAAAGAAAAGATGCCAAATCATCAATTTTAAAAAGGACGCCGTTAAAAAAAAAGTTTTTATTTCTCTGTAGTGTGGTTCCCGATGTGGTCTTTAGAGGGCAGTGGTTTCCCTCCCTCCACTCGGCTCACTCGCAGCGCCCGATGAGGGGTGAAGCTCCCTCCCCTCCTGCACGTGCACGTGCCGCTGCGCGATGTTTTTGCGACAGCCGTCCGGCGGCCTCGGATGGGGGGGCTTTCTGGCGGCGGCAGCATGGCGAGGAGGAGGCTTGGTCCCGGGCCAAGCGGCTCAGCCGTCGGAAGTTTTTTTTTTTTGCCCACTTCTCAGGCACCGCTCTCCCTGCAGCCATGCCATGCAAGCCGCCGTCAGCAACCTGGTCCAGGTGAGCCGAGGGGAGGCAGGCGGAGATCCGGTTGGGAGAGGCTGGCAATGGGGGTGGCTTTCGAAAGGGTTGGGGGGCGTTGGGGGAAGGCAATCGGGGGAAGGCTGCTTTGCAACTCCCAGCAAAGTCCCATCTAAACTTCTTGGTTCACCCTCCCCGGCCCAGAGCAGACCGTTCTCGGGAAAGCCGGGTTCTTCCTCCCTACCTACCTTCTCTTCCCTTCCTCCCTTTCGCCTCCCTCCCCTCTTTCCTTCCCTCCCTTCTTTCCTTCTTTCCTTCCTTTCTTCCTTCCTTCTCCTCCCTTTCTCCCTCCCTTCCTCCTTTCCTCCTTCTCTCCTTCCTTTCTTCCTTCCTTCACTTCCCTCCCCTTTCCATCCTGTAAACTGTTCAGAGAGGGCTGTAAAAGCATCATGAAGCGTTACCCCTGCCGCTGCCGCCTCCTCCTCCTCCTCCTCCGTGCTTTTGAGGAGTCACGAGGCCGCGGGAGCCAGTAGGAAGGCAACGGAGGGGGCGGGAGCAGGAAAAAAAAGGCCCCATGCTCCTCAAAAGCATGGCGGAGAAGGCGGCAGCGGCGGCAGGGGTAACGCTTCATGGTTTTACAGCCCTCTTTTTTTTTTTAACAGTTCAGGTGCTCCGAGCCCCACCCCAATCAATGTGTCCCCCTTTACCCATCTTAAAATCTGATCACTTTACATTTATATAATATGTAATATGGTGTATGGAAAGCAGAAGAGCAAATGATAGTTGCTGTGGGTCGATGGTAAGAGGAATTGATATAATATTGGACAATATAAAATAGTGCTGGTTAAGATGTAATGTTATACTTATGATTACTTGTATGAAAATAAAAATTTTAAAAAAACTTTTCAGGGAGGTTTCTTCTAAAGGCCGCACAAATCTTAAAATAGCTGTGATAAAGTGGAAACACTGCTTATCTATCTAAATAATTCACCTTTCTGCAATTACACAACAATTATTGTTTTTATTTTGTTTAGTGTTGCCATGTCATAAACCCAGTTCCTGGACTCTTTTTTTTTTAATCCTACAAATAATGTTTGGCTTAATCTCTTATTATTTAGCATACTAGACTATTTATTTGTGGCCAATGTTTTCCAACCCAATAAAATAAATATGTTTTTTAAATTTATTAAATAGATGTAATAATTTATGCAAGGCTCAGAATAAAGTGTCCCCTCCCAATCTATAAAGGGGCAGGAAAGATCTCTTTGTGTAACATCCATAGCAGCTGCTCCTAAATTGTATTTCTCTATGCTCAGACAGATTAAAAGATCACTAATCACGGTGTTTTCCGTCCAATTTAGTATTTTTATCAGCCATATGCAGGGTTTGGGTTCCTTATAAGGCTATCAGTTGTGAACCAGGGCCAGTGTTTGGGATGACAATATGGATAACAGATTGCTTTGAATTAGTTTGAAACTGAAATAGTGCAAGCCAACTGAATTAAAATGAGGTTGAAGAATGAAATGATAGAAGAAGAAATAATACTATCCTACAGAGCCATATGGTTAGCAGATATTTCTTTTCAATATAAAAGATACCTTTGTTGTAATAGAGATTTAACTGAATGATAAATACTCAGCTTTTTATTTCATAAATTTTAACTGAAGATAGATGAAGACACTAAAAACAAAAACTGAATTCAGCAAGTTTTCCTTAGAGAATATACTCAAGCATACATTTATACATTCAGAAAAAATATGGTAACAAGCTAAATCATTCAAAAAGGACAATAATACAAAGCACTGGTAATTTCAATTTAAAGTTAAAACTCCAACAAGGATGACAAGATTATTTATTTTGCTCTCATTTTAGAAAGCTAAACGCATAGAACTCTCGTAATGTAATTTATTAAATGAAACAAAAATAAGCATCATTCCCTCCTCACTTACTATGTATATGAAATAAGAATAAAACAACTGAAAATTTGTACCTATATGTCTAAGTATGTTGGAATATCTATTCACACCCATAAATAACATTACTGTAAGCTACGTAAATTATGCAAGCAGTACCTTTATTAACATCAAACAATGTGATAAAAAAAGTTAGATGATACAAAAATTTGGGGGATGGTATTAACATATGGGAGGAAGCAAAATAAATTACATATATTATGGTCGTGTATTGTACAGTTTATATTCTGCAATGTACACACTATACCTAGAAGATACAGCAGAGTATAACAAGCAGAATATAAGAAATTAATGTTTTATTACTTCATCTTAAGGGTCAAGCACTAAATCAAAACAGTTCAAGCCCAAGATCCATTAAAAACATTTTCTCTATAATATATAATATACATAATGTAATGCATATAATTTTGATCTAAAAATGTATATATTTTATCTATAAAACTAGAATTTGTTGCCATCAGTTGTGGTAATGGGGGCAATCATTATAATCAACGATTGAAATGGTTTTATTTTTTTCCTTTTTTTCCTACTCAAAAATGGTTAGGGTAGCAAAGAAGATAAAGATATTTTTAAAAAAGTTTAAAATTAAAACTAAAAGGCAAAAATTATTAAAACTACATTAAAATATGAATTCTTCATAAATACTATTAAAATATATATTTAGGTAATACTTAAAAACTGAGCTGAAGAAATGTAGCTTAGCTGTTCCCTAAAATGCAGAAAGATGCTCAAAGTATGAGCCTTTCAGACTTCCATACTTTGAAAGTTCTAAAATATAGAAACAGTAAAACCAAATATCCACAAAGATTTATATATTTTATAAAGGTAAAGGCAGCTTTTCAGACAATTTAGATTATTAATGCCAAAATCTTAAAATGACTGGCCATTTATGGCTTTAAGGATTAATACCAAAATTTAAAAACAATCTGTGTGGCTCAATATTTCTCAATCTTGACAGCTTTAAGAAATATGAAGTTCAACTCCCAGAATTGCTTAGTCAGCATACTGGCTGGGGATTTGGGGAGTTGAAGTCTACATTTATTAAAGTTGCCAAGGTTGAAAAATGTTGATGTAGCGCTCTGAATAAAAAATTAAATGATTCTGATATCATGTATTGATTTTTCAAAAGTAATCTGACATACAATGTACTCTAACATCAATATGTCTTTCACAGTACTCTTTTCAAACTTGGATACTGTCCTATTTGTAAACAAATTACTAGTCTACATGGACATATTATTTATCTGGAGTCTCTAATTTCTGCTCTCCAAGCAGAAATTAGGCATCCAATTCAGCCATTCTACTCTATTGAGCTGCCGTGTTATCAGTCCCCTCTTCCATAAAGATCCTGCAGGAGAAGAGCAATATGGACCACTGTGGGATATGGCAGGGTGCGAGCTGTAAACCAGAAACACAAAGCTTTCGCTGTGTCCCAGTATAACAGATACAGTGCCCTTGCTGACTTTATGGGGGACACTAAAGTGACTGGTCAAGGTTGTTGTGTAACTCAAAAATAACTCAAATAAGCAGGGGATTATGGTCCAAGTTGAAGAACTTGCTTTGAATAGGGGAAAGTGCGAATCTGGTATTACACATCCATCATGCAAGAAGAGCAAGGTATCCAAAAAGAGAATCCACCTTCAGGTTGGTGATTCAATTGTAAGGGATGATATGGAAGTTTTGAAAGCAGTCAAGTGCCTGCCAGGTGCTACTGCCAGCAGAGACAAGAAACATATCTTTAGGATAAGCAACAATGCCAGTACAAATTGTGATGTTGATGCTATTATATATCTTGGCACAAATGATCTGTCCCAAAAAGTTGTACTATCTGTGCAGAATGATTTCCAGAGCTTGGGGTACAAACTTAGGAGTATAGGCTGCAGACTTATCTTTTCAGAGGTTTTACCTATATATAAGAAACAAAAAGGAAAAGGCCAGCATATAATGTGTGGCTAAAGGATGGTGTAAAAAGGAAGGCTTTGATTATATTAGTCATGATATTTGCACCTGGTCCAATTAAAAACTGTACAAAAGAGGTGGTTTGCATCCATCAAAGAAAGGACTGGGTTACTTGGCATTAAACTCACAGATTTTCTAGATAAGCATTTAAACTGAACAGCGGACACAGAGAATTAATTAATACAGAACATTTCTGTCCCCAGCAATCTAAAATTAATAAGGTTATCAGTGCATGTAACATAAATGTTAAGGCAGGTAAGAATATCAACCTTGCTTTCAAGCAAAACAAGCATTTAAAAGTGAGTACCATAACACGTGCACTAATTAAACAGGTGGTAAGGCAGTAGGGGACAACACAGGTTAAATAGAAAGTAAACACAGGGTCAGTCAAAATGGACTCAAATGTCTATATATTTGCACAGAGTATGAGGAATAAACAGGGTGAATTAGAAATTTAAGTAAATGAGGGCAGATATGATATTGTTGCCATTATAAAAACTTGGTGGGATGAAACCCACAAATGGAACGTACAGTTAGAGGGATTCAAATTATTTAAAAGAAATAGACCAAATAAAAGAGGTGGAGTTGCACTATATATAAGAAATAATTACATCTCTACAGAAATAGAGCACAACAATAATGAAAACTGCCTGGAATGCATTTGGGTCAATGTAAAAAGGAGGGAAGTGGCACTGCTATAGGTGTATACTATAGGCCACCCAACCAAACAGAGAAATGATGAACTTTTTGCTAGTCAGCTAACTAAGGTATGTAGGAAGCACATCACAATAGTAATGGCATCAACTGGGAGACAAAATCGGCACCAAGTGGAAGATCAAACAGGTTCCCAACAAACCTAGCAGACAGCTTTCTTTCCCAAAAAGTAGAGAAGGGAACAAGGGGATCAGCCATATCGGGCTTAATACTCACTAACAGAGATGAAATGATAGAAGCTACAGGAACCTTGGGGGGGGGTGTGATCATGCAATATTGGAATTCAACATTATGAAAGCACAAGCAATAGAACAAAGTCAAACTAGAGTCTTGGACTTTAAGAGAGCTAATTCCAATAAACTTAGAGCTTGGGAAGGATTCCATGGATGAGAATCCTCAAGAGGAAAACAACTCAAGAATCTTGGGAAATTTTGGAAAGTGACATTATAAAAGCTCAGACTAGGACAATACCAATGAAGAAGAAAAATATCAGCTCTCAAAAGAAATGAGCATGGCTGCATAAAGAACTCTCTGACAAATTGAATGACAAAAAGGACAAGTATAAAAAGTGGAAAGAGGGGCACATAACTAAGGCAAAATATCAGCAAATTGCCCAAGCCTGCAAAGATGAAGTGAGAAAAGTAAGGCTTCCAACGAACAAAGGCTTGTGACAAAAGTAAAAAGTAACAAAAAAAGCTTCTTCCAACATGTTAAAAACAAGAAAAAAGTCAAGGAAACAATTGCCCATTGCTGGGAGAAAGTGGCAAGAAGATGACAAGCAACAGGGAGAAAACAGAACTACTTAACTCATTTTTTGCATCTGTCTTTACACAAAGGGGAAAAACAGTACCTATCAAAAGCAGCACCACAAAAAACAGAACATAAGTTAAAATAGGGAAGAAAATGGTAAGTGAGTACCTGTCTACCCTAGATGAGTTCAAATCACCAGGACCAGATGGATTACACCCCAGGGTTCTGAAGGAACTGGCAGATGTGATCTCAGAACCACTGAACAATATCTTTCAAAGATCCTGGAGCACGGGGGAACTGCCAGAGGACTGTAAAAGAGCTGATGTAGTTCCCATCTTCAAAAAAAAATAGATCTGAAAAACTACAGATCTGTCAGCCTGACCTCAATACCAGGAAAGATTCTGGAAAAGATAATCAAGTAACAAATCAGCAAACACCTAGAAGCAAACAAAGTATAACCAAAAGCCAACATGGGTTTGTCAAAAACAGATCATGCCAGATTAATCTTATTGCATTCTTTGACAAAGTGACAAAACTAGTGGATCAGAGGAATGCTGTTGATATAATTTAGTTGGACTTCAGTAAGGCATTTTGACAAAGTGGTAGACTCTAACCTACTACTTGATAAAATAGAAAAATGTGGGTTAGACAGAATCACCACCAGATGGATTTGTAACTAATTGACCAACTGCATTCAACATGTAGTCCTTAATGGAACTGCATTTACATGGAAGGAGGTATGCAGTGAGATACCTCAGGACTCTGTTTTAGGCCCAGTACTCTTCAACATATTCACCAATAATTTGGACAAGGGGATAGATGGCTCCATTTTGGCTGCAAAAATCCATATAATCATTGGATAATCATCTTTGTTCCTACTTAGTTGTTGATATATCAATCAAGGATTTTTTTTAAAAAATCAATCATTTAATATACAGCAGGAAGAAAAAAGGAAAAAAATGCAATGTACTGACTAACTAGAACATTATGGAGATTTTTCACTATCTAGATACTGGGTGGTGCTGAAATTTCAGCCCAGGAAAACATCAAGCATAGTTCATGTTAAAGCTGCATGGACAACAGTATAGTACAGATCATGATAGCAGAATTACAGTGACTGACCCCTGAAGAGGCGCAGAAGACAGCAAAACAGTTGTGTAGATATGAACACATTTTAAATCACATTATCTCTATCCTGCAGTTGTTATGAAACAGAATGTATCACTTCCTTTTGATATCTTAATATGTAACTAACACTGCCAATATATCCTACAATCCTGAAGTGATTGTCTAGAGCCATGATGGCGAACCTATGGCACACATGCCCAAAGTGGCACATGAAGCCATATCGCTCGGCACGCACAGCCTTGCCTGTTTCTCTTCCGAGTTTCTGGCACACATGACTATCAGCTGTACTTCGCAGGCATGGCAGCGGCAAAAACCAGCCTGCGCATGTGCACCGGCCAGCTGACTGTCGGGTGCACATGTGCGCTAGAACCCAGAAGTTCGACTTTTCCAGAGTGCAGCTCTGACGAGTGCGGTTGTGTGTGATTCTGCATGACCTGTTAGGCACTCAGTGCCAAAAAGGTTCGCCATCACTGGTCTAGAGCATTAAAGATGTGCATGTTCCTCATAAAAAAAAATTTTCATCAATTTCTCCATTTTAACGTTGAAATCATTTCTGAAATGTAACACAACCTTCAGTTTGTTATTCCTACCACTATTAGAGGGAATCATACAGCACATCAGTTTCATGCAGTATACCGTAGCCCTGTCTTTTTACTTTATTGTTTTGCTGCTCATGGCCACCATGAGCCATGGTGGCACAGTGGTTGGAATACAGTATTGCAGGCTAACTCTGCTCACACTGCCAGGAGTTTGATTCCCTCAGTCCTAACTGGCTCAAGGTTGACTCAATCTTCCATCTTTACAAGGTCAGTAAAATGAGGACCCAGATTGCTGTGAGCAATATGCTGACTCTCTAAACCATTTAGAGAGTGCTGAAAAGCACTACAAAGCGCTAAATAAATAAATAAATAAATAAATAAATAAATAAATAAATAAATGAAATTGCATATAGATTAACATAACAGAAAAGAGAGCATCAAAATATGGTAGATGAGTAATGGAATCAGGTCTCAAAATAGTTGGAAAGGAAATTAAATACATTTAATTTCTTACCTTCACCAGCTAATCAGAATTATAAATTTCTTCTACAGCAGGCACGTCCAACCTACAACCTGCAGGCTACATATAGTCCTGGACAGCTAGTAATGAGGCTTCATAACATCATAAACTTTTAACCTTATGTGATTTATTTACATTAACTGTATTATATTTTTGGGGATTCGACCAGAAGTTCTCCAGCTTGACAGACGAGGCGGCTGTGAGTTCTGAAGAGCCTCACATTAACTCTGTCTGACAAACCAATTCCAATATCCTTTTTGGATCAGAACCTCCCCCCCCCCCAGGGAGTGTGTGAAGGGGCAGCGTCTCATCAGACCCAGAGGGAGTGCAACAGGTTCCTCATAGGTCAGAGATTTGCTCTCTGAATCAGTCGGGGCAGCAGCATGGCAATATGGCTGCACAAGAAGCTGGCTTCCAGCCAAAGCAACTGAGCAGGAGCATGCAGGACGAAATGAAAGCCTGGTAAGAAGATCTAATTAACCCACAGTCATAAATCAGAACTTGGAAAAGGCAAAGAACCTTGACAGTATAAATAATATTAATAGACAGATCTGGATTTTGGCAAAAAGAAAGAAAGAAGGGGGAAAATAGAGGGTTGAATCACTAGCCCAAACAGAGCCATTTGCTTGAAACAATTTGGACAGAAAAAGAGAAAGTAGAGAAGTGATAAACTCACTCAAATACAAACTATAAATTTGGTTTTGGATTTCAAAAGATATGTGTTTTTAAAAATAGACTAGGAGGTTGAAATGGAAATCAAAACATACCGAGGAGATTTGCTCTGTTTGAATTTCTTCTAACTAACATATCATAAGCAGCTCCAATTAATGAGAGGTGGAATGTAATAAAGGGAAAAAATCAAGATTTTTTTCTCGCTGATAACCTAATCTTGCCTGTGCGGCAAATGGAATGTGAAACTCTGAGCAGGAAGATTTAATTAACAAATTGCCATAAATCAGAACTTGGAAAAGCAGGAGGCGAAGAGATACATACTGGAGTTTGGCTGTATGCAAGTTTGTTCTAATTAATATATTTTGAGCAACTATAACCAACAACAGGTGGAAGATAACAAGAGAAAAACAATAATAAAATTAAGAACCAGGAAAATACAAAGTATTTTCTCTGCAAAAGATCAAGATGGCTCCCGCTTCTCTTCTTCTCCACATTAGCTGAATTAGCTAAATTTAAGGTGGACCATAACTTTGAAATAAGAACTGTATAACTAACTGCAATTTTGGAACTGGACATTAACGAAGAACAAAAGACCAAGATGGCTCCCACCTTTCTTCCTCTCCACATCAGCAACTAGCTAAATTTAAGGTGGTCAGAACTCTGAAATAAGAACTGTATAACTAACTATAACTTTGAAACTGGACATTATGGACAGGTGGGAATTTGAACAACTATGTGAAATTATAAAAAATATGCATAAATCATGAAAATCAAGACTAAATAGAATTTTGAACTCAGAGAAGCAGGAACTGAAGGAAGATGCGAAGGAAGAAGGGGGACGGATAATGACGGGGTAGAAACGGTGGTAAATAAAAAGCAGACAAAAAACTTCATCGGGTTTGACAATGGTATAAGGAAAATTGGGAAAAAAGGATATGTCCCAACAAAAGGAAATAAAAAGCAGATGAAATATCTTATTGAGATTGACAGTGGCATAGGGAAAACTGAAGAGAGGGGTTACACCTCAACAAAGGGAAATACAAAAGATTTCACTGGGTTTAACAGTGGCTTGGGGAAAATTGAAGAGGGTGGACCTGTCAAAATAAAGAAAAGGGAGAAGACAGGAACAGAGAAGTGGGACAAAAGACTTACTAGGAAAAAATGAGACAACTAGAAATTGTTATATGGGAAAATATAAAGCTAAAATAAGGGGTTTATTCCTAAATATGACAATAAAATGGAGTTTCTAACCGGTTGAATATGATAATGGAAATATAATTAAATAAAGGTTAAACTATATGGAATATGGACAAATATGAAACTGTTATGGGGAGAATGCAAAGCAGAAGAATGTGATTCACTTTTATACATGATAATTAAACTGAGTTGCTAATTGATTGAATATGACAGTGGAAGGACAATTAAGTATGGGTTAAAATATATGAAACATGGACACATATAGAACTCCTAAGATGATGAACAAAGTGAGATGTGTATTGCTTGTTATTCTATATAGTGGACTAAGGGAATTGTAATGAACTTTGAACAGTAAGGATTGTTATTTAAAGACAATTAAGGGTAACCTAAGCCAAGATATGGAAAAATGGAGAGGGAACATGAAATATACTTACTGTACAATGGGAAATTATTGAGATTATAAAGACAGAATCACAAATTTGTGGCATGTAAGGATGCATAATTATATAAATATAATGATGAGAATAGCTGGGAATTGTAACCAGTCTACATCTCGGCCAAAAATAGGCTAAGGGATGGGTGGGTTAAAAAATACAATTACTATATATGTATACTTTTTTCTCTCTTTTAAAAAAGAAGGAAGAAGATATATGTTAAAATTAAATATGTATATTGAAAAGGAATTATAATCACCATCAACATAAAATGGAGCTCACTCAGAGGCCGAAATACACCAAGTAAATGAGATGAAGAATGTGAAATAGAGGAGAGACGTAAGGGAAGAAAAGAGGGACAGGAGAGAGGGCAGGGGGGAGAAGGAGTGGAAAGGGGAGACAGGAGAAGAAGAGAGGAAGGGGAAGTAGAGAAGAGAAGGATGACGGAGGGAAGAAAGGTGATAGGAGGACAGAGGGAAAAGAAAGTGGTGGAGAAGGTACAAATATCGCGTATGGAGAGCAGAAGAGCCAATAATTGTTTTTGGGATTTGATGGTAAGACAAATTGATGTAAACATTTAATAATATAATACGATGTTGGTTATGTAATAGTATAGATGTGGTTATATGTTATGAAAATGAAAAATAAAAAACTTTATATATGTATAAAAAACTATATTATATTTTTATATTTTTATATGCAGCCCAAGACAATGTCTCATCACTCACTGTAGCCCAAGCAAGTCAAAAGGTTGTACACCCATGCTCTAGAGTTTAAACTTGGTTTCAGATGATCCACTGTGGTCCCTTTCACCATTTATAACAGGCAAGCCGCTCTTTCAGATTTCTGCCACAAACAAAACATAATTGGTGTAGCATACTGTTAGTGATAATATCATTTAAAATATTCCTTTGTTAATTCACAATGTGGCCACATTTCTAAATTTTATCTACCAGTGGATTAACTGTAAATCATCTGAGTTAAATGGCCTAGTTCCAAACCAAATGAATGGGAATCTGCTACTTGCACATCGCAGAGTAGAATACCTTTTCCCCCAAAATATTATTATTACCACTGTAGTTTATTTGTCTTTCAATCCAAATTCTAAGCTGTAATTTGTTACAAGTCTTGCATTATATATTAGTAGTTCTCTGAAAGGCTGTCAGCAGTGTTCTGAATTCCAGCTGTGTTTCCATGAAAGGATTTGCTGTTCCCTCTATCAATGGCAACTGTACCAATACACACAGGAGGCTGTATCTCAGTATATCTGCAGGAGTACAAAGTTACTGAATTTATTCTTTTAAAGACAGCTGCGAATAGAATTTCTAGGTCAACCTCACAACACAAACTTTACAGTAATTTATTTTTCTTCTGAATCACCCTCATTTACTTTTTGCCAATTTAAAAAAAAATTCTCAATCAGATTATCACTCAGATTGCTCCAGCAACTGTAGAAAATACATGTTCTTCAAGATAATCCGCACCATGAAGTCAGAGAAACATTGCTTCCTAGTCTAAAAGACATTTGAAATGAAAGAGAAGGATGAAAAGAAATGCAACAAAGATAGATCAAGATATGCCATCTATATCACACTTCTTTTTAATTCAAATCTTTAAAGAATAATATTTGGATAGGTCCATTTTTTCACAATCACTTAAACTCTGGTGAGGAGGGGTAAATGAAAAATGATATTGACTAGAAGATCTAAATGGAAGATTAAGGAAGAGCCAGAAACAAAAGGGTTG
The DNA here is from genome assembly GCF_051295495.1 of Thamnophis sirtalis. Lineage (NCBI taxonomy): Eukaryota > Metazoa > Chordata > Lepidosauria > Squamata > Natricidae > Thamnophis > Thamnophis sirtalis. The sequence goes on from NW_028261388.1 coordinate 53,869,355, forward strand.
TATTTTAAAAGCAGAGTATGACAAGGAGGTATCAGTCAATGTTGGGAAAATGGCTTGAAGAAAACTGGCTGTAGAAAAAGAACATGCAAAGGACAGAAAGTGGGTCAATGACTAATAAGTGACAGATCAGTAAAAACCATGGTGCTGTAATGAGGAGTAGGAGAAAAAGAACTAAGTAAAGCTAGCCTTTTAAAAAAAAGCCCTCTTCCCCATTGTACCTATTTCTGGAAAGTTCACATTTACATGAATATGTTTAAAATCCTTCACTGTCTAATGGATTAGTGCTCTTTCAAATGAGGAAAAAGCATCATGATGCAAAATTGTATTCTTAAACACGGCTCTTCCTAAGCACCTTAAAGAAGATAACAACTAGCACAATGATCCATTTGGCCCTGCCTTTGCAAAATGCTTGAACATTTATTATTACAGGTATCCTGTCAGATTCTGGAGTTTATTCCAAATCCTAATCTTAAAAAAGTTAACTTCAACCACAGGATTTCACTCATTGGTATCATTTTAGTCGAAAGAGGCAATATACCTGATTATTCTGAAGAGTCCTGCTACTTAAGATATTTTAATTTCAGGGGTTTTGTAAAATTTTAACTTATAACATGGGAACCCTAACGACATCCCCTCCAAAAGAAGAAAGCTGTCAAAAAAGAAGAAAACAAAGGGGCATAGATTTGTCTATAAAAGCCATGCTACTAAATGTATTAGGGAAATTTTGAGAAATATGGTTATTTTTAAAAAGCACTATATGTCATTACAGTGAGATTTTACTGTAGCTAGATGTTGAAAAATGACTTCAGCAGCCAATCCAACTCTTTTTATAGCTCTTTACATTTACATCATATTTAGGCTACGTAATTTCAAGTGGAGGACTATCCTTAAAAAGCCTTACAAATATCACATTATCTCCTCTTTATGTAAGATTTTAAAATATTTTGCATGAATACCCACTATACAAATGGAAATACATGTATACAAATAGGGAAAATTGTAACTTTTTATAGCATGCAATGTTTTCCATTTTTTTATTTAACAAGATTAACTTTACCAATTTACCAAGATAAGAGAATATCATTCATATAATAGGCAAAAAATGACATAAATGTATTAATATGCAATGTAATAAAAATAGGCATAAACCAATACACTACAGAATTTTATCCATTTATTTCTAATTATCATCAAATTGATTCTTGATTATTATTTAAGTGGAGGTGATTGTACCAAATGCAATTCAATACTCCAAAACAAATGCCAATTGTTTCAGTTCATGGAAGAAATTAACAAATATTTAACATGTTTTATTTCTTTTATCTCTTTGTCAATCCATGCTTTCTTTCATTTCTAAGGCATCTAGATCAATGTTTCTCCATCTCAGCAACTTTAAAATGTGTGAATTCAACCTCCCCGCAGTGGGGGTTAGTGCAAGAGAATCTTAATGTCACTAGGATAAGGTGACCAGACGTCCCGCTTTTGGCGGGACACACCCGCCTTCCAACGCATTTTCCCGCGTCCCGCCCGCCTTTTTAAAAGGCACGCTTTTTTTGGCGCTCGCAGCTCCCGCCCATCAGCTGCTGGGCTGGCTCATCGTTCTGTTCTATGCTACCTACAAATTTAAGCCAGCCCAGCCTGCCGCTCATTGATTTAATTGGCCTGGACTCCAGCCAATCAGTGAGCTGGCTAGGATGGAAAACTTTAAGCACGCACGAGGGTGCTTAAAATTTTCCATCCCAGCCAGCTCACTGATTGGCTGGAGTCCGCTTAAGCACGCCGCGCAAGTTGTGACTCTCACGAGTCTCCATTTCATTTCGCCTCCGCTGTTTGTTTTTGCTGCACTGCCCTGGTGAGTAACTCCGGTGCCGGTGGGAATCGGGAGGCTTCGCCGCTTCGGTTGGGCGGCGGTGGCCTTTAGCAAGGGAAGGGAAGGCCTTCCCTTGCGAGCTACTCATGAGAGGAACTGGGGGGGGGGGAACCGGGCAACCTGAGAGAGGGGAAGAAGATCGTCCCTCCCCGCAACTCCCCAGATTTTGGAAGCCGGGTGTGTGTGGAAGGCGGGGTTTTTGAGGAAAGCGCTTGGCCATCCCTGTTAGCCGCAGCCCCAGACGGAGGAGTGAAGCCCGAGCTTTCATTGCCGTTCCCGCCAGTCGCAGCGGGGAAGCCGGCATCGGTGACTCCGAGGTGCGCTAACTGAAATGCGGTCTTCCTTTAGTCTCTGCTTGCAGTCTCTGGGATGATCGTTGGCGGGTGGGGGAAGCGAGGGCGCAGCTGAGCCGGGGAGGCAGAGATGAGAAGTGAGGGCTAAAAATGCAAAGCGCGCCGAAGAGAGCAAGCGAAGGATCCCCAAAGCGAAGGACGGGCGGGTAGCGCTTGACCAGCATGTGAGAAGGCAGGCTGGAAGTGGCCGCGGAAGGGAAAAGAGGCGGCCACGTGTATCGGTTCTCCTTGTGGAGGTTCGTAGCAAGGGTCCGCTGGCAGGTAGGTTTGGGCAGGGCGAAGGCCTCAGTCAAGGGAGTGAAAATGGGTGGGGAGGAAATGGAGCCGAGCCCGGGGAAAGCAGGGAGACTAGCCGCGAGGAAGCCACGGTGCCTGCCCTCCAGCTCAATGGATACCTGGCCGGTAAACTCATGGTACGGGCGAGGGTTGGCCGGCTGGGGGTGGGGGTGGCTGCTGCCGAGGCCTCCAGCCTTGCAATCCTGGGCGGGAAGGCGAAGGTTAGCTCCGGAGCTGCGGAAGACCGTTGCACCGGGAGGCCTCCGCCCTGGGGATCCCCTGCTCCACCCATTCAGATTAGCCCCAAACCCAAAGGAGCCTGGGCGCAGGGGTGCAGGCCAGGGATGACGGGGTTTGGGCGCTCGGAAAAGGAAGGGGTGATCTCCCCCTCCATTCGTCTGTCCCGCTGCAGAGCTCCTCCCAGGGGAGGGGGAGGCAGCGAGTGCGCTGATCCCCGTTTGCAAGGGAAGCGCCGCTGCCCACCCAAAGCCTCCCAATTCCCACCGCCGGAGTTACTCACTTACGTGAAGCTGCCCGCCCTTCCCTTTTTCTTTAAACGAGCTTCAGTTTCCAAGGGGGGAAAAAAGCTTTATGTGCCACCATTATTGAGTTCCTCATCAATTGAGATCCGCCCACGATCAACTGAGGCACCTGCAAAGCAAAGGCATCACATCGCCACCACCCATGTTCACGAGGCGCCAGGCATCGCAGGGCACAGAGGAACTCAGCAGACAGACGGGAGACCGGGGGGTGGGGGAGGAAGAGATCCCGTCCAGGGTAGGCTCTCCGCTTTTCCCTCTTTTTACCCTGGATGGGATCTCTTCCTTCCCCCCTCCCCCGGTCTCCGTCTCTCTGCTGGGTTCCTCTGCGCCCCCCAACTGGCAACGATCAATTCCAGACCCTCTAACTGGTAAATAGACCTGAGGCCATAAGTGGAATTGGGGTCCGTGGGGTCCGTGCAGGGAGGAGAAGAGAGATTCCTCCCAGCACGAACTCCACTGACTAAAGAGCTTTCACATGGAGGGAGGAATCTCCTGTCCCCCCAGCTCCCTTTCGCCCGCAGCAGAGATCAGGCGGGCCAGAGGAAGCACTTTATTCAGTGGATGCATGCAGGGAGGAGGGGATATATTCGTTCCTGCGCATAGTCCACTGATTAAGGTACTTGCTTTTGCTCGCCCGAGCTCTGATGCCGGCAAAAGAAAAGTCCTTTCCTTCACCTGAATCCCGCCCGAGCTCTGATGCAGGCACCGTGGGGTCCGTGCAGGGAGGAGAAGAGAGATTCCTCCCAGCACACACTCCACTGACTAAAGGGCTTTCACGTGGAGAAAGAATAAACTGACAGTTGGTCGGAGGGAAGGTGGGGGTGGGGGTGGAGGCTGAGTGTCCAAGGAAGCCAACCCAGACAGGCATCGCAGGGCGCAGAGGAATCCAGCAGACAGACGGGAGACGGGGGGGGGGGAGAGGGAGGAAAAGATCCCATCCAGGGTAGGCTCTCCGCTTTTCCCTCTTTTCACCCTGGACGGGATCTCTTCCTTCCCCCCTCCCCAAGTCTCCCCTCTGTCTGCTGGCTTCCTCTACGCCCCCCAACTGGCAACGATCAATTCCAGACCCTCTAACTGGTAAATAGACCTGAGGCCATAAGTGGAATTGGGGTCCGTGGGGTCCGTGCAGGGAGGAGAAGAGAGATTCCTCCCAGCACACACTCCACTGACTAAAGGGCTTTCACGTGGAGAAAGAATAAACTGACAGTTGGTCGGAGGGAAGGTGGGGGTGGGGGTGGAGGCTGAGTGTCCAAGGAAGCCAACCCAGACAGGCATCGCAGGGCGCAGAGGAATCCAGCAGACAGACGGGAGACGGGGGGGGGAGAGGGAGGAAAAGATCCCATCCAGGGTAGGCTCTCCGCTTTTCCCTCTTTTCACCCTGGACGGGATCTCTTCCTTCCCCCCTCCCCAAGTCTCCCCTCTGTCTGCTGGCTTCCTCTACGCCCCCCAACTGGCAACGATCAATTCCAGACCCTCTAACTGGTAAATAGACCTGAGGCCATAAGTGGAATTGGGGTCCGTGGGGTCCGTGCAGGGAGGAGAAGAGAGATTCCTCCCAGCACACACTCCACTGACTAAAGGGCTTTCACGTGGAGAAAGAATAAACTGACAGTTGGTCGGAGGGAAGGTGGGGGTGGGGGTGGAGGCTGAGTGTCCAAGGAAGCCAACCCAGACAGGCATCGCAGGGCGCAGAGGAATCCAGCAGACAGACGGGAGACGGGGGGGGGAGAGGGAGGAAAAGATCCCATCCAGGGTAGGCTCTCCGCTTTTCCCTCTTTTCACCCTGGACGGGATCTCTTCCTTCCCCCCCTCCCCAAGTCTCCCCTCTGTCTGCTGGCTTCCTCTACGCCCCCCAACTGGCAACGATCAATTCCAGACCCTCTAACTGGTAAATAGACCTGAGGCCATAAGTGGAATTGGGGTCCGTGCAGGGAGGAGAAGAAAGATTCCTCCCAGCACACACTCCACTGACTAAAGGGCTTTCACGTGGAGAAAGAATAAACTGACAGTTGGTCGGAGGGAAGGTGGGGGTGGGGGTGGAGGCTGAGTGTCCAAGGAAGCCAACCCAGACAGGCATCGCAGGGCGCAGAGGAATCCAGCAGACAGACGGGAGACGGGGGGGGGGGAGAGGGAGGAAAAGATCCCATCCAGGGTAGGCTCTCCGCTTTTCCCTCTTTTCACCCTGGACGGGATCTCTTCCTTCCCCCCCTCCCCAAGTCTCCCCTCTGTCTGCTGGCTTCCTCTACGCCCCCCAACTGGCAACGATCAATTCCAGACCCTCTAACTGGTAAATAGACCTGAGGCCATAAGTGGAATTGGGGTCCGTGCAGGGAGGAGAAGAAAGATTCCTCCCAGCACAAACTCCACTGACTAAAGAGCTTTCACATGGAGGGAGGAATCTCCTGTCCTCCCAGCTCCCTTTCACCTGCAGCAGAGATCAGGCGGGCCAGAGGAAGCACTTTATTCAGTGGATGCATGCAGGGAGGAGGGGATATATTCGTTCCTGCGCATAGTCCACTGATTAAAGTACTTGCTTTTGCTCGCCCGAGCTCTGATGCCGGCAAAAGAAAAGTCCTTTCCTTCACCTGAATCCCGCCCGAGCTCTGATGCAGGCACCGTGGGGTCCGTGCAGGGAGGAGAAGAGAGATTCCTCCCAGCACACACTCCACTGACTAAAGGGCTTTCACGTGCAGAAAGAATAAACTGACAGTTGGTCGGAGGGAAGGTGGGGGTGGGATGGCAGCTGAGTGTCCAAGGAAGCCAACCCAGACAGGCATCGCAGGGCGCAGAGGAATCCAGCAGACAGACGGGAGACCGGGGGGGGGGGAGGGGAGAGGGAGGAAAAGATCCCATCCAGGGTAGGCTCTCCGCTTTTCCCTCTTTTCACCCTGGACGGGATCTCTTCCTTCCCCCCTCCCCAAGTCTCCCCTCTGTCTGCTGGCTTCCTCTGTGCCCTGCAATGCCCGGCGCCTCGTGAACATGGGTAGCGGCGATGTGATGCCTTTGCATCCGTATTGAGGTTGGCATGTTTCCGGTGGTGCTCTGGGAGGAGGGGGAATGATGGAGGGGAGGACGGCGGCGCGGCGGCCCGTGCCTAGAGCGGAGCCAAAAGAGGTCCGTGACGGTGGCTCGGAGCAGAACGGGAAGAAAAGGCGCTGCAGGCCTGGGGAGTGGGGGAGCGGGAGGAGCGCTGGTGGTTTGTTTTTGGGGTGGGGGGCGTGACGGGGAAGGGGGTGACTGCGCGGAGAGGCTCAGAGGCAGACCGCGCAAGCTTCCTTTCCCAGCGCACGCCCCTCTCAGCACCGTCCCCATCGACTGCCAGGCGTATCCGCCTCTGAGCCTCTCCGTTTTGTTCCGAGAACGGGCTGCTTGGTGAGAGGAAAGGGAGCTCCCTGGGAAGCGAGAGCAGCGAAGAGGTGATGCAGTTGCAGAATTCCCCGACACTCGCTTTTTAAAAAAACCCAGCCTACCTCGTAGGGTTGTTGTTACGGGGCTAGACTAGGAAAGGCAGCCTCTCTCCCGTTTTCGAGAAAAAGTAAGGATGTCCATCTGGTAGAACAACCACCTGTGCAATTTGGTGGCGATCCGCGAACGTTCAAGCCATGTAATGCGTGGGAAGGCATAGAATAAAGTTAGCATACTTGAAGTGAAATAGGCTTTGGTTATGTTTAGGTTGCATTAGCTAAAATGTGCCAATACCGTCCTTGTTGGTAAGAATTGTTGTCATGTTAGAAGAATGACTAAGGCTGACAGCCTAATCTACTCTGTATTAAATAAATAAATGGATGGAAGGAAATGAAAGAATACAGAAAAGGTTGGTGAGGCATTTAGTGGCCTATGGATGAGAATGGTGGCTGTTTAGTAAGAAAATCTGTTTGGAATGTGCATATATATTCATATGTGGCCATAGCAAAATAATAAATAGAAATAAAAAAGCATGAGTGATTTTTACTGTTTTTGATGAAAGTGAGAGGATTAGAGAAGGCTTGGTGCAGCAAGGATCCCACTATCTTACCATTTTATTTTTCTTTATGTACACTGAGAGCATATTCACCAAAGACAAATTCCTTGTGTGTCCAATCACACTTGGCTAATAAACTATTCTATTCTATTTTACTCTACTCTATTCATTTCTATTTCAATTCTAACAAGGAGTTTAGCTTCTCTCTCTTGAAAATGTAAGCTGGCATAAGGCATTATAATGCAAGTCTCAAACAGTTCATTTAGTGACCAAAGTTACAATGGCATTGAAAAAAGTGTCTGATCACCATTTTCACACTTAGCGACCATTTTCACACTTAGCGACCGTTGCAGCATCCTCATGGTCACGTGATCAAAATTTTGATGTTTGCAACAGATTCGTATTTATGATGGTTTCAGTGTCCTGGGGTCATGTTTGACAAAATATAAAATTTTTAATCAAGCGCCCCCCCCCCCCCCCCCCCGGTCAATGGTGTCCCTCTTTACCAATCTGAAAATCTGGTCACCTTACACTAGGACATGATATGACCCTGACACAGGAACTAAAAAAGGTCCTCTCTCAGATCACATTTCTGCTACTCTGATAGGAAAACCAAGTTTGAGGTGAGGCCACTGTCCCAGGTTGGGCCAAGAATGACCTAGGAGTGGCCAATGGCCATTATGGAGGACATGAACTCCGAGGCTGCTTTGGAGGTATGCCCCAGGGATGGCAAACTGAAGTTCTACCGAACCATGAGTCTGGGAAACTCCATTGCCAATCCCAAAATGGCCTCCAGCAGACAGGCAAGTTGTTATGCAACAAGGAGGTTGGTACAATAGTAACAATTCCAAGTGCTCCTGTGAGCCTAAGTTCAAGAACAGGGTCTCCTGGTTGGTAATTTGTGGAGCAGCACCCCTGATGGATACAAGATGACCACAGCCATCCCTCCTCCGCTGCCCTGGAGTCTCAGCTCGTGTCAAACCCTAAGCTGGTCGGGCATATTTCTTTTTTTTTTCTTTTTTTTTGGGGGGGGGGAAGGTATTCATCAAAGATTCTTTTATTACATTTTCATTTTCCTTTATACAATCACTTAAATACTGTGCAGTTAAAAAAGAAAAAAGAAACAATAAACAACTCATAACACTTCTATCCTACATACACCCTTCCTTCTACCCCTCCAACTTTCATTTCCCCCTTCCAACAATCCCCTCTTCTACTTCCCTTCCCCCTCAGCCATTCCTTTCTCCCCTTCCCACCATCTCACCCTCCTTACATTCCCTTCTCACTCCCTCTTAATTCCCCCCTCTTCTTTCCCTCTACACCTCGCTTCGGTGTATTTCTAGTATTCATTGGTCTATTTGTTTTATACTAAAACAAAAGAAAAATAAAAGGAAAAGAACGAAGAAAAGAAAAAAAAGGGGAAAAAAGCAACAGTATCCAAGTGCATTCATTGTTCTGAAAATTGAGTCTATATTTCCACCCTCCCCCCCCCACCCACTCCCTGAACCCCCCTACCTGACCCCCTTCCGACTTCCCAGGTCCCATTCCCGGCATCGTTCTTTATCACGCAAAGTCTGGAGTATATTGAAACCAAATAGATTAGAAGTTACAAAAAAATAAAAAAATAAAAAAATAAAGAACAAAAAAGAAAAGAATAATAAAAAGAAAAAAAAGGGGGGGAAACCCCCCCCAAGAAAGAGAAGTCAATATACTCTCTAACATTAACCTCAGCTTCTCATTATTTTTAAAATCTTAAACAATATCTTTACCTGCTTCCGCATATAAATTCTATACCTCCCATCCTGCCTTTACCCGTGTCCGCATATATATTTTATCCTCATCCATTGCTCCTCTCATATTTACTCCACCCTCGTGTAGACTCTCCAGATAATCTTTCTTAACCTTGTATTCAAATAACAATTTATACAAAAATCAGCTTACATTCTGGATCAAGGTAATCTAATTGAACTTTCACTACCCTTCCATCTACCCCACGCCACCCGACTCCATTCATCCCAAACCACAATCCAAAAAAAACTACGATCTCCGCTCTCCTCACCCCAAAGAATAGATCATGCGCAGTTAAAATTAAGATTCAAACAAGTCTTATATAAGTCCCATACAATATTTGTCCAAATTCAGCACCGCTTCTTTCAGTCTCAATATCTCTTCATCGGTATACAGCTTTGTCATTTTATACCAGACAGGAGTCCTGAAATTTTATTCAAATTAAAAATTTAAGAAGTATTTTAAAGGCATAGCTGGATCTTTATTCTTTACTCTTCTGCCCTTCCGGAAGGGGAAAGCAACACCCTCCGCCTTGTAGCCACATGTCCCGCTACTTATCTTCTCCTTCTCCTTGTCTTTCTCCAAGTCCGGGTGAGTCAGGAAGTCCCGCCTTCAGAATTTTGTTGTAAAAATCTCGGGCTTCGCAAACAGAATTGAGACGATATTTTTGGTTCTCAAGTGTGACTGTGATACCAGATGGCACTTCCCATTTATATTGTATCTGAGAATCTCTGAGTTTTTCAGTTAAGAAAGTATAGTCTCTCCTTGCTCTTAATATTTGAGATGGTATTTCTTTAAAAACAATCAAGTCCTGTCCATCGATTCGCAGCCTGTTATTGTAGAACTTCTGTATTATCGCATTTCTGGATTCTCTTGTGGTGAAATATATAATTATGTCCCTCGGAAGCTGTCGTTGTTTTGCTACATACGAGTTCTGGCGATAAATTTTTTGAATCTGCCAATCAAAGTTAAATCCCGGACTTCCCACCGAACGTCTGAAAGCCTCAAAAAAGGTCTGTTTCAAGTTCTCCTGTTCCTTTTCACGCAATCCTCTGACTCTTATTGCAAACGCAGTCTTATTGTAATTTATCATAACGAGTTGTTTTTGAGCATTTTCAACTTCCTGTTGTAACGTTTGAATTTTAGATGTCAAATTAGAATTAGTTTTTTCCAAAAGTTCCAATTTGTCCTCCATTTCAGAAACATAATCTGTCATAACAGTCATAACTCTGATCGTATCTTCCCTTGTTTGAGCAATCTTGGCGTCCAGTTTATCATATAAGTCCGATAAAAGTTGTTTAATTTCCTGTCTGAACTCTTTAAGGGTTTCAAAAAGAAATTCTTGCGTTAAGAGATCTCCAGTAGAGGGCGTGGGAGGCAAGGGCAGCGATTTTGTAACAATTTCTTGAGATGTATTATTAAGGAAACGCTTAGACTGCTTCGATTTGGGAGCCATTATAAAAAACGCACAAACAAACAAAGTCTCTGCTCCCCTCGGTTTTAAATAGGATACTATTTATAGACTTTTAACAGTTAATAAGGAGAAGTCTTCAGGAGAATAGAGCTGATTGAGTGTGTCATATATCAAACGCAGAAGCTATAAAATTGGCATCTTGTAACGCAGCTGGATAAGAAAGCCTTTTACAAAATTGAAGCTGGTATTTTGAATAGTAATAAGAAAAAATTTTACAACTTCAAGTTAATATTTGGTTTTAAAGCCATTTCAAAATTTATCTGCCTGCAGTTACTAAAACTCTATTGCCTGAATATGCAGCTTTAAGTAAAGAGGCTTTTATTTTGAAGTTTAAGGCTTGGCAGAACTTTCAGTGAGTAAACATTGTAACAAGACCGTTCAGCAGATTCATCACCATTTAACTTCCAGATAAGCAAAGTTAATGAAGGAGTAGAAATGAAACTAATTAAAAAGCTTCTGCTGGCCTATTGTGAAACCAAAACATATGATAAGCAATCTCTTTTGTTTTGAATTCTTGTGAATTCTTGTGAGGATTAACAAAAAGTGTTCATTATTACCGGAGAAACCAGCCTGCTCGGCGCCATTTTAAAAGCCTCTAAGTAAATAATTTTTCGGAGGAGAAAAAGAAAAGAAGCTAAAATGTTGATAAACAATTATTGTCCACGGAAATGGATTCAGCTCGTGATAAGATTAAATCAAACAAAACTTGGAGCTGAGTGGGGGAGACCTACTTTGTCCTGCACAAGGCAGTTTGAAATTCCCAGCACGGACAGCCGTTCTGCCTTGGGCTAGCCCCCCTTTCCCTGCAAGCACAAAAGCTGCAAAAATCGAAGAGCATTTGCCAGCAAAACAATTTCTTCTTTCCTTCTTGCCTGAAGGATAAGAAAACCTGATAAGACGTCAGATGGAAGATCCTCTAAACAGGTACGTAGCCAGGAATTCGGAGGCAGCTGATTTTTTTTGCTGCCACCACCAGCAGGCTCCTCCCAGGAAGTCCTCTGGTCGGGCATATTTCAAAGAGGGCAATAATCCCTCTGAGTCAGGTCTCACTAATCTCTCTCTCTCTCTCTCTCTCTCTCTCTCTCTCTCCCTCCCTCCCTCCCTCCCTGCCTCCCTCCCTCCCTCTCTCTCTCTCTCATCAATATTTCTTAGCTAACAGTATTCTATCAAAGTTCTTGCAAAGGAAAATCACTTATCTGATTGCTCACTCATTGTATTATTATATACTGTGTGTATTTTATAACTGTATTACCTACCATCTAGTTTATCCTGGAATCAGATTGTGTATTTTATTTTTATTTTTTCTTATTGATAAGGTTGCAAGACTAATCAATCACTAAACTATTGAATTTTATTCAATCCAAATCCTCAATGCAAGGAGGAAAAAACAAGATGCCCTTATACATTGCTTATAACCCTGTCAGAAACATCCAGGTGGTCATTACTGGAAAATAAAAGCCAAACACTTACTACTCACCCTATATCTACAAATCATTAAATATGGCTCTTTGAAATATGAAAAAGACTAATATAGATTTGATAAATTATTATTGGTATGAAACAGGTATGAATGTGCTGTTTACATTTCTTATAGACAAATAATGCAACATTGGATAATGTGTCATTTCACATTCTAGAAGTTTTAGAGGAATAATATTATCACATAAGTACAGCATTCTGTCAACAAGTGTATTTTCTGACTGAAATAATCAATGAGGAAACAGCACTCTCCCCTGAAGCTATATGCATCGTCTAGCATGTACAATAAGATTTTTTCGCTTGGCACTCAATACAGTTCAATTAATGTTTAATTCATGTTTTCTTCTTGAAGCCAGATGAAAAGAGAGAACATCCATCAATAGTAAATCTGTGGCAAAACAAATATTTTTTTTGTTCCAATACTACCGTCTTTTTTAAGATGCAAGACACTAGAGCTAAGAAAAAAGACAAAATCTCATCAGCCTTTTTACCAGTCAGATTTAATTCCATAGATGATCTAATAAAATCTTTAAAAGTGCAATGCAAATAAAATTTAAACCGAGTATTAAAAATTTGGCCAACATGTATCTTATTTAATTCCTTTCAATTGGAATTCTCTTCCTCAAAACTAAAAAAAAAAATATACTAGAACATAAAGCCTTTTCCATTTTCTCCCTTTTAAACAGGAAGAATATTTCTACCATTGCCTTGTAATCAAAAGATCAATCTTCCTAGCATCCAACCCTTGCACAAACATACACAGAATGAATGTTGTGTGGATGCTTAATTGATGTAAATTATCTTCTGTATAAAGTACACATGCCTTGTACAATTAAGCATCAGACACACTATAAATAAGAGTTAAATTTTATTTCCATGATGAGCTCTGATTTTTATACCCAATGACCTCATATATAATTGTCATCTAATTTTCATACCCAGATCACTTCTTTACTCAGAAGGAATAGCTCCTATTTTCTTCCAATCAGAAATTTAAAAATATGATTGTTATAAGTGCACATTTATTCCAAATCATGGTCCAATCCAAGTCAACTGCCTGAAAGAAAAGGATTCAGAAAAAAATGCACTCCTTTGGCAAATATATTCAGCTAAACCATGTATTGAAATCCACTTACTCTATTTTACTCTTTCAGTTATTTGGCTGTTGAAGAGCGAGTTCATCCCACCTATTCAATGATATGGCTTGGCTTTATTACATAAATTGTTTGGACTTTGTAAAAAAAACCACATGCATAGTACCTGGAATAAATAAACCCTGCAGATATTGATCAGAGACAATCATAATGAATTTGCATATGGTTAGGAGAACAAAGAAATAACCTGCCCCCCCTTCTATTTTTCAAATAGATTATTCCAAGTATGTTAAGCTGCTTTCAAGAAATCTAGGTAACTCTAGAAAGATTATGCAAATATTTCTTTTCCTTTCCCTATTTTTTGGTAACATTTTTTAAAGCTCCAAGCTCCATCCTCCATTATCTCTACCAGACAGCTGGCAACTGTATCTAAAGGATTATGCATAATATACATGTGAGCCCATGAAGCAAATACATTCAGAGCTAGAGAGAAAAAATGCTATAACCCTCCGGTGGGGAAACAGAAACTCCTAAATATATTGTCATCATTCTTTTTCTTCTGAATTCATCAGGAGGTTAAAAGACCAATTAAAATACATAGAGAAAAATAATGTTACAAATATACTACTTTCTTTCATTTTTAAAATTAGGAGATACCTATACTCTATGCTCTCTGTTCCCCGTCCATCCATCTTTTTGTTTTCATATTGATGTATTCTTGTTGTTTTCTTTTTCATTGTTATTTTACTGTTCTATTATTTTATTTCAGTTTTATTTACACTCTTTTTATTTCTTCCTTTTGATTGTAAGCTTAGAGTAGCCCCATGGTGAGATAGGCAGCAAAGTAATTTAACAAATAAATAAACAAACAATAAATACCATTCCAGACGCTATAGGGTTTCCTTCCTAGGCCGGGGGTTGAACTAGAAGACCTCCAAGGTCTCTTCCAACTCTGCTATTGTATTGTATTGTATTGTATTGCATTGTATTGTATAAATATTGTAAATTCACAGCATATGTAGAATTTTCACAAGTGTATGCAGAAAGTGTTCAACAAAACAAATAACGCAATACACAGTATATGATGATGGACTATGTTATTTATAGTAGTAATTTATTGAAAATGTAATGCAAGGTACATAAATTCTCAGTTAGCAATGGACATCTTTCTTATTTATTTACAGAACCTGTATTAAAGATAATCCTTGACTTATTTGTTTAGTGACCATTTGAAATTACAATGGCACTGAAAAAAGTGACTTATGACCATTTTTTTTACACTTATGAACATTGCAGCATCCTCTTTGGTCACATGATTTAGATGCTTCACAATTGTTCATATTTATGACAGTTAAAGTGTCCCCGGGTCATGCGACAATCTTTTGCAACCTTCTGATCAGCAAAATAAATGGGCAGATATACTTAACAACCATGTTACTAATTTAATAACTGCTAAGATTCACTTAATGATGTGGCAAGGAAAGTCATAAAATGGGACAAAACTTACTTAACAAATTTCTCACTTAGCATCATAAATTCTGGGCTCAACTGCATTCATAAGTAAAGGACTACATGTATTAAACTCTTTCTCTTCCTTTTTAAAGATGTTATAAAAGATGTATAATTTTTAAGGGTAGTTAAAAAAAGTAATTCCAACAGAAAGATGTAAAGATAACCTAACTAAAATGTAAAGATATATTATTGAAAAATGTCTCTGAAGCAGTGGTGGGTTTCTATTATTTTTATTACTGATTCACTCATGGACATGTGCAGAAGCGTCCAGGCAGATGGGTGGAGCCTCCTGTCACCGCTACTACCGATTCGCTCGATCTGGGCCAAACCTGCAGCAACTCACCTCTGTTCTGAATAAAGAAATGTTTACCTGGAATTCTAAGCGTATGGAATAAATGCTGAATTTCTATAAGAAAATTACTGCAAAAGTTAGCACCAGTAAAAAAAAAAATTGCATTTGAATGAAAATTTAAAGATCTTTTGGAAAACAAAATGTGCGGGCACAGAGAATCTTTTAGATATCAAGAGAGTTACAACTAAGCCCAAAGATGACACAGTGAAATTCAATTGTATCTAGTTCGTTATTTGTTTATATTTAATAGACAGAATCTCGCCAGCTTAAAGCTACAACCTAATAAATGAACCCTGGGAGATTCTAGTGTGATGTTGAACCTTTTTGACACTGAGTGCCGACAAGGGAGCACTTTGTGCATGTGCATGTGCTCTTCTGGGCCATGACCAGGAAGAGGCGCTGCCCAGGGGACATGTGCACACCAGAAAATGAATTTCCAATTTCCAGCATGCACCTGTGCGCCAGCAAACAACTCTTGCAGTTACTGCCATGCATGCGCATGTGCCAATCACCTAGCTGGCACACATGCTCACTCCGGAAAACAGAAGACCAGCTTTTCCAGTTTCTGGCACTGCCCCGCATACACAAAGGCCAGCTGATCATCATGTCCGTATGTGTGCTAGAAACTCAGAAGAGGAACAGGCGATGCTACAAGAGCCAGGTAACATGGCTCCACATGCCACTTTGGGGATGCATGCCATAGGTTCGTCATCACAGTTCTAGGGTGTGGCTTCCCTGAACCTTTCCCTCCCTCCTCCATCCAATTTGGGACTGTACAGTCTCTTATTTTGAGTCCCTCTCTCTGAAATGTGCTGCCTCCTCCCTAAAAATTGTGGTGCTACCCCCTTCCCATTCCAGATGTTCACTCCATATCACAGAGGCCCAAAATAGTTTCCAAAACTCAAGCAAACAAACTGGAAGTCAGTGGCATGAGCATAAAATTCATCCAAAGTGAAGTTGTTCCTTCATTTACCCATAGAGATTAGACAGAAAACTTTGAATCTATTACGGCATTCTCAGTGAATATAAAATAACTTCCATTTAAATATAAATTATTTCGGCATGGTAGAACTAGTCTTCCTTTCAGGTAAATGTAGTAGATATTACACAGTCATCACAGCAAATTTCAATCAGCAGTCTATTTATTATATTTTTCACATAATGACATTTCTGAATGCTTTCAACAAGTTTGACATAAGCAATATTGTACTGTAGCTTGTAAATGAAGAAGAAGCAGTGACATGCAGTCAGGTGAAGCAGGTGAGACACAGCCTCATTGCTCTCATCATGAAAAGAAAAACAATGTAAAAGGGAAAAGGCGAGGGCTGAGGTGAGGCTAGCTAGCTGCTGCCTCACCATGAATGACTGCCTAACTGTTTTAAAAAGCCTCTAAAAAAGCGCCCTCTACTATGAAGCAGGAGAACTGCATGCCTCATCTAGTCTGACTTTTTAGGCGTTTTATGATTGCTCAAGCAGAGTTAAGTGAGGCTTAAAAGCCTAAAAAGTCCCGAGGCAGGTGGGGCACGCAGTTCTCCTGCCTCATAGTAGAGGGCGTTCGTTCTTCCTGTGACTCAATGGCACCGCAGCTACCCCCCTTTCCTTTTTCTTCCCTTCTCGCTTGTGATACAGTGACAATAAAGGGGGAGCGCAGAGATGCACCTTCATCTCTTTATTGATTTCCTTTCTTACAGGATGAACTGGCTTCCTGCTTCTTTTATTTTCTGGAAGTCTCACTTCTTTCTCCATTTCTGCCATGTTTTATTTTATTTTATTGTTTGATGTGCGTGTGTGTGTGTGTGTGTGTGTGGTGCGCACACGTGTGTGTATGTATCTACTTTGGTGGAGATGAAATGGCTGCTGGTATTATTTGGGAAAAAAGCTTTTGGGGGAAGGTTGTGGAGAGGAAGGGAGGGAGGACGGGGGCAGCTTTTAGCATTGTTTTGTTTCCCTCTCTTTTCTCTCTCTCTCATTCTCTCCCTTTAGTTCTCTTTCATTTCTCTCTCCCTCTCCCCCTTCTCTCTCTAATTTGTTTCCCTCTCTTTTCTCTCTCTCCCATTCTCTCCTTCCATCTCTCTTTCATTTCTCTCTATCTCTCTTTCTCCCCTTTTCTCTTTCATCTCTTTCTTGCGCATGCAAGCAAAATACCCCAGGATCACGGCGACGGGGACAGCCGTGATCTCAGCCCAGAAAAGTATTTTGCTTGCACGCGCAAGGAAGAGATGAAAAAAAGGGGGAGAAAGAAAGAGAGAGAGCGCGAGTGAGCGAGTGAGAGAGGGAGGGAGAGAGAGGGAGGGAGCAATAAAAGAGAGCTGGAAGGAGAAAATGGGAGAGAAGGAAAAGAGAGGGAAACAAATTAGAGAAGGGGGAGAGGGAGAGAGAAATGAAAGAAAGCTGAAGGGAAAGAATGAGAGAGAGAGAAAAGAGAGGGAAACAAATCAGGGGGAAAGAAAGGAAGAGAAAAGAAAGAAAGAAAGAGAGAGAAAGAAAGAAAGAAAGAAAGAAAGAAAGAAAGAAAGGAAAAGAAAAGAAAAGAAAAGAAAAGAAACTTTCTCAGACCTATGATGAAAGCAATGGCAAACCAGATCTCTTGCCAAGAAAACTGCAGTTTGCCAGAAGGCACAAATTGGAAGCAAGTCTGATTTTTTTAAAAAGAAAATAACAGACATGGCAAAAAATGCATCTGAAAATAAGATTATTTACAATTTTGGATATTGTCAAACTCAAAAAGCTTTTGATACTTAATTGTCATCATCATCATCATCTCTCTCTCTTTCTTTCTCCTCTCTCCTGCGGAGGGACTGTCGTCCCTTGTGGAAAACACAACAAGGAACTCCTCGGCTCCTCGCTCCCCCCCCAAATCTCTTTTTTTTTTTGTTGTTGGCCACTGGTGGTCAACGCATATGGTCCTCGGTGATACGCTCTTGCCTGCCACCCCTTCGAAATGCGCAAGAATGGGACAAAATGGTGCGGATCCTTTTATTAAAACCCTCTGTATTACAAAGGCACTTTAATAAAAAGATTGTGATGGCGTCAGTGCCTCGCCAGCCATAAACCTCACCGCACGTCACTGAGAAGAAGCATAGTAGTGAACAAACTCAGATTGTGCCTATAGGCACATTCCATAAACAAATTTTTTCTAAGTTAGCCTACCATGAAAATATTCTAGTTTCTTCCATTTGAAATAAACCAAAGGGTGGAGAAAAACTATGATTTGTTGCAAGAGGGAAGCCAACATCCCTGCCAACAACACACTAACAAAAGATAAATTGTCTACAGCTTTACAGTTGAACAAGTGAATGGTATAATCAGAGCAGTTCTCACCAACGGAGGGCTGGTTTATATATAAAGTATATCTTATGCTGTGCAAATGAGATATATTTACTTATACATCAGTTTAGCTTTGCTAATCCTTGCGCTAGCATAGGCAGATAAAGCATTGCTTCTGATCAAATACACATTTGATGTTTCTGAAATGAGTTTACATCTACATAACTTAATATAGAGAAAGAGCCATGCTCCTGTAACTGGTACTGATGCATTAATGATAGATTATTATTTTATGCTTCTTTAATAAAAGTAAGTATACATGCTTTTATTATTATATAGATGCTTTTAATCAAATACATTTAGGCTAAAAGTTATGAAACTGTGAAGTATTTTTAACAAGCCAGCTACAAAAGATTTATCTGCTCCTACAAAAACAAAACTTCTGGTATTATTTTCTTTTCCTACCAACTCAGGGAGTCATAAGAATGGAAAGTTAGAGAGAAAATTATATAGCTTCTTCCAGGTTCTGAAGCAAGATAGGATTGCTTTGTTTCATTTTTTCCCAATCTATTTTATGCTTCTCTGTTTATATATGCTCATCATCTTTTCCATTAGACCAAATGTTTCCATTCCTTCCTACCCACTTGCTATGTTTAGCTGCTAAATAGACTATAGTTCTATGATAAGTATGGTTCTACTAGAGATGGCTTTAAATTGTTTACATAGTTTTTGGTTCAACCAACCAAACTTAATTCAATCAGATAATAATGTCTAGAGATTTTAATCAAATTTGAATTTAGTAGATTGTAGCAGAATTTGAAATAATGTAAGTCATGAAAATATAAATCCTAAATTACAATCTCCAATCACATTCTATCCTCTCTCTTGATGGTTTTAAAGAAAGTAAATAAATAAATACATGTTTATTAAAAGACACACTTTCAATAAATAAAGCAAATAAAATAAGATTTTCAGGAATGTTTTGGCAGATGTCTCTGAATATATGTTCATAGTCAATGTATCGCTTACATCAAAAAAAGAATAAAAAAACCCTGAAATCTCTAAATTAAGAAGGTTAGTAAATTTTTGAACAATTATGCAGGACAACTGCCATGGGAATTATAGAATGCTTTTATGTCAACTAAAATGTATTTTAATCATTCTGATCTTTTTATCTTTTATTTTTTAATTGAGAAAACAAGAGTACTGGGACTGAGAAAAAACATAGTGTATTAAATTAAGGTTCAAAAATCTCCAAAAATATTTTTCTGTAATTAAAGCTCTCTAGCATAAATCAGCAGATTCAAGTTTCTATCCAACTTTATACCACACATTAATTTATAGTCTTGAAAAAAATCCCCATTTGCAAAATATTTTAAACAAATTGGTAAGATCCTAGACATCATTAAAATATGAAGAAGTTTGAATGTGCAAAGTATTGTGGCCCAGCAGGATCCAGTTGAGCTGCTGATGGACTCAGATAGCGAGGAACCATATGAGTCTGCCAGGGAAGATGTGGAGGACCCTGGGCAGGGTTCAGATTCAGAGCAGGGACCAGAGAGGCTGGTTGGCCATCAAGAGGCACCTGAGGCATGGAGCATTGGGGAGGATTCAAGGCAGTTTGTTCCTGACGCAAGACTAAGACGGGCGGAGAAACGGAAGCAGCAGCTCCAGAGGCAGACTCAGAGACGATAATTAAGCCCAGGTGGTTGTGGCTTGGCCCCTTGGAAGAGAGTATATAAGTTGGGAGAGGTCATTTGCAGGACACAACCGTTTGAAACAGTATTGGAATACTCTATCTGTCTTGTATCTGTGCCTGTTGGATTTTGGATTGCTGCCAACTATTCTTGCATGTGAGTCTTGTCTGGGCCTTCAGCCAAAGGAGTCGATAAATCTGTGATTAAAGAGTACCGGAACGCTCCCACCCGCCTGCCCCCCCTTACTCGCTCCCCCGACGGTCTGGTCGCCACTCGCTCACTTGTCCAGCCTGTCCGCACCAAGCTTTTCCCACCCGCCACTCACTGATTGGCTGGCTCATTAATCGCCCCACCTCTGAGAGGGGGGGGCTTTCTCGCACACCTTCTTTCTTTCTCCAAGGTGTGTGAGAAAGCCCCCCATTGCCCGAACATGAGAAGGAAGGAAGCTGTAGGCTCCTTTGCCTCGGCTACACAACCTCCTTTCATTCTCTATCTGCCTACTTCACTTGTTCGGGCAGCAGAGAACGAAAGGAGGTCACGTAGCCAAGGGCAAATGAGCCTGCAGCCTTCTTCATTCCTTCCTTTCCTCAGCGCCCACCAAAGCACTGCACCCGCTCGGCTGCCCTCACTGCTGCCATGTCCCCTCTGCATGCCCAGCCTCCGGCCTGAGTGGTAGCAAGCGATGCCAGCGCAGAGCAGCTGGTGGTGGTGGCTACTGCTCCTGGGCTAGCTTTGGGTCGCGCTGCTCAGTGGTCAGCACCCCGACTCCCCCGCTGCCGCTGCCACCGCTGCACCACCTCAGCAGCAGTACCTCTCACCTACAGAACCGAGGCGGGGAAGAAGATCGAGAGACATGGAGCCATAGACTCTCCCCTTTCTCCTGCCCCACAGCTCGCCTCCTTGGGTGGGACCAGGGCGTGCACAGGGTGAGTGGAGTTTGCGACCAACTTTAAAGTGAACGGGGCTGTTTGTAACTAAATGGGACAGAGAACATAGAGGAATGCAAGAGAACATGGAGGTAATCTAGTCCAACCCCTTCCCAAGGCAAGAGTCCTTCCTTCTCTTTGAGAGCTGTCAGTGGCAGACATGAGGGAAATGGCATGTGTGTGTTTATGAGAGAGAGAGAGAAAGGAAGAATGAGAAAGTGAAAGAAAGAAAGTTGGAGAGAGAGCGATAAAAAAGAAAGAAGGAAGGAAGAGGAAGAAAGAAAATAAGTGGGGGGTGAGACACAAGAAGGAAAGAAGGAAGGAAGAGAAAAAAAATAAGTGGGGCGAGAGACACAAGAAGGAAGGGAGGGAGGGAGGGAGGGAGGGAGGGAGGAAGGAAGGAAGGAAGGAAGGAAGGAAGGAAGGAAGGAAGGAAGGAAGGAAGGAAACTTATGATCACAATTGAGCCCAAGATTTTGGTTGCTAAGCAAGAGTGTTGTTAAGTGAGTTTCACCACATTTTCCAACTTGGTACACCCACCCGGTCACAGACCGCCAAGTCACTCCCATAAAACAGGCCACACCTACAAAATAGGTTCTAAAAAAATTTGAAACCCACCACTGGTTTAAGGCCTTTGTTTTCTATATTTCAGTGTGGGTGTTTGTGTGAAAGGGGAAGTTTCTTTGCATTGGTATTATTTTTATTTATTTTTCATCACAGCTGATTTTCTTTTTTCATTTGAATTATTCATTTGCTTATTCTTTGGTATGCATGCCATTGTAGAACCTCTTAGAAATGTTAGCATCAGCTAAATATTTATTCTTCATTTACCAAACACACGTTTTTATACTACCTTTCTTTTAGAATGATGCTGCCTGATACTTACATATCACTGAAGATAGGGAAAGTGATAAAATACTTAAGCTTTCAATGATATTGATTATAAATAAATATTATATAAACATAAAATGCTTCTAATTAAAAGAAGAAAATAGGCATTTTGAAATTCAGTGCCAAAAAGACAGGAATGTCAGGTTAAATTAGGACCCTTATGCTATGCTATGAAAACAGAAAGCAGTGGAATTCATGTATTCTGGAGTCTTTCCTTCAATATAGTGTTTTGAAAATGTTGACAACACAATACTGAACTAGAAAGAGAGCTTTGCTCTAATTGATGGTGGGGCCCAGGACCTATATTTTCTGTTTTGTGTTCTGCCTCTGCAAAATATTGGGGGGGGGGGGCAATGTGACAACACTGGGATAGGGGATAGAGTTATCAACATTTTTAGAAGTATTTTTAAAATGTATTTATATTGACTGTGGAAAGCACCCTCCCCAGAAGAATGAAATATTAAAAAGTCAGAATATTATATTTCCCTAAAGGGGAAATGGAGAAACATGCTTACTGAAAAGGAAGAAAACTATCTAGATGGCTCTATTCATAAACAAAGCAAACACGACTAGCAGAAACCTATTCAAGACAGGATATTTTGAAAACTTTCTATGGCAAAATCTGACAGCTGAGTAATAGAATCAGAATAAGCAGCCCCTCACCCAAGATCCAACACAGGATGAAAGCATTAGCCACAGTAGGAATTGTCCAGCACCCTTTCAAGAAACACAAAGCCCATATTGCACACAACCCAAAACTTCAAAAGTATAGATATAAGAACCCTTCCTCTTATCCAGTTGGTTGTTCAGCTGACCCAGAACCAAACTGCTAAATGTCACTTCGCTTCTGCAATTAAAAGTCTCCTTCCGAACAGCTGTTTTGTGACTCTTCAATTTCAAACGGTGGTGGCGTTTCATGTTTTTTCTTCTCTTTTCTCTACCAAGCTATCTCTCAGCTAGAAAGTGAACCCCAATCTTTTCCTTCTGACACGACTTTAAAATTCCTCCCACCAAAGTGAAATGTGTATAGTTTAGTGGGGGGAAGAAACTGGGGTTTAAATGTGTGGTATACTGTTCATGTTTTAGGCTCATCCACTAAAGGAGTTTTTACTCTTTTACCCTCTTCAATATTCCAACATTTTTTAAAAAATCCTCAAAAATTTCAATCTTACCATCGCTTATTGTATCCTGGGGGCTACCTATGGAGTGCTAGGGGACAAATGTGACCTCCATATTGACTCTGATCAAGTTTCTTTTTATTTTATGCAAAACTTTCCTTTAATTCCATACTTTCAAAGAGAAAAAACTTAAGTATTTATTAGTCTGCTCACATACATACATTTGGGGCCAAAATTAATGAAAAGGGGGCAAATGCCAAAGTAATTATTTGTTCATATATCTAAGGTGGCCAGATTTTCAGATTGGTAAAGAGGGACACCATTGATGGGGGGGGGGGGGGCTTGATTAAAAATTTTATATTTTGTCAAAAGGTCACCCCAGGACACTGAAACCAGCATAAATACGAATCTGTTGCCAAACAAAATTTTGATCACGTGACCATGAGGATGCTGCAAT
Source organism: Thamnophis sirtalis (assembly GCF_051295495.1). NCBI lineage: Eukaryota > Metazoa > Chordata > Lepidosauria > Squamata > Natricidae > Thamnophis > Thamnophis sirtalis. The sequence continues at coordinate 53,892,412 of NW_028261388.1, forward strand.
GGGAAAGCCAGATCGCGGTGGCTACTGCCAGCCCACAGCCTCCCTAGGCGAGAGGTCCATCTCTGCGTCCACATGTGGAATTTGCTTTGCCTGGGCAGCCGCAGAGGCGGAGCTGGCAGCTATGCACTGGGCCTGGCGGCAGAACCGGGAGGGGGCGGCAGGGGTTGCCGGCATCGCAGCGTGAGCTGCCGAGTCACTTGGCGCACCCCGCTGCGACTGGCGGGGATGGCGATGAAAGCTCGGGCTCCGCTCCTCCGTCTGGGGCTGCGGCTAACGGGGACGGCCAAGCGCTTTCCTCAAAAACGGCACTTCCCACGACCTCCCGTCCCTCCTCGCAACTCCCCAGATTTTGGAAGCTGGGTGTGTGTGGAAGGCGGGGGTGCGGGGGGAGGAAGGAAAATGCAGAGACCGGCAGCGGAGAAACAACATTGCTCTAGCAAACAGAGCTGGCGACTGGGTTTTCGCTAGAGCAATGTTTCTCTGCATTTTCCTTCCTCCCCCTCACCCCGCACCCCTGCCTTCCACACACACCGAGCTTCCAAAATCTGGGGAGTTGCGGGGAGGGACGATCTTCTTCCCCTCTCTCAGGTTGCCCGGTTCCCCCCCCGAGTTCCTCTCATTTCCTCTTGCTAAAGGCTGCCGCCGCCCACCCGAAGCGGTGAAGCCTCCCGATTCCCACCGGCACCGCCGGAGTTACTCACCAGGGCAGTGCAGCAAAAGCAAACGGCAAAGGCGAAATGAAATGGAGACTCGTGAGAGTTGCGACTCATGCGGCGTGCTTAAGCGGACTCCAGCCAATCAGTGAGCTGGCTGGGATGGAAAATTTTAAGCACGCCACGTGCGTGCTTAAAGTTTTCCATCCCAGCCAGCTCACTGATTGGCTAGAGTCCAGGCCAATCAGTGAGCAGCAGGCTGGCTGGCTTAGATTTTTAGTGTAGATAGAATAGATGGGGGAACGGAACGAGCAAACTCGCGGCAGCTGATGGGCGGGGGAGCCAGCGACCGCCAAAATAAAGTGGGGGTTTTTGAGAACGGTCCGGGACGCGGGAAAAATTATGAAAAGGCGTGCCTGTCCCGCCAGATGCGGGACGTCTGGTCACCCTACACATATCGGGCATTATTCTTCCTGGTTTCAGATATGAAGAAGAAGCCTGCTCCAGGCCCTGTTTATTATGGAGAAACTTTTCTGACACAGCACCTGCCCTTTGGAACATTATTGCCCCAGAGATTAGATTAGCTCCAATCCCATTGGGCTTTTCACAAGGCCTTAAAAACATGGCTCTATTATTGGGGCTAGCAATCTGGAGATATGGCTGAGCTTGTACAATGGTCGTTGATCTGTTATTGTGAGTTTGTTTTTACTCCAGCTGTGGATAGGGCTAGTGTTGTTTTTATGTTTTTATGCTGTTTTAATTATTGTTAGCTACTCATGAACTTGAAATGGGCAGACATACAAATTGGAATAATAAATAAATAATGCAGACTAGATAGTAAAGCTCTGCTAAATAATTGTGCTTAAGGGTTACATAAATATTTATCTATTTCATATATTCATTCTATTTCTATATTATCAAATCTGCCAGGGACTTCTAACAGTTTACAACAGTGACTCATATGATTAAAATTCATAGTAAATTAAACCAACAATTAAAATATGTACAGTAATCACAAGAAAGGTTAAAACTAAAGGTGTTTTGGGAATACCCTATTTAAAAATATATCATCAACCAGCTCAGCTGGCATCTGGTATTCTTTTTATAATGGAAGTTTCAATAATATTATGGAGGAAAATATTCAGTTTTGTGGTTAAACCAGTCCCTCCTATCTCCAACAGATCTTCATGAAATAAATGAATACAATAATGATTTCATACAAGCAATGTGTGAAAGAAGCTTTCAGAATTTATTCCAGATAACTCAATTGACAACATATCCAAATTTATTCTAGGTGCAACTGAAACCACAAAAGGAATTCTAAAAGCTCATTACCTTACAATTTAGAGCAAGCTGAACAATTAAAATAAATGTACCAGGTTTTTTTATCATCTCAAGTTTTAGTAAATTTATTAGCAAACTAAAATACAGCTGAACCAGATAGTATGTATAAACAGCTGTTAAATAAATAAAAGGAGCTATTTAGATGATTTGGAGATAGATAAAATCTCTTCTCAAGATATTCTTGTAAATATATTTGAACATTATAACAAAAATTCTAGAATATTGGCAAGCAAACTGGAAAAGTTAAGGTAAACCATATTACTGCAATTAAAAATTGCAATACTCAATACTTTTGTTTCCTCAAAAATAAGACAGGGTCTTATTTTCTTTTGACCCCTGAAATAAGTGCTTGGCCTTATTTTCAGGGAGGTCTTATTATTTTTGAGGTGCAGGAGGCAACAAGCATGATCACCAAATGGCTGCTGCTGTGTTACAATATTTTTGGGGAGGGCTTATTTTCAGGGGAGGGCTCATTTTAGCTTATGGATTGGGCTTATTATTTGGGGAGGTCTTATTTTCAGGGAAACAGGGTAGTCAAATTGTGACCAAAACCAAACATATGTGAACAATTTAAACTTTTCTCCCAAACAATTATATTCTTCAAATAACCCATTAACAACATATCAAAATTTCTCAATAATCCTGGCAGTGTTGACCGGAAGTTGAATCATGGCAATGGGACTTTTCATTTTTTGGTTTCAATTTTCTTGGATAAGCAGTGGAACATTTCAAACCAAAAAAGGAAAAGAAGCCCAGTTGCCATGAATCAACTTCCAAACATCACCAATAAAAATCAATCAATTTCTAAATAGAAGATATTGACTGCATAGAATCTCCTATTTCCATTTCAGAATTTTTTTAGGTTTTTGATACTGCTCAAAATGGGAAAATATTCTGGTCCTAATGGTCAGGGAAATTTTATAAAGAATTAAAACACATTTTAATACTTGAATTTTTATTTTTATGCATTATTTTGCACCAAGGGGATCCTTTAGCAGTGTTGGAAACAGTCTAAGATTACTTTGATTCTTAAGTCAGGTAAAGATTCCCAGGCATCTTGTAGGCCCATTTCACTTCTTAATACAGACTATCAACTAAATGATTAGCTAATTGACTAAAAGTGATTACCCCATCATGAAATTATTAAATATTATGCAATTTAATATTAATAAATCTCACTTAGCCATTTACTCTTTGGATATATTTAAAGCTTTTTATTTTCTGGAAATGTATTTTTTTTAAACAAATATTAATTAAATTCAAATGTGGGCTAGTTTTCATAAGACTACTGAAAATATTTATGGATCAATTAAAGGCCAGATAACAGTTATGATTCAGATCCCATCACAATTTCAAGAGGTACTAAGCAGGATTGCCCCTCGTGACTTTTACTAGGACTTTTACTCCTTTTACTAGGAGCCAAGGTGGCGCAGTGGTTAAATGCAGCACTGCAGGCTACTGCTAGATCAGCAGTTCAGCGGTTCAAATCTCACCGGCTCAGGGTTGACTCAGCCTTCCATCCTTCCGAGGTGGGTAAAATGAGGACCCAGATTGTTGGGGGCAATATGCTGACTCTCTGTAAACCGCTTAGAGAGGGCTGAAAGCCCTATGAAGCGGTATATAAGTCTACTGCTATTGCTATTGCTATTACTATTCAACCAAGCTAGAAAATCACTAGCAATAGGATTTAGATCTAATAATTACATTTGTGGAATGAAAATAGGAGATTTTTTAAATCTATTTGCAGATGATATGATTTTGAATCTCTCAAATACTTCTTATTCAGCCAGATATACAATAGTAAGGAGTTATAGGATTTTGCAGAGCTGTCATGTGTCAGTTAATTCTCCATGGTAGCTCCCTCCCTTTGGAACATCAGCACCGTGAAGATTATATTGCCATTCCAGAGGGTGGCTGGGAGGCCAGGCACTCCCACAACCTGACCGCGCGGGCAGGCAAAGGCCAGCTGGCGGGGGGCAATAGTTCCTTTGCTTACGGTCCCCGGGGGACTGGGCCCTGGTGGCTTGGGGTAGGCTGGCTGACTGCCTTGTGCTGCAGTGGCAGGGATAACTGGTGGGGAGGGAGGGCCTCCAGGCCTGGATGTAGTGGGCTGCCCTCGCCCGGGCAGCTCCAAAATTAAATGTGGAAAGTAGCATACCATGGGAGGGAGATCCCCTCCAGAGTTGCCCATTCATCCGAAGGCCTGCCTTGGGGGCAACATGGCAAGGCTTGGCTAGTTGGCTTCTTTTGGGCCGGGCTCTCAGTTACCACCTGCTCAGCCTCCCCTCTACCTCGAGCTGGGCTGCTGGGCTAGCAGCAGAACCTCCGTGCCCTGGAGGTATTCTCCCATGCCACCATAAGTGCGTATCTGCCAGCAGCAAATGGTTTGTACAAAATGAGAGGCTTCGCCTACCCTGGGGAGTAGAGCTGCATCTCTCATTAGTGCTGAAAGGCTGAGGAGAAGGCATTGCGTGCCTGCCCAATAGTCTTTCTGACAGCCTCACCTGTAGCAGAAATGAGAATGTTAACTGTCTCTAACCCCTAATTCTCCTTAAATATTGCCAAATGAGGAACAGCACTAGCAGACTTTCTAAGAAGGAGAGTGGGAGCGATATATCCAACCCAATCTCTGTGTCTCGTGTGTGTGTGAGAGAGAGAGGGGGGAGAGGGGGAGGGGGGAGAGAGAGAGATGTTGCTTCTTCGGGATATATTTCATCAAGTAAAATTCTAAAAGGGAATTTTTGGATTCCTCTGTAAAGGTAAAATTTCTTTTGCGTTGGGCTTAAACATGTTTCCTCGGTGCTACATGAAACTCTTCATTGCCATTTTCTGGGATATTTTTTTCAAGTTTCTAATCTAATTGATGAGGTTTCCTGATAGTCTCTTATCCAAAGATTAATTAGATCAAATCCTTTTCAGCTTTGCATGATCATATAAAATAGAAATGGCATTAAACCACCAAGCTTGAGAGCTTAGAAGGTGATAGCCTCCTTTTTTCAAAAGCAAATGTATTCATTTCTCCAGGACTAATTTTATCCCTGCTATTGTGACAGTAGTTCCTGATGGCAAAGAGGTTCAGGAAAGTCAAAACTAGTTTGAATCTAAAGCATAAGTAGATTATGGTACTTGGGTCCAGGGACATTTCAGAACAGACATTCACTGAATTCTGTTTAGATCTAGTATTACAATGTGCAAAATGAAACAAAACTTCCTTACAGCAATTACAAATGAAGTGAGAAATAAATTAATTCCATCAAGGTTACATCACAGCTCTCTTCAACCTATAATCTGCCCTTTTCAATTAGCACATCATCATCATTATAATCATCATTATTTTATTCATTTTCAGGTGAAAAAGCCTCTATAAAGGGTTTTGTGTTTTTTACAGAAGTACTTATTGCTTTATTCTTGATGAAACATGTCAATTTTGCCATTTCTGCTAATTCTGTCATTTTCACAGTTTAATCCTCCATTGTTTGTGATTCTATATTTATCTATCTTTTTGCATATGTAACTCACTGCAGTTACCATATATAAAATCAATCTGAGTCTTTTCTAATTGGTTATCCATGAGTCAATAGAAGAAATTATGGTTTCATCTGATATTAATTTTTAAAATTATCTGCATCATCATATGAATTTGTAACTAATACTTTTTCAATTTTTCATAAGTTCAATGTCCCTTCATGCTTTGCTCATTTCCAACAATGATTAGAAGTATCTTTCTACAGCTTAAGATAATTTATCTGGTAACATATACTAACAGTACATCATTGTATAGACATTCTCTCACATTCAACTAAATGTGAATTTAAATCCTTTTAATCGCATTTTCTTCCATTGATCCATTTGTATATTACAACCAAAACCCTTAGTTCATTTTATCATACATTCTTTAATTTGTTCTTCCATTTCAAATCTCAACAGAAATTTACACTTTTTAGCAATCACATGTTCATCATTTGCCCATAATTCTGCTGCAAACCTGGTTACATGTGGTTCTATTTCCATTTTTTTTAATGTTAAACTCATCCAGCTAGCTTCATACCTAAGGTGGAACAAGAATTCAAGGTTTCCCAATTTCTAACCTTATGCCTTAATCACTGTACTAAACTGACTTCTCATCACAATTGCCATCTGTGATTGTTATCATATTGTTATCAATGGAGAATTGGGCAGCATCCAAGTTTAATAAATTATTATTACTACCAGTATTATGGTTGGTCACATAGATAACATAGATGCTTAGACCAGGGGTGGATTTCTCGCCCCGTTCCAACCGATTCGGTTGGCATCTGTGCGATGCTCCAGCTGCTCCTGGAGGATCGCGCAGGCGCTGTATGCATCCTGTGCATGCGTGGAAGCGCAGAACTCGTCAAAACCGGGTAAGGACTGCGGCCGGGCCCTTCGCCGTTCCCGGAAGTTACTTACTTCCGGGTTCGCCGACCAACTGGTTCGCAGGGACCTCCGCGAACCGGTTGAAACCCACCCCTGGCTTAGACTATATTTGTCATTGTCTACCTATCAAGTTCTTCCCAAGGATTTGGAATGGGTAGGTGTTGTTGTTCAATAATATTAATGTCATCTTTTAGGATGTAAACTGTTCCAACTAAAGCTGCCATTTTCAATGGCCATAATGTTCAACTGGTGATCCAGATGTTTTGGAACTGTACCCAATGTGCCTGTTACAGTTGCTACTATCTTTTTTTGCCGCAGTCATGCTACTTCTTTTTGCAGATCTTTATATTTTGTGATTTTTCTTCTGTTCTATTCTCTCCAGTGGTGGGTTGCAAATATTTTTATTACCAGTTCAGGCACGCTCGGAGGCGCACTTGGGCGTACGCTCGGGCGTGCACCAATGCAACTTCTGCGCATGCACAGAAGTTCTCCAGCTGGACAGACGGGGGGGCTCTCAAGAGTCTCACATGAACCCTGTCTGACAAACCATCTCCAAGATCATTTTTAGATTGGACCCCCCCCCCTGGAGGGGGGACGAAGAAAGGGCAGCATCTCATCAAACCCAGGGGGAGGCAACAGTAAAGTGACCAGATTTTCAGATTGGTAAAGAGGGACACCTTTGACCGGGGTGGGGAGGCGCTTGATTAAAAAATTTATACGGAGCAACAAAAATTTTCATACAACGGAAAAATAGTATTGTAATATTTTTTTATTTCAACATAACTACAATTTACAAATATAAATTGTAACTGTTGCCAAACATCAAAATTTTGATCACATAACCATGAGGATGCTGCAATAGTCGCTAAGTGTGAAAATGGTCGCTAAGTGTGAAAAATGGTAATCAGTCCCTTTTTTCAATGCCATTGCAACTTTGGTCACTAAATGAACTGTTTGAAAGCTAAGGCTAGCTTGAATTATAATGCCTTATGGTAGCTTACATTTTCAAGAGAGAGAAGCTAAACTCCTAAACACACAAGGAATTTGTCTTTGGTGAATATGCTCTCAGTGTACATAAAGAAAAATAAAATAGAATACATTCATCAAGAATCATAAGCTACAACACTTAGTGATGGTCACTAAAGCCTGGAGGATTGTTCCCTCTGTGCTTCTTTAAAACAGTATATGTTAGAATAGAATAACAGAGTTGGAAGGCACCTTGGAGATCTTCTAGTCCAACCCCCTGCTTAGGAAGGAAAGCCTACACCATTTCAGAAAAATGGTTATCCAACATCTTTTAAAAAACTTCCAGTGTTGGAACATTCACAACTTCTCTCCTTGATTAGTTTCCACCCATTGCTTCTTGTTCTACCCTCACGTACCTTGAAGAATAGTTTGACTCCCTCTTCTTTGTGGCAACCCCTGAGATCTTGAAACACTGCTATCATGTCTCTCCTAGTCCTTCTTTTCATTAGTGGTTCAGGCACCAGACAAGAAATCAGGAGTTTCTAGTCCCATTTTGGACATGAAAACCTGCTTGGATGAAATGAGGCCAGTCACTCTTTTTTCCCCTTCTTTCCTTCCTTCCTTCCTTCCTTCCTTCCTTCCTCCTTTCCTTTCTTCCTTTCTTCATTCCTCCTTTCCTTCCTTCTTTTTCTTCCTACCTTGTTTCCTTCCATCTTTCTTTTCTTTCCTTCCTTCTTTCCTTCCTTCCCTAACTTTCTCCCCCCCCCTTTCTCTGTTGTGGGGAGTTGGAAGGAGCATTAGATCTGCTCACCGCCTTAAAAGTGGGATTTTTTTTTAAATGGCTTTTTTTTAAAAAGTGATTTCAGCCGGGATGCCTTTAGTACTCGCCCCATTCGTCCTCCCATCCTCCTTCCAAAAAGTTGATTTAAAAAGCCAGCGATCTGCGCCTGCTTCTCCAGCGTTCCTGGTTCAGGGGCAGAGGTGCCTGGGGGCGCCCTGTTCCCCCCTCAAGGCTTCGCGTTAAAGCCAAAAAGACCTCCACAGAGATGGCTCTGGGTCTGGGAAGGCAGGGCAGGGAGGGATGCTGGAGAGCAGCTTTCGCCTACAGCCTTGGGGGGAGGGAGGTGTTTGCAACCCTGCCCTGCTTGGTGCCCCTCGTTGCTTGAAATGGGGTGCTCCGCTTGGGGGGGGATGCAGGAGGTCCAAATAAGAGGCGGGCTCAGCCTCCGCTGGGATGGAGCAAGCAGAAGGAAAGGCAAGAGCAGGGGGGGGGATGGGACTTTGCTGGCAGTTGCAAAGCAGCCTTCCCCCGATTGCCTTCCCCCACGCCTCCCAACCCTTTCAAAAGCCACCCCCATCACCAGCCTCTCCCAACCGGATCCCCGCCTGCCTCCCCTCAGCTCACCCAGACCAGATTGACAGCGGCTTGCATGGCATGGCTGCAGAAGAGCGGCACCCAAAAGAAGTGGGGGGAAAAAAAACTTCCGATGGCTGAGCTGCTTGGCCCAGGACCTAGCCTCCTCCTTACCATCGCTCTCCCTGCAGAAAAACGGCGCACGTCGGCGCGCGCACGGGCAAAAGGGGAGGGAAACACTGCCCTCTAAAGGCCACATCAGGAATGACACTTTAGAGAATTTTTTTTTAACAGCGTCCTTTTTAAAATTGATTTTCTTTCTTTTGGAAAATCGGTACTTTTTCAATACGCGACGGGACGTGGGAAAAATTATTGAAAGGCGTGTCTGTCCCACCAGATGCGGGACGTCTGGTCACCTTAGGCAACAGGTCCCTCACAGGGAGATTTGCCCTCTGAATCGGAGTAGGGGCAGCAGTATGGCAACATGCTGCACAAGAAGCTGACTTCCAGCCAAAGCAAATGAACAGGAGTGTGAGGAAGAGATGAAAGACCGGTAAGAAAATCCATCTAACCCACAGTCATAAATCAAACTTGGAAAAAGCAAAGAATCTTGAGAGCATAAATAATATTGGTCAGACTGGGATTTTTTGAAAAAAAAGGAAAAAAAGAAAAGGAAAATGGAAGGTTGAAATAGTAGCCCACCCCCCGCCCCCAAAAGCCATTTGTTTGAAACAATTCGGACAGAAAGGGAGAAAGCAGAGAAGTGACAAACCAATTGAAATACTAATTCTAAATTTGGCTTCCAACTTGAAAAGATTGTGTTTTTAAAGAAGTTTAGGAGCATGAAGATTTATTTCATCTGAGTGTCTTCTAACTAACATATCTTAAGCAATCCCAATTAATGAGAGATGGAATGCAACAAGAGAGAAAGATAAAGAAAAAAGCACTATCTCCTCATTGACTACTGATAAAATAATCTTGCCTGTGTGGGAAATTCTAATTAATCAACTGCCGTAAATCAGAACTTGGAAAAGCAGGAGGCAAAGAAGAAACACACCCAAGTTTTGCTGTATGCAAGCTTGTTCCAATTAATATATTTTGAGCAACTATGACCAACGAGAGATGAGGAGTGGCAAGGAAATGAAATAAAAACAGAGTCAAGAACTGGGAAATACAAAGGGTTTTCTTCTTTTTTTTCTGCAAAAGATTAAAATGGCTCCAACTTCTCTTCCGGTTTCACAGAAGTGGAATTAACTAAATTTAAAGTGGACCAGAACCTTGAAATAAAACTTTTATAACTAACTGTAATTTTGGAACCAGACATTAAGGAAGAACAAAAGACCAAGATGACTCCTGTCGGTCTTCCCCACAGCAGCTGAAGTAGATAAATTTAAGGTGGATCAGAACTCTGAAATAAGTACTGTATAACAAATTGTAACTTTGGAACTGGACATCATGGAAAGCTGGGAATTTGAAGAACTATGTGAAATTATTAAAATATGTATAAATCATTAAAATCAAGCTTAAATAGAATTCTGAACCCAGAGAAGCAGGTATTTAAAGAAGAAGGCAAAGCAGAAGGGGGTCAAGATAATGAAGGGGTAGAAACAGAGGGAAATAAAAAGCAGACAAAAAACTCCATTGGACTTGACAATGGTATAGGGAAAATTGTAAAAGGGGGATGTGTCCCAACAAAAGGGAATAATAAGCAGACAAAATATGTTTTGGAGGTTGTCAGTGGCATAAGGAAAATTGAAGTAGGAGATTACGCCCCAACAAAGAGAACTATAAAAGATCTTTTTGACGGTGCCTTGGGGGAAATTGAAGAGGGTGGACATCTCAAAACAAAGAAAAGGGAGAAGTGGGACAAAAGACTTATTAGGAAAAAATGAGACTACTAGAAATTGTTATATGGGAAAATATAAAGCTAAAATAAGGGGTTTATTCCTAAATATGACAATAAAATATTGTTTCTAACTGGTTGAATATGACAATGGAAGGTTAAAATATATGGAATATGGACAAATATGAAACTGATATGGGGAGATTGTAAAGCAGAGGTTTGTGATTCACTTTTATACATGATAATTAAACTGAGTTGCTAATTGATTGAATATGACAATACAAGGACAATTAATCATGGGTTAAAATATATGAAACATGGACATATATAGAACTTTTAAGATGATGAACAAAGTGAGATATTTACTTTGTTATTTTATATAGTAGATTAAGGGAATTGTAATGAACATTGAACAGTAAGGATTGCCATTTATAGACAATTAAGGGTAATCTAAACCAAGATGTGGAAAAATGGAGAGGGAACATGAAATATACTTACAATGAGAAACTATTGAGATTTAAAGGCAGAATCACAAATTGGGGGTGTGTAAGGATGTATAATTATATAAATATAATGATGAGAATAGCTGGGAATTGTAACCAGGTCTACATCTCGGCCAAAATTAGGCTGGGTGTGTGTGTTTAAAAGCACAATGATTATATATGTATACTTTTTTGTTCTATTTTTTTTAAAAAAGAAGGAAGATATATGTTAAAATTAAATATGTATATTGAAAAGGAATTATCAATACCACCAAAATTAAACGAAGCTTGCTCAGAAGCTGAAATACACCAAGTGTCAGCATCGACTTCATTTAGCAATCAGGAAAGAAACCACTCAACTCCATTTGATTGAAATCAAGTGTACTTTTACTAATTATAAATGAACAGTAGCAAAGCTAAGCTGAATCTAGTTAATTAGGCGCGAAAGCGAATAATATCATGTATAACTCAATCCCCTCCCCTTGGCACCCCAGTCCATAGTCCAATTATAAGGCACCCAATTGTCAGGTGGGAGATAATTTCAAAAGGCATCACCAGGATGGAATGCTGGACAGTTAACCTTGGCGGGAAACATGCGCAGTAAGATGGTCAGGCAGCATCTAGAATCTTCCTCCAGCACATCATGATTCCCCTCCCAAATACCATGCCCCCCCTCCCCGTTTCAATGGCAGCCGAAGCAGCAGCAAGCAGAGGCTGACACCAAGTAAATGAGATGAAGAGTGTGAAGTAGAGGAGAAAGGTAAGGGAAGAAGAGAGGGATAGGAGAGAGGGCAGGGTGGGAAGAGGAGGAGAGAAAGGAGGAGTGGAAAGGGAAGAGAGGAGAAGCAAAGAGGAAGGGGAAGTAGAGAAGAGAAGGGTGACAGAGGGAAGAAAAGAGGTAGGGAGGGGGAGGAGGAAGGGGGAAGAAAGTGATGGATAAGGTACAAATATGGTATATGGAGAGCAGAAGAGCCAATAATTGTTTTTGGGAGTTGATGGTAAGATGAATTGATGTAAACATTTAATAATACAATACGAGGTTGGCTATGTAATAGTATACATGTGATTATATGTTATGAAAATGAAAAAATAAAAAAACTATATACAAAAAAAATGTGAGAAAAATATATTTCAGCCAAGGCACAAGCAAGATGACTAAGCTAGGCATGGCTGTATTGAGTACCCGAGCCATGGCAAAATATAAAAAAAGAGGCACCTGGGTGGGTGGGCGGGGACTCCCATTGCCGCTACTATCGGTTTGGCTGAACCGGGAGCAACCCATCACTGGTTGTCTCCACTATGCAGACTTTTTTGTCTTTCTTACTGACAATTGTTAAGTCTGGGGTGTTATGTGACATCTGTTTGTCTGTTTGAATTCTAAGGTCCCAGCACACTTTAGCTTCTTCGTTTTTTATTACTTTATCTATTTTGTGATCCCACTAGTTCTAGATAGCCGGTAAATGGTATTTCTTGCAAATGTTCCAATGCACTATTGTTGCTATTTTGACATGCCATTGTTTGTAATCATTCTGCTTGCTCTTCTTTCAGCAGCTAGCTAGATGATCCACTTTTTTCAGCTACTTTGCAAAGATGATATTTGCTGTTTGTTTTTGTCTTCTCAATTCTGGCTTTCTATGCATTCATTGTTAAGGGTTGCTCTTGTGAATCTAGAATTAGCTCCACTGTCTTTTTCTTCAACTTTACTGCTCTAAACCATTGTCAGGTCTTGTTATCATCTGTTTTGGCTGCTAGTTTACTATTATTATAAATTGAATTATTTTTATTAGAAGTCATAGACCCAGATAACCCAAAACCACAATATAATACATCTGTTAAAAGCCTGTGCTTACACTACTTTGCTATCCAACAAAGCTCAAATTCTAAAAGCTACAATTATAAACATTGCTATAGCAAGATTTCTTTTAGGAACTTTTGAACTGTATCAAGTTTTCTCATATCTTCTGCTACCTTCTTTCTGCTCATTACATACAGAAATTTCTGTCTCTGTATAGAAAAAACAGATTTGCCCTTCATTTCCCAAGGAAAAAAAGAAAACATCATTTATCTATCTAAGAAGTCACAGACATTTATGAAATTTAATAGATTTAAGTGTAGTCTTTCCTTCGGTGAATATACAGTTAAGTGGAAAATGATATACCAGTAGGGGAAGAAACAGTGGGAGCATAACACAAAAGTACAACAGATATTAAATATGTTATTTTAATATTTATTTTCAGATATACAAATAGCTTATTTTTAATTATAAAAAATCAGAGACTAAAATTAACTCATGTAAAAAATGCATACATTTAAACTATTACTACATAATATGTATCTTTCATTTTGTAAAAACTACATTTACAAATAGAAGCTCTTTTATCCAGTTTGGAACAGATTCTACTTTGGTTCCAATCATTTTTAATGCTATTGCCTGAAATTTAATCTCAAGGTTAAACGTTAATAAAATGTATTCTTTCAAGTGGTGAAATGCATTAGATACCCACTAGCAAAATGTTTAACCAATTCATCATCACGTCTAAAGATACATTGTATTTTTTTTAAGTTCACTAAACGATATCAGTTGCATCGGGGTTTTTTTTCTCACTGGATAAATTTTAGTTGGAGATACAGTTTGATTATAATTCATTAGCGATATAATTGAAACCCAGATTTAAAATTTAAATTCAGATTAGCTCATATTGCCATTTCTAATTTCAATTCCCCATTTATTCCCATTCCTTTTGTACATACAGATTTTGTTCTCTCTAACCTTTCAGTTGTTCCAAGAATCAATTCAGTGTGCATACTGATTTTTTTAAATTAATCATAATTGTTACCTACATTAATCTGTGCCTTAAAAGCCGGTTACATGCACTTTAATATTTTTCAGGTGGAGAAGACTGAATCAAAATGCATCCTTATCTGTAAGATGGGCACATCAACCTCATCTTACCAGCTTGGAGACCTATAATTTTCTTCCTTTCTTTGTCTTACACTATCACTAGCAGCACCATCACAAAATCATGCCAGTTTCAGCCCCAGGGCAGCTAATTGGAATGTTAAATACAGTCTTTCTGACTCCCTGTCCTAGGGGGGGTAAGGAAATTCAGGAATGACGTGTTCAATTACAATTAAGCCTGACACATGCACACAGCATGACCTTCAGTAGGCTCTTTGATGTTATTAAAAACAACCTAGGTCAAGGAAAGAGGAAATGTTTAAAAGGGAAAATGGTGGTGTCTAAATTAAATTTAACAATGGTGTTCCTCAGCACCATTCCTCGTGCACCCAGAACTACCACAAACCAACTCCCTTCTGCTGAAACCGAAAAACTCCACTATGCTATTATTGTATCAAGCAATTTTAAGCATATATAAACTTTATATACTGTATAGGCTGAATGCAGACAATGGTACTTCCTCAGCTCTGAAAGTTCCACAAAATAGCATTCTGAGTATGTGCATCTGTGTGAAGTGTATGCCTGTGTGTGTACATAATGTGCACATGTGCATGTGTGCACATACATGTCTATTATATATTACAATGAATTAAAAAAATAGTAGTAGTTGCAATTCTTTCCACAACATTGTATCTATATTGTATGAAGACTCTTAGAATATAATAATATATCTATTATATTTGTAAAAGGAGAGATCAGAAGTAGAGTCTGTTACTTGCTTAGCTCAGAGAAACGTATCTCTTTCAAATGTTAACCATTGGAAGAACCTCACAACATCAATAGCTAATGCCTTATGGTGCTTTTTTAAATCTTTCCTCCTCGTGGGCGGGATTGGGGTGTGAAGCACAAGACTGGGGAAGAAAGAGAGAGAGGAAGAGAGAAAGAGAAAGGGAGCACCAGAGTAGCTGTATAATTGTTTTTAGATGCCCTGCACGCACTGACTGATTTGGTGTTACTGGTTGTCTATATGTGACTCTGCTTTTTTATTTTTATTTTCAGGTGAAGTGTAACATAAAATATTTCAATTAAATATATAATCAACATGTTTTGTAACACATCTTCTCACTTTCTTTGACAGGTATAAATTTACAGATTTTTAAATCAAGAAAGGAACGACACATTTCCCAATTATTTGCTCTTAAGCATTTGCAGCCCTGTCTGTACAAACAGGATATGTCTCTTCATTCCTATGACTCAATCAGCTCTATTACCGACCTGGGTAATCAAATTCTTGGTTATGCTTTGTGCAATGGCACAAACCTTCCTTCTAATTTGTTAAAAAAAAAACCTCTCCTATCCCAGGATTCAAGCAGATTGTAACAAAAATTTTGTTACACAGCATAAAATATACTGGATTATTACCAGTATATAATTGATTTTCCTCTACTCTAAACAATTCTATGCATAAGCATCTTTCAAATACAATCTGCCAAAGATTAAAAATTAACAAATATGCAGTTTGTAGTTCTTGAGAATCAACATCATGTAACTGCTGAGCAAAAGTGACATCTAAGAAATCACAAATGAGAAGAGACAGAAATTTACCACTAAATCTAACCACAGGGTATTGTGGGAATTCTACAGGAAACTTCATATTCATGAAGCTTAATTATACTGAAATTGCCAATCTGTAAAATACAACTACACTCCAGTTCTGATTTCAAGAATAAAACATGAACAAAGATAATACAGTTCCCAGGAGATGCTTCAGAAGGATATACAGCAAGGCAAAAAAAAAAAAAAAAAAAAAACCAGGGAGGGAAGAAAGGAAGAACACAAACCCAGAGATGCAGCATAAATCCAGAGATACTGTATTTATCCCTGTAAAATGGAATCATCACTGCAGAAAAAATTCAGCCTGCAAAAGAGGAATATTTCTAAAGAAATGTGTCAATAGAGTCTGGAGGGAATATTCATAATATCCGGGAATATCTAATTATAAGGACTGAGGATAAAAAAAATCTACACATGCTCAGAGACACAAGCATAACCTTTGAAATAAGGTGAAGTTTAAGTTCAATATAGCATTCTTTTATGACATATTACATAGTATCCCTTTATGACATATGACATATGACACATTACATGATAGTGATAGGCTTGATTATAGCTTGGGCAACAGCAATAACATACTTTTAATAAAGAAAAAAATTCCTATTCAACCATTCACACATTTTTCTCTTATTTTATTTATTTGTATCCTGCCTTTATTGTTTATTATTTAATTTATTATTTACATTACTAAGGAAGTCAGCCATGGTTCTTTTTGGTTATTTGAAGTTTAAATTTGTCACTGATGCCTTTTTTTCTAATAAAAGGTGGATGAGAAAGATTTTGGGGGCAGCTATGAACAAGATTGAGGGCAAAAGAAGGACGACAGAGAATGAGGTAGCTGGATGGAGTCACCAAAGCAGTAGGCATCAGCTTAAATGGATTCCAGAGGATGATAGAGTACAGGAAGGCCTGGAAGAATGTTTTCCATGGGGCCATGATGGGTCGGACACAAACTTCGCAACTAACAACAATGAATAAGAATATCTTAGAGATCATTAGCTTTGCACTGTTTTCAATACCTAGGCTATATTTATTCTAGAAGTGGAAATATCTTAAAGCACCAGAATATTCTAAGCAGTGTTCTGCATGGAAACAGAGAGACCAGACAATCCCAATATTTTCTTTTCAGCAATTTCAGATATGGGGAAAAATAGTCTTCCAAGCATAGGGTGTTTTTTTAAGGTAACTATACTACCTATCATGAAAGCTGGGGTTTGTACTCATTTTCTGCAGGATGGTAAGGGGGGGGGGGAGTTACACCTTACTACAAAGAAAGTTGTTTAGTATTAGAAAACAATATCTATGCATCTTGTATAAGGACCATATTGTATGCATCAGAGATCATAATGCAAAAGCAATTCAAGTTATCATTAATAATGGTTCTAAGTTTGTTCTAGCAGATAACAGATGTTCTAAAGAATTCCTTTTGTTTCCTGATTATTTGTACCCTATGACTATCATTAAGGTTCTACCATGATTCTTGATAAATATATCTTGTCTTTTTATGTACACTGAAAGCATATGCACCAAAGACAAATTCCTTGTGTGTCCAACCACACTTGGCCAATAAATAATTCTATTCTATTCTATTCAGTCCTATATTAATAAAATATCAAGTTTCATATAATGCTATGTAGTATGCTATAGTCATATAATATTTACAGATTTCGTTAGATGTTACTGAAGTCCAATCAGACTGAATAGTCAATAGTGACCATTCAATCATTGTGTAAATCACTACCTGATTTACAGTCATAAATTTTTGGCATAAATCTATTGTACACCAGATGCTATAACTTAATAAATTATTTTAAGGAAACAACAAAAGTGATTGTTTAAAATGGAAAGCATTTATCAACATGTGAAATGCAACACTTTGGCAATGTAACAGCTGGAGTGCACCCTATTTTTCAGGGTTTTTTTCTATATCCAAATGGCAGATTAGCATCTTCTACAAATGGCTAATTCTGTGGATAATTTTTGTACTATTTTTATGCTTTATTGCATTATATCAAGTGTCTAGCTATTGATTACAATTTTTATATTCTGATTTTCAGGATAAAAACTGCTTAGAATTAATTTAATGATTATTTCATCTGAAGAATCAATGTAAGTGACTTTATATGTACTTGGGGGGAAAGGAAGACTGCTGTAGGATCAATTATATGTCTTACTTGTTAACTGACTCCTACTGAATGTAACTAGAATTTCTCATTTCCACTGAATTAAAACAACTGAAGCCTAGATGATTTGCACATAGCAATTTAACTACACATTTGTTCAAGCTATTTATCAAATACCGTTAGTGCTATTTTTGCTTCCTTAATGGAAGGCTATTTAACCAAATATATGGGCATTTTTCACTTTGAGTAGGTAGGCAAAGAAGACACCACAGTTGCTGATGAGATAATAAATGCTTGCTTCAAACCAATTGGTATGGCCAATTTGGTTCTTTTTAGACATATTATTCTCATTAATGCTTATTTCTATAGTTTTCTAGTGCTTCAAATGCTGTTTAAACATCTTAGCAAAATAATCACAAGACATTCTCATAATGGACAGGGCATAATATGGGCAACAACATCTGATCTATATTTTATACTTTTATGGTTAGGGGGAGGCCTTTGAAGGATTGCAGAATTGGACCACATGTCCTCTAGATTTATGCAACTGCAACTATGTGTCCAGTTCAATCAACATAAATCACAACTACTAGAATACCATTATGTGTTTATTCAGGGGTCGGAACTCTTATAGTGCCTGCCAGGATAAGCGCAGTAACGTTTCTAATCAGTGGCTTATAGTATAGATTTAAATGAGCTCAAAATGAGATCAGCAAAGATGTAGTAGGGGCATATTAAACTGTGCAAATACATGAGATTGGAAGATGGAGTCCTGCTAATTATAAAACTCCAAAATATCTGGAGGAAGTAGGAGAGACAAAGAATACTTACTTAAAACAGAAAGAATATGAGAAATAATTCATCAAGAACACAGAAACAAAGAGATTTCCCTCCTCCCATTTATGCCACAGTATTTTGGTATTAGTAGGAAAGAGAAGAGAAGCTCTAATTTATCTTAAAGCCAAGTTACATGCTCTTGATCTACCTTTTTCCTTTTCTAGAGTGCTCCCTATTTTGTTCCTCTTGTGTATTTTTTTATTTCAATCTTTTTGTAGTCTGTGTTTTTATTCTTTCTACATGTAATTCTTAAAAAATTATTTGGGGGAAAAATACATTGGTTTTGTTATTATTCTGAGGATCTGTACCAAAGCTGATAAAAGGTGTTAATTTTGGTTTTCTTCTAGCTTTAATGAAGTACATTAAAGTGTACTCATATGCACATCAAAAATCAGATTAGTGCATAAAATGTGTTTAATCCCATTACATATTCAAAATATCCCCAAAGAATTACATGAAAACCTAAGTATTGATTACTATAAGCCAACAACTAACATGTAAGTATGAAGGCTTCAGTTATTTTCATTTTCTATTTGTCAGAAATCTGCCCAGAGTCTCTTTTTGTGGCAGCAATTGGGAAGGAAAGAGAATTACTTTCAGGCCTTAGAAGGCGCTTTTAGTTGCTCAACACAGCTGTCTTTATTTTTATGTATTTATTATTTACTTATTCAACTTATATAGCAGATCGTCTTAACCAAGTAGTTCTGAGTGGTGAGTATTTCTAGAGCAATTAAAACAGTACCAAAGAAATATATGTAGCAAATATTATCATAACAATTGTCAATAAAATTAAGAAACAGGGTCCTTAGAATATTCAGGACACCATACCCAGACATATAGCCAGGTTTTTAAAGCCTTACAAGAGGTCAACAGGGTTAGATCTTTATCCGTAGCACATGATTGGAAGGCTTCTGTGTGCATAATTCTATGGAGTCAATTCAATCTCTAGCTTTGCAGTTCAAAACTCAACATTTCAAACACTTTCTTTGAATTCAAGTATCTTTTCTAAAGCTTGTTGGTAACACTAGAAACACCTTTGAGAAAAATGAGTTAGAAAAACAAAGCATGTTTGCATGCTCTCTTTCATACACATGCACACATGGTTTACAGCTGCAACTGGAAGGAAAATAATTCATTCCAAATGTTTTTCACCTAAATCACATAATCCCTGAACTAGGTGGCCCTGCCCTTCTAGAACAGGGGTGTCAAACTCAATTTCATTGAGGGGCGCATCAGAGTTGTATTTGACTTTGAGGAGGACAGGGTGTGCTTGGCCAGCTCAATATCACTCGTTTCGGGGGAGGGGGCTGTGTTGGCCCAAGTGCTTTGCCAGCAAAAACAGAGCTTAGGACAGAGATGGGTTCCTACCAGTTCGCACCTATTCGGTAGAACCAGTTCGTCAAATCTACCGAACCGGTTAGAAGAGGTTCCACCAG
Organism: Thamnophis sirtalis; assembly: GCF_051295495.1. Lineage (NCBI taxonomy): Eukaryota > Metazoa > Chordata > Lepidosauria > Squamata > Natricidae > Thamnophis > Thamnophis sirtalis. The sequence continues at coordinate 53,912,361 of NW_028261388.1, forward strand.
TGGACCCGGAAAGCAGGCCACACCTACAGAAGAGGTTCCAAAAATTTTTGAAACCCACCACTGGTCCTTGGATATGATTATTCTACACTATCATGCTCATATTTATAAAACTCAGTGCCTCTGTGAAAGGTAAGGATGACTACTGCATTTGTGGTGCAATGAGAACATTGCATGTGTTGAAGTTGTTTTAACGTAAACCAAAGATGCCTTTTAAAAAACAAGTTTACATCATATTCTTATGCATGCCAGTGCTGTTTGTAAGGTAATTTAAGGTGGTTCTGACAAGTGTCGTCGGCATCTTCATATCCGGTCACATGGGTGGCAAGCCACTCCCACAAAGGAGGCCACACCCACAGAGTAGGTTCGAACAATTTTTGAAACCCATCACTGGCTTAGGAGTGCCACCCGCAGCCTTCGCAAGCTCTATTTTTGGCTGCAACAATCTCCTGCAACCCTCTGCCAGTGAAAACAAAGCTCAGAAGGGCCCATACAGCACTTCCAAAGTCCATTTTTGCTGGCAGAGGCACCATGGGCAGGTCCTTCACTGTTTCCAGAGTGGCCCTATGGGCCAGATCTAAGCACCCCTTGGGCTGGATCTGGCTCCCGGGCCTTGAGTTTGACATCCCTGTTCTAGAAGTAATACATCACTATTTGTTTTCAGAAATCCACAGATTAATAAAAATAAATAAATATAAATTCACAGTGAAAGCTACATCAAGATCTAGGCCATTCCCAATCAGGACTATAGTCAGTGAAGAACTAAAATTGATCTCCTTTCGGTTAGACATCATAATTTTTTCAACATGTGAAAAATACAAAATGCTCTTGTTTAATGGAAAGCAAAAAAATACCGTGTACTTTCCTACCCTCATCATTTGACAGAAAGGAGTGATTAGACTGCACCTAACAGAAGGTTACAGTCTTCTCTATTGCTTTAAGATTCCTGCTATTTAAATACTGGGTTTCCCCGAAAATACGACAGGGTCTTATTTTCTTTTTACCTACAAAATGTGGCCTGGGCTTTATTATGGGGGGGAGGGTTTATTGTTTTGGGGTTGCCAGGCAGCTGCTCTCCTGCGAGCAGGCTTCCAAAGAGCCGGGAACAGGCTCATGGGCGAATAGCTGTGTTGCGCTGTTGCAGCAGTGCAACACAATAGCCATGAAGTGACCACACTCATGAGCAGCCACCCGGCAAACCCCCTTTGCAGCTGGACACAGCACCATTCACTGACCTAGGGGTATCACCAAAGCTGCATGAGTGCCTGTTCACCGCCGCCTGGCTCCCAGAGTTTGGCGCCTTCCAAATACCAGTGAACGGGTCTCTGCACGGCTGGAGAGGGGGGTTGTGTGAGCAGCTGTTCCGCTCTCGCTCACCCACCTCCCAGCCTCAGGATGCATGGCCCAGCTCTCATTACAGAGCCAGGGCACCTCTGCCACCGCCGCCATCCCAGCCTGGCTTTTTCCGCGGCTTCCAACCTGAGTCTTTCGGCTGTGGCCTCTCTGAGCCAGCTGCTTGCAGAGTGTACAACCATAGAGTGTGTGCCCAGAGCGACCACTGCTGAAAAACTCAGTTGGAAGTCGCGGAAAAAGCCAGGCTGGGATGGCGGCAGTGGCGGAGGTGCCCTGACTCCATAATGAGAGCTGGCCATGCATTGGAAGGTGGGTGAGCAAGAGCGGAACAGCCGCTCATGCAACCCCCTCTCCAGCCGTGCAGAGCGCCATTCACTGGCATTTGAAAGGCGCCAAGCTGCGGGAGCCGGGCAGTCGCGAACAGGTGCTCACGCAGCTTGGCGATACCCCTAGGTCAGTGAATGGCGCTGTGCCCGGCTGCAAAGGGGGTTTGCCAGGTGTCTGCTCGTGAGCATGGTTGCTTCATGGCTGTTGTGTTGCGTGTTGTGACAGCGCAACACAGCCATTCACCCATGAGGCTGTGCCTGGCTCTTTGGGAGCCTGCTAGCAAGAGAGCAGCCGCCCGGCAACCCCCCTCTTCAGCTGGGCACAGTGCTGCTCACCATCCTAGTGGTATCCCGAAGGCACCAAGCAACACGATCACCTTTGCCTCCCCCCACGTTCCCACGGCTTCGCACCTTCGGAATACTGCTAGGTTAGTGAGCGGTGCTCTGCCTGGCCAGAGGTGGGGGGTTGTCCAGGGGGCTTATATGTGGGGGGGATTATATTTTTGCCCACCAGAAAAATGTGGCATGACTGTATTATGAAGACATGTCGTATTTTTAGGGAAACACGGTATAGTAAAACCTTTATTCAATCCATGTAAAAGAGGAGGGGTGTATGTGAAAGCACAATGTGCAAACACAGGATCCATTCAGATAGTTGTGTTTGATGGTGAATAGGCTTTGCATATCCCCAAGATCATAAGCTCTCATATGAAATGACTGAAATCTTGGAAAAAATTCTGGAATTCTTGAACACCATTTAGGAGAGAACTGTGGGAGGGCTCAGTAATAGTAAGGCACCACACTGTTGTTCTTGTTTCAGAGAAGTTCTTGTATGTATAAACATTTGACTGCATAAATGCCCTGGGTAATATAATATTATTTTTTGTCTAGATTATATTACTTCTTGCCTTAGAATTAGCTGCAGTTCATCCATCAAACCTACCAAAAAGAGAGAGCATTTCTTGATTTCAAGACTTTCAGATTTTCAAATGGCTACCATTTATGATTACTATGCATTCTTACAAAGCAGGCATTCTTCAATCTGAATATCAAGAGATTAGATTGTATCACCCTACAAGGTTCCCTAGCAGAGGGAACAGCAATCAGGCAAAAAAAGCTAGGTCAACACAAATGCACAGGTGTAGATTTTTGTGTGTTTTTTATGTCACTCAGTAGGGGTCAAATCTCATACTCCACTGCACTTCCACAGAAGTGCTCAATTAGATGCTAGGACAGTAGTTCACCTGAGACCAGTGATGGAGCCATAAATATTTAACTCTAGTGCAACAAAGCATGAATTGCTTTACTCCAGTTTGCTGCACAGAACACCCCATTATCTACCGAACTTAGCTAAATCCTGCATTTCTGGATTAATTCACAGCTATTACCCAAACATAAAAGGCATAAAAAATAAGAAAACACATTTTTCCATGTCTACCTCTTCTTCTAGCTGGTTCGTTTGATGTAAATTTTAAATGAACACCAAAGACTGAATGGCCACACTAAAATCTAAAGGGATAACAAAGCAATATCAGAATCAGGAAGCAAACATTAGCAGAAATTGAAAAAGTAATAGGTACCTCTCCTGTAGATACCTACATACTTCATTTCATGCACCTGTAATTCCCTTTGTCAGCTACATGATTAATTCAAAGAATGATTGATTTTTTTTCTCCTTTGCTCATTCCCACTGACCTGCTTTTGCTGACAAGTCTGTACAGATCACACATCTCCATCAGCTAAAACATTGGTATCATATTTGTGTCTGCAGCCTGCAGTAAATATTTCACTTAGCATTAACAGAATGTTAGTGCCTGATAAAAATAGGAAGGAAGGAAGGAAGGAAGGAAGGAAGGAAGGAAGGAAGGAAGGTTGTTTTGGGAATTACTGAATTATGGGTGGGGTGCACAAACATCTCCAAACATGCACATATGGTAGAGGGAAAGCTCTATTTTAAGCAAGGAAAATTGCTGAAAAATTACAGGCAATAGCATATCTGGATAGTCTCATGAGATGGAGTTGGGCAATTATGTGCTTGGCTATAAGGCATATTAAATCAAAATTCCCCAGATGTTTTGGGCTTGCAAGCAGGAGTCACGCCAGTCACTGCTGAATTACCACTACCTATGATTGCTAAGAAGGGATAGAAATGCATTTATTATTTATTCATCAAATTTACCAGTGATTTGCAACTCCAGGCAGCTTGCAACAATTAACATTAACATCAAAAAAGTAAGAAACTAACTGTAAAAATCTATGTTAGGGAAGCAATAAAAACAATATAAAAACAAACCAAAGAACCAGTATTATAAATCATCCTTGTTTCAGATTGCTGGCAAGCCAGGTTTTTAAGTATTGTATAGTCACTGAAGGGTCAATACTGTTCAAAAAGCATGGATATCTACAGAGAATTACTATGTATGCCAAGTGAGTTACATCAGATGTCACTAATTTAACAATGGGAACAAGAAAAAGCTGACGAGCAAACCGGAAGTCCTGGTTTGTCTGTAGGGCCGTTTTTCGCCCTCCGGATCCTTCAAGAAAGCCTCATGAAGGCTCCAGAGGTCGAAAAATGGCCCTATGAAGAAACCAGAAGTCACCATTCCCAAACTTCCGAGTTCCCCATTAGGAGCATTTTTCACCCTCCAGAGGCTTCAGGGAAGCTCCTGAAGCCTCCAGAGGGCCTCTGGGGGGGTGGGGAAAGGGTGGACTATTTTCTCCCTCCCCAGGCTCCTAGAAAGCCTCTGGAGCCTGGGGAGGGTGAAAAAACTGTGCCAAAAGTGGTCGTGCGCATAGCATTATGGGTGTGGCACACTCGCACGTGACCCCACACACACACTCCCCCCACTTTTGGCAAGGGAGCCAAAAAGGTTAGCCCTCACTGGGATAGAACCTTAATAATACTGCTGTTGGATAAAGATTTAAAACTGAGTATAATCTGCCAATTGATAACCTTATCCAATGGCCTTATGTTAAATGGTTCATAAAGTGGAGACCTACTTTTTCCCCTTTATTAGCACTAACTGGAACTGACACAGAGCTGACAGTACGCTGCTTTATATTTCATTATCAAACTCCAGAGATGTCCATGAATCAATACAATTGAAACTGGAGAGATCAAGAAGGATCAGAAAAGTTACACCACCCCACTGTGATTCAACAACAGGTCACCTACAGTCCAGATCAATATCTTGGACTTCCAGGGAAGAAATAGTGGACTGAAGATGTTGTGACTCAGCAGTTCTGCTGAGAGTTTTTTTTTGGATACAAAATTCAGTATGCAGCTGCGGCTTGTGGGAGGAGGTTTGGAGATAAAAGGACAGATGCTGCCACGCCCCGGTCACTGGAGTCAACGTCGTTCCTTCGTGTGTTCCGTGTCTGGTACAATATTGCTTGCTTATTAATCGTGATTAAGCCTGTTACACTTGGAAAAGTGCTTTGGTGTTTCATGTAAACCTGATCCGTGGAGACGGTGGAAGAAGGGCAGCGTTTGTAAGAGCTTTTGTTTTGAATTCTTATCAGAGATTTATGTTTATGTTATTTCTGGGCTCGAAGCCAGTTTGAACTGAAAACTGATAAAGAAAAGTCCTTTTAAGTTTGCCTGCCTGCGTTTGTTAACGAGCCGTCAAGGGGGGGACAGAACAGATTGACTCCAGCCACATAAGCCTCCATTTCATTAACTATGGAACAATTACAGGCTACACAGATGCAACTCGCGCAGCAAATGGCTGTCCTGTCGGATCAAAATCAGCAGTTGCAGAGAGCTACAAGACCCCCCTCCCCCCAGCCAAGGAGGAAGTGCCCAATTGCCATGCCAGATAAATATGATGGAAGTTTGGCTATGTTTACTGCATTTCTGGGACAATGCCAACTGTTTATTAGCCTGAGAGCGGAGGACTTTCCCACTGACCGGACGAAGATGGGATTCATGATCAGTTTGCTCTCAGGCACGGCTGCCCGGTGGGCCACTCCCTTGTTAGTGCAACAGAGCCCTCTGCTGGATGACTTCCAGGGCTTCTGCCAGCATTTCAAATGGATGTTTGAAGATCCGATCAAAGGGGAAACAGCTGCCAGAAGTTTGAAATCCTTGCAGCAGAGTACTGGGTCATTGCAAGAATATGTGTCTGAATTCAGGCTACGTAGCCAAGATTCCACATGGAATGAACCTGCTTTAATGGACACGTTCCAAGATGGATTGTCTGAGGCCTTGCAGGATGAACTGGCGAGGGTGGACAGGCCACCGACGTTGGACGCGTTGGTCCACCTGTGCCTCCGGATAGACGCCCGGCTGCAGAGGCGAAGGCCTTGCCGGGTATTCCAAGGAACCACCAGCATGCCAGTTCAGCAAGAGACTGCAGTGGACTGGGAGGAGCCCATGGAGTTGGGTGCTGTCCGACCTCGGGTGTCACGGACAGAGACGGACAGAAGGCGTGCGGAGGGGTTGTGTTTTTACTGCGGGGATCTTGGACACTTGGCAGGGAGCTACCCCAAGAAGACCAGAAGGATTGTGTGGACTGCAGCCGTCCCTCAGCAATGCACGATCAAGTCGGAAAACCAGCACGTTGGTGCGGCCGTGTTATGCCGTTCGCACAGGATAGCTTGTGTTCGGGGTGTGTGGAGTCCCAGGGCGGAGGCCCTGCCGAGTCAAGTACAGAACTCCGACCCTGCAAACTCGCTTCCATCTCGGATTGTTCTACCCATTGCAACCTGTGCTGCCATTTGTCATCCCGGGAGCATGCAGTCTCTGGTACGGGATTCGCAGCAGGGTGACAACTGGGTGGAGCGACAAAAGGCGGAAGTGAGGCTGGCATCCCCATGGACTTTGGAAGGGGATCTTTTGAAGTGTTGGGGGCGGCTCTATGTTCCCGCAGGGCACATCCGTTGGCAGGTGCTCTCGCAGATTCATTGCACGTCTGCATCAAGACATTGGGGGTTTGTTCGGACACTGCGCCTGGCCTCCCGTCAATTTTGGTGGCCCCATCTGAAAGATGACGTACGGAGGTGCATGCAGTCATGTGCCCAGTGTCATTGGGCCAGGTCTACAAAGAGAACTCCGCCGAGATTCCAGTCTTTGTTGACTACGGTTCCCGCAGCACTGGACTTTGTCTCTGGGCTCCCGGGGGGAGTGCCAGGGTCTTGAACCGTGTTCTGGGGGGGCCATCACCACCCCTTCTGGACTGCACCCCGAACATCGAAACCGGGGGAACCGGGGGATTGCGTGGTGGCTTGGCCAAAGTCGGTAGAGGTGCCAACAACCTCCGATGGAAAGGGGCCTGGTGGGTCGGCCTTGCAGAAGTTGAAGGACCCTGGACAGGGTGTTAAGGTTCGGCCGAAGTCGGTAGAGCTGCCATCAACCTCCGACAGAAAGGGGGTTGGTGGGTCGGCCTTGCAGAGGGTGGAGGACCCTAGACAGGGAGTGAAGGCTCGGCCGCAGTCGGTAGAGCTGCCCTTAACCTCCGACGGTAGGAGGGGTGGTGAGTCGGGCTTGTGGAGGATAGATGTCCCTGGATGGGGTGTCGACGCCGGGAAGGGCGGAAGGAAACATGATGGCCACCAGATACCTAAAGAGTTCCGATTCAAGGGGGCTATGCCTCCAGAGGTTTGGGATTCATGAAAATGGCACCAAGGGAAATGGGTGCGGGTCATCTTGGGGACACGTCATCCTGACCATCGGACTCCGGGGAAAGGGCCCTGCGGTGGGGGATAGTGTTGTGACTCAGCACTTCTGCTGAGAGTTTTTTCGGGATACAAAATTCAGTATGCAGCTGGGGCTTGTGGGAGGAGGTTTGGAGATAAAAGGACAGATGCTGCCACGCCCCAGTCGCTGGAATCAACGTCGTTCCTTCGTGTGTTCCGTGTCTGGTACAATATTGCTTGCTTATTAATCGTGATTAAGCCTGTTACACTTGGAAAAGTGCTTTGGTATTTCATGTAAACCTGATCCGTGGAGACGGTGGAAGAAGGGCAGCGTTTGTAAGAGCTTTTGTTTTGAATTCTTATCAGAGATTTATGTTTATGTTATTTCTGGGCTCGAAGCCAGTTTGAACTGAAAACTGATAAAGAAAAGTCCTTTTAAGTTTGCCTGCCTGCGTTTGTTAACGAGCCATCAAGGGGGGGGACAGAACAGAAGACAACTTCATGAAAACTATATCTAAGAACAGTAGGATAATGAAAAGCCAGGAAGTAAACCAGCTTTTTGATAATTCCTCTCCAGATAAGAAGAGCAATTGAGATTGTTCACAAATGCTCCATACAACTGCTCCTTGCAAAGAGACCACAAGATGTTGATCTCACGTGGACTAAAAGCTCTCAGAGAGAAGTGGAAATCATTCATAATTGTGAAAATTTATCATCACTTTTTTCTATGCTATCATAATTTTGAATGGCCATTAAACAAATGATCATAAGTTGAGAACTATCTGTAGCCCATATCTAAAAGATTTTTATGGAAGAGAACCAGTTATACCTATCAAGATTGAGACTTTCGATTCAAAGTCAATTTTAAAATGATAGACTACAAGAATGACATGGGAAAAATGTTACACTGCAGATAAAGAAACTTGCTGATACCTTAATAATTAAAAGTGATATTCAAACAACAAAGCAAGAGAGTGACTTGAATAATTTTGCCACTTACATTTATAAAAGAGACTGGTTAAACTTCTGAAGAATTTTGTGAGAAGGAAGAAGTTCTATGACATTATTTGAAGGAGCCAAAGATTATTTAGAAAATTATAATTTAAAAAAGATTAATTGACTGAACTGCAGTTTGGCAAGATTTAGAGTGGCATGGTCTGTTGTAGACTGATACCAATACCGGTATGTTAGCAAACATACCAATAGTTCTCCCCCACCACCACCACCTATCCAACTATCATTTATAATAAAACTTACTTTTAAAAAGTCACAAAATCCACAGCTGAACCACAAACAGGGATTGAAGGTTTATTACTCACTGCCTTTTGAGTAGTAAATCATGCAATCACTAAAAGAATTAATGCTACTTCTGGGGATTCCAGTTTATCAGCATTTTCTATACATCTTCTTCAAAGGAATCAAGAAGAATTTTAAAAAACCTGTATTTTGTAATTCTGCATTCGTATTTGACTGGCTGGATCAAGTCCATTATAAATCCCATGAGACTGGGTTTTTATGGATTATTTACTCTAACAATTTGGGTTTGAAACACAGAAGCAATGATAGCAATAATTACTTCTCCTGGCAAAAGTTCTGTGTATGAATTGTACAAAGAGAGCATAGCTGCTCTGAAGCTGTGGGGTTTAACAAACTTGAATATGGACATTTATACTGGAAAGACCTTGTGTATACTGTATACATTTATGTGTATGTATGTGTGTAGGTATACACACACACTTCACTGAAAACAATACATTTGAAATGAGTAAATAGTCGCTTCTTAAATGTGGTTAAATAAAAGGTTAAATTAAATAAATGTTAATATTTATCAAAGATGTTATAAGAGATGGATAGTAAATATCATGCATTCAGCTCATCTGTCGCAAAGCTAAGTACCAGTTCCAATTTGTTGTCAACATATCCCTAACTGAGACTATTAGACAGATTTTATGACCACCAAGAGATCCAGGCAATTAATCTCTTGAGTTAACAAATTTAAGCTATTAGCTGATACTTGATGCCCAACTGACTACAATTTCCTGATGATCCAAAGCACAAGAGAGAAAAGTGGCAAGGCATTAAAAGACATGGTAAAACGGTATGATTTAGTGTTATTTAAAAGATTTGACATGCCTTTCAAAAATATCTGAACTGCTTAATTAAAGTTTCTATTTCCAAACTAACAATACATTTCTTTTCTCCATTCCCATCTTTTATTTGGTCTTCATTTTGGTCATGCACCAACAATTTGCCCTCACTGTTTGCTGTGATGTCTAACACATCCTAGGAAGTGATAGCCTAAGGGAATGTGAAATGTTTGCTAATTGCTCATTCATTCTTTCATTCCATAGTGTTCATAATCAATAAACACCTTTTTATTTTCCTACTCACCCACCCTTTATTTATTCACTGAGTAATACAAGCAGTTTTGCTAAGAGAATAAGAATGAAATACTAAGCAACATATGATGATTAGTGGCCCAGAGCAGATATACAGGTTCTGAACAATAAAATCAGCTAAGTCAGCAGTTGTGGTTAATACATACCATAATTGCTTCTCAAACTAATAAATCACATTGTTCAAGAGATTTCCCTCCTGAATAATGCAGTTAAGTCTTTCTCTCCCTTCCTGAACATCATTACTTTAAAGTTTATTATCTATCTGAAATAATTACTCTAGGTAATATAGTCCACAGCATTTTGCTGCATCACAAAGGGGAGTGAGTAAAATTAAGCAAACTCAGCAATGCAAAATATAGCACTATAGTGCTAATACTATAGCAGTGTTTCTCAACCTTGGAGACTTGAAGTCCTGTACAGGTCCAGCACAGCTGGCTGGGGAATTCTGGGAGTTGAAGTCCACAGGACTTCAAGTCTCCAAGGTTGAGAAACACTGTACTATAGTATTATATGTGGTATTTGCAAAGAGAGGTAGACGCATACCTGTTATATATTTTAAAGAATTCACAGGAACTACTTCAAATACACAAAATGGCCACTTCACCAAGTATCGAATGTCAAACCTGAACACACGGATGCTTTAATGACATGCATGAATTAGAATAGAAAGCGAAGCCAACTGAAAAGAAAGATACATAGGACAAAGGAGAAGCTGAAGTAAAAGACTCTGCCTACCTGAGACAAGTGAGACTGTGTCTTTCTCCCATGAGACAACAGTGATGTAGGCCTCCACAGAGGAGGGGATAATGCACTTGAAGACCGCTACATTGCCTCTCATGGCTTTCTGGTCCTCCACACGGACTGTATATGGTTCCCGTAAAACTAAAGCAGAGAACGGGAAGGAAGCCAAGTCACACAAATAGATAAAGAGTACAGAAGATGCATAACCTGACCTAAGAAATCAGAAACAAAACACACATTGTGTCTACCGAAAATGAACAGGAAAGAAAACATATTGTTTATTAGGCAACCTGAATAACCCTATTGAATCTATATTGAACACCTCAGTTCCTTATTATCCTTGAAAGGCGTCAGACACCCACATACAGACAGTTCCAACTTGTTCAAGTAAATTATGCCACTCTGTTCAAACATCATATCCCCAATCTTACATAGTAATGATGAAGATTAACAAAATTTAACATCTGAATCCTTGTAAAACAATATAGACTACCCATATTTTATTACTAAAGCAAGGCTGTTAAATAGGTATCAGATTGTAACATAGTTGTCCCCATAGATTTGTTTTAGTGAGTAGAAACAGATGAAGCAAAAGAGAAAGCTATTAACAAAAATGAAACTGTGATAATTATTATTGTGGAAACTCATCCACAGACCCCAGCACAAACATATTACTGGCATATTGGGACTCTGAATTCTTTCAACACACATAAAGCTAACCAGTTGTATTTAATTTCTTATTTGATTACTAAATATTATTTAGATCTGGAAATAAATACAGAAATGAATTATTATTCCATCTATAAACAGAAGGAAAATATGTAACACTGTACCATTTTAGAATGCAGATGGAAAATACATGTGCTAAAATGATGTTGCATATCTCCTGACCTTTTGTTTAGATTTTTACTTTTTATATATTTTATACCTACCATGATTCATATATTTACTTTTTACACATTATATCGCTCTTAGAAGCAATTCCCTTTATATTCTCATTTTTATATCTTTATACATTTTTATACTAATAACTTTTTAAACTTTTTACTTTGCCTATTATATTTTTATGCTTCTTCCTAATGACTGCACCCATCCTTTATGACCGCTATAAAAATTGATCTGCTACATATCTGCTGCATATCAACTAATCTGTTTGATTCAGTAATGTGACCCCTATTAATATTCAAAAGTAATGAAGTATCAATTCCTTAATTTCTGAAAATTCAAATTAACTCAGGTATTTTTATGGCTTATTTTTTCTCCTATCCGCTTATCTATTAAATTCCATAAAATGAAGTTCTTATTCAATAATTTAAAATATTTAAAGAATGCCTTGCAGTAGATAACGCTACAATTATTACATAATCTTCTGAAACCTTAAAAACAGTTAAAATAGATAATGTTAGATTCACTTCTTTCTTGCTATTGTATAGCTGGTATGGTCAGTTCAAAGTAGCCAAAAACGCGAGGCATGGAGGAGGCGATGGTCTGTGGCAATCCCTGCAGCCTGGAACAGCTGATTGGGGGTATTCCACGAGGCCGATCTACCCGCCAATCAGCTGCTCATGCTGAATCAAGATGCAATAACGTGTTGAAGCTGACCTTGGCTGTTCGCTATTTGCTGCAAGGACGTTTGCAGCAGCAATCACATTCGGAAAGTACACAGAAGTAACTGATTCAGTAGGATTCAATAACTTCTCTTTATATATAATATAACACATTAGGTAAATATACAATACCAAAAGCAGGTTTTCCAACATGGTAGTTCAGCAGAGAAGTTTTAGTTTCAGATATCAGCACAGCATGCCGCTTTAGTACAGAACAAGCCACACCCATGCTCCTTTCTGTCTCCTTCCTTGTTGCTCATACAGCAAATACTGTTTCTTTCTTAAAAGCCCTCAACTCTCTCACACACTGACAGGACACTAGCCAGATGAATACCATGGATGCTGGTAGGCAGAGGCAGAATATTTTTTTTCTTATTTTCCTCCACAAAAACTAAAGTGCGTCTTATACTCCGGTGCATCTTATAGTCCAAAAATACAGTAAATAATTAGTTCATGTACCCCAGCTTTCCAGAATTTGCATATAAAATGCTTTAGTAGTAATGATAGCTAATTCCTTAGATAATATATGAACTATCTTTAACTAATTAATTACTTAGTGCACATGTTTACTAGTTTCTTTGCATAGGATAGAATTAACAGTGAGGCAATGCATCGGGAGAAGGTCAAAAACACCTTCCCAGTTTTGCTTCATATTAAATAATTAATTTCTTACTATGTGTGCTCTCTCAGTGTTATTCTAATCTTTTCAGGTTCTGATTTGTGTACTTTTCTCTCTATCTTCTAAATCCTTCTTTAAAACTCGTATCAATTTTTTCTGAAAGTATCCTGTTTTGTTTAATCAGTTCTTCACCTCACCTCTAACTTCTACCTAATTCACAATATTGCTGATCAACTCTTGACCCCATCCCCAATTTCTATATGAATGATCTCTCTTAGACATTTTTCAACAATAATTGATCCATTTCTTCAGGCTGTAATGTTGTCTATTACAAGTTTTTGGTGCTGAACTTCAGCTCCTATAATCTTCCAAACATTCCATCTAGCTGTTGTAAGAGTCAAATACACCTGAAAGTCACTAATTGCAAGTATGCTGTAATTCAGACCTTTGAAAAACTTTTAGCAACAATATTTGAGAAACTTACCGGCCTTAATGTGAACATCCTGACTTCTGATTTTCCCTGAAGGATTTTCAGCTGTGCAATAGTAAATGTTATCATGGATTAAGTTATTAAAGCTTGAAGGAGGGAAAGGGAAAATTTGGAGAGTGCCATTAGGGTGGACGTGGCGGATCCCTGGGACATCGTAGATCTCCTCGCCCGTTGCTAGGTACCATCTGAGCGTCACAGGAGGGATTCCCGCTGCTGGACAGGGTACCAATGTCCCCGTGGTGCTAGCAAACACTACCTCTTGCAAAGATGCATTGACAAAATATAAGCTGGCATGTAGATCTTCACCAAAAACTGTAAAATAGAAATAGAAATGCACAAAATTACCATTATGATCATCATGGGTTTTTTTAGTACATAAACTTTGTATTATAGACTTTTTATTTATTTATCATATATAAGAACCGACCATTTCCCTTACAAAGGAACTCTAGGCAGTGTAAAACAAAATCAATGGAAGTAAAGTAGAGATTTATTTGGGGGACTTGCAAACTGCAAATAAATCATGATATCTAATAAAGCAGTTTATAGAAGATTATGCATTTTGTTGTTCAAATTCCTTGGCAAAACACTATAAATTTATCTAATTAACTCAGAAATGATTAAAATAGCAAAGTATATGATAAATAGAGACAGTAGCATCTTTGTTGGATAAAGCAAATTTTATTTCAATTTCAGCAGTTTTATTGAAATAGTATAAAAAGTACAATTAAAATTTTATTTTTTAAAAATCTAACGGTATAATTCTTACCAAAGCATTTCTGCCAAAACTTGTCAAATGTTTTAACTTACTTATGCTTCACCATTTGCATTATTTAATAATCTTGACAAAAATATTCAAAAACCTCTTCTAGATATACTGGTTAACAGTTCAGGACTCTGGACAGAGGGTAAACTCTGCCACCATTCCCTGCCTACAAGCACTTTCCTTGTAAGGGCAGGGAGAATTCTTCCAGAATGCAGTATAGATCCATCCATTTAATGAGGGCAAGCTCCTTGAGTGAAACTAAACTACATTTGTTCCAAACTTCCATCCATGCTTTTCCTTATCCTCATCACTACTTCATGTGGTTTTATTCTGCAACATCTACTACTCATATTCTTTTCTTTCCAGCCAATAGCTGTTCATCTTCCTTCCTATTAAATATCCATTAAACATTCAAAATGTGCAGAGCTCCCTCCCATTCTAAAAGAATGACATTTAGGCGATGCCTACCAACATTCTTCATCCCGTGACCCCCTTCACCCCCATGCAGTGGAGAGAGCTTGAAAATAAGCGTTTTTTGTTGGGGTTCTTCCTGGTGGAATTTAAGAATGAAAGCAGTTTCCCGCTTCTCAATATTTCAGACATCATTAAAGACCTGGTTATTCATAATGCTCTGGGGGAAGAAGAGCTTAAGAGAAATATTAGTATATCACCCAAATGAATGATAGGTGCTCAAATAGTCTTACTGTATTCTATTTTTGCATTCTTATTTTTCATATTTACTCTTACAGGTTACTCTATTGGGCAATGTGATATTTGTTGTTTTTATGGACTTCTAAGACACTTAGATTTATCTGAGTGAAAAGGTGTAGAACTAACAGTATCATCATCATCATCATCTGTAGGTTGAGATTCTCACATGTGATGACTAATAACATCAGGACATGAAATTCAAGAAATTCTGCTAGGTTTCCATTAGCTGTACCAGAACTTTGCTTAATTTGTCAAAGAAAGTAGGATACTGTTCTCTTCTCCACTATGAGTCACACTTAGCTTCCACCTGTCATTTCAAGTATTTTATTTATTTATTAAATTCATATGTCACCATCTCACTATCTAAAGTGTCTCTATACCAGTAGCAATAGCAATAGCAATAGCAGTTAGACTTATATACCGCTTCATAGGGTTTTCAGCCCTCTCTAAGCGGTTTACAGAGTAAACATATCACCCCCACAGTCTGGGTCCTCATTTCACCCACCTCGGAAGGATGGAAGGCTAAGTCAACCTTGAGCCGGTGAAATTAGAACCGCTGAACTGCAGATAACAGTCAGCTGAAGTGGCCTGCAGTACTGCACCCTAACCACTGCGCCACCTCGACTCTTACAGTACAAGTGATTCTACTAATAACTCAAGCTTCCACTAGTGCTTCTATCAAGCCTCCCTACACCTTTTCTGCGAAGGCGATAACGGGTTTGTTGCCATTTTTACATTTCTTGTTCCAATATTTTAGTCCTGTTGTTTTATCATATATTGCAAATGCCATCTGAAATTCATTTCTAAAAGAGTGTTTGGCGTGTCAAAACCTATTTTTAAAAGTTGCATCGAAGTAGGACATAATGTAGCAGGTATGAATTATATGTTGCTTTAAATATGATTCACTGGTATTCTTTAGTTCACTTTAGCCCACTTAGCCAAAGTCAATTGTTTCCTCTGTCTTGTTTTTATTTCTCTCCATCCTGTATGTTGTATAGGCAACAACCATCATTGTGAATTTAGTGTTCAACTGACTTTCTTCCCTAACACATAATTGTCAAGAACCCCTAAGGCTGCCATTTTGAGGAAAAGAAGCTGTATCTGTAGAAAACTATACTTGAGCCCTCATTGTGAATATTGTAACCATGTGGGTCAGTAAACCTGTATAGACAACATCTTGTGAGCCCCTTTCTGGTAAGCCTAATAGAGCTCAGCCAGAGGGCTTCCAGCTGTTGCAACAGCAACTACAAGAATTCCCAGAAGCTACACTCCCAACACATCCCAATGACTGCAAGTTTGGAAAAACTAGATAATTTTCCTCTACCATTTCATGTAGAATACTTGCAAACTGCACTTGCCTTGGGGCAGCAAGACTTATTGCACATTTTAAATTTCCAATTTAAGCCAGAGATAAACATCTTCTCTTTCATTTTTGGGTAAAACTTTTAAATCTCATATCAGATCAGTTTTACTACAAATATACTGTGGGTGTTGTTGTTTTTTACATAGATATATAGACATATCCATTCATGTATTTTAGGCAGGCACCCGTATCTCCCAAGTTAAGGTCATTTTAATTTAAATGCTTGGTCAAAATTTAAATTCATATTGTTAAGCATACTTTTAAAAAAATTAACTAGTTGTACGATTGATTCCTTAATGTTTATTACCCTTTAACATTTTCAATTTTATTCTCTTTTTGGATGTATATTCTAATTCTCCTTTTGCATGATTTAAATTTAGTTTAGTTCTTTATGAAACTTCTTTAAAAGGCTAATATGTGTGTGTATTTGTGTGTGTGTATTAGTATATATTGATATAGTAATATGTATTTATTTAATTTATACTTATCACACTATATGTTCATATTCCAGTTCAGCAACACACACACACACACACACACACACACAGTTATATATCTCCCCTTCTCCCCTTATAGGTGGACTATGTCTTCCTCAATCTCAGGTCCTCTATCAGAGGCCTGTGAGTTTGAGGCTTCTGCTCAGTATCTTAGGGATTCATAGGATTGCACTCTTTTGGACAGAAAGCTCTGGGATCTGTTGGAGCCACTCTCCTAACTTACAATTCACAGACCTGAGTGCTCCTATCACCACTGGGACCACTTTGGCCTTTACTTTCCACATCCTCTTCTATTCCTCCTTCAGGCCCTATTACTTCTCCAGTTCCTCATTGTCTTTCTTCCTAAAGTTGCTATAATCTGGCATGATTAGATAGATAGATAGATAGATAGATAGATAGATAGATAGATAGATGGATGGATGGATGGATGGATGGATGGATGGATGGATGGATGGATGGATATCATACCACTGTGTTCTGGTCTTTCATTACCACCACAATGACTAGTTGATTGGCCGGTATCTGTCTATCTATTTAGTCATGGAAATCTCACTGGATCTTAGCCCTCTTATTTTCCCAACCTTCTGTGGGATCTCTCATCTAGACTTAGCAGGTCTAGATACGTTCTGTATAGATATTTGTATACACAGTGCCAGCTGCTTGGTTGTGCCATTGAGTGAAAGTTGTTCCTGCCTGCATCATGAGTGGCTGGATAGTGTAGTGGTTAGATCACCATCTTTGATATAATAATTGCCTTCTCATCCTTATGGATGGTTTCTGTCTCCACCACTCCCCTCTCTCTTCTATACATATATAAACTTTTTCAATTTAGGAAGCTATCAAAGTCTGTGCTACTTGAACAAAGTTTAATTTTCTCAAGTGTTAATTTTAAATATGAAATGTAAGAGGGCTTCCTGCTGATAATTTCAGACTTCCTTATGTTCTATTCCCTATTTTCCATAGTTTGTGTCTACTATGCTTTTATTGTATTGAGCCAAAGATACATACAAGTTTTTTTAAGTCAATCAAAATAAAATGATTGAACTACAGAACTATTCTAAAGAGTTCATAAGTCAACTGTCAAATTAACAGTAGATCATTTAAATTACAAAAGCTGTTAGAAAGCTATTTAAAAGCATAAGGGAATAGGAGTTTGCTTGCATGCATTACAACAGCTATATATACAGCTTGGAGGCAAACTCCAAGAAATCCTGAAGCTTCCTTCTGAATATGGAAAAGTAGATGGAACTCAAAAAAAGTCTTCAACAATACATTGAATTTATAAAAGTATTTATTGAACATCTATGCCTCTTCAAAAAACACAACCTTGAAATGCTTAGAATCCTTCTTTTGTAAGTAAGCTCAGAAGTTCCAAAATATACAGTATACATAACATAAAAGGGATAAACAGCAAAAAAGCAAGAGATGAATCAAATAATTTTAATTAATGCCCAAATTATCAAATGGAATAGTTTGCAACCTATCTTCCTCTATGTTCTGCTAGAAAAGGTGCTTGGTTTGGTGGGGGGTGGGGGAGAGGTGGTGTGAAGGGCATGCTGTACCAAAGAATGTAGCAGCAGTGAAAAGGCCCATGCTCATGAAATTGTCAATCCCCAGTACAAATAGACTGGAAGAGAGCCCCTTCTATATGGTCATAAAGGAAGGAATGATTGGGACAAGGTTGTGCTGAAATTATCCAAATCCTGAATCATGAAAGACTTTAAAAGAGACAACTAGCACCTTGAACTGTACCTGGAAACTAACTTTCAAACTAGAGATGCAATTTTCAAACTAGAGATATTATATTGGAAAGTCCTGAAATAACATAGCTGGTGAATTCTGGGCTTGCTAGGTGCAAGGAAAATTTAAGTTGAACTAGATAGCCCATGCCCTGTTGTATTATTGTTTCAAAATTATTTATTTACCTAAACTGAAAAACAGAATGACTATAGGTAATCAAAAGAAGCAATGAGAACAGCAATGACTTCTGATTTCTTGTCAGGTTCCCATTGGATTTCCTTCTGGCAAGCTGGTAGGGAACATCAGAAAATTCCTCCCCCTTCCCTCAAATTCCTGTTGGCTTCCCCACTAACTTTGCTTGTAGAAACCAAATGGAAGGTTGCCAAAAGTGATCATGTGACCTTGGGCCACTGCAGTGATCATAAATGCAAGTTGGCTACTAAATGCTCAGATCGTGATCACATGACCACAGGAGTGCTGTGATACTGGGATTTTGAGGACTGCTCATAAGTCTCTGTTTCATCATTGTCTTAACTTCAAACAGACTACACATGCAGAAAGCAAAATCATATAGAAAGACCAGGTGTGATTTGATTTTCAAGCTTACACATTCACATTCAACATGTAGAGAAAAGTGCCAGATCAAGACAATACTAGTGATGGGAAAAATAGAGCTGTGCAAAGCATTTAAAAGACATACTTTACAAAACGAATGGCAACATTTCTACTGTGACTGTCAATAAAACAGATAAGTGTGAATATACATACATAGATAACCAGAAATAGCTTTTAAAACAGCTGAGCAAGACCCCTGGTAGATACAGCTGCTTTAATGTTTCAAAAAAAAAAAGGATGCTTTGTGAAACACCTCTTCCTATTGTTTTGCATAATCCTAAAGTCAAATAGTAAAAAACTTTTTGAAATAAAATAAGAATAATAATCAGTACAGGAATAAGGCTTGGAATAGAATACAGATGGCTAAACAACTTTTTTTGCCTCTTTTACTCCCTCATGGTCTCATAAATGGGGCTGTAGTGAAGAGTAGGTACAAAATGAACAGCAAATGATTGGAAGATAATTATTCCCTCCCCGACACATATTTTTCCTTCCGAATTGATTTAATACAGAGGTAATGCTGGTTCACAAATTGTCTAAACCCTATGCTTCTACTCCAAAAATGGCTTGGAAGATGAACCACTAGTTCTAATTATTATTTTTTGTCAAATAGATTTTTGCAGTTGCAGTTTCTGGCCCCCTCCTCCTCAATGCTTTTTATAGTACCACATTATGGAAGTGATAGGGAGTATTCCTAGAAGAGATGACAGAAGAGTCAGGAATGTATCCCAGCAGCATCTCCCAAAGCAAGAGGAGGTACCATGGAGAATAAGGGCACTGTCAAATATTAACAGAAGCCAATTAGTAAGTGCAGCAACTATGCTCAAAAGAGTTAATGAAGAAGTTGAAATGATGGATATTTTTTGCCTTTGAACAACTATTGACAATAATGAAGCCAGCAATTAAGAAATGTGTTTCAAATTATCACTTAGACAGCATTCAGCAGGGCAGTACTCAGATCCATCAATATCTAGAATTGTTCAGCAATGGTTTTCCTGATGCATGGTGATGCTCTGTGGAAGAGAAAGTTGGACTTAGAGGAAGTATAAAATGATACTTAGGGTTTTGAACTTTGCTATTGGAAAAGAAAAGAAACAAATGGATAATAAAATAATCCGGACACAAATGATCAGGATCAAAAGACTCATTTTTAAATACATCATGTGAAGATCCAGCTCTCTCAATAAATCTATAGTGCTGAGAAAGTTAAAAAGAAATACAATGATTAACACCAAGGTGAATGGACTCAATTAGGAGTGCACTGTTGGGGACAGGTCATCTTCAAGAAGGAAACATATGAGGGGAATTTAAACAAATCAGAAACTGTGGTATATATACCGGTAATATGCATATTTTCACTATCCTTTTGCATTGTTCAATTATAATTCAAATTATTCATAATCAAAATCAGTCAGTCATAAAAATATTGTAAGCACTGAGCCATGGATTTAATGGAAGAGAAATGTTTTCAGATGAGGTCAGAGCTGGTTATAATAAATCACTTCATTTTGTTTCACATAAACATAAGAATAGTTCAAGATAGAAACTAACATGTAATTATGAGAATTGCATAATTTAAAAAAAGAAAACCGATGGCATAATATGAATAAGAAAAATGCAGATCCAAAAGTAATTATGAGTCTGAGGAAATTATTTAGTTTGCTACACAAAGACCTCTCTATTCCTGATTCAGGAGAAATAAAGGTATTCAAACTACTACTATGAAAACAAAACTGCCACAGTTTGTTCTATTGTATAACAAGTACAAGGAATGGCTAAGAAAATATTTGTTATAACCAAAAATCTATTTAGAGAATAGGCTATTCCATTAAATCAATTGTTTATTATTATATTCTAGTTTTCATCTGTCCTAACAATTAACATTTACCTCTACTTGCTGAAAGTGCAATGTTTACATATTTTAAGGAAAGAAAAAAAACTGCATAGAACAATATGAGTTTCTGTATTCCCATCAAACATTTTTGGTTACTTAATTCCAAAGCCTGCCAAAAATGCACATCATATACAAACTGCAGTGATTGGGTTTATGCCACATATTAAGCCCAAACTAAACAAACTTCATTAGTGCATATGTGAACTTATTGCCAAAATAAGTGTAGGTGACAGCACATGGAAAAAGTCCTGAAGTAAATGAAGACATTAAAATGTCACATATGAAAAACACAATGTACTTTCAATATTCCCATTATGTTGACTACTAAACATTTCTACCAATCATATTTGAAGTGCTCACAAAAATTTCTCCATGTTCAAATTAAAGATACATTGAGTCATAAATAAACATAAACTATTATGTATTTCAACAACTGAATTTGAAATACCTGGCATAGTAGTATATAAATGTATTCTCCTCTCCTTGCAATTCATTGTACTTTCATAAGTAAGTTCATTCATTTTATTATTTACTATATTTACTATTTTACTAAAGCAACAATTAGATGGAAGGCACTATGAAAGAAATATCATCTATTACTGGAATTCAGATCTTTATGTAGAATTGTATGGAAGTTATAGAATTCCTACCATGTTTCTGATTCTGTACCATCCATGAAATGAAAGTAACTGAAGCTCCTAAATTCTTAAAATTGTTACAGCAAAACTGAGAACACCAGCAGGAAGAAAAGAGTGTGTTGTATGAATTCCTGATGGCTTCTTAAGAAGCTTCAGTAATGCTTAAAGAACCAAATCTTCTTTATTATAGTTTCATATGCATTGGTGAAAGCTAGATTTTTATCTGGAGCAGGGTTTTCACAATATGACCTTGATCATATACCCATTTTAAGGAGGACATCCAGAACCACTTTGAAGTCTTGAATCTCATTGACACTGAACCAGAGGAATTGTCATTAAAGATGAATGTGAAAACAGGCTGCCACCACTACTTGACTTTGCCTTTTTCTACAGCTGCTGAAAGAATCTTTCTAGCATTCAGAACGAAGAATACTTCAAAATTAGACAAGGAACTCAAATGCACTGAAGAAAAAACCCAGGAAATTTCTGGAGTATAGTAGATTATTTTGGAAATAGCCAAATGAGGTAGGATTTGAAAGCAATTGCTCCTTTAAGACTCTAATGTAAATAACAATAAGGAGTTTCTAGATTTCAAGTTAGACAACATGAACAAAAATCTGTAATGCAATGTAATGAAAAGTGTGGGTCCATCTGAGAAGAAGGTTAATTGTATAGTACTTATTTCACAAATAAAGCTAAAGTCAGAGTGCTAATACAGAAGAGAGCTAACTCTTACTCTATGGTTAAAAAAAACTCAAGTAGAATAGAGTAAGATAGAATAAAACAGATAAGGGAAAATATATCTTAGGTACAGATAATAAAGGTGCAGTTTCTGTGGTTGTTAAAGGCAAAATGTGGGATACTTTAGAAGCATAGGAGCCCAATCAATAATTCCATAAGCTCTATAACAGGGGTCCCCAATCCTCATTCCACAGACTGGTACTGGTCCATGTCCTGTTGGGAACTGGGCCATGCAAGCAGTGGTGAGCATGCGTAGCTGCATTTGTGCAGGCAGGTGACTGCATGAAACCATCCCTTCCCCTCTGTTGCTGCCACTGCTGCCAGTCTATGGAGACTGAAAGGTTGGGGATCACTGCTATAAAAGATAGAAGCATGCTACTGAAAGTTAACTCACAAGACTTCAAACAAAATCTACAAAGATGCAAGACCCAGATGTATGAAATTCAAAGACGAAGAATAACATTTGTTCTCCTTTAGATTCATATTTTCATAATGTTGTTTCCAATTATAATTCATTCCTAAGAACAGAACTTTATATCTGGACCACAGGACTTGACTTGTAGAAGTGAACAAAAGAGCAAGGCGATTGGAAAAATCCCCTTATGCAAAGAGAGATCTATTCAATGATCTATTATAACTCAATTATAATAGCAAGCAACCATAAGCAATTCACTGATGCCCTTATGCTTGGTCACTACATTTTTAATGCATAGTAGTAGGAATGGAAGATGTGAAGAGACCTGACCCATAAAATCTCCAAGAGTTGGATATGATTAATTGAATGAATAACATCATCATGATTTGTAGAAAAAATATGAAATTTATTTAATAGCAAGCTTCAATCTTGGCAGAGAGTTGACATTGTTAGTTTAATATACCATATCTGCTTTCAAGTATATTCATTCAAACACAAATCTAATGACTCTGCACTATAGTAATGGATGTGCTGAAATTGATCATACAAACTCAGTGCATAACACAGTAAAAATACAATCTGGTATGCAAACATATTTTAGTACAAATTCAGCTGGTAAAAGTTGCTATCATAAATAATAGCCATAAAAAACATTAAAAAGTATATGGTATCTGATGGCATATTTCTACATACTGAGAAATATGTTTGTGGATACTGATGCAATTGAAAAGCAATTATCACTGATGTATTATTTTAAACTAGGGAATTACTATCCATGTATTGAACATGTAATGGATTTAAGTCATTGGTATTTTAGATCTAAACAATGTAGAATTATAGCATGTCAAAAATGAACAAAAACAAAATTGTACCTTTCCTGAATTGCTGTTCATAATTCAACTTAGCCATTGAAATTTTCATTCCCACAACACATTCCTCCAAAGCAATCTCATAATCAAATCCTTAATAAGCATAATTAAGCATGTAATTATTCCTGACTACAAAAAGGGCCAGTTAAAAACTTCACAAAATTGTACATTGCCATTCATTTATACAAGGCAGAACTTACTATTAAGGAAGCTTCCTCGATTAACAAAAATAATCAAGTGTCCCGTAGGTAGAAGCATAAAGGGAAGTAGAATGAGTAGCATTTCTGAAAGCATAATAAGCATTTTTCTTCCAACTTTTTTTTAATAACACAGGGAACATACATAATGAATGCCAAATATCTTTGATGCAAGTCTTTCATCAGCTAAAAAGATATCATTTATTTCTGATCTACACGCCTCCCCTAATGTTGCAAAAGATAATGTTTGGAGTGAAGGAGAAAACAATGAAGTGCAGGTGTGGAATCATATGGAGTTTTTACTAATACTGAGTGGAGGAGTCGACTAAGAAATGATTTATCACATATAATTTTGTGATGTTTGCTGTAGAAGAAATGTCTGTATCTGTCTGTCTGTATCTATCATCTATCACCTATCTATTTATCTATATATACAGATACATATCTACTTCTCTGTTGCTAGGCTCAACTGTGAGATGAGTTTTCTGTGCAATATTATTTAGCTGAGCTAGACTATTAATCTACTTGTATCAATCCCCCCCAAAAGACCCTTATGTCAGGCCTGCAATTATATTCCTTTTAGAATTTTGGCCTGCCACACTTTCTCTTATTTCATTATGCTGTTTCTTTAGTATAGTCGATGGGAGGGGGAGAATAGAAGGAGTAGGATTGTGGAATGTATTATTTTCATTCTTTACTAGAAGCAAAGGTCATCCTTTGTCTCCGCACTTTCACACCTGACCGGAAGCAGCTGGGTGGATGCCAGCGTGGAAGAAGATTGGACCATGTGATGGATTGTCGGTGTGGGGACAAGATCATGAACTTTTAACTGGGTGGAATTCTGATGTCATTTCCAGTATTGGGATTCCATAACACAGATGTGCCTAAGATGTCTGTCTTATTAAATTGGAACAAAAAGGATCGTTTTGCCTTGGACTCTGATTTAATTCTGCTTGATACTTGGAGCACTGACACCTTAGTTATCTGCTTAAAATTTGCAAAGGTATTCCTATTATTAGAGTTATTGTCATTGCAAGAAAGACATTAACTGGGAGATTAGAGTATCAGATAACAATTCACATTTTCCTTATGCTTAAACATTATCTGAAATGTGTAATTATCTAACACAAAGGTTAGATTATTAATTGTTTTAGCAGTGCTGTCAGGATTAATTTAGTCCCATTTTCAAACAAATAGATGGATTTTAAAATAATGTTAAATATCAAATCCATTCAGTTCAATATTTAACGCTGTTCAAGAAATATCTAAAATAGCAATGTAGCTTTCACAAAAATAGACAAATAAGGTCAGGAACATTTTCTAAATATTATTTAGAAATAGTTATTCAGTAGATGCTTCTATTGCATCTCCAATTACTTCAGGCATTAGGAGCCCACAGATTTATTTGACTTACACTTTAGCTTTTTTCTTAACAAGTTCATGGACATAAATTTAATTATTTATAAATTAAATAATGCTGACTCAGTAAGCCACAAACAATTTTCCAATTTATGCTATTACATCTTCACAGGAGCAACTGAAACGGTATCAGTTCATACAGTCATTGAAACTGGAGCTGAAAAGACAAAATGGTAGTTCAAAAGGCATGGCAGAAGAGTGATAGGAGCCAGGGGTGAAATTCAGCAAGTTCTGACAGGTTCTGGAGAACCAGTAGCAGAAAATTTGAGTAGTTCGGAGAACCAGCAAATACCACCTCTGGCTGGCCCCAGAGTGGGGTGGGAATGAAAATTTTGCATATCCTTCTCCTCCCATGCCCACCAAGCCATGCCTACAGAACCTGTAGTAAAAAAAATGAATTTCACCATTGATAGGAGCCCTTTCTTCATTGTGTATTTTCCACTTAGCACCAAATCACATGTATGTCTCCACCCATATTTTATGAGAGCAATAAATCCTATGAAGCCTCATGGGACCAAAAACAGGGTGCACCACATCCACCCCCGCTCCCCCATGCCCCCCATGCATGAGTGCACAACCTCCCACCCCCGTGCATGCATGTGCATCTCCCACATGTGCCCCACCCCCCGCACATGCACAGTAGAGACCCAAAAATCAGCTGGCTGGCAGAAGGCATACGCGTATGCAGAGTGAAGCTGGCTGGGGGAATGGCTCGTGTGCCCAGAGAGAGGGCTGTGGCACACATGCCATAAGTTCACCATCACAGACATAGGCAAATAATAAAAAGCAACATAAGCAAAGTCCTAAGGAATTAATCATAAATTAATCATAACCCTGTACACTTGATTTTATTTTCAGTGTTTTTAGCATGCTTTCATACAGAAAATGAGACCTAGTGCAAGTAGCAATGCTGGACTCAAGATTAACATTGAAACAGTATCACTTAAGATCAATGATATATTTTTTCATTAACATCCATATGTGACAACAGAATATAATGATGTTTTTCCAACTCAAATATGTACGTTAATATAGTCATTAAATTATATGTGTTAACTATATTAAATAAAACAAACTGTATTTGCAATAACTGCGTAGTATAAGAAAACATGGGCAGCATGCAAAATGTATATTATATTTTATGTAGCTCTTTTAAACCAAATTCATAACCGGTTCTAGAAATGGACTGAAGAGAAATTAATTCCAAAATTAATCTGAGAAAAAAAATAAGAAACTAAGTAACACCATAGGTTAATATGCTTTATCCTTTTCGCCCTCTAGGAAAAGGATGGGATGTGTAGCACATTGGCCAGAATATCCCAATCCTTCTCTTTCTTACAACCATTCTTCTTTGCTGTCATTCTGGGATACATTCATTAATTATATAAATGTTTTTGCACAATGCACAATGCGCAGAATGGAGACCACCACACAGTCCTTACTTTTCCTGGAAAGGTTCAGTATATGCTATCTGCAGTGCCCAGAATTTGATTACAACTAGAAACAGGGACTGATTACACAGTATTATCTATAGATTAAAATAAAATACAACTAACTTCTAGATGTGTTTTCTTATGTTATTTCTATTTAAATTAAAATATTTGTTCATGCATCCCATGGCTGAATTAAAAAAAACTATAATGTCCATTTAATTGTAGCAAAATGTTCAGAATTGTGTTCACAATTAATAAGGCCAAGAACCTGACCCCCTAATTGCCCAGGCAGGTTGAGGCAAGAACAGAGGCCTATCAAAAGCTATCAAAATTAATCAATACATTCTGGCTTATATGTCTAATTCATACAATATTGTCCTTTCCGTACTCAGTTCTGATGAAAAATAAAATATTCAGAAACAATTTTAAATGAGACATGGCTTAGCTAATAAAAATTAAAGGAAAACCCAAAAGCTGAACATTACAATTTAATTATAGGAGATGACCAGACTTAACATGAAGGTGGAGTCAAGTGCATTATCAGTTTGGAATCCCTTCACACTCACAAGAGATCTAAGTCCAGCCCTTCTTGCATTCAATTGACTCTTATCTAATCAATTTGTCTTGAATGTTAATAGTTCAGATACTAGTATAGAAATAGCATGGAATAAACTTTTATTCATTTGAACAACCTTGGTTCCTGATTTCTTGTGCCCAACATTAATTCTTTTACTCAACTATTTCACCCATATATACCTCTTATGCAGCTAGCTATGAGGAAGAATCTATAGTCCTTGATTTACAACTGTTTGTTTAACAACTGTTTGAAGTTGCAACAGCACTAAAAAGGAAATGGTCCTCACACTTATGGCCATCACAACATCTCCACAGTCATATGATCAAAATTTGGGCATTTAGCAACCAGCATGTATTTAAAATACACTATATAAGCAGTTGTGAGCGAATACTTTTGGCAATATAGTGTAGGTGCAGCTGCAGCATCACAAGATCATATGATCACTGTTTGCGACTTTCACAGTTGGCTTCTGTCAATGAAGTCAATAAGGAAAGCAGGATTCACTTAATGACCACATGATTCACTTCACAACTGCAGTGATTCATTTAATAACTGTGGCAAAAATGTTGACAAATCAGGTATAACTTACTTAACAACTGTCTGCTTAGATCTTCACATTTTGGTCCCAATTGTACAGATAGTCCTTAGGATCATGCTTACTATTACAAAAATTGAGACAGTTGTCTGAAAAAAGAGATCTGGGGCGAATGTACAGACAGCAAACTGTTAAGCATTGTTGGATTTTAACTACTAAGTTCAGAGAGCCTTATGTCTGGTATTTCCTGCCACAAGTACAAAATAACTTGGCAGGTCTTTGGTATTATGCAGCTTAATATGCATACAGTAGAAAACACAAATTGCTTTACTGGCTTAGGCAGCAAAATATTTGGGTACAGCCCTACCATTTAAGCTGTTGACACCTACCAGGGACATGCAGTCACTAGAGGCAGGGGAGGTGAGCCTCACCAGTCTCCTGAGGAAAAGGAAAGAATTTTAAAGAATTTTTTAAAAATAATTAAAGCCAAGGTAGTTGCTACCAGACTCCAAGTCACAGTGACTTGGAATCTGCTTAGTGTTAACTATAGGAGGAGGCAAGAGAACTATGGGCCTCCTTTGCATAAGGAATTTTTCGCCTTTTAAAAGTTAAGCAAGGGTTAAAAAGCGAAAAATTTCGTATGCAAAGGAGGCACTGATTGTCCCACCTCCTGATCTGGGAGCAGCGAATCATGCCTTGTTGCAGTTGAGCATGCTTACGTTGGGCGGGTTATTTTGGAGGGCGTGCTTCAGAGGAGAGAGAAGTGGGGGAGAAAGGGGGAGGCTCACTCTTGTCAGAAGAGACCGCACGAGAGCCTTGCCGTCTCTGGCATCCGAAAGGTGGGTAGGTGTGGGAGCTTTGGTGGCCCCAATTCTTCTCTGGGGGGGGGGGTGTCTCCTGGGGCTGCTGGCTAGATAGACTCCCGAGGAGCAACCCCTTCCCTCCTAGTCCCCCTCCCATCTCCACTTTACCCGGAGAAAAACATGCCAAGAATGGCACCGGGGGCTGCTCTCCAGTGGCAGCTGGGCAGCTGTTCGCCCTGTGGGTGGCTGGAAACGTCCGCGCATTTCAGCCAGCCATAAAACGCTTAGCCAGGGGTTTCCTTGCAAGAGCCAGGCGGGAGAAGCCCTCGCTTCTTTCTTGTGGAGATGGGCACTTTGCATCATGGGAGCCGCCAAGCGCCTTTGCTGCAGACCCGGGCGCTTGGCAGCTCCCGCGATGCAAAGTGTGCCGCCAAGGCCGACCGCTGACCAGTACCATACCCGGGCAAAGTGCCCCGCCACCACCAAAGCCGACATTCACGCCGCCACCAATGCCGCCACCCACCTGCGGCATTGGCAGCGGCATGAATGTCGGCCTCGGCGGCGGCGGGGCACTTTACATCACAGGAACTTCATCGGCCGCCACTGCCACTTCCTCCACTGCCGCCACTTTCCCCTCTGCCCTGGCCGCGGCTTATGCTGCATTCGGAGTGCTGCCCTTTCGGAAAGCCCCGCCGAAGCCCCAGCACTGTGTCCGCTATAGAGCGGGACGCATCCTGCCTGTATGGTAGACACAGCGGCGGGGCTTCAGTGCAGCTTTTGGAAAGCCGTGCCAGGGCTTTGCTTCACCAGCCATAAAGCTCACCGCACGCCACTGGCACCTACAAGTTGATCTAGATGCCTGTGTTTCTCACATCTTGTTCATGGAACTGCTTGCATTCCGCACAGAAGTCTATTTTGCAACTTACTATCCCTTCTCAAGGGAATATTTTAATTATCTGCCAAATCAAGAGATCCTGGTTGGGCAGGCTTTGATTCTGCTCACCAGATTTGAATACGAATGATTGCAAACATCCCTACTTAATCTCAAGCCCCACTGCTGCAGGATCTTGGTAGTTAATATCTTTACAATTTTGTGATTGCTTTCACATAATGCTTGAAAATATATGTACTTGTTTCTCAGTTATTATTAATATTTGCAATATGACTGCTTAGCTTGAAAAATGAACTTTAACATTTAGATTTACACAGAGGAAATTGCCAATTACAATATTTTCTTATTTAATGTCAAGATATGACTTTGTGTGACTACAGAGAAGACATATTTATTCTAAATGAAATGGCTGATTTTGGCACTCTTTCAGATATCTTAAATTAAAAGCCAAAGTCCAATACCTTAATACTGTTTTGTACACAGCACAGGGATTAATTTATATCTCCAAAGTGACCAGTGTCTAAAAACTAAACCTACTCTACATTTTGCCTGTTTTACACAGAAATGATCAGTACATGAACTGTTCATGAAAGCATTTTTAGTATGGAAGTCTTTCAATCCCAATGTCCAGAAGTTAGTTAACACAGATGGAAACATTCTATACTTTCTTCAGCCAGCTTCTATAAATTGGTTCCACATAATTTTGACAAATGCTCTTTTGTTTAGTGGAAATTATCACGATGGGAATATTTAAAATGTTTAATTTAATGATAGAAATAATAGATATCCAATCATTCAAGCAGATATGTATATTTTGTGACGTTACTTCAATGTACTGTAACACTATATCTTCAAAGCCCAAAGAATGAGCATTTGCTGACATCAAATAGAAGAGAAAATCTGAGATGAAATAAGACAAAGTAGTAATAACTGGTTAGTAACTATAATGATAGTCGTGCCAATGATATTATTATTCCTATTAACATTTGTTTAGATTTGTTGCCACAAATGTTGCTTTAAAAAAAAAAAAAACCAGAGATCACCCAATGAACCTGAGCTGAAAAATTCAGACTCGAAAAAAGGAAGTATCTTTTTTTGCATTAACAATTAAACTTTGGAATTTGCTACCACAAAATATGGTGTTGGCTACCAACTTGGCTTTCTTCAAACAGGGTTTAACCAATTCATGGGAGTCATGTCAATCAATGGCAATTAGTGTTGATGGAAGTGTAACTGCTGGGATACCAGCAGGCTTCCTTGTGCAGTTGGTTGAAACAGGCAGCTGGACTAGGTGGGCTAAGGGTATAGCTTATGTTCTTATGTTCTTCAAATATTTATATCCTGCCTCCCATACATCACATCTTAATGTTGCAATGTGAAATAAAACAGCAAAAAATAGAACTTGCTAACTGTATACTTATTCAGAAAAGGTCTGATGAATTGCCTAAACAATGTACTCTAATGATAAGGATCTCACTTACTTCAAGAAATAACATGCCAAGGGGCAGGTGCTATTATAGAAAATACTCAAAAACAACCCCCACTGCATTATATGCAACATTCCATACATTCAGTAGCAATAGCAATAGCAGTAGACTTATATACCGCTTCATAGGGCTTTCAGCCCTCTCTAAGCAGTTTACAGAGAGTCAGCATATTGCCCCCAACAATCTGGGTCCTCATTTTACCCACCTCGGAAGGATGGAAGGCTGAGTCAACCCTGAGCCGGTGAGATTTGAACCGCTGAACTGCTGATCTAGCAGTAGCCTGCAGTGCTACATTTAACCACTGCGCCACCTCGGCTCTTAGGATCTCCATAGCAATAGTAATGATCAACATGCCTGTAATGATGAAGACAGTCCGCATATATTCTAGTCACAACATGCCAGTCCTCCCAATATGCTTATGAATGTTCTTATATTTTTATCAAAATGTGATTCGACGTTATTCATGGCCGCTGCGTCCACCATAGAGCGGGACGCGTCGGGGCTTTGGGGGTGGCTTTCGGAAAGCCGCGCCAAAGCCCCGCTGCGTCCCGCTCTATGGCCATCGTCCCACTCTATGGTGGACGCACAGCCATGGAGCGAGATGTGTCGGGGCTTCGGAGGCGGCTTTCGGAAAGCCGCACCATAGAGCGGGATGCATCGGGGCTTTGGGGCAGCTGGCGCTGGCAGACATAGGACGGCTTTTGCCAGCTTGCCTCACCATCCACGAACCTCACCGCACGTCACTGATAATGAATATAATACAAACCAAGGAAGTTATATCATGTCTTCATGTAATTGGCTAACATTATTATATTAATGTGTTAATATTAACAGTAATGTGTGAACATTACTGATAGCCCCACATTTGCAAATCACCAAGTGCTTTCATATAAATGATTCTTAAAGCTATTATCCAAAAGGGATTAAACTGCTGTTTTGTTTATAAATTCCTTTTTGGAAAGCAAGAGACATTTAGAAGACATTCTGGAATGCTTATGCATTGTAGCAGAGAAAGCATTACCTACACCAGCCTGTCAAACTCCCAGCCTACAGGCTGGATGTGTCACACGCGGGCTACGTCCACGCTTGGTTTAGCGAAGGGAGAGGGAGTCCCAATATGTCAGGTGATACCACCCTGATGACCTGAGTTTGACACCCCTGACCTAAACAATTTAATTTGAATGAATCAAAACATAATACAACACAACACAACACACAATGTATCTCCAAAAGCAAGGATCTAATCATAGGCCAGTAAACAAGAAATGTTCAGGAAATAATAAGCCAAAACCAATGACAAAGTATCCTTACATTCCTACCTCTCAATTCTGACCTTAGCATCTAATGATATTATATTAGTAGAAGTCAGATCCACGACATAACAGGAAGTATATTTAGAGTCATAAATTCCTTGTTAGATACTCAGGTCTCCAGAAGGGGAAAGAAGTTTCCATTCTCACGAATGATAGCAAAGTTGGAGAATACAAAGAATACAAAGTTCAAGAACATGATGTAACAACTATGTGTACATTGAGGAAGTTGTTAGACGTAGGTTTACTTTATGGCAGGGAAACAAGACAGTGTTATCTCAGTGTGTTTACTTATAAAAATCTGTCAAATATGACATAAATGAATATGAAATTAAAAATAGCATAAAAGATAAAACAGCTTGTGCTGAAATTGATAGCCTTTCTTTCAGATTAATCCTTTAAGTGCATTATTTACAAAACTTGATAAAAAAATCCTCATTAATTATTTTGTATAGGAATACTGCATCATATTAAAGAAACATTTAAGTCTTTTTATACTATTTTGCTTGTTTTCACCTACAATTGTTCAAGCAAAAATATAGACAATTTTTGCCTTAGAGAATGATTTAAAGATAACTATTGCATATTCAATCTTTATGTCCTTTAGGAAACTACTGAAGACTTGAATGTTCTCACAGGCTATGGGGCAGGATGATTGTAAAGCCCCTTTTACATGTTTTGTTTTGTTTTATTCTTGTTTTGAATACTTAGTTGTATCTTTTATGCTTTTACATATATATTACTTGTTAATCCTCACAGAATCATTTGGATGACCAATACATAAATAAATAAATTGAAATCCCAAGACATTAATCTAAAAAAATTGTTTCTTTAAAAAAAACCTTTTCAATTATCCCAGTAAACTTTAAGACAAAGGCTTAACTAAAACAGATATATACACTGGGATTGTTCAGTATACTACAATTGCTCTTATTGTAAAACTGTATGAAATAATGTCATAGCAAAGTAAGAACATTGTTTGCCAAGCCCTCTTGGGTAGCATTTAAATAGGTCTGAAATACTTTGGACTGGTATTCCTAATTAATTATTTTTAAGTTTAATTTGTCTTCAGTGAGTTTTTACACTGGCTTTATTTTGCCAAGCTTTCTTGGTATCCAATTTTCAGTTGTAGCATATGTGTTTATTGTATTGATGATTATGTACTGCTAGATACAGAATAAAAAGCACATTGCCCTGCTCCAAGACAGGGTTTACACACAGTATATCATAAATAAGTAAGCAAGTAAGTAAGTAAGTAAATAAATAAATAAATAAATAAATGCGTACGTACGTACGTACGTACGTACGTACATACATACATACATACATACATACATACTGCTGTCAGGGATATTTCAGCTACCTTGGGACAAGGAGTTAGTCTAATGGCCGTAGAATCTCATCCAAATCTTTAATTCTTGGAAAGACCAAAAATCATCTCCATTCTGTATTTCCCTTGTCAAACAGCATATTGGCCTCCTCTAAAATGTCATTGGCCAATTGTAGAGAAAAGTAATTAGTTGCACTCCACTTCCTGCTAATTATTGAGTGTATAATCTGCCAAATGATGTACAAGCCCTTGTTGACTGTGGCCTACTGCCTCCCTTTGCTATCGTAGGCATACTCACAGGCAGGCAGCGAATGGCTTACCAGTGACAGCTGGCAAACCAGCCCTTGGGAATAAAACATTTTAGCACTTCATAAATTTCTAACAAGGTTTCAAATTGATGCAGTTTTCCTGCTCTCGGTTCTGCCAGCAAAGCAAAAGGGGTAAAAAATGCTAATTAAATCTATGGTCCAAAAAAGAAAGTGTCTGACTGGTAGGGTAGTTGATTATTTTTAATAAGCAGCAATTAGACCATAATTCCAAAAAAAGTTAAAAGTTCTTAACACTTGGCAAATGGGTAGGAAAGCCAAACATTTTTTTCTAACTAGTCTATCAACAGTAGTGTTTTTCAACCTTGGCAGCTTTAAGATGTGTGGACTTCAATTCCCAGAATTCCCCAGCTAGAATGGGAATTGAGATTTCAGGAAACTGAATTCCACACATCTTAAAGTTGTCAAGGTTGAAAAATATTGTTCTGCAGTATATGAACAAATTCACTTTTTAAATGGTTCCTGAATAATAGTCTTAAAATCCAATGAATTTGGCACTTAAGATGTTAAAGTATGGTCAAGTACTGATAATTAAGAAATCAAGTTTAGAACAGAGAAGTTCTCTATATTTTAATAATGCATTAATTTGTTTCATAAAAGTGATATAAAACTATACACAATGATAATACATTAAGGTGACCAGACGTCCCGATTTCAGCGGGACAGTCACGCTTTATAACAATTTGCCCCGTGTCCCGGGGCGTTTTTAAAAAGTCCCAATTTTCTGGCTTCATGTTGAAAGCCCAGTGGATTTGCTTAAGAAATCCTAACCGGGGCAAGACAAAAGACACTCTGTCTAACCTCTCTCTCTGTCTCAGTACTTTCATTGAAGATATTAAAACATTAAAGCAACAAAACGGACCCCACCCCACCCCTTTTACTCACTTTTATAAGAAAAAATGACCCATTGCCATAGAGCTGCAGGAAATACTTGGCTAGAGAGGGAAGCGACTGTTACTTCCTGGATTTTCCGGAGGGGAGGGGCACGGAGGTTGGAGGTCGGCTTGTGTGGGAAAAAATGGGGGCTCCTCAGTTTTCTTTGAAAAATATTTCCCTGGGACTATTTAACCATTTTAATTTGCTCAGTTCTTTGTATTAATATCTACATCATTCTGGATTGACCTAGATTTGATTGGATTGTTCCTGCCTACTGGTAAGTGAGCTGGGTTTTTTTTTTCTTTTATTTTTTTAATGTATTTTAAAATAATATTTTATTTATTGTGCATAGGATTTATTAAAATAGTTTTATTCTGTGTGGATTTAAGTTAAGAACTCCCTGTTATTAAGCTTTCCTCAATTAATCTCTGAGTAGATTCCCACCAACTTCAAGATCCCAAGGGCACATCTTGGAAGCTACACCTTTGCTTAGTTTATAGATGATGCCTTTCCTTAAATATGAAAATAAATACATTTATTGTTCAAATGTGTACATCGCAATAGAAATGACTCTCAGGGGTGACAACAATCCACTAAAATAATAATATAAAACAGTAATTACAAAAACAGGAGCAACTGTTATGAAAATTATTATTAAAAATAAAGAATAAAAATGGAGTTATTAAGTATATTAATTGCAGCAACCACAATACAATACCTCGGTCCTTCTTTTCATTAAACTAGACATACCCAATTCCAAGGAATTAAAAGACGCTTGCTCATGGGGAGGAAAGCTATGGCAAATCTAGACAGCATCCTAAAAAGCAGAGACATCACCCTGCCAACACAAGGGCGTCTAGTCAAGGCTGTGGTTTTCCCATTTGCAATGGATGGCTGTGAAGGTTGGACCAGAAGGAAGGCTGAGTACCAAAGAATGGAGACCTTTGAACTCTGGTGCTGGAGGAGACTCCTGCATTGAGTCCCTTGGACTGCAAGGCTATCCAACTGGTCAGTCCTAGAGGAGATAAACCCTGACTGCTCTTTAGAAGGCCGAATCCTGAAGAGGAAACTCAAAGACTTTGGCCACCTAATGAGAAGGAAGGACTCCCTGGAGAAGAGCCTCATGCTGGGAATGATGGAGGGCAAAAGAAGAAGAAGGGGATGGCAGAGAAGGAGGTGGCTGGAGGGAGTCACTGAAGCAGTTGGCGTGAGCTTCAATGGACTGGATGGTAGAGGACAGGAAGGCCTGGAGGAACGTGGTCCATGGGGTCGTGATGGGTCAGACACAAATTGCAACTAAAAACAACAACCCAGTTCCAGCAACGTTTATTTATATGTTTTAGCCTCCTATTTTTCCTAATCTTCTTTGTCGCTCTTCTCTGCACTGAGCCTCAACATCTGATCACCAGGGGGTTGAGAGTTTATTGGGTTTTGTAATGGAGTTTTACTTCAGTAAATTGCCCAGAGTCATCATGAGTGAGTTGGGCGGCCATGTCAATTTTCTTAATAAATAAATAAATAATTTAAAAGAAGCAATGAATCAAGGAGAGAAGTAACCTAGAACTAAGGAGAAACTTCCTAACAGTGAGGACAACCAGGGGAACAGCTTGCCACCAGAGGTTGTAGGTGCTCCATCACTAAGGTGACCCGATTTTCAGTAAAGAGGGACACCTTTGACTGGGGGTGGGGACTTGATTAAAAATTTTATACGGAGCAACAAAAATTTTCATACAATGCAAAAATAGTATTGTAATATTTTTTTTTATTTCAACATAACTACAATTTACAAATATAAATTGTAACTGTTGCCAAACATCAACATTTTGATCACGTGACCATGAGGCTGCTGCAATGGTCGCTAAGTGTGAAAATGGTCGCTAAGTGTGAAAAATTGTCATCAGTCACTTTTTTCAATGCCATTGTAACTTTGGTCACTAAGCCCATTATACCACCTTTCTTGCCACAGTTCTTAAGTGAATAACTGCAGCTGGTATTTTGTATTTTGGATAGAATCTTTTTTTAAATTTGTCTGACAATTTAAAAAAAGATTCTATCCAAAATAAATTGAAGTGAAACCATTTTTAAAAATTCTATGCACAATACTTTGAAATATATTGTGCATAGAATTTTTAAAAATAGTTTTACTTCAATTTATTCTAAAGTGCTATTTAGACTAAAACAAAAAAAATGATCTCCACAATTGCTCAGAAGACATAATTTGTATTTAGGCTGCATGGAGTCTTGTTAAGAGCAGCTGAAAAAGAAGACCCTCACAAACAAATCCAGACAACCCACAGCTCATAGTCTTTTTTAAAAATCCATCTTCAAATTCCACTTTCTAAATCTGTGATCTGTGGTTATTGCAAAAGTGTAATCACTTAGCAATAAAGGTTAAGAACTTCTGGAAACAACATGGTGAGTTGCTTTGATTAATGAATGCACATTTGCACATAAATGTTAAGCAAAATCACAAAACTTTTTTTATTAATTTGTTTCTCTTTCTTTTTCTCAAGTAGGCTCCATTTTGCAGATTAAATAATTTATAATAATATTTATAATATTAGATGATATAATAATACAAAATGAATTAGCATCAGGAAAGTAAATAGGTCCTGTTTAATATTTGAGAAAGAGAATGACCACCAGAAAATCTGCAGCTGTAAATCAGACTGTGGAGCCAAAGAAATGCTCTAGAGCAGAGGTGGGCAAGTAGGGCCCCTTTATGACTTATGCAGTGGTGGGTTTCAAAACTTTTTACTACCTATTCTGTGGGTGTGATCTATTTGTGGGTGTTGCCTGGTGGTCATGTGACTGGGTGGGTGTGGCCAACTGGATGTCACTCACCAGGAGATGTCATGGATTGGGCAAAATGTGATGAAGCTCACTTAACAATGCTCTTGCTTAGCAACAAAAATTTTGGGCTCAATTGTAGACATAAGTCAAGGACTATCTCTGCTTTCATCTGCATGACAGTCTTGTCCTAGTAAACTCCTTCTCCTTTGTGGCAATTTTCCTCTCTGTTAGAGGCACCAAAATAATCCAGACAATGTAAGGTTTCCTGCTGCAGCAGGGGGTTGGACTATATGACTTCTGAGTAGCCTTCTAGTGCTAAATTGATGTGCTGTCTTCTTTCTTTCTCCCTTCCCTCTGTGGGAAGCAACCCCTCCCCCCCAAAAATAACTGCTGAATGTCGCTTTGCAAACCCGAGCAGCTTTTCAATTTGAAGCAGAACTCCAAAGTTTGCAGCTTTAAGACTTGTGGACTTCAACTTCCAGAATTCCACAGCCAGGCATGCTCAGTTTCGATTTAAAGTGGCAGCATTTGTTTTTCTCCTTTGTTGAATCTCCCGGCAGAAAAGCAAGTTTCCTTCCTTCTTTCTTTCTCTTTCTTTCTTTTTCTTTCTTTCTTTTCCTTTCTCTTTCTTTCTCTCTTCCCTTCCCTTCCTTTCTTCCTCCTCACTCTCTTATTCTTACTTTCCCCCTTGCCTGAATCGGCAGGGGAAAAAACCTTTTTTTAAAAAAAGCTTCTGACGAAGCTTCTGACAGCAGAACAGGTTCGGGAGCGTGGTCAAGCCACCATTTTTACTGCCAGATTTTCACTACCGCTTCTGGTGTACCGAACATATAGGGACGAACCCACCTCTGGACCTATGGCCAGCTCAGGAATTCTGGGAGTTTAAGTTCACAAGTCATAAAAGGACCATAGTTCCCCATGTCCACTCTAGAGGAAAGCCATCACAAACTACTTCCAGGCTATTGTCATGCTCATAGAGCCCTCAAAAGTGAAATCTGACTTGAAGAAGGCTTTACCACTAATATGATAACCATGATAAAATGGATAGTATCTGGGGTATTCTGTATGGATCACCTAATGTAGATTGTAGATTGTAGATTTATTTATTTATAGGCCGCCCTTTTCCCTGAGGGGACTCAGGGCGGCTTACAATCAAAAAGGAAGGGGAGTGTAGGACAATACGAAAAAAGAAATGTGCACAAAGTAAATTAGACAATAAAACTCAACATTCACTCAGCATTCGGGAGGGGCGAAATAAGATTATCCCCAGGCCTGACGGGTTAGCCAGTTCTTGAGGGCTGTGCGGAAGGCGTGGACGGTGGTGAGGGTACGAATCTCCACGGGGAGATTGTTCCATAGTGTCGGAGCCGCAACAGAGAAGGCTCTCCTCCGAGTAGTCGCCAGTCGGCACTGACTGGCGGATGGAATACGGAGGAGGCCAACTCTAATGGTAAGTATTAGGAGGAGTTTAAAAAAAATCATACCCTATTCTGAAAAAAAAAGCTTCTTCTAAAGGCTGTTTTCCTGAGCAACACAATTCTTTGAAATTTCTGAAAAGTGTGTAATGAATACTAGGATGGTAATAAATTCTAGCCCAATATTTGCTGCAAAGACTATCTGATTTTCAACCAATAAGAACGCACTAATTTGTATCACCTGGGCATTTAAAATATGTTCTTATTTGTAAACTCAATTTTACTGCTATAACTACAGATAATTGACTTATAACCACAATTGAACCCAAAATTTCTGTTGTTAAGTGAGATATTTGTTAAGTGAGTTTTGCCCCATTTTACGACCTTTCTTGCCATAGTTGTTAAGTAAATCACTGCAGTTGATAATTTAGTAACCTGGTTGTTAAGTGAATCCCTGCTTTCCAATTGACTTTGCTTGTGGGAAGGTTGCAAAAGATGACTTTGGGACACAGCAATGGTCATAAGAATGAACCAGTTGCCAAGCATCTAAATTTTGATTATATGATCATGGGGATGCTTCAAAGGTTGGTCATAACTCACTTTTTTCAGTGCTGTTGTAACTTTGAATGGTGACTAAGTGAACTGTTGTAAGTCAAGGACTACCTGTGCTACTATCAAAAAGACTATTTTTCCCCTCTGTGAAGACAGTGAATACTTGACTATATGCCAAAGGCAAGATGCATATATCTGGGAGACATAAAAATCTGCACTACTTAATAGATATTATGTTAACTATTTAGACCAAGCCAATGTGAGTAAAATCCAGCACCCTGCATTGTTATGTGAACTATTTATATAATCAAAATGTCATATATGATATTGTGATGTAGATTGATTTTCTGCCCTACTTCCTAAAGACTTACATTCATTCTCAAAGCAAAACAGGTGAGCTCTATAATCAAAAAACAGATACTATTCTAATGATATGTATAAGAAATCTTTGGATTCACCATGCTACATTTCAAAGAACACAGAGAGTGTGAAATGTACATAAATGGATTTTATTTATTTATCCTAAAATCAAAGTAAATGATAATTTTAAAGAATGTAAGGCATGTACACATATAAGCAAAGTTTAAGGAAAAACTTCCTAATAGTGAGGGCAATTAACCAATGGAAGAGCTTGCTTCAGAAATCATGGGAACTCCATCACTGGAGAAGAGACTAGATACCGGTAGTCACTTATCTGAAATGGTATAGGTTCTCCTGCTTGAGCAGGAGGCTGGAAGGGACCTCCAAGGTTCCTTTCAGCTCATTCTATTCTTTTGTCTTCTATCTTCTAACTTCTGCTACATGTTTCATATGCCAGGCAAAATATATTGGTTTGGAAAATAAATGCATGGGATAAGTGCATGGGATTGAATGTGTGAATTGGATGATCCCACTTTTTATTACCCTATGACTCTTGTATTTTATGTGTTTTAATTATCACGTGGGGACTGCTTGAGTGTATAAATGAGTGTGCTTGATTCGGAGGACCTGCCGGGAGTTGCGGGGGCTATGGGGGTGGCTGAGGGGGCTAAAGACACGGGAGAGGGTCGGGGTATTGCGGTCGTGACAGGGAGGGGCAGATACGGCGGGGACTCTAGGGCAGGCCATTACCGGGGAAGGAGGGTTCGCTACATCACAGAGATCCCTCCTTCCGGCCCTAGGAGTCCCACTCCAAGACCAGATGGTGTAAGTAATCAGGACCCTGGTCTCAGGCTGTTGTCGCTAAATGCCAGGTCTGTTGTACATAAAGCACCTCTCGTCCGGGACTTAATTTTAGACGAGAGGGCAGACCTGGCATGTATTACTGAGACCTGGCTGGGCCCAGAGGGAGGAGTCCCCCTTGTAGAACTGTGCCCAGAAGGATTTCAGGTGCTGCATCAGCCGAGAGCCCAGGGAAGGGGTGGGGGTGTGGCCGCTGTTATCCGGGAGTCGTTAGTTCCTCGTAGGGTCCCTGCTCCGGAGATTGTCGGGTGTGAGTCTTTGCTGTTAAAGTTGGACCTCAAGGGTCAAGTGGGTTTGCTGCTAACGTACCTGCCTCCCAACAGCGTTGCAGCAGCCCTCCCCTCGCTCCTCGAGTCAGTAGCCGAGCTGGCAGTTGAGTTCCCTAGGCTGATGGTCCTGGGGGACTTTAATCTGCCGACGCTCGGTGAAAACTCTGATGGGGCGCAGGAGTTCATGGCTTCCATGACAGCCATGGGCTTGACTCAAGTAATTCGAGGCCCAACCCATTCGGCGGGACACATGCTTGACCTTGTATTTCTCTCGGAGCAGTGGATGTGTGATCTTGGTCTGAGGGGGAGTGACATCGTACCCCTGTCGTGGTCAGACCATTGCCTACTGAGGCTCGACTTCCGGAGGCCAAACCCCCACTGTAGGGAGGAGGAACCGACCAGGTGGTTCCGCCCCAGGCGTCTTATGGAGCCAGTAAGGTTCCAGACAGAGCTTGGGGTTATTCCTGATACTCTCACCCACAGTCCGGTAGAGACTCTGGCTGCTGCGTGGCACTCGGCAGCGTCAGAGGCCCTCGACCGGATTGCGCCACTGCGGCCCCTCCGAGGCAGCGGATCCCGGAGACCACCTTGGTTCACCGAGGAGCTCCGGGAGATGAAGCGCCGGAGGAGATGCCTAGAGCACCGTTGGAGGTCCGATAAGTCCGCATCGAACCGAGCAATGGTAACCACCTGCACCAGGGAATATACTAGGGCACTTAGGGCAGCTAAAAGATCACATATAGCCTCCCTGGTTGCGTCCGCTGAGTCCCGTCCAGCCGCCCTGTTTAGGATAACCCGCTCCCTGTTGAACAAAAGGGAGGCGGGGGAACCCTTGCAGGGCAGAGCTGAAGAATATGCCCAATTCTTAGCGGACAAAATTGCTCGGTTTCGGACGGACTTGGACTCCACACCTGCAGTTCCAGCCGAGACTCAGAGGGACCAAGTTCAACAGCTCTGGGTTGAGTTTCAGGAGGTTACCCCCGGGGATGTGGACAAGGCCATGAGAGCTGTGAGTTCCTCCACCTGTGCTTTGGATCCGTGTCCCTCATGGCTGGTTTCTAACTGCAGTGAGGTGACACGAGGCTGGATCCAGGCGGTAGTAACCGCCTCCCTTCGGGAGGGGAACTTCCCCGCCGCACTGAAGGCGGCGGTGGTGAGACCCCTCCTGAAGAAGTCATCCCTTGATCCAGCTGTCCTTAATAACTACCGCCCGGTCTCCAACCTCCCCTTTCTGGGGAAGGTTGTTGAGAAGGTGGTGGCCTTCCAGCTCCAACGGTCCTTGGAGGAAGCAGACTATCTAGACCCCTTCCAGTCAGGCTTCAGACCCGGTTACAGCACTGAAACCGCCTTGGTCGCATTGATGGATGATCTCTGGAGAGCCAGAGATGAAGGACATCCCTCCATCCTGGTCCTCCTTGACCTCTCAGCGGCTTTCGATACCATCGACCATGGTATCCTTCTGCGAAGACTGCGGGAGGTGGGAGTGGGAGGCACCGTGTTACGGTGGTTCTCCTCCTACCTCTCGGACAGGTCGCAGTCGGTGTTAGTAGGAGGGCAGAGATCGTCCCCAAGGCCCCTAAAATATGGGGTGCCGCAGGGTTCGGTCTTATCCCCCCTACTATTTAACATTTACATGAAACCGCTGGGAGAGATCATCCGTAGGCACGGGATTAGATACCATCAATATGCGGACGATACTCAATTGTATCTGTCCGCCCCGTGCCAAATCAATGAAGCGGTTGACGTAATGGACCGGGGACTCGAAGCCGTCATGGACTGGATGAGGATTAACAAGCTTGTGCTCAACCCAGAAAAGACCGAGTGGCTGTTGTGTTTTCCTCCCAAAAATTCGGCCATTAATCCAACACTCAGGCTGGGGGGTCAAATTCTACACCCCTCAGAGAGGGTTCGCAACTTGGGAGTCCTCCTGGATCCACAGCTGTCATTCGACCATCATATAGCAGCTGTGACCAGGGGGGCATTCGCCCAGGTACGCCTGGTGCGCCAGTTGCGACCCTACCTGAACCGGGAGGCTCTCACAACAGTCACTCGGGCCCTCGTGATCTCTAGGCTGGAATACTGCAATGTGCTCTACATGGGGCTGCCCTTGAGGAACATCCGGCGACTTCAGCTAGTACAGAACGCAGCCGCGCGAGTGATCGCGGGTGCACCCCGATTCACCCGCATTACACCTATCCTCCGCGAGCTGCGCTGGCTACCTGTCGATCTCCGGATGCGCTTCAAGGTGCTATTGACCACCCATAAAGCCCTACATGGCAGTGGATCTGGATACTTGAGAGACCGCCTTCTGCCAATTACCTCCCTACGGCCTATAAGATCTCATAGGTTGGGCCTCCTCCGCATCCCATCGGCCAGCCAATGTCGGCTGGCAACCACAAGGAGGAGGGCCTTCTCAGTAGCGGCCCCGACCCTTTGGAACGAACTCCCCGTAGAGATCCGTACCCTCACCACCGTCCAGGCCTTCCGCACAGCCTTGAAGAACTGGCTCGCCCGTCAGGCCTGGGGATAAGGACCATTACCCCGCCCGAATGTTGTATGCATGTTGCGTATTATTTTATTATGTGTTGTCGTCTTAGTACTGTATTGTATTGTATTCCCCTCTCCCTGGTTTCTGTGAGCCGCCCTGAGTCCCCTCAGGGAAAAGGGCGGCCTACAAATAAAATCAATTCCAATTCCAAATGCAATGAGAGATCTAATTTTTTTTGACATGCCACTAGTTACACAATGGATTATTGTAGTTGTGATTGTGACTATTACAATCCTTTCTCTTCCAAAATAATTATTTGTTTTAATTTTCTGAATTTTACCTTAAAAATAATGAAATATATATTTGAAACAATTAACAGGAAAACCAGACCCTCTCAAAGAAATCCCACACACATTTATTTTTACACTTTTACTCTCCAAAACATGGTGTTCAGGAGAGCTTGCAACAGTAAACTCATATAGCAAACATTCAAAAAGCCGAAACAACGTTCTGAATTACTAATAATACAGAAGGGACTAAAAGGTTCCCAGAAAGTCTCTACTTTCTTCCTATAAAAATGTTAATAACTATAGAAATATTATCTCACTGGTTCTTAGGGTGCAGCTATCAGCAAGAAAAAACAAAATGAATTATGTCTGTTCAGGGCACATGCGGCAGGAAGCTATAGAGGAATGGGTGACTGCAGACTGTCACGATCTTTCAAAATAAATTTATGAGAAAGAGATTAAGTGCCATCTCTTTTTATCACCTATAGCTCTTATCAAACTCTTAGAAATGGCTTTTCTAATGTAGAAGAAATCATTGTGCTAATAATATATGAATGTGTGCAAAAAAAATTCCTAAACTGTTTCCAGAGTCAAAACT
Source organism: Thamnophis sirtalis (assembly GCF_051295495.1). Lineage (NCBI taxonomy): Eukaryota > Metazoa > Chordata > Lepidosauria > Squamata > Natricidae > Thamnophis > Thamnophis sirtalis. The sequence goes on from NW_028261388.1 coordinate 53,956,587, forward strand.
GACTGATTGCCAAAACATAGCTCATTCTGACATGCAAAAGCATCAGTGAAAAATAAAGCCTGCTTCACTTTTGAGAACACTCCACTCTTGTATAATTCACAGACCATATTCTTTGTAACCCAGAATTCTGCAAAAGTAAATAAAAGTATAGCATTTACACAAAAGTTACTAGGAATATTCTCTGCTTCAGTATTATGAAGTACTGTGCATGAAAACCTCTAACAATTTAAAGCAGCTATGCTTTGCTTTGGTAAAAGTATTCAAATATTTCTTTTGGACAATAAATCTCAGGTGTTCCATACCCTCTAACCATAATTATATTTTCTATTTAGACAGGCTTGAGTTATAACAAGCCTGTCTAAACAATCCTACTTTAAATTTCTCACGTAAGTTTGTATCTTGTATTTGTATTTATTAGTTTGTCAAACATGTACAAGATATAAATATAAACATGGATATGAACAAAATAAATGAATACAAATAGATGGGGACAGTAGGGCAGGGACGTTAGGCACGCTGGTGCGCTTATGCACACTTTACGGACCTCTTAGGAATGGGGTAAGGTCCATGACAGACAGTTTAAGTTTGAAGCTGTGAGGGTTAGAGGATGTAACAATGGAATCAGGTAGAGCATTCCAGGTGTTGACCACGCTGTTGCTGAAGTCATATTTTCTGCAATCAAGTTTGGAGTGGTTTACTTGAGTTTATATCGATTGTTTGCCCATGTATTATTGAGGTTGAAATTGAAGAAGTTATATATCATATAGCAGTTCTCAACCTTTTTTTCACCATGAACCCCCTTTAAATACCTTTTGTGGCCACAGACCCCCAAGACTCAACTCAAGATTTAAATCAAGCCTTTCTTCAAGCCTTCGCAGACCACCTGTAATGACATTGCGGCCCCCAGAGGTACACAGACTACAAGTTAAGAACCTACAGCATTAAGAAATAGCTATTGTGAATTCTTTCTTGTTTAATTGAACACTTGACCACAATAATTGGTGTTCATCCTATAAAGAATGCCTGGATGTGCATTAAGAAAATATATTTGCAAAAGCTAAGACATGAAGGTCATTGCAGCTGTGCATCTAATGCAAGCAGGCATCTATATTAGGAAATTGTGATGCAGGAAGATGACAGATAAATACTTTAATAACAACAGCAAAAGGCATCATTTTATTACTGCATGGAAGAAGACAATAGTAAATCACCTGTGTTTTTTACCAAGAAAACCTCAGGGATAGATAAGATAAAGTGACGGAAGTTATAGTACTAAATAATGGATTAGGAGGTAAAACATAGGAAGGAAAAGAATGTCTTATCATTTCTGTCAACAGAATTATTTCTACATTACTAGCACATTGTTCAGTCAACAAAACACACATACATAAATGTTATATACAAAATTAACTGTATTGTTGATGGAAAGAGGTAGAAGAGCTCAGTTATAACAACAAAGACATGAGAAGAACTGCTTGTGTGCAAGTTCTGAGTCAAACTAAAGTAAAAGAATAAAACTAAACAGTTTCCACAATATGATCTTGAGCATAAGCTAAAAGGGAAGGACAAAGCCAACCCGTTTCAGCACATGCCCAACATTTTCAAGGAGAATATCAGAAATGGTTTTGAACTCCTAAGGAACTGTAGAATGAAATAAAAAAAAGTTGTTATGGAGGAAAAAACCTGCCAAAGATCAAGAAATAGAAGAAAGCAAACTGTATGTCAGTGAAACTATGGAAATTGCCAAGAAGAAAAGAAAAGTCAAAGCCAAGAAAGATAAAACTCTCAAGAAAATATTTAACAAAGAATTTCAGAAAACTGTTAAAAGAGACAAAAAACAGTATTGTAACAACCTTAATAGCTATCATAGAAAAGAAGACATGGGAAAACAATGAAAGTCTTCCAAAAGATGTCTGAACTTAGAAGGAAGATTCAAATTTGAATTAATATGTCAAAGAATGCCCATGGTATGGTAGTAGTAACTGATTCAAAAACGATTTAACAAAGTATATGTACAATTGTCTATAGTACAAATATCAACATATCAGACATATCGAGGAGATATTCCTTACATACAAAAACCTCTAATATTAGAAGATGAAGTTAGATTAGTAATCTAGACATTACCAATTTATAACACTACAAGAACTCAGTGGAATGGTTTGCCTTCAGAAATTGTGATTGAGCTATCAGCTCTGTTATTCTGCTAACTGATGAAATAACTACAAAAATATAGCAAGAAACAGAACAAGAATCTGTAAAGGCTGTAACCAAACTATTCCAGAAAAGCTGAAGAAGTCGATAGATTGGAAGAAATCACTCAATCAATACTAAAAAGAAGAAGAATTAACAGTATGTACAAGCTATTGAACAATATCTTTAATTTCATATACTAGAAAAGTATATCTTCAGATTTTCCGACACAAATGAGATCCTTATGTGGACAAGAATGTGTCAAATATTCCTGATAGTTTTACAAAAATTTAAAGAAGACATATTGAAAATTGGTATATGTTCAATTTGTGCTTCATTGATTATAGATAGGACTTTGAGTGGGTTGACCGTGTTTATGAAATATTCTTAGGAAAATGAAAACTCAGAACATCTTATTGTTCCTCATGCAAAAGTTATAATAGATTAGCAACAGAGGTGGTATTCAGCAGGTTCTGACCAGTTTTGGAGAACCAGTAGCGGAGCTTTTGAATAGTTGGAGAACTGGTAAATACCACCTCTGACTGGCCCCACACCCATCTATTCTCTGCCTCCCGAGTCCCAGCTGATTGGGAGGAAATGGGGATTTTGCAGTATCCTTCCCCTGGGGTGGGGTGGTAATGGAGATTTTAAAGTATCTTTCCCCTGCCATGCCCACCAAGCCACACCACACCCACAAAGCCACGCCCACAGAACCTGTAGTAAAAAATTTGAATCCCACCACTGGTCAGCAACCCTCAGTACAAAGGAAATATGTTGAAAAGGAATAGCTCCGGTCAACAAAAGAATAAGACATGGCTGTATACTCTCCCCTTATTTATCCAATCTATGTTATATGTGCTCTCTCTAGATAAACAGATAGACAGATATTTCACTAGATTATAGGTGTGATTGGTCAGCCCTGGAGACCACCAATTAGATTGCGTATAGTCAATCAATCAGAGCCAACTCTGTAGATTAATAAAGGCAAATGACCTGTTCAATTGAAAAGTCAGCATTTTCAATATATAAGAATTGAAACTTTAAACAAGGAGAAACAGATAGTAAAATTAATGCAGATATAAAGAGAAGAGAAACAAGGATGATAGTTGGAGACAAAATTGAATAAGAAAACAATATTTAAATTGCTCCTTCCACCATCTTAAAGAAATATACACACCCTCTTTTTATACTTAAGATTATTTAAAGCAGATTTATTTAAGATTAGTCAGAATGTATATTAAAAATGGATTAAAATTCATGTTTATTTTTTATTTTAATTTTCAGTAGCTTTCTAAATATTTTATGCCTACTATATGTCAGTGATAGCGAACCTTTCTAGCATTGAGGGCCCAATCTGGAACCCGTGTGCATATGTGCGCATCAGAGCCCGAAGACCAGATGGCCGGCATGTGTATGCCTGTTTTTGGCCAATTCTGGGCTGTTTTCATGCCAGTTTTGTCCTGAAAAATGACCCCCAAAATTGCCTGAAAACGGTCCAAAAAATGGCCCAAAAATGATCCTTTTGGCTGGGTTTTGGGCCATTTTCCATGCTGTTTCCAGGCAATTTTCTGATGCTCCAGCTCCTGACCTGTGCACCAGAAACCAGAAGAGCAGCTGACAATGGCAGTCGTGCCCCAGAGAAGGCCCTGCATACCACCTCTGGCACGCGTGCCAGAGGTTCGCCATCCTGGCTGTAGGCTAAGCATAAATAAATATATAAATATAAATAAATTACATATATAATAATATATAAATAAATATAAATACATATGTAAGTAAAGCAAGAGCATTCTGCCAATTATAACCTTCCCTTCTTCAAGTCTCACCAAATTACAGCTATTCCACTAAGCAAAAATAGAAGAGAATTAAGGCCATTCAGAAACTGTTCAGAAACCAACCCCACTGGATTCGTCCATTCTCTGAATTATTTCCATTCCGGATACTCATTATACCAAGTCATACTTAAGCACTGGCATTTGTAAAACTTAAGGTATGGTTTATGTTTTTATTATTAAATTTACTAAAGACCTTTTAGGAAATTTTCTCTGAGCAGCAGGATAAAGATATCTCACATACTTACTTCACTAGTTATATGCAGACTTTTCCCCAGGAAAATTCATATTCACCATTTAAGGAGGATATTTCAGCAATGAAAAAATAAATGAGGAATAACAGTGGTAGTTGTAATAGAAACTGCTAAACTTAAAACCTCCTTCAGCAAAATTCTTTTAAAAATATACTTCAAAATTGACAGCGATATGTATTTTGTATACGAAAACATCAAGCGTTTCCTGTATTATTTATGCCAGTTAGTTGAATCAACACATTTGCAGATCAAGATTGAAAAACCAGTATTAATTTGTATCACAACATTTGGTAATCTGTAGAGATGCTCCTGCAACTCTCAATCACTTGTCTCTGGCTCAAAATTCTTGTTTATTTATGAAAATATATCAGCATCTTTCACTATCCTCGCCAACATGTCCTTGTGTCCATCAGCAATACTTTCACAATACTATTTCAAATCTCCAACTTGCTATATTGTTTCAAAGAAAGGACTAGGATTTATAAATTATCTTCTGCTGTTCTTGGGAGAATAAAAATAATACCTTTGCTGCCTTTAAAGGAATTCAGGTAAGATACAATACAATACAATACAATAGCAGAGTTGGAAGGGACCTTGGAGGTCTTCTAGTCCAACCCCCTGCCTAGGCGGGAAACCATATACTGTTTCAGACAAATGGCTATCCAACATCTTCTTAAAGACTTCTAGTGTTGGGACATTCACAACTTCTGGAGGCAAGCTATTACACTGATTAATTGTTCTCATTCTCAGGAAATAGCTCCTTAATTCTAAATTGCTTCTCTCCTTGATTAGCTTCCACGCATTGCTTCTTGTTCTACCCTCAGGTGCCTTGGAAAATAGTTTGACTCCCTCTTCTTTATGGCAACCCCTGAGATATTGGAACACTGCTATCATGTCTCCCCTAATTCTTCTTTTCATTAAAGTAGACATACCCAGTTCCTGCAACCATTCCTCATATGTTTTAGCCGCCAGTCTCCTAATCATTTTTGTTGCTCTTCTCTGCACTCTTTCTAGAGTCTCCACGTCTTTTTTACATCGTGGCGACCAAAACTGAATGCAGTATTCCAAGTGTGGCCTTACCAAGGCATTATAAAATGGCATTAACACTTCATGTAATCTTGATTCTATCCCTCTGTTATGCAGCCTAGAACTGTGTTGGCTTTGTTGGCAGCTGCTGCACACTGTTGGCTCATATTTAAATGGTTGTCCACTAGGATTTCAAGATCACTCTCACAGTTACTACTATTGAGCAAGGTACCACCTATACTGTACCTGTGCATTTCATTTTTCTTGCCTAAATGTAGAACCTTACTTTTTTCCCTATTAAATTTCATTTTGTTAGATAGTGCCCAATGTTCAAGTTTGTCAAGATCCTTCTGTATCTTAAGCCTATCTTCTGGAGTGTTGTCTATTCCTGCCATCTTGGTGTCATCTGCAAATTTGATGAGTTCCCCATTTATTCCCTCATCCAAATCATTGATAAAGATGTTGAAGAGTACTGGGCCTAAAACAGAACCTTAGGATATTCCACTGCATACCTCCCTCCATGTAGATGCAATTCCATTGAGGACTACACATTGAGTGCAGTTGGTCAGCCAGTTACAAATCCATCTGGTGGTGATGCTGTCTAACCCACATTTTTCTACTTTATCTAGCAGTACATTATGGTCTACTATATCAAATGCCTTGCTGAAGTCCAAGTAAATTATATTGACGGCATTCCTCTGGTCCACTAATTTTGTCACTTTGTCAAAGAATGCAATAAGATTAGTCTGGCATGATCTGTTTTTGACAAACCCATGTTGGCTTTTGGCTATTACTTTGTTTACTTCTAGGTATTCGCTAATTCGTTGCTTGATTATCTTGTCCAGAATCTTCCCTGGTATCGAGGTCAGGCTGATAGGTCTATAGTTTCCTGGATCTATTTTTTTTTTGAAGATGGGAACCACATCAGCTCTTTTCCAGTCCTCTGGCAGTTCCCTGGCACTCCAGGATCTCTGAAAGGTATAGTTCAGTGGTTCTGAGTGGTTCTGAGATCTCGTCTTCCAGTTCCTTCAGAACGCTGGGGTGTAATCCATCCGGTCCTGGTGATTTGAACTTGTCTAGGGTAGACAGGTGCTCACTTACCATTTTCTTCCCTATTTCAGCTTGTGTTCCTAATCTGATTTTTGTGGTGCTGTTTTTGGTAGGTTAGACTATTTTATCCCTTTGTGTAAAGACAGATGCAAAAAAAAATGAGTTAAATAGTTCTGTTTTCTCCCTGTTGCTTGTCCCCTTCTTGCGACTTTCTCCCAGCAATTGACCCATTGTTTCCTTATTCTTTTTCTTGTTTTTAACAAATTGGAAGAAGCTTTTTTGTTATTTTTTACTTTTGTGGCAAGCCTTTCTTTACTTTTGTGGCAAGCCTTAGCTTTCCTCATTTCATCTTTACAGGCTCAGGGTATTTGCTGATATTCTGCCTTAGTTATATCCCCCTCTTTCCATTTTTTATATTTATCCTTTTTGTCTTTCAATTTGTCAGAGAGTTCTTTATGCAGCCATGCTGGTTTCTAGATTCATTCTAAGATGAATGAATCCTATTTCATTGTATTTTTACTAAAAATACTTGCTACTTTACTCTATTTGCAAAAAAGTCATGAGATATATAAATACTGTCCTTATCTCCAAAAATATTAGGGGAGGAAGAGGTCAAGAAACTGATAAATTATTATTCTGATACTAGTGAGAAGTGTAGAAAAAATACACCAAGAAACTCTGATAATAAGTCATTATTTAATTGAAGGTATAATGCTTTGTCAAAAATGAATCCTGACGGATTATCTTTCCTTTTTTTGTTCAGGAAATTGAGAAAAGTTTTCTTATTTCAGCACAACATTTTACAAAATTTCCAAAAATAATGTGGCTAGCATAGTTTATATAACAGGGCCATTAGCTCTGCAATAAAATATGGGATGAGTAGTTTAACTCAGAAAGACTAAAGAAAATTTGATAGCATTCAGCAAATAATTGAAGGGGTGTCATGTTCATTTCTGTCCAAAGAGATGGGCTATATCTAATAAATGTCAATGACAGGAAAATAAATTGAGGATGAATATATATTTTATATAAAGGGTGGTGGATTTTTCTCACTGTAGGTTTTCAAACAGAATCCAGAGAATCATTTGACTCTGCTCATCAGAAGCTGGCTTGGTAATTTGCAAATGGTGATCAGGTGACTGCAGGATACTGAAATTTTAAGTGTGAGTTGGTTGCCAGGCAACTGGAGCACAATCATGTGACTGCAGGGACATTGTGACTGTTGTAAGTCTGAACAACTTTAAATGATTGTTGTTCAATAACTCAAGGACTATCTGCAACTGTTTCTGTTATGTTGAAATACTGAGCGGAAGCTGTAAAGTTCTTGAGCTAATGCATTTCCCTTACAAGATTTGAAGCTCAGGAGCTGAAAGAAGACATTAAGACAATCACTGGAAAAGAGAAACTGAGCCATCTCTGCCACTCACCAATTCCCCCTGCCTACCAAACCCCATAGCGGGTTAATTCAACCTCTAGCACTGTTGACAGGGAGCCTCCGAAATCCAGGACTGCTTTTAATCCTGGCACAGAATCCTCTTGTGGATGTACCCATCATAGTAAATAACCTGAAGATGTCACAGACTATAGGGAAGAGGCAAAAGACCCCCAGAAACTGACAAGAGTCATAGTAAAACAATAATGCTTCTTATTCAGCAGAATGGGTTATTGTGGAGATTTACGTTAGCTTTAAAGAAATGCTTCATCAAGAAGGAACAGCTTCAGAAAGATTCAGAGCTGTACAATCACTGCCATTTCCTAGAGGCTTCCATCTATAAGTTCCAGCTTTGCTATTAGTCATTACAAAAATAAGACACCAGCATTTCTTTGGATTTTTTAGAATGTTCCTCTTAAAACAGGTTGTGCTTTACAAACACTCTCTATATAATGCAGCACACGTACACACACAGTCAAGGTAACAGCCATGGGAGAAACTGCAGATCACCTATTACCACAAAGCAAATTTCACATCCAAATGAGCTATTTTCAGCTGTTGCAAATCTTTGCAACCTTAAGTACAGCTTCAGGAAGAGACATTGAGTACATAAGAATTTTTCATTGTTCACTCAATTGCCATTAGAAATCTCCCTTTCTTTTATTCTTAAAAAAAAGAAAATCCTTCAACAGCCATTTTTGTGTGCATACAGAGGCAGTCTAAGTGCTGTGTTTCCAAAATTTGGCATGAGTTACTTCCATTTTACATAAAAATGACTTTCTGTTGAAGATCCCAAAATGTTCATCTTTTTAATCATCAAAATAATCCATCAAATCCTACATTCTTCTAGTATGCAATAATTTCTATTGAGGTGAGGAGGATGAAGTGGATCATTCAGTTTTGGTAAAGTGTTCTAGGTTTTCTCCTTTCCCACAAGGACATTATATCAAAGCTATTCAGCATTTCTACCCTTGTAACTTGGAGTATCATCTTTGGTCAGACAGGAAGTGAAGATTTTTGATTCAGTACTACATGGGATATTCCTATTCCAAAAACATAGACTGATTAAGGAATACAATTAGTATAGTGACTTTATTTGTTCAGTTCATTTTGTAATATAACATGTGTTGATCTTTCAAACCTTTTTGAAATACACATCTTGAGGAACCTCCAATTCTCCCAACTTTTATGATTTTACAATGAGTAAATACATTTGAGGAAACTGAAAAATAAATGTATATATACTACAAAAAGTCTGTAGTATAAATGTAAATGACATCAGAAACAAACTGCTTGGAAATTAATGAAACAATGAACCAGCTGCAATATTATTGTGGTTAGTCTCATAGTCAGCCAGCTGTTTAGATTGAATTTGACATTTTGTCATTATTATGGTTCATTGCAGTCAGATGTTTAGACTGGATTTGGCATTTTTGTCCACCTATTAAGTCCTTCCAAGTATCTGAGAAAGGCAGATGTTACCACTTGGTGATATTAAAGGTATACTCACAGAATGGAAGCTATTCCAAATAAAGCTATCTTTTGCAATTGACTGATATTTTTTATCAATGCTAGTGGTGTTTAACTGCTGCTCCAGGTGTTTTGGGATTACATCCAAGGAGTTCATTACGATTGGTACCATCTTTGCTTTCTTTTGCCAGTCATTATTATTATTGGCATACTATGGATTATTTTAAACAATACACATCTTTAAATATTGTGTACCTTAGAAAAGATTTGCATCTAATTTCTTTTTGAATCAAATAAAAATAACATTTAGCTTGCTGTCTTATTTTTATCAAATACCTGAAATAAACCAGAAGTCTTCATCCTTTTAAAATGAATGAAAAGTCCTCATACAAATATTTATCTGCAAACCAGCAGTGCTATTTCTAACCTATGTTGCTAGGTGACCATCAGGAATCTGCAACCTGAGTCAGCGTCATCACTCTCTACGAACTATCAGATGCCTAGCACATTTCTGTAATAACAGACTCACAAATTGCAACATTAAAGATCTGGTAACTTAATTAAATCAATGCAGTTAGCCAGAGTTGATTCCAGACTACAGCACTGGCAAGAATACTATTTGGTGATGGATAATGCAGGTCTCTATATTTTTCTTCCAATATATATTGGGTCACTATAAATGTCATTTATTTTTCATTTTAATACATGGATTCTTCAGGAGAAAGTTGCAAAATTCCTCTTCTCTTTTGATGCTGCTTTTAGCTTCTTTGCCATACCCTAATTTTTCAATCCAAGTTTCTTATATGTTTTTTTTTTTGTTTCAGATTCTTTTCAAGATTCTTTTTATTGAAAATGCATTTCATGGCATATCTCAGAGAATATATTTCTTAAATTCTCTCTCATGCCAACTTCTTCTTATCTGAATTCGAATTCGATAGCAAGTCATGGTTGCCATGGTGTCTTTTGCCATGGTGCCTTTAGATCTTTTGCACCAAGAGCTAACAATTAATTATCTCACAAGATCAGCAACCACACTTCTTTGCTTGTTTCCAGAAGGGATATAGAACTTATCCCATGTTTGCCTCTGATGCATTTAGCAAGTTTTATATCTAAATGTTATTTTGGGGGGATGGTTTATTGTTCAGTTGGTTAAGATTACTTTTATACATTACTGTGTATTATTCTGGAAAATTCAAATGATCTTATTATTTCAATAATAAAAGTTATTATTATGTCAAAACAAAGTATGAACATACATAAAACATTCAAGAAATCTGTATGTCACCCAAAAGCAGAGGTGGGTTCCTACCGGTTTGGACCAGTTTGGCCGAACCAGTAGTAAAAATAAAGGTTGCCTCTCTGAACCAGTAGGACCGGCAGGCTGGCCATGCCCCTGAACCAGTCCCCCAGTCACCGCTCACTCGCTCGCTCGTCCACCTGACACGTTGGTCAGACAGCAAGTTGACCGGAGCTGGGAAGCGACTGGCTGGCAAAGAAGTCTTTCAGCCACCTGTCTGAGTGCCAGAGGAAGGGAGGCTTCTTTTCCACTCAACCGCTGGCCGCAGGGCACCGAAAGGTCCTCCAGCCAGTGAGAAGAAAGCTGTGCATGTGCGAAGATGGCGGAAGCGATCAGAGGTCTTTTTGCCTCCCTATGCCAACGGCTGGATGGAAAAGAAGCCTCTTGGCTTCCAAGTTCAGCAGCAGGGTTGCTTTTCTCCACACCTGAGAAAGATCAAAAGGCACGGAGCAGCCTTTAAGGACAAAGTCGGCATAGCCGCCTAGAGGTAAGAAAATGAGCCACTGAGGGAAGGAGCCCCCTGAAGCTTTCAGTGTTGCAGCCACCCCTCCCCCCCGCAGCTTGCAGTTCCAAGTGGAAGAGGTTCTCAGCTGTTGCGAAGAAGCGGCAGCTCTGGGTGCGCCATGCCCACTTCATTCTCTTTGAAAGCTGCTTTGCAAACAAAGAGCATGAAGCAGGTATGGTGCAACCAGAGACGCCACTTCTTCATAACAGCCAAGGACAGAAGAGTTTGCTCAGGAGCAAAAAGGTGGCCAGGTTGGAGGGAAGTACAGCCCAAGCTCTCTGGGATGGGTAAACAAGTGTGGGGAAGTGAAGGGGAGAGAGAAGAGAGAACACTGAGCAGGAGCCACAGGATGAGGATGGCGGCTCTTCTTCTTCACCTTGCCCAGAGAAGGATGCTCCTGGTGCAAGGAGACCAAGAGAGGGAGGCTCAAGGCAGCTGTCCACTCTAACTCAGAGGCGGCCAGAGGTTGCTCTCACCCTCAGGCAACAGCTCCCCCTCCCCCAAGCCCAGCAAGGAAACCCCCTCCTCCTGCCATCTGTGCTATCATGCACCTCCTTTTCCAAGATTGGCAGGACCCCTCTCCCCACTCCCCATCCTATGGAGTCCTACACCCCTCAAAAGATTTCCTATCACGGAATGGGAGAAGCTCGCCCGTCTAGAGCTGCCAATCCTTCTGCCTCTTCCAAGAGGAAGCTTCTGCTGCCACCTTTACAGGCACTGCAGAGGCACACAATTTTCCATCAGCTTTTCCCTCAATGGCGGCAGATCTAGATCTCAATGGCACATGGGTTGTCCCAGCTGGCATCTCTCAAGCCCGGAGGGGGCGGGGGACTGCTTAGAGTGAGTGAGGGAAGCACATCGTCATCACTGGTATCAGCCTCAGGAGCGACCTTTGCTGCATTGCTTCGCTACTGCTGCCAGGATTTTTCCTCAGGGCGATCCCAGGGCAGCTTGGCAAAGTGGCTGCCCACAGAATCTGAGGGGAGGGAGTGAGACAGGATGGGACCCAACATGCCCTTCCTGGCCACCCACCCAGCAGCCTCCCCCTCTCTTCCTTCTGTAACTGAAGAGAGAGAGCTTGGCATGGCCAAGCTGCCTCTCCCCAAGATAGAAGAAGCAGCAAGCACCAGACCACCACCCCTTCTTTAGAATGCAGTACTACAGGCTCCTTCTGCTGGTTGCTGGCTGACTGCAATTTGGCAGTTTGAATCTCACCAGGCTCAAGGTTGACTCAACCTTCCATTCTTCCAAGGTCAGTAAAATGAGGACCCAGATAGTTGGGGCAATATGCTGACTCTGTAAACCACTTAGAGAGAGCTGTAAAGCACTGCAAAGTGGTATATAAATGTGGGGAAGTGAGTGTTTACAATGCTATTGTAAACTGCTCAGAGAGTGTTGTAAAGTGTTATGGAGCAGTATATAAGTCTGAGTGCTATTGCTATACCAAAATAGTATAGTAATTCTGAAACTGCCCTCATTCAGCATTATTCAGACTTGAAACTTACTCTGTATTTGGTCACAATTCTCAGCATTGTTAGGAAGGTAAATTGGAGAAGACGTATATATGTCATGTTCTATTCTTTATAGTAATTGATAGCATTAGCTAAAATTCAGCTGGCACAACTAGAAGCTTCAGACCAATTCATTGATTTAATTTCTCATATAAGAATTTCTAAAATGAAGCTTTATCCGGTTTGAGTTATAGAGAAACTAGAATTTACAAACAGAAAGTCACAATTAAATCATCCTTACTTCAGATTTTTACCCTGACATCATTCATGGATAAATTTTATGAGTAACTTTTCTTGGTTTAACTTGGAATGGAACCCAAAACTACGATATCTTCAATTTGCTTTTTTTCAAAAGTGTAATACATTCTTCAAACAAAATCTAAGACAGCTTTGCAGAGGTTTGGACTGCCTGTTTAAAAAGTTGAAAAACAACTATGATACATAAGTATATTTGTCATGATATATAATTACAATGGCAATTATCATATGAGAGTCCCTTACGGTTTCCAAGAGTGCTGCTCCACAAGTTACTGGATATGAGATCCTGTTTATTAAGTTGGGCTCTAGAGATCAGTCAGGACTGTGCTATTGTACCAACCTCCCTGATATATAGCAGCCTCTCTGACTGAGCTCCATGACTCCCTTGAAATAAAGTTCCTTAGGCTTATGACTCTGAGGGACTTCAATTTGCCTTCCTTGGGAGAAGAGTTTGAGGTGAGCCAGGAATTCATGGCTACCATGACAACTATGGACATAGCTATCCAGGTCAGACAGAGCCCACTGTGGGACAATGATTACACAATGGATCTGGATTTATCTATTTATTTATCCATTTATCCATTTATCCATTTATCTATTATTTATTTATTTGTTTGTTTGTTTGTTTGTTTTTAATGCCACCTATCAGAGTGATACAGTGGCACTTGATGGAAAAATGGCAATGTGCTTTGGAATTGGGGGAACTGTCTGTGGCTCTTTTGTCATGGTCAGGATATCGTACCCTGATAATCATGGGATTTTCTGTGGTTACCTGCCACACGCTGCAAGGAGACAGGAGCTATTCATACAGTCCACCCTGAAGGAGTTTTAAAGGGAACTGGAGTAGGTGGGTGAGCATTTCAGCGGGTCTGCTACATGGTCCACCTGAGGACTTGGCTGTTGCCTGCAATAGGAAGGCAACAAAGGCCTTGGATAGGATTGTGCCTGTACAGCCTTTCTCCTTTTATGGAGCCTGTTACGTTTTGTGATTTAAGAAAGAATTGAGGGAGAAGCAGCAAACCTAAGGTGCTGAAGGTAGAGAAGAAAAAATGAACTCAATCAAACACAGATGAGAACCAGTATTAAGGCTTACATTATGGTGGTAAGGTAGATGGAGCATCAGTACTTCTCTGCTCTTATTCCATCTGTGGACAGCCAACTGGTGGTCCTGTTTAGAGTGAGTATGGAATTGTGACAGCATTAGTTCTGAATTTTGATGAACTCTGATAAGAGAAGAATGAAAGTAATGCATCCATCCTTACTTTCTTTAACCTTCCAGTGGCTTGCAATAGCATCAGTAATGATATCTTTCTAGACAAGCTATGGGTTTAATAAAGAACAGCACTGTTCTGAGTTGAGTCTCGTCCTTCCTCAGTGGCCAGTTTCAGTCAGCATTGACTGGAAGTTAGAGATTCCATCGTCAGCCTCTAAACTCTGGAGTCCAAAGGATTCAGTACTCTCTTCACTGTTTTTTAACAGCTACATGAAGTCACTGTGTGAGATTATCTGTAGCCATGAGGTGAGGTATGTTGATGATACCCAGCTATATAGCTCTGTCTCTGATGAAGTAAGCAATGCTGCCAATGTCCTTTCTTGGCGCCTGTTAAGCTGTATGGGTATAGATGGAGAACAACAGATTTTGGCTCAATCCTTGCAAGACTGTGACTGGGTTTGAGGTCACCTCCATCTAAGATCTTGCTGTCTTAGGTTTTGGATGGGATTACACTTCCCAGACAGACCTGCTATGCAATCTGGAGTCCTTCTGGACTCCCACCTCCTGCTCAAAGAGGCAGTCATAACTAGGATGGCCTTTATACAGCTTTGTGTTGTGCACCAGTTGTATCCATTCCTGGATGAGGAAGCACTGTGCTCAATCACTGATGCCCTGGTCACCTTCCATGTAGATTATTATAATGCACACTCGAATAGCATTTGGAAGCTTTAGTTGGTACACAATGCAGCAGCACAGGCAAATACATGTGCACCAAGATCTGTTCATGTTATACCTCTGCTTCGCAAGCTGCATTGGTTATTACAGTACAAAGCAAGTTGACCCTGTAACTAAGTGGAACAAAAGCTAACAACAAGCAACACTACCCTGAGTAAACCCAGAAAAAACACAAGAATTAGGCTAAGTATACTACGTGAATACACCTACAATTAAAATCACCTCAAAATGATGAAGAGTAAATAAAACTTTGTATACAGTTGAAATTATATTGGAAAATATCTTGAAAAATAAAAAGGAACATGATTAATATATAAATTACCAATTACCTCCCAAAGGCCCATTAGATCCCATAGATTAGGCCTCCTCCGGGTTCCATCTACTGGCCAATGTCATCTGGCTACTACCCAGGGGAGGGCCTTTTCTGTGGCTGCTCCGACCCTTTGGAACGAGCTCCCCGCAGAGATTCGGACCCTCACTTCTCTCCAGGCCTTCCGTAAAGCCGTTAAAACCTGGCTGTGCCGGCAGGCCTGGGGTTGACGAGTTCCCTTCCCCTCTCGAATTGTGTGACTGTCGATTGTCTTTTAAATTCCCTTGTACCTTTTTGTTGTATTCCCTTTGTGTTTACCTTCCCCCCCCCTTGGGTTTGTGAGCCGCCCTGAGTCCCTCCGGGAATAGGGCGGCATATAAATAAAATAAACCTTCAACCTTCAAATACTCAAGATACATCTTTTCCATTTAATATCCTCCATATTAAATTCATTATATTAACTCCTAAATTCTGTGCACCTTGGCATATAATCATGCTGCCCACATGGCCACAAAAATATCTTTGAATAATGCTGATTCCCTTGGCTAAGAAACAGAGGTGAGCACCGACCCCTAGAATCAGACATGACTGGGCAAGGGAAACCTTTACCTTTGACTTCATATGTGCCATCAAACCCAAATCAGTTGTAAAAGAAGCTGACCTCTGTCTCTGGTATCTTTTTGTCTGAGCTATTTTTATGTTTAACATAGAGAGCTGTCACACATAATTTCAAAGATAATCTATCAGATGGTGATTATTTAATTTGAATTATCTAAAATCAGTGTTTTGATGGTCTCCAAAAGTGAAAAATGAAATGGGTTATGCCACTAGATTGAAATTATTACAAGAACAACAACTGAAAATGGCTCTGTAATTTAAAATCAAATGTAAATTAGGAAAATAGTTTCCTCCAAGAATAATAAAGAAAACATTCAGAGATTTCTTAGATCTACCAGCTGTTTGTTGTGTCTCAGAATAGCACTGAAATGACATAAAGATACTGGCACAATTTAGAACCTCTTTCAAAATTACAATAATCAGCTTCATTGTATCCATTTGCAAATAATGTTGATGTTATATTAAACTCAAAAAGCCAATCATTTACCATATATTTATTTATTTGAAGTACACTTAGCTTCATTTTCAAATGACAACTGAAAAGTTTTTTAGAAAGGCTTCAAGTACAAGTTGTTTTTTTTTAAGAACAGACAAGGCTTACAATTTAAATATAAGCTATAAACATAGGACAAAAAAAGTAAGCAGGTGCCTATATACTGTACTATTAAAACTCTCCTGTAACCTGTAACTGATGTAAATATGAAACAATGATTCGGGGTGGAGTAGTTGTGTCACAGATTGTCTAGTTAGTTTTTTTAAAGTTACAGCTCCTATAACAACCAGTTATAGGATGCAAAGTGTTCGTGTAATCTGATGAAATATCTATTGTTAGGTAATACATCAGGATGATTATTGTTCGAATAGTTTGAGACTGGAATTCAGAATTCAAACACAGGTAGTCCTTGACTTATGACTGCAACCTAGCCCAAAATTTCTGCTGCTAAGCAAAACATTTGTTAAGTGAATTTTGCTCCATTTTATTACCTTTCTTGCTACAGTTTTTAAGTGAATCACTGCAGTTATTAAATCAGTAAAATGGTTAAGTGAATCTGGCTTTTCCATTGACTTTGCTTTTCCGAAGGTCACAAAAAGTGATCACATGATGCAGGACATGGCAGCCATCATAAATATGCATCAGTGGCCAAGCATCCGAATTTTGATCATGTGATCATGGGGATGCTGCAACGTAAGTCATCCTCTTCAGTGCCATTGTAACTTTGAACAGTCACTAAATGAACTGATGAAGGGCAAGGATTATCTGTATTATCTCAAATAATTATCTTAAATAATGTTTAACATTAAATAATTCTCCCTAAGAGAAAAAAGCCTCTTTCTCTGTGGTGTCATATATGAGATTCAACAATATGCTTGTAGTTTGAAACTAAATATAGTCATTCATAAGTTGTATTAAACAATTACTCAAAGGAAGAGGTGAAAACATTAAGTAAGGTAAGTCCAGAGCTCATAGGTAAGTTCTTCCAATGTATGATTCAAATTGTTAAAAAGAAAGAAACAGGGAAAAGCCAACATTTTAGACAAAATAATTTCAGTTTCTTCTAAACAAGGTTTTAATAGTGAACAAAACACATACATGGCCAGATAATTTGCAATGCAACCTTTTTAGAAGTGGAATATTAATTAAAAGTTCTAAATCAGGGCCAGCTTTTCCCAATATATACTCCTAAATCTTTTAAAAATACATCTATTTGTATGACTTGGTTATTACTGCAGTTGAAGCTAGTGAACTGCATCACAATTCAAAGTAGAAGTAGACGTTTTTCTAGAAAATCATTTCTCCCATGATACATCATTATTTCCTATCCCAGATAAAGGGGGGGGGGGAGTACTGATATTTCTACTCAGTTAAACTGTTTATTATGTTTATCTTTCTTAATAATGCTGTCAGTATGCATTTCCTTTTTATTACAGAATATAAGATAAGAGGTTTCTGGCCCCAGGAGTTTATATTTTGATAGGAAAAATATCAGAGGAGGGAAGATAAAATGAAGGCAAGGTTAAAAAAAAGAATATGTAACCGATTGTTGTATGTGTTTAGGTATGTTATGGATTTTGGTGCAAAAGAAAGACAGTGACTCAGCTAAGATGAACTTTGAAGAGGGATTTGAAAGAAGGGAGGCATAAGAAGATGGCATTATATATTGAGTTTTATACAAACACAGAAACACACACACACACACACCAGCCATGGAGCTTCTTAGGCCCCTAAAGCCTTCTCCTACCTTTTTAGGTCTAACTATTTTATTCTTGGTTTCAACTATTTTTAGCATAATATTTATATATAGCTTTTATGTTCTTATGTCTATGTGTACACTACACAAAGTCATCATATACAGTACTGCATAAAAGTGTTAGGCAGTTGTGTAAAAATGCTGCAAATGAAGAATATTTTCAGAAATAGAAGTGTTAATAGTTTATTTTGATCCATTAACAAAGTAAATGAACAGAAGAGAAATCAAAATCAAATCAATATTTGGTGTGAACACCCTTTGCCTTCAAAACAGCATCACTTGCACAAAGTCAGGGATTTTGTAGGATTAGAGTCATGTATATGATTAACTAATTATGTCACGCAGGTATCATCTATTTTATATGTAGGTTGAAACACAGTCATTAACTGGAACAGAACCAGTTATGTAGTAGGCTTAAAATAGGGTGAGGAACAGCCAAACTCTTCTACTAAGGTCATACACTATGGCAAAACTGTGCACAGAAACACAACAAAAGGTAGTTATACTGCATCAGCAAGATCTCTCCCAGGCAAAGTTTTCAAAGCAGAGTGGGGTTTCAAAATGTGTTGTTCAAGCTCCTTTGAAGAAGCACAAAGACACAGGCAACACTGAGGATCGTAGATGTGGGGGCCAGCCAAGGAAACTTAATGCAGCAGATGAAAGACTGCATACATCCTTTGACATCAGATGATGTCCAACAGTGCCATCAGCATTGAACTGGCAAAAATCAATGAGACACAGGTACATCCATCTCCTGTCTGGAGACGTCCGGCCGGAAGTGGCCTTCATGGAAGAATAGAGGCCAAAAAGCCATACCTCTGATATGGAAACAAGGCTAAGCAACTTACCTCTGCATGAAAACATAGGAACTGGGGTGCAGAAAAATGGCAGCAGGTGTTCCAGACTGATGGGTCAAATTTTGAAATTTTTGAAAAGTTTGTTCACTGAAGCACTGGAGAGTGGTACAATAATGAGTGTCTGCAGGAGTGTAGCATAATGAAGGTTCCTTGCAAGTTAGGGCTACATTTTTGCAAATGGAATTGGAGATTTGGTTAGGATCAATGATGTCCTTGGTGCTGAGAAATATAGGCAGATAGTCGTCCATCATGCCACAGCATCAGGGATGAGTGTGGCCCCAAATGTATTCTGCAGCAGGACAACACCCCAAACATGCAGCCAATGTCATTAAGAACTATCCTCAGTGTAAAGAAGATCAAGAAGTCCCGGAAGTGATGGTTTGGCTCTACAGAGCCATGATCTCAACATCATCATGGATTACATGAAGAGACAGAATGATTTCAGGCAGCCTACATCCACACAACATCTTCAGTTTTCCAAGAAGTTTGGAACAACCTTGAAGGAACCTTACTAAAAGTTCCTTCAAAAACTATGTGCAAATGTACCTAGAAGAATTGATGCTCTTTTGAAGGCCAGGGGAGGTCACATCAAATACTGATTTCATTTGGATTTCCCTTCAATTACATATCTAACCAAAATATGTTATTCATTTACTCAGAAGTAATTATCACTATATATACTGAAAACATGTCATATTTTTGCAGAAATAATGTTGTTTAAGGAAGAGAAAAAGTTTAAATATTAGCTTTCCATTTTATTGCTCTATCTTACTCAGGTGCCAAAAAAAGAAAATCAGCTTTGGTATTACTTTGTTCACTCTGTTACATATCTTCCTACTCAGAAGATCAATAACTTTATTGAGGGTGGAAAAAGGTTGTAATATAGAATAAGAAATAACATATGGGTATAAACTATACAGTACATACAATATAGTACAAAAATATCATTCTAACAGATTCACTAAAACTTTAAGCTATCCACAAATGTCCCGAATCACACCAGGAAATCTTTAAGTATCCAGAAAAATATTTTTTTTAGATTTTATCATGCCTTTATTATTTCTATAAATAACTCAAGGCAGTGAATATACATAATACTCCTTCTCCTATTTTCCCCACAAAAACAACCTTGAGAGATGAGTTAGGCTGAGAGTCAGTGACTGGCTCAAAGTCACCCAGCGGCATTCTTCAGATTTCTATGGCTGTATTTCAAAACATGGTCTTATTTGAAAATTTCAGTTTACCATAAAATCAACATGCACCATTCATGGTATTTAAAACATACACAGACATATTAATTGGGAGGGAGGGAGGGAGGGAGGGAGGGAGGGAGGGAGGGAGGGAGGGAGGAAGGAAGGAAGGAAGGAAGGAAGTCTAATATCAAAGGCCATCTTTATGGCACTATGATGCATCCAGCGTCTCAGGATGAGATAGCTACTCACACAGCAGGAGAACTAGTATTCAAAAGAAATAAGAAGAGATGATAGGTGAGTAAATCCCACTTAGTACAGTGGAATGTAAATGAGAAAACTTGTGTCAGATTGAATAGTAAATAATGGATCTTCCCCCAAGATTAGGGTGACCAGACATCCCGCATTTGGTGGGATAGGCACGCCTTTTCATAATTTTTCCCGCGTCCCGGGCCGTTCTTAAAAAAAAATGCTTTATTTTGCCGCTCGCAGCTCCCTCGCTCCCCCGCCCATCAGCTGCTAGCAGCTAGCTCGCTGGCTCGTTCCGTTCTATCCTACACAAAAATCTAAGCCAGCCCAGCCTGCCGCTCACTGATTTGCTGGACTCCGCTTAGCTTAGCACGCCTGCGCGAGTCTCCATTTCATTTCGTCTTTTGTTTTGGTTGCAGCTGCTTAGGCTTATCTTAACTGGTGAGTAATGGACTGGTACCGGTGGGAATTGGGAGGCGCTGGGGGGAGGAGACAGCCCTCCTCTCCTCCTTCTCCCCCTTTGCGGAGTTTCACCTCGCGTCACAAACAGGCCCCTGTGCTGCGCCGCCACGGGCGGCAGAAGCTCTGGAACCAAATGGAAGTTCTCTGCGTGAGTGAAAAAGACGCCGCCGATTGTGCAGAGAACTTCCACTTGGTCACGGAGCTTCTGCCGGCGTGGCGGCACCTGTGCTGTGGTTCCCAGCGACCCAGCCAATCACCTTTCATATTCTGATCTGCCAATTCTTCAATTGTTTTTAAATTTCCCTGTTTGTCAATTAGATCTCTGTATCTTAGAATTTTGTTCCAATCTGTAAAATTTGGGTGTGTCGTTCTTTCTGTTGGTGATAGCCAATTTGGGGTTTTCACATAGTGGATTTTTTTATTTTGAGCCATTGTTGCAGTAAAGTTCTCCTAATTAAATGATTTTGAAAGTATTTGTGCGTTTTATGTTTGTCATTCCATAAGAAATTATGCCAGCCTGCCTGCAGGTCATGGCCTTCTAAGATCAGAATTCTTTTATTCTTTAACTCAATCCAATCCTTCATCATTGTCATTGTTACTGCAGTTGCGTATATAGGCTCCCTGTGTGCTTCCATCCATCGCTGCAAAGATCTGCTGACTCTGCCTGCCTGCTGGTAAGTGAGCCGGGTTTTTTTCTTTTATTTTTTTAATGTATTTTAAAATAATATTTTATTTATTGTGCATATGATTTTTTAAAATAGTGTTATTCTGTGTTGATTCTTTTTTTAAATTGTCTTAGACTATTTAAAAAAAGATTCTATCCAAAATAAATTGAAACAAGCCATTTTTAAAATTTCTATGCACAATACTTTGAAATGGACTCAGGAGTCATGATTGACACTGAGTGAATTTGCACTTTTAATAATCAGGAAGATACAATGGCATTGAAAAAAGTGACTGATGACCATTTTTCACACTTAGCGACCATCGGAAATACGAATCTGTTGCCAAACATCAACATTTTGATCGCGTGACCATGAGGATGCCACAACGGTTGCTAAGTGTGAAAATGGTCGCTAAGTGTGAAAAATGGTCATCAGTCACGTTTTTCAATGCCATTGTATCTTCCTGATTATTAAAAGTGCAAATTCACTCAGTGTCAATCATGACTCCTGAGTCCATTTCAAAGTATTGAGTATAGAATTTTTTAAAATGATTTTACTTCAATTTATTCTGTGTTGAATAGTTTGAAATGGTTACAGTATAAATTATTGCTGGTGTAATACTTAACAATGGTTTTTAAGGATTTCTTTTATTTATAGAATACCTTTTTATTATTTTGGGGGGATTTTTATTTTTAAATTGTTTATAAAATATATTTACTACAAGAAATGTTCCTTTTTGCAAATGTTTTCTTTGTGATGCAATATGTTCAGACCAGGTTTATGTGTCTCAAAGTGGCTGCTATTCTATGGGCAGGCCAGGTTGGTGCAAGGCAGCTTTGCCAGATTTAGTGTGTTTCACCCTCGTTGAATTTTATATCGTATAAAATCATATAATTTTAATTTTTTTAGATTATTAACATGAGTAAGAAAAGAAGATGCAAATTCAACGATGATCTAAGAAGTGAATTTCCTTTTCTTAAAAAAACCAAAAGCGATCACATAGTAAGATGTGAGAAATGTAATGGTGAATTTTCTATTTCGCACGGTGGGAGGCATGATATTACAAA
This sequence comes from Thamnophis sirtalis, assembly GCF_051295495.1. Lineage (NCBI taxonomy): Eukaryota > Metazoa > Chordata > Lepidosauria > Squamata > Natricidae > Thamnophis > Thamnophis sirtalis. The sequence goes on from NW_028261388.1 coordinate 53,979,030, forward strand.
GCACTTGGAGACGCAGAAACATAAAAGATATGTAAATGCTGCTGCATCTTCCTCCAGAATGCAGGAATATTTTTGCAAACCAACGTATGCAGACGAAGAAAAGAAATTAGCATTAGCAGAAGGACTTATGTCTTTTCATGCTATTAATCACAATCATTTCTTCAGATCTATGGACTGTACATCACAAGTTGTCAAAAAGTTATTCAACAAAAAATTTACCTGTGCTAGAACAAAATCCGAGGCAATTGTGTGTAATGTGCTTTCCCCATATGCATTTTCAGAATTAAACAAAAATCTAGAGAAAATTAATTTTGTATCCATATATTCTGATGCATCTAATCATAAGGATATCAAATTATTTCCAACCCTTATTAGATTTTTTGATGCGGAAACTGGAATACAAATTAGAATTTTAGATTTTGTTTCTTTGCCTGGCGAAATTTCTGAAATAATTTTCAGTTCCATTGTTAATATTTTGGAACAAAACAATTTAAAACACAAAATAATTGCATATTGTGGAGACAATACGAATGCAAATTTTGGAGGAAAAGCGAGAAGAGGTACAAATAATATTTTTTATAAATTAAACAAAAAGCTTAATCAAAACATTATTAGTGTTGGTTGTGCAGCGCACATAATACATAACGCCATTCAAACAGCTGCTGACTTGTTGCCCATAGATGTGGAAAATATTATTGTTAAAATATATTCTTATTTCTATATATACACTGTGCGCATTGAAATGCTTAAAGAATTTTGTGAAAATGCGGAAGTCGAATATCGCAAAATACTTGGATACAGTAAAACGCGCTGGTTAGCTCTTTTGCCAGCTGTCGAAAGAATTTTGCAAATATACGATCCTTTGAAATCCTACTTTCTATCACAAGATAAATGTCCTAGAATTTTAGAAGAGTTTTTTGAAAAAGAATCTTCAAAAATTTGGCTAGAGTTTGTACACAATCAAGCAGCTGTTTTTCAAAATAGTATAAAACTTATTGAAGGTGACAAAATTTTGGTAATCGAAGTAGCAAATGAACTTAATAATTTAAAATTTCAGTGTCAAGAGCGGTTAGAAAATATTTTTATTCCCATAACTATCCGTAATAGTATAAGCCAGCTAGAAGAACAAGGTGCAATAAATCGTGCAGACACCATGAATCATGTTAAAAAGTTCTATAGTAACTGCGTAGATTATTTAGAAGAGTGGGCGGTACATTACAATGATATTGAACATTTTAATTGGGTTGCATTAAAACAAGAACTTGATTGGCATGATGTGCAAAAATCATTCGATTATATTAATCAAAATTTCCCAAATAGTGATATTTCTGAAACTAATCTTTTTACTGAGGTATCATATTTAAAACAATATATGAATAAGGAAAAGGTTGAATCTTGGGCATCAGCAAAAATGACAATAGAGAACAAATGGTTAGAAATATTTCATCATTTTCAAACAAACCATATTTCATAAAATAATGTATTAAAAATTGTGGAATACGCGCTGTCCTTACCAGGAACTAATGCTGCGACTGAACGCATTTTTTCTACAGTAAATCAAGTGTGGACATCAGAAAAATCACAATTAAGTGTTGAGACTTTGAAAGCCATTTTATGTGTGAAATATAATTTAACAAATTCGTGTGAAAAATTTCATGACCTTTTAAACAACGACAGCAATCTACTAAAAAAAAATCACTCAAGTGAGAAATATGCCAAAGAGTAAAATTATTCTGTACATAATTTTTGTCAATATATTTAATAAATATAAATGTAAATAAACGTATTATATTTGTACTGTACATAATTTTTGTCAATATATTTAATAAATATAAATGTAAATAAACGTATTATATTTGTAAATTGTAGTTATGTTGAAATAAAAAAAATATTACAATACTATTTTTGTGTTGTATGAACATTTTTGTTGCTCCGTATAAAATTTTTAATCAAGCCCCCCCTCCCCCGGTCAAAGGTGTCCCTCTTTACCAATCTGAAAATTTGGTCACCTTACCCAAGATACATTAAAGTAACCCTTAATTTTAAAAATCCATAAAATAATTGCATTTGATAATTTCAATAATTTGCCAGTTCATTATAATCATTTAAGATAACGCAATTAGAAATAAGAACAGAGAAATATATGTTTTAATACTGCAAGTTGGGACAGGCAGTGCATTGTACAAAAACAGCAACAACAGCATACCTTTCAATTTCAAGCTTGAAAAAAAAATAATGGAAGACACAACGAATCACCAAAACGTGTCAAAGAGGCTACAGTGCCTTTAATATTAAAAAGCAATAATGAGAGGAAACAAAGGGGGGGAGGAAGCATTCAGCAAATAGGAGCTCTTAAAGGGAAGGCATTCAGGCGATACAAAATGCATTCATTCAGAGCATTTAGCACATAGGATTAATCAAATTATAATTTAATCATCTGATCAAACACTAATTAGCATAATGACTTGAGGGGAAGGCTGCTAGAGAAAATGCAAAGGAATACTTTGGGATATTCAGAACTTTAATGTTATTTTTATGGGGGAGAGGTCCTCTCATTTTGTTTAAAACAAATGTGGGGGAGGGGAAGTTTGTAGGATTGGAGGATGGCTTTATGTCTTCTGCCACCAGCACCACAAATGGCTTTTTAACACTGGTGCTGTTGTCTGATTCATTAATGCTATTTTTGCAATTAAAAGATCATTAACAATCTGTTTTCTGTTAAGGAAGATTTAAGGAAGACATACACATATTTTAGAAGGATTACACTCTGCGTGTGCATTTTCCTACTGATCTGTCATAACTCCATCATTGCTTTCACCCCCAACCCCATATATTCATGAAAAGGTAGGCCTCTAGTTACACCCTTTGGGACCCCCAAGAATAAATATATTTTTTTCATATTGGAGGTGAAACTATAAGATAACTTACACTTCTCCAACCTGGTGGCTTCCACTGTCAAAATAGTATCACAGCTGTATAAATATATATGTATTACTGGAATCCCCTCTATTGTAGAGAGTCTGAGCAGCTTATAATTAGAATTAATCATTTTTGAAACAAAAATTGAATAAACCAATTATAAGCAAGAAATCAAATCCTCCACCATTTTGAAAGTACTATGAGTATTTTTCTGAATGATCATGTTTTATGGTTCCCAAAAATGTAATGCAGAGATATATAAGTATCCAGAGATAGGTTGCTCCAAAGGAGAATTTAGAAGTAATCCCTACAAATCTAAAGAACCCACTTGAAGAAGGTTTTTGACTCCTGCTATTAAGGTGTCATGTCCTTACTGTAGAGGGAGAAAGAAGCTTAATGTTAGAAGCGTATCAAGTGTTATTCCAGCTAGTATTTTAGTGGTTAAAGATGCTAACCTTATCAGCTGGAAAGTTGACAGGTCGGGTTCGAGACCCGAGCACCACGCAATGGTGGTGATTGAGCTCCCATTACTTGCCCCACCTCCTGCCCACCTAGCAGTTCAAAAGCATCCAAATGCGAGTAGATAAAGGAAAACCTAATAAAATAATTCATAACCCCATGTGTCCAATGCTGCCTATTTTAAATTTTACCAAATGTAAGAAAATAATGAGTGATATTCATTTAATGCAAGACTACACAACTTTTCTAGCAGGTCAAGGGCCACAGTTGCCCTTTGAGTGATACACATTTAAATTTAACTACATTAAATTAATTTGATTTAAAGTAATTAAGTAACCTTATTATGTTAATTCCTCCTAGATCATAATGTTCCCTTTCTATTGTGCTAGACATGACTGTCTAACATGGCAATATCTATAGGTTATGAAGTATATACCCACATTTCTGGGGTCAACATACAGCACTGGGGACTTAACTGTGTGCCCTTGACTTATTTAATTTTATTTCATGGATATAATTAGGCACAACCTATATTTAATGCTTTCTGATCAGCAGAGGATAAATAGCTAGTATGATACAATCTATTTTAATTAGCTAAGGATTTCAAATGATAATCAGATTACTGTCTCAAAATAGCTTTGCACTGCAATAAAACCAAAAGCAGGCAACTTATTAGAACACTTTGACTACAATCCTATGCAATCTTATTCTGAAGTAGGACTGCTAAAACAAACAAGAGAATAAATGTTCAAAAACAAATATATTCTATCTAGATTTAAAGTTCATATATAAATACACCAGGCCTATCCATTTGTAAAGCATGGATTTTCACAAGTTGCCATTCTATCCTTTTGTAATAAATATTTTTATTGAAAGATTTTACAATGATTTTAAAAACTACAGAAACATATATCATATAACTCATGTTTGTTTTGATACTCAAATTGTTTACTTTTTATCATTCTTAAAACCAGTTTTCACAGAAAATTATTTTCAATCTTCAATTTTCATGTTTATTTATTTATATTTCACACTTATTTTTTTATGATAACTCATGGCAGCAAACATACAACAAACCTTCCTCCTCCCATTTTTCCCAAAACAACCCTGTGATGTGAATGGGACTGAAAGAGTGACTGACCCAAAAGTCACCCAACTTTCATGGCCAAGTGAGACTCATAGTCTCCTGCTTTCAAGCCCAGTGCCATAACCACTAGACCACCCATAACCATGGGTGTCAAATTCAATCGTGTCAAGTCTCACAGCGTGATGTAGCATGACATTTTTTGCCTTTGTGGAGTTGGGATGGACATGGACCGCACATGATGCACCCAGCCCGTGAGCCGCCGGTTTGACAGGCCTGTACTAGACCAAACTGGTTCCCTAGTTCTTTGTCAATAACTTTCTTTGACAACTTCTTTGTTTTTGTCCTTATTAATTTTAAATTCAGACAATTCACCAAATTCTTTTAGTTCTTCTATTAATACATCAATAACTCCTAAAGCTGGGGTGTCAAACTGGCGGCCCGTGGGCTGGATGCATAACTTGCAGGCCACACCCACCCAAGCTCCAAAAAGGCAAAAAAATGTTACCATATGTCACATGATATCACGTGATGTTATCGAGTTTGACACCCAGGTCAAAGAGTTCTCCAAAATTAAAACTAAATCATCAGCAGATGCCTATAACTATCTGATGGGAATTAATAGGTACTTTCCATATGTAACATTATTTCAATATAATTATTTAAATATAAATAAAAATGCTAACAAAATTTTACATACTTCATTTGAAGTAAACATTTTTCACATTCATATTAAGTATTAATATGAAATAATATAAAATAACAACTTAATATTCAGAAATTAAGCACCCATTACATTAAAAAGTCACAATGACAACAAATCAGAGCTGAAAAAATCTGAGTCACTGATTATTCTGCCAATGTAAAGATAAACTAATTCTGTAGATTCCGTTTATTCATCTTCCACTTCCCTTCTAGCATACATAGAACTTTTCATTACAAACTCATAGTGCCCCACATTTCCTTCATTACTATATAATTCCTTAAATTAATAATCAGTGCACAAAAGACTAACAGAATGTTCCTATTAATTAACAATGGACATTCCCAAAAGCAACGTATCTTCAGAGTTTCAAACCTAAAAAGATCCTGGTTTTTATTGCAGAATTCCTGAAGTTACCTATTTACAAGCCTTAATCTTATACCAGGATACAAATTATTTCCAAATTTAATAATAAATGGTAATCACGCATAACATCAGGCCACCTCAATGGAATTCCCAATGGAACTCCGATTTTATGGAATAACCTCTAGGGGTACAGCTGAGAAACAACCTAAAGACGTTTGTTGAAGGAATATTTGGATCCACAGATTAAATGATTTTAGTTTTAAGAAGCTATAGCTGGTCTAACATGTCCCCTAATGGGCAGCCAAATTCCACTATGCTGAACTTCACACCTTTCCCACATGAGCTACCTTGGTTATCAGTTGGTTTCAAGTGTAATTCAACATTCTGGTTACCATCTATATGGCTTGGGGCCTTGCTAATTAAGGGACCACAGCCTCCTACAGTATCTTTCCATCATGTTCACTCTAACAAGGTGGCTTGGATCTCACCAATTAAGTGATATAATTTAACAAACCTAGGAAGTAGCTCTTTCTGTCACTACATATGCCCTTTGGAACAGGGAAGAAATGTGTGGAAAAAAATCTTAAAAACCTATCCCCAACACAACCAGTGTTGTGATTGAACCATTTGGGGAGGGGCTTGTAGAAATGTAATAGTTTGTTCCCCAAGCTAATTGCTAATTTCTATAATAGTTTTTTTTTAATTTGTGAAGCTAGCCAAAGTCATTTGGGAATTGGGCAGCTTAAAAATTTAGCAAGTAAATAAATGTATTGTGATACATTATAAATATAAAATAAATAGATAAAGTTATAACTTAAAAGCAAAATTCGAAATCTAACAGTTAAATAGCAATGAAAAAATTTAAGCATTTTTGACCCCATTTTAGAATCAGTCAACTAGGAAACTAAATAACTGGGTAAATTCCACAACAGGCTCTCAACATCTGAGAAAGCTCTGTGTCTTGGGCAGGTTAGTCTAATTACCAAACAGTCAGATATGAAAATTGGGATGATAGCTGGTAACTTATAGCAATAGCACAGAACTATATACCGCTTTACAGTCATTTCTAAGCGGTTTTACAGAGTCAGCATATTGCCCCCAACAATCTGGGTCCTTATTTTACCAACCTCGGAAGGATGGAAGGCTGAGTTAAGCTTTAGCCAGTGAGAGCCGAACTGCCAAACTGCTGGCAGTCCGCAGAATTAGCCTGCAATACTGCATTCTAATCACTGTGCCACCACAACTCTAATAGCACATGTTCTACATATTTTCAATAAAATAATAAGCAATAAATTGTCAAACTTTTCTAAAATATTTCTATACGATTTTAGAAATAGATATTTTAAAATATTGCATATTGTAGAAAATAAATGAATAAATTTCTAACAGAAAATAAAACCAGAGAAGGGACAGGTAATGCCATTTATGGCACAAAGGCTAATGCCAATATTTTCTGTTTGTCTATATTCCCTTCAGAAAATAATACATATAAACATGTGTGTTAGTATATCTCCACATTCAAACTGCAGGATATAGACAACAAACATTACTAATATTCAGAATATTACAAGATCATTGTTGTTTAAATAATTATTATACCCTACTCACTCAAATTGCCAGAAACACTCCTCTAATCTAGCCCGTGAGGTTGCTTTATCCTAACTAAGGCTGCTGTCTTTTTCCTGCTTCAAACCAGTTTATGTAGGATTTTTTTGCATGGATTATCTTCTCTGAATTACAGTTCTCTTTCAGTAACAAAAAATCTAAGTTTGAAAGACGAAACCTGAAGGTTGGGAAAAGCTTTAAGCTTATATATACGCACTTCTCATCTGTTCCACTATCCTCTGTTAGAATTAGTTTTCACTGCATTTTTTAAAAAAGTAAATTTTGACACAAAACCTCCTGAATTCCTTATTAGAAGTTACTATTCAAACATGAGAGGAGGAAGGGAGAGGGGGAGGTGGAGAGAGAGATGGATGGATGTCTGGCAGTGGCATGCCAAAGGATGAAGTAGGGATTCTGAAAAGCTATTACAATGTATTCCATCCACTGAAGAGTTGCTCTCTATTTCTCTAATACTATAAAAAAAAGTTCTCAGTCTTGCATGATTTGCTGCCCACTAGTGTCCTAAAACACAGGCTTGCAAGTAGACAGCACAATGGGTCATAATCTTGTGATGTATCTGAGGAAATCCATCAAAAAGACTAAACCTGATGCATATTAAAAGACCTTGCTATTAGGCTACCACTTGATGCATACAGAAATTATTTGTCTGAAATGCACCTGCCTTCATAATCAATGCAAATATTATCTCTCTCCCTTGTTAGCAGTCATTGCCAGAAAGAAATATAGTCAACATAGATTTTTTTTAAATGATTTTTCCTAAAACCAAGCCACTGACTGCGTATTACACTTAATATCTATGTAATGTGAAGCTTCTAGTCAAATTAGTACAGTATACAAATTCCCCAACTCTATTCAAATTCTGATTCAGACTTGCACACATGTATGTCTGCATTATGAGATGATGTGATATCTTTAAATGCTTCCTTTTTATTTGCCAAGGAGTTAATTTCTTTTAATCATTGATATTTCAACTATTTGTTAAAAGTAGCACTGAGGATGGCTAACACTATAGGTAAAATTATAAATTGACTAATTTATAATTTTGCTAATACTAATACATAGTAAAAATAGTTAAAATCTTTTAAAAATACATAATTTATAACTTCTATTAAAAACACAAGCATCTAAATATTTTCATTTTTAGAGCCTCATCATGATATAGCCAGAGGGTCTCCCTGTCCAAAAGGCCTGTTCAGTATGCAATCATACATGAATATAGAGATGAGATGCACATTCAAGTCCTATGTGTCATGTTATCTCTCAGATCCTATATGTGTGTATGTAAGTGTGTGTACACACACACATGTACATGTACATATACATACATACATACATACATACATACATACATACATACATAAAATTTTCTATTAAGCACGTTTTCAATATTGAGAGGAAAAATAACAAAGCACAATTAAATTCAACATCTATCCCACTGAAACTAATAGATAATTTTAATATTTATTTTTAAAACCATGTATATTTATTTGAAATGCGAGTTTTATGCCCTCATAAAATGTAAAATGTATAGTGCTAACCACTACTTCTCCAGTTTAATTCTTTCCCCATGTTTCCAGTGTTTTAATCTATTAATAAAATAAAAACACTCTAATTTGTAAAAGATGGATAAAGGCATTCATTATACATTCCAAGAAAAATCTTTTAACAGATGTCTATTTTTAGCATTACCTCTAGTTTATTGGTTGCAACTTAATTTGTATTGATTCTCTTTGACTATGTGTGAATCAATAAATATTATACAACACAAGCATTAGAAAGAAAGAAAATAACAGATTGGCATACATATTAATTATAATTAAAATACTTATTTAAATTTTTCTTAAAAAATAAATAAAACTCTAGTAGTCCAAAGTTAAATTTCAAACCAACTAAATAATTCAAGGTCAATTTTAAATCTAATATTTCATCAATATATTGCATGTTCAATATAAATAACAATTGTACAATTTTTTCTTTTTTATCATACTCATATGAAAAAATTCCTCAATACAATGAACCAAAGAACTTGTCATAGTTACTAAGACAGGCTGTAGCTACATGACTACAGTATCAAAGTAATTAACATAACTGTTCTGAAAATTTATACCTCTCTTCTGACAAAAACAGAAGAATCACGTTTACAATTAATGGCATTTTATTTTTGTTTTAAAAATTAAAAGGGAATTAATCTTGTAATAATAATTATCAACTGTGCCAAAAATATTGATACATTGTATTTCATACAATAAGCAGATTCATCTATATCACAATAGACTAGGCCAAACCACAACCATGTTTCTGAATCCATTGATGTATTTTACAAATAAATTTAGATAAGATATAAATTATTACAGATAAAATGGTAATTTTACATGCTATTTTTATTTTATCTTATTGTCTACAGAACAACAGAAACAAATATATTTGTAACAGCATATTCTTGTTCCCAATAGAAAACCTCTAGGAGAAGGTATTTAACACAATGTTAAAGAACAACTGGGCAATTGCTGCAGAATAATCTATTTTGATACAAACCAGCCAAATAATAATAATATCTTTTTTTCTTTGCTCATATTTATTCAACTGCTTTAAAAATATTAATCACTGTGGCTGAGCATTTATAACAGAGAAGTGACAATTCTTGATAAAATTTCATTTTTATCAAAGTATTCTTATAATAGATTTATGTCACAATATTTTAGGGAGTCACATATTTCGTTTAAGGAACATATACATATACATACATACACACACACACACACACACACACACACACACACACACACACACACACACACATATATATATATATATATATATATATATATATATATATATATATATATATATAAACACATATGTGTTTGTGTGTGTATTACTCTCAACCAATTTATTTTTCCTATGTATAATAAAATTGTCTCTTGTCTCAAATATTTCTATTAATGTTTTAAAAAATTGAATTACCTTAGAAACACTTAGCACTTTCTGATGAATGAAAGGGTGATATTAATGGACATAGTTTCTATTAAATTTACAGTTCCAATTTTTCATTATTTATATTCATATGTGCGCATATAACATCTACCAATATGATGGCTTATTCATCAAGGAACTAAAAAGCTAAATAGCTCATCTGCTTTGGTTTACTGAGTAAAGAAATGAATATTCACATTGTTGGTGATTATAAATATAAAGACTAAAACTGTACGTGCAGTATTAGACCTTTCCACTATAACCTCCCATGCACACACAAATAAGTCATTATTTCTCTGATGTGGGCTTCCATTGTGGCATTTATAACAAGAATGTACTGCATGAAGCTGGGGGTTTAGATGTGGTCTTTTCTTCATTAATTTGGTTATATAATTTAAAGCAAATTATTTATATTCTCTGATAATGCTAATTTATCTTAAGGTAATAATGTCAGTTAAAAATAGACTTTTGTGGCCTTCCCCCTCCCCCAAGAAAAAGACAGGAAATCTGTATTCTAAAAGGTGTCTTCCTGCAGAGGTCGCAGGAAACTATTTCTGGTAGCAAAAAAAAAAAATCACTCTTAAATGATAAAACTTGTTGCAATTAGGCTATGACAATTTCCAAAGTTAATCATTTTACACTATGAAGCTATACCTGGAATGAAGTATTTCTTCATTTCATTTCCTATTGCTAAATTTGTTTGGTTTTTTTTGGCAATATATTTTTTTCTTCTAGGGTTTGGCTAAGCAGATCTGGAGGCACCTCATACAACATTCATTTCTCGCCCTCTGCTTGGAGCTTCAATTATTTGTATCTTTCCATTCTCCCTGCACACTCCCACCCATGCTTCAATCCTCATTCAGCTTTACTACCAATATTGTTCTGTTTCTGCCTGCTCTCCCTATTTTTGAAATTACAATATATTTCTATTTTAATTGTCAGCATATTAATGACACCTTGAAGAGAACTGTCCTTTCAAATTTGAAAAACCAGAATGCCATTTAACAGCAGCATTCGAGCTGGGATTGTTCTCCATTTCACCTCCAAGCTGTCTTTAGTATCAGGTTTAAAAAACTGGGGTATCTTTTCTTCAAAAGTAATATACACCATTTAATTGAATTAAGGTAGTCAACAGAAGTACCTTTAAATAGGCATTTAAAAATTACATGAATTCTGGAGAGACAGAAAAATATTGAGAAGAAATACTGCATTTACAAAAAAATTAAAGTGACATTTTACCTTTTCACTTCTATAACTCTCAAATTGATTGAGCCCCCTCCCAGCCCCATCTGGTGACCTACCCGTTATTAGTGCATATTTTTACATGAATGAGGGGATGAGTATATAAGAAGTATATAAGAGAGAGGCAGGTTGATATCATAGTTCCTGAACTATAATATTGGATAAAAAGTAATGAGGATCTGCAAGATTTAAAAAAAAACAAATGGTAAATGCACCAGCTTTTTTCTTTCTCAACCTTTGTGAAGCCCAATGTCCTTCCTGCAGATATACGCACGGTAGGTTATAATCCTGTATTGGTACAAGGGGAATAGGAAAGGACGCAGACTTCTCCATTGCATCAAGGATACTTCGATAGTAAAAGAGACAGAGACATGGCATAGAGCGTACAATCTGCCACTTTACTAAGTAAGCTAATTTCGATTATTAGAGAGCAATTTTTCTTCGTCGTGCCGGAGCTGGTCACAAGGCTTGAAGAGAAACGAGAAGCGATTCGGTGAACGCGCCAATCTCTCCGCAACTCCCCGCCCTTCGCCCACCGGCCCCCGAAGTCCGCCCGACCCGCCGGCTCACCATTCAAGATGCTCTGGAACAAGAGGGCGGCCAGCCTCCACATGCCCTGCGCCTTGCTCGCCTCCCAGCCACGTCTGGGCTCCGCTCGCCGCCCGCTTCCTCTCCCGCAAGGCTCCCGCAGCCAGCCAAGAGGGGACCAGCCCTGCTCCTGCCTCGGCGCCCTTCCAGCCAACGCGCTGCCCGCCTCGCCTTCAGCGTCTCTTCGCCGCGGACTCTGCCTTTCTCTGGCACGGAGATGCAGCTCGGGGCGAAAGGGAGGCGGCCGCGGGCACCTTGGGTGGGTCCTCCTTCCTGGCCCAGGTAGAGGCTGGCAGGTTGGCAGGAGCAGGTCCACAGGTGAAGCCGCCCTCCAGCGCAGGCAGAAGACCGTCCCTGGTCATATCCGGCCCTTTCTCTGCGGCAAGCAGGCAGGCAGCTCCCCGCGCACCACCCTTCAGCCACCGCAGCCAGGCAGCAGGCGCATCTTTCCTCTCCTACCGCCTTAATCACATTGATCCCTCTGCTAACCTTCCCTGCCTGGCGGAGAGCATTAACCCTCTCGCAAGCCTCCTCCGCCAGTCGCAGCCCTCGCTCCGTTCTTCAGGCAAGAGGGGAGGGAGGGGGAGGGAGAGGGAGAGAGAGAGAGAGACCCAGCCGGCCAGAGCAATTGCTGGAACTGCAGAGACCTTCCCTCCATGCCAAGTCATCTCCCCATCTCAGATAGATTCTGATTTTTAAATATAATGCGTTGACAAGGTAATGACAACTGTGGAAGGCCATCACACATTGCACAGATAAATTTATCAAATTAAGCTACATTTCTGAAACCTAAATCAATATTTTTCTACACTAAAAAAAGAACACTGTTTGCTTATTAATGATTGGTTGCAAAAGCTTCGGTCCAATTTTGATCGTCTTTTCTATTAATATGCAAGGAAGGTGATTAAAAGTGGACAGCACAATACTTTTAGGCCTGTTCCATTAGAAAAATGCCTGCTCTAATTTTTTGTATTTCCCCAATGGATTCTACCTGAATGGAATGCTATAAAGGTAAAAAGAATACCCACATTTGTGTCCACAATGACACATATACACACACTTATACAGCACCACCCTCTGCCGCTTTACAAGATGGCTACCATGACAACATCCAGACTGGCCTATTAAAATGAAAACTGAATAGAGGACGATATTAAAAGCCTCTTTTAAAGGCCTCCAGTGTAGTTCCCTAAAATATTAAAGAAAAGCAGCATGCCTAAGCATTTGTAGTTGTATCTACCGATTGGAATTACTCCAAAAATGGATTCTTACAGCCCATACTTGAAGTGTATATTGCAGTAATGCAAAATTCCAATCCAAACCTTTGGCGCAAATTCTCTGGCCTTTATTTCATGTGCAGATCTGTAAACTCAAGATGATTCTGGCATTCTGGTTTTTCAAATTTAAACGCAAATCTAAAATTGTTATATTTAATGAACTTCAATTGACCAGGAAAAAAAGTGTGTGATTGTTTCTAGTGTGTTAAAACAAGATCTATGAATAACTATAATTAGTTTACAATATCAGCTTTTTTAGGTACTCAAATTTTGCTTTTGGGGGTTAGAAAACCTTCTTGGTAAGAAAAACAAAGTTTTTATATATAAAGCAGATTATTAATCAAATGTTCAATATAACAAAATGTGTACATGTCTGAGAGTTAGGAATTATACAGTATTCTATCATACATCCCAGAATAACATTGGTATGAAAGACCAAGTTCTTTAATGGTAAACACATTTATTTATTTGTTTGTTTGTTTGTTTATAACATTTTAAAGCTAATTACTAGCAACACGTTTTGAGTGGTTAACAATAAATGAATAGCAAACCAATTCTGTACTATTTATTTATCTAAACTACAAAAGATTCTCAAAAATGAAGATCTTAGATTATAGAAGATGCCACTTAAAAAGATTATCAGAAATATTAATTCTTTTCTTTTATCTTGTGGTCTCTTTTTTATACATCAAAACACCAGAAACATAACTTACACCATCAACTTTAACAGTAAAATAAATAAAGTCAGAGAATAAATATCTTGCATATAAATACAATTTCTGAAGGTCAAGGCAGGACTGAGTCTTTTTCTTTTGCTTCCTGTTTTCATCTTTCCCATTCCTTCTCAAGGCCAAAATTAAATTCCTCTACATAATTCAATATTAAGGCAGCATGAGGACAAAGAAAAAGAAATAAAGATAGCTGGGTGAGGGCAACAAACCACTGGACAAAAAGAAAGATGGTCAATCTAACATTTAGAGGGCTATAGAAAACAACTGAGGAGGCAAAGCTGAGGGTCATTTATATGTAAGGTGACCAGATTTTCAGATTGGTAAGGAGGGACACCTTTGACCGGGGAGGGGGGGGCTTGATTAAAATTTTTATACGGAGCAACAAAAATTTTCATATAACGCAAAAATAGTGTTGTAATTTTTTTTATTTCAACATAACTACAATTTACAAATATAAATTGTAACTCTTGCCAAACATCAACATTTTGATCATGTGACCATGAGGATGCTGCAATGGTCGCTAAGTGTGAAAATGGTCGCTAAGTGTGAAAAATGGTCATCAGTCACTTTTCAATGCCATTGTAACTTTGGTCACTATACCACCTTTCTTGCCACAGTTCTTAAGTGAATAACTGCAGCTGAAAAGTGAGTAACATATGTGAATCTGGTTTCCCCATTTGACTTTGTCAAAAGGTAATTAAAATGACCCCAGGACACTGAAACCATCATAAATACGAATCTGTTGCCAAACATCAAAATTTTTATCGCGTGACCATGAGGATGCTGCAACGGTCGCTAAGTGTGAAAATGGTCGCTAAGTGTGAAAAATGGTCATCAGTCACTTTTTTCAATGCCATTGTAACTTTGGTCACTATACCACCTTTCTTGCCACAGTTCTTAAGTGAATAACTGCAGCTGGTATTTTGTATTTTGGATAGAATCTTTTTTTAAATAGTCTAAGACAATTTTAAAAAAGAATCCACACAGAATAAAGCTATTTTAAAAAACCCTATGCACAATAAATAAAATATTATTTTAAAATACATTAAAAAAATAAAAGAAAAAAACCCAGCTCACTTACCAGCAGGCACAAGTCAATCCAGAATGATGTAGATGTTAATACAAAAACTGATCAAATTAAAATGATGAAATTAGTCAGGGAAATATTTTTCAAAGAAAACTTGGCCACCATTTTTTCTTCCACACGCGCCGACCTCCAACCTCTGTGCCCCTCCCCTCTGGAAAATCCAGGAAGTAATACTTGTGGCCCCTCTAGCCAAGCATTTCCTGGAGCTCTATGGTACTTGGTCATTTTTTCTTATAAAATGAGGTAAAAGGGGCGGGGGAGGTCCGTTTTCTTGCTTTAAAGTTTTAATATCTTCAATGAAAGTACTGAGACAGAGAGAGAGGTTAGACAGGGTGTCTTTTGTCTTGCCCCGGTTAGGATTTCTTAAGCAAATCCACTGGGCTTTCAACATGAAGCCAGAAAATCGGGACTTTTTTAAAACGCCCCGGAACACGGGACAAATTGTTATAAAGCGTGACCGTCCCACTGAAATCAGGACGTCTGGTCACCTTATTTATATGTGTTTAAGGGTGAGAAACAGAGAGTTTGGAATAAGTATCCTTATTGAGGAGTAAACTAAGTCCATAACAGTGGAATGGTATTTATCTCAATCGTGCCTCTCAGTCCAAATTTATTGCATGAAAATGTATGTGTTACATTTTGAAGCACTGATGGTTTACATGCAACAGATGGACATATTGCTAATAGTCTCATATTTAAATTGATAACAATTTTGTTAAAGTGCTTAAAAGTAATGTAAGTGATGCCAAAACCATTAGATTTACACTCTTAGACTGTTCTTAGGGAACAAAGCTAAGCTGAATCACCCAGTTTCCTAGGCTGCTATCCAGAACATAGTTTTCTGCATGCAGAAGCTGCACTGAATTAATGGAGTGAATGCTTTCAATTCTGAGGCCTTTACTGTCCCCTGACTTTTCTTTAAATGGTTCCTTTTAAATGCACATTTAAAATAAGAGGTGTGAAAAATGTTCTATGTGCAAACAATTCTGCTTGTGAAACAGCTGATTTGGGATGGTTCATTTACAAACCAAAGTACTTATATTTTAAATTTTATGTTTATTTTTTATTTGTTTTAAATTGATTTTTTTTTAAAAAAAAATTAGGTCTATCCATAGAACAAAATGGGGTTATTTTATTACAGATTTTGAATAGTGCATAGTTGTTTTGGGTGAGGGGGCAGACAAAAGGGGGTGAATCAAGAATGAAGAATAATCTTCACTTGTATGGACATTAGCAATGGGGTAGAGGGAAAGAAAGGGGGTGACCAAGAAGATCCAGGTTTGCCAATAGAATATACCAGTGTTTTTTCAATCTTATCTACTTTAAGAGGTCTGGGCTTCAACTCGCAAAATTTCACAACCAGAATGGCTACCTGGGGAATTCTGGGAGTTGAAGTCGAGACTCTTAAAGTGGCTAAGGTTGAAAAATACTGCCACATGCCATAGTGGAAGGGAGCAACTAAGGAATGGCAGACAAAGGTTGGAAGTGGGAGGGCTGAGAAGCCCAGGAAGGGGCACTGGCATGTGGCAAAGGTTTATCCAGACTTTTAAAATCACTCGGGGATTCTTCTAGACTTTATTTTAGCCCAAACCCAGAAACATTTCAGGTGCTATTCTTTCAATGGCACAAACAATTTAAAACACAACTGCAAGCCTGCCTGTTGAGCATGATGAGGAAGACACCTCAGCCAGTTGATATGTGGTGTTATGAATGGACAGTTGCTACATGTTGTTATATGCATTTATTTTTTATTACAAGGAAGATGGAACCAATGTTCAGCTTCTTATGGCAAAATACCTTGGCAGGCCAGAAATGCAAGCATTTATCTTGGTTGGGTGCCATTTGCTAATCTGATTTAGATACAAAATCTTTTGAGCAAGCCCTAATTCTTCAATCTCATCACTTACTTTTTTTTCTGAAAGATTAATAACATTTAGTGCATCCCTAGCAACAGAGTGACTAATAAACAGAGCATACTAAGTTCCTATTTTGAGTCACTTTTTTGGGGTCAGATGAAATTCAGTTTAACAGCAAAAAGCTACCATTCATTATAAAAGGCTACAATTCTATGCATTTTCATTGATTGCAATCTTATATCTTTATCCCAAAGTAAATCCAAGTACACTTAGTGATTATTCATTAATAAGCATCTTTCAGATTTGAAATCTAAGTATTTATTTTATGGCACTACACACTTTTTCAAAATAAATGTGCCAAACGTCTTATTTAGAAAAGCCATGAAATGCATTTAGGAGAATTTTTTTTTTACCCTAGTTTTCCTTAACACTTCTTCCCAATAGTTTGTAATTTAAAAGAGTTCAGATGACCTTTCCACTTATTCAAGGCCAATGTGGGGAAGCATTGTCACAGGGCCCAGGTTTTTTTATGTAGAGAGAGAGATCACACCCTAATTGGGTATGTAAGGGGAGACGCTTTACATATTCATTTAACAGGGAATATGACCACTGAGTTTGGCAACACAACTCGCCATTTATTTAGATTTATATCACTGCCCATTTCAAATACCTTTAGAACTGTGACAGGTTTTGGAAATGTGAATGATAGGTACCTGCTAAAAATTACAGTTACAAAAAAATGTGTATCAGTTTCATAGTGCAAGCTCCAGCCTTTTGTACTTTCATCACAACACAGGTGGGTTCCTACCAGTTCGCACCTATTCGGTAGAACCGGTTCGTCAAATCTACCGAACCGGTTAGAAGAGGTTCTACCAATGGACCCGGAAAGCAGGCCACACCTACAGAAGAGGTTCCAAAATTTTTTGAAACCCACCACTGGTCCTTGGATATGATTATTCTACACTATCATGCTCATATTTATAAAACTCAGTGCCTCTGTGAAAGATAAGGATGACTACTGCGTTTGTGGTGCAATCAGAACATTGTGTATGTTGAAGTTGTTTTAACGCAAACCAAAGATGCCTTTTAAAAAACAAGTTTACATCATATTCTTATGCATGCCAGTGCTGTGTGTGAGGTAATTTAAGGTAGTTCTGACAAGTGTCATCGGCATCTTCATATCCGGTCACATGGGCGGCAAGCCACTCCCATAAAGGAGGCCACACCCACAGAGTAGGTTCGAACAATTTTGAAACCCACCACTGCATCACAAGTATATAATTCAGAGAGTTTGTGTCATGACATCACAATGCACATTCAGTCACTCTCCCCCTCTGCCCACCTCCTGAATGTCTAAGCATGATGGATTGTTGATATATGCATATTTGAATACTGTAAATATTTTATGCAATGTAAAAGAAATTTAAAATTTAAGCAACTGACCCAAGAATTCTCTATTTTTATTTATGTATGTTATAAATATCTATTGTTTTCTTTTAAATTTTTATTATTAATTCACTATTTGTAAAATGAAAGACATCATGTTTATACCTCTGTAACTATATTTGTTATTTTTCTTTTTGTTTAAAACTCATATATATGGAAATTATTGTGTTATGCTATCACATCGTTGATAGAGGATTTGTCTTGATATCAAATTATAAATCCAGGTGACTTACAATCACAATTGAACCAAAAATTCTGTTTCTGAGACACTTGTTAAATGACTTTCCCCCCATATTATGACCTTTCTTGCCATAGTTGTTAAATGAATCACAGCAGCTGTTCAGTTAGTAACATGGTTGTGAAGTGATTCTGGCTTTCCCATTGACTTCGCTTGTCAAAAAGTCTCAAAAGGTGGTCACATGACACTAAGACATTGCAACCATCATAAATATGAGCCAGCTGCCAAATGTCCAAATTTTGACCAGATGACCATGGGGATGCCACAAAAATCATAAGTATGAAAAAGGGTCATAAGACACTTTTTTCAATGTCATTGTAACTTCAAACATTCACCAAACAAAAGATTGTAAATTGAGGACTACCTGTAGAGCAGTTTGCTATGAATGGAAGGGAAGGAAATGATATACAGTATAACTATCAACTTTTTCATTTCCTTTTCTTCTGCACCTGGAGTGGGCAATCCTATATGTTACAAAATCTTTTTTTGGATGCATATACCTGCTCAGAGCAACCTAAGTCTGGGCTACTGATACTTCGCAGCAATTCACTGCAATTGGATTGTGCAATTTTTGGTGGCGAAAAAGTTACAACTTTAATAAGGCTCTGGTGTATTTGGTGTGCTTAGCAGAGTTTTAATTTAATTACTGCCAACACTATCTTCTTCAGTATGTCACTGTTCATGATCATGTCTCCATCCACCCCAAAGACTGCAAAATGTAGTATCTAGAATGCCCATTCCTGCTACATGATGAACAAAAGGACTGTGGCCATTATATAAATTTGAGCAAGTTTAAAAAAAAAATTAAGAAGAACCATATAAACTTAAGACTATTTTTTCACTAGCAAAAGTGAATATTTCCAATCAACAGGTAGAATGATAACCACTTCCCCTCCCCTCAACAGAAAATGAGCATGGTATAGTACTTACAGATAAGGCCAGGGAGACATTTATTTATCTATCTAGCTATCTATCATCTATCAACTTTATTGGCCAACTATCCTACCATTTTGAGTGGCTTACAATGTTAAAAATAAAACTATATAAATAGAATGCTACAAAACTATAAAAATACAAAATACATTGGTTCAAAAGATGTGGAGACTCTAGAAAGTGCAGAGCAGAGCAAGAAAGATGATTAGGGGGCTGGAGGCTAAAACATGTGCGCATTTTGCCGCCCTTATTGCATCCGCTGAATCGCGCCCAGCTGCCTTGTTTAGAATAACCCGCTCCCTCTTGAAAGGGAGGGATGCGGATGACCCTTTACAAGGTAGAGCTGAGGAATTTGTTCAATTTCTAACGGATAAAGTCACTCGGATTCGGACACAGCTGGACTCTAATTGCACGGTACCAGCCGAGGTACCGGGGGAAGGTATTGAGCGGATTTCATGGATCGAGTTTCAACTTGTCTCTCCTAAGGAAGTGGACAAGGCCATGGGAGCGGTGAGTGCCTCCACTTGTATACTGGACCCGTGCCCCTCCTGGCTGGTCTCGACCAGCAGGGAGGTGACACGTGGCTGGATCCAGACGATAGTTAACACCTCTCTCCGGGACAGAATTTTCCCGCTCCTCCTAAAGGATGCAGTGGTGAGACCCCTCCTGAAGAAACCTTCTCTGGACCCAGCCATTTTGAGTATCTATCGTCCAGTCTCCAACCTGCCCTTTGTAGGGAAGATTGTTGAGAAAGTGGTGGCCTTTCAACTCCGACGGTCCTTGGATGAAACCGATTATCTGGATTCCTTTCAGTCTGGTTTCAGGCCTGGTTACAGCACAGAAACTGCTTTGGTCACGATGATCGATGATCTCTGGCGAGCCATAGATAGGGGTCACCCCTCTATCCTTGTGCTCCTTGACCTCTCAGCGGCCTTCAATACCATCGACCATGGTATCCTTCTGCGACGGTTGTGGGAGTGAGAGGCACCGTCCTTCGGTGGTTCTCCTCCTACCTCTCAGACAGGTTGCAGTCGGTGTTGGTTGGAGGGCAGAGGTCGACCCCAAGGCCCCTCAATTATGGGGTGCCGCAGGGTTCCGTCCTGTCCCCCCTCCTATTTAACATCTACATGAAGCCGCTGGGTGAGATAATACGCCGGCACGGGATTAAATACCATCAATACGCGGACAATACGCAGTTGTATCTGTCCGCCCCGTGCCAACTCAGTGAAGCGGTAGAATTGATGTGCCAGTGCCTGGAGGCTGTCAGGGTCTGGGTGGGTATGAACAAGCTTGCACTCAATCCCGACAAGACCGAGTGGCTATTGATGTTCCCTCCCAAAGATTGGCCAATTATTCCATCTCTCAGGCTGGGGGGGTGAAATTATACGCCCCTCAGAGAGGGTTCGCAATTTGGGAGTCCTCCTGGATCCACACCATTTGTCGGCTGTGACCAGGGGGACCTTTGCCCAGGTTCGCCTGGTGCACCAATTGCGACCCTACCTGGACCGGGAGGCCCTTCAGATAGTCACTCACGCCCTCATGACCTCAAGACTAGACTACTGTAATGTGCTCTACATGGGGCTGCCCTTGAAGAGTGTTCGAAGACTTCAGCTAGTTCAGAACGCAGCCGCGCGAGCGATTGTGGGTGCACCTAGGTACACCCACGTTACACCTATCCTCCGCGAGCTGCACTGGCTACCCATTAGTCTTATAAAGCCCTACATGGCATCGGACCTGGGTACCTGAGAGACCACCTCCTGCCAATTACCTCCCAAAGACCGATCAGATCGCACAGACTAGACCTTCTCCGGATCCCATCTGCCAGCCAATGTTGGCTGGCGACCCCCCGGGGGAGAGCTTTCTCTGTTGCAGCTCCAGCCCTCTGGAACGAGCTCCTCGTGGAGATCCGGACCCTTACTACTCTCCCGGCCTTCCGCAAAGCCACTAAGTCCTGGCTGCTCCGGCAGGCTGGGGGGCTGTTGAAGTATCCAGTCCCACGGTAACTATGAATGTTGTGTATTTTAAATTGTTGTTTTGTCTATTTATCCCCTTCCCCTTTTTATTGTAAGCCACCCGGAGTCCTTCGGGAGTGGGCGGCATACAAGACCAATAAATAAATAAATAAATAAATAAATAAATAAATAGATAGATAGATAGATAGATAGATAGATAGATAGATAGATAGATAGATAGATAGATAGATGATAGATAGATACAGTGGTGGGTTTCAAAAATTGCTCGAACCTACTCTGTGGGTGTGGCCTCCTTTGTGGGAGTGGTTTGCCGCCCATGTGACCGGATGGGAGTGGCTTGCCGCCCATGTGACCGGATACGAGAATGCCGATGACACTTGTCAGAACCACCTTAAATTACCTCACACACAGCACTGGCCTGCATAAGAATAGGATGTAAACTTGTTTTTTAAAAGGCATCTTTGGTTTGCGTTAAAACAACTTCAACACACGCAATGTTCTGATTGCACCACAAATGCAGTAGTCATCCTTACCTTTCACAGAGGCACTGAGTTTTATAAATATGAGCATGATAGTGTAGAATAATCATTTCCAAGGACCAGTGGTGGGTTTCAAAATTTTTTGGAACCTCTTCTGTAGGTGTGGCCTGCTTCTCCGGGTCCACTGGTGGAACCTCTTCTAACCGGTTCGGTAGATTTGACGAACCGGTTCTACCGAATAGGTGCGAACTGGTAGGAACCCACCTCTGGATAGATAGATAGATAGATAGATAGATAGATAGATAGATAGATAGATAGATAGATAGATAGATAGATAGATAGATAGATGATAGATAGATAGATAGAACAGTTGCAGGAACTGGATATGTCTAGTTTAATGAAAAGAAGGACTAGGGGAGCCATGATAGCAGTGTTCCAATATCTCAGTGACTGCCATAAAGAAGAGGGAGTCAAACTATTCTCCAAAGCATCTGAGGGTAGGACAAGAAGCAATGTGTGGAAACTAATCAAGGAGAGAAGCAATTTATAACTAAGGAGAAATTTCCTGACAGAGCAATTAATCAATGGAACAGCTTCCCTCCAGAAGTTGTGAATGCCCCAACACTGGAAGTCTTTAAAAAGATGTTGGAGAGTCATTTGTCTGAAATGGTATAGGGTTTCCTGCCTAGGCAGGGGGTTGGATTAGAAGACCTCAAAGGTTCCTTCCAATTATGTTCTTCTATTCTTAGTATACTTGTTATGGGTCTTTTGGGGTTCACAAGGATTTGATATAGGACAGAATACATCAATTAGTACTTGTGATTTTTTTAATTTATTTACTCGCTGATAATCCAGCGTATTTATTTATAGGGGGAAAATATCTGGACCAAACTAATTTCTAATGTTGGATTTTTCCCCTTACTAGATGGAACCCCCTTGAAGCCATTACCATGGCAACTCCACTGCGCTGTACAATAGAAGCCATTTTACGGGAATACAGTAGAAGCCATTTTAAGCCACAACAGGTTGTATCTTAACAGAACACCCCCCCAAAAGTGTCTTAGGGATGTCTTACCCCACAATATTTTTTTCCAGAGGGTAAGTCATCTATGTACCAAGTTTGTTTGAAATTGCTCGAGCCGTTCCAGAGTTATGCTGGAACATACACAAACAGTGACAGAACTATAGATGTGTGTGTGTTTGTGTGTGTGTGTGTGTGTGTGTGTGTGTGTGTGTGTGTGTTGTGTGTAAATAACTTGACATGGCAAAGAGCATAAAACAAAATAGCCTCTACTTTCACTAGCTAGCATTTGTTTTCAAGAGACTTACTACTAGCTAAACCAAAAGTCTCTTCTCTGTAGCTTCTACTTATCTCACACCACAGAAAAAGTCAGGAATAAAGAATCAGAGGTTTGAGTTGTTTTCAACAGGAAAGCCATGGCCATTGGCAGCGCTGCTACCCTCTTCCCCTTCCCTTGTCTCTTCCTGGGTGCAGAGGGAGGGAGGAAGGAAAGTGATGGGAATCAGAGGGAAGGAAGGAAGGAGATGGGAATGAGAGGGAGGGGGAAAGAAGGAAGGAAGGAAATAAGGTGTGGAATGACAGAGAGAGTCTGTAGGAAATCTTGCTTTAGCACTTGGCCAACAGCAGCCCTGCTTCCCTTTCACTGTCTCCTTGTCCCCTCCTCCTGACTTCTCCTGGTGGCCTCTCATCCTATTGCTGAGGATGCTTTGCTTACAAAGTAATGTCTCCTCACATGGAGAGGGAGTGGGCCTCTCTCTGAGCCATGCACCTTGCCCTCCCACACCCACCATGAGTACCTGGCCAAGCAGAGCAAGCACGGCAGCGGCAACCTCCAAGAGGAGGTAATCATAGATAGATACTCCCTTAGGGAAGTGGGGCTGGGCTGGGCTGCAGGACTCCTGGTGTCCCGGGAGCTTCACGGCCAGACTGGGCACTTGCCCTATGCTGCCCAGGGCTCCAGGCAGCCCATGCCGCCGTCTGGGAGTCCTCCATGTGGCCTGAGAGGGGCGGTGAGGTTCATCTGATGGACAAGGCTTTGGTGCTCAACCTGGTCTCACCTTCCTCTGCAGGACACCTCCAGATCTCCCCTCTAAGTTTTGCCCAGCCCCCACAAGAGGCAGTGGATGCTGCTGCTGCATGTGGAAGCACGGAGGAGAAGGTTTGCAGGAAGCAGTTTCCTCCGAGTCCAATTTCTGTCTCGATAGATCTCTAGAGATCAGGAGGAGGAGACAGGGGAGCTGTGTGAGGGAAGACTGCCCCAACAAGCCAAAATCTTACTGCACACAATTGGAAATGGGGATTCCCTTTCAAGAAGAGCCAGCTTCCCTTGTGCAGGACCAGGAAACTCCTTCTCCCCTGCCTCATCCCTTTGCTCTCCAGAAATCTGTCAAGGCAGAAGCTGGACTTGGAAGAAACTGCTTCTTGCAAACTTTCTGCTTCATGCTTCCTCTGCCTCCTGCTTTGCTGTGAGGGGGTACCGGACAGGGAAAAGCCAATGATGTCTGGGGTTGGGAGAAGAACATCTCCTTTGGAGTGCGGTGCACATGCAGCACAAACACACATACAATCTTTCCAAGCTTGGAAACTTTTATCCACATCTGAGCTTGCAAACTGCCAATTATATGCATGGGCTTGGGGAGAAGGCACTCTCCTTCCTCTGTGGATAAAACTCCCCAAACTGAATGCTGTGTGTGTGTGTTTGTGCCCGTGCGCGCACGCACATACACACAGATGCATGCATGCATGCGCTTGGCTGCCAACAGTTTGGGGAGGCAAGGAGCTGTGGGGCACCAAATTGTTCCCATGTCGTTGAGTTAGCTGGTGCGACTTGTTCCATCTTGACCCAGCTATCGCGAGTCAGCATTGCCCAGTGAGCGGCACCGATCTGCCCATGCCCACTTAGTCTCAGCAACCTGGCTGCGACCATCCAATCATGCCTACTATATAACATAGCCGCTGTGAGTCATCATAGTCTTACATGCATCTGGCCCTTTGAGGGCAACCATAATGCTGATGCAGTTATCAATGAAATTGAGGTTGACACCCCTGATCCAGTGGTGGGTTGCCAAAAAATTTTTACTACAGGTTCGGGCGCGCATACGCAGAAGCATCCAGATGGGTGGGTGGAGTCTCCCACTGCCACTACTACCGGTTCGCTACTACCGGTCCAATCTGGGCCGAACCAGGAGCAACCCACCTCTGCCCTGAGCTACACATTTCTCTAAAACCAACAAGCTTCAATAACCAAGCTGATTAAAATCCATCATGATTTTGCCATCTATTACACTCTAGCCTGCCTCCTAAAAGTGCCTCCTCCTCTTCACAAGTCCATTTTTTAAAAGACAGATTTGCCAGCTCAGTAGTGGTTCGTCTCTCCTTCTATGGAAAAAAAACCTTCCTGTGGGAAACTAGCTTGCTCTCTGCATCTAGTAGAAAACTCCGGCTACATGATAGAATGCTGTCAAAGTGACTCTTATTTAGCCTGCATGTCAGTGACCCATGGCTCTGGAGCCGCATGTGGCTCTTTCATCTCCCTGGTGTGGCTCCCTGTCGAATGAACCCACCACTGACAGCACAGTTAAATTTAGAGCACTTCAAAATGGGGGAGATGGCATTCCCTTCTCCTGGAGTCCATTATGATGCGGCACATCGGCTGCAGCTGGGCTGGGCCAGTGTCTCAGGGCAGAGAGCAAGTTGTGCGTTTCCCCGAGTGACCAAGGTGCACTCTGAAATATGGAGCATATCTCCATCCCCCGCCATCACCCTTATCTTCTCAGGTGAGGTGAGGAGTGATTGGGAGGGGAAGGCAAGGGGCAGGACCAGCCAGTGGTGGGTTCAGCCGACAGGGAGCCACAGCAGGGGGATGAAAGAGCTTCATTTATCTGGGAACCTGAAATGACTCTTGATTTAAGTCATTGGGTAAAAAACACCCAAAGTAGAAGAAAGAACAACATCTGCAAAAAAAACCACCCCTCACCTGTTTTTTGAAATGGTTCAAGAGGGAACACACACACATACACACAAGAGACAGACATACAGACAGAGACAGAGACAAAGAAAGAAAAAGAGAGAGAGAGGGAGGGAGGGAGGGGGGGAGAGAGAGACCTTTTTCCCACAGAAAAGAAAACACCGGAAGCCACAAAACCTGGGTAGGCATGGCTGGGAGTCATGTGACTGGGTGGGAATGAGTGACATCGAGTTGGTCATGCCCACCCCAGGTTTTGTGGCTCCCAGTGTTTTCTTTTCTGTTGGGAATGGCTCCTAATGGCTCTTTGCGTGTTTAAGGTTACAGACAACTGACTTAGCCCGATCTACCTCTTAAGTTTGTTGTTATAGAAAAAATTTGGAGGAATGGGTTCTAGATGATCCCCCTTTGCTCTGTGGAAGAGAGGTTAAGCTGAGAGACAGCAATTACTCAAGTCACTCAGTGAGTGTCCTTGATTAAGTTAGACCTAAACTTGGCACTCCACATATGATTCTAACACTGAAAGTACTCCATTGTAACAATAACCCCTTTTTTAAATTAAGAAACATGGCCAGGAGAAGTGTGAAGAAATTTGCAATAGGAAAGAACCATCAGTCCCAGCTAGCTGTATCAGCTCATGGAAACTTAATAACAACATTAACAAACCAGAATCTATATTATTTTGTGAAGCGGCATGGTGGCCACTCGGAAGGTTGAGAGTTCAATCGTAAACAGCAACAGATGTTTCTCTATCAGGGCACAAACAGAAAATTTTGCTGCAAACTCTGCATAGGCGTCAGGAAGGGCATCCGGCCAGTAAATGTTCAGCTCTATTCAGTCACCCTGATCCCACCCTGAAACAAGGAATTACAGGATCATAACAAGAAAAAAAATCATCTTGAGAGTAAAGTAGACAACCAGAAAGTTTTGTTGTAGGGGAAGAGGATGCGAGTTCAGATTGGAAAACAATATTTACTTGAGATCTACACTGGAATGTTGATTTTGGAACAAATATATGTTTGTGGGAGGTCACATATATCATTTGACTTTCAGTATGTCACTACCAGCTATCTTTGCTCCATGCTTATTTATTAAGATTTTTTTTTACAAGAGTGCTCTTTTTCTTCCTTCTTAGCAAACTTTGAGCTAGAGTCCAGCCTAACTATGTATGTCACAGTTCATTCATTTGGCATCTTTCAATCCTACATACTAATCAGCATTCTTGATACACCCTTCAGATGTTGTATGTACAATAGACAATGACTTGCATGAGTTTTTCTGCCTTCGTGTGTTGATATATATATTTAAAATATATGCAGTAATAAATCTATACATTGCAAGGTTATCAACAGGTAAGTATTTTATCTATATCTTTGATGGTTTGGATGGTTGAGTAATATTTTATTTAAGTCAAATATTCAGAGCTAGGGATTTCAAACATTTCTTTTTTCCTTCTGATTCTCAATAAATACTTGATGTGGTTGGCCTGACTTGCCAAGCCAGCTAATCCTCATCTCTGAATTACCAAAAATTTACTAAGCTCCATTCTATGCCTATAGGGGAGGAAATTCCCAGGCACCATCTCCTGGCCTACAAATGCTTCCAGCAATACCAACTGCCTAAGCATTTTTAAAATTACAAGCTAGCAGGCCTGATATCCAATGCAGGCAGCAAGTCTGAAGAAAGAATATGAGAAAAATATGCTGAATGGCTTTTTCAGGCAAGGTGTGTCTGTTTTTTATTGCTATATATGTTGCCTTCAATATAGAATTTCTATGCAAAAAGATTTCTGGGCATTTGTCACCTCTCTTTGCAGCAAATACTCTGAGGCTCAGATAGTCAGGCAATTTTCTCTGCTTAAGTGATGTAGTACTGTATGCTGCTATTAAAAAGGAGATGACCGTGGAAAAAGTAGCCCCCTCCCCCAAGCAAAAGTGAAGAGTTTTTGAACATCATGATAAAGATACTACATTGGTAAAGGAAAACACTCCATTTCCATCCTGCTTATTCAAGATTTTTATATTATTCAGGTTTTATCAACCTTTTATCCACCACCATCATTCCTTGTCCAGCCTGTTTTTTTTTTTAATATTATCCTACTTTCTCTCTGACAGTTTTGTGAGACATATTCAGCTGTAACTCATGCAAACTATATAAACAAAAAAAAAAAAAAACAAGAAACACCATAGTACTCCGAACATCCCTGTTTTTCTGGATTTTAGCATACCATCTTGAAATGCCTGAGTGGGCAGGGATCATGTAGGTCATCTAGCCCAGACTCCTGCATATTGTGGGAATCCAGTAAATCATTTCATCTCTGTGGCAGTAACTGGAAGAGAAGATTATGTGGAGGTGACCATAATCCTTAATTAAAGTAAGATAAACATTGATTAAATTCTACATGGAAGAGGATGAAATAGTTTTCATTTTCCTAAAATTGTCTAGCTTGAATGATATGTGAGGCTGTTAAGTACGTGGAACAAATGCAAATTCTCTAATCTACCATTTTTAAAATCCTTGGCTTCAGCATATCACTGAAAAACATACTTACCGAAGGTGAAGATTTATTTCATCTTGCGAGGCTGTCTCAGTGGAAGGACATCACAAGAATCTGCTATTGCACGAAAGCATAACCTTGGGGAATTTTACAAATCTTTGTCATAGTGGGTGTGGCCAGTCATAGGACACCAGGTTGGAACAAGGCGGATTGTTGAATTTGGTCCCCCCTTATCCTCATGTCCTGAGAATTACAACAGCTTACATCCGTATTACTTTTCAAGCAGAAAAAAATCAATTATTTCTACTTTACCATACTGTCGTCAATAAAAATTATGTTAGGCACTGGCATTTTGTAGCATATCAATTTCCTATTTATTTATCGGGTGGGACAAAAAGACTAATGGTTGTCAAGGGAGACATTTAGAGCACACTAGTGCCAATGATCATCTTGTAAAATACCTTTACTCAAGGGAATAATAATTCCCTCTATAGGGCTGCTATAAGCAAACAGTCAGAGTTGTAGCAGTAATAGGAGCAGCCATTTGAGTTCATACAGCAGCCATTTTGACAGCTTTAATCAGTGTATTCATAAACAGCACAGCTGGAACAGAAATCTACCAGAAGGACAGTATAAGGCAGGTCATTCTTTTCCATGTACATTTCAGTAGCTTTAACATAGATACACACTTTTAATAAAACTTTTAAACAACTGCAGTGTTTTGTAATCTAGAGCTATTTGCCCTGTCAGAATTAAGATTTGGGAAGAAAGTCCTCATTTACTCATAAATGACTATGATGTCCAAAGCAATTTTATTTCTCATGCTAAAATCTTATATCTCTATAACTTATATAACACATTTAAAAAAATCTAGTCAATGAAGCATTTCTTACCACATGCTGAAAAAAGTGCAGACTCAATCATTGCTTAATACAAATTTTATTCAAGGAGTAAGAATCTTACATTGGAATTTAAGGAGAAAAAAACCTCACATCCCAGATGTCTATCTAATCCTAACTTTTTACTTCCCAGAATAAGCAACCAGATGGCATTGGAAGCCTGAACATGTGGTAGGAAAGCATCCGCCTTTTCACACTATTGTTTTTCACAATTTATATCTATGTACGCTTCATTTAAGAACCAAAGTGAAGACTATATTTTAACTGTGATATCTTATTTGCAATTACATCACAAAGCATTTGACCTCATAAGCCATTCTCAAAAGATTTCAAGGAGATAGATTTTACTTGAAAAATATCACTCAGTTAAAAGCGAAGGCATTAACCCGAGTTTGGGAAATAAATCCTTGCTTATTCCCAAAACATGTTACAAAAGAAACGTTAATGGAACTGCCAAGTAAGCATGTTAAAATTAAACATGATTTTAAGATGGTATGCTAAGATATAGTGACTGAGAAGAATTAGACAATGGGAGAAAATAGATGAGGCTAACTCTAAGCAAGTCCACTGCTACTTGAACCATGATTTCTCTCCTTACCACTCTCCCCTTGCAAACTATATTTCAACTTTATACATTGGCAACTGGTTCAAAAACAGAATAAGAATAGACAATTCTCACCAAATGGAGATGTCAAAATATCCTCCTATAACTAACATACATACATACATACATACATACATACATACATACATACATACATACATATCTGTTGATGGTATCCAACATTTGAGGGTGGACAAATAAAAAAAAGATTGTGAAGTCCTCCAAAAAGGTATCTACAGGTTGGGTTCAAAATATCAACTCTAGTTCAGTATAAACTCAAAGCAGTTACTGATATGTAGGCCTAGCAAAATGGTGTCCATCAGGTCAGGAAGAATAGGAAATGAGTAAGCAATGACAATAAATATAGAGAGTAAGGTTAGACATGGCACAGGCCATACGAAAATACTCTTTCTACCATCTCTTAAAACTCAAGGTCATCCATTGAAAATAAATGCTGCATAAAGAAATCTTTTTATGCAGAATGTAGTTATAATATAGAATATGGTGTCAGTGGTTACTGAAATGGTAACTAATTTGGATAATTCTTAAAAGATATTGGACAAGTTCATAAGGAATCAGAATATTACTAGCTATTGATAGCAGTTTAATTCTTCTGAATATCTTAAATATTACCGGTAGTTACTGTGGAAAACTAAAAGGGGAGCCTATTTATTTTGTAGTCACAGTGCCTGAACTTCCTAAATGCATCCAATAGATAACTCTGAAATAAAGTACTTTGGACTATATGGATCTATAGTCTGATCCTGCAGCATTCTTATGCTCTTAAATTAAGGTGCCCCTGAGTTGACCTTGATGTTTGGTGATTATGTGGACAAGTCCATGTTGTCTTTAATGCAGTAAAAGGAGTTTATTTTATTCAATCAGGATTTTTTTTAAAAAAAAATCCAGTCTATTTTACCACTCTGGGTAGTCTCCCTAATGGTCTTTCATCCAAGAACTACCCAAGTCAAATCCTGCTTACTTTTCAAAATCAGCCAAGATTGATTATATGCTGTTTTCTACCGGGATACAGGCCCAAGAATAAAGTCTAAATATAGTTTGATACAGGCCCTTGTACTTGGGGTATTTTGGAAAGGTATGTTTTTGCACTAAGGATAAAACATGTATATAATTTAATAGGTACATATGACAATTGATTGCAATTTGTTTTTAAACAAAAGAAGAAGACAGGCTTTGTGTAACAGATGGCTTATTTTCAGGTGAATGGACTTAATAAACCTGGACATCTCAACACTACATTTTTTTAAGACTCTTCCAATTCATTATATATATATATATATATATATATATATATATATATATATATATATATATATATATATATATATATATATATATATATATATATATATATATATATATATATATATATATATATATATATATATATATATATTTAGTGTCACAACCCCTGGTAAGCCCCAATTATGGGAGGAAGCTAACTGCTTCCATCATCTGTCAATCGGCTCGTCACAAGAGTCTATCACGACAGAAACCCAATATTTTTACTGTTGCCTTTGTTATATTTGTGTTTTTTGTTTTTTTTATCAGCACAAATTAAAAAAATATAGATAGATAGATAGATAGATAGATAGATAGATAGATAGATAGATAGATAGATAGATAGATAGATAGATAGATAGATAGATTTCTTTTACAACCCCCGGTATGCCCAAATATGGGAGGAAGATCACTACTTCCATTCTCTGTCCTTCGGCTCGTCACAAGAGACCATCCAGGCAGAAACCCAATATTTTTTTACTGTTGCCTTTTTGTTATATATATATGGATGAAGACTTTATATAGTTAAGGATAAAAAGAATTGCAATATTTTGCATGTCTTTATTTCACCAACAAGACTTATCTGTTGAAACAGACATTGGTAAAAAAAAAAAGTAGCTCCCATTTCATTTCATTGTATATGATTTATCTGTTTATATGATTCTAGAACTTTTTTATTACAATAATTATCAAAGTAGACTTAAAGCCAACAGGGCAAATCTCATTTATTGAAAAAAGTACAAGAAAAATAAACCATGTATAAATACATAATACTGTTGTTTTAAAACATCATTTTTCAACGTGGCACTCCCAAGATGAGGGAAGACCTAAGGTGACCAGACATCCTGCTTTTGCCGGGACAGTCACAATTTCTAACAATTTGTCCCACGTCCCACGGCATTTTAAAAAAGTCCTGATGTTGGCTTCATGTTGAAAGCGCAGTGGATTTGCTTAAGAAATCCTAACCTGGACAAGACAAAAGACACTCTGTCTATTCTAATCCCTCTCTATGTCTCAGTACTTTCATTGAAGATATTAAAACGTTAAAGCAAGAAAACAGACCCCCCACCCCTTTTACTTCCTTTTATAAGAAAAGATGACCCAGTACCATAGAGCTCCAGGAAATACTTTGGCTAGAGAAGTAGCGACTGTTCCTTCCTGGATTTCCCGGATGGGAGGGGCACGGAGGTTGGAGGTCAGCTCGTGTGGGGAAAATGGTGTCGTGCAAGGAGCTCAAGGTTTCTTTGAAAAATATTTCCCTGGGACTAATTTCACCATTTTAATTTGCTCAGTTCTTTGTATTAACATCTACATCATTCTGGATTGACTTGGAGTGCTTCTTATGATTCTTGATGAATGTATTCTATTTTATTTTTCTTTATGTACACTGAGAGCATATTCACCAAAGACAAATTCCTTGTGTGTCCAATCACACTTGGCTAATAAACTATTCTACTCTACTCTACTCTACTCTACTCTACTCATTTCTATTTCAATTCTAATAAGGAGTTTAGCTTCTCTCTCTTGAAAATGTAAGCTAGCATAAGGCATTATAATGCAAGCTAGTCTTAGCTTTCAAACAGTTCATTTAGTGACCAAAGTTACAATGGCATTGAAAAAAGTGACTGATGATCATTTTTCACACTTAGAGACCATATTCACACTTAGCGACCGTTGCAGCATCCTCATGGTCACGTGATCAAAATTTTGATGTTTGGCAACAGATTCGTATTTATGATGGTTTCAGTGTCCTGGGGTCATGTAATCGCCTTGTGTGACTTTTTGACAAAGTCAAATGGGGAAACCAGATTCACTTATGTTACTAACTTATCAGCTGCAGTTATTCATTTAAGAACTGTGGCAGGAAAGGTGGTATAATGGGGCAAAATTCACCTAACAAATGTCTCACTTAGGAACAAAAATTTTGGGCTCAGCTGTGGTCGTAACTCAAGGATTACCTGTACAGTAACCATCCTTTCTCTGGAGACAGCATGGTCATTCTCACTGCTTCAAATGGGGGGGGGGTCTTGGGGAGCAAAAAGCTTTTGGTTCCTACACCTGTGGAATAACATCATGTCTCCTTGGATGAGCAGCCAGGGATAGAATCTGATTCCTTTAGGTCAGTGCTTCTCAACCTTGGTCCACCTGAAGATG
Source organism: Thamnophis sirtalis (assembly GCF_051295495.1). Taxonomy (NCBI): domain Eukaryota; kingdom Metazoa; phylum Chordata; class Lepidosauria; order Squamata; family Natricidae; genus Thamnophis; species Thamnophis sirtalis. Next base: position 54,012,452 of record NW_028261388.1, read on the forward strand.
TGTGGACTTCAACTCCCAGAATTCCCCAGCCAGCTGGCTTGGCGGATTCTGGGAGTTGAAGTCCACGCATCTTCAGGTGGACCAAGGTTGAGAAACACTGCTTTAGATGTAGAGAAAATTTGATGGAAAGAATCCTAAAAGCTACTTAATGTTAACAGTAAAATAACTAGATAAAAGCAGAGATTGAGTCTCTAAATCATAGTTAGATAGTAACATTCTTCTTGCCTTACAATGAAGAGTAATGGGGACCATTTTAAAAAGACCTAGCAAGGAGGGAAGTGTGTCAAAGTATTGTGCATAGAATTTTTAAAAATGGTTTATTTCAATTTATATGTTAACAGTAAAATAACTAGATAAAAGCAGAGATTGATTCTCTAAATCATAGTTAGATATTAACATTCTTCTTGCCTTACAATGAAGAGTAATGGGGACCATTTTAAAAAAAACTAGCAAGGAGGGAAGTGTGTCAAAGTATTGTGCATAGAATTTTTAAAAATGGTTTATTTCAATTTATTTTGGATAGAATCTTTTTTTAAATAGTCTAAGACAATTTAAAAAAAGAATCCACACAGAATAAATTGAAGTAAAACATTTCAAACTATTCCACACAGAATAAATTGAAGTAAAACTATTTTTAAAAATTCTATGCACAATACATTTCAAAGTATTGAGTATAGAATTTTTAAAAATGGTTTTACCAATATGCCAAAGAATAAAATTATACTGTACATAATTTTTGTAAATATATTTAATAAATATAAATGTAAATAAATGTATTATATTTGTAAATTGTAGTTATGTTGAAATAAAAAAAATTACAATACTATTTTTGCGTTGTATGAAAAATTTTGCTGCTCCGTATAAAATTTTTAATCCCCCCCCCCCGGTCAAAGGTGTCCCTCTTTACCAATCTGAAAATCTGGTCACCTTATGAAGACCACAACTCTCAGAATTTCTAGCCAGCAGAATTGCAAATTCCAACACCTCTTGAGGGTATTGATAGGAGGGTTGTTCTACATAGTTTTCCTAAAATGCTAAATTTCTTACAAGTAATACCAAAAAAGATGGGGAAAGGTTTAGGAGAAACAAACTGCAGCAACAGGCCTTGATTAAGGTGGTTGCAATGGTGACTTCTGCTTTCATCACTTTTGGCTAGATTTCTGCAGTATATTGTACTTGAGATACCTTGAAGACCATCCAGAAATGACACTGTACAAAATACAGTGACCTGGCTACTCTCAGGTGGGTAGGTGCTTGTAGACCATCATCTCCTACCTGAATCTCCTCATCCCACATCCTTGCTGGGACAAAATGGCCAACCCTATTTCCATAAAATGAAGGAAGCGATGCTGTTTCTCAGCTGTAGATCTAGTTTTTCCCCTTAGAAATAAGACTTGCTGCATCCATGTTCTCCAAGCTATTGCAGATGCTTGGTGGAATCATTTTTTCTGACAGCATAATTCCCTGCAAATTGTTGATATTGGTTTAACTCTTGATCAGATCCGATATTTTTCATGATTGCTATTATTTTAATTTATCCTTATAATATTATAACTTTGATTAATCATTTTTACTCCATTTATACTTACTTTGACTTTTCATTATTCTAAGCTGTTGATCTTTTTGCAAAACACAGAATGTGTACTGACTCAGCAGTATACATATTAAATAAATCATAATGACCTCATGAGCATGTGTTGTTGTTTTTTTGGCTGTGTGCATGTGTGCACAACTATAGCAGGGGGGGGGTCAAACTCAATTTCATTGAGGGCCATTTCAGGATTGTGTTTGATCTGGGGTGGTGGTGGAGTGGGTGTAGCCAGGTGGGCGTGGCCATCTTGACATCACTCATGTCAGGGGCACCTGGGGTGGCCTGAGTGCTCTGCCAGTGACAACGGGCTCCCAAGAGCCTCCTGCAACCCACTGCCAGTGAAAACAGAGCTCATGAGAACTGCCCGCAGGCCAGATCTAAGCACCCCATAAGCCAGGGCCAGCCCCCAGGCCTTGAGTTTGACACCCCTCATCTACAGATGTTCTCCGAATACGTTGGGAAACCATTTTCAGAATTCTTAGCCAGCTTGGTTGGAAAGGGGCATGCTAGCTGGGAATTCTGGCAACTGTTCTGTAAGTCTGTGTGTCTGTGTGTGTGTGTGTGTGTGTGTGTGTGTGTGTGTGTGTGTGTGTGTGTGTGTATACAGTTCTTGGCGTATTTGGGTCTTTTCCCGTGTAAGGTTGAGAGTATCTTGGTGACGTTTCGATGAGGTCACCCACGTCATCTTCAGGCTGATCCCTTTGGCTTCGTACTTATGCGAGCAAAGTGTGATCGGAGCTGCCATTTTTCTATAAATATAAGTGGGTGGGTGTGGAATGTTGGCTTTGTTGCTTTAAACGGATTGGTTGATTTAAACGTCGCCAAGATACTGTCAATCTTACAAGGGAAAAGACCCAAATACATCAATATCTATATCTATATCTATATCTATATCTATATCTATATCTATATCTCTAATCTATATCTATATCTATATCTATATCTATATCTATATCTATATCTAATATCTATCTATCTATCTATCTATCTATCTATCTATCTATCTATCTATATATATATATATATATATATATATATATTGTGTGTGTGTGTGTGTGTGTGTGTGTGTGTGCGCGCGCGCGTGTGTGTGTGTAGGCACTAGACTGGAATATGTTCTAAAACGTCCTGTGCAAACCATTTAAAATGGAAATAAGCCTGAAAAGGATGAAGCAATAATTAAAGGCTGTATCTATTTGCTTTGTCTGGGTTGACAAAATTTGGAGAAGAGGCAGTTTTAATAAAAAAAACAGTGCAGGAAAAATAATTAGCCTCTTTCTGCAAGAACTGTGAATCACAGCTAGGTTTATTCAGTTGCACACATGCACACACCCTCTTATAGAATCAAGCAGCTGGTTTGATCTTCAAAGGCATAAGGGGCTGTGTTAGGTTTAGTTTTATGTTCAGTGATACACAAAGAAGAGACATTCAGGGAGCTTGCACAAAAGGTAATTAATGGATGTGAGTTTCTAATCTCAACTTTCATTATATCCATGGTAGAGGGAAACAAAAATCTAATGAGCTAATAGGTGGCTTTAACATGACTTATGGGTAGGCCACTGCTGAGAAACTGGCTTATCTTTAACAATTATGATAGGTTATCTTTCCACAGCAGAAAAAAAAATCAGCAAACATACTCTGGGGAAAAATGGGCAGAAATATTATCCACAATTTAAGAGATTCAGACACTCCCATTCTGCCAAAAGATAACAGGGAAGTAATCCCCAATAATGACTTCTTTCCCCATTTTAGTATCTACTGGAACCCTCTTTTGCCCCACCTTCATCCGCACTCTTCACTCCCCTTCATTCTCTTTCCCTATACTTAACCCCACCCTTCCTATTACTGCTTATCTATCTATCTATCTGAATTTATATTTAGAACTTGTTTTAACCTACATATGGCCTTAAAAGTGTATTATGCTTTGTATTTGACTTTTTATTATCAATAATTTTTTGTCATGTGTTTATATAATGTATATTTCTAAAAAGCAAATATTTGCAAACATGGCATTAAATTTACAAAATTATTAAAATTATATTTAAGAGTTAATTGCTAAAATAATCCATCAACACTCTTACATATCAGTGCTTCATCCATTTTTAATGTAGACAAGAAACACTTGGAATATTTCCCACATAAGAATTGGGATACTATATGAAATCCAATCTTCTCTCAGGCAACTGGACATTGGTGCAGATCTGATGTTCAGAAGTAAGTAGTAAGATATGGACTACTTTTTAATACTTTGACATTTGAATTAGCTTTTGGACTCTGTAAATAGTAATTATTTTACCAAGGTCCACTCCAATTCCTTACCTTTTGTATGACAAATAGGTCTGCTGGAATAGCTTGGTGGAAAATTATTAACTGTTCTTATGATGCCCAAAGCATTGCACAGTATGAAAATTAGAACAAGAATATTGTCAATTTATTCTAACTTTAATGTTTAATAATATTTAATAATCCTATGCCAAAGCTTTCTTCAATACTTTGAAATTCACTCTTTAAGCTTGTCTCCTAAAAAGCGAACATGCAATAATTCATACTCTAATAACCATTTCTTTTTTAGACATGTTAAACATAGCCACAGTTGAAACATGGAAGCCAATAAAATGCATTGTCTTCAGCTAAAAATAATTGTGGCATCACATTTTGAGCGGTATGTTTGGAAGACCTTTGCCATACGAATCATACAATTATGCAGGTCACCAAGCAACTACAGGGACTTTAAGATGAGGGCTGCCACTTTACTAAGTAAGCTAATTTCGATTATTAGAGAGCAATTTTTTCTTCGTCGTGCCGGAGCTGGTCACAAGGCTTGAAGAGAAACGAGAAGCGATTCGGTGAACGCGCCAATCTCTCCGCAACTCCCCGCCCTTCGCCCACCGGCCCCCGAAGTCCGCCCGACCCGCCGGCTCACCATTCAAGATGCTCTGGAACAAGAGGGCGGCCAGCCTCCACATGCCCTGCGCCTTGCTCGCCTCCCAGCCACGTCTGGGCTCCGCTCGCCGCCCGCTTCCTCTCCCGCAAGGCTCCCGCAGCCAGCCAAGAGGGGACCAGCCCTGCTCCTGCCTCGGTGCCCTTCCAGCCAACGCGCTGCCCGCCTCGCCTTCAGCGTCTCTTCGCCGCGGACTCTGCCTTTCTCTGGCACGGAGATGCAGCTCGGGGCGAAAGGGAGGCGGCCGCGGGCACCTTGGGTGGGTCCTCCTTCCTGGCCCAGGTAGAGGCTGGCAGGTTGGCAGGAGCAGGTCCACAGGTGAAGCCGCCCTCCAGCGCAGGCAGAAGACCGTCCCTGGTCATATCCGGCCCTTTCTCTGCGGCAAGCAGGCAGGCAGTTCCCCGCGCACCACCCTTCAGCCACCGCAGCCAGGCAGCAGGCGCATCTTTCCTCTCCTACCGCCTTAATCACATTGATCCCTCTGCTAACCTTCCCTGCCTGGCGGAGAGCATTAACCCTCTCGCACGCCTCCTCCGCCAGTCGCAGCCCTCGCTCCGTTCTTCAGGCAGGAGGAGAGCGGGAGAGAGAGACCCAGCCGGCCAGAGCAATTGCTGGAGCTGCACAGACCTTCCCTCCTTTGCTGAAGCATGAATAAATTTAAAAGGAGGAGCTGATTTATCTCTTCCTGAGCTGAAGTGTCATTTCTTGCAGGTGAGAGCGGCAGATAAAGTACCTTGTGAGTTGAGTAAAAAAAAAAAAACCCACAAGATAAAATGCAATGACATATCCTGACTTAACAGAAAGCAAGTCACACTTACAATAGACAATAGGTTACACTTTTTAAATGAGTTTATTTTCTACATTTGAAAGTGGACAGAGATGACCAAATAATGTGTTACACTGCAAATTCCTGATAATATATACTAGGGTAACATACTCAGATACTTTCTGCTCCTCTATGACCACCTTTCTAGTCTGACATTCTTCAGACTAATTTGAAATGATGGGAACGGGTGGTAGCACCTACCTGATCTTGACTCATCTCAAGAAGCTAAGACACTTGAAACCTGGTTTACTAAGGTTAATACCTAGGTAAAAGAACTACAGGAGAGCCACAGGCTAAAAAATAGAATAGGAAATTAAAACAGGGAAGAAGCCAATAACAAACAATTTCTTTATTTACTGTTTCCTTGTAGTCACAAGAAGTTAAACTCAGAATAGAATAGAATGGAATGGAATGGAATGGAATAGAATAGAATAGAATAGAATAGAATTCTTTATCGGCCAAGTGTGATTGGACACACAAGTAATTTGTCTTTGGTGCATATGCTCTCAGTGTACATAAAAGGACAAGATACGTTTGTCAAGAATCATAAGGTACAACACTTAATGATAGTCATAGGGTACAAATAAGCAATCAGGAAACAATATCAATATAAATCGTAAGGATACAAGCAACAAAGTTACAGCCCTGCAGTCATAAGTGGGAAGAGATGGGTGATAGGAACGATGAGAAGATTAATAGTAATGCAGCCAGTGAATGGTTTGACAGTAGTGAGGGAATTTTGGGCATATTTAACTAATTCTCTACTTGATATTCTTCATGGTGGTTAATTAAGAATGATGGGAATTGCATATTTAGAAGAGATTATATGTCGCTCAGGGTTGAATTGTGTAGTCTAATCTACAACAAGTACACAACCACACTAGATAGTACAGTGTCTTGTGTACAACTAGTATGTAAGAAACAGATATTGCAAAAGAACCAGAAGCCAGATCTTAACATTTGATATTGGCAGAACTATTATAACAATCCCATGTTACATACATCATTTAATCCCCCTCAAGTGATGTTTTACATGTAAATCTCAACATATGAGAAATAGTGAGCACACCTTTTCAGTTATGCTAGTGATATCACTGAAAAAACAATATGGAGGTCTGCAGTCAGAAGCCTTCGTATACTTATAAATACATCCATATTTAATCCATACTTTGTTAATGCAGTCAGCAGGTTCTCATCAGACTTCCTACAAATAGTTCTGTATACAGACATGTCCTCTGAATGTTTCTTCGAATGAAACTAGCAGAATTATTACCAGATGCCTTAAACCTACACCTCTATATAAGACCTACCACTTAGCCAATATTGCCTCACCTGCAGAGAAGCAGCAGCATATAGACAGAGGCCTAAATCATCCATATCTAGACAACACCCTACAACCAGCTCATTAGAGATTAAAATCCAGGAAAAGCTGCTTTAGACAGATGGGAGTCTTCAAAGAATTTGAAAGCAGAGTGGACCTATGGAAAGCTACAAAGAACCAATACTGCATGGCACCTGGGTCTAATGAAAACTGGGAAGTATGGAAATTGTTGCATAGACTGTGCATGGATACAGTAAGGTCTAGAGACTCTGAACAAATGGAGCTATCCAGTGGCTTTTGCCCTTTGCGATTGTGGTGACATGCAGACAACAACACATATGTACACCTGTCCTTTGTGCTGTGGTCAGTATAAACTTGAGGACCTCATGGCAGTGAACAGAATGCAATTCATGTCGCTGAGCAAGATGTTTAACTTGTACATATTTCAATCTTGTATTTTAAATTTTATATCCTATAGTATGCTCCATTTGAATCATAGTGCTTCTGACACAAATAAACAAACATCTGAACATTAGTCATCCTCAGCAAGGTATATAGTATGTCATCTAGCCACACTGTTCAACTTTACACTGTTCAATTGATTATTTCAATTCAAAAAATAAATAAATGGTTATGTACCTGATGCTAGAAATTATCATTAAAAAAAGAACAATGAATATTTAATTTCTTCAGGACATTCTCTTTCTGATAAAATTAATTATTACTTATGAAAGCTTATGAAATCAGCTCATCATTAGCATCCACCAGGTTTTTCATGGGTTTTACTACAAACACGACTTCTACTTTGGTGTTTCAGTACATAAAAATTATTATATCCCATTTTATGGAACAATTAATGAATGGAATGACTTGGTTCCAAAAGTTGTGGGTGCTCCAACAATGGAGGTTTTTAAAGAAGAGATTGGACAACCATTTGTCCAAAATGGTATAGGGTTTCCTGCTTCAGCAGGCTGTTGGACTAGAAGACCTCCAAGGTCCCTTCCAACTCTGTTATTCTGTTACTTTGTTATTCTTCCTTCCTGTATCAGCAGGTTTCTCTTATGTTCAGCACCTACTTACTTTTTTCCCATAGAAAAATATGGAAATGAAAAATATGGAAATCATTATGAACTTATTTTCTTGATTCTCCCTTCCATAAAAAGGTTTTTCAATCTACCAAGAACACAACCATACTTCCAAAGAGAATGCTATTTGATTTTGCTCTAGTTGGGTAGTGTTTTCACAACCTGAACCCCAATACATGAGAACATCCTGCAAGTAGTAGAAGTGCCAGTTAGTACGCAGAGCTCCCCATGCATTTCCCATTAATAGCATACTTTTTCAAGCAAAAAGGAAAACCATGCCTATTAATTTTTGCTGTGTAACATCCCAAACAAAATAGGAAAATTGGGCCTGAGTCACCGAACCATTAGGGACTGCAGGCTGGCCAAGCCCCCAAACCAGTCCCTGGTCACTCACCCCACTCACCAGCCCCACCCAGTCACTCCTCACCTCCCGGGCAGCTTGCTTGCCTAAGCTGCCTTCCCAGTTCCCATGTGGTGCCTGCCCTGTACCCCAACTGAGCTGCCTCCTCATGCCTACAGGTAAGTCGTGCTCGCCTCTCCCTCCCATAACATGCTATATAACATGCTTACATAAACAGAGTTCAGAGGGATATTCTCATTGCCTATTCCTCATGTGTAAATTTACTAGTCCTAAAAAAGCTGAGGTAGAATATAATTGGGCTTGATAAAATTTCCTTGTTTGGCTTCAAGCAAAAGCTGATCACTGTCTGTTTGCTCCCCCCACCCTTTTAGGGTACTTAATTGCTTTAAATCAAGCATTGACAACTCACAGTTCATAGACTACATACAACCTCTGAGTTCTCTTTTTAAGCCTTGCAATAGTCCAGAAATGCACCACTGAAATTTCGCAGCAAACTGCGTTAAAATATAGGGGCATATCTCTCAATTTTCTGAGAAACACAAAAAATAGGTGTTTTATGTTTCCAACCAACTTAGTATCAAAACAGAAAAAAGTGAAAGTTGAACATCATTCCATGCTTTTGTGGCCTTCTGAAAGCCATATTCTGTACATATATAGACCATCTTAAGTCTCGTTTCAATAAAAATGTCAGAACCGGACAAGTGCCTTGAATGATAAGCAATGGAATGCAGTTCAAACTAAGAATTTAAGAGGACTCTGGCAAGATCAGATGCAAGACACATTCTGGAAAGCTTGCAAGGATGGTGGTACAGCAGTATCCTCCTAACTCTAGAGGCTTTTGAAGGAGCTGGCATATATAATTTCAGAACCACTGAATATAATCTTCAAAGGTCATGTAGCAAAGGGAAAATACCAGAGGACTGGAAAAGAGCTGATGTGGTTCTAATGTACAAAAAGGAAGGTGGGTGGAATGCATCCAGGAAGTTATAGGCCAATCAGCTTGACATCAATACCTGGGAAAATCTTGTGAATACCTAGAAACAAACAAGATGATTACTGGAAGCCAGGGTTTAATAAAACAGATCATGTCAGACAAAACGTATTGTCTTTTTTGATTAAGCAATTGAATTAGTGAATCAGTTGACATGTTGGGGACATAGTATACTTGGACTTCAGTAAGGCATTTGACAAAGTAGATCACAATCTCCTTCTGAGTAAGATAGAACAATGTGGGATAGATAGTATCACCATCAGATGGCTTTGCAATTGACTGACCAACCACACTCATTGAGTAGTCCTCAGTGAAACTACATCTACATGGAGGGAAACAAGCAGTGGGCTCCCTCAAGGTTCAATCTTGGCCCCAATTCTCTTCAATATCTAGAGGGAATGAAAGGGGAACTCATCAACACCAAGCTGGGATAATAACCAACACCAGGCTCAAGTTCCAGAAGGATCTTAACAAATTTGAATATTGAACCCTATCCAACAACATGAACTTCAATGACGAGAAAAGTAAGGTCCTGCACCTAGGCAGGAAAAATCAAATGCATAGGTATAGAATAGGTGGTACCTGACTCAATATAGTAATTTGAGAGGAGTCAGTAGGTGCCCTTAGGAATGAGCCAGCAGTGTGCTGTAGCTGCCAAAAAAAAAAACCAATGCAATCCTAGGATGTATCAATGTAGGAATAGCATTAAGATGAAAAGTGATAGAACCGCAATACACCATGCTAGTGAGACCTCACTTGGAATATTGCATCCAGTTCTGGTCATAATACAAAATAGACGTTGAGACCTTGGAAAGTATGCAGAGAAGAGCAACAAAGATAATAAAGGGTCTGGAGGCTAAATTGTATGATGAACAGTTGTCTAGCCTATCAAAGAGAAGAATTACCGTATTTTTCAGAGTATAAGATGCACCTTTTCCCTCAAAAAAGAGGGTGAAAATCTGGGTGCATTTTATACACTGAATACAGCATTTTTGGCTTCCTGAAACTCTGCCCACCACGGGGTATTTTTTTGCTCAATTTTGCCCCCCCCCAGCCCCCAGAAGCATTCTATAACCCTCCTAAAGGCTATGCATGTCCTCTTTTTTTTTTTTTAACCAAAAAAGGACCCATTTTCAGGGAAAATTGGCCAATTTCTGCTCGTTTTTGCCCCCCACCCCCACCCCATAGGAGCATTCTACAAGTCTGCTAAAGGCTACTCATGCCCTTTTTTTGACAAAAAACGGGCCGTTTTGGGGAGGTCTGCAGAGTGCAAAAACTGTTTTTTTTTTTATTTGCCTCTTCAAAATTGATGTGTCTTATTTTCTGATGCATCTTATACTCTGAAAAATATGGTAGTGATAATTTCCAGTACTTGAGGGTTGTCACAAAGAGGAAATTAACATCTCTGGGGTATTAGAGGACAGGACAAGAAGTCATGGGTGGAAGCTGGTTACAGAGCTATCCAATCTAGAAGTAAGAACAAATTTTCTGACAGTGAGCAATTAATCAATGGAATAGCTTGCCACCAGGGATCATGGTTGCTTCATCACTAGAAATTTTCAAAAATAGATTGGGCAACTATTTGATTGGGATGGTATAAGGCTGCTGCCTTGAGCAGGGGGTTGGACTAGAAGACCTCTGAGGTCCCTTCTAGCCCTGTGATTCTTGATATTATGAGGACTCTTACTAGCAGTTACATGTAGCTACCATCATAAATATTCCTTGATAGTTTTCTTTCTATGAGAATTTGACTAATTCTCTTTTTTCAGTTGTTCTAAGCTAGCAGCTTTTAACACCCCTTGATAGTAGTTGGTGTTAAAAACCTGCAGAATATTGAACTGTACAGGCATGAGATATTGAGATTGGCTGGGATGCAGTTGGGGGGAAGTGTTATTATGGCAATCTGAAATGTCATTTCCAAGAAAAAGAAGACTAAATATTTTTATCTCAGTGTGTAACAATCATATAATAGGAAAAGCCAAAGACAGTTTTCCTATCCTACATTCTGAGCCAATAGGAAATACCAATTTATACTTCCATCATCCCTCATACAAGTACATCTAAGTATTTAGGAATCATCACACAGCAAATTGTATAGGAACATTGCTTCTGAAAAAGCATATGTTTTTACCTGCAAACTGTGCACACTTCAGTCACTTACGTATATGTGCCAGGGACAGATTTGATTCCATATCTGAATTGAGCAACTCTTAAACGTACACAATTACTAGATAACCCATCACTCCTTGGGTCATCTTTTCAGAGATATTTCCTTACCAGATTCCTCAGTGCCTTTAACTATGACAGAGCTTCTAACAGCCTGCTTTCACTGGAAAAGTAGAGATTCATTCAGAGATATATGCCATGAAAATAATCCATGTTGAAGTATAGTCAACATCACCACAGGATATAGTTTATGACATTTTGTATTAAACTGCTTTATGATAACTTTTATGCCATTACATACTTTATAAAATTTGCCAAATTACAGTTCCCTGGAATCATGGATCCTGGACTTGGGAAACATTTTAGAGTCTATTTAAGATATCTTGGTTCAAAAAGTTTTGCCTTATGATGCACTGTTTCACCCAGTTAAAGATTGTAGGAATTTTTAATCAGTTTTAGTAATATACAGATAAAGTTTCTTTTCACATGTTCCTAATACATACATACATATATACATATATACATACATACATACATACATACATACATACATACATACATACATACATACTTTATGCTACTTTTGTTCCCTAAGAATTGAAAATATCAGCTATTATGCCTTTCTTGCTCTTTGAAAGTTCATTCTTGTGTCATTTGCAGAAAATCATGTTAGCAAGATTGTTGCAAGTTCTATACCACTGAAATATATGTCATCTAATTTCTAATTGAAGAGGCTCTCGTTTTATTTTTTTATCATTTACAAGAACAGTTGTAGGATATTATCAGGATGTTGCATAATGTGCAATCAGCATCAGACTCCAAAAACAAATGAATGAATTCAGAGTCTCTTTTGTTTATATTCCATTCATTTGAGTACGTTATTGTGCTGCTCTAAACCAGTGTTTTTCAACCACTGTGCCGCGGCACACTAGTGTGCCGTGACATAGTGTAAGGTGTGCAGTGGGAAAATTACTTTATATATAGTCAATATAGGCACAGAGTTAAAAATTTTTAACATTTTCTAATGGTGGTGTGCCTCGTGATTTTTTTCATGAAAAAAGTGTGCTTTTGCACAAAAAAGGTTGAAAAACACTGCTCTAAACAATACATGCAAAAAAGAAAAACCCCTTTTAATGTCTAGGGTTATACATATTTGGTATCTGACCTACTGCATGTTGAAGATTTTCTCTTTATTTCTCAGTCTGATCACTGCTAAATAAGACATGATTTATAAGAATTCATAATGTATGTATTCGATTTTTATCCTGTCTTTGTTTCTTGTTAGCTCAGGGCAACTTACATACTGCTCTTGTCTTCTATTTTCCCAGTCAAGTGAGATAGATTGAACTGGCCCAAAGTTACCCAGATGGCTTTCTGTCTAAAGAATACTAGAACTCACTCTTCTGGGTTGGTAGCCATAACACCAAACTAGCTCTCTCTAGTTTTTTCCTCCAAAAGCTTCCTTATCTTTCCAGTGTTTTTTTTAAAAAAAATATGCCAAGTCCCCTCATAAGCATGGGCACTGATAAATATGCCAACTTAATTTTATTTATTTTTATTTGTTAAATAAAATTACATTAAATAAATAAATTTGTTAAATTTATTTCCCATCTATCTCACCATGGGGCTATCCTAGGCAACTTGCAACAATAAAAAGGAAGAAATGTGAAGAGTGTAAACAGAACAGAAGCAAAATAACAGGACAACAAAATAAACAATGAAAAAGAACACAACAAAAATACATCAATATGATATCAAAAGGATGGATGGGTGGGTTGCAGAGAGCAAGAGGGGGAAGGGAGAGTTTGCCATCAATCCAGCAACCATCTCCAGCATGAAATTCCCCCATCTGATCCCTAGGCAAATTCACCAGAGCCATGTCTTCAGGCTCTTGAAGAAGGATAGGAAAGTGAAGGCAGATCTAACCTTAGAGGAGAGTACTTTATTGTGCTGCTCTAAACAATACATGCAAAAAAGAAAAACCCAAAAGGTGGGTGCTGCAGCAGAGAAGGTTCTTTTTCTGGATCCTAACAGTCAGAGTTCTTTGACTGATGGGATCCGAAGTAGGCCCTCTCTGACAGCACAAGTAAGGCAGAGTTGTCCTAATGAGATGAGACAGCTCATCAGGTAGCCTGGACCTATGCCATTTAATGGCTTCTAGGTCAGAACTAACATCCTGAATTGCATTCAGAAGTGGATTGGTAACCGGTGCAGTTTGTGGAGCAGAGGTATAATATGGGCCATCCTAGAGGCCCCAAAGATTGTTCTTGCTGCTGCACTTTGCACCAACTGAAGCTTCCAAATGGATTTAGCAAGAATGTAGGAATGCAACCTTGAGAAATTTTTGGTTTATTAATCAGATTATTTTTTTATTAATGACTGTTCTGGATAGTATAACTATTAATGGCTGTTTTACTAGAATTTAAATGAGTCATTAAGCAAATCTGGATATTAAATACTGGCATAAGAGTCTATACAGACTGATAAAGGCTGTCATGCTCCCAGCATGCATGGAGTTTATTTCTCTGTAACAATGCATACAGTTAACAGAATAAATTAATTTGATATATTTTTGAAATATATTGTAAAAGAATTTCCTAGAATTTTAATGACATTGGTCTAAAAAGATATCATACCCTTCCGGCTTTGCCCTCCAGCTGTGTTGGACTATAACGTTCATTATCCTCAGTCAGCATTTATTAAACTTTTTATTTAAAATATTTTTCAGCTGTTCTTTGCATTAGGCTCTTCAGAATGATATATATTTTTAAAAAATATGATATGCCCTAGACATAATGAACATATTGCACTACCGGGTTACAAAATATGTCTTGCCTAAAGACATCTAACTCCTTCATAAACTAAATATTCCCTGGTTCTTCTTACAGCTGGGTTTCCAATGAAAGACAAGCATATTTGTGTACTTTTATACATACCTTATTTGTGAACTTATTTCTACTGCAGTATAAAGTGCAATTGATAGGATTTTTGCATGTCATACTACTCTAAACGTGTAAAGGAAACTCATTATTACCTTCAGGACCCTAAGTATTTTTGCATTAAATGGATGCAAATGAAACAAGCTGGTCTTCTTTAAAATGTTGCTGTTTTGTCAGAGTGTTAGACCTGGTTGCCCTTGTAAGTGCCCATATATGTAGTTTGTATAGACAAGTACAATGAAATATGGGGCTCATTCATTCAGAGAACAATATGTTAAAAAAGGATAGTTGTATAAACATATTAGGAATATATATGCACATGTTAGATAAGTATATATAGATTGTAATTGTTTATTATTATAATGACATATTATATTTTCATTTTTCTTTCTTATAGTTCCTTCACTTTTTATGGCTTCCTTTTTTCTTTTTGTTATTGTATATCTCACCATCATGATTGGTTTTGTATTTTGTTGTTTTGTTCTTTTTTGTATTAATTAAAAAGCAATAAAAATAAATTATACAGGACTGTTGTTAGGTCTGTTTTATTCCTCAGCTTGGAATAATTTTATTCTTAAGGTTTTCCCCCTGTTTACTTTGTAGTTATTAATAATCAGATATTACTATATAATGTTATGATACCATATTAACTATTTTGAATGGATATAGACCAGAGCATAATATTTAAAAATGATTAAGAATACACAATAATATTTTAAATTGTCCTTCACTATTCTTGCATTCCACTGACAAATGTCAGTTCATCAACATGTAAGAAGGCCTTTTCTATTCAACTCTTTGCCCCATGAATACAGAGCCATGATGGTGAACTTATGGCATGCGTGTTGCAAGTGGCACCCAGAGCTGTCTCTCCAGGCATGCCAGCCATCACCTGTTGCTGTTCCGGGTTTCAGCGCAGCCAGCTTGTCTTCACTCACATGGGAGTGCTGGAAACTGGAACAGTAGCTACTGGAGTCCATGTGTGCGCCGGAAAGCTGAGCTTCTAATTTCCGGTGTATGCATACGCACCGGCCAGTTGGTCTTCACATGGGCATGCGGGCTAGAAACCCGAAGACCAGGTGGCACACCACGGAGCTGTTCTTCCGGTTTCTGGTGCTCCCCCACGCATGCCCGCACTCCTATTTCAGCACTCGGTGGCAAAAAGGTTCACCAACACTGATATAGACTATCTCATATTTTTTGATGTTCCACCAGGACATGAAGTCTCTTTTCTTTTAGCAAGCTGTCACTACTTAAGTGAAGTATCATCTGTTTACTGGCTTTCCAATTTCTTATCTCTTGTGCTGCTTGCAATTATTATCACAATACTTATATTTATTACTTTAACAATGTGATGTTCTACTTCAGACTGTTGAAATGTGTGATCTTCATAAAGAAACTATGTAATTATGAGGCAAGCAGGATAAATATCAGTTTAAATTAAATGAGATGGTATAAATTAGACTTTGTAGGGAAAGAAAAGTTGTTTTTAAAGTCACAGAACAGATGCATCTCAGTGTTTGGACAGTGTCAGAGCTATTATGCAATTGTGATTAATAGAATCAACCAATTTGAAAAGAACTGCATCTCACTCTGGAAAACATTTACTTGGTTTTAATGGGAGAATCTTCTTTCATATAGTTTTCTATGGCATGGCAGCCCAGGACTAGTGATCTGCTGGATACTGCAGGCAGATTGGTGTGTTGTCCCACTTATGCACACACACACACACACACACCACAGAGACTTTATTAAGGCTTCGGAGCCTGAATTGGTATTACCCAGCAATTCCCTGTGCCGGCACCAGCTCAACCCCAATGACTTCCATAGGCTATTCAAATTAAGCCAACACTAGTTGTCAAGGCAAAGGCAAGTCCATTCCACTAGGAAAAGACAAGTTCTAAAACAAAGGCAGATCCATAGGCAAACACCAAGCAAGGCAAGCAAAGGCAACAGCTGAAAAGACATGATTCGAAGATCAAGGCAAGAACATGCAGCAAGAAAACGAACCTGTTGTTCTTAGTATCACCTCTGTCTGCTGTGCTAAATAGCCAACTTCTGGTGCATTCCATCAAGGAGGGTGAGGCTTTCTCCTCACAAGTAATCTAGCTGACCTCTGCGCCTGCCTTTTCTTTGCACCACGTGTTCTTGGATGAGGTACAGAAGATAGTTCCTCTTCCTTATCACTGACCAGCTGCAACTGCATGCTTTCACCACCTGAAGCATCAGGGTTGCCCTGCTGCAGTTGTGCTTCAGCCAAATTCCTCTCAGATGGCTGTTTGGAGCCATTGACCAACTCTCCTCCAGACATGCTTGAAACTGATTCATCCTTCTCTAAGCTGACATCTGGAGAGGTATCTAGGGAAGCGTCCGGGGGAGTCATCACATTTGGATAGGAAAGAGAAACACATGAACATGTTCCTGATATTATGATAACAACTTTTTACATCCTGTTTTCTGAGAATCTCCATCTGTCAAATGTTATTGTATGGTACATCTTTAAAGCTTTCCAAGCCATCTTGTAGTCTAAATTCCCCACAGCAGTGAATCATGAAAAGGCTGTACTGTTTTTGTGCCTTATTAATTAAAACATTTACAGCTTGAGCTGTATTTATTTTTGACTAACAAATGCTCTGCAAACTGTTAGCTATCTCATCAGACAAAAAAGAAGGCAGAAGGCAGCTGGGCTTCACTTTGGAAATGATCTTTGGAGAAGCAGACCCAAAATGCCCTCATGAAAGGAACAGCAATGCAGCAACAATACTCCCAAGCAACTTACCATCTCAACTGAATACAAGCAACACAACTACTTGATGTGCCTAAAGACCTGAAAGTGGAACACAATATAATAACTACAAAAAATATAAAATACTGTTCCAAAAGCATTTATCCCCAGGCCTAGCTGATTTCCTTATTTCCAAAACAAAAACCACATTCTAGAATAAAACTGTCTCCCTATGTTGACAATAGATCATAATGCATTATGTCAATTAATGCTCCATAAAAGTCAAAACCAAAACCTATTACAGTACATAGGAATCATCCACTTTTACTTGCAATGAAATTAGGCATAATGATATGAGAGCTGCCTTGAGAAATTTTTTAAAACTAATTTTAGCTTGTGATAATAAGGTTTGATTGTAACAAGAGAAGGGAGATTCCTGATCATCTACAGCCATTCATCTCTACTAACTATGTTCATTTATTTAACATATTTGTATAATGCAACTCTCAGTGAAGCCAGGCCATGACTGTTATAATGTAAGGTACATTTGGAATGTTCCATTAATGCCTTTCATGTGGGAAAGGACAATTAAGTAGGCTCACCATGTCCAGTCTAGACTGAAAGACTAACATCTGAGAAGAAAGGGCTGTTAGAACAGGTTCCACTAATGTGTTTCTAGACCACTCAATATGCAAGAGTGTTGCTAACATGTAATTCATATCAACCTGCTCCTTTCGATCTGTTTCACCTGGGAGTATTTTACGGTTATCTTAGAAAGTTATTTAATATATGAATTATATGTCATCAACTTGGTATTGACTCTTGGCAATCATACACAAATTTTCTGCATGACTATCTGTTCTTTGCTCTCTTCCTCACCATTTTGTCAATTTTAAAGTTAATTTTTATGCTAATATTTATTATTGTAACATTTTAATATGCTATTCTGTTGCTTTCATTTCATTTATTGTAAGCCACCTAGAGTTACATCTTGGTGAGATGGGTGACATATACATTTCATAATAAATCAAATGAAAATAAAATCTATCCTTAACCTGATAGTCTTCCAGTGGTGCTCCCATTAGCAATATAAATGAGTTTGTTTGCATTGCTTCTGGTTGTCTTTTTCTGTTTCTTTCCAGCTATCTTAGCTGTAAAGCCTTTTTTTTTGTCTTTGCATGATATGCCTAAAATAGGATATTTTATTACATAATTATTTTCTTATGCTATCTATGGAAAGCTGTTACTAGTTTTTTCCTCCTCCATAAAACCCACAAACAAAAGAACTTATTAAGAAATAAATGTTATTTTACTTAACAAGATATAATATTTCTAAATACATGCCCTTGATTAAGTCAAAACCAGTATACAGTAATATTTCTTTTTTGAAGCATAAGTTTTTTAAAATAGCAATGCAAATTGACCCATATACAAATCGGTACAAACAGGAACTGCACCAACATGGTAGAGAGTTGAATGCTTTTATTTAGGAGTCATCTTTCAGAATATGTAATTCTATTTCCCATTCCATCCATCAATAATCATCAGTTAATGTCCTATGTCTGGTAATGTTCAATCCACACCAGGATGTCTTGATTCTCTCCCTGTCCTTTTTCTACTGAGGATTATTTCTCTACTTTTTTGTGTACTCTAGCAAACTATGGATCACTGAAAATTGGTTGCATTTTTTGAATTAAAAATCCACAAAACAATTTGATATTAGCATATATAATAGACAATCTACACTTGTATGATCAAACATTGCCTGTATATTAAGTACGCAGCTTTGGCATCCTAATTAATAACCTATTTTTTTTCTCTCTCCCGTATCCCTTTCTTGAAGGATAGTTAGAGGAGGCAATGCAAGAGAAGTCTCATTCATATTACAGACATAAAATACTTTCAAACATCTATGTTTTTAAAAGCATTTACTGTACAATCACAATGATATTTGTGATATAACCAATGAAGGAGAGATTAAAAATCCATCCTTCTTAATGAACTGAGGAGTATTAATAATTATGATTAATATAGTTTTCATTCTCATATAGTCTCATCAGTTTTCACAGTCATGACCTTTGCAGCATCACTTAACAAATGCCTCACTTAGCAACAGAAAATTTGGGTTCAATTTTGGTCGAGGACTGCCTGTATAGTATTCTACAGCAGTGTTTTTCAACCCTAGCAACTTTAAGATGTGCGGACTCCAGCTCCCAGAATTCCCTAGCCCAGTGATTGCTAACCTTTTCCGGACTGAGTGCCCAAAGCGCGCACACCCAAACCCCCAAAATGAAATGTGTGTGTGGTCCCTGTGCACGCGCATGAGGGCACCCGCATGTGCACTGCCACGTTCATGCGTGGGCCCCCACACTCCCTACCCCGAGCATGTTCAATACAATACAATACAATACAATACAATACAATACAATACAATACAATACAATACAATACAATACAATACAATACAATACAATACAATACAATACAATACAATACAATACAATAGCAGAGTTGGAAGGGACCTTGGAGGTCTTCTAGTCCAACCCCCTGCCTGGGCAGGAAACCCTATACCATTTCAAACAAATGGTTATCCCACATCTTCTTAAAGACTTCCAGTGTTGGGGCATTCATAACTTCTGGAGGCAAGCTGTTCCACTGATTAATTGTTCTAACTGTCAGCAAATTTCTCCTCAGTTCTAAGTTGCTTCTCTCCTTGATTAGTTCCACCCATTGCTTCTTGTTCTGCCCTCAGGTGCTTTGAAGAATAGTTTGACTCCCTCTTCTTTGTGGCAACCCCTGAGATATTGGAATACTGCTATCATGTCTCCCCTAGTTCTTCTTTTCATTAAACTAGACATACCCAGTTCCTGCAATCGTTCTTCATATATTTTAGCCTCCAGTCCCCTAATCATCTTTGTTGCTCTTCTCTGCACTCTTTCTAGAGTCTCCACATCGTTTTTACATCGTGGCGACCAAAATTGAAGGCAGTACTCCAAGTGTGGCCTTATCAAGGCATTATAAAATGGCATTAACACTTCATGTGATCTTGATTCTATCCCTCTCTTTATGCAGCCTAGAACTGTGTTGGCTTTTTTGGCAGCTGTTGCACACTGCTGGCTCATATTTAAATGGTTGTCCACTAGGACTCCAAGATCCCTCTCAAAGTTACTACTATTGAGCAAGGTACCACCTATACTGTATCTGTGCATTTTGTTTTTCTTGCCTAAATGTAGAACCTTACTTTTTTCCCCATTGAATTTCATTTTGTTAGATAGTGCCCAATGTTCAAGTTTGTCAAGATCCTTCTGTATCTTAAGCACTGTTCCCTCTAAGGTGCGCGCCTGCGCAGCCGCGCACATGGAAAGAAATCCCCGCGCGGCAGTTTCTAACTGCCGCGCAGAGATTTCTAACTGCCGCGCAGAGATTTCTACCAAAGCAAACGTGGGGAAGTCCTTTGCAGGCGGCTAGAACTGGCCGCCTGCAAAGGACCTCCCCAGACTTGTTTTGATGAGCCGCCAGTCCTCTTGCTTCTTCTCCTTCACCGGCAAAGCTCCCGCTGGCTTCCCCGCCCATGGCAGTGGTGCTTCTCCCTCCACGCGGAGCCCCTGAGCTGGCTTTCGCATTATCCCTCCCCCTTCCTCCTCTGCCGTGCTTTTGAGGCCGCGGGAGCTAGTAGGAAAGCGGCGGCAGGGGTTACCCCTGCCGCCGCCTCCACCTCCGCCGCTTTCCTACTAGCTCCCGCGGCCTCAAAAGCACGGCAGAGGAGGAAGGGGGAGGGATAACACGGGAGCCAGCTCAGGGGCTCCGCGTGGAGGGAGAAGCACCACTGCCATGGGCGGGGAAGCCAGCGGGAGCTTTGCCGGTGAAGGAGAAGAAGCAAGAGGACTGGCGGCTTTGAAATGCAACCCCCTGGTCCCGCCGGCCGCGGATTTGATTCGGCGTAAGTGGGGGCCGAACACATGCTGAGCCGACTTTGCGCAGTGAGGCGGAGTAATTCAACCCCCCCAAAGAACGTGTGTGTGTGTGTGTGTGTGTGTGTGTGTGTAAGAGAGAGAGAGAGAGAGAGAGAGAGAGAGAGAATTGGATCCAAATTGGTGGCCAAAGGAGTGGAGGGAGGGAAGGAAGGAAGGAAGGGAGGGAGGAAGGAAGCCCTGCCCCCTGTGAAAAAAACTGAAGATGGAGCAGTGAATGAATAAACCATAAAAGCAACAAACAGTTAATGCGTAAGTAAGCTGAGGAGCAAGTTCTCAACTAAGGAAGAAATATAAGAAAGAAATATAAAAAGCTCAATATGCCAAAACACTTATTTTAGTCTTCATTTAATTACTTGTATTGTAGTCTGATGTAACATCTTTTTAAAGTTAACGTTAGTTAGAAAAGATAGGGTACAAAACTTAAATAATAAAAAAATTGTACATTCATTTTGAAAAATAAATGCAATACTTGATTAATTTCATATCTTTATTTAAAATAGTTTTGGCATGGCATATGATTTTATTGACTCAGTTGGAAATGATGTGGTTGTTGTATCTGATTCTGAGGTATATATATTCTTAAGTAACATAACATATAGCATATTGTCCAAACTTGCTAGACTATTTAATTGATCTTACTACTTTAAAGGGGGAGAGTTTCATGATAAATTATTTTATTACATTTATGTTGCATTTATATATTATATTTATTACATTTATATTCCACATTATATATTTGTATTGTTATTTTAGTGTATATTGTCAATTTCGATAGATATTATATTGATATATCAATACTGATTTTAATCATACTAAATAACAATTACTGCTATTATTTACCAGCATTACATATTTACAGTTTTTAATATCGAGTTAGTCGTATTTTAGAATAATAGCGTTATCTTTTAATAGGATAATTGGCAAAATCTAATTCACATGTGATGGGTTGCATTCCAAAGGAATGTGAGAGGACAGGTTGCCTGCAAAATGCCAGGACCCAGGACCCTGTTGGTGCCATGTCTCTCTCTAGCCAGTCTAGCAATCTAAAAGCTGAGCAGAGAGCCTTTTTTTTCCAGGGTGAGCGGAAAAGTATAGTATTTGAGTGGCACTTTTCATGCCTGGCATTCATCAGGCTGAAACCTCGATCACAATCGGCGCTTGACGCTTGGAATGTTGCGCAAATGTCCAGCAGACGTGACAGCAGTTCAAACTGTGGGTCTCTTAGGTGCTCAGGCATGAAACTGTGCCGCTCAAACACTATACTTTTCCGCTCACACTGAAAAAAAATTAGAGGGAACATTGATCTTAAGCCTATCTTATGTGTGCGCAACCCCCGCACGCCCCCTCACGTATGCATGGCAGAGACATGAAGACCAGCTGGCCGGCGGGAGGTGCACGTGTATGCGTGGTGAAGCTGAACTGGGGCAATGGTTCATGGGGCCACAAAGAGGGTGCTGCGTGTCACCTCTCGCAGGCATGTCATAGGTTCACCATCCCAGCCCTAGCCACTCTGCCAAGATTGAGAAGCACTGTTCTGTAGGATTTCACAAGATTAGACCTTGTTCCTTATTTTTACAAAGTTGTGATAAAATTTATAGTATTATTCCAAACTATGTGTGATATATTATACTGCCTCTCACTATTAGATCTTTAATGTCACAAAGTCATGAATAAACCATAATTTGATCTGAATCTTGCTGATACAAATGAATATTAGGTAATTTGTGCACGAGTTTCCCAGGTGCCTATTTTCTTCCATGGCTATAATCTAGCATAGAGTTTTCATTCATTCTCCAAGCCCTACCCTCTCTAAAAATGGCCCATTTTTATAGAGGGGAAAGGGTGGGGAACGGATGCTTTTGAAGCAGGCAATGTATAATACTAATCAGGAAAGTGTGGATTTGAAATGTCTTAAGGAATAGGGGAAAGCCTGTGGCTGTTCTTATCCTGCATGCTCAGCTAGTATGTTTTGACATGAAAAGCCTGGAGCTGTGCAAGAGAAACCAGGGGGATGACTTTGCCATAGTCTGTGCACAGGAAAAGCATGAGTGTGTGTGTGAGTGTGTGGTGGGGGAAATGTTGCCTCTTGGAAGGATTTTCTTCGAGACCAGTTAATTAGTCCATGTCATTACCAGTTCAGAAGCCATTAAAATGTCTTCCAGGGATTTCAACTACCTCACCTGACTATATTTTATTCTTATTCTAAGGATGCAGCAATTAACCAATAAGGCATGACAAAGAATATGACCATTGGCACAGGATAATCACATCCTTGGGGTAAAGCAGAAAATGAAGAGCAGATGAGCACTGTGAATTCCCTGTGGGAGTGATTACCCTCCGATAATGCTAGCTACTGGGGAGGCCACATTGCGATTACAAATTGTTTTGCTTTCATGTAAAATATGTATTATTTAAGGGAATTACTATGTTCATTGCTAGCTGCCATTTTACATTAGAGTCCAAATGGATCAGAAATAGTATATGAAAGATTTTAAGTTCCAATTAGACCTGAAGGAGAGGTGCAATGTCTATTTCCCTACAAAACACTGCAGGGTGTGTGTGTGGTATGCTACTATCCTACTTCTCAGAAAGTCCCTTGAAATCAGTTCCTTTATTATTCAGTTCACATATCATGGTAAGTTATAAACTGTGGTTTATAAATGACAATGCTAGTTTCATAAAACTAAGCTTAACCCAAATCACCTCATGGTTTATAATGTAATATCAACTCAAAATTTCTCACAATTCTGATTTAAAAGCATAGCAGTAAGGGTGGTCAAAATACCACCTTGATTAAAATTAATCAGGAAAATGCTAAAACATTTGTTATTGCAAATTCAAGGAGAACAAACGTAGAAATGAAAAAGAAGCTGCATATTGAATAGCATCTAGCCTTTTGCAGTTTGATGCCCTACAAGCATGTTATGATTACAACTCCCAAAATTGTATCATTTGTACTTACAACATATCGGAAGGCCATATGGTTCAGAAACATTGGCTCAAAAAACAATATGATTCTATTTTATGTATTATATAAACAGTGTTCTCAGTCTCAGCAACTTCAGAATATGTTATGGTGACCAACTTTTTTACAATGAAAAGGAGGACAAATAAATTGAAAAAAAAACGTAAATAAAAGAAAAATTTTATTCATTGCAACAATAATGCACTATAATATGATATATCAAGGTGAACAGATGTCCTGCTTTCAGCGGGACAAGCACACTTTTCTACAATTTGTCCCACGTCCCGGGCAGTTTTCTAAAAGTCCTGCTTTTATAGCTTGCTCGCTCCCCCTCCCATCTGCTGTCGCTCCTCCCCCGCCCATCCACACTAAGTCTAAGGCAGCCCAGCCTGCTGCTCACTGATTGGGCCTGGACTCCAGCCAATCAGTGAGCGGGCTGGGGATGGAAAAGTTTAAGCACGCTGCTGACTCGAGTCTCCATTTCACCTTCGCCTTTGCTGCTTCAGGTAAGCAACTCCGGCAGCGGGAATCAGGAGGCTTCGATGGGCACGGTGGCCTAGCTTTGCAAGGGAAGTCCTTCCCTTGCGAAAGCCTTCCCTAGGGAGGCTGCAGGCTGGCAGTAGCCGCCGCGGTCTAGCTTTCCCCCCTCACGTGGCAAGATTAGAAAACCCCGCGCAGCAGTTTCTAACTGCCGTGCAGGGCTCAGAAATACTAATAGGAAGAGAATACTGAACTTAAAGTGACCCATATAAAGAAATTGGCTTTCTTCAAGCAAAAGATCAGAAAATCTAGGGTTAGCACGGGCACGGGGATGGCGGCAGGAGCTTACGGCGCAGCACAGCTGATCTCCTAGGATCTAGGCGCCAGCTGTGCCGCTCATTACCATTGGTCACCCCGTGTTCAGCAAAGCAAACGTGGGGAAGTCCTTTGCAGGCAGCTAGAACTGGCCGCCCGCAAAGGACCTCGCCAGACTTGTTTTGATGAGCCCGGAGCGACTGACGGTAGTTTGTGCCGGCCGCGGCCGCTCAAACTAGCACCAGTCGCCCCCGTGTTCAGCAAAGCAAGCTCGGGGAGGTCCTTTGTGGGCGGCCAATCCTAGCCGCTTGTGCCCAGCGCTGCGACTAAAATAAAGCCCCTGCCGCCACTGGAGTATCTGCTGCCGCCTCCTCCTCCTCCAACAGCACTGCCGGATTTGCTGCTGAAGATGCCAATGAGACCCACCACCACCAGAATAACTGCTGCCGCCGCCTCCTCCTCCTCCTCCTCCTCCTCCTCCTCCTCCTCCTCCTGCTCCTCCTCCTCTTCCAACAGCACCACCACATTTGCTGCCCGGCGCTGCAGCTGAGGTGAAGCACCCCTGCCCAGCTGAGGGGTTCCGAGCAGAGGGGGAGGCACCACTGCTGTTGCCATGGGCAGGGGCGCTCGTGGGAGCTTTGGTGGCTTCACCTCAGCTGTAGTGCCGGGCAGCAAATGTGGTGGTGCTGTTGGAGGAGGAGGAGGTGGTGGCAGCAGTTATTCTGGTGGGGGGGGGGCTCGTTGGCATCTTCAGTGGCAGCCCTGCCCCCAGTGATTTGCCGCCCGACCTGCAGCTGAGGTGAAGCCACCAAAGCTCCCACCAGCATCCCTGCCCAGGTGAGGTGTTCCGAGCGGAGGGGGAGGCACTGCCGCCGCTGCCATGGGCGGGGGTGCCAGCGGGAGCTTTGGCGGCTTCACCTCAGCTGCAGCGCTGGGCAGCAAATGTGGTGGTGCTGTTGGAGGAGGAGGAGGCAGCGGCAGCAGTTATTCTGGGGGGGGGCTTGTTGGCATCTTCAGTGGCAGCCCTGCCCCCAGTGAAAAAAACAAAGATGGAGCAGATCCACACAGATGACATCGCCGCAACATGACTGGAGGAGGAATTCTGGGAGTTGAAGTCCACAAGTCTTAAAGCTGTCAGGTTTGAAGATCCCTGAGGTTTTTTTTCCCTAAAGGGTTAGGGGTGCAAGGGTCTTGTAACTTGACAGCTTTAACACTTGCATGCTTCAATGCCAGAGTTTCTGAGCCAACATGACTGGAGGAGGAATTCTGGGAGTTGAAGTCCACAAGTCTTAAAGCTGTCAGGTTTGAAGACCCCTGGGGGGGGGGTTTCTAAAGGATTAGGGGTGCAAGGATCTTGTAACAACAGCTTTAAGATTTGTGTGCTTCAAATGCCAGACTTTCTGAGCCAACATTTTGGTTGCTAAGCAGGAGCGTTGTTAAGTGATACTGATATTATATAACACTTTTAAACATAACTTTGAGTTTCAAATAATACTGATTTCGTTATTGTTTTAGGTGACATCTGTTAAAAACATTCAGGTGCTCAGGCATGAAAATGTGCCGCTCAAACACTATACTTTTCTGCTCACACTGAAAAAAAATTAGAGTGAAATTAGAGTGACCAAAGTTACAATGGCATTGAAAAAAGTGACTGATGACCATTTTTCACACTTAGCGACCATTTTCACACTTAGCGACCGTTGCAGCATCCTCATGGTCATGTGATCAAAATTTTGATGTTTGGCAACAGATTCGTATTTATGATGGTTTCAGTATCCTGGGGTCATGTAATCACCTTTCGACAAAGTCAAATGGGGAAACCAGATTCACTTATGTTACTAACTTATCAGCTGCAGTTATTCACTTAAGAACTGTGGCAAGAAAGGTGGCATAATGGGCTTAGTGACCAAAGTTACAATGGCATTGAAAAAAGTGACTGATGACCATTTTTCACACTTAGCGACCATTTTCACACTTAGCAACCGTTGCAGCATCCTCATGGTCATGCGATCAAAATTTTGATGTTTGACAACAGTTCCAATTTATATTTGTAAATTGTAGTTATGTTGAAATAAAAAAATATTATAATACTATTTTTTGCGTTGTATGAAAATTTTTGTTGCTCCGTATAACATTTTTAATCAAGCCCCCCCCCCGCCCCGGTCAACGGTGTCCCTCTTTACCAATCTGAAAATCTGGTCACCTTATGATATATGCATAATAAAAACATTTGTAACATTTTATATTGTAATTATGCTTACATGCCTGTTAATTATTATTTAAATGAGTACTTTTCCATTGAATTAATATTTTTGCCAATGTATCACCTTCTAACAATATATTGGAAATATCTGAACAAGAAATATCCTTCATATTGAATTTTATGGCAAGTGCTGCAGCTAGAGTATCAACATTCAATCTCGATTTCTCACTTGTCCAAATATCATTGGCAATTGAAAAAACTCTTTCAACTGCTGCATTAGTTCCAGGGCAGCACAACGTAAATTGAACAAGTATAAATAAATTTTCACATGGAATATGTGAAATGGCTGAAAATATCCACCCATCTTTTATCAATTTCAACGTGTTTATTTTCCCATTGTATTAATTTTTCAGAATTTAAATATACATTCAGTCTTCTAATTTCTTCAAAGAGACAATTGTCGTCTATTTTAATTTCTGGCATTTCTTTAGATAAAAACTCAACACAAGATTCAATATCTGTCCAATATACTTGCGATGAAGTCAACTGAAAACTGTTATTTCCCGTGATGTTTGTTTCAGACCATTCTTCGATATATTGAAAACATGTTTGGTAAAAATTCTGCACTTCTTTGATAAACTTTTCCAATATGCCCGGATTTGATTCCTGACAATTTTCTTTTTATAATTAAAGGAAGAAATTTATCTTCAAATCGAGAATTATATTGAAGGATAAAATCCTTCAAAATAAGACTAATTTCTATAGTTGAAATGTGTTCACCTTCAATCTTTTGAATCGTTTTGTGAAAAATAGATGCTTGATTATGTACAAAATACATTAATATCTCAGATATTTCATTATTGAAAAATGATTCCAGTATTTTAGGACATTTGTCTAAACTTAAAAAATATGAACGGAAGGCTCAGATAATTGTAGAACACGCTCTACAGCAGGTGTTAGAGCAAGCCATCTAACTTTTGAATATCCTAAAAGTTTTTTTTTATTATTATAAATCTTTTTATTAAACATTCTTGGAAAAAAAAGTGTTTAGTTCCCATCCCCCACCCTCCCCGCCCAAACCCCCCAACCTTCCCCCTCCCCCCGACTTCCCAGAACCAATACAGGGTATAAATCTTTAACAAAAAGAATCTAAGATACAGTTTAAGAAGAAAAAAAAAAGATGGTGAACAACATATTTCCATTGAACTCTAGCTCCTCCTTGCTGGACTAACTCTAGATAATTTATAATTCCTGATCTCTAATCATAAGCTATCTGGAGTTTCTTAGTCCCGTATTTGTTTTGAGTATAATCAATCCATCTTTTCCACTCCAGTTTATATCTCTCGTTTGAATGGTCCTTAACATATGCAGATATTTTGGCCATCTCGGCTAGGTTTGTTACTTTCAATGTTCATTCTTGAATAGTAGGCAAATCTTCCTTCTTCCAGTATTATGCCACCAACAATCTAGCTGCAGTTATTAAATGCAATATCAGATTAGTCTCTACAACTGTACAATCAGTAATTATGCCTAACAAAAATAACTGAGGGGTAAACTTTATCTTTTTTTTAAAGAACATTTTGCATAATCCACCATATTTTAATCCAAAATGCTTTAACCTTTTTGCAAGTGTACCATATATGAAAATATGTAGCATCCATACACTCACATCTCCAGCATTTAAGTTGTAAGTTCGGATACATAGAAGCCATTTTTTTAGGATCTAAATGCCATCTATAAAACATCTTATAAAAATTTTCTCTCAAGTTTTGGGCCTGTGTAAACTTTACATTTCTCACCCATATCTTTTCCCATGTATCCAGCATTATTGGTTCTTCAACATTTTGAGCCCATTTAATCATGCAGTCTTTAACTAGTTCTGTTTCCGAGTCAATTTCTATTAGTACATTATATAATCTCTTTATATGCATTGGACTTTGATCTCTAATTTGTTTAAGTAAATTATCCTCGACTTGCATAAAGTCAATTTTTGTTCTATTTTCCATCTAGCCTGTAACTGCCCGTATTGAAACCATGCTTGAATTACTTTTTTCTTTTTTAGTACATCCAAGGGTTTCAGTACACCTCTTTCTACAGTAAGGAGCTGTCTATATGTAATTACATCCTGTTTTTGTACTATATTCATATTTTCTATTGCATGTCTAGGAATAGCCCACATAGGTATCTTATCATTTAATTTGTATTGATATTTTTTCCAAACCCGCAGTAGAGCATTCCTTAAAATATGACTTTTAAAATTCTTATCCACCTTTTTGTTGTATAGCAAATAAGCATGCCAGCCATATACCAAATCATACCCTTCAATATTAAGTATTCTATCATCTGTTAAATTAATCCAGTCACTAATTATAGACAGAACTACTGCATCATAATATAGTTTTAAATTGGGTAATTTCAAGCCTCCTCTTTCACGCACATCTTGCATTATTTTTAGTTTTACTCTCGGCTTCTTCCCTACCCATACAAATTTATTAATACCCTTCTGCCATTCTAACTGGCTTGCATCTTTTTTAAAGTATTGGTAATGTTTGAAAAAGAAATAAAAATTTAGATAAGATATTCATTTTCACTGCTGCTATTCTTCCCAGCAAAGATAACTGTAATTTTTCCCATTTTTTCATCTCTGTCTGTATATTATGCCATAGTGGTTCATAATTATTCTTATATAGCTTCCCGTTTGAGGTTGAGATATAAACTCCTAAATATTTGACCTTTTTAACTATTTCACATCCTGTCGTTCCTTCTAGTTCTTCCCTTTGTTTAGTGTTCATATTTATAGCTAGTATTTTTGTTTTCCCTAAATTTATTTTGAATCCTGACACTTGGCCATATTGATTAATCATATTCATTAATACCTTACTAGATTCCTGTGGTTGGGTAACTGTTATAACCAAGTCATCCGCAAAAGCACGTACTCTGTATTCTTGCTGCCTAATCCTGATTCCCTGTAGGTCCCCCGAACCCCGTATTTTATTCAAGAGTAGTTCCAAGGTTATGATAAACAGTAGTGGGGATAAGGGACAACCCTGCCTTGTACCTCTCTCAATATTAAATGAGTCGGTTAGACTCCCATTAATTATAATTTGGGCTGTTTGTTCCTGATATATTGCTTTAATTGATTTTAGAAAGTGCTCTCCTATTTGCATTTTTTGCAATATTTTCAGCAGGAATTTCCAATTCCAATTCACTCGATCAGCATCTAAAACTATAACTGCAGCAGGGATTTGGTTATTCTTCCCCAGGTATTCTAATGTATTGAGAATTAATCTTACGTTAGTACTCATTTGTCTCCCTTGAATAAAACCTGTTTAATCATTATGAATCAATTGCTGAATAACCAACATTAACCTGTTCGCTAGTATTTTAGTGAAAATTTTGTAATCTATATTAAGTAGTGATATGGGTCTATAATTTTTTGGTTGAGTAAGATCTTGATCTTCTTTGGGTATCAAAGATATAAAGGCTGTCTTCCAAGATGGGGGAACATTTCCTTCCACTTGGATCTTATTAAATAATTCCTTAAGCGGTTCTACCATTTCTAATTGCAAATTTTTGTAATAGACCGCTGTCAAGCCATCTGTACCCGGTGCTTTCCCTGCTTTTAGCTGTTTAATTACCTGAAGAATTTCCCCCGAAGTTATTGGTTGGTTTAGTCTTTCTCTCTGCTCGTCTTTAACTATAAGTATTTTTTCTTTATCCAGGTATCTATGTATATCTAAACTTTGGATTTTATCATTCGTGTACAATCCTATAAAGAATTCGCAGAAAGCCCTTTGAATCTCCTCCTGTTGGTACACTTCCTTCCCTTTAAAACGTAACTTCAATATATTACGATACTTCTGTTTTTTCCTGATCAGGTATGCTAGCCATCTACCAGATTTATTTGCATTGCAGAAAGTGTTGTGTTTTGCATATAGCAAATTAGTAGCCACTTGATCTGACATCAACATATTAAACTGCTCTTTTAATAATATGATTGCTTCTTTAATCTTTTTATCTCCTGGTTTTAAGATTAGCTCCTGCTCTGCCTAATTTCATTTTCAAGTTGAGTTCTCTTTTCTCCCTGTTTGCATCTATGTAGTCTATTCATATTTATCAGAACTCCTCTCATATATGCTTTACTTGCATCCCATACCATTTCCATAGATGTACCCTTATTCATGTTAAAAACAAAATATTCTTTTAAAAACTCTTTACATTCATTAATATTTTTCTCATATCTAAATAAGTTTTCATTTAGTCTCCAAGATCTTCTTGCTCGAATCCCAGCCCCCAACTCCATCCAAACCGGATTGTGATCTGATAAGGCTCTGGAGCATATCTTCGTCTTTTTTACCCTAAAAAGCAAATTATTGGTTATTAATATGAAGTCAATCCTGGAAAAGGATTGATGTCTATCAGAAAAAAAGGTAAAGTCATATTCTTCTGGGTTCCTTTCTCGCCAGATATCTCTCAATTCAAAATCCTCTATCATGTCGAAGAAGGAGTTAGGTAATTTTGCTCGCGTTTGGGTATTTTGGCAGAGAGCCTTCTTATCTTTCTTGGTATCCATAACGCCATTCCAATCACCCAATAATCTGCAGGATCTATAGTCCCAATGTTTTAGATTTTAGATTTTAGATTTTATTTAGCATTTATAGGCCGCCCTTTTCCCTGAGGGGACTCAGGGCGGCTTACAATAGTTAGGGAAGGGGAGTGAAAGACAAAATACAAAAGAAAATGTGAAATAACTAAAAAGTACTAAAACACAACATTCACTCAGTATTCGGGAGGGGCAAGAGAATTTATCCCCAGGCCTGACGGGCTAGCCAGATCTTGAGGGCTGTACGGAAGGCCTGGACTGTGGTCAGGGTACGAATCTCCACGGGGAGATTGTTCCATAGCGTCGGAGCAGCAACTGAGAAGGCTCTCCTCCGGGTGGTCGCCAGTCGGCACTGACTGGCGGATGGAATACGGAGGAGGCCCGCTCTATGCGATCTGATGGGACGCAGGGAGGTTATTGGCAGAAGGCGGTCTCTCAGATAGTCAGATCCACTACCATGGAGCGCTTTATGGGTGGTAAGTAAGACCTTGAATTGCACCCGGAGATCTACAGGCAGCCAGCGCAGCTCGCGGAGGATAGGTGTTATGTGGGCGAACCGAGGTGCGCCCACAATCACTCGCGCGGCCGCGTTCTGTATTAGCTGAAGTCTCCGGGTGCTCTTCAAGGGCAGCCCCATGTAGAGCACATTGCAGTAATCCAGCTTAGAGATCACAAGGGCTCGAGTGACTGTCGTGAGAGCCTCCCGATTCAGGTAGGGCCACAACTGGCGCACCAGGCGAACCTGGGCAAATGCCCCCCTGGTCACAGCTGATAGATGGTGATCAAAACTCAGCTGTGGGTCCAGGAGGACTCCCAAGTTGCGGACCCTATCTGAGGGGTATAAGTTTTGTCCCCCCAGCCTGATTGATGGTACGGTGGTCAAATTATTGGGAGGAAAACACAACAGCCACTCGGTCTTGTCTGGGTTGAGCACCAGTTTGTTCGCTCTCATCCAGTCTTTAACAGCTTCCAGACCCTGGTTCAATGTACTAATTTAGCGTGAAGCATTTTATAAAATTTATCTTGTTGTTGATTAGGAGCATATATTCCCAATAGCAGTGTCTTTTTCCCTTCTAATACCAAATCTATTGCAATATATCTTCCATGGGAATCTGCTTCAATTAATTCAGCTTTCAGATCATTCCTTAAATTAATGACTATACCATTTTTCTTCTCTGTGGCAGAAGCTATAAAATGTTGTCCAAGTCTTGTATTGATCAGGTATTTTTGATCAGTTAATCTAATATGAGTTTCTTGCAAGCAAATTATATCATTCTTGAATTCTTTAAGATAGTGGTTTATTTTCTTCCTTTTCTGTGGGGAGTTTAAACCATTGATGTTCCAAGTTAGAAACTTAGTTGTCATCTTTAGCTCCCTGAAGCTTTTTAAGAGCCATCTGAACATCTTGGAATTTAATCTTTGGCCTGGCTCCTCCCACTGCTTCTGAAGTAACACCTGTAGGCTCTTGAACGGTGGCTTGTGCTTGTTGCTTTGTCCATTCGCCTAGTAACCACGCGGGTTTGTCTTTGTCCCTTAGCTTCTTGTACCTCTGAGAGAACAAGTTGGTCCGCCCTTGTTAATGCTTGAGTGGTTTGCTGTCTATCATATCTTTCTTGCTCTCTTTCTCTGGATCTAGAGGGGGGGGGTGTCCAACCTTCAGTATGTTGCTGTAGAAATCTTGGGCCTTCCATACTGAATTGAGGCAATATCTTTGTCCAAGATAGCTGAATGCAATGCCGGCTGGCGTGTCCCATCTAAACTGTATCTGGTGATTTTTAAGCTCTTTGACTAAAAAGGCATAGTCTTTCCTATATCTCAACATTTTAGGTGGAATCTCCTTCAATACAGTCACTTCCTGACCCCCAATTTGAAGCTTAGTTTTGTAGGACTCCTGTAATATTGTATTCCTCATATCTCTAGTAGCAAAATACACCACAATATCTCTTGGTAGTTGCTTTTGTCTTGCCAGCCAGGAGTTAATGCGATAAACCTTTTCGATTTGCCAGTCAAAATTCTCTCCTGGCCTTCCCATCATCATGTCAAAGGCTTCAGAGAGAGTCTGTTTCAGGTTCTCTTATGTTTTCTCCAGGAGGCCCCTTATCCTTAAGGCAAATTCCATTTGTCTATACTGTAACATTATGATTTCATTTTCTGCATCACTGACCTTTTGCTGGACCACATCCATCTTCATTACCAAGTTCATATTAGAGTCATTAAGATCTTCTAGCCTTTCTTCAAGTCGAATGTGTAGCCTGATAGGGAGTTCAAAGCCATCAGGAAATCCCCTCTAACCATTTGATTACATGTCATAAGCTCTTCAGACATCTGTTTGTTAGCAGCAGATATCTCTTCCTTGATTTTTACTTCCATCGTATCAGAATGATTTTTTAAAGCATCAATTAATTCTTTCTGCAAGATTTCTCTTGTCAAGGGCTCCCCTGCAGAAGTAGAAGGAAGTAATGACTGTAATTTAGTAGAGGGCGCTGGTGAGCTCCCGGCACTTTTCGATGTGGGGGAGGAGGGGAAAATTTTTGCTTAGAAGCCATCTCAGGTTTAATCTTCTTTACTCAATTAAAAAAGTCCAGGCAGTCCAATTATACAGCAGTTGCTATTTAGTTTGATAATAAATCACTTCTAGGCTTCGCAAGAATGCTATCAGAGTCTTGCCCCTCCTACACAGCTCCTACACAGCTCCTACACAGCTTGGCGCCATTTTGTAAATCTTTCAGCAAGTAATTATCAGAAGGAATTCTTTACAAATGGAGCTAAGGATTTATACATACAATTAGGAGTTCACAGGTATTGGTTCAGCTCGACTTGAAATCCACAGTAAATCATTCATTGTGCTGAGGATGAGTGAAGACCTTCATTCTACAGCAAAAGGCAGAATAAATCCTGGCGCGGAGCTGCTATGCTGCTGGTGCCCCCCCTTCCAGATTTTAGGCTGAGAGGATTAGTTAGAGGGCTTCCCAAGCACAGCTTCTCACCTCCCCCTTCTAAGCCCGAAGGGGAGATAAACAAACTGCTAAACAGTTTGATGGATTGCTGTTTAAACAGTTTAATGACGCCAAGTTTCGAGCGCTGTTAGAAATAACAACTCCCTGTCAGCCCCCACCCACCGGAAGTCCTATCCTAAAAAAAAATTGTATTCAACATTCGCTTCTTCACAAAATTGTTTTAAAGTAGCCACAAAAACGGTAAAATGACTAAAATACAAATAAATTGCAGTTATTATTATTTCTACATAAATTGGCATGGCACATGACGCCGTGTTGATTGCATTTGACAAAATATGTGCATTACAACCTATTCCTAGTATTTTCTTTTGGAGTAAATCTTGTAGTTTTACATACACATTATTTACGCCTTTGCGTCTTTGCCCACCAAAATGTGTGTTTGTATTCTCAGCTGTTAGTGCAACAACTTTGGATTTCAAATTGTTTTCATTTATTACTCTGTATAGATGGTTTGACAAAATTTCAGCAGTTTCACCCTCAATGGATTCTAAATTTAAAATTTTTACTTGAATCCCTTTGGTAAATTAAAATATCTTACTAGTATTGGTTTCATTATGATTTGATGCATCAGATAAAACCATTACAAATGCTGCAATTTTCAAGTCTGCTGTAAGTATTTTATCACAGTAATTTTTAAATACTGATTTAATAATAGCCTCGCATTTTGTCCTGGTACATGAAAATTTAGCATTGTGAAACTTTTTCAATAATTTAGTTGTACAATCCATACTACAAAAACTTTTATTGTGAATTATGGTATGAAATGCAAATGTTTCCTCCATTGCAGCTAACTGTTTTTCATCTGCAGAATAATTTGAAGTTTTTAAAAAACCTGTTACTTTACGACTGGAAGCTGATCATCTAATGATTGCTTATGTTTGTTGGTGGACAAGTGTTTCGTTATAGCTGCTCTGCCCCAACTGCAATACAAAATTCTCCTCTGCAAATATTGCAGAAAAAAATGGCATCTTTCTTTGATATGAGGAATGGAAGATTTAGGCTTTTACATAATTTATATTTTTTAAAAACCAACATAAAATAGTATGTGTGTGACATAGACCTCCACAGTGGACTTTGAATTGGAATGTGTGGTGAATTAGACACCTTATTTCATACCTCAAGTTCTTCCTTTCTATGATGCTTTTTGAGTTTGTTCCTATTTGGAACATTAACAAACAAAGAACATCAGCAGGGAGGGAGGGATGAATAGGTGGTAGGTAGGTAGTTGAAGTGATAATAGATAGATAGACACAGACAGACAGACAGACAGACAGACAGACAGACAGACAGACAGATAGAGACAGACAGACAGACAGACAGACAGACAGACAGACAGACAGACAGACAGATAGGAGCTGTTAGATTAGATGGTTTAAGATAGGTGCTTACTCCCTTTCTAAGGCATCCTCTTGAGATTTAATGTTCTTGCAAACATTAAACCATTCCCAGTCGAATCAAGCAATTGCTTTGCAACTTAGTTCTGTTTAAATCTGTGCATTTATTCTTCCAACCATCAGCAAGTTGAAGACTCAGTGAGGTTGGTTTATCTGGAGGCTGTTTATCTTTTTCTATGCTAGTACCGACAAACCTCTTTAAAGCTTATACTTTCTTTCTAAAATGCCTATGTGATAGACTCTGATTTATATAATGTTGATAAGAACCCAAAACAATTGAAATCTACTAAAGAAATATTTCAGACATTGTCACAACTGCTAATATCTGCATTTCATGTTTTTTTTTAACTTTAAAATTCACTCTCCATTTTGTCTTCCTACCT
Organism: Thamnophis sirtalis; assembly: GCF_051295495.1. Classification (NCBI taxonomy): domain Eukaryota; kingdom Metazoa; phylum Chordata; class Lepidosauria; order Squamata; family Natricidae; genus Thamnophis; species Thamnophis sirtalis. Next base: position 54,048,729 of record NW_028261388.1, read on the forward strand.
CTTATTCAAATGTGTTTAAATACAGTACAGTACTTTTTTAAAAACTTGGAACTTTTCTGTGGTTATTTGAATTTTAGGCATTCAGTCTGCTCTGCCACTGACCAGTATAAAGGCTGTAGCAAAATTAACAAAACATGTTTGCATAGTTCTCCCTACTGTCTTGAAACCCTGCACAGTCAGGGGCTTTCATCATACGGAAAGAACCTTAGGAGTGTATAAATGGTACAACAGGTGGGCTAGTATCCTATCCACTAACTTATAAATTTATCATTTGTTTTTAAACATGCAATACACATTCTGCTTCTTGATGACTTCAGCCTTTTCTCTTTTCCTTTAAAAATCAAGTATCTAAACTTTACAGTTGCAAAAGTAGCTTGAAAATAGGATAGGATGCTTCTTTATACTGATACTAAGCCATTATTTTTGGCTACATCTTTTTACCATCCAAACCAGGCCACAATTCTAGTTAAGGGAGCACAATTTAGTAACAATTATTTGTCTGAAGCTAGCTTGATATAATCCAAATTTGCACTATTAAAGAGAAACACAAAGCTATCCTTAGAGAATGACTACAGCAATTAGCAAAACATGAATTAAGCTGGGAAAGGAAGAAAGTATTGGAAAGAAATTGATGACAGTGATCTCACTTTGCCTCTATTTTGTATGTATGAGAGAAGGAACAGAAAACTCTGTAGGCTTCCAAGATTTTATTACTATTTTTTTTAAAAAGAATTCCAGAATTTATTTTGAAGTCTGTTTCCTGATCTAGCCTACCTCAAAGCTTTGTAGGGCTAACAATTACTCACTAGGTTATGATTAAAATTAATACTCTAGGAAATTATGCAGGAATGTCTGCAAAGCAAAAATATTCCCATATTGATTTGTACTTCTTCTGTATGTGTATTCAGTTATTTTGAAAATAAAGGAACAAGAAAAAAGAATTGCCTTCTCTCACCCTATATTCAGGAGGTTTTTTGTTTGTGCATGTAATGGGGACAGGGTGATTTTAAAATTTGTGTTTTGTTTGTTTTAATCAGAATAGGTTAACCATTGCAAAAAAATACAGGGATGAAGATTGTTAATGGGAGAATTTAAAATCAAGTTTATTGATTAGAATGCACTTGTTGGTGGGTTAGTTGATGTAGAAGGATATGGAGGATAATCATGAAAAAGAAATGCACGATCACTTAAGTAAATGTCAACTTTAGCCCTAGAAAGAATGAGAGGGTGAGAAAAAAACTCAAGATAATCCTGCCTTGATTCTGTATGATGTAAGAGGGGGCTGGGAAAAACTCTGTTGTTTTAATTGTACAGCATTTGGGTGGAGTTGTACAAATCCTATTATTGTTTGTTCCCTGATCAAAGGGCTGACACCTAAGCAAGGTTAATGTTAAGTTCCTGAGTCCATTTGCCACTTATCTCTATTCTGTTGATGCAAGGAGGCAAGGGCTGCCTAACACTAGTAAATTTTTCCAGTCCAACCTGGAGGAATTGACTATTGGATCAGAATTCATGCAAACTATATGCTCTGCCACTGAATGTTGTCCTTTCCCAGTGTTGACTGATGCTACTGAGCTTGGAATTGGGTGCAGTTAAATGTCAAACTGTCATGAAATTGGAGACAAAACATCAGTGACTGCAAAGCTTTGATCTTACTAACAGGAAAAAAATTACAGAAAATGTACAAGCTGACTGTATGTACATTTGCCTAACATATAGATGGATTGCAGGGTTTAGCATTTCTTGGCATGCAATCGAGGCCATGCAATTGAGGCTAATTTTATCTATCTAACTAATAACCTGAGCTTTAAAAATAATTGGATTGTGTATTGTACAAAGGTGGTAAAACACAAATGTTCAGATATTTTAAAATTCACCTTTTTAACAAGGAACTGGGAAAATGTAAAACAACAACAATCAGTTGTAGAATATATGTCCAGTCAAGTACTAAACCAAAAGATATATCTGATTTTGTCTCATTTTCCAGCAGTGATGATCATCTCCTGTTAACAGTTATCATTTATTTTCTTATAAATAGTCAACTGGCATTATAATGTTTGAAGAGAAGCGTTATAGGATATATCAGCTTTTCCTATTCCAAATTTTGTTGTTATTAGTCCTCAAGAAGCTGGAAGGTTCCCTATTTGTTGCACTTTATTGTGAGAGTAAACTGAAGCTATATTTGGCAAATCTAGATTTAATGTGACACAACTCATTTAATTTTTAACAATTATAGATTTAAAATTTACTTTTGAATTTTCAAGGGTAAAACTTTTCAAGAGATAAGTAGGTAAGAACTATCATAGGTCACAAATTGTAAATTGTTTTGATCCATTTGAGAGAAATCACAGAACAGGAGCAGAAACAACAAAAAAAGCTGTTCTGTGCATATAGTTCAAACAGAATTTCAGCATGTTGCAAAAATAAAGAATAACTTATATCTGCTTGTTAATCTTTACATATTCATGACTAATTATTTTCATTGACTTAATAGCGAAAAAATAAGGTAGCTTAAAAAAGAAAGGCAACAACCAAACACATACACACACATGTGCATACAAACACAAAACCTCCAAACCCTATAATTCAAGATCCTGTACAGAACTAGTTTTTATATGTTTATGGTTGTCCTATGTGATCCATATGTTCTTTTCTTGAAAGAAAGAGCTGTATCTGAAATATTGCTAGCAAAGAAAAAAGGAGGGGCATTTCTTCTATATGTAAGAGAAACGCACACATTTAAAGGGCTGCCCATCTCACAAAAAGTGACTCTGGGTGGCTTACAACAAAATGGAAATAGACTAATTTTCCAAATGGCACAGTGTAATTAAGTTGAGTTATGAAAGTGCTTGAGCAACAATTTACAAAACGGTTTGCATAAGCATTTATGCAGAAAAAAAATATGTTTGATGCATACATAAGTATTTCTTCTAGAAGCTGAAGTTATGTATCAGACAAATATTAACACTGATAAAACCCAAAGAGAATTATATTGCATATTAATTTTACATCATTAGTTATGTTCACAACAATTTATAAAGAATACATTTGGGAAATATTTATCCTTGAGCAGCTAATAATCTAATTACTTGTATTTTTTACAAGTATTTTATGTAATTATTCATAGGGTTAAATACTTGCTCTTAGTCTGAAACAAAATTATTGACAGAAAACCAAATAGAGGCTCTGATCTGAAACTTGGCACAAACAAAACCTGTCATTTCTAATACCTAGAAAATATTCACATATCAAGAAGTAGAGAATGAAAGCTGCAGCTCAAGGATGTATATATACAAATGGCAAGATGGCTGTGCAAGATGAAAAATATGTATCAGAGAGAATTCAAGTGGCCAAAAATACCCATCATCACCAGTATACATTGATAGGCATGCATGGGTTTTAAGTTGCTGCCTCACACTCTGTACATAGTCTTGGAGAACTTTTGTTTGTTACTTTACATGTGAAAAGCCCAATATTTAAACTGCTAAAGCATGAAATATTTATTTCTGTTTTAAATCAATATTTTGACGTAACCATCAGGTTCTGTGGAACACCATAGCTTCACAAGGGAAAAGAAACACATATTTTGAATGATCTATTATGTTAAGTCCTCGACTTGTGACCGGGCCTAAGTCCTTGACTTATGACAGGCTGCAAGTCCTCGACTTATGATTAACAGCTGGCAATTCCTCAGCCACGCCTGATGGGCTAAGGCAGCTAGCCGAGCACGGGCTGTTTGCACCTTTTCCATTGATCGCCCTGCTTGACAGCTTGTGTATAAATAGCTGGGAAGCAGGGTGAGGTGCTGAACTCTGTACATAGTTATTCTAGTTGCTGTTCTGTTGCAATAAAAGCTGTTCTACTTACCTCAGCCATTCCACGTCTCTTCAATCAGTCCAGTCTTCAATACTGACGACGAGGATGCTGAAGGTTTTCTGCTAGAACACTAAAGGAGAAGGGAAACGATTAATTCCTCTTCTCTTCACGGGAAAAAAAAATTTTTTGCCTCAGCACTGCTGATTGCTATGGCTTCGCTGCCTCAGTCCGTGCCTTTCGGCTCACCAAACAAATCGTGGGCCATGTTCCTCAAGCGATTTCAGTGTTTCCTGATTGCGAATAATAATCATCTACTACCAGATGACCGAAAATGCAGTTTTTTTCTCAGTTTGTGTGGACCTGAGATGTTTAATACTGCTAGGGCTCTAGCCTCACCCCTGCTGGTGCACGAATTGAATTGGGACACTCTCATTGCCAAGCTCAAGAATCACTATGCTCAGACGCCCTCTCGTATAGCTCACCGCTATGCATTCCGGCAATGCATCCAAAAAGACTCCGAGACCTTAAGCCAATTCTTACAGTCTCTCCAAACAGTGGTCATGAGTATGAGTTTATCGATTTGGATGACTCCCTGGTCAAACAATTTGTGTGTGGGGTCCGCGATGTCCGCCTCAAGCGGAGGTTGCTAGCCCGCACCAATATTACCTTACAGCAGGCGGTGGATAAAGCCAGAGCCGACGAGCTGTCAGATAGATCTATGGTCAAAATTCAATGGAGCCAGCAGCTGCTCGCACCCCCCCACAAAGAACCTTCCTCATCAATGAGTTGGCTTCCTTGGATGAACTCGACGAGGACCAGGTTGACCACCTCTGGGCTCAACCGAGAAGACCACAACCACCTGCTTCCGCCCATTCCCCAGTGATGGCTTGCATAGGTTGCGGTGGCAATCACGCCCGCACAGCTTGCCCTTCTACAGCAGCCACCTGCCGCCGCTGTAATAAAAAGGGCCACCTAGCTCATGTCTGCCGCGCTGTGTTGCAACCAGCACCTCAACCTGAGTACCGACCGATGCCTCCATGCCAGCAACATTGGCAGCAGACCCAGAGGGATGACTGCTATGCCATCAGCAAGAAGCCACCAGAGGGCCCTGCTGCATCGATCAGCAAGGCTGTGGCTGACGCAAAGAAAATCACTCTGTACATTCTAGTTGCTATTCCGTTGCAATAAAAGCTGTTCTACTTACCTCAGCTGTTCCATGTCTTTTCAATCAGTCCAGTCTTCAATAGATTATAAATGAAAAGTTTTTTTTAAAAGCTGAGAACACCTCCATGTGGAGACTATTGGCAGTAGTCAAGAACCCAGCTGATTTATTTCTGGCAGTTCTTCAGAGTGTTTGAAATTGTATTTATAGTCTCTTTATTTGTCTATGCTGAATTTCTGTACTTAAGCCAATCACCTATTGGCAGGAATCACCTTTCCATTTCCTAGTTCCATTCAGCATTTTCTCCATCTTAGAGAAGGGATCAGCTGCTTCAGCTTCTTAAGGAGGTAATATTATTTTCACAGCTCTTTAAAATACAAAAAAGGTAGTACCACATTCCCCCTCCCAATTATCACCACTTCAATTTTTTGAGACATTACCAAACAAATGTATACAATAGGAAATGGGAAAAAAGCACTGACCCAACATTATTTCTTCACTTTCCTGTTGATTGGGTAATAGTGACTGAATGGGTCATCATGTTTTCAATATTTTGAGGATCAACAACAGACAACTGCTCAGTTTTAAACTTCTTCTGGGGAATAGAAATAATGGTAAAATTGAGGTAGGTGAGTTATCTTTCCCTATCAGCAAAATGGTGTACTTTTCAGTCTTAAATATTTTAAGATGAAATTGATTACAGTAAATGGACATCTCCTCCTATAGTTTAAAATTCTTCCTAATCAGGAATTATAGATTCATACAATTTACTGCAGCAATCATTCAATCAGATATATCATGTGAATGTAACCAGTAGGTCATGTGATTCCAAAAAACTGGATAAAATAAACCACAATTTAACATATGGTATAAACGCAGGACATTTTGTTTACTGTAATTACTATGGATAAATATGTCAGGTAAGCACAGCCCAGTAGTCTTTTGATTATTGCGTAATCTGTCAAAATTCATTATGTAAGCAATAGGAACTATTTGTGAATAATAATTATAATAAAGTCAGGTAAGAAGCTATTATTACAAAGCTCCTTCCTTTCCTTTGGTACTTTGGTACTAATAGTTGCATTGTGCTATATTATTTTGAATTAGTACAGTGCAAAGTAAACTTGTACATATACAAATGTATGAGTGATTTTTAAATCTTCCCAAGGCTGTAGGAGAGACATTTTCTTGCTGCTGAGTATCTTTGAATCGGTTCTGTCCCTAGTCTAGTGCTTAATCCTACCAAATCAAAATAAGAACTTGCTAAGTTTCGATCATTCAAAATACTGCACTGCCATCTTAAAAAATATTTAATGGTGTAATGTTTTCATAAATAGCCTTCAAAGATGATTTCTGAAGTTGAAATTTTAAGGACAGAATAGTTTAAAAAGTGAGATAAAGTATAACTGACTTGGAGAGATGTTTCCCTGTTCTATAAAAGAGACAGTACTGTTTCTGCAATTTAATCTTTTCAAGTAGCCACTAACCTTCTGAAAATTAAAACAATAGAGCATAAGAAATCACACTAATTTAATAATTAATTTAATGTATTCAGTTTACACACAGTTTGACTCCAAATGATTCTAGATTTTCTTCATGTAAATATGAGGAGTTTACAAATGTTAAGACTATTTGTGTAAATATTATGTATATTAAACTGATTTTTAACTCCTTGGAATGCAGGGTATTTCCAGAAAAATATTGCATATGCATTTTGGAAATTGTGTGTTGGAATTTTGTGAATAACAGTAAGTTTATTTTTGAATTTATTTTTCACTGTGGTTTACTGATTCTTGGAATGAATCTATTATGTTGCTGGGCTTAGGTAGACGGCTGTTTTAGGGGCATATACAAAATCTGTGCTTAATTCATTCTCCTCTTTTGATACTAATTGTTTGCCATGGGATTTTGAATGGGTGAATAAATAGCATCGTCTTGGCAACTCAAAAAGACCACAATATACCTTTTCTACTCTCATCCCTATTACATGCAGTTTTTGGATTTTGGATTTAGCATGTCATTCAGGACTATCTCTATTCCTTTCAAGCATGTGCTATAAAAATCTGAAAGTTACCACTTGGACATTGCTAGATTTAACTTTGCCATAATGGCTATGGCTATGATTTCTTCTTAGCTTATTCATTCTCCTGCTTGGTACAACTTCACACTTAACCTTGATTTTTAAAAGTCTTCTTAAGACTATGCCATATAGTGTTATATATTTCAGGTATTATGAGGAATAACTACCTCCTTGAACTGGAATATATTTAGGAATTAGTAAAATGAGTAATATAAAAACAGAGTAATATGGTTATTAAAGTTGATAGCTGCATCATATTACACAAATGAGTTTACATATATTTTTCAAGGATAATCCCATGTATAATGTGACAATGTTTGCATATCACACTTACCCATGGTTATCTAAAAGTTGAATCATGTCAATTTGACCAGATTTTGTTAATCTGAGACGTTCATTGCTCATCCAAGCAACTTTGTCAGTCAGAGTAAAATTAGTTAGAGAGTCAGAGATTAATTGGAATATACCAACTCTTGTGACACCAACATCAGGGGTTTCTCCCCAAAATATTTTGCAATATGTCAATGAAGACTCAATCATCCAGGCCAAAGGTGTCATCTGACTGACGAAATTGCTTGGATAAGCAATGAAATGTCTCAAATTAACAAAGTTTGGTCCACTTGCCATGATTCAACTTTTAGACAGCATTGGCCTGGATGACTGAGTCTTCATTGACATATCATCCATGATTAAGCAAACCATGGGATACATTAGTCCAACTGTTCAGCTTTCTATGACAATAAACTATAAACTAACTACATAGACAGACTTGATACAAGTTATTAGGTTATTCTGTGATTGTTTTATTTGCTCTGAATATTGCAAGCAAAATGTTTAAGAGTGCCAAATACTGCTTTCAATGTTTTCAATATTGCTGTGCTGTATAGTAGCATAGATCTGAACTGATTGAAAGAAACTATTAACCAATAGTATGAAAAAGAGATGGAATGGTAAACATTTGGTTCTGGAAGTTATCAATACTCTATGGTTCACCCCTTTCTGAAACAGCCATACCTTGATCCAATGGTGTTGGATAACTTTTGTTCCAGCTCCAACCCTCATTTTCTAAGAAAAGGTTGTTTAGCTGGTACCAGTAGATACCAGCTTGCATCCTAAAGAAAGTGAATTATTTAGAACTTTTCACTTTGGATTAAGACTTGGGTATGAGATGGAAATAACATTGTTTTATCTCTTTGTGACCTATGTTGATATTTGGATGGAGGTATACTGATGATACCCTATTGTACATTTCCAACTTGAGTCTTGAGGAAGAAGTTGTCAGAGACAGGACAGACTGAAGTTAAACTCGAGTTAGTTCTATTTCTCCACCAGAGTTTTTCCTTGATGGGCAAGAGTACCCATCATAGAATAGGTTTATGACTTGGTTCTTTCTGAACTCATAGTATCTGCTAGAACAGCAGGTAGAACCTGTAGCCAGAGGAGCCCGTGTCCAGGTTCAGCTGTTGTACCAGTTGCAAGCTTACCTAGGGCAGGAGGACATAGCTATATTAATTGTGGACTGGATTTATCTACAGTAATATGCTTTAAACAATTAATCTAAAATGCAGTAGTCTATACATTCCACTGGTATTGGGAGCATATAACATTGGTTTTAGGGCTATTGCACTGGTTGCTGACTATGATGTTGGTTTTAAACTTCAAAGTCGGGTTTGGCATCTGGATACCTGCAGAACTGCCTACTTTAACCAGTACCAACCTCACTGATGTCTTCCCTTTACTATAATGCAGGATAGGAAACAAACTTCACCAGAAATAATGGAACTATTTTACTGATATAGGTTATAGTAACAGAATCATGAAAGCCTGACATATTTTTCTTTCCTTGCTTCTTATATCAAGGAAAGTCAAAGCTTGGGGAAGCTTGGGTGGACGGTCTTACACTGGACCCAATTACTGGGTTCATCCAATTGATGTGCGCCCTATTTAGTGATGTGGCCCAACATGTGGATGCAGAAGAACAGATCCAGGGATTGCGACAGTCTGGTCGTCCCATGAAGGAGTTAGTTTGGGAGTTCCGGAGAATAGCTGGAAAACTATGATACTGGCCAGAAAGACTCTTGGTCTAAATGTTCAAAAATGCCTTATATCCCAAACTGAGGGAAGCTTGCATCATAAGAGGGGTGCCAGAACATATCCAAGATTGGTACACCACTTCAATCATACTGGACCATGAGGTTAACCCTCATCGGAAGCCTGCTGCCGGAACCCTTGCTAGGAAACCTTTGACCTGCCGAAAGCAGACACAGAGAGCTGAGAAGCCTCCACCACCCCCACATCCCTTGAGGTTCCCAATAAAATGCTACTGATGCGGTCAGTTTGGCCACAGAGCATCAGAATGCCTGACATAGGGTCATTTTAAATTTCTTTCTAATGCCTTCTTGCTTTCCCAGGAGTTTTCTTCTCCAAAGTGATCTTTATCATTTCTCTGCAGTTGATAAGAACAATTTAAGAAAAACTGCTGCAAATCCCACTTTTTGGGAAGTTCAGGAAGATGAAGCTAGAACGGAGTGGAGCAACTGCCTGGTAGAGGTCATTTGCTTGCTGAGGAACCTGTGAAAGACAGGTTGAGCTTATTATGGTGCCATATTGCTTTTTTCCTGGTGGATTTGACTGATTGCTGCTTTTATTATTAGCAAGTGTCAAGTTCCTGTATGTTTTAAATGTTATCATGGATGTTTTAAATTGTTCTATTTATAAGCTTGTTCTATTTGTCAGCTGCTCAGAGTTGTTTTGATTACAACAGGGTAGAAATGTCTTTAATAAAAAAATAAACAAGTGGATTTTTCAAAGCCGTTTGTACTGTCAGTTCCAGGTCAACAAACCAATATCCATTTTGTACAACTTTAATTATTATTTTATGTAACAAGGAACCCTGAGACGTGTACTGATAAGTATCTGTTTCTGTACTATCCTTAGATAAGCAGCAGTTCAACTGCCTCCCAAGCAATTCCCAAGCTATGATAAAGGAATTGACTGTTAATCTGGCTTTCATGACTCTGTCTTAAAGGATAACACATATAATTCACAACACATATCATCACAAATAATCACATTTAGTTCAAGAAGCTGGACAAACTCAGCCATTATGGTGAGTTTAATTCTTAGTATGCTACAAAACTTGAAAAAAGTAGCTTAATTGAAGGCCAGTTATTGTGTGAACATAACCGGTGGTTTTATAAATCCAAAGGAAAAGTATATTTAAAAATAAAATAAAATAGAAAAGCTTTCACACACCAAAGCACTGATAATCCTGAAACTTGCTGATAGAAGCAACTGTGAACTGTAAACGTCTGCATGGTCAAGACAAGATGTTACTATGGCAACGTTGGACAGAAGGAAAAAAAATAAAAGGTGTGTGGTCAGTGGTGGATGACATATAGGCCCCAGCAAAGAACAAAGGGATAGTAAAACAGAGAGATTCTACACGTACCTATGGATGGATTCACTTTACATGTTCCTGATAACTCTGTCATTCCAAATGGCAAGGCTTTGTTAAGATACTACCACCTTGGGAGAAATGAAATATATCATTCTTATAGGACATTGTGACCATTTTCCCACATAACCCCTTTAATTGTAAGTCCTTTTGCCAGGTTAATTGCATTATTGCACCACTTTTGGGGACAGGAACCATAGCTGGAAACTCCCCATCCCAAGATCATGACCTAGTTAGCTTCTTCCTCTATTTTCTAAAAGCAAGAATAAAATAGAAAGGTCAAGCATCTAATTATGTTGGTGTTACACTCTGTTTTAGTCCTTGGGGGCTGAAAATAATGAAGAAAAAAACCCCCACTGCTTACTCTAACATTACATGAGTACCAGGAAACACTTATATATGTAACTATTCTCTGATCGACAGCAGGATAACAGTGGAAACTGCAAAGTAGTTTTGATTCTCCCCTTGCCTAGGAGATGGAGACTATGAGTGGTAACCCAAGAGAAGTAGCCAATTCAACTGAGAAATGGAAGAAAATACAAATGTTTATTAAGTGTTTTATTTTTTATAGAAGAAATAGAACTCGACACAGTTGTTGGAAATACTCACAAATGTGAAACCATTGTTTGATTAAATATGATTTATTGAACAAACAATAATGAAATGGATAGAACTTGTGACGTCATAACATGGTTTGCTTAGCATACTGAATGAACCTAGCCATTCTTTGATTAACATAGAGCTGTTTCTGCAGACATTCCAGAGAGTTTAGCCTAGTTCAAATTATGGCTACTTACATGAAATGTTGGGGAAACCACAGAACTCCAGTCTCCAGTGAATTGTACTGGTTTCTAATATGGTACTGAATTCAGTTTAATGTGCAAGAGCTGACATTTAGAGTTTGAACGGTTTCAGGGCAAGTTATCTGAAGAATATTTCATTCTACAATGAAGTGAAAAATAAATAAATAAGCAAGCAAGCAAACAAACAAACAAATAAATATCTTTACACCAAGGCTATGGCTACCAGATGTGGGTTGTAATCTGCATAGTCAAGAGATACAGAAAATCCTAACTCTTTCATATTCCTGAATATTTGCTCTCTAGGTCTGATAACTCTAGTCAAGACCTTAAGAGTTCTTCTTAAATCATTGCTATTAAAATACATTAGGTATCTACTAAAATCAGAAGCATTTTTGGTGGTCCCTACAACTTTTCAGTTGAAATTTCATTCCATTGTCTGGGAAAATGTTGCTAAATATATTTTTCTACTGTTGTTTTTATCAATGAGAGAGATAGTAGACACCAGCATCTGAATGCATAAAATTTTAAGCTTATAAATTAAACCTTTGTCTTCAAGATTGTATCTGATTGACACTATATTTTATACTGGTAGTGGCATGTTCACACTAAATGCAATGTTATTTGGAATCCAGTAATAGTTCTGGAAATTTGTCCGAAGAAGATTTTTTTAAACATTTTTTTTCTCATTTCTTTGAAGTTGCATTTTGGAAGGATTCGCAACTATGGGAAGAATTATAACTGTATACAGTCTTTGAACATTCCTGAATAAGTTTTTGGATAATCACAGCAGAGGAACTGGATTTTTACTTGGGCTCATTCAACTTCAGCATCATCATTAAGACTACCAAGATTTTAAGAACATATCCAAGCTATCAGTGTTTGCTTAGTTAACCTTAAACATCTAAGCTTTCTCTTCAGACCTTAAATCTCTTTTGTATAATGGATACACATACATTGTATTCATATGTCTTCTGCAAGAATGAAGAACATCACACTGTGTGTAAGATACACTTTCCTATGTTGAGCTGAGTAGAAAAATATTGCCATCAGGATGTGAGGATAACAATAACATCACTGCTGTTAAAAAGAACAATTCAGCCTGTAAGGCAAATCCTACTGAGCACCACAGGCTCCCAGTTAGAAAATCACTGGACTGTGATTTTCATTATATGAACACCTGCATCATATATGGCTGAAACCATCCATTCACAATGTTTTATACACATTCTGCCAAATGGAGATGAAAATATAATGGCCAAAAGACATGCATGTTTCTTAGCTTCTTTCCCTCCATTCTGTGACAAATACTATTTCTATCAGTGTTATGTATCATTCCAAGAAATCAGATGTCCAGCTTTCTTGGATATTAGAAAATTCTATGGAATATATCTTTTGCCTATTCTACAGCTCATTCCCAACCCCCAACCCTGCTCTCTCCCTCAGGGTAGATGATTGGTATTCCATCATTCTGACATGTTTAGCCAGGATAAGGACAGGAGAAGCAAGGAAGCAAGCAGAGAAGCTGACTCAGGAAAGGATTGTAAAGCACAATTGCAAAATGTACTGTAGGTGTAAGGGAACAGATTTTACATATGCATGTGTTATCTTTTCTTTACTTCTAATTTGGCTTTCATTTCTGCTAATTGTAATTGCCATTTCTTAGCCCTCATCTAAAGTCAAGTTACATCAAACACCCCAACAAACATAACTGTGTTGCAACATTTGCAGAAAACAATATTTTAGCCTTTTTCAAGATGGTCAGTTGGTAACTTTCAAGGGCCAACATCTGTCACTTGAGTGGGCAAAGACAGACTTATTCTGCTCCCAATGAAGAGTTCTTGCCTGGAAAGGTGAGAGCTGTGGACAAAGAGTAATTTGAAAAAAATGTACATATTATGTTTTTTATGAGTAATTTGTATTAAAATACATTTTACAAAGCTTTTTAAAAATTACAGAAACAAAGAACAAGAAATGGGAAAAGATTATAAAAGAGTAAAAATGATGAATAACAAAAGAGCAATAAAAAGAAAGATACCTAAAGAAGCTTTACAATCTTCTTTGCAGCAAACATAGCAATTGCCACCTCCATCCTCCCATATTGCATATTATAGTTTTCTTTTGTCTCTAAACAACCCATTTTAATTAATAAATCCTGAAATCAGCATTTTGGTTTTATCTATTTTTATCAAAAACTCTATAAAAGGTTTCTAATCTTTTATAAAAGTAGTTGTAGTTCCCTCCTTAATCAAATAAGTCAATTTAGCAATTTCTGCAAACTCAGCCATCTTCACAATCCATTCCTCCCTTATTGATGCTGCTACAGTCTTCTACCTTTGTGCATATAATAGCCTCACTGCAGTTACCATATATAAAACCAATCATCCATGTGCCTTTTATAGTTGAGTGTCCATAAGTCCTAGTAAGTAAGGCTCCAGTTTCATCTGAATGTTAATCTTTAAAACTCTTTGCATCACCATATGTATTTGTGTCCAATGTCTTTTTACTTTTTTATAAGTCCACCATGCATGATAAAATGTCCCTTCATCTCTTTTTCACTTTCAAAGGAGAAGTAAATTTATATACCTCAGACAATTTCTCTGGTGTCCCATGCCAACGGTGTGTCATTAAAAAATATTTTACATTGTAAGACAATTTGAATTTTACATCTTTAAACCACATTATCCCTCACTCATCCATTTGTTTATTATAACTAAAATTCTAGGCCCTTTTACCAAACTTTCCTTAATTCACTCTTTCTCCATTTCAAATCACAATGAAGGTTCATACATTTTAGCAATCATATTTATAGATAACTCATTTTCAAATTCTGTTTTGTCAAATGTTATTCCTAATACATTTTTATCTAAATTACATATTTTCCTTAATTATGCATATCTGACCCATTCAGAATTAAATCTTTCTGTAATCAATTGTTCTCTTGATTTCATCTTAAACTTTCCATTTTCTTTTCTATAAAATGCGTCTTTAGCTAGGCCAACAAAAGTGTTTTCTGGCATAGCCTAGATTTGTTTCTGTTCCAGATATTTAATATGGTATTCCTATGTTTTTAAAAAACTTTATGTCAGGACTGGAAGCAATCTTGGGCATTGGATCTTCAGGCCTGCCACATTTCGTCTGTGGGAAACTGGGAGGGGGGAATTGTATGGAGTTGGGGAGATATATAGTCATAATAACATTAATTTCTTCAAGAGTCAAGGACATTCTGCCCTGCACCTGGAGGGGTCTGACTGGGTGGCATATCCAGTTGAGACGGTGCTTTGATTGGACCATGTGATGGACATATGGGTGTTGGGTAGGTGCTTGGACTGAGGAGCACCTCAGAAAAAGCTTTCAGATTTGGGTTTTCCCGGATGTGCCAATATGACATCTCTAATAAAATGGAACTTTTAGGAACTTCAAGCCTCGGAATCTTCTTTCGTTGGGGGTGTTACTTGGAACCCTGACACTTCATTTCCTTTAATCTTATCCTACCATATCACCCAAACCTCAAATCATGATCTTCTAAATCTAAAAGACTTTTATATCTTAATAATAGTCATTCCTTCATCTTAGTCTAACTGCTATTAACCAAATGGGAGGCTACAAAATACAATTTAAAATCAGATAATCCCAGTTCTCTTTTTTCTGCATCTTGGATAATTTTATATTTAATTTCTTTTTTCCCATATAAATCTGGACATGTCTTTTTGCCAATGTTTAAAGGGTGCATCAATTCTCAAACCAATTATTATCTGAAATAAGAAAAACATTTTAGGTATGCCATCAGATTCCAAAAGAACGCAAAATAGTTCATGAATACGTAGACAAAAGACTTAAAAGCATAGATCAAATCTTATAATAACAAATAATAAAATGAAAACAAAAACAACTTTCATTTTTTTTCATTTTTTTAATTTTATTTGCAGAGTTAAAATATAAAATAAAGAAAAAAAGAACAAACTAACAAGCATCAGGCCCTAATAATAAAAAAATTTAAATGTACAAAAACCTCCAAATGACATATATCATTCACACTAATATTATACATAAAAAGTCAATCCTGGTTGAATGCTGATAAATATATTAAAATATCTGATGCATTCTTCTCCCCTAATATAATAATAGCTATAAACCTTCCCCTCTGTATTTGATAAAAATAGTATATTACATAAAAATATCCCTGATGTGGAAATCTATTTATCTATCAATCCAATTCACCCAGCATCTGTTTGTTATATAAAAAGAAGAAGTCAACAGGTAAGCCCAAAGGTAAAACTAATCTTCAAAGCCCTCTGTTAACCATCTGTTTTTGTAATTAACATGCAGAAAGTCCACAAATGGCTTCAGTCTCTTGTAAGCCTACCTAATCCAATAATTGATGTGGTTAATTTCACCATCTCTACCAGTTCAATTACTTTAAAAAAAAGTACTTAACTTATATAGGTGTCCCAAAAGCTGTGTTTCACATTCAGATTTGCCAGATTCTGTTATGATATTCTTATAACAAAAGAGGTATTAGCCTTTATAATTTATGTTTCCTAGTCTGGTATATGTTGAAGGGCTGATAGACATTGCTGATAGACATTCAGCTGAAGCAATGTAGCTTCCTCCCAGCACACCTCCCTCTGCCAATCACAGTTACTATGAACTCTCCTTCCCTTCCTCATAGGGATGCTCCCCTGTAGCCATTATCAGAGACAGCTTTCCAAGCTGTTGTGTGATTCCTTACTCTAGAAATTTAGAGCAAGTACATTAAGGAAGGATTTTATGTGCACGTGTGTTCCTCAAGCCCCTGACAACATTAAATTCAACTCTTTGCTATTTTAAAGATGGGATACACATATATCTGTAGGGTAAACCTAAAATAGTTACAGCATCATTAAGATAACAAAAAAGCAAAGCAGCAAACAAAGAAAAGCAGTTTAACCTTTCTCTCATAGAAGGAGACAAAAGGGAAAATCCTGGTCCCATTCCTGTACATAACAATCCATTTTGCGTAATTGTTCTACCAACAGCTTTCAGCAAAAAACATTAACATATGTTCTGGATTTTTCACAGTGTTGTCGTTGAGTTTTAAAATTTAATGACCCACAGGGGGAATGCATTTGTTTCGTGAATGGCTTTTTATATATAAGCAACCACTGTTAAAATATGCTCTTTTTTCAAAATCTTTTCTCAGTGCTTTCAGTTTTTGTGAGTACTATAAGTTGTGACATTTTAAAGTGAAACATTAATGAGGCTCTGAAATATGAAATACCTGGAGTCACACTATTTTCACTATTAGTACATGTGCAAAATTAGTTGTGTGATTAACTAATAAGGGACTTTGGCTCCAAAATATCCCAGTCAATAGAACCAAGAAAAAGGACTAGAAAATCTATAAATGGCTTGATCTCTAATTCTTTTGAAGCTTAATTTGGCCTTTCTTAAAAATTTTATACATAAAATATACAAGATCTACCTGTTACAGAAAAGATAGGCTTATTTATTTTCATTTTTAAAAAAGGACATCAATGCTGCTTTTTAATTGAGTGGGAACATCCCTGGTTTCTGCTCCATGCAAGTTCTACATGACACATTTGAACTGAATGTTATTCTGTGGCCTTTTACAGAATTCCAGTTGCTAGGGAAACCTTTGTCTTCAGCTGATGTTCTTATTACTACTTCTCTTACATTAATATTGACTAGTTCTGGACTATTCCTCCTTGTCCCTGGATTGGAAAAGGTTACATACATTACTTTTCAATGCCTAAAGCAAGATCATTAGTGTCTGCAGTCAAGGAATCTTTTTAAAAATAATTAAGCAACAACTATTCAAATAAACAAAGTACTGAATAAAATATATTTTAATACAATTTCTGGAGACAATGGTTTTTACATTATTTTTTATTATACCATCATGATCCCTACATATTAGATTTGAATCATATACATTTAATATAGTTACAACGTTTATTATTTAAATGTGCCTGAGCTCCATTCTGAAGGAAAGAAAGTCAACCTTCACAGTCTAGAAGTCTACTGGAGTCCATAGCTTTTAAACCTAGACTTCACTTTAGCTCAAAATCATGCCTATTTACCAGGAAGCAAAATGTATTACACTATATAATTTAATTCAGAGCAATCATGAATTGCATTGCGTTGTTAGATGCACAAATGTGTCTAGCAGCCAAGACTAGTCCAATCACTATAACCGCTTTGAGAACATACATTCACAAGTAGTAAGGTCACATATATGTTAGAAATCTCTATACTGTAAACAAATTCTCATATTGACACAACAAACACTTTTTAAAAAATTCCTTTCTCATTTCTTTGATGAATACTAAAACATCCTTCAGCATTACTGAATTAATCCATTGTCTGTGACCTTTGCTTAGCATGCAAAATGTCACTGATTTGAAAACCAGTAATTATTTTTCTTTCCCTAAACTAGTTAGCTTTACTTCTGTGCTTTTTTATTTATTTAAAGAAGTCCAGAAGGGCATAATTTCTCCAATCACTTGGGCCAAACTATTTTCATACCAGGTTCCCAAACAGCCCCAATGACCTGAATATTTCAAACATGGTGAATTTCTTTAGGTAATCTGACAATTGCAGCATATAATACGGTGTTAGTCAAGGCAAATAAAATGCCTCATCCTCAGATCCACTTTCCCAGAGAAAATAAACTGTCAACACAACCATAGAAACATTTAGACAATTCTGATTAAAACACTAGGAGATAAATACAATCTGGGGAAGTAAAGCTGCTTAGCAATAAGTTCCAGCGAAATAATATACCAACAGTTGCTCTTACTCAAAAAACATAGCCACTGTCTAACTCAATAAACTACAGGTAATCCTCGATTTACAATAGTTCATTTAGTGACCATTCAAAGTTATAACAGCATTAAAAAAGTGACTTATTGGTATTTTTCACACTTACGACCATTGCAGCATCCCCATGGCCAGGTGATCAAAATTCAGAGACTTGGTAATTGACTCATATTTATGATGGTTGTGTTGTGCTGGGGTCATGTAATCACCCTTGGCGATCTTCTGGCGAGCAAAGTCAGTGAGGAAGCAAATTACTTAACAGCCGTGTTACTAACTTAACAATTGCAGTGATTCACTTAACAACTGTGAAAGATTGTAAAATAGAGCAAAATTCACTTAACAATTGTTTTGCTTAGTCACAGAAATTTTGGCCTCAATTGAGTTCATAAATCAAGGATTACCTGTATCGCTTTCCAGTATCCTCATTGTCATGTGGTTTTGCCTTCAGTCACCATGCTGAATACATACCTCCTAAATTCAATCAAATTATATTATTGCATCCAATCAATGATTTAGCTATCTTAATCCTATGTATACAGTAAATTAATGTGAATCTGTATGTAAATGTCAGCCACCTTTTTATACTTTTGTTTTGACTTCCTTCAGCACCATAATAAACAATTTATGTTTAATGAAATAGTGTATCTGGACCTCATTACGGAAAAACTCCAGGAAGAATTTTCTCCTAATAATCTAGAAGTTTCTCACGTTCTATCATTTTATTGCCATGGACAGATTTTTTTCTGGATGAGGCTTAGATTAAAATAAGAATGAGGATCGGTTTTGTTCATTCTCAGAAGCTCAAGAATAGTTTCCTAATAACTATGCAGAGGTGGGTTTCTGTCGGTTCACCCTGGATCAGGTGAATTGGTAGTGGCAACAGCAGGAGGCTCCGCCCACCCACCTGGATGCATGAGCACACGCACGAGTACATGCACGCATGTACGAGCGAACCAGTAGTAAAATAAATTGAAATCCACCACTGTAACTATGCCTTGTTTGCTAACTAAAATGGAAGAAATCACCTAGTCCTAGTAACTTCTACATGTTTCGTCTATAGAGAAATGGTCTGCACCTTGCTATTTCAGCATTGTATTCCATTGCTTCCAGCCAATATAAAATACAGCATGCATTTTTTGTACGACCCAGTAGAACCATAAAACAGAGTGACCCAATTCTCCATAATGCCTGGAAATTGACATTTTAATTTTAATTCCTCCCCCCTCCCTTTGAAAAAAAATTACCTGGGCTAACCAAAAAACCAATTATTTTAATTTTCTATTCACCGCTTTGAAGTTTTTTGTGGAATGGAATGGAACCGCTTAAATTAAGCTTTTCGAGACCGCATAAAATTTCCTCAGTTAATATTATTCTAAGCATTCTGTATCTTGTGCAACTGAAAGCAGAGATTTCCTCCATCAATGGGGCATAGATCTGAAGCCAGAGGTGGGCGGCACTTATGTTCACAAGCAGTTCTCTGCTTGTGAGTGTGCGTGCCCATGTGTGAGTGAGACAGAGCTTCAAAGAAGCAGGTAATTAACTCAAGCAGCTCCAGTGAGTAAAGCAGGGGCAGGGTGAAATTCATCTGGGCACTGAGGGCAGAGGGAATGAGCCAGAAGTTGGTTATAAATGGATAGCTTAGTACAAGGGCAGGTGGGGAGGCCCAGCCAGCGGTCAAAGCTAAGGGTCCACCTGAACCCACGTGACCACGCAGCAGCCCACCACTGTTTGAAGCCTTGAGCCTAATTAAAATATTTATCATATACAGTATCATACATACATATATGTATGTATGTATGCATGTATATGTATGTATGTATGTATGTATGTATGTATGTATGTATGTATGTATGTATGTAAGTAAGTATGTATTTATGTATATGTGTATTATATGTATATTTCTAAGCTATTTACAAATATGTACATATCACTTTGCAATAAGATTTGATGTCTGCCCCATAACCTCTTTGATATGCACTGGTAATAAACCAGGACAATTTAAAACTGAAGTTTAAGCATAATGTACATGATTCATTTCCTTATAGTTTTTAAAAACATAATTTAAAATGAGAATTTTTCTACATTATGGTTCATGGTCACAAAACAGGTACAAACGGAATTTACCTCATTTTTTCCCCTCTTATGGAATTAGAAAAAAAAATAGTGGCTGCTTTTCCAAGACCAGTTACACATCTAAAGTACATTATAAAATGATTACTATACCTCATACTATCTATATGATTGAAGAAGTATATAATCACAATTTAATAACTGATAATAATAAATGAGTATATTTTAAAATAGCTATTATAAAATTAATGTTTGTGAAATTTAAGGAAATGCATAGGAATAATAAAAATATTATTATTTAGAATTGCCTTGACTAAGCAAATTAAGGAAAATGGCATGTTTATAGGACTTGTGATTTTATATCGCTTCTTCCATCTTGCTTTTTTATTCCATTAAATCCACTAAAGAGATAAGAATGGAGCAACTGCCTTATGTCTTTTCATCTGCAGTATTAGAGGCATCCATAACACAGACCTTTGAGACACAGAAAGCAGCTATTGTGTATAAAAGACACCTAAGGTTTAGCTGTCTTTACAATGATGACCACAGATAATGCAGTTTTAGGTTATCATCTTGTTTAATGTTCTTGATAGAACATATCTCTGAAAAAAAGCTTATGGGGTAACAATTTGATGGCCACAGGAAGAAAAATTGAGTGAGGATATTTAGTCTTATTTTCCTAAAATTATTGGGTGCCAGATTATTTGAGAAGCCCCTACTTTCCAAAGATCTTGCTCTTACTTTCTGATCAATGCCCAGTTTCTTTATTGAGTTTAACAAATAGAGAAATGATAATTCAGATTTAAGTATCTTGTGAACCAATAAACCTCTATAGTGACAGCCTTACAAGAATCTCCCCAATAACTTTCTTTTAACAGGACACAGCACAGGTAGGGTAATAAACATAACAAATCCATTATTAGACTCTGATGAAGAATGAGTCTAGAAAATTTGAATGGAGAGACAATCCATCAAATTTTCCAGTAGCTGTTGAGAGTTTAAAAATGAAAAGCTTTGCCTCCAATTTGTCACAGCACACCATGGACAAGAGAGGTATGCTGTTGGCTTGTTGCAGTATTCATAAACTGCAATTTGGGAATCCTTATTCTGGGATAGATTATGGCCAGTTTTCTTTAGGTTTTCATCATGCAAAGCAATGTCCATTTACAGGAAGTCCTTGACTTACAACCATACATTTAGTGACCATTCAAAGTTACAGCAGCACTGAAAAAACTAATGTTCACACTTATGACCACTGCAACCTCCCATGGTTACATGAATTATCTTTGGATGCTTGACAATTGATGCACATTCATGATTGTTCCAGTGTCCCAGAGTCACATGATCCCCTTTTGCGACCTTCTCACAATCAAAGTCAATGGGGTAGCTAGGTTCACTTAACTTAACAACTGCAGTGATTCACTGTTCTTTAGCCAGAACAGTTGTATAATGGAGCAAAACTAATTTAACAAATTTCTCACTTGGCAACATAAATTTGGGGTTCAATTATGGTCATAAATTGAGGACTACTTGTATTCCATTAGCTGGCATAGACCCCAAACTCAACTTACCAAACATTGATCATGATTGCTGAGAGCTGAAATCCCAACATATCTGGATAGCTGTGTTATTGTTCATAAAAAACAATAAACTATGAAAGCATTCATTCCTTCAACATTTTTTCCCATGTTGCAAAATCAGAAACTGGATGTACCTAAAAATATAATTGTAATGCATTACAATAGTTTTTCATTTGAAATATTATGGGTGTAATCTGGATATGGATGTTTTCTGTTCATTTTCCTTTATATTGGCTGTCTCTGATTCATAAATCATACTGGCAGGAAGACTTGACCTAAATGATAACATATAGTAGCTAAAATCAAGTCAACCTGTTAGGTTGTAGAAAATGTGCTAATGTATTTTAGCACATTTTAATGTGTTTTTCCTCCAGTTGTTTTGTATTATGTTTCTAAATGGAAGCCACTGTAACTGGGCTATTCCAAAAACACATGCTCTATAATTAAATTCTGTCTGGTTCATTTTTAAAATGAAGGTCAGAAATATTCTCAAAACATTTTAATATTGGATGAACATCTCTGAATAATATACACAATGA
This sequence comes from Thamnophis sirtalis, assembly GCF_051295495.1. Lineage (NCBI taxonomy): Eukaryota > Metazoa > Chordata > Lepidosauria > Squamata > Natricidae > Thamnophis > Thamnophis sirtalis. Next base: position 54,071,055 of record NW_028261388.1, read on the forward strand.
AGAATACTTTAATGAAAAGCATTAGTTCATATCACAGAGTCACATTCCGCTATGAACACTGAATCCTGGGAAAATATAGTATGAGGAATATCATAGGGGTACAATGATTCTTCCATTGGATTGCCAATGATGATTCTTATGAATGAGGCAGACTAAGAATATGCTGGCTGAATTTTGCAACACTTGGAAAAATTTCTCAGTGATTTCAGTCCAAGTATTTTTTCAGAGGATAACAGTCACATCCAGAATAGCTTATATGTTAACATGTTTCTCCTTTCCATCCATCCATCCATCCATCCATCCATCCATCCATCCATCCATCCATCCATCCATCCATCCATCCATCCATAGAATTTCACTTAAAAGGTCTGCTTTTCCATATCCTCCTTTTCAACTAAAAAGGTTGGGTTCATAGATTATGTTAACATAGTATGGTCATATATTATGACTGGCTCTTCCATTGTTTTAAGGAATGTCTTGTTAAACATGGTTTACTGAATATTAGTTTTGAACCAGGCCATCTTTCATGTGATATGCAATCAAGAATGGCTTCCTCATATGTAGGAAATCATACAAACTGTTCTTCAGCAGCCATACGGGAAACACATATGAGTTAATATTTTTCTCTTATAAATCATAATAGAAATGTGGGATAGTTTGGGAGGGAAGTGTGTGTTTTTATTTTTTAAAATGTTGGTGAGAACAAAAGGACTGATCATGCGTTTGTCAGCTTTGGCCAGCCCAGAGGCCTGGCGCTGCCATTCAGGGGAGAAACCCGGGCCAGCTGCCAAGACTCACCAGGCTTCACTCCTCCACTAACAGCTGAGTAAATCTACAAAGCTAGTGATAACTGACTGACAACAATCCATGATTAATTGCTGGGTGGTTTTTGTTCTTGGTTACGAGGGCATCAGTGTGCGCACGCAGGGGATTCAGGTTAGCCTAATTACTAAGTAACTTTAAAAGATGGTGGGGAGCACCGGGTGGCAGCTCTGACAATTTATTCATTGCCTTAGTGCTTTGTTGGTCAGTTTGTGCCGAAGGAAGAATACAAACTGCATTTCAAACTGTTTCTGTGTTTGGCTGTTTTCATTAACCCTTCATTAACCTAACAGTTTGTCAGAGCTCACACCATGGCTGAAGGTACAGTGCTTGGGTTGGAGACTGGGGGCTTGGAGGAGTCTGCCGTGGCAACTGATACAACTGTGCTGGAGGCTGTGTCAGGGCCAGCAGGAGAGGTACCATTGGATGTAAGGTCTAAGGATCACTTGGTGTCATGGAAGCCTACAGCAGAACCTCTGGAGGATGATGTGGGCCAAGCCCATGCAGGGGATTGGTGTCTAGACTTGCCAGAGGCTCAGGACCACAGGGGCTTACCACCTCATGCTCCCCAGCTCACCTTTTTTGGAACCCATTTTGCCCAATGGCATGAAAGGCACAGCTCAGATGACAATTGGAGTTACATCACTGCGGTGGACAGCCCAACTCTACAGATACTGCAGGAAAGGTTTGGGGCAGTGGGCTTCTGAGATAATTGACGTGGCAGTGGTTGGAGAGGGTCCCTGGAACATGGATCCCAACAGGCAGGGGGAGTCATTGGACAGCATAACCAATCCAGAACAGTATGGTGCCCAAGAGGCTGCAAGAGTAGGAGATCAGCAGCCTGGACTAGGTTTACCCCAAGCTGCCTGGGACACCTGCAGGAGATGAGCGGCGCGAGAGAACTATGCACCTCACCCTCCCCTTAACCAGAGGGGATCCCGAGCTGTTGATGGGCCCAGAGTGATGGGATGCTGGGATCCACTGGCAATACAGGCTACGTTTGTTGGTAGCCCAGGACGAGTGGCCTTTTTCTTAGGCCAGGTGTTAAATCACATAGATTGTTACAGCTATATGTATACGTCACAGTGTGACATGGTGATGACCGTGATGGCAGTGATGGATGGAGAGGCTGCTGACTGGGTGGCTGATCTATATTGGGATCATGCTGTGGAACTCACAGACATTGGTCTGTTCCTGATGGCATTGCAGGAGAGGTTTGAAGATACTACCAGGATCCAGTGGGCAGAAGCAGAATTGTGGGCTACAAGACAACAAGTGAAGCCATTAGCTGAATACATCAGAGAGCTACGGTGTCTGGCCAGTGAAGTGAGGATGTGGCCAGAGATTGGTGGTGCATTACTTTAAGGCTGGTCTTGACCGAACACTACACTGGGCCTACGTCTACAGAGGGTTGCTACCTTGACTGACTGCATGGTTCCAGGCTGCCATGGAATTAGCTATAGAGTTCCACGAGGATAAGCCAGGAAGGGAGAGGGGTAGGCGAGGTCAAAGACTGCAACAGATGCATTGTATTGGAGGAAACTGTGCCCCCAAAACTCCACAACCCACAGCAGTCTGCCATGTGACTGGTCCTACAGCGTCCATGAGCACACCAAGGAAAAAAAGGGACAGCCAGGAAGAGTGTGAGGCATGGCCAGGAGAAGACATACAGGGCGAGCCAACCAGTTCCTATACCAGTTGACTCCAGCCCACCGGGTGATATGCTCAATACCGGTGGCAGCAACTGGGTGGGGAGAGAGTTCTGACCCAATGATAACTAAGCCTATCAAACATTTGCGATACAGGTAGTGGTGGAAGCGGCCAGGCAACAACAATGTACAACCCTGATCAATTCAGGGTGCACGCATTGCTTAATGAACACTACAGTCGCTGATAGTCTGGGGGTGGCCCTTCCACTAACCGACCTCTTATGCACAAAAGATCTCATGACAAACCCTCAACCGGGAAGCCCAGTTGTGTGGACAACAGCATGTCAGCAAGCATTTGAGCGTCTGAAGTCCTAATTTGCACAAGAGCCGGTACTGAAACATCCAGAGCCCATTAAGACATTCGTGGTTCAGGCAGACAGCAGTAATGTGGCGGTGGCCGCAATCCTTTTACAAAAGAAAATGAAGGAGTCCTACAGCCATGTGCCTACACCTTGAGGAAGTTGTCAGGGACTGAACGCAATTGGCCCATTTGGGATAAGGAGGCATTTGCAGTCCGGTGGGCCCTGTTGACATGGTGGCATTTACTAGAAGGGGGAGGGATACCCTTCAAGGTCTGGAGAGACCACAAGAATTTGGAGGCCCTGCAGACCCCACAAAGATTGTCACCAAAACAAGTTAGATGGGCTTTGTATTTTCGGTGATTCAACTTAAAATATATACCGGGGGGCAAGAACTTCTTAGCCGATGCCCTCTCCCGCAAACCACAGTATCATAATAAAAGGGAGGATTTAGTGCAGGCTATCATCCCGACCTCACAGCCTAAGGTGTTAGCCACTCAACAGGATGCACCGGCATGAAACTTGTATGCCCAGGGGGAGGACCTCTCCAGAGCAATCAAAGCAGCACTCCCAATGGACCAGTGGTTTCAAGAAAATCAAACTTTATTAACACAGCGAGAGAGCTTTGCTTGGAAGGGGTCGAAGTTATATGTACCAAGTGTGGTACGAGTGGCTGTGCTGCGTCGCTGCCACAACATTCACTCGGCTGGACATTTTGGGTTCCTCAAGACTCTGCATTTAGTAAATCGCCTGTTCTGGGGGCCCCACATGAAGAAGGACATAGAGGAATATGTAAGGAGTTGTGTTGTTTGCACTACCATGAAGGCCCGGCCTGGCCGGCCTCCTGGACTTTTACAGCGGGTGGCAGATCCAATTCGCCCATGGGAACAGATAGCCGTGGACTTTATCGTGGATTTACCAGACAGCCAAGGGAACAAAATCATTTGGACAATAATAGACCTGTTCTCCAAGAAGGCTCATTTTGTAGCATGCCCCGGCATTCCATCTGCTAGGAAGCTGGCCAAACCGTTCATCGTCCATGTGTATAGACTCCATGGCATCCCCCAAAAGATAATTTCAGGCAGGGGAGTGCAATTCACTGCCCGGTTCTGGCGCAAATTCGTGGCAATGGTGGGGGTCTTCACAGGGACTTAGTACAGCCTTCCACCCCATGACCAATGGTGCTGTGGAGAGAGCAAATGCGATGGTGGAGCGCTACTTAAGATGTTACGTCCAGTACCAACAGACCGATTGGGCTGAACTCCTTCCCTTTGCAGAGGTTGCATATAGCAATGCAGTGCACAAAAGTATGGGGTTTACCCCATTTCATGTGGCTACAGGGCAGGAATTCGTCCCAATTCCGGAGTGTCCTAAAGTGCACCCAGAAGACACGACCTCACAAGAGTGGATAGCCCAGATGCAAAAGGTTTGGAAAGTGGCGAGGGATTTGTTATGTCACTCTTTTGCCACATATAAAAAGAGTGCCAATAAAAGGTGGAGGGTGGAAGGACCTTTCCACGTAGGTCAGAGGGTATACGTCTCCACTAAATATCTCAGGCTGCCGTTGCCATGTATGAAACTTGGGCTCAAATTCATTGGGCCTTTCCAAATAATGTGAGTTATTAACCCAGTCACAATGCAGTTAAGACTCCCACTCTGTACTGGGGAAAAGACATCCAGTCTTCCATTGCAGCCTGCTCCAATCAATTCAGGCATCTGATATCAGAGAAGACCCACTACGGCCGCCAGCCCCGGTTATTGTAGATGGGGAATAGCACTATGTAGTGCAAGATATACTAGATACCAGGTGGCACAGGGGACAGTTACAATACCTTGTTTTATGGAAAGATTATCCCATGTCGGAAGCATTGTGGCTTCATAGCAAGGACTTTAGGGCACCCCACCTGGTAGTGAGATTCCACTGCAGACATCCCACAAAACCGGAGGGAAGGGGTCCTTCGACTCCTAACTGATCGTAATTTGTAGCTCCCCAAATGCTGTCTCCATGGTAGGAGGCCGCATGTCAGCTCCGGCCAGCCCAGAGGCCTGGAGCTGCCATTCAGGGGAGAAACCCGGGCCAGCTGTCAAGACTCACCAGGCTTCACTCCTCCACAAACAGCTGAGTAAATCTACAAAGCAAGTGATAATTGACTGACAACAATCCACGATTAATTGCTGGGTGGTTTTTGTTCTCGGTTATGAGGGGATGGGTGTGCACACGTGCGGGATGCAGGTTATCCTAATTACTAAGTAACTATAAAAAGTGGTGGGGAGCACCGGGTGGCAGCTCTGACAATTTATTCATTGCCTTAGTGCTTTGTTGGTCAGTTCATGCTGAAGGAAAAATACAAACTGCATTTCAAACCGTTTCTGTATTTGGCTGTTTTCATTAACCCTTCAGAACCTGACAGCGTTAAGGAAGCAATTTCAGGGTGATAGCCACATACAGTCCCTGTACTGTAGACTGTTCATAACTGGTGTAATAGAATTTGTGTGATCTAAATCACATAGCATAGCAATTGCCACTATCCTTATGATATCCTAAGTAGGAATGATGAAAAAATCGGAAACAAAAATGACAGGCTTCTGCTCTGTGGCACTTCAAATTCTGATTGCAAGAAGAACAGGAAAATCTACCTTATACTGAAATAGGTCAGTTTGCATTAGCATTATCAACACTAGCCTTTCCTCAACCTCAAGAGAAGGTAGCCCGAAATATTCAGAGCTACTGATCAATAAAGTAGGAATTGTAATTCCAAAACATTTGGAGGAGAACAGGTTGCTCTTCCCTATCTGAAAGCAGATCTCCAAAGTTTCTGACAGGTATCTTTCTTACTTTTATCTGGAGTGTTGGGAGCTGAAAATTGGAACTTGTGTATGCCATGAGTATAAAGCTCTATAAAGAAGACAGCAGGAAGGAAAAATAGAATTGTGGGGCGGGGGAGAGAAAAAAGAATATAAAGAGACAAGTATGGACATAGCCTGACATTTAAAGCTTTTTATGCCTGGAAAGTGGGAATAAAGATTTTGCCAAAATGTTTGCTTAATTACCTACAATGTTAAACAACTATGAGCAAAATATTATAGTCTGCCAACTTCTTTTTTACATTTGTAAGTTATTTATAACTGCTGACACTATCTTGAAGTATGTATCATGAAACTACATCAACACTGTTTTTCTCTTTCTTCAGGCAAAAATGTAGCTTTTGGGATGACCTTTTCTATTTTCTGTTTTCCTGTTTAGAATAGTGAAAACACATTCCATATTCTGACTATTTATCTTGCAGATAGAAATTCTATAATGTGCCCTTCAATACTTCATTCATACAGTATTCTGAATCCCACTGAGTTAATTGGCAAAGCCTCCTGTCAATTAAATGCCTCTTATTTTAATTGATTGGAGTTTTCCTAGCAGCTATTTTTGTGTATTTTAGCCACAAAACTAAGTGAACCAAGGATGCCCACCCACTCTCCCACAGTGAACAGTAGCCCATGAAAATGTATCATTCAGTTCATTGTTCAAGCAACAATAGGATGGACCATATGTATTTTAAATGTATAGAAATGATAATTAATAAAATCCCTGCTTGCTCTAATGTAAAAATAGATGCACACAGGAGTGGAATGTAAACAAAGAGAAAAAAATAACTTAGCTCGACTGTAATAAATGTGTTCCATAAATCAATTCATGATTTAAATGATGGAAAATATGGGGTTAAACTATTTGACTGCTCACAGCCATTTTCTCTCAGAGCAAGAAGCAATACCTACGGCTAGCAATTGGACGAATGGATCTATTTTTTTAAAATACCATGGAAGTAGAGAAGGTTGATCTGGCCTAGGACTTTGGCAGAGGGAACAGGGACTCCTCACTGTGGTACAATTCAAATAAATTCCACCTCTTCTCCCGCCTACTATTTGTATGGAAAAGATATTTTAATAAACTCAGTCACCCTGATGGTGTTCTGGAGGAACTTTGAAATCTGGCTTCTCTCAGGCCTCAGGCTTTGGTGGCTGGCGACCCTTGTGGGATATGTTCGTATGTTTTCTCTATGGTTGAGCAGATTTGCCATCTTGTTTTTTATTTTTAATTAGTTCATTATTATTTTTATCATTCATATTGTATGTTTCAGTTATTGTGTGAGCTGCTAACAGTCATTCTGCAGTCAGGCATTTAAATCAATTAAATTAAATTAATCCTGTTTTTTTCCAGGCAAACATTGAAAGTATGAATCAGCATTACAGAAGTCAGCATTTCGACTGGTAAAATGCAGCTTCCCTCTTATCATTAAACCTATCTACCTTGGGAATATACTTCCACGATTAACTATTGCTGATTTTGTGCTTAGTCATCACATGAACTATAACTAATAACATAATCTGATTGTATATATTGTCTAAGGGACAGTATCACTCTGATGATGTGATGGTATATTTGTTCAGCCTTTTATCGTGGGGTGAGAGGGAAGAAATAGCTATTGCAGTACATAAGAATTACCGGTATTCTTAATACATTTCTTTTTTGCACATTGCTTGGTGGAATGAATAGGAGAAAAATTTCAGCAAGGATTAAGAATCCAAAACTGAAGCACATATATTACAGCCACAATTTATTCCCGATGTGCAATGCTATTTGCATTAAGTGCTGTATAATAAATATTAAAATCAAGCTAAATGGCTCAGTGCTGCCACCTTTCTTTGATATACTCCTTTGGTGTGATAATAGAAAGCACTGCGGATTCAGAAGGGGTTGGCTGGCACTCCAGTTCAGCCTTCTCTGCAGTAGCAAACTGTGTTAAATTGCTCTGAAATAACGAAGGAGCTTTAAGCAGGCAGAATGAGGGACGGCCTGTGATTATTACATGAAAGCTAAGAAGCTTCTGAATGTTTTCCTGCAGCAAATGATCAAACATGACAGTTTCCACTCGCAGATACTGCAGGTGTCATTTCTTTGTATGATGTTGCTTCACTAAGCACAAAGAAAATATATGATTTAGTTGATAAAGGCTCTAAATTTCAAAATGTGTGGAAGATGCACAAAAACTATTTATGGATGGATGGATGGATGGATGGATGGATGGATGGATGGATGGAAGGAAGGAAGGAAGGAAGGAAGGAAGGAAGGAAGGAAGGAAGGAAGGAAGGAAGGAAGGAAGGAATTCTAGTTCTGGTTTAAGCCAGTATTAATTTTATTTCCTATTATCTTTCTTATGATTTCTTCAGATTATACATTTTTCCTAATTTTTCTTTTTTTTTGTTCTGAGTTCATAATATACCTAAAGAAAGAAGAATTCAATTCTTTTAAAGAAGCTCTTATCAAAATGGTTTCATCTATTACCATTATTCATGTTGATAAAACTTCTGAAAGTAATTGGGCAAAATTGTTGAAACAACATAAATAGGAGGGATCTGAAGGATTCATCTGATGGAAGGATTTTAAATCAGTTTGTCTTGGTACAGATTGTCCTCAATTTGCAACAGTTCATTTAGTGACAATTCAAAGTCACAACAGCACTGAAAAAAGTGCCTTATGACCATTTTTCAAAAGTGATTTATGACCGGTGCAGCATTCCCATGGTCACCTGATCAAAATTCAGATGCTTGACAACTAACTCATATTTATGATGGCTGCGTTGCCTCGGAGTTATGTGATCACTTTTTGGGACCTTTTTGGGTGTCTGCGCATGTGCGGACTCGGATGGCCGCCTGGCTTCTCGCTCTATAGAAGCCAGTGCCGAAGATAGAACACCTCGAGTACCTCCGGTGTCCTTTTTACATCTATTTAATCCTCCTCGGTGGAGCTTTACCCCAGGATTCGTCTGGATATCTGTTGGCTCCTGGCGGTCGTCTCCCGAGCAGCGGAACGGCTGCAGAACGGCAGCGGCTTGAAATCGGAGGGGAAGCGTGGAGGGAAAGATGGCGGCGCCATACAGCTGATCCGCAGCATTTTTTTTACATCATTTTTACATCTTGAGCGCCTCTTCCCCCCCCCTGGCCAGCCTGACCGAGCCTTCTTGAGCCTGCTTGAGCCGAGTGACCGGTGAGCCCTGAGGGTTTTAATCTCAATTTTAACTTTAACTTCAATTTTGAAGAAGGGGGTCGTCGGAAGCTGTACTGAGATCGCGGAGCGGCGGATCGGATGGCTGGCTGTGCGTGCCGCTGCCATAGCCGCCCCAGACGCCCCCCCTCGGTTTTATTTCTGCTCGCCCTACTATCCGTTGCCTTGCTCCTGTGGCCCCTGGGAATTAAAGACCTGGCCGTTTTTTGACTGACTGGTGTGGTTGCTCGGGCAGGGAAGAGGACGACGCCCTGAGCCGAGCCCTGTGTATTGTGGCCCCCTCCGGACATCACTCCTTGCCTCCCGCTCCAGCCATTAGGAGGAGTAGGGTTGTGGCTGAGTTGGCGTGGGAGCGATAGAGGATGGCAGCCGCAGTAGCGAGGACTGGGTTTCGAAAACATCAGCACTCCCCTCCTCCTCTGCTAGAGTGGCTCAGGTCAGTTTCAGACTCTGGCCCCCCAGATTGGGGCCTTTATTCATCTTTAGGAAAGAGACTTTTAGGCATACGGCCCGCTGACCTTCATTGGAAGGGTGAGACTGAACGGTTGCCACCTATGAACACTAGACTTTTACATCCTATCTTGCCTACACACGGCCGCCTTATATACCACTCACTTTTGATCTGGTGGCCAAGGACGCCTCTCTGGGACATAGGAAGGGAGAGGAGTGGAGTACCTCTCCCTCCCTCCTTCTCACACCGCTCCATCTTGGACTTGCGCAATTTTTAGTCTCCGCATTTTATGAATGAGGTGAGAATGACGTGAATGTTGTTGTATGTGCCCACTTTTAATCCCTATTACTGTTGTAACTTTCTGTGTTTTTAAATTGTTAGTGGGGTGCGAATGGTTTTGTGATTCTGTATGTAGGCTGGGGCCTACCCAGGTACCCTCTGTGCTGAGTGCTCTGCAGAAGCACCAGGGGGGCCTGAGCCAATCCCAGCCTCAGAATGTTTGATTCGAAGGGCCTGCTGGAGCATGCGAGGGTTATGGGAGGGGGTAGAGGGGCCACGGACACGGGAGTGGGCCGCAGCATTACGGTCTTAACAGGGAGGGGCAGATATGGCGGGGACTTTAGGGCTAGCCATTACCGGGGAAGGAGGGTTCGCTACGTCACAGAGATCCCTCCTTCCGGCCCTATGAGTCCCACTCCAAGGCCAGATGGTGCGAGTAATCAGGACCCTGGTCTTAGGCTGCTGTCGTTAAATGCCAGGTCTGTAGTTCACAAGGCTCCCCTCGTCCGGGACTTAATTTTAGACGAGAGGGCAGACCTGGCATGTATTACTGAAACCTGGCTGGGCCCGGAGGGAGGAGTCCCCCTCACAGAGATGTGCCCAGAGGGCTTTCAGGTACTTCATCAGCCGAGGGCCCAGAGAAGGGGTGGGGGTGTGGCCATAGTTATCCGGGAGTCTCTAGCACCTCGTAGGATCCCTGCTCCGGAGCTTGTCGGGTGTGAGTCCCTGCTAGTGAAGTTGGACCTCAAGGGTCAAGTGGGTTTGCTGCTAACGTACCTGCCTCCCAACAGCGTTGCAGCAGCCCTCCCCTCGCTCCTCGAGTCGGTAGCGGAGCTGGCGGTTGAGTTCCCCAGGCTTATGGTCCTGGGGGATTTCAATTTGCCGTCGCTCGGTGAACACTCTGATGGAGCGCAGGAGTTCATGGCTTCCATGACCGCCATGGGCTTGACCCAAGTAATTCGGGGCCCAACCCACTCAGCGGGTCACATGCTCGACCTCGTATTTCTATCGGAGCAGTGGAGTTGTGATCTTGGTCTGAGGGGTAGCGAGATCTTGCCCCTGTCATGGTCGGACCACTACCTATTGAGGCTTGACTTTCGGAGACCAAACCCCCACTGTAGGGAGGAGGAACCGACCAGGTGGTTCCGCCCCAGGCGACTTATGGACCCTGTGGGGTTCCAGACGGAGCTTGGGGTTATTCCTGATACCCTCGCCCGCAGTCCGGTGGAGACTCTGGTTGCTGCCTGGAACTCGGCAGCGACGGAGTCTCTTAACCGGATTGCGCCTCTATGGCCGCTCCGAGGCGGTGGATCCCGGAGGGCTCCTTGGTTTACTGAGGAACTCCGGGAGATGAAGCACCAGAGGAGACACCTAGAGCACAATTGGAGGACCAGTAAATCCGAATCGAGCCGAGCACTTTTAACAACCTGCACCAGAGAGTACATTCGAGCAATCAGGACGTCTAAGAGATCACATATTGCCTCTCTGATTGCGTCCGCTGAGTCACGCCCAGCCGCCCTATTTAGGATAACCCGTTCCCTCCTAAATAGGAGGGACACGGGCGATCCGCTGCAGGGCAGAGCTGAGGATTACGTCCAATTCCTCGCGGACAAGGTTGCTCGGCTCCGGGCGGACCTGGACTCCAATCCTGCAGAACCAGCCGAGGCACTAAGGGACAATCTGGTAAGCCATCGCTGGATTGATTTTCAAGCTGTTGCCCCTGAGGATGTGGACAAGGCGATGAGAGCTGTTGGCGCCTCCACATGTGTGCTGGACCCGTGCCCCTCCTGGCTGGTTGTAAACAGCAGAGAGGTGACACCAGGCTGGATCCAGGCAGTTGTTACCGCCTCCCTACGGGAGGGGGTCTTTCCCCCCGCTTTAAAGGCGGCGGTGGTAAGACCCCTCCTGAAGAAACCATCCTTGGATCCAGCCGTTTTAAACAACTATCGTCCAGTCTCCAACCTCCCCTTTGTGGGGAAGGTTGTTGAGAAGGTGGTGGCCTTTCAGCTCCAGCGGTCCTTGGAGGAAGCCAGTTATCTCGATCCGTTCCAGTCCGGCTTCAGACCTGGCTACAGCACAGAAACCACTTTGGTCGCGTTGACTGATGATCTCTGGAGAGCCAGGGATGGAGGCCATGCCTCCATCCTGGTGCTCCTTGACCTCTCGGCGGCTTTCGATACCATCGACCATGGTATCCTTCTGCGACGACTGCGAGAGGTGGGAGTGGGAGGCACTGTTTTACGGTGGTTCTCCTCTTACCTCTCGGACAGGTCACAGTCGGTGTTAGTCGGAGGGCAGAGGTCGACCCCTAGGCCCCTAACGCATGGGGTGCCGCAGGGTTCAGTCCTGTCCCCCCTTCTTTTCAACATCTACATGAAACCGCTGGGTGAGATCATCCGACGGCACGGGATAAAATACCATCAGTATGCGGATGATACTCAGTTGTATCTGTCCGCCCCGTGCCAACTCAATGAAGCGATGGACGTGATGAGCCAGGGTCTTGAGGCTGTTAGAGACTGGATGGGGGCTAACAAGCTTGTGCTCAATCCAGAAAAGACCGAGTGGCTGTTGTGCTTCCCTCCCACGAATTGGCCAAGTGTCCCATCTCTCAGGCTGGGGGGTCAAATTGTACGCCCCTCAGATAGGGTTCGCAACTTGGGAGTCCTCCTGGACCCTCAGCTGACTCTCGAACACCATTTGTCAGCTGTAACCAGGGGGGCATTTGCCCAGGTTCGCCTGGTGCACCAGTTGCGTCCCTACCTGAACCTGGAGGCCCTCACAACAGTCACTCGTGCCCTTGTGACCTCTAGGCTGGAGTACTGCAATGTGCTCTACATGGGGCTGCCCTTGAAGAGTATTCGGCGACTTCAGCTGGTCCAGAATGCAGCCGTGCGAGCAATCGTGGGTGCACCTCAATTCACCCACGTAACACCTATCCTCCGCGAGCTGCACTGGCTGCCTGTTGATCTCCGGGTGCGCTTCAAGGTGCTACTTGTCACCTACAAAGCCCTTCATGGTATTGGATCTGGGTACTTGAGAGACCACCTACTGCCTATTACCTCCACTAGACCGATAAGATCGCATAGATTAGGCCTCCTCCGAATTCCATCAGCCAGCCAGTGTAGACTGGCAACTACCCGGAGGAGAGCCTTCTCGGTGGCTGCTCCGACCCTCTGGAACGAACTCCCCGTGGAGATTCGGACCCTCACCTCCCTCCAGACCTTCCGCGCCGCCCTTAAAATCTGGCTGTCCCGGCTGGCCTGGGGTTAAGACTCTAACCCACACTCGAATTGTATGACTGTTGAGTTTTTAAATGATGTAGTGTCTTTATGTTGTAAATTGTTTGCCTTTCCCCTCCCCTTTTGAACTGTGAGCCGCCCTGAGTCCCCCCCAGGGAAAGGGGCGGCATACAAATAAAGTGACTAAATGAAATGAAATGAAATGACCTTCTGACAAGCAAGTCAATAGGAAAGCCAGATTCACTTAACAATTATGTCACTAATTTAACAACTGCAGGGATTCAGTGTGGCAAACAAGGTCATAAAATGGAGAAAAACTCATTTAACAACTATTTGGCTTAGCAACAGACATTTTGGGCTCAGTTGAGGTTGTAAGTCGAGGACTACCTGTATTCTCTTTATTTTTTACTCTAAGAACATCTAGAAACTTGCATCTTCAGAATTGTGTCTATGGTCTCACTAAAGTGCAACCTTTATTGGGTTCAGGGCTGTGTTTGGCAGAGGCATGCCAAAAATCAAAATCATCAAGGGGTTTATGGGCTCAAGGCAAAATATACAATTGATTTTTAAAACATCATCTGAAATGTAATGAAAAATTCATATAGTAAAAATGGTAAATCTATACTTCAAAAACTATTTTTAAATTTTGTGAGCTTGAGGCTAATGCTTTTCAATATATGAATGTATTCCTGAAGCCTTTGGTGGCAGTTCAATTATATCTATATCCAAAGAATGATATTTATCATATACACTAGATAAAAGGATATTCTTATATAAAGATATAGCATAGATATTATACTTTCTTAATTATGTTATGATCATGTTCAAAAACTTGTTGTAAATCTTGTTGAAACAAATTATAATTATATTTAATAATATGTTCTATCGTGATATGTATATGTTAGTAGATTATATATTTCTGTGATATAAATTAAACAGGAAACAATGGGTGAAGAAATCTATTAATGTCAGCAGACCAAAAAAATATGTTTTTCCCTATAAAAAATAGTCAAATAACATCAGAGGAAAATTATCAGGTGGAACTCTTTATCAGCTTTCCTTGAATAAGAACATAGATTTAGCTTCTATTTCATTTTTTTCCAAAATATATAGTTCAAAATTTTCAGTGCATAATAAGTGTATTATTAACTCTAGCAATGTAAAGGAACTTCCAGAGAAGAATCTGATTTTCTATTTTTTAAATTATTTTATTATTCCTGCTAATGTTGCAAGTTCTAATTTAGCAAAGTAATTTGAAGGATTCTCAGCTGATCACAGAAACAGTGTGTCAGGCGTGACTTCATTTAATAATCAGGAAAGAAACCACTCAACTCCATTTGGTTGAAATTAAGTATACTTTTACTAATTATAAATGAATAGTAGCGAAGCTAAACTGAATCTGGTTAATTAAGCGTGAAAGTGAATAATATCATGTATAACTCAATCCCCTCCCCTTGGCACCCCAGTCCATAGTCCAATTATAATTCACCCAACTGTCAGGTGGGAGATATCTTCAAAAAGCATCACCAGGATGGAATGTTGGACAGTTAATCTTGGCGGGAAACTCCCGTCCTCAGTAAGATGGTCAGGTCAGCATCTAGAATCTTCCTCCAGCACATATTGATTCCCCTCCCAAATACCATGCCCCCCCTCCCCGTTTCAATGGCAGCCGAAGCAGCAGCAAAGCAGAGGCTGACACAGTGCTATTGGAGGAGAAAAAGAGAAAGGGTATAAAGAGAACAGTTAGAGGGGCTGTGATATTGAGCAAGTTTAAGAAGGACCAAAGGGAAGATTTCTAAGCGTCCCATGTATGCTGCTTTGAGCATCTCAGTGGATAATTTTAATCAGTTGAGACAGTGGGGATTGGTGGGTATTCATGACTGGTCTGGTGGAGTCAGACTGCACTGCAGATATATATATGTACACTGAAGCTATCAAAGTGAATAAGAACATTACATCATACTAAATTTCTGCTCCAGTTTCTGGAATTTTATAGGAGATAGACTATGCTGATATACATACATTTTGTTTTAAAATGCATAAGTGTTAAGGGATTACTGTAAAAAAGGGGAAAGAGAGTTTATTTCCTGGTAAAGCCAACACTGCTGAATCACATGGGATTTACTTGCTGGGATCTGTAGGAAATGAAATATGAGATCTGACATGAATCAAGATGAATTTGTCATCTCAAGTAATAATGCAAAGGTACAGAATTAAAGTAAGGGGAAATGTAGGCTTTGCTTAATGTAGTTTTCATAATAGTTATAGAGGAATCTTTTAAATGGGTTACATAAAATTGGTAATTAAAAAATAGAAAAGACAATTTAAGAGCAGAATTTATTGATAAATACCATTGAATAGCAATGTGATCCGAGCATTAATAATGTGGTTATTAGTCACAGTGATGGACACATGATTGCTGGTCTGAACTTACTCCTGTTCCATCCCAATCAGTGCTGGAGCCACACTTGCTGCACAGATAGCATTGTTTCCATACTTCCACTTTTATTCCTGTGATAACATCATTATTGATTATAAAACATATCCTTTTATAAGCGTTTGAAAAAAGTTGTGAAAAATAAAGAGAAAACTGTTGTAAAAGCAACCTAGATAATATGCAATCCTGCTGGAGAACATTAATGAGCATAAATTTATCTGCATTTATAGAAAATTCCATAAGCAATTACATTAATGCTACCTGAATGAACAATTTTTGTGAACCAATAGCACAACTGAGTTTCATAAAACCTATATGGTAAGCCTAGGATCGAAAGACAAATGCTAATGAAAATAATAATCTATATCAGAGTTTTTCTGAGAAACTTAGACAAAACCAACTAATTTTCCTCTAATTTCTATGTGAGAAAGTATTTTTCCCACATGCAGTATTAAAATATGAAAACTTTTGATGCAGATAGTCCTCAACTTGCAACCATAATTGAGCTCAAAATTTATGTTGCTAAGCAAGGCGTTAGGTGAGTTTTGCCCCATTTTACAACCTTTCTTGTCACAGTTGTTAAGCGAATCACTGCAGTTTTTAAGTCAGTAACTCAGTTGTTAACTGAATCTGGCTTCCCCATTGACTGCTTGTCAGAAAGTCACAAAAGATTATCACATGACCTTGGGATACTACAACCATCATGAATACATGCCAGTTGCCAAGTATCCAAATTTTGATTACATGACCATGGAGATGCTATAACAGTCACAAGTGTGAAAAAAAATTATAAATCAAATTTTTCAGTATTTTTGTAACTACAAGTCAAGTGCTACTTGTAATTGTCTATTGTCTATTATTTATATATATTGATATTGCAAAACATTAAAGCTTTCAAATTGCAATTCATAAATGTGACTATACATTTTAACATTATAACTATTATATTATTTTTATGTTATTACAGTAGCTGCTAGTCATTCATATCCAAGTGGAAAGAGAGAGGGAGGGAGGGAGGGAGGGAGGGAGGGAGGGAGGAGAGAGAGAGAGAGAGAGAGAGAGAGAGAGAGAGAGAGAGAGAGAGAGAGAGAGAGAGAGAGAGAGAGAGAACACTCAGAAGAACTCCATTAATACTAATAGTGGAAATGTTCCCTAAAGAGTTATTCATTGATTTTACCTTCTAAATGTCTATCATTATCAAACTCTAAGATTCAAATGATAAAATATGTTCACCCCCTCCTTTTCCAGATTTCAAGATATGATTTAAAAGAAAAATGAGCAACCTCTACGATGTTTTTTCAAAAGGCACCTTTGAGACAACTATGACCTAGATGACCGAGAATCTCCACAGATAATGTTTGGTCATGCAGGATTTGTGTTCTTCATCATAGGAAGCGGATCCATGGTATAAGTGACCTGTGATGCAAAGTGGGTGGGATTGTGTCATACATTCCCACAGCATTTGGATTTTCTGGATTTTTCCTCAGGTTTGAGGAGCAGAGGTTTTTTGGGGTGGGGGGGGATTTTATGAGGTGTCCCTTTCTTCAAAGCCACGTAAAGCCAGGAATTACAGTGCAGCTTTAACTAATTTTTCTGTCTAAAAATGATAAACCATACTTGCAAGAATGAACTTTGTAGTCAGAAAAGATTCTGTACATTTTATTTTTTTATATGTCAAAATTTCTGTTCAAATTTGGGCACACATTTTCACAATAAACACATTTGCTAAGTTGTGATCTGCATCACAAAATTCTGATTTTGACAAGTCACCCATACTCTACTTTGTATATGAATTCGGCAAATTCATATGCAAAACATACGTTCACATAAAAAAAATATAGGGAACTTGTTTGTTTCATTTCTTACCCCACAATTAATAAACGTCCAACTGATTATTTTGGCAACCGATGCAGAAAGCCATTTGCTGCATATTCATGACACTGAAATCCACTTGTCAGAAATGTCTCCCTTGGGAGTCAAAATCCCAGGTGTATCCTGAGGGGTCCCATAAGGTATCTTTTTTCTTGCTAGCCTTATTTTTCATTAAGAATAATATATTGCCAGAAAGAAACAGAAAAGAATAAAGCAAATTGTTAAAAAAATCAATTGTGATTCCACTATCACTTTTATATTTATGGGTTTATGACATTAAGTTGCAGAGATTATTTGAAACCCATCAGTTATATTTTGTATGTGAACACTTCTAGTAGATTAAGATTTGAAAATTTATATCACCATATTAAAGAAGCTTCTGTGAAATGATATTTAAATATTAATTGATAGCTGGAAAAGTTTATTCCAGTTTCTTGGAATAAAAGAAACATTTATATTGCAATGGAGTATCTAAAAATAACTTGAGCTATAATTTGTGCATTTCTACAAAATGAAAATGCATTCTACATAAAGGCTATTTATTCTCTTAGAGAATGCAACAATAAGAGCCCAATTAAAAACAGACAAATGGGAAATTATATACTGCAGTTGTTTATTGCAAGGAGACCTTACAGTCACATCTGGTTGAAGGGAAATTAAGGAAAACAAGTTCACTTTTTAAAAACAACGACCTTCAACCTTGATTTGAACAGATTTACATTAGAGAAAATGGTTGCATTTTACCATTAAATAATTATATGTGCTAATCTTTTAATCCACCTTATCTTCTATATGCTATTGAAGTTACAAGGCTCCAAATTTGATTGATTTTGTACTCAAATTTGGGGTTACCGTACATCAAGTTATGTATAACAATACATAATAACTTGCTATATTCCCTGGAAAAGGGATTGAAGAATCACAGGCAAACAGTTCTGGCTGAGAAGGAACTACTTCACATATCAGAAGGTTGCAATAGGGAATCACATGAACCTAAGCCACTGCAACCATCATAAATATGAGCCAGTTGCCAAGCATCTGAATTTTAATCTCATGACCATGGGGATGCTGCAATGGTTTTAAGTGTGAAAAACAAGTCATAAACCACTTTTTTCAGTGCCCTTGTAAATGAACTATTGTAAGTCAAGGACTACCTGTAATTGTGGGCAGAGAAGGCCAGATTGAGCTTTTTCTTCTGGGTGATGCTGATCTGGCGATTCTAAGGGTTGTTCAGTATCTTTCCAGAATTTAACAGCATGAAACATGAAGGGGTCATGGTATTCCAGAGGTGATATTAAAGGTATTCTGGAATAATGAGTTTTGTATTTCCATTCTGCAGGACAATTTGGAATTATTCTAAGACTTCACAATGTTGCCAGATCATTTGACAGTTCCAGATAGACTGCTGATTTTAAAATTGTAGAAATAGAGCCTTTTATCACCGTGACTATGTATGACAAGAAAGAAGATACACTTCCCTTTTCACTTGGTGCACTTAATATTTATTTATTTATTTAATTTACATGCTTACCCATCTCACAATTCCAGGCTCATTGACCCCGTACTCAATTATAAATACCGGTAAGTTGTTCCTGTTTTATTATCCCAGTCCTTCCTCTTATCATTTTGACCATACTACATAAAAATGGAGACAAAAAATGGAGAATAAAATCAGTATATTTTAATTACAGGTACTTCTATAGACTTAGTCATACTGATTGTCTTTGCATGGGGCAGAGATACAGTATAACTGAACCTTTCCTTTACTGTTTTGCCTTCTACAAGTATAACTATATCGGAATATACTTTTATGAGAAATCTCCACTAATTTTATCCTAACAACCTATCAACCTGTGAAGTAGCATGGGCACAATAACATATTGAATGAGGGATCTTGGGCCTCCTTGTTTCCCTCAAATAAAACCCCTCAGGAAATTATCCCTCCCAAACTTGTCCCTTCTCCAATTACCATAATCAATAACTTTAGAAAACTACATCAATATGGATTCCAGTTCAAATTCCAAGAATCTTAATATTTTCAGTAATGGTCCTATGTACATATGTTATTACTTCTTTTAACAAGTATTCTGCGACACTAAAGTGTTGACAATCCTTGTCTGTAGCAGGGACGTGCAGTCACTAGAGGTAAGGGAGGCGGGGCCTCACCAGTCTCCTCAGAGAAAGGAAAGAATTTTAAATAATTTTTAAAAAATAATTAAAGCCAGGGTAGTTGCTACCAGATTTCAAGTCAGAGTGGCTTGGTGTCTGCTCTCAGTATTAACTAGGAGGAGGCCAGAGAACTTGGGGCCTCCTTTGCATAAGGAATTTTTCACCGTTTAAAAGTTAAGAAAGAGTTAAAAAGCGAAAAATTCCATATGCAAAGGAGGCACTGATTCTCCCGCCTCCTGATCGGGGAGCAGCGAATCATGCCTTATGAGCACGCTTACGTTGAGCATGCTTACGTTGAGCGGACAAGAGGAGAGTTGAGAGAGTTTCCACAGCTGGAAAAGGTATGTGGATCGGACGAAGGGAGGGGGGGATTCAAATTTATTGCAATTAAATATGTAATTTTTTATTGTAGAGTGTATGTATGTGTGTGTGTTTCTTTCTTCACAGCGGTCCGGTGGGGTCGGAGGAGGTGGGGGGGAGAGGCAGCGGAGCGCAGAGGTGGTAGGGAGGTTCTCGCAGCTGTGTCCCAACAGGCCAGGCAGGGAGCAGGTCGGGCGGGGGATGGGTGGGTTGGCTGCAGGCCGGGGCAGCAGGATTGTTCGTCGGAGGAGGTGGGGGGCAAGGCGGTGGAGCGCGACGGCGGCGAAAACGAGAAACATCTCAGATGGAGCCGGGACATCCGGAAGGCAAGCCGGCACTTAAAGGCATGCCGAAGTGCCGGCTTGCCTTCTGGGTGTCCCGGCTCCATCTGAGATGCTTCTCGCCGCCGTCGCGCTCCACCGCCTTGCCCCCCCGTCTCCTCTGACAAACAATCCTGTTGCCCCAGCCTGCAGCCAGCCCAGCACCAAGCGGGGAGGAGGAGGAGGAGGAGGAGGAGGGGGAGGAGGAGGAGAAGAGCGGTGAGTCCAGGCAGGGAGCAGGTTGGGCGGGGGGGGGTGGGCTGGCTGCAGGCCGGGGCAGCAGGATTGTTCGTTGGAGGAGGCAGGGGGGCAAGGCGGTGGAGCGTGACGGCAGCGAGAAGCAACACCCCCGCCACTGCATTTATGTCCGCCATAAACATGAGACACCTGTCGGACACAGCGGCGGGGACGTTGCTTCTCGCCGCTGCTGCAGTCTTGTCTCACCAACGGTAACCCTCACCGCAAGTCACTGGTCTGTAGATATATTTTCCTACTTCCCACATCAAAATGTGAGGTGCCTTCCATCTAAAAAGGCTATATGATTTATCTCAAGAAAGAATGAAACACAGGAATAGGAAAACCCTGATTTCCCCCCCACACACACACACATTCATTTTGAAGAACAACATAGAATTCTTGTGTTCTGTTGGTGGTAGACTAGAGGGAGAAATCCAATTTAAACTGAAGCAGTTTCCAGAGAGTTTACTGACTGTGGAAAGCTGGAGTATCATTACAGAAAATCCACAGCAGATTGTTAACATTCTGTTATGCACTATAATGTTCACCACTGTGAAAAAATAAATCAGAGCTAATTATACAATGAAATACTGTACATTCCTCACAGCATTTTAATAGAAAATCAAGTGATTCTGTAGATTCAACAATTCCCTTTGACTGGTTTCCGGTTAGAGTGTGCAAACAGTGATGACACACACACACATCTTACTTTCCCATAGCATGTTTCTACCAAATCATCATGCTTTTATAGCAAGAAATTATTGAGATAAAATGGAAGCCCATGAAAGAACAAAGATTCCAAATTATTTTATCACTTGCTTTCTATCTTACCCTCTTCCTTATTATAAATGGGTTGTGAAGTAGAAAGCCTTTACAATGTGTGGATATGCAAAGATCTCCTGTCCAAACTTGGGAGGCTGATTGGGAATTGCAGAAATCACTCAATTAAATCCCTCTTTGTAAAGCACATGGGGAATCACCTATAAGAACAGGAGGAAGAGTAGTGACCAAAGCAATGACCAGATATGCTGAGCTTGATCTCATTCTAAGAAACCAATTTGATGATATATGACTTAGACAGGCTCTTCCCTAGTTGACACAAAGAAAAAGTAAGGGAAAGGAGAATCACATTCAGACTTGAAATTCTGTTATTATAACTGTTACTATAAGTAGTTCTCACTTATACACTATTGGTTTTTAGTCTGATCTATCTTGTAGGGATGACAATCTCACTTATGTCCAATCCAAGTCAATAGTTGGATTAGATTTGGAAAAATATGATATTCCTCTAGCATGCTTATTTGTTTTTCATCAGAATGGGATACAACTATGCTAAATATCACAGAGGTTATGAACAATCTTTTGAATTAAGTTCCTTTAGAATATTATTTAAAGACAAAATATAATGGAATTTGCAGACACGATAATCTTATAATAGGAACACACTAGCAGACAAATTATCTTGAAGGAGATTAGTGCAAAGACAAAAGATCATCATGAGCAATGATAATGTGTCTTCGTGAATGCAGTGCAGCTGATTATGAAGGGAGGGAGTGAATATTTGTCATTAATTAGTAGTTTCCATAATGTACATTGTTGAAATATCCAACTATTTAAATCCATAATTTACATATCTGCTTGCACTCTACAAATGGCTTATATCTTTACCTGAATTTCGTGTTGTCAAAAGACCATTGTAAACAAAGCAATTTCAAACCCAATAATTTTCTTTCTCTTCCCAATAGTGATCATTATTTTAGCTGAATGATGTATTAGCAATGAAATAGAAATGAATTCTTGTAATAGAGAGGGGATGTTTAGGATATAAAGTCTTTGTGAATTGTGGATACTATTTGTATGTAATCAAAACTATTTGAAAGTAGTTGCTGGAATCTGTTGCTTAATAACAACAACTAATTCTTCCAAGAAGTCAAAGAAGAGTCAGTAAACCAACTTTGGAAAGACAGAAGGAAGGGGAAAAAGTGGTGTCCCATCAAAACTTCCCCATATAGTATATAAGTATAAGTATAATCTTTATTGTCATTGTACTTAAATACAACGAAATTGGTTTTAACCTCACTGGTGCAAAATTATAACAGAAACGAAAAAAGAAAGAAAAAGAAAAAAACTAGCATGTGCATGGAGTGATTGTGGTTGTATTTAAACGTCTCACAGCCCAAGGATAGAAACTAGCATTAAACCTGTACTTTATACTTTAAAAGTGCTGCTCCTTGTAGATGGAGTTGTACAAACTTGTACAGTTCAACCAAAAGTTGTATCCTCAACACAATATGGGTAAGCAATCATGATATTCATCTCTTTTCATGTTTAAAAAAAGCTAGTAAAAAAATAAGCCATAGGACGTTAAGATTTAAAAATTAGAAAAAGGAATTAGGAAAGGTACATTAGTACCTTTGGATATGGTCAAAGCTATATTGATTATAATGTATTTTTGTGGCAAACTTCAAGTCAAGACAATGAGATTTAAGATTACATGTACATAAATCCTATATTCAGAAATTTACTTACAATAGAATCATACAGATGTGATTTTACGGCAGACTAATTACAAAGTATATAGACTGACCTGCCTCATGCAAAACAGCAAAATGAAGCCCCACATTTATATTAATCCCAGAGTTTAAATTTCAGGTCATTTCCTCTCATCTTATAGTAAAGAGAACCTCAGTCATTTTTCTCCTGGTCTTGAGATTGGAAGATATCTACTTCATGTTTTTATAATAGTTTAGTCTAGCTTGAGAAATGCATTTTATCAACTATAGCCCTAACAGGAATAATAAAATATTAAAATTGTTTTACCTAGGAAGGTATATATATGAAAGCCCTGGGAAGAGCTTAGAGAAAAAGAAAAGGGCAGCAATTAACAATTTGTATGATTGGAGGGGGGGCGCTTTGGCCCTTTGAGATTTAGATAAAGATGCGAGTTGATGCCCCTATTCCAGAGTCCAACATAAGCAATATGATATTTTACTGATTTACAGACAGGGTCGCTTATACAATATGTCTCAATGAGATTTCTCTTGTGTGTTGTTTTATTTTTAAGTGGAAGCATGTGTTGGAAGATTAAGCAGCATCCTTTTAATCTCCGATTGTCCAGCTCCCCCTGCTGTAATTACAGATTGTGAGACAGAAATGGCAACAGATGTTCAGTGTCTAAGCTAAGAATTATATACTTAGTCAATATTCCAGTAATTCAACACACTGATTGAGAGAACAGAACTTTACATTTAGGCTGGATGGCAAAATGAAAGAATTTGTGAGATGAGCTGAATATGAGTGTAATCCTAATTGCTAACTGCTAATGAGCAGAGAATGGTGCAGTCTATATGATAATTGCACTGTGCATAAATAAGATAATTTCTTTCCCCCCCCCCTACTTATTCTCTTATTCAATGTGCCATACTTCTTAGGGATTCTTCAAATATATTTTGAGACAGCATCTTTGCTTGCTATCCTGTATTACCCTTAATAAACTAATTAATTAAAATTAAAATAAACTAATAACACTCAACCTCATCCAGACAGATAATGTTTCTTAGCTGACTGGCTGGCTGACTTTTTTAATTCAGTCATTTTATTCCTTATTCTGATTTTAAGAAAAGCAATATTATAGATTAAAGCTCAGTCTAACTAATAGGTCAAGGACTAGATCAAGGGAGGTGGGGAATAACATCAGTATTAGTCTAAACCAGGAGTGTCAAACTCAATTTCACTGAGGCTGCATCCGGGTTCTGTTTGACCTTGGGGGGGGGGGGCAAGGTCAGCTCGACATCACTCATGTTGGGGTTGCCTGTGGCCCAAGCACTCTGCCAGTGAAAATGGGCTCCCAAGCTCTGTTTTCGGCTGCGACAGCTTCCTGCAAACCTGTACTAGTGAAAACGGAGTTTGGGAGGGCTGCCCATGATCCCCCTGAGCTCCATTTTCACTGGAAGAGGCACCACAGGCCAATACTTTGCTGTTTCCAGGACGGCCCTGTGGGCCAGATCTAAGCACCCCATGGACTGAATCCAACCCCCGGGCCTTGAGTTTGACACCTCTGGTCTAAACTATTTCAGAATGTATAATAAGATCCAGTATTCTTTCTGGTTTATCCAAGCCTTTTCCTCAAAAATATTTTATTGGATAAAATAGCACAGTACCCAACTGCATCAGTAATGTAGTTTGGGACCAACTAGAAACCAAAATATTTTGGTAGGATAGGATATATCAATGTCTGTTTGGAGAAAACAAAAGGATCTATGATGGCCTCAGGAGAACCAAGAAAAATATTAGCTCAGTGCCATTGTCCTACAGGACCTCTATCTGAAATGTGACATGCTTGAACTCCCAAAGAAAGTTGACGTACAATGGCTCTTTCAAGAAGACAGCCTTAATAAAATGCCCCCTTTGTTTTCTAAAAATATCCCCATTGTTTTATTAAACAACTTTATGATTTTATTAAACAATGGGGATGTTCCAGGCGTAAGGGTTAGGGTTAGGGTTATGGACAACATATAATTCTTTAAATATTTTTCAACTTCAATTTTTACCATTCTTACAAACTGTGTCAGCATGGTCAATGATGTAGAATTATAGAATATGTAGTCCAACACCCTCTGAAGGCTCTCACACGTTACCTACTCCTGCTCTAAAATATAGCTTTATATAAAGACAATAGTGGCACACACCCAAAAAATCACAAAATCTAACATCAGCATCCTGTATGATTTAGACCAAGTTCTTATTGAAACATTTTATAAGAATTCTATGAATTTCACTTTCTGAATGAATGCAACAACTAAGGAAAAGAACAGGGGGAGGCAGAGAAAAGGCTACAGGGCAGGCAGGGCAATAGTATAACTGGAATAACAACAACAAAATTGTACCAATGGAAAGAGAATTATATTTGGAAGATTAGGCCATATGAAAGAGGCAAGAATGTTATTTGAAAATAAGAATATACAATACATTGATAAAATACTTACTCCTGAGATCCTTGGTGATTTTCTTTAGCTAAATTATATATTTGAAGTAACTAAAAGACATACAGTTGAGCAGAGTGATATGCCAAGTTTAGACATTTTAGAATGACAATAGAAAGGACAGGTTTCCGCAGCTTTTTATATACCATTTTTTTCTTTCATGATTTGTCATTTTTTTTCTTTAAATCATTGAGTTTTCTTAATTCGGTTGTTCAAGTTTTTTTAGAGGGTATTGTTTATATAACAACAGACCTGCTCAAAGGCCCATGTTGCTAATACAGCATGTTGCTTCTCATAGTTGCCAACCAGTTCCAACTTGGTGTTCTCAAACAGGAAACTTACCATCTCCCACCACTGCATTTTTGCAAATGGAATTTGGAGGCATGCTTTTGGAAGTAAAGATGAGGATTTTTCTTTTTTTAATACTAATTGCCTACAATAGATTTGTCCTCAATCCAGCCTCTTTCAAAAGCCATCCAAATTAGTGGCCATTACCACATTTTGTCATAATGAATCTGTTACATCTGTTTTGTCAAAATGAATCTGTTATGATAGATTAATAATGTCTTGTGGCTAGAAATATTTTGTTGTAAATTTCCTAGGCAGATGACCCAACCCTTATGCTTTGAAGTTGGAGAAAAATGTATTCTAGTCCCATGCTGTTCATGAATGATCATACCTTGATCAGTCACCCCTCAGACAGCTTTCTCCAAGCTAAAGATCTCCAAAATGTTTGTTATTCAACCTCCTTATTTATTTTTTTCCAGTTTATATTCTTTTTTTGTCTGTTTCCTTTAGTTGTTCAATTCAATAAATGTTCCCACATAGTAATATTATGGAAAGAATTGATCCTCTTTTGCTTTTTTTTAACCAGTTCCCTCACTTTTTTAGAAGGTTTATCTTTTTATCATTTCTAACATTGGCTCTATATTTATATAATTATATGAAACATCTACATGCTTTCCAAACAGATGCTGCCCAGCACCAGCTGGCTTCCTAGGGGGCCATTAAAAAACTGCTCTGCCACCTTTTACATTTGATATACCAGCAGTCTGGTTGCATTTTAATTCAAATGGAATCTATTGAACTTGTACACCTTCAACTTGTCCTCAAGGCCCATATGCTATCGTAACCCAGGAACTCTGTCTGGTGCAGTGAACGATATTATCATATTACTAGGTATTGGGAAAGTAACTATCTGTTTAGTTGAGTTTGCCCATAGAAGATGAAGAGGCATCAAACTGTTCTTCTCCTAATAGAGCAAAATGTCCTAAACATGCATCCTAGTAGAATAGGACCATCTGGAACTTAATCTTGAAGTATTTAGCTTGCACCAAGTAATGACCATTTTAGAGGAAAAAGACCAAGACAATAAACAGATAAAAGAGAGTTGAGCCCAGGACAGAAATGTACTGTAGCGTGAGAAAATGTCTTAGACCAGATCCACTCTAGTTCTCACAAAAATAAAGATTTTTTTATTTTAGATTTTATTTAGCATTTATAGGCCGCCCTTTTCCCTGAGGGGACTCAGGGCGGCTTACAATAGTAAGGGAAGGGGAGTGAAAGACAAAATACAGAAAAAAAATGTGAGATAACTAAAAGGTACTAAAACACAACATTCACTCAGCATTCGGGAGGGGCAAGAAAATTTATCCCCAGGCCTGATGGGCTAGCCAGATCTTGAGGGCTGTACGGAAGGCCTGGACTGTGGTCAGGGTACGAATCTCCACGGGGAGATTGTTCCATAGCGTCGGAGCAGCAACTGAGAAGGCTCTCCTCCGGGTGGTCGCCAGTCGGCACTGACTGGCGGATGGAATACGGAGGAGGCCCGCTCTATGCGATCTGATGGGACGCAGGGAGGTTATTGGCAGGAGGCGGTCTCTCAGATAGTCAGATCCACTACCATGGAGCGCTTTATGGGTGGTAAGTAAGACCTTGAATTGCACAAAGGAAGGAGAGGGGAAGCACATTCAAAATTACAAGATTCTATATGGACACGGGTAGAGGCAGGATGAGAGGAGTTGGAACAGAAACCGAGAGAAATATTTGAGGTGTTTAAGTTGCTTTATAAGGGACAAATTAAAAGTTTGGACATTTAGATAAAGAGACAAGGCCCCTAGTTAGAGAATTCCATTTGATTAACCTACTTGGTTTCAACATAGCTTGAAATCCTGCAAGTAATAAATGAAATGAAATTAGGAATGATGTACACTGTTTAAGTTTTAATAATGATGGGAAGCTGAGCTTAATGTAGAGAGTTTATTGATTTTTTCCTGTTTTCCTTTTTTTTTGTTTTTTCCTTATTCTTTGTTTTTTCCTTTATCTTTTATTTTTTAATTTTTAATCTATTTGGTTTTAATATACTCCAGACTGTGTTTGATAAAGAGTTATGCCGGGTATGGGACCTGGGAAGTTGGAAGGGGATTAGGGAGGGGGGTTTATGGGGGGGAGGGGGGGAGGGTGGAAATATAGTTTCAACTTATAGAATAAGAAGAATGCACTCGTATACTGTTGCTCTTTTTTCTTTCTTTTTTCTTTTTTCTTTTTATTTTTCCCCTTTTTTTCATTTTTTTAATTTTAGTGTAAGATATAAATTGAATAGATTAATGAATAGAGAAATACACCAAAGTGAGAAGTAGAGGGAAAGAAGAGGGAGAAGTAAAGAGGGAGAGAGAGGGGAATGTAAGGAGGGCGAGATGGAGGGAAGGGGAGAAAGGAATGTTTGAGGGGGAAGGGAAGTAGAAGAGGGGAATGTTGGAAGGGAGAAATGAAAGTTGGAGGGGGAGAAGAAAGGGTGTATGGAGGATGGAAGTGCTATGTTGGTTTTCCATGGTGGAAGATGAGTTGTGTTTACTGCTTTTTTTTTGCAAATGCACAGTATATAAGTGATTGTATAAAATGAAAATGAAAATGAATAAAATATTTTTGGACAAATAAAAAAAAAATCAAAAGATAAAAATTACAAGATTCTATTACTATGTTTTTACAGTAAAAGTCGTATTGACCAGCATAACTTTGGTTTCCTAGTCTGGTCTACTTTGAAGGGCTGATACCTACAACATGTGTGCTACTTGCATATAGTTTTAGATGGGAGTTAGTAAATAAATCAAATATGACTCAAGCCTTTCAGAATTTTTTTTCCTAATGGGGGAACTTCAGATTATTCTAAATATGAATTGGTGAAATTCTCTATGTCCTTTCTGACAAGAGCAGTAACATTCAGAATATCTTCCTGAATCTAATAGTACAGAAGCTAAACTGCTACAGAAGACCAGTATAAATGGCCTGCAATGTTGTTTTTTTAAATAATCTTTATTGGGTATACATTTTTTTAAAGAATAAAACATACAAATACAAATACAATTTTACTCATACAACACCGCCCCCCCCCCCCCCGCGGTGACAGTCATTCACAGCCCAACTTTTTTTTCCCCTTCCTCATTGTTTAGTCTCTAAGCAGCATCTTCTTGTTACAAAGTTCAGGGATCTATTACAATACCCACGTTCACTTTTAGTTCCCATTGTTAACAGCTGCTATTTAACTTTCCTCGTTTTAAGTCCCTGAGGTTCTCCTTGTCGCCAACATATACCATAGGTTCCAGCTAAGATAATGTTCCGTTTCTCCTTTGTCCCTCAGCCAACCCGTCATTCTGTCCATTTCTGCACATTCATAGATCTTTTTAATTATGGCATCTTCCGACGGTATGGTAGTAGATTTCCAAAATTGTGCATAAGTTATTCTTGCAGCCACAATTATATGTAGGCTCAAATGCCATATAGATTTACTCATGTTTTCTGGTTTTATGCTTAGTAAAAAATTCTCAGGTTTCCATTCCAGAATGGCCGCCGGATTCCGCCGCTCTGAATGCCTGAGGACGAGACGATACTAACTGCGGCGCCCAAGACCCCTAATATGGTAACCGAGGGGTTCTTTTTGGGCGCCAGCCTTCAGCCCTTCCAGGTAGGTGGTCGGTTGAGGAGGGGGTCGCCTCTAGGAGGCCCCAGGGACAGCTCTAGAACGACGATATCCTCCCTGGCTTGGTTTGTTACATCAGCCCTTTTGATCAGCTGGGAAGTGGCGGTGACGGCTGGGTGCGAGAGGCGGAGGCTTCGGCACCGTTGTTTGGAAGGGCGCCGAACCCCCTTACTGACTGGACAACATTGTGGGGTCGGCTTATGCCCCGAAGAAGAGGTGGGAGATCCAGGAGAGATGTTTGGACTGGACTGGGACTGGGACCGGGAGGCAGAGGAACGGGTTTCCTGCTTCCGCTACAGCTTTACTGATACCCCCCCCTGCATTTTAAAGCGGCGCTTTTCTTCGATCTTGCCGCTGCTCCAGCAGGTTTTTAAACGGCTTGTCCATCTGCCCTGGTGTAGAAGTAAAGCTTCAAGAACTCAACTATGGGCTCCCTGGGACAGCCATTATCATCAGCTGCCACCATTGCGATTACCACTGCTTCGAGAGTGCTGCGTTGGCTGGGAATTCGGGCCCCCTCTAGTGGCCACTACTAGTACTTTTTCTGTAGACCATCAAGTATCATCATCATCGCCAGTCACTATTTCATCAGAGAGGCAGTGTGTTGAGCACTTGGACTCCCTCCAGTGGCCATCACTAGTACTTTTCTCTGGACCATTACATTATATTTCTGGACCATATATATTTCTACTGGACTCCTATCAGACTCTGCTAACACGAAGGCCAAACTTTTAAGACCTTTATATAAGCATTCATCAATCCGCACAACCGCGCAATTTTTATCTGGTATGATGAGTGCATGAGGTTTGTCTGTGGTGAATGAATGAGCCCACTTTTACTGTTTTATTACTATTGTATTCTTATATGTTTTTAAAATATTACGTGGGGAGTGCTAGCGTGGATAAATGAGAATGTTTGACTCGGAGGGCCTGCCGGGGAAGGCGGGGGTCAGTGGGGCGGTTGGGGGGACTACTGCTACAGGAGTGGGTCGGAGCATTACGGTCATTACAGGGAGGGGCAGACATGGCGGGGACTTTAGGGCTAGCCATTACCGGGGAAGGAGGGTTCACTACATTACAGAGATCCCTCCTTCCGGCCCTATGAGTCCCACTCCAAGACCAGATGGCGCGAGTAGTCAGGACCCTGGTCTCAGGCTGTTGTCGCTAAATGCCAGGTCTGTTGTTCACAAAGCTCCCCTCGTCCGGGACTTAATTGTTGACGAGAGGGCAGACCTGGCATGTATTACTGAAACCTGGCTGGGCACAGAAGGAGGAGTCCCCCTTGTAGAGATGTGCCCAGAGGGATTTCAGGTGCTTCATCAGCCGAGAGCCCAGGGAAGGGGTGGCGGTGTGGCTATTGTTATCCGGGAGTCTCTGTTACCTCGTAGGGTCCCTGCTCCGGAGCTTGTCGGGTGTGAGTCCCTGCTGATAAAGTTGGACCTCAAGGGTCAAGTGGGTTTGCTGCTAACGTACCTGCCTCCCAACTGCGTTGCAGCATCCCTCCTCTCGCTCCTCGAGTCAGTAGCCGAGCTGGCAGTTGAGTTCCCCAGGCTTATAGTTCTGGGGGACTTTAATTTGCCATCGCTCGGTGAACGCTCTGACGGGCCGCAGGAGTTCATGGCTTCCATGACAGCCATGGGCTTGACCCAGGTAATTCGGGGCCCAACTCATGCAGCGGGTCACATGCTCGACCTCGTATTCCTCTCAGAGCAGTGGATGTGTGATCTTGGTCTGAGGGGTAATGAGATCATACCCCTGTCGTGGTCAGACCACTGCCTACTGAGGCTTGACTTCCGGAGACCAAACCCTCACTGTAGGGAGGAGGAACCGACCAGGTGGTTCCGCCCCAGGCGACTTATGGACCCGTTGAGGTTCCAGACGGAGCTTGGGGTTATTCCTGATACTCTCGCCCACAGTTTGGCGGAGACTCTGGTTGCTGCCTGGTATTCGGCGGCGTCGGAGTCTCTTGATCGGATTGCGCCACTACGGCCCCTCCGGGTCAGCGGATCCTGGAGACCTCCTTGGTTCACCGAGGAGCTCCGGGAGAAGAAGCGCCGGAGGAGATGCCTAGAGCACCTGTGGAGGTCCGATAAGTCCGAGGCGAACCGAGCACTTCTGACTACCTGCACCAAGGATTACGTCCGGGCACTAAGAGCTGCCAAAAGAACACACATCTCTGCCTTGGTAGCGTCCGCCGAGTCACGCCCAGCCGCCCTGTTTAGGATCACCCGCTCCCTCCTCAATAGGAGGGATGCGGGAGACCCCTTGCAGGGTAGGGCTGAGGACTATGCTCAGTTCTTGGCGGACAAAGTGGCTCGGTTTCGGTCGGACTTGGACTCCACCGCAGAAGACCCAGCCGAGACACAGGAGGATTACTTGGCAAACCATCTCTGGGTTGAGTTCCAGGATGTTGCCTCTGGGGATGTGGACAAGGCCATTCGGGCTGTAAGTGACTCCACCTGTATTCTGGACCCGTGTCCCTCCTGGCTGGTTGCCAACAGCAGTGAGGTGACACATGGCTGGATCCAGGCGGTCGTGACCACCTCCCTTCGGGAGGGGCACTTCCCCGCCGCACTCAAAACGGCGGTGGTGAGACCCCTCCTGAAGAAACCATCCTTGGATCCAGCCATTTTAAACAACTATCGTCCTGTCTCCAACCTCCCCTTTATTGGGAAGGTGGTGGAGAAGGTGGTGGCCTTCCAGCTTCAACGGGCCTTGGAGGAAGCTAGTTATCTTGACCCCTTCCAGTTCGGCTTCAGACCTGGTCACAGCACAGAAACCGCTTTGGTCGCATTGACCGATGATCTCTGGAGGGCCAGAGATGGAGGCCATGCGTCCATCCTGGTTCTCCTTGACCTCTCAGCGGCTTTCGATACCATCGACCATGGTATCCTTCTGCGACGACTGCGGGAGGTGGGGGTGGGAGGCACTGTTTTAGCAATAGCAATAGCAGTAGACTTATATACCGCTTCATAGGCCTTTCATGCCTCTCTAAGCGGTTTACAGAGAGTCAGCATATTGCCCCCAACAATCTGGGTCCTCATTTTACCCACCTCGGAAGGATGGAAGGCTGAGTCAACCCTGAGCCGGTGAGATTTGAACCGCTGACCTGCTGATCTAGCAGTAGCCTGCAGTGCTGCATTTAACCACTGCGCCACCTTGGCTTTGCAGTGGTTCTCCTCCTACCTCTCGGACAGGTCGCAGTTGGTGTTGGTCGGGGGGCAGAGATCGTCCCTGAGGCCCCTAACATGCGGGGTGCCGCAGGGTTCGGTCTTATCCCCCCTACTATTTAACATATACATGAAACCGCTGGGCGAGATCATTCGGAGGCACGTGATAAAATACCACCAATATGCGGACGATACGCAACTGTATCTGTCCGCCCCGTGCCAACTCAATGAAGCGGTGGACGTGATGAACCAGGGTCTTGAGGCCGTTAAGAACTGGATGAGCGCTAACAAACTGGTACTCAACCTGGACAAGACCGAGTGGCTGTTGTGTTTCCCTCCCAACAATTTGGCCAATGTTCCAACACTTAGGCTGGGGGGTCAAATTTTATACCCCTCAGATAGGGTCCGCAACCTAGGAGTCCTCCTGGATCCACAGCTGACTTTTGACCACCAGTTGTCGGCTGTGACCAGGGGGGCATTTGCCCAGGTTCGCCTGGTCCATCAGTTGCGGCCCTACCTAAACCGGGAGGCTCTCACAACAGTCACTCGAGCCCTTGTGATCTCTAGGCTGGAATACTGCAATGGGGTCTACATGGGGTTGCCCTTGAAGTGCATCCGGCGACTACAGTTAGTCCAGAATGCAGCCGCGCGAGTGATAGTGGGCGCACCGCGGTTCGCCCACGTTACACCCATCCTCCGTGAGCTGCACTGGCTACCTGTCGATCTCCGGGTGCGCTTCAGGGTACTGATGACCACCTTTAAAGCACTCCATGGTAGTGGATCTGGGTACTTGAGAGACCGCCTTCTGCCGATCACCTCCCTCCGACCGATTAGATCTCACAGACTGGGCCTCCTCCGAATCCCATCCACCAGTCAATGTCGACTGGCGACTACACGGAGGAGAGCCTTTTCTGTTGCAGCTCCGACCCTGTGGAACGACCTCCCCGTTGAGATCCGTACCCTCACCACCATCCAGACCTTCCGCGCAGCCCTCAAGATCTGGCTCTCCCATCAGGCCTGGGGATAGGTTCCCAATTTACCTGCCCGAGTGTTGACTGTTGAATGAAAGTTGTGTTTTATTATTTTCTTTTGTTTACACATTGTTTGTCTTTTGATATTGCACCCCCTTCCCTGTGATTGTAAGCCGCCCTGAGTCCCCTCAGGGAAAAGGGCGGCCTATAAATCCTAATAAAATGTCTAAAAAATGTCTAAAATGTCCATGCTTGCCCCGGTAACCTCTTTTAGCCATTTTTGAATCCTTCTCCAGTATTTCGTGGCCTCAGTACAAGACCACCAAATATGGTAGAATATGCCATCCCTTCTTCCACATTTCCAACACAGTGGAGATAACCCAGGAAACATTTTGGCTAACCTCATTGGGGGGAAGTGCCATCTATAAACCATCTTGTATATGTTTTCTTTAAATGCTGTAGATATTGTAAGTTTAATAGTCTTACTCCATAGATCCCACCATTTGCCCATTTCAATCTCATAGCCAAAGTTTCTCTCCCATGTTATTAGAAGGCTTTTGTCCATCTCTTCTTTAGTATCTTGACAGGTCAAAAATTGATAAATCTTCGATAACATTTTCTTATCTCCGCCAAACAAAATCTTATCTAGCCCCTGAGGGTTTGGGTAGATCCCAAACCATTCCTTATCGCTTTTAAACCTATTTCTAATCTGTAAATATTTCCACCATTCCAGATTCCTGCCCTGCTGCTCTAATTCCATCTTTGTTTTCATGTTGCCATCTTCTGTCATAATGTCTTTATAAGTTAAGTTTCTTGTCCAATTAAATACACTGGGATGCGTTAAGGCCTCTAATGGTGCCAACCAGCACGGAACCCTATGATAGTATTTTTTCCTCATCTTTTCCCACACCCCCATCAAAATCTTCCGAATATAATGTCCCATGAAGTACCTATGGGGGGTATCTCTTTCTTGCCAGAGGAAGGCATGCCATCCCTGGGGGAGGTCATGTCCCTCTATAGCCAATAGGCGCCTTCTACTCAACGTCACCCAATCCTTCACCCATGTCATAATTGCTGCATTATAATATGCTTCCCAGTTGGGTACTCCTAAGCCTCCCAGTTCTTTATGTTTTTGCAACATTTGGGCTTTAATTCGTGCTTTCTTCCCTTGCCATATAAATCGAGCCACTATTGTCTCCAAGAATTTTAAAAAAAATTTGTCCAATTTAGTTGGTGCCGTTTGAAACAAAAACAAAATTTTTGGTAGTACATGTGTCTTAACTGTCGCAATCCTGCCCATGAAAGACAGTTGTTTACCACTCCAATTAGTCATATCAGATACCTGTTGTAGTAATTTCATATAATTATCTACCTTGATAGAGGAACATCTCTCTGTGAGCCAAATTCCCAAGTATTGTATTTTATGGGCCAGGTTAATCCCTAACAGGCTTTGTACTTCCCTTTTCTGGTTCAAAGTCATATTCTTAATTAACAGTTTTGTCTTCTCTTTATTTATACGTAACCCCGCTATCATACCATACTCCTCTATTTTACGTAAAAGTTGTATCCCAGAAGCCATAGGATCCTCCAGAATAAAAACAAGGCCGTCGGCAAAGGCCTGGACCATAAATTCCTGAGCTTTAGCTCATAACCCTTTAATTTGTATATCACTCCTCACTATTCTAAGAAGGGGTTCTAATGTAAGGATAAACAGTAGGGGGGATAATGGGCATCCTTGTCTTGTGCCTTTACCAATCTCAATATCACCCGCCTCTTCTCCATTTACCAATAATGTCGCAATTTGTCATACATAAATTGCCCGAACTGTATTTAAGAAGTTTTCTCCAAACTTCATATTTTCTAATTGTGACAACATAAACTTCCAATTTACCTGCAATGTTTTAAGTGCTGATAGGGAGTAACAGTAATCTATTGGCTTGATGGAAAAGGCAAATAACCAAATTCGAATAAGATGTGAGGTTATACAGATTTTGTGCTGTCACTTCATATCAAATATATACTGTTTGAGAATTTTTTCATAATCATAGTCATAATGTATGCAGTCAGTATCCCCAGAGGGGTGCACAAGTCAAGACTGAAGTCTTACCTCTTTTGTACAAGTGTGACATTGCACATGTATAAAAGGGGTGGTGCATCTATCACAACACCCCACTAGTCATCTTCTAGATTTTGACAAACGCATAGCCTTGGATCCTCATGCTCACTGCTTGCTGAAGCTGTCTGCCCACTTCCACCTCCAATTTGAACCTCCGTTACCACACTACACTAAGCAACTGCCTTGCTTCTGGCCTTGAAGCAAGCCCTAATCAGATTGGCTTTTTAAAAACTCAGAGAGCTACTTTATGAGCCATAAAAGCAGCTGGAACCATTGCCTTGACAGTATTTATGCTACTTGCCATCAGAGGCCAGAACAAATGCAGCAGGCTGGTGCTATATTTCTGAACATACAGGAAAGTTCAGATGTAGGATAAGTTGATATGATTCCCTGCTTAGAAACTATTGTATGAGCAACAACTTAAGAAGGCACAACCCTGTAACAAAAGAAATATCAAGATGTAGTGATTTCAAATATTCTGATCCTTACTCTGTTTTACAAAGGATATTGTAGAAGTAGACAAAACACACATACACACACACACACACACACACACACACACACACACGGAAGGAAAAATGATTAGGGTGTACAGCAAATCTCTTTCTAAGGATTCATGCATTCATGATTGCTATATCTCACTGCTGCCTTATTATATATCCATACTTCCATGCTCTAGCCCAGTGTTTCTCAACTTTGCAAATTTTAAGATGTGTGGACTTCAGTTTTCAGAATTCCACACATCTTAAAGTTGCAAAGTTGAAAAACACTGCTCTAACCAAGGATATATTTTGGGTCCAGTTTGTATTAAAAGAAGCTGAAATCAGATGTAATTTAAATTTGCATAAATAGCTTCTCACAGCAGATGGAAGGACTATGGTTTGAAATAGCATCAAGGAGGATGCCTCAAAAGCTATCAGACTCTAAAGGAAGAACTGGAATGGGAAATGTATGGCAACTAAAATGGGGTAGAGAACAAATAGATGCTGAAAATGGATCATAGGTTTTAGGACCAAGAAAGCTTGGACAAGACAGTATTTATACTTTAAAGCTCAAAGTGGTCCAAGGCCTACAACGCAATGTAGGGCACAATCCAAATAAGAGAGCCAAAGACTAGGAGATGATGAAAAGTGCTTAGGCTCAACTACTAAACAAAGCAGAGGACACAATGTAAGTGTCAGATGATGACACTGGTGGAAGGGGTGGGGGGAGAGGCTGAATCCCTGCTTTTGGATGTGACCATGTCAAACTTCTCTTCTCTCTTTGTTTAATCCTCCCTGATCCAAATTGATCTTTCTTGCCACCCAAGAAAGCCCCCTGCAATCCCATCTAAATCAAAGAGTAGACAAATCACTCGCCTGCTCCCAGTACAGCCCAGAGAGAGCCCTAATTGCAACACAATAGCCAGGTGAGAAACTGCAGCATTCCATCCTCAGTCAGGGACCCTCCAATGTTCAATCTCCTTCACAATGGACTTCCACACTTCTGCTACTGATCTTGAAAAGGCGGCATAGCCTAACAATAAAATAACCCTATGCACCTGGAATAGCCCTAGACATGCTTAATGGTTACATCAAGCAAAATGATCCTAACTCTTTCACTGCCTTACTCAAATTTAGTTTTCAGAACTTACTAAATCTTAACATCTTGCCAGTTAAACAATGGAATGGCACTATTTTGGGGCTGCCTATACATGAACAAGGACCTGTTAGCTTCCCCCAAAAATGCCAACAAATGAAATCCCTAGGATTTCCTGCCTCCACCCATAGCTCTCGACTTCTCTAACAATCTTTGCTTTCCTATTGTTCAAGGTTCCGCTTTCCTGTAAACTGAAGCGTCAATGAACATGATCCTTTTTTCTGAGGGCTGTGCTCTGCAGCACTGAAATTTCAACAACAAAGATGATCAAAGCCTACCAGTCAGAGAAGGGCCAACTGGCAGATGGTCTGAGAAAAAGAAACTCTTTAAGTCTTTCTTTAAGTCTAAAATTAGGTCAAAGGTATTATCACACACACACACACACACACACACACACACACGCACACAAGCACACAGACGCAGAGAGAAAAAGAGGCTTAAAAGTGTTGTATATTGAAACTGAATCAAGATAACTGTTCTGAGAAATTGAACATCTTCAATTGTTCTCTTGTCTGCTTTATCTTTGAGAAAGTTTGAATAGATAAAACTGAATTTTCTCAAAATCTTTATGTGCATCCTGGATAAAATAAAATAAAATAAAGTAAGAGGAATATGATAAAGAAATATTTTTTGCTTCCATCTCATGTTTTAAAACATATCCATTGAAGTTCAAAATACGACTAATACAAATAAATACTTATTTAGGCCATAAATAATTGGTAACAGACAGCTTTTCTGCCATCAGATGTCGTTGATTTAGATTGTTTTTAAAGATGATTAGACAAATTCCTGGAAACATGGTTTCTCAGTAAGTAATATTGATAGTTTCATAGCTATACACAGCCTTCATAATCCTGAGCAGTAGATTTTAAATACCAATCACAAGAGGATACTGTCCTCTTTTGCTTATTAGCTTAAACGCATCTGGTGATTGGCTACTGTGTGATTCAACATGCTGGTCTAAGTGGACCCTCCTTATGCTATGATGATCTTGCCTTTTATGAAAATAACTGATGGGTAATATCAGAAAATAAGTATAAGGGTTGCTGCTTCAGAATAATAATCTAGCCAGTTTCTTTGGCTAGCAGGGTCCTGCAGGAAGCCATCCAGGCCAAAAATGGGCTGCGGAGTGTATGTGCATGCGGTCCTCCCATGCCCCATTTTGGCTGCCAGAGGCACCACAGGCCAGTCCTTTTCTATTTCTAGGCGAGCTCTGCGGGCCAGATTTAAGCACCACATAGTCCGGATCTGGCCCACAGGCTTGAGTTTGACACCTCTGTTCTATGGTATCTGGGTTTATCAATGTAAGATGCATTGTATTTAGAGAATTGATTTAGAACTAGTCTCTTACCAATTTCCACTATGTCAGTGGAAATTATGGATACCTTTTAAATTAAATTGGTCTCAACAATTTTGAGGCAAAGAAACACAGATTTACCATAGGACTTGGTCAATGCAAGACCATCCAGATATCTGGGCTTGAAGTAGAAGTAGATAAAAAGGTCAGATTGCAGATAAGTGCAGTTGGCTTACAAAAGTTTCAAATGCAGCGAGTCCTAGAAAAGTAGCCAGAGGAAATTGGCAAGCTGAAAGCAATAATGATCTGATCTCTGAAAGAAATATGTCACTACATCAAATTAAAAGTCAAAAATATAATAATATTTGTTAATTTTAATAGGAGAATTAGGTTATAATATTCTACCTTGAACTAAGTCTCATTGGGCACAATAATACTAGTTTCTAAGTAGGTATGCATTTGAAGCATTAACAAAGATTAAGAATCAAAGTAGTTAACTCCAAAAGGAATTGTCTTGCCTATTTTCAGCAGACATACCTGTATTCTACTGATTTTTAATTTAAAAATTTTCAATTTAAAAAAATGAAACTTCTAATAGTTTAAATGGGTTAAGTTTGGCATGTGATACTTAACAAACTGATTGGCTTCACCATGTTTTTCAGGAGACTCTAGATATTAAAAAAAGGACTTCTTTAGAGTCACACAGTTCCCAGGAGATATACAGTCATGGACAAGAAAACACGTACTGCGGTGACCTGCAAAATATGTGCCATGTTTGGGTTTCTGCCTGAAAAGAATTGTAACTATTCTTGCACCACTGTGTTGCTAAAACAGAAGTGAAGAGTCTGGAGACTTGTTTGGTTACACTGAGATGCACTAGGGAAGATGAGAAGTGTCTGGACATGAATACATGGAACAAGAGATTACTATAAAGAAAACAGAAGCTCTAGAGGAAGAGAGGTAGAAACATTTAATTCAGTGGATGAAGAAAACTGTAAAACAGTTCCATAATTATTTTTAGGCCTCCTCACCAAGGTGACTCACAGCTTTCTGGAGAAGAATTTTTGTCTAATGTTCCAGGAGCAGGAAAAAGAGAAGCTATGTCTTCCCTGGAACTGAGAAATATATTGGCTGAAAAAAGAAAAAAGGGGAAAGAGGAAAGGGGAAAAGGCCTGTATAAAGTTAATCAATGATTTGCTGTTGGGAAGAATGGAGTCTGCAATCTTCACAGCAGAGGTGGGTTCCTACCAGTTCGCACCTATTCGGTAGAACCGGTTCGTCAAATCTACCAAACCGGTCAGAAGAGTTCCACCAGTGGACCCGGAAAGCAGGCAACACCTACAGAAGAGGTTTCAAAAAATTTTGAAACCCACCACTGTCCTTGGATATGATTATTCTACACTATCATGCTCATATTTATAAAACTCAGTGCCTCTGTTAAAGGTAAGGATGACTACTGCATTTGTGGTGCAATCAGAACATTGTGTGTGTTGAAGTTGTTTTAACGCAAACCAAAGATGCCTTTTAAAAAACAAGTTTACATCATATTCTTATGCATGGCAGTGCTGTGTGTGAGGTATTTAAGGTGGTTCTGACAGGTGTCGTCGGCATCTTCATATCCGATCACATGGGTGACAAGCCACTCCCACAAAGGAGACCACACCCACAGAGTAGGTTCGAACAATTTTTGAAACCCACCACTGCTTCACAGCTACCATGATGTCAAGAGAAATGTATTGTTTTCCAGTGAAAAATCTGGAATATGATGGAGAAGCTGAGTAGATTAATCAAATCTACAATCCATTTTACTTTTATTCTGTTTCATGTTAGTACAAATGATACTGCCAGAAAGCCTGGAAAGAATATTGAAGGCTTATGAGCAGCTCAACATAGAGGCAAAAGTGCTTGGTGAGCTGGTGATGTTTTCATCTATACTAATGGTCATGGCCTGCGAAAGGCAAGGAGGATTCTAGAAGTGAACTTCTGGCTCAAGGGGTGGTGTTATCAAGTAAACATTGGATTCATGGATCTATTCTATACCACTTACCAGAATAGTTCACGTGATGAATGGACAACACATCATTAAGACTTAGAAAAACGTTTGCTATGGTTGTCTCATGGGCTTTAAACTAAATCTGGAGATGGAAGGAGGCTACTACCTCAAATCACATAACAGTGGTCCCACTGCCAGAATTTGTGCCATGGGAGAGGCAGAAAAGAAATCTAGGCAAAGAAGTGTGTGTTGGGGGGGGGGGGGGGACCTAGCTGTTTTGAATGAATTCAAGGCACTGGAGCCAGAAGATTTCACCATAGGTTGTTCCTGGATTGAACATCTTTTTGGCACCTTTTCTCTGGTGAGCTCAGCAGCCATACTTTATTCTCTTTTTTTAATGGCTCAAGATAGCAGTAATAAGATAGTGATGTAAAACTGTTTCTAGAGGCATAAGGGAGCATCTCTGAACCCTTTTTGCTGAGTGAATTGATAGTTTCATTTAATTACATGTGACCATCCTACCTGACATTTTAGTATACTGGATTTTGTTTCACTTGCTTGTTTTCCCTCATTTATGCTATTGTTGTTTCAGTAGTGCGATTACAAGAACCATACAATATAAGATCTACCAGTTTGCCGATGTCTGCTGTGTTGGAAGAATTAATTATCTAGAATGACTCCTATTGTCAAAAGTGGGACATCTATGGGGAGAATAACATCTCCTTCCAGCAAAGAAATGCTCATTAAAAATAATTAATTTTCTCTTGTGGTATACAAAAATGTAATTTACTGAAGATATAATGAAAGCCCATTTCTTATTTTTGAATTGGACATAACATAGAAATACTTTCAGTTATTATAGTTAGGGCATAGGGGAAAAGAAACGTATTACATAAATGTATGTATTTGTGAACAAGATAATGTTTGCTATGAATACTAGAGGCTCATGATATCAATTAAGACGGATATTATGGAAAATGTTTCAGATACGCACAAAACCCTTTTTCCAATGCTTGGTGGTGCTCTTCTTTAGGACTTAGGCTAAGTGGTGAGTGGTTCTTTTTATTTAAATCTAGTGCAATCTTATCCAAGTTGGCAAGCTTCTGATGAGTTCAAATCTGGAGCTCTTAATCAGTGTTTCTCAACCCTAGCAACATTAAAATGGCTGGGAATTCTGGGAATGAAAGTCCCTACATCTTATCATTGCTAAAGCTGAGAAACACTGTCTTAGATCTTTGTTGCTGGCAAGGAATTCTAGGAACTACAGTACCAACACATTTTAAGTCCCTATGTGGGAAAAAGTGAGCAAAAATTATGATATTGGGGAGGGGGGAGGGATAAATCTTTAAAAAAACCAAATCACTTATCCTCATTGCATGTTGATGAAGGAAATATTAGAGAACAAATATAGCATTCTCTGTTTTTTTTTTCATATTTACAAAAACCTTTCATTTATATCAAGTAATCCACAAGAATAGGCACTAAAATAGTCTCCTGCCTTACCTGATATATAAGTAACATAAAGCCATGAGCTGGCTAGTCAGTCTTTGATTAGATATATATGGTGATTGATTCCATAACAAGATTATTCTTTGCAGTCTTTCAATGGCAAAGATACCTATGTATTGAGCATCATTCACCAGAGGCGTTCCTGGGGCTGGGTAAATGATGAAGAATGCAGCACAATGTTGTAGTGCACACTGCAAACCCTGTGATTTATATACCTGCATCTATTGTCAGGATGCAAGTCTAAAAGGCAAGATGTGTGCGCACATATGTTGCATCGTGTCCCTACCACACACGTATAATCAATATTTCAACACCGTAGCTAGCTCCAGACATCTCTGCTGCCTGGAGCTAGCTGCAGTGATGAAAAATTGCTACTGTAGTTCCATACAAAGTACAACTGTGGAAAATACACAGAGAATATAGCCATACATTAAAAAAAAAAAGAAATGAACAAATACAAGGGAGAACATTGCATAATTTCCAATATTAATTTTTAATTTGGTTCATATGGCTTATCAAATTATGTGACAAGAATTTGACTAAATAGAAATGATGTTTAACAGAAACAAAAACATAATTCTTCCCTTTAAGAAAGACTGGGAGTGACTATAACAGAGGGATAGCAAGGTAGCAAGGATGAACAAGGAACTAGATAGTAAATCCTATTGAGAGAGATATTGATGGAATTGAGGATGTTTGGTCTTGAGAAGGTTCAGCAAAATATAACTATATCCTAATACATGAGAGGATATTTAAAAAGGGGAGGGGGGATTCTCATTGTTTCAAAGTGGAAAATACAAATACAAAATACAAACAAATGAAAATGCAGTACAGGAAACCAGAATACTATCAAAAAAACCTCCTAACAACAATGAGCAAATCAGTGATGCGACTCATTACCCAGACCCATGGTGGACTCTTCTTCCCTAGATGCCAGATAACTGTATGGGGGGGATCTGCTTTAATTTGAATTCCTGAGCACAGGAACTCCATGGCCCCAGTAGTCCAGTTTCACGCAATAATTCTATGGTTCTGAGTCACTCTCTGTCATTCAAACAAAGTCCCCTCAGGGAAAAGGGCGGCCTATAAATAAATTTATCTAATTTATCTAATTCAAAATATGAAAAGTTAGAAGTGTTTAAATTTAATCCTATTTTCTGAATCTTCCTTAGAAATTTTAATCATTTATTTATATTTAAATTTATTTTAAAACAAATATTTTTTTTAAAAAATGCTGTTTTTATGTCTTTTTCAGATTTATACTGACATCTGGTGGACAGATGTAGAATTTATTAAAACAGGTTTTTCCCTCCAAAATAATAAGCTTGTCAAGAAGCTATGCTGTCTATAATCCAATTTATGAGCAGGGCACCAGATTGAGAGTGGCTGCTCACACATGTAACATGGATATGGAAAAGCTGATGTGATCAAGTCTGAAAGTTTCTTAGGCTATTCCGTACTTGACACATCTTAGAAAAAGGTTTGTTTCTTCCAAATCTATGTATTTTGAGCAGATGTCTCTTTATGCATAGGAATAAATCTAAAAACACAACGGATTTGTTTACAAAAAATGTAATCTGAATTGGAGAAATACCAATTTTATAGTGGCAAGAGTAGATTTTGGGGGACATGAGTATGACAGAAAAAGGAAAGAAACCCGTGAGGACGGAGCTGCAGGAAAACAAACTTTTAGAAATTGAATTAATATTTCAACAGTATGGATAACAGTGAATTTAAGATGATGTGGAATAGGAAAAAATATCTTAAAAGCATCACATACGTTTCTGGAATTACAGTAATTGGAAGTATGTAAAAGGAAGCTTAGTGAAAAAAAATTCAAGAGACAGCAAATAAGAAAAAAGGCATATCAGGGAATTATTATATCACAGAATTATCATTGGATGATATATACTGAAGAAATAAGAAGAGTTGTCAAGGATGCAGTTCAAATGAGCAAGGAATTGATCAGTTTAAAAGAGGCAGAGAAAATGCAAAATAATTTTAATGGGAATAAAAATTGTTTTGGAAGCAGAGCCAGCAAGATAAAACTCCTGCAGCAGAGTGTATGTATATATATTTGTGCTGATAAATAAATAAAGGGAGACTAGTATAGATCTATTTCAAGCTATTTAGCTCTCATCAGCTAGCCATACCCTTACTGGGACTCGAACCTGGGCTGTATTACATATTAGGCAGATGTGTTAACCACTAAGCCACAAGGTTCTCCTCCTTTATCAGCTGAACCAGGGAAATAGGTATGTATTTAGTGTCACAACCCCTGGTATGCCCAAATATGGGAGGAAGCCTACTGCTTCCTTTCTCTGTCTATCGGCTCGTCACAAGAGACCATCCAGACAGAAACCCAATATTTTTACTGTTGCCTTTGTTACATTTGTGTGGTATTTGTGCTGATAAATAAATAAAGGGAGACTAGTATAGATCTATTTCAGATCTAAATAGCTTAAAATGATGGAGACAATAAGAATTAAATGCAATGTATGAATAAGGGTACCAAAGTGATGGAAGCAAGTATGGTTTGTAAAGACAGACAAGTATGGATAGCTACAGTGCCGCTA
The DNA here is from genome assembly GCF_051295495.1 of Thamnophis sirtalis. Classification (NCBI taxonomy): domain Eukaryota; kingdom Metazoa; phylum Chordata; class Lepidosauria; order Squamata; family Natricidae; genus Thamnophis; species Thamnophis sirtalis. The sequence continues at coordinate 54,115,534 of NW_028261388.1, forward strand.
TTAACTAAATGTATTTAGAGTTCTTTTTCTTTTTTCATATACCCTGCCTTTAATTTCCTTCGCATATAATTTCTTACTTTCCCCCCTACACAAACACACACACACACAAACACACATTGTGTAGTGTTACCAGTGACGTGTGGTGAGGTTGATACCTGGTGAGGCTCAGCAGGGCAGCAGTCGGCCTCGGCGGGGGGGGGGGATTTGCATCGCGGGAGCAACCAAGCGCCCGGGTCTGCAGCAAAGGCGCTTGGTGGCTCCCGCGATGCAAAGTGCCCCGCTGCCCCCCTCCCCGCTGTCCCGGCCTGCATCCGCTGCTTCTCCAAGCTCCGCCGCTGGAAGTCCCGGATTGCCTCTGGGGGAAGGCTGAGTGAAAAATGAAGCGAAGCTTCTCTGCGGCTTCCCGGCGCTGCCCAGAGGCTCTTGCAGGAGCACGTGTCAGCGGCCGGCGGCCTGGAGCGGCCCCGGCTGTGAGACAAGGGAGCACTTAAAGTAGCCGCTGCCACTGCCGCCACCACCGCCCCGCCGGGCGAAGGAGAGGTGGTGGGGGCGGCGGCAGCGGCTGCTTTAAGTGCTCCCTTGTCTCACAGCCAGGGCCGCTCCAGGCCGCCGGCCGCTGACACGTGCTCCTGCAAGAGCCTCTGGGCAGCGCCGGAAGGCTGCAGAGAAGCTTCGCTCCGCTTCTCACCCAGCCTTCCCCCAGAGGCGATCCGGGACTTCCAGCGGCGGAGCCTGGAGAAGCAGGCCGGGGCAGCGGGCGGCAGCATCGGGGATGGTGGGGCACTTTGCATCGCGGGAGCCGCCAAGCGGCCAGGTCTGCAGCAAAGAGGCAGCCTCCTCCTTCTCGCCCACTCCTCTCTCCTCTGAAGCACGCCCCGCCCAACGTAAGCGTGCTCAAGAAGACACGATTGGCTGCTTCCAAATCAGGAGGTGGGAGAATTAGTGCCTCTTTTCCATCTGAACTTCTTTATTAACTTTTAGAAGGCGAAAAATTCCTTATGGAAAAGAGGCCCCGAGTTCTCTCGCCTCCTGCTTTGGTTAACACTAAGCAGGCACCAAGCCACTGTGAGCTGGAATCTGGTAGCAACTATCTTGGCTTTAATTATTAAAAAAATATATATTTAAATTTCTTTCTTTTTCCTGAGGAGACTGGTGAGGCTCCGCCTCCCTTGCCTCTAGTGACTGCACGTCCCTGAGTGTTACCCTCTCAAAAAGATAACTTAATGCTTTGCATCATCCATTAAGGCAGGGGTGTCAAATTGGTAGTCTGCAGGCCAGATGCACCACGTGCAGGCCATGCCCACCCAAGCTCCGAGAAGGGGAAAAACATCACGGTATGTCGTTTGATGACAAATGTGATGCCGCAAGTTTGACACCCCTGCATTAAGGAGTGATAGACAGTAAGGCCTGTCTTGAAATGCTGCAGGGAAGGCAGCAAATAAAAAGAAAAGAATTAACAGGAGATAAAGTTCTGCTGTTGAACTTTAAAAGTTGTTTTTAAAAGAAGGACCAAATTCTTTTAATTATTCATTTAATTATCTTAGCATGTTTTTTTCAGTCCATAAGCAAGGACAATTAGGAAAGAATGATAGTTTAAAAACCGTGTTTTTTTAAAAAAAATAACAAATGTGAGGCATGAAAGAGGATTTGCCTTCCGAAGCTAGTAATTCGGATGTTTCATAAATGAAACACTGTATTACCCAGATTTTTCAAAGCCAGTTCTGATCTATTTTACATATCATAAAGATAAGGAATACTGCAATTATAATCAGTGAAACACTTGTTAGAATTGAACATTTCTAACAATAAAGAATACAAAACAGTTATCACTCTGCATATTAGCATATCTGATCTTCAGAGGATTTTCCCCTCTCTTGGGAGATGGGGGGGGGGCGCATACGTATGCATATGCTTTGAGCCACTGCCTACCCCACTGGTTTCTTCGCTAGGTTTTTCAGAAGTGGTTTTCCTTGCCTCTAGGGCGAGGAAGACTGACTAGCCCAAGATCACCCAGCTAGTTTTGCGTCTGAGACTAGAACTCATTGTTTGTCAGTTCCTACACGGGTGCCTTAATCACTACACCGAATGTTCTAATTACATCTGAACAAATGTTTTTGTCTTTCTGAAATTGTGTCATAAGTTTTCCTATCCTGAAACATTGGGATACAAAACAGTGGGGGGAGATGTTCATCATTTTTTTCTCTCTCACTGACAAAAGATTATGTTTTAAGAATTCATCTTCCTGTCTAAATGGGTCGTTTTTAGTTACTTTCCTTCTCTTGCCAAGTGTATGTTTATTTGCTTCTTTAGTGGCAACAACCTTTATTTAAAAGACATGGATAGACTAGCAACCCAGCAGGACAAATCAGTTTATAAGGAAATAAGTTCAATTGAATCGGTTTTATAACCAAATAAATATGTAGTCCCAAACCATCCAAAAAGAGTTTTGAAGCATATTGCATAGACAATAGGTATATACGTATCTCTTTCCTGTGCTGTAGAAATAAACTTAAACATTTTCACCCTGTACTGGATGGAATTCTGCTACATGGTGTGGCAATTGTAAATAAACATACAGGTTAGACAGAAGATAATTAAACAAAAAAAGAAATTTTTTTAGCCAGTCCGTAACAAGAAAATTTATTTTAACATTTGTATGTATAGATAAAAAAATAGAGATAAAGCTGCAAAGTTATGCAAAGTTATGCATAACTTAAATTATATGCATAGCATATAATTGTGATTGGGAGCTACTCAGAGTTGGTCGAAAAATGGGAGGCTATATAAATATCTTAAACAATAAATAAATATAACACTGAAGAGAGAAAGACCTTTAAAAATTAAGGAAAGGATATGCAGCTTAACACAGTTGGCAGAAAATGTGATATCCAATTACCTTAATCTCAAAACAATATGTAATTTGGCTTTTATTTGTTTTTTGTGTTAATTTATTTTGGGTATGGCATAGAGTACATGGATAACAGTAAAATACAGTATATAAAAGGTGCACATAATACTATGATACACGTATGATGGAAATATGTAGTCAATTTTGTAAAATATGAGGGATCCAAGAAGTTATATAGGTTATATTTTGAAATGCACTGGTACATAACAATGGAATTAGTGTTCTATATATTAATATCTAGGCCTTTTATCCAATTAAGTGCAGTATTTGTTAGCTGGAGAAAATCTGCTTTTCCTCCTGTATAAGCTCTTAACTCTTAATAAGCAGTTAGTCACTATACGATCCGGTGTCTGGTGAGGAACAAAAGTCACATTCAGGGGAGGATATTCTGCCCCATTTAAAGAAAGTGTCTTGGCAGATGCCATGCAAGGTGCAAATCCTATTCAGAGTTTTCCAGCATTGGCATTGAAACCAGTGGTGAGTTGCTGCTGGCGTTACTGTTGGCTTGCAAACCTGCATGCAATGTGCACATGCCAGACACATACATGCATTCCAGTGCGCTGTTCACTGTAAATTGTTCTGAGCGCATGCACAGAACAATTTACAGTGAACTGCGCACATGTAGTCACTAAAATAAAAAATGGTGGTGGCCAAGCGGCAGTGAGGGGACCAGTTCGGGGGTGTGGCAGGCCTAGGTCGCTGCTGGTTTTGCGACGTAGGCCTGAATTCCATTACCAATTCAGCCGAACCAGGCCAAACTGGCAGAAACCCACCTCTGATTGAAATCTACTAATGCTTGTGTCAGAGCATATATTTTTTCCGGAATCTTTTTGTGGGTTGTGTGTGTGTGTGTGTGTGTGTGTGTGTGATGCACTACATAATATTATTCTCCAAATTTGACAGTATTGAAGACTGCCAGATTACTTTCCTTTATCAAAAGAATTGATATGTTTCAATCAGTGCTGCAAACAAATCCAGGTATTTTGTAAAATTGAAGGGAAAGTATTTCTATTTTATTCAAGCATTTGTTTAGCAGAACTTGAAATTTGATTCAAACCTAATGACTTTTTTTTACCTAGCATGTCCTGGCCTCTCATTTTAAGAGACTACAGTACAGATTGGTCTTTAAACCTGATTATCAGGTTTCATCTTAGTTATTTAATGTGCAGTTTCAAGAAATGTTCCACTGAGCTTATTGGTTATTTTTTGAAGGCCTTGGTAAAGGCATTATCTTACTGTTAATGGCTGTTGGATTTTTTTCTCTTAATAGATTGACTTGATTCTAAATATTTAGAAAAATATTCATGGTTATTGAGCATTGTTCTTTTAAGTCATTAGTTCTGGTTGGTAACATAAATGAAGACTCAGGGAATTCATTATTGAAGAATTTGGTAAAAAATAATATGGAGAGCAATGTTTTTCTAGGTCATCTAGCACAGGGATAACACTGTACCATTGTGGTGCTAAGTGGCTTAGGTTGGCTAAGCTTCAGAATTTCAGCTCATTGAGAAGTTCTCACACTTCCCTTTACACTACAGTGCAAATAAATATCACTAGGGTCTAGAAAATATATAATACTTCGCATCTTTTTCTTTCTTTTTGTTTCATTTATACATAAAACTGGATTATAATGAAAGTCATTTCTGAGATCATATCTAAAATACACTATTCTCTGCTTAAACATAACAAATATTAACAAGCATCTCAGATCTGTAAAGATTTTTAAACAAAATAACATGATGTTAGGTAAACCAGCACAGAAGCCATTTCTAATTACACACACACACACACACATCATGCTACTTGCTTTCGGGATAATTATTATTATAGTAGTTGCTGAATAGGAGCTTCTTGGAAGCTCAAACACTCTCCCACATAAAGGGAGACCTTTCATATTGTTTGATCAGAATTCTGTCAAATACCTTCCTAGTGACACTTAATTACATTGCTTTAATTTCTGTATCAATTCTTGCTATTTTTCTCTTTGCAAAGGACAACTGTGACATCATTCTTTCAATTATCAGACACAAATATAATCTCCAGACCAGTGGTAAAATTCAATTTTTTTTACTACTGCTTCTGTGGGCATGGCTTGGTAGGTGTGGCAGGGGAAGGATACTGCAAAATCTCCATTCTCACCCCACTCCAGGATTCCCACCCCACTTTGGGGCCAGCCAGAGGTGGTATTTAACGGTTCTCCAAACTACTCAAAACTACTTCGAACTACTCACCCCAGGGTTCTGAAGGAACTAGCAAACAAGATCTCAGAACCACTGAACTATATCTTTCAGAGATCCTGGAGCACCGGGGAACTGCCAGAGGACTGGAAAAGAGCTGATGTGGTTCCCATCTTCAAAAGGGGGGGGGGATAGATCCAGGAAACTATAGACCTATCAGCCTGACCTCAATACCAGGAAAGATTCTGGAAAAGATAATCAAGCAACGAATTAGTGAACACCTAGAAGTAAACAAAGTAATAGCCAAAAGCCAATATGGGCTTGTCAAAAACAGATCATGTCAGACTAATCTTATTGCATTCTTCAACAAAGTGACAAAATTAGTGGACCAGAGGAATGCCATCAATGTAATTTACTTGGACTTCAGCAAGGCATTTGATAAAGTAGACCATAACCTACTACTAGACAAAGTAGAAAAATGTGGGTTAGACAGCATCACCACCAGATGGATTCGTAACTGGTTGATCAACCGCACTCAACGTGTAGTCCTCAATGGAACTGTATCTAAATGGAGGGAGGTATGCAATGGAGTACTCCAAGGCTCTGTTTTAGGCCCAGAACTCTTCAACATCTTCATCAATGATCTGGATGAGGGGATAAATGGAGAACTCATCAAATTTGCAGATGACAAGTAATTTGCAAGATGGAAGTAATAGCCAACACTCCAGAAGATAGGCTTAAGATACAGAAGGATCTTGACAAACTTGAACATTGGGCACTATCTAACAAAATGAAATTCAATGGTGAAAAAAGTAAGGTTCTACATTTAGGCAAGAAAAACAAAATGCACAAGTACAGTATAGGTGGTACCTTGCTCAATAGTAGTAACTGTGAGAGGGATCTTGGAATCCTAGTGTACAACCTTTTAAATATGAGCCAGCAGTGTGCAGGAGCTGCCAGAAAAGCCAACACAGTTCTAGGCTGCATAAACAGAGGGATAGAATCGAGATCACGTGAAGTGTTAATATCACTTTATAAATGCCTTGGTAAGGCCACACTTGGAATACTGTATTCAGTTTTGGTTGCCACAATGTAAAAAAGATGTGGAGACTCTAGAAAGAGTGGAGAGAAGAGCAACAAAGATGATTAGGGGACTGGAGGCTAAAACATATGAGGAACGGTTGCAGGAACTGGGTATGTCTACTTTAACGAAAAGAAGAACTAGGGGAGACATGATAACAGTATTCCAATATTTCAGGGGTTGCCACAAAGAAGAGGGAGTCAAACTATTCTCCAAGGCACCTGAGGGCAGAACAAGAAGCAATAGGTGGAAACTAATCAAGGAGAGAAGCAACTTAGAACTGAGGAGAAATTTGCTGACAGTTAGAACAATTGATCAGTGGAATGGCTTTCTTCCAGAAGTTATGAATGCCCCAACACTGGAAGTCTTTAAGAAGATGTTGGATAGCCATTTGTCTGAAATTGTATAGGGTTTCCTGCCTAGGCAGGAGGTTGGACTAGAAGACCTCCAAGGTCCCTTTCAACTCTGCTATTGTATTGTATTGTAAATTTCTGCTACCGGTTCTCCAGAACCTATCAAAACCTGCTGGGTTTCACCCCTGCTCCAGACATGTGTGTAACAGAAGTCCCAAAGAAAATAACATCAGTGTTTTAATATTTCTCCAGGTAAACCATCTTGCATCCTGAAACATATTATTCTAAAAAGGCTTATAACATTATTTCCATCATTTGTTTCTTGGATACTAACATGTATAGCTTTTGTTTCAGTTGCACACTTGGACTTAATCACTTCCATATCATAAAAATACTCCTTCCACTTTTCTCTTAATTTTCTTCTAACTTAGGGCTTGTAATTCTGCAGTTCCATTTTCATTCAATATTTTTCACTTTTTTTACTTTTTTCCCCCAAGATCCATAATCTAGCCATGCTTTTATGTCCCATATTATGTCCCTTGCCTTCTTCCTTAATGTTCTCGATCCTTCAATATAAACAGAGCAATCAATCATTTTAGATTTTTTATTCATTCCCTTGTCACTTATGCTTAAAGCAAATATTCAAAAGAAACACATAAGATATTCCTTGACTTACAATTTTTCATTCAGCGACTGTTGACAGCCCTGTTCAAAGGAATCTACAACCACAGCCTGAAGTTATGGCCAGTGCAGCATCCTCACAGTCATGTGAACAAAATTTGAACACTTAACAACCTGCCCATGCTTGCAACCAACTGCAGAGGTGCTCTGTGTCCACATTACTTATCTTCCCAATCCATCCCAACCTGCTTGGTTCCACATCCTCCTCCCCTCAAGCATAACTCAATCCACTTATCTTTTCCATTGATCTCCTCTGGGAAGCAGCTGATCCAGTGTGTAGCCTTTCTACATTGAGGCTGCATGATATTGTCCAAGAAGTAGAAAGAAGGTCCAAGGCCTGGAGGGACCCAGCAGGGTGGGAAGCAGCATATGCGCTGCCTCAGGAGGTGGGGAAGGCCCTGGGCAGCCCAGGGAAGACCACGTGAACTGGTCAGATGCTGCAGTGTGGGCCTCGGCCTGCAAGGGGAAGAGCAGGAATTGTGGTTGCTAAGTGATCATGTGGGCACTTCACTTAATGACCACCATGACTTACAGCCATAATGAGCAGGCTCCATTAGAACTGGAAGTTGAGGACTACCTGTTCATCTAAGTTACAGTCCACAATACGGAAAATACACATCAACATCATTTTATAATCTAAACGCAGAACTGGGAATAACTGTATTTTTCTAGGTTGATACTCATTATCACCATCTTATTTCATCCACAGGTCTCTGAATGATTGATAAATTGATTATGTCTCATTAAATCACTGTGACTCTTAATAATGATATATATTTTCTCCATGGCAATATATCTCTAAACTGGTCTTTCAGGTCTTCCAATAGTAATATTTAGGCATTGTAACTGAGTCCATCCAACTTGCTGCCATTCTCTTCTTCAGTTTCCTTCAACCTTTCCTGAATAAGAGCCTTCTCTAGAGAGCTAGATCTTCTCACAATGGGTCCAAAGTAGGATAATTTGTTCTGGACACTAGTATTTCAAGTGAGAAGTCTGGGTTGACTTGTTTAATGCTACATTTGTCTGTTTCTTGTTTGTCCATAGTCTTTTCAGCATTCTTGTCCAACACGAAGTTTCAATATTTTTCCTGTCCTGCTTGTCCAAACTTTAATTCTGTTTCCATAGAGGGATTTCTATGGTTCACACAATTCTAATCTTTGTACATATAGAGACATCACAGCATTTGAATATATTTTCCAAGGCCATAACAGCTGCTCTACCAAGTACTAGTCTGTTGCATATCTCTTGACTGATTTTCCTATAAAGTTGGTGGTTGGTACTAAAAGGCATAAATAATCCATCTCTTTGATATATTTATCAGGACAAAGGTTGGTTATTCTACCAGTTGTCATTAATTTAGCCTTGTTTATATTTTAGTCTCACTTACTCACTGTGCTCCTTAACTTTTATTACTGGAATTTTTTGATCTTTTTGTTTTTGACTATCAGGTTTATGTCATCAGCATAGCAGAAGATATTGATGTTTATTTCTCCAACTACAAAATCATGTCCTCCCCCTTCCGCCTGCCACCTGCTATTGCCCTAGATAGTTAGATAGAGATAGGTAGAGATAGATATAGGTAGATATAGGTATAGGTAGACATAGGTATAGGTAGATATAGAATAGTTATATAGGTTAGATATAGACACTAGGGCTGCGTTTCCATCTGATGGTTGCACTCGGACTGTGGGAAGGGCTGATAGTGGTTAGACTTAGGGCTAGGGTCAGGGCTGGAGGTAGGGCTAGAGTTGGGTTAGGGCTGGGCTAACCTTAGGGTTAGAATTAAGATTAGGATTGGTGTAGGGCTAAGATTGTGTGAGGGTTAGGGTGTGGGTTAGTGTTAGATTAGGATTAAGGGTTAGGGTTAGGAGTAGGGTCGGGATTAGGTCAGGGCTAGGAGCGATAGATGATGGCGGCCGTAGGGGCGTGGACTCGGTATTGTGAAGATCGGTGCTCTCTCCCCCTCCTTCTTGAGCAGCTCGAGCCAGTCTCAGACTTTGCCCCCCCCCCCGGTTTCGGACCTTTTATAATCTCAGGAGAGGGAGAAGAACTACTCCCCTGCACGTGGTCCGTTGACCTGCTTTTGGACCTTAGAGAGTGTAGGACTGAACAACTGCTATTGGTTAACATCGGACGTTTATGCCTTACCCTCCTCCACGTACAATCATCTTGTATACTATTGACCTTCGGTCCTGTGGCCGTAGACGTCTTCCTGGGACATAGAGGAAGGAAGAAGAGCGGAGCAGTTCTCCCTTCATCTTTACATCACTGTTTTAGATCGCATCATCGCAGTGCTCTGTGAATTTTAATGTATGGTGAGTGTTTGTGATATGATTGTGTCGAATGAATGTACCCACTTTTATCTCCATATTGTTGTATTTGTGTTTTTTAAATCGTTGTGGGGTTTGCCTGATTGTATGATTGTGTACGTCTGAGAAGGCTGGGACTATAACCGGGTACCCCCTACACTGAATGCTTTGCTAGGGGGGAGCCTAGGTTTAACCCCTTCCTTAGAATGTGTGATTTGAAGGGCCTGCCGGGGGCTACGGCGGCTCTGGGGGAGGATGGAGGGCCCATGGACACGGGAGTGGACTGGAGCATTACAGTCCTAACTGGGAGGGGCAGATACGGCGGGGACTTTAGGGCTAGCCATTACCGGGGAAGGAGGGTTTGCTATGTTACAGAGATCCCCCCTTCCGGCCCTATTAGTCCCACTCCAAGGCCAGATGGCATGAGTAGTCAGGACCCTGATCTCAGGCTGCTGTTGCTAAATGCCAGGTCTGTGGTTCACAAGGCTCCCCTCGTCCGGGACTTAATTATAGATGAGGGGGCAGACCTGGCATGTATTATTGAAACCTGGCTGGGCCCAGAGGGAGGAGTTCCCCTCACCAAGATGTGCCCAGAGGGTTTTCAGGTGCTTCATCAGCCGCGACCCCAAAAAAGGGGTGGGGGAGTGGCCATTGTTATCCGAAGGTCTCTAGTTCCTCGTAGGATCCCTGCTCCAGAGCTTGTCGGGTGTGAGTCCTTGCTGGTGAAGTTGGACCCTGGGGGTCAAGTGGGCTTGCTGTTAATGTACCTGCCTCCCAACAGCATTGCAGCAGCTCTCTCCTCGCTCGAGTCAGTAGCCAAGCTGGCGGTTGAGTTCCCCAGGCTTATGGTGCTGGGGGATTTCAACCTGCCTTCGCTCGGCAAGCACTCTGATGGAGCGCAGGAGTTCATGGCCTCCATCACAGCCATGGGCTTGACCCAAGTAATTCGGGATCCGACCCACTCAGCGGGCCACACGCTCAACCTCGTATTTCTCTCAGAGCAGTGGAGTTGTGATCTTGGTTTGAGGGGTATTGAGATCTTGCCCCTGTCATGGTCGGACCACTGCCTACTGAGGCTTGACTTTCGGAGGCCAATCCCCCACTGTAGGGAGGAGGAACTGACTAGGTGGTTCCACCCCAGGCACCTTATGGACCCTTTGGGCTTTCAGATGGCACTTGGTGTTATACCTGATACTCTCGTCCGCAGTCCAGCTGAGACCTTGGTCGCTGCTTGGAACTCGGTGGCGGCAGAGGCTCTTAACCGGATTGCGCCTTTACGGTCGATCCGAGGCAGTGGATCCAGGAGGGCTCCTTGGTTTACTGAGGAACTCCGGGAGATGAAGCGCCAAAAGAGACGCCTAGAGCACCGCTGGAGATCCGGTAAGTCCGAGTCAGACCGAGCACTGTTAAAATCTTGCATCAAAGACTACCTTCTGGCAATCCGGACTTCAAAAAATACATACATTGCCGCTCTGATTGCATCCGCTGAGTCGCACCCAGCCTCCTTGTTTAGGATAACCGGCTCCCTCCTTAAGGGGAGGGATGCGGGCAATCCTTTACAAGGTAAGGCTGAGGAGTTTGTCCAATTTCTCACAGATAAAGTTGCTCGGCTTTGGGCGAACCTGGATTCCAATTACGCAGAGCCAGCCGAGGTACCAGAGGTGGGTCTTGGATTGATTTTCAGTGTGTTACTCCTGAGGAAGTGGACTAGGCCATTGGAGCAGTGAGTGCCTCCACATGTGTACTGGACCCGTGTCCCTCCTGGCTGCTCGCAAACAGCAGGGAGGTGACACGGGGCTGGATCCAGGCGATAGTGACCGCCTCTCTCCGGGAGGGGTCCTTTCCCCCCCTCTAAAGGCGGCGGTGGTGAGACCCCTGCTGAAGAGGCCGTCCTTGGATCCAGCCGTTTTAAATAACTACCGTCCAGTCTCCAACCTCCCCTTTGTTGGGAAGGTTGTTGAGAAAGTGGTGGCCTCTCAGCTCCGGCGGTCCTTGGAGGAAACCAATTATCTAGACTCCTTTCAATCCGGATTCAGGCCTGGCTACAGCACGGAAACTGCTTTGGTCGCACTGACCGATGATCTCTGGAGAGCCAGGGACGGGGGTCACCCCTCCGTCCTAGTGCTCCTTGACCTCTCAGCAGCCTTCAATACCATCGACCATGGTATCCTTCTGCGACGGTTGCGAGAGGTGGGGGTGGGAGGCACCGTTCTTTGGTGGTTCTCCTCCTACCTCTCGGACAGGTCATAGTCGGTGTTGGTTGGAGGGCAGAGGTCGACCCCTAGGCCCCTTAACTATGGGGTACTGCAGGGTTCAGTCCTGTCCCCCCTCCTGTTTAACATCTACATGAAGCCGCTGGGTGAGATCATTCGACGGCACGGGATAAAATACCACCAGTATGCAGACGATACTCAACTGTATCTGTCCGCCCCGTGCCAGCTCAGTGAAGCAGTTGACGTGATGTTTCAGTGCCTGGAGGATGTTAGGGTCTGGATGGGGGTAAACAAACTGGCTCTCAATCCTGACAAGACCAAGTGGCTGGTGTTTTTCCCTCCCAAAAATTGGCTATGTATTCCAACTATCAGGCTGGGGGGTGAAATTATACGCCCCTCAGACAGGGTTCGCAATTTGGGAGTCTTCCTGGATCTGCAGCTGACTTTAGATCACCATTTGTCGGCTGTGACCAGGGGGGCATTTGCCCATGTACGCCTGGTGCACCAATTGCATCCCTATCTGAACCGGGAGGCTCTTACAACAGTCACTCACACCCTTGTGACCTCAAGACTGGACTACTGCAATGCGCTCTACATGGGCAGCCCTTGAAGAGTGTTCGGAGACTTTAGCTTGTCCAGAATGCAGCCGCACGAGCAATTGTGGGTACGCCTTGGTACACCCACGTTACATCTATCCTCCGTGAGCTGCACTGGCTGCCTAGTGGTTTCCGGATACGCTTCAAGATGCTAGTCATCACTTATAAAGCCCTACATGGTATTGGACCTGGGTACTTGAGAGACCGCCTTCTGCCAATTACCTCCCATAGACCCATCAGATCCCACAGATTAGGCCTCCGAATTCCATCTGCAGGCCAATGCCGGTTGTCGACCACCCGGAGGAGGGCCTTCTCTGTGGCTGCTCCGGCCCTCTGAAACGAATTCCCCGTGGAGATTCGGACCCTCACCACCCTTCAGGCTTTCCGAAAAGCCGTTAAGACCTGGCTGTTCCAGCAGGCCTGGGGCTCCTGAGTTCCACCCCTACTCGAATTGTTGTGCGTGTTGTGACTTTTTAAATTGTGTTGTATTGTTGTTTGTTTTTTTGTCTTTTTACTTTTTTGTATTGTGTCCCTTCCCTTCTGGTTTGTCAGCCGCCCTGAGTCCCTCTGGGAATAGGGCGGCATACAAGTCGAATAAACCAAACCAAACCAAACCACTCTGTTTCACCATGCTCTGTCTAGATTCTGGCTTCCTGATCTGTATATAAATTTCTTGTGAGAACAACGATATACTTTTAGGATTTCCATTTTTTCTGCGATTATTTCGTATTTTGGAGTGATTGATCATTCTCTTTCTTAGCTTAATTGAACATGCACATGAGGAGTTTGAGACCTGTTCCACAGTCAGCATCTGCTCATGACTGATGCTTCTTTTGAGGCCTCCTTCTATCTCCTTTTAGCAATAAGATAGTTGATCTGATTTTGATGTACTTCATCTGGTGATGAACATGTATAGAGTGACTTTTTTCAAAGAGTATGTTAGCTATGAAGAAACTAGAACAATAAAATAGATAGGTCAGTCTCTTCCTTATTTCAATTTCCTAAGCCGTACAGTTCAACTGCAGTTTCCTCTTTAATGTTTCTACCTTTGGCTTTCTAGTCTCCCTTCACAAGCAGCACATCTTTCTTGCATGTTTAACTTCAAACTGAACTTGATCATAAAACTCATCAACCTTACCTTCTTGCATATTGGGGATTGGAATATAGGCTTCAATGATTGTCATATTAGTGTTGGTCAGAAAACCTAATTGATATTATTCAGTCATTGATTGCTTTGTGGCCAATAACTATTCTTGCTAGCTCCAACATGATTCTTTTTTTGTTAACTTCTGAGTAATAAACAGTATGATTTTCTGACTAAAAGTGTCCAATCTCAGTCCATCTTAGTTTACTGATGTCTGAGATGTTGATTTATAGTTGTTTCATTTCATCTTTTACTATATTGACTTTCCCACATTCATGGTTCTTACAATCTATGTTTCTTACTGTAAATCAATATTTTGCAGCTTCTAATTTTCTTATGTGACAATATCAGCAATTAGATATTCTGCAGCTTTTAATGTAGCCACATCATTAAAGCTACTAGCACTCAAAATCATCCTCAGCTCTTCCTCAGTAGCATGTTCATTGCCATTCAAATTGAGGGACCCATATTGTCAATTATTTTATCTTGTCTATCCATGTGATTTTCTTGGTAAAAATACAAGACTGGTTTATCACAGCTTTCTCCTGTGCATTGATGCCTTTGTAATTGTCACTAAAGTGATCAACTGCCTCTAGTATCTTCCTATATTGCTGTTGCTCAACAAAGATATCTGCTTGCTGTAGCACAGCAGGATTTAAGGGTATGTGTCTCTGAACAACCCAGACTTTTTCCCTATATTCTTTCTTCTCAATTAATAACCCTCAATTATTTTTTTATTAAAGCTTTTTTTTATTTTTTATTTTCAAAACAAACACAACACATGAAATCTTCCTTTTTTACATACTGTAGAAAGTGTATCAGTTGGTTACAAAAGACTTTCGTGCATCTCTTCCACAGTCATCAAGCATAATTCATATTAACTCAAGTATTTTAACTCAGATATTTATACATGTTACCGTCACCATACTTCCATTTTCATTTGACTATAGTTGTTTAAATGTCCTTCATCATAAAATATCCCAAGATTTAATACATAACCACATACTGGCATTTCATTTACTATTTCTAAAATCCTCCAATGACACTAAATCCTTATATCCTATTCTAGCTAAACATCCATAATATTTAATAACAAAGTTTTCTATCCTTCTTTCCAAATCACTGTTTACAATTTACATCTCATTTCCTTATATTGTACCCATACATATATATACACGTTATTATCATTATCCCTCCTTTATTTGACTATATCCTGCATCATATCATTTTCCCTCTAGTAATCAAGACTTAACTGAATCTAACTTAATTATTTTAATATTATTGTTGTTGTTGTTATTGTTATTATTATTAACCTTTATATATAATCCAAAAGGCTTTCTAATCTTCCTTTCATGGGTGCCATTCAATATTCATATCCAGTTAATACTTATCATAACATTACACATTGTATACATTGTTATCATTATCAATTATTTATTTAACTATATCTATTATCACTAAATTTCGCTAAGTTTAGCTAGTTTTAAATTATACTCTTCCATCTATCAACCAGTATCTTTCCAATAACAAAACCGTGTCATATCTTCTGCCATTTGTGGCATCAGTCCTCTAAACATCTCCTTAATCAGCTTTGTATGGACTCCTCTTAGCAACTCTTTGCTTATAAGATCTCTCATGTAATTTCGATGCCCTTCTTCTGTTTCCTTAATCTGCTTATCTTTGATTGTCGGTGGTGTTATCAAAACTATTGCTAATAAGGTTTCTCTCTTTAAGTCCATAAATTCTTTTATTTTTTCCTCTTCTGTGTCTTCCCATCTGGGGTAAGTTTCCCCTCCATTTAATTCCTCTTTCAGTATTCCACTCTTTCCATTTTCAGAAACAAACCAATCACCATAAGTATCAGCAATTTTAATTTCTTTATATTCATTTTCCTCTTCGATTTTTTGGATTTTAATCACCACTTTTTCCATTTGATGAACATCTTCAACTTCTCAGTCATATTTTACTGTTAGATGCACTAAGTAATCCAACTTCTTCTCTATCCTCTCGTTTGTATTTGATAATTTCTGTATTTTTGAGAATATCTTTTGCAGATTTAAAACTTCTTTCTGGTGTTGAAATTGCGCCATGATTTCCATCTGACAAATACTGCTATTCTAGCTTAGAAGGTTTTAGCAGAATTAAGCATCACAATAACATTTCACCTTTCTCTGGTTAAGAATCTACTTCAAAGGAACATCTCTGTGTTTTTCTTCTTCTTATCACTTTATATAAACAAGCTATGAGTCCTTGAAGTGCCAAGCCAGGATGATCAGTGAAAGAAGTATTTCGTTTCCCATACACTTTCCCACTGTAAAGCGGTATATAAATCTAAGTACTATTGCTATTATTATCCATCATTGGAGCATACCCAAGAGTATGTGCAAGGACCATCAACAACATTACAATGGCAGGAGCAATCACACAATCAAAGCCATGGTCCTTTTTAATGCACACCTCATATGCATGTAAAAAAGGCATAACTTTGATTGCCTGGTCTTGTACAGTTTAAATGATGTTGTTAATGACTCTTGTCATCACCTGAATGCACCTGAACATAACATGGTTATTATCAATCTATGGAAACACACTTTGATGTTTACAACTGGGATTGTATGAATTCATGGCTTCTGAAATACATTTGTGTCCTTTATTTATTATCATTCATCCCATAGATTTGCAATGGGCAATATTTTTCTTGGTTTCTGGTATTCCCAAACTGTCTGCCTCTTGTTAGATTTGGGATAGTGTGACACAAGTGGAACCAAATCACAGTTTTACCTCAAGCATGCTTCTATTATTGTAATGTAAGATAGGATATCTAATTTACAGACCTGGAAGGGCACAACCCACAAACTAGGAGTATATTGCCATGCACAGGCAGGATGTAGGCATTTATTGCACCTATGCTGTCATATAATTTTGGTCAGTTGAAGTAGTGATTTGTTCTCCCTTCTCCTTCACAATGGCCTTCTCCAATTCAAGAAACGTGGACAAAACTGTGTCTAGGCAATGAATAATTATCTTCTAATCTTCGTAATTGTTACTTGTTTCATTGCAAGACACACCAAAACATTTTTTTGCACTAAGCATATTATGTCTTGTTCATACAATGACATCATTAATCATGAATTAACTATGGTTTGTTGAACAATAATTTGGGGGATCATAAATTACTCTTATCAATAAATTTATAAACCAGAGTTCATACAACATGCTCAAGCAAGACTGTCCAACTCACATTATGGCATGGTCAAATATAGGACCTCAGCTTACATAGGACACCTTTTGTATCTGATGGGTATTATGAGTAAATGCTGTATATAGGCAACCAATAGAATATATGTAGCTCACGGCTGAACTGTTATATTTCAATAGTTATATACCCTGTTTATAACTAGGGTAATGAAATCTAAGAACCTAGAAATGGTGTACTGATGATGTTACCTAGTCAGGTTGTGAAATGTCTAAAAGCGAACACCAAGCTCAGACAGCACCAAATAGGTACCATTAGCCAGGCCTAACATCTAAAAATAAAAGTGCTGGAATGGGAGGGTGAAAGGGGGGTTTCCAATCAAAATGCATGAAACCTTGCCTGGATGCCCATATGATCCTCATGATCAGGAGACTGTGGTGGTGGTCAGGAAAATTGTTGCCAGCCACCGTTCCTCTCTTGCGGGTTACAGGATTCTAAACCACAGACAAATTGACCTCCGGTCTTGTGAAAGTATATTTTGAAAATCAGAAAAGATTAATCAGCTGATTAAACTTCTGAGCAATAGAAAAGTTTCCACAAAGGCTGTCCCAACTCCGTGCAGCTTTCATTTTACAGAACTCCTCCACGCCCTCCGCTTTGAACAGTTTCGCTTTTATGGCCAACCCCTTAGAAAACTTATGAGGGAAATTCCTCCTTCCTCCCTGGCGCTTTCTCCGCCTCCAAGGCGTTTGCCGGCCACGGGGACGGCTGAGTGGCCCATCGGCCCAGGCGGAGAATGCTGTCAGCCAAGCTGACCGCCCAGCGGGGCACTTTTCTTCAGAACAATTTGCAATCCCGTCACATCCGCTGGGAAGTTACTCGGCGAGTGTCTGGAAAAGAAGACGGCGCCCCCCGCAGTGGTAACCAAAGTCCTGAGACGCTTTGAGCTCCGGGAAAAAACTTTCTTTCTCGGGGCGGTCAAGAGAGCTCTTCTCAGGTTGGACATGCGGGAAGAAGCACCATGAAGCTGGGCTGCCCAGGCGCCTTCCTCGCCTCTCACCGTCGCGGCCGCTTTGAGAAGCAGCGCAAGGGAAGGCTTCAGCTCCCTCTTCTCTAACTGCCTCAGGTTGCGGCGACTGGGGGGATGTCGCGGACGGCTGCCTGTGTCGTGCTGTTGCTCCTGCTAGCAGTGGCGGAGCGGGGCCGGGCTAGCTTCGCCTTCCGCCTCCAAGTATCTTCTCCGGTGACCCCCGAGAGCAACCTGGTTCCCACGCCCGTGTTGCTAAAGTCTCGGAGCAACGGCGGAGCCGGCAGCCAGCCGGCGCTCCCAGAAGCCTCGGGCTTGGCCTTAGCGTCGGATCCCGGCGGCTCCCTCAACTTTCTGGCCATGGTGGACAATCTGCAGGGAGACTCGGGACGCGGCTACTATTTCGAGCTGCTCCTCGGCACCCCGCCGCAAAAGGTAGGGGCACTGCCGGAGCGGGGCTGGTGGAACGATGAGGGAGGTTTCCCATAAAGTGGACCCGTTTGTGCGTTCGCACCCGGGACGGCGTCTCCTTTCCGCCACCGCATCATAGAGCAGGTCTCCCCCTTTCCCTATCCTGAGCGATTCAAGGACCTGGGCGCGCCCGGGGAGGGGGAGCGGGTACAGCGCGTAAGGCAACCTTTGTCAACCAAGTGCTCTCCTGGCGTACTGTGGCTTTAAGCAGTTTTGGTTCTGGCGTCCCGGTTGGGGAAGAGTGGGCTAAAGCGTCCGAAGGCTGTTGTGAGAAATAGATCATGGGGCTTTCTGAAGTACTTAGAAGTACCTGAGATCCGACTGAACCTGCTACTTCGAGGCTATCTCCGATGCTTCCGGGAAGCTCACAGATTTCCAAGGCGGTAGTTGTTTCTGCTGTTCCTTTTTTATCCCCACCCCCCACCCCGGCAGGAACCGAGGTTTAGAAATATCCTTTCTCTGACTTTAGAAGGTTTGGTAAATTGTCAACATCTTCACGTTTTAAAACTCCATTATGTATCCTTGAATGCCTTTGTTCAGTCTGATGCTATTGTCATTCAACTTTATTATCATATGGGGTTTTAAAACAGGCATTTTTAAAAATCAGTTACTAACATTTAATTATCTCTCTCTAAATAAGTACCCAAACCATTTTTCCTCCCCCCCCCTTTTTTTGAAGTCTGAGGTTTTGCTGAGAGATGGCCAGAACTTTATACTATATCTCTTAATTGTATTGGGTGGGGTAAGGCTGTAATTAATCTTCTTTTGGGGTGATGTGTTGTGTCTCGCTTCCAAGTGATGGCAGAAGTCGTAGTGAAAGTCTATTTGAATGAAACTTTATTGCACTATATACTTTTTAATATATTATTAATGCAGCTGAAAAACAGATGGGAGCAGTTTCTGGCTAGGGAAGGTTGTGGTGCCCAGAAAAGTAAAATATTACTTTCCTTGCAACAACAAAACTGTTTTCCCCCTCCCTTTACAGTGATGAATATGCTTATACGCGGCTTGTTATGTTTTCTGCATTTGGAACAGCTCTATAATACTTCAGAATAATCTGAATTCTGATTTTTATTGTGTTTATGTTTACATGACCTTTTGAATCACAACCCCTGACCTTGCTATAGTATTTGCTACTTCTGAAATAAAAAACAAAGGATCTTTCTATAACTATGTAGCAAAATCCTGGTGTACATACTGATTCCATTTGGCTTGCTGGTTGTGTGGCCGTAAGCATTCTATTGCCATTGTAAGTTTTACAGTTGGCGCATAAGCACAAAAGTGCCTAAAATGTGAGGTAAGCTTTTCCTGTTGATAGGACAGTTCATGTTTGTCCCCGACACTCCTTTTTCCCCACTCTCTGCCAGGCTGGGTTCTGGCCAGGTTGCACATTCTGCTAAACCTGACCCCCCCACCCCCAAAAAAGATAAAGACAAAAAGAAACCAAACTATATTATGGATGAGAACACTGCATGACCTAAGTTTCTATGTATGCGAGTATGATTTCACATCAACCCACTTAATAGGAATTTGAATTCTACCTTATAAGCATAGAACCCTCATAATCTGACCTTTGTGCATACTGACTTCTGCAAGCCAGTGGGCTAAAATGTTTCCACTTTATTGTGTTTGTGAGAATATTGAGAAAATAATCTCATAATTGTTTAAGGAAAGGTTTGTTTTAATTGTGACTTGATGAATGAGCTACAAGGATGTGGTTTTCACATTCTGCTGAGTCATGCATATAATTTTTTCCCTAATTTTTGGAGAACCATGAATCCTATTTTTCTGTGACATCTGAAGTCTGGAACAACACCCACCCACAGATTAATTTGGTCTTCATTCTGACTTTGTTCAAAATTGTTAATAAAATTTGGTTCTTCTCCTAGGTTTTGAGCTAAAAAGGGTTTTTTTTGGGGGGGGGGGATCAGTTATATTTTATTTGTCTTAGAGCCAAGGTGGCGCAGTGGTTAAATGCAGCACTGCAGGCTACTGCTAGATCAGCAGTTCAGCGGTTCAAATCTCACCGGCTCAGGGTTGACTCAGCCTTCCATCCTTCCGAGGTGGGTAAAATGAGGACCCAGATTGTTGGGGGCAATATGCTGACTCTCTGTAAACCGCTTAGAGAGGGCTGAAAGCCCTATGAAGCGGTATATAAGTCTACTGCTATTGCTATATTGCTATTGCTATTTTAAATTGTTTCACTATTGTGTATTTGCCCACTGTTGCATAATTTTATACAATGTTCTAAATGGGGGGGGAGACCAAACTAAATTTGATTTTTTATTTACATTTTAATTGAAATGTATTATACCTCATATGATTACTCTCTGATTATATATTTAATCATTTTGCCCTTCTGCTTAATTAAAAATCACAATTTGATGACAATTCTTAAAAATCTTTACACAATTCTCATGTGTTAGGATTTGCACCATAATTTTAGATCATGAAACACAGTTCACTAACTATAGTGGCTGAGTTCATACAACATTTCAAGCCAAAATCAAATAAATTATGAAATATATGAATTAGGCCTTTATGTGAAAGAGTTGCAGAGGTGTCAAACTTGTGCATTTCCTGGCAGGCTGTTGAAAAGTGACCATATTTGCTTTTAGTCATGGATTGGTACTTAGTTACTATCAAACAAACAAACTTTGATAGGGAAATGTCAATTGTGGGAGTGCTTGTATATTCATATTAATCCTACCCTAGGTCTCAATAATGTGATAAAATCTATTTAATTCAGTAGAAGCTTTCAAATTACTTGCAATTGTGAGACTAAGTCACTGATTAATTGCAACAAGGTCTTGGACTGGAGAAGTATAGATATACTTGAAAGCAGCATAATGGGATGTTGGCATAGTGGGCAGCCCTACTTTGTTTATATCCTTTCAGCCCATATAAGTTCAGATGAATGCCTACACTACATTATGAAGCACCCTTTTCTGGGGACCAGCATTACAATGTCCTAGATAATTCCACCTCTTCTCCTTGCCAAAAATTCTGGGATCATAGTAATGATTGTTATCCTGCTGATAATATCAAAAAATAATGAGAATTATAGTTGATAGAGTTTCTTACAAGGTAGAGATGATCCATAACTATTCAGACGAGAAAACAAAACAGAGATTGCTGCAAATCAACTGAGTGACTCCATTAAAATTATATCTTTCATCTTGCCTTTGCTATTCTTTAGAGCCACTGAATTAAAAGAACTTCCCTAGAAGAAAAATAGCTTATTGAACATTACTACATCTTTGTCTACAGGGATGTGGGATGTACAGTTGCAAGAAAAAGTATGTGAACCCCTTGGGATTACGTGGAGTTTTGCATGAATTGGTCATAAAATGTGCTCTGAACTTCATCTAAGTCACAACAATAGAAAACCTGCTGAACATAATACTACTCAAACATTAGATGTTGCCATGGTTTAATTCAACATAACTTGTAAACATTCACAGTGCAGGGAGGAAAAAGTATGTGAACCATTGGACTTAATAACTGGTTGACCCTCCTTTGGCAGCAATAACCTCAACCAAACGTTTCCTGTAGTTGCAGATCAGACCTGCACAACGATCTGGAATAATTTTGGACCACCCCTCTTCACAAAACTGCTTCAGTGTAGCAATATTCTTGGGATGTCTGGTGTGAATCACTCTCTTAAGGTCATGCCACAGCATTTCAATCGGGCTTAGGTCAGGACTCTGACTGAGCCACTCCAGAAGGCATATTCTGTGCTGTTGAAGCCATTTTTTTGTTGAATTACTTGTATGTTTTGGGTCATTGTCCTGTTGCATCACCCATCCTCTGCGGAGCTTCAGTTGGTGGACAGATGGTCGTACATTCTTGATAAACCTTGGAATTCATTGTCCCATCAATGACAACAATCCGTCCAGGTCCTGAGGCAGTAAAGCAGCCCCAAACCATGATGCTCCCTCCGCTATGTTTTACAGTGGGTGTGCTGTGCCTTTTTTTCTCCACACATAGTGTTGTGTGTTTTTTCCAAACAACTCAATTTTGGTTTCATCTGTCCACAGTATATTTTGCCAGTAGTGCTGTGGAACATCCAGGTGCTCTTTTGCAAACTTCAAACGTGCTGCAATATTTTTTTTGGACAGCAATGGCTTCCTCTGTGGTGTCCTCCCATGTACTCCATTCTTGTTTAATGTTTTCCTTATTGTAGATGTGTCAACCAGAATGTTAGCATGCGCCAGAGATTTCTGTAGGTCTTAGCTGACACTCTAGGATTCTTCTTTACCTCATGAAGCATTCTGCGCTGTGCTTTTGCAGTCATTTTTACAGGACAACCATGCCTAGGGAGGGTAGCTACAGTGCTAAACTTTCTCCATTTGTAGACAGTCTGTCTTACCATGGACACATGAACATCAAGGCTTTTGGAGATATTTTTGTAATCCTTTCCAGCTTCATGCAAGTCAACAATTCTTGATCGTAGGTCTTCACATCAGAGTGCTTCTTGAAACCAGTAAACCCAAAACAGGTGTGTGTTTTTAAAGGGCAGGACAGCTGTCAGCAACACATCCAATATCATCACACTGATTGGAGTCAAGGTTGGCTCACTCCTGGCTCCAATTAGCTCTTGGAGAAGTCATTAGGCTAGGGGCTCACATACATTTTCCTCCCTGCACTGTGAATGTTTACATGTTATGTTCAATTAAACCATGGCAACATCTAATGTTTGTGTAGTATTATGTTCAGCAGACTGTGGTTTTCTATTGTTGTGACTTAGATGAAGTTCAGAGCACATTTTATGACCAATTCATGCAAAACTCCATGTAATCCCAAGGGGTTCACATACTTTTTCTTGCAACTGTAGTTCTGTACACATTCATCCAGGAAATAAGCCTTACTTAATTGTGGACTTTACTTTTAAACAGACCCACATAGAATTGCATTGCTAATAAAGTTTTCAATGTTGGATACAGCATATTAAAATATTCTTATTTTCACTCAAACTTTAAGAATATATTAGCAAAATAGTTTTCTGCAGGTTTTTTCAGAAGTAAAAGTTTGAACTAGAAAAGTAAGGGTTACTCCTTGGGTAAATATGTCTTACAGCTGCAGCATATGAGTTTGTAATAGTAGTAATGCTGAATAAGTTATTTCTATATATCACACCCACACATACTTATAATATGTAAGATAAATATCTAAATATTTATTGTTTTTAAATAGACCAATAAGGTCAATAATCTGTTTTTTTTAACACAGGAATATGCAAACTCGGCTTTTAAAGTGATTACATCTTTAATACTGTATAAGTTTTTTTTTCTTAGATGTTTTATCAGAAACTGGAATATTGCTAAACTGGGGGAAAAACCTCAGCAATTTATATATGTGTATCTGCACGTATTGAATACTTTGAAGTTTTAGAAACTTAATTATTTTTCTTTCTGTCATGAGATTGCATGTGAAGAATTAAGGTCTCTTTGGGCAGGATGGCTAGTCAGATGATAAAGATAAACTTCTTAATCCTCAGAATGTTCACAGTTCTAAAATGGATAATAATCAGTTGTGTTGGTTCAAAGAAGTATTTTGAAGAGCTGAGTCTTATTTCCCGAAAGCCTTCAGGGCTTAAAACTTTCTCCCCCCCCCCAAATATAATGGTTCTTTGTAATATTTCAACTGATCATTATAGAACATTGCTAATATAAAGGGGAAATGAAGAAACTGAAATCTTTCTCTATTTCAGTTTTGCTCTGTTCAGTTAGCTCTTAATATCCTTTTGACTAAAGTGGTGTGCTCCTTCTCATATCATTTGCTACATTTGTCTTAACATATAGGGTTTTTGTGTTTTTTAGGGTTTTGAACATAAGCTATTGAAAAGGTTTTTCACTGAATTACAAGTGTGCAATTATATCTGTTCTTCAACTTGTTAGATGCTTTTTATAAAATTGAAATCACTGTTTGGGATTACTTCTATCAATGAACAAGTCAAAAAGTATTGGTTTTTAAACCAAAAAAAGAGAGATTATTTTTCTTTCTTTTTCGGTTAAAGAGGCCAGCATGGATGGGGAAATACTGAGAAAATGCCTTTTGAGTGCTTTGGGGGATTTTGATTTTAAAGCCATAATCTGAATAATTGAAAAGATGAAGATGGTTGTTGTTGTTGTTGTTGTTATTGCCAAGATATCATTGCAATATTTCTAACTACTTAGAGTAGGAGGAAGGGCATGTGTAGCCTTTTGGGTGCTCTAAACTACAACTCTCAGCAGCCCAATCATCTTGGTCAATGCTAAGGAATGCTGGAGAGCCATAGTTCCTTCCCCCTGAGCTAAAAGTCATATGCCCTCTTTGTATTTGATTTCCAATATGGATCTGACTATAGTGTACAGGTAGTCCTTCATTTACAACAGTTTATTTAGTGACCATTCACTAAATCATGATATTGAAAAAAGTGACTTATGACTGTTTTCACACTTATGACCATTGCAGCAGCCCCATGGTTATGTGATCAAATGGTTATGTGATCAAATTTCAAATGGTTGGCAACATTCTCATATTTATGACAGTTGCAGCGTTTTGCGGATATGTGATCAGTTTTTGTGACCTACTGACAAGGTCATAAAATGAGGAAGCCAGATTTACTTCACTAACTTAACAGTTATAGTGATTCACTTAACAATTGTCTCCCCTAGCAATGGAAATGTTGGGCTCAATTGTGATCATAATTAGAGGACTACCTGTATTGTTTTTTTGTGTTCAGTCTCTCCTGAGCAGTACTCTGATACTGGGTTTTGGTATTTTTCTTGAAACGCCTGTAACTGATATTTTTCTCCTATTTCTAGAACTGGACATGAACATAAATTGAACACCTGCCATGAATTCCAACTACTTTAGAAAAATATTTATGATGTTCAGAAGCAAATAAAAGAGATGATGTATTTATGTCACTCAGTGTCAATTTCAGTAGGAAATGTGACAAAGCTGTAATGAACAAGGGAATGTTGCAGATATAATCTACTTCCTAATGAAGCATTTATGAAACTCTATTACATTCTTGTTGAAAAGCTATTGAAGTGTGGGTTGGATGGCACCACAGTGAGGCAGATCCACAACTGGATCTACCTAATACTGGCCAATCAGAGTCAGCATTAAGGACTCAATATCACATTGAGTAACCGGTGGGGCTCTGCAAGGGTCACTCCTCTGACCAGTATTATTCAACCTTTTTTTTATTAAGGACCAGGAATTGATGGCCTGCTTGTCACATTTTTATATGTATGACATAAAACTTCAAGCAATAGCAATAGCAGTAGACTTATATACCGCTTCATAGGGCTTTCAGCCCTCTCTAAGCGGTTTACAGAGAGTCAGCATATTGCCCCCAACAATCTGGGTCCTGGGTAACATACAGGTATGTCATGAGTAGCGACAGAATGAGTTTGCACCCTAATCTGGACAGGTTGAAATACTTGACTGAGAAGAACAAGATGCCCTTTAACAGGGAGAATGTATGATACTACCTTTAGGGATAAAAAATATAGGATAGACATGCAGTATCAGGAATTCATGGCTTGGAAATATTACATCTGAGAATAGATGGGAAAGTGGCTGGACTAGCCAGAGTTAACATCTATCTAGGTGTTAAACTTCCTGATGGTATGATCTGTACAATAATGGAATAGTCTATGTAAAGAGTCCTACATCAGGAAATATTTAAATAGATTGGACAAACACCATTCATGAGTGGATTAATTGATTTTCCTGTACATTGTAGAAAGTTGGACTAGAGGTTGTTGAGGTCCTTTCCAACTCTACAGATATATGATGCTATATCAAGATTCAAAAGAATCTTGAATATGAGTAGTTTTGTCAAAAAGGAAGATTGCTTTACAATGGTTTCCCTTATGATTTCAAACATTCTGTGAAAAAGAATTTCAAGAATGGACATGATTATTTTTCTTTATAGACATTGACAAA
Organism: Thamnophis sirtalis; assembly: GCF_051295495.1. NCBI lineage: Eukaryota > Metazoa > Chordata > Lepidosauria > Squamata > Natricidae > Thamnophis > Thamnophis sirtalis. The sequence goes on from NW_028261388.1 coordinate 54,141,634, forward strand.
TCATGGTAATGTGTTCTAGACATCAAATGTTCTGTTCTACATCAGCACAAACAAGAAGTACCGGTAGTTCCTAACTTCCACCCACAATTAAGCCCAAAATTTCCATTGCTAAATGACACAGTTGTTAAGTGAGTTTTGCCCCATTTTACAATCTTTCTTGCTAGAGTTCTTAAGTGAATCACTGCAGTTGTTAAGTTAGTAACATGGTTGTTAAAGTGAATCTGGCTTCCCCATTGATTTTACTTGTCAGAAGGTCGCAAAAGGTGATCATCTGGCCCCAGGACACTGCAACCGTCATAAATATGAGTCAGTTGACAAGTATTGGAATTTTGGTCACATGACTATGGGGATGCTGCAATGATCATAAATTACTTTTTTCAGTGCCGTTGTAACTTCAAATGATTACTTAACTTTGCGTATTGTAAAACAGGGGACTCATATAATTTGTGGAAGAAAGATAATATCCCTTTTCCAAAAAACAAGCATTGTATTTCAGTGTTCAAGAACTTGCTCCAAATATAAGGCAATCAATTGAATGATATCAATAAACTTTTTATTTTGTAAAAAAAAAAATCAAAGGAGTATGTTGAATGCTAATTGACAGGTTTGTGATGCTATGATTTCATTTGTATATTTTCCTTCCTGAATTCTTGCTGAACCTGGAACAAGATTTATTGTACACTAATAGAATAGTACTGTGCCCTGATTTATTAGATCTGCAATTAATTCGCCTCCACCACGATTAAGTGTATTTTTGGACATTTTAATAAATGTTATATTTACCGTATTTATTTCATTTAACTAATTAGAACAAATGCCAATACCAAATTTTGAAACCAGCATTCAAATAAGTTTTAATGAAGTTTGATAAAATTTGAAAAATAAAATTTAATAAAATTTCTTTGCTTATTATTTCCCTTTATTGCTTTATTAGTCATCCTTGCCTTTGTTTCCTTCTCCAAAAAGACAATATTGCTTTAAATCATCTCCAACTATTGCAGAAAACTATGGATGTGTCTATGAAGAAACTCAGAGTAGCTTCACAATATCTGTATAATACGGTATTTTTGTAGAGTAACTGTACAAAAATGGTTGGTATTAAACATTACAAGGAAAAATAGTAAGAAAACTGGCCTAATTTCATGCATGTGTAGCCAGAGCTAAGCATCATTTCAGAGGATCTTATTAAGAGTAAGCATGTAAAAACTATACTTGAAGGTGCTTTCACACATTATTAGGGTTTATTCCCTGGATAAATTAAATGAAAACTGCTCTAGTGACAGTCATATTTGTCTGTTTGTTTTCTATATCATATATAGCGACATGCATTGCTTTCAAAAACCACTTAAAATGTGGATTGTCAACACCTCACAGAATGATTTGCCAGTAAGGATATTTGCTAGAATCAACACGAATTCAATCGAATTGTCTGGAGGCCATCAGTTAGATGAATTTGTTTATACATTCCAAATTTATGAACAGGTGTGAAACTTTTGCTTCTGTTGGAGGTTAAAAGATTTGATCTTCATCCAAAATGAAATGTATACACATCAAAATATCTTGTTTGTAAATCTTGCTAAACTTTCTATTCCAATATCTATTTTTCATCATGCAAATAATTTTGAGGGAAGGATTGTGCATGTAAAGATGAGAACAGAAATCCAAATCTAAATTATTCTCTAACTTTTTCCTCAGAAGTTCAAATTAAATATAGTCCAAAATGTGAAACATCCACACTTTGTATATTTTTCTGAATAGAAAATACTTTGTACTGAATAAAAAATTGTAAATAGTTTATTCATTGTTGAATTGTTGAGTGGATGTTTCCCCCCACAAAGAAATGTGAGAATCTTTACGACATTCCCTTGTATGTTATGTGTGGCTCTTCCCCACCCTACCCCCTCCTGGAAGGCCAGCTCTCCCTCACCCCTCAAAAAATGACAAATTCATAGGTTTGAAAAAAATATAATTAACAGCAAAATGAACTCCCAATGGAATGAATACCCTTACTTTTTTCCATTTTCTAGGAAGTTCACTTGCTATTGTCTTACAGTGCGCCCTCCCTCCCCATACATCTGAATCAGTGGTGGGTTTCAAAAATTTTTAGAATCTCTTTTGTAGGTGTGGCCTGCTTTGTGGGAGTGGCTTGCTGGCCATGTGACCAGGTGGAAGTGATTTGCCAGACATGTGACTGAGTGGGAGTGGCTTGACATTCATGTGACTGGGTGGGCATGGCCAACTTGTAAAATGTAGTGAAACTCACTTAACAACGCTCTTGCTTAGCAACCAAAATGTTGGCTCAGAAACTCTGACATTTGAAGCAAGCAAGTCTTAAAGCTGTCAAGTTACAAGACCCTTGCACCCCTAATTCTTTAGAAAAAAATATCCCAGGGGTGTTCAAACTTGACAGCTTTAAGACTTGAGGACTTCAACTCCCAGAATTCCTCCTCCAGTCATGTTGGTGCAGGGACTCTGGCATTGAAGTGTGCAAGTCTTAAAGCTCTCAAGTTACAAGACCCTTGGACCCCTAACCCTTTAGAAAAAAAATCCAGGGATGTTCAAGCTTGACAACTTTAAGACTTTAAGGTTTAAATAGGACTCTTGGAGCGGGTTGCGCAATTGGTGAGTCAGCCAATCAGTGAGCAGCAGGCAGGACAAGCGTGGTGCGGACGGGTGGGGAGAGGGAGCTGGAACTGGTTTTAAATGGCATGGTAGATTTGTGGAACCTCTTCTATAGTAGAGGTTAGAACTGGCAGAAACCCACCACTGATCTGAATGGTCAGGTTGCAGAAGACTGCTGAACCATAAACAGCAACAAATACAACTCTGCACAAATAAAAGTGATGTTCTAAATAGGGGCAATCTAACGCCTCCAAGGTCACAATATTATGAATAACTTGAATTATTTCAATATTATGAAATCACAGTAATCATCTTATAGGGGAGACAGGTGGCAAAATAATAATAAATCAATCAATAGTAATATTTTTTTTGAAATTAGAGTTGGAGCACGATTCTCACTCCCTCTTCATTCCTGAATTCTCTTCCTGTTACAGTACTAGCTTCCAAAGGAAAAAGAAAATGATAAATACAGATCTTTCTCCATGCTAAATTCTATGCAGACCTATTCTGCCCATTCAGCAGGAGTTCAGAAGGATCTGCAAATTAATAAGAATGCTCACTCCAATCTGCCTGCCTTTACTTTGCAATTTTCTCCTGAGAAATAATAACATTTGAGCACCTCCTCCAATTTGATTTGCAATAGTTCATCTTTGCTTGAGTAAGTCTTTAGTAGTGCAGTGAAGTAATGTTTGGTGTTTTTTTTTTTTAGTGGTCTATCATTAAATAGGAGAAGGTTGTAGCCTAGGACTTCAAGGTTAGGCAAGACAAACATTGCAAGATTGATCAAAGATTATTTGGTTAATTAGTTTAAGAATTTCTTCACAGTTTAGTGTTAATTGTGGAGAATGGTAACGTTTACAAACCCTTTCCACATCATCTACTCCAGCACAGATTATAATTAGTAATAGATTTTCATTAACTGCTCCAAAGATTCATTTATTGGCTAACTTTGCTCCTTGAAGGAGTTTTGCCAAATGAAAGTAAGAAATTGGATGTTAAGTAAAAGGGGTTTGTATGATTAAAATTTACAAATCTATCATGAGAATTTAAAATTTGTTAGAAATTATTTTGAGAGCCAAAATAGATCAGGGGCCATTTAAATAACATAGCAGTAGGATTTATTTTTTTCACGCTTCATGGTATATACAATTATCTGCAGTCCTGAGGCCTGAAATACAAGAGGTGTAAGAGAACTAGTCATTAAAGAAGTTGCATTATTTCTTTGTTTTTCATGGTAAATATGCCTCTATCTTTTGGTGAATGTGAGGAATTATGGCTTTTCCCCTGGGAGATGGCAGTGGGGTAATCTCACCATCTCCAAATCTGATGAGATACCTGGATCCTGAATTCATCAGAATTGCACTCTTTGATCCAATAAATTCCTGCATCCAACACAAACGAACTATGATTGGAGTTGTGATTGACCAGATTAGGTTTGTAGTAAACCTAAGGTGACCAGATTTTCAGATTGGAAAAGAGGGACGCCCTTGACTGGGGGGGGGGGGGGGGGCTTGATTAAAAAAAAATTTTTTTGTCAAAAGGTCACCCCAGGACACTGAAACCAGCATAAATACGAATCTGTTGCCAAACAAAATTTTGATCACGTGACCATGAGGATGCTGCAATGGTCGCTAAGTGTGAAAAATGGTCGCAACGGTCGCTAAGTGTGAAAAATGGTCATCAGTCACCAACCTGGCCTGCCCATAGAATAGCAGCCACTTTGAGACACATAAACCTGGTCTGAACATATTGCATCACAAAGATTTGCAAAGATCACATTTGCAAAAAGGAACATTTCTTGTAGTAAATACATTTTATAAACAATTTAAAAATAAAAATCCCCTCAAAATAATAAAAAGGTATTCTATAAATAAAAGAAATCCTTAAAAACCATTGTTAAGTATTACACCAGCAATAATTTATACTGTCACCATTTCAAACTATTCCACACAGAATAAATTGAAGTAAAATCATTTTAAACCATGAGGATGCCACAACGGTCGCTAAGTGTGAAAATGGTCGCTAAGTGTGAAAAATGGTCGCAACGGTCGCTAAGTGTGAAAAATGGTCATCAGTCACCAACCTGGCCTGCCCATAGAATAGCAGCCACTTTGAGACACATAAACCTGGTCTGAACATATTGCATCACAAAGATTTGCAAAGATCACATTTGCAAAAAGGAACATTTCTTGTAGTAAATACATTTTATAAACAATTTAAAAATAAAAATCCCCCCAAAATAATAAAAAGGTATTCTATAAATAAAAGAAATCCTTAAAAACCATTGTTAAGTATTACACCAGCAATAATTTATACTGTCACCATTTCAAACTATTCCACACAGAATAAATTGAAGTAAAATCATTTTAAACCATGAGGATGCCACAACGGTCGCTAAGTGTGAAAATGGTCGCTAAGTGTGAAAATGGTCGCTAAGTGTGAAAAATGGTCATCAGTCACTTTTTTCAATGCCATTGTAATTTTGGTCACTAAACAGCCATGTTCCTGACTTAACAACCACCATGATTCACTTAACGTGGCAATAAAAGGTCGCAAAATGAGGCAAAAATCATTTAACAAACGTCTCCCTTAGCAACAGAAATTGGGGGATCAATCCTGGTCGTAAGTCGAGGATTACCGGTAGCCAATTGCAAAAGGCAACTTTACTTGGAACAGGTGAGATTGTGCCCGGATCCCTTTCATGCCAACATCCCATCCTGTCCATGGGGAGAACTCCACAGGCGGACAAAAGCCCCAATCCCCTCTCAACCTCCAGCTGACTCTGCCATCCGCCATAACCACACATGCCCCTCAAAGGCAAAACTCCGGGGGCTGAATTCTACAGGGGGAGGAGTAAAGGGGGGATTTGAGGGGCAGCCCAAAGCACCATCTGTCTAAATTTGCATCAGGTAGGCAGTAACATTTTCATAGACCATGATCAGAGGAGCAGCTGATCCTATGGAGAGACTCCTCCTGCATTCAGTCCCAGGCCTACAAGTGGAAGTACCCTTCCTTCCTTCCTCCTTTCACCTTCCTTCCCTCCCTCCCTCCCTCCCTCTTTCTTCCTTCTAGCCTTCCTTCCTTTCCATTCTTTCTCCTTCCTTCCTTCCTCTTGCCTATCTGCCTTCTGTCTTTCTGCTCTTTAGATCTCTCTTCCTCCTTCCTTCCTCTTTCCATCCTTTCACCAAAAATCAGGATGTTTTATTAGCATCAGCATCATTCTGCTGAAAATGCCAGATTCTGTGGTACTTCTGGATGAGATTTAGAAAATTACAGAGACATGAGGAACCATTATATAATTTCACTTGGCAAAACTCTGATTAAAATAATAGCAACAAAATGTAAGGTTTTTTAATTTTAAAACTCTAGCAAAACATAGATTTATTTCCAGTTTAGTTAATTAATGCCATTATAAACAGGAATGCAATTGATTAAATAAAATGACTTTTTCTTTTATTAAGAATACTTATTCTACACTAAACTAGAAAATATTTCATAGCCCCTTCAACAAGTTTGTTACAAATTTTCAGGATTGCATGCATTCTTGAAACTGATACCATGTAATGTTAAAAAGCAGATAGCTAACTAAGTACACTAAAAACCATGTTTAATTATTTGCTACTTGAGGCCAATAGCAATGATGAAGAAATTTCTGTCATCCTCAGTGACAATATTTTTAGGGCCAAAAAATAAAATTCTGTATATTGGATCTGTTGACTGGAGAAAGGCTTGCTCCCCCATTTCAAGGAGCTGCTGCTTCTTCCACTGCCTCCCCCCCCCACCTCTTAGAAGTCCAGCCAGCTGCCCGCCAAGCTCTCTGCGGAGACTCACCCAGAGTTTTCACAGCGATTTGCCTGGTGAGGGGAGGCGGCAGGTTGATGCAGACCAAATCCACAGTATAATAAATACAAGTATAATAAATACCTTCCTCCTCTTTCTCCTCGCTGCGATCTGGATGCCCGACGCGCCTTCCTTTCCTCCGCGTTCGGCCCTTTCGCATGGAGCCTCAAGATTACGAGCAATGCAGGGTTGCTAAGTTAAGGGCGTCCGGTCCCAACTGGGAGCAGTGGCTGGCTCTGCTCATGGCCGCGGGCCCCTGCCCTGCTGCGTCCAGCGCGTCTTCAACAGCATGACCCGGCATCCCAAGCGAAGCTCCCCGTCCCCCGCCTAGCTACGTTGCCCACACGCAAGGGGATTCAAAGTATCCAGCCGGATTTCTTGAATCCCCGCGCGTGTGGGCAACGCAGCTAGGCGGGCTCTGCTTGGGATGACCAGGCTATGGAGGGCATATAGCCTGGTCATCTCAAGCGAAGCTTCCCCCCCCCCCCGCCTAGCTACGTTGCCCACACGCACGGGGATTCAAAGTATCCAGCCGGACTTCTTGAATCCCCGCGCGTGTGGGCAACGCAGCTAGGCGGGCTCTGCTTGGGATGACCAGGCTATGGGAGGGTATAGCCTGGTCATCTCAAGCGAAGCTCCCCCCCCCCCCCGCCTAGCTACGTTGCCCACACGCACGGGGATTCAAAGTATCCGGCCGGATTTCTTGAATCCCCGCGCGTGTGGGCAATGCAGCTAGGCGGGCTCTGCTTGGGATGACCAGGCTATGGGGGGCATATAGCCTGGTCATCTCAAGCGAAGCTTCCCCCCCGCCTAGCTACGTTGCCCACACGCACGGGGATTCAAAGTATCCAGCCGGATTTCTTGAATCCCCGCGCGTGTGGGCAATGCAGCTAGGCGGGCTCTGCTTGGGATGACCAGGCTATGGGAGGGCATAGCCTGGTCATCTCAAGCGAAGCTCCCCCCCCCCCGCCTAGCTACGTTGCCCACACGCACGGGGATTCAAAGTAACCAGCCGGATTTCTTGAATCCCTGCGCGTGTGGGCAACGCAGCTAGGCCGGCGGGCAACCCGCTTGCTGTTGAAGACACGCTGGATGCGGCAGGGCAGGGGCCCGCGGCCGGGAGCGGCTTCTGGCGGCTACCGGGCGGCGATCTCACACCATCCGCTCGCGGCTCTTAGTACTCACCAGTCAGCGCAGCTGCAACCTCTTTCGTCTTTTGGCGAAAGGAAATGGAGACTCGCGCAGGCATGCTGAAAATTTCCCATCCCAGCCAGCTCACTGATTGGCTGGAGTCCAGGCCAATCCAATCAGTGAGCGGCAGGCTGGGCTGGCTTAAATTTGTAGGTAGGTAAAAGCACGCTTTTTTTGGCGCTCGCAGCTCCCGCCCATCAGCTGCTAGCTTGCTGGGCTGGCTCATCGGTAGGATAGAGAACAGAACGATGAGCCAGCCCAGCAAGCTAGCAGCTGATGGGCGGGAGCTGCGAGCGCCAAAAAAAGCGTGCCTTTTAAAAAGGCGGGCGGGACGCGGGAAAATGCATTAAAAAGCGGGGGTGTCCCGCCAAAAGCAGGACGTCTGGTCACCTTAAGTAAACCACCCTCCAGGCCTTCCGCATAGCCCTTAAAACCTGGCTGTTCCGGCAGGCCTGGGGCTAAAGACTTGCAGCCCCACTTCGAATGGTATGATTGTTGTGTTTTTTAGCTGTGTATGGTCTTTATGTTTTGTAACTTTTTGTATCCCCTCCCTTGAATTGTGAGCCGCCCTGAGTCCCTCTCAGGGAAAAGGGCGGCATACAAATGAAGTAAATTAATTAAAATTTTAAATTTTTTTTTTAAAAATTAACTTTAAGCCATGGGATTGAAGCCTATAAAACATTGTCCTTTTCCCAGCTGCACAGTATTATAAGAGAGTAAAAATTTATCTGAAGTCAATTATTGTGCAATACACAATATTTCTGGCATCACAGTATGTGTAAATTGGGTGTGAATACTTTTTCTAGGGAGCTGAAACTTCTTCACAATCTTAAATCCAAAAAAGATAAGAACACTGCCATCAAGGCAGATTTCTGAGGGAGAATATAAAGTATCAGGAGACTTGGTGGCAGGTTTACTCCCTACTTCCATTTTATTTCTTTGACCTTGTGGTTCTTTTGATAACACAATAATTCCCTACAAAGAAGTTCTTTTTAAATCAGTGGTATTTAGTTCTGGGTAAACAAGTTTAAGATAATACAATACAATAGCAGAGTTGGAAGGGACCTTGGAGGTCTTCTAGTCCAACCCCCTGACTAGGCAGGAAACCCTATATCCTTTCAGACAAATGGCTATCCAACATCTTCCAGTGTTGGGGCATTCACAACTTCTGGAGGCAAGCTGTTCCACTGATTAATTGTTCTGTCTGTCAGGAAATTTCTCCTCAGTTCTAAGTTGCTTCTCTCCTTAATTAGTTTCCACCCATTGTTTCTTGTTCTGCCCCCAGGTGCCTTGGAGAATAGTTTGATTCCCTATTCTTTGTGGCAACCCCTGAGATATTGGAACACTGTTATTATGTCTCCACTAGTCCTTCTTTTCATTAAACTAGACATACCCAGTTCCTGCAACCGTTCTTCATATGTTTTAGTCTCCAGTCCCTAAGATCATGCTTTAAATGTCATAACAATGAAGTGTGGGGAGAGTGGTGATTCCCCATAAATCACAGAAACAATGCTATGTGTAAAATGCAGCATTTAAAATAATGAACAACTCTTTTTAAGTAAATGTGAGTAGAGACTGTAACCATCCCAAAGGTTTTTTTTCTTTCAAGATGCAACTGGATTTCTTGTTTTTTCTTTGAAGACGTTTTACGTCTCATCCAAGAAGCTTCTTCAGCTCTGATTGGTGGGGAATGGAAACCATTCCCCATAGTGAGGGGGGAGGAGTAGTCCTGGTACCAGGAGGCGTTGCCCAATGAGCTTATCTGACTCAATCCAATCACGAGAGGATAAGGTCAACCCATTCTGGATACTCCTCCCCTCACTATGAGAAGAGGCGTATCAGGTAAGTACCAATGCCCTTTTTCTACCATCCAGTCAGAGCTGAAGAAGCTTCTTGGTTGAGAAGCAAAACATCTTTAAAGAAAAACACTTGTCTCTTGAAAAAGCACCTTTGGGAAAACCATGATCTAGATGACTGAGAATTTAGAATTTTTGAACTAGAATCTGAGTGAGCTTTGCTCTTTAACCAGACTATTATCTGGCAGTCTAAATGGAAAGATAATTTTGTTGTTCACTTCCTTCAATGCCTGCTGATTGACTTTAAGATGATCTGAAAAGCTCACGATACCCTTTTCTCCCCCTTCTGGTGTTAAATTCTCAGAGACTGCCTGGAAAAGATTCTATAGTTTTCTTGGCAATTTTTTTTTCCAGAAAGATTTTTGGTTTTAAAAATAGTTTCCCATTGTCTCCTTCCTAGAGCTGAGAGAAAGTAACTGGCCCAAGGTCACCTAGCTGGCTTTGTTCCCAAAGCAGGACTGTCTCCATTTTCTAACCTGAAGCCTTGACTGCTACATCAAAGTGGCTCTACAACTTGCAGTCTAGTTATCATGGCTACATAGAAGTTAACTGAGCAAAATCTGCCATAGTGGAATGTCTCTGGTTTGGCAAAAACAGGCTGCTGCTGGAATGTACCTGATCAAGATAACATTGATTTTTGGGTTTACCTTTATTGTTTCTCAAAACAAACTAAATTAAAAAATGTGTTTCACAGTTTAATGGAATGTCCAAAATGCAGTGAAGCAATTCTGGGCTGTTCTAGAAAACCTACTTGTTCCTTTAAAAAAATAATAATAATGGACAAATGCCATTCTCAGTTGCATTTTTTTATTTCTTAGCTCCATCTAAAATTGTCTAAAATTAATTTAACCTGCATTTCAACATATGAATTCAGAAGTACAAACAAAAACTGTATTGCCTTCTAAAAATAGGATTCCCATTCATTTTGCTCATGGTTTGATTCCTATGATAGAATGTGCAGAATCTCCCCCCCCAAAAAAAGACTGCACTGTCTTGTGGGGCGGGGTGGGGGAGATTCAGGGCAGCCACTCTGTGGAATCTCTCAGGATCTACTTAATAGGTAAGAAAGTTATAGCTTCAGTTTGGCAAGTTTCTGTCCATTAGGTGTAAGCAATAAAGGACTGAACTCGATTGGATCTCACCGTCACATCTCTGAGTTTCAATCACACAATTTCACATTAAAACTTTAGCAACTAAACTGCATTCACTAATTCAATGTTTCTCCAAAAGCCAATATGAGTACTATGAATGGGAGAGAAAAAATCATATTTGCAAATTCAAAGTGAGCAATAACACATAGTAGCATTGGGCTAATGACATACATTATAGCAGTTTGAGTGCTTTATCTTCTGTTTTGGTTGGAAGCGGCTGTTCCAGAATGGTTGATGATGTAATTAGAGATTGTTGTGTTAAATGAGGCAGTATTTAAATTGGCTTCTAATTTTCCCACCTATTAACCAGCTTTCTTTTTTTCTCCCACTTTTGCAAAAATGACTGCAGTAGAATAATTCACGGCAACAGCTGATTATTAACTATAGAATATTAAGAATCCTGTGCTCCAGCCACCAGAAAATCAGCATGCAAGATATATATTTTAGTCTGGCTGATATTTCTTTATATAAAAATTCCTTTCCTCCTACTGCTTAATTGGTTTTGTAGAATTCACCATTGCTTAGTGAAGAGGTGGGCTTTCCTTAGATGACTTTAAAACAAAGCAAACAGAAACAACATTCCATATAATAGCAAAAGTCGCCTCAAATTTCATAGGATCATTAATTCTTCTGTGATTGTGGAGACAGCAGCCAGACTGGGTTTGCTCCGTCCAGTAACCAATTGGACTGAGTCTACACTTATGATGTCATCGGGCCCTTGTGGCTCCTCCCCAGATCAGACTCAGTCCAACCAGGACTAGCTGTGAGAATTTATCTCTCCTCCAAATTTTAACCTTATAACTTTAATTGGTGTTTTTTTTATAAATTTTTTCCCTTTGAATTGGCTTTTTGAATTGAATTTTTCTTCTGTCTAAATTGGAGGAAAATTCAAAACTGCTTTCTGGCTGCCGTCTGACTGCCTGCGGCCATAAGTTCGCTCAGGAAGCCTGCCTTACAGTTGGATTGGCCAGCTCATGAGCTATGGCTCTGGAGCTGTTTTCCCACAGTGCTCCTTGACTCTGGGCACTCGGAGGGATGCGCGACCAGCCCTTTCATGCACAGCGGTTCCAGCGAAGTCGGTGGCCATTCTGCGGATCGCTCAGCCACATTGAGTGTTGGCATCTGCTTTGGCTCAAGCCATGGCAGGTGGACGTCCATACCAAGTGGTGCCTGGCAGCCTCCCCCTTCAGTGGCACCCAATTATTTGGTACCTCTTTGGATCCATACCTCACAGAATCTAAAGACAAGCACAAGGTCCTTTCATCCATCTATAAGAAACACTTGAAACTTCATTCTCCCATCCGCAATGTCAATCCTACACTCCCAGACAGGGATCTCACCAGGACAGATGTAACAGAAACGCACACCAACTCTCTTCCAATCGGAGGCCGCCCAGAGTTCTTTGCCCACTGCCGGGAAGAGACCACAACAGACAATTGGGTACCCAAAACTGTCAAATTTGGCTCATGCTGGAATTCCTTTCCATCCCCCAGGACACTTCGTGCCATGCCCAGTCTCTCTGTGTCCTCACAAGAGGTCACTGATGGAACAAGCCATTCAGCACCTGTTGGAGCGGGCCATCCAACCGGTTCCTCCCCATCAGGAAGGGCAGGGATTTTATTCCCGCCCGTTTGTGGTACCAAAGAAATCCAGGGGATGGAGAGCAATTGTGGATCTAAAATCGTTGAACCACCATATTGTCTACCGGCGGTTCAAAATGCATTCTCTGCACACCATCCTGCAGAGAGTCAGAAAAGGTGACTTCCTCATGTCGATGGACTTGACCGAAGCTTACCTTCATATTCCCATCTTCATAGACCACCCAAAATATTTCCGTTTCTCTTTTGGTGGGGAGGCACTTCCAGTGCTGAGCTCTTCCATTCGGACTGTCCTCAGCCCAAGGGTATTCACAAAGGTACTGGCAGCCCTAGCCACCCACATCAGGTCATCTCCAGTTCAGATTCTCTGTTACCGGGACAACATTCTCTTGTTGTCCAGGTCTCCAGTTCAAACAGAAAGGGATCTCGCTCTCACCATTCACACTCTGCGGAATCACGGCTTCGGGGTGAATCTCAAGAAGAATCAACTCGTTCCCAGCACTTGCATTCTCCACCTCAGGGTCTTGATAGACACCGTGGCAGAGAGTGTGTTTCTGTCCAATGACCGCATATTCACATCTGAAGGAGCTTGTCAAGAAGGTGCTGTGCCTATGCAAGGCATCCTTTCTTCTTATTTCCTAAGTCTTGGGCAAGATAGTGTCTTGCTTCGAGGTTGTCCCATGGGCCAGGTTCCACAGCAGGCCCCTTCAATGGTTCATGCTTCCACATCAAAAGGCTGACAGGAGCTGCTCTCCTCTCTGGGTTCCCCTTCTCAGCAAGGTCTTACAATCCCTCAAATGGTGGCAGTCCCCGGCAATTTTGCAAGGGACCTAGTTCAGGGATCCCTGCCATCTCACACTTACAATTGACTCAAGTCTGATGGGGTGGGGGCCACACAAGCAGGACCTAGTGGCTCAGGCTTAGTGGTCCTTTGAAGAGAGCCAAAACAGCATAAATTGGCTAGTTACAGGTGGTTCACCTCACCCTCAGATAATTCCAACACTAAGTTCAGGACCGCCACATATTAGTCCTAACAGACAATACCACGACCAAGGCGCACATAAACAGGCAGAGGGCAACATGTTCCTGGTCCCTAATGCAGGAGTCCAATCTGTTGTGCTGGTGTCACCTGTCATCTCTCAGGCAGAGCACATCTCAGGGCACCTTCAACGTCCAGGCAGACTGGCTGAGCTGGACAAGGATAGATCAGGTAGAGTGGAGCGTCCATCCAAACTTCTTCCATCGACTGACACTACAATTCGGTCTCCCAGTCCTAGACCTGTTTGCGATGGCAGACAACAACCAGGTACCTAGGTATTACTCACGGTTAATGGATCCCGTGACATAAGGAGTAGACGCCCTCAGGTGCCAGTAGCCCAAAGGTCTCTTGTATGTATTTTCACCCCTTCCCCTCATTCAGAGAGTAATTTGAAAAATGTTGGAGCAGGAGGCAGAACTATTGCTACTAGCGTTGAATTGGCCACGCCGGCCTTGGTATGCCAACCTAGTGACTCTGTCATTCTCCATAGTGAGGGGGGAGGAGTATCCAGAATGGGTTGACCTTATCCTCTCGTGATTGGATTGAGTCAGATAAGCTCTTTGGGCAATGCCCCCTGGCACCAGGAATTCCCCAGTTTTTCTGACTCAATCGATTGTGAAAGGTTGCTCATTCTGGATCTCCAGCAATTTACTAGGATTTAAAGAAAATTAAGTTGAACACATCGAGCCTTGCCTCACTACACTGCGCACAGCCTCCTCCTGCAGGATCGGGACTGCCACTAGCCCCCTGGGCGTGCTGCCCTGGCCACTGAGTGAATCTGAAGACACTTAGTGAGGACCTTGGCTGGGCAGCAGGAGGACTGGGCACAAGCCTCTCGCAGGCAAGCCCTAACCGCTGAGGCTTATAAGTTGCTGGAGCACTCCATTGCTCCCCTCAGGGGTTGAGCGATGAACCGGGGCTTCCAAACGCCCCGGAGCACCCGCGCTGCCTCCACGTGGCCAGAGGATCACAAGGAAGCCAAAGAAGCCGTTCCTGGCCACAGCAGCATCAGAGAAGAGGCAGGAGGAAGAGGATCCGGCTGAGAGGGCGCGCAGCAGCTCCCTGGAGCAGAAGCCGCTCTTCAGGCACTTTTGAATTTTGCGTCCCTTTGCAAGCCGGACGGCGCCATTTTGAAGCCAGGAGGACCCACGTGATCCAGGATGGCGGTGCTCAGCAGCTACCAGGAAGGAGAATCTCAAGCGGCTGCAAGCATGTACTGCAGCCCCACCAGAGGGGCAGAAGAGCAAGCATCCAGGTCAGTGGCTTCCCCAGAGACTGCCCGAGGAGGGAGGGGGAAAGGAAAGGCTAAATGTGAAACCCAAGCACCTCTTCCCCAGGGCAAATCCAGAGGAAGAGGGGGGGTCACAAGCTTTCCAAGCCCTCTAAGTATGAGCGGAGGAGGCATAAGGGTTTAGAGAGGCTCTGCAAGAAGGCTGCCAGCCATCAGGCCACCCCAGGCAAAAGAGAAAAAACTCCAGGCACTCCCCTACCCAGTGGAGGCTCAGTGGAGAATCCAACCCTGCCAGCAAGGATCCCTATAGACACCTCAGGACTTTGGGGCTCTACTCAGGGGTGGCAATCCCCTACCACTCCTACTGTGGGGGCAGCCTTGCCTACTGGATGTCCCCTCTTGGGCAGTCCCCCTGCTCAGGGGGGCATTAGCCCCAGCCAGACACCTCCCACAGGGGCCCCCAACTTTCAGGAGTTAATGATGCAGGCCTTTCAGCAATGCATGGCAGCAGCATTCCAACAGCCACAGGCTAAGGGCCCCCCCCTCCCACCCACCCCCAGGGCTCCTGAATTCCCAGAAGCCCAGGAGGAAGAGATCCCCAGCTCCTCAGATTCATCCCAGGAGGACAGTGACATGGAAAGTGAGGAAGGCGAGATCAGGGAGGACAAGCTGTCAGAGGCGAAGGCATGCCTCCTCCTAAACCTGCATTCACTGGGTTGTTCCAGCCCTCACTGTTTAAGTCCCTGCTCTTCAAGGCCAAGGCAACAGTCAAGCTAGGCAACAGAGCAGCAGAGGTCCCACCTCAATGCCAGGGCTTCTCAGCAGAGAATATCTTCAATGAGCAGGCCATCGAGGCAGACACCGTTCCTACGCCCAAGACCTTCCTCGACATATAAGGTGCCAATGGGCATCTCCTACAACTGGTCCCTCATCCTCCTCTTCAGACAGGGTGTTCTTCAATGTGGACCAAGAGCTGGCTAAGCTACTGGCGCAGCCCACCATAGATGATCCAGTCGTGGCTCTTCATACATCCACCAACATGCCTGGGAAGCCAGTGGATGCCTTGAAGGTGGAGGACAAGAAGGCGGACCTCACCTTGCAGAGGGGTCATCAAGCAGCGGCCTGGGCTGTGAAAGCAGCCACCACAGCCTCCTTCATCAACAGATCATCCTTGCTGTGGCTGCAAGAGCTATAGCAACGCACCCCCATAGCAGATGCCCAGTCATATTAGGACATCAACAAGCTGGTGGTGGCCATCCAGTTTTCATTGGATGCCACCTTGGCTGCAGCCAGATTTGCTTCCAGGGCGATTGCGTCATAGGTGGCATCACGCAGGCTGCTGTGGCTATGACAGTGGCAGGCGGAGGTTCGTCACAAGTGGCGCCTGGCTTTGGCCCCATTCACAGGGGACTCCCTCTTTGGCTTGGCTCTGGACCGGTTCCTGATTGAGAACAAGGACAAGAGGAAGGTCCTGGCCACTGCCCAGAAGAAAGGAAGCTTCAGGACGACTCCATACCCCAGACGCTCTTACTCCCGGGGTCAGGACTCTGGTTCCTTCTTTTGGGGTCAGGACTCCTTTAGCGGGTCAGAGGCAGGGTTCTCTGGAAACAGGCAGTACCAGGGGGGATTCCCTGCTAGGTAGAGGTACCCAGACAGACAGCAGAGAGGCAGGCAGCAGAAGCGGCCCTTTCGAGGGGGCAGAGGAGGCAGAGGGGGGCGCTCCTTCCGCAAAAATTAAAGCTAGGCCCAGCGTTCTCCCCATTGGGGGGTGCTTAGTGCACTTCGCCAACTGCTGGGACCTCACCTCCTCTGACAGGTGGGTGCAGAAGACCATCAGGCATGGCCTTTCACTCGAATTTCTTTCCAGTCCCCCGAGCTTCTTCCGGATATGTCCGGTTTCAAAGAACCCGACCCGGAGGTTGCTGATGCAGGAAGCCATCCAACACCTGTTGGAGATCAGGACAATCCAGCCGGTGCCTCCAGAGCAACAGGGTCAGGGGCACTACTCCATTCTGTTTGTCATCCCCAAGGCCTCGGGGCTGGAGAGCGATCCTTGACCTGAAACGCCTGAACCGTTCCATTCGTTATAGGAGGTTCAAGATGCACTCCCTGCATCTTGGAGGGGGTTAGACAGGGAGACTTTCTCACCTCTATAGACCTCACTGAGGCCTACCTGCACATTCCCATTGCCCAGGATCACCGCAGGTATCTCAGGTTTTGCTACATAGGACACCACTATCAGTACCGGGCCCTTCTCTTCGGGTTGTCTTCAGCCCCGAGGGTATTCACGAAGGTAATGGCAGCGCTGGCAGCGCACCTGAGACAGGTCCTGGTGTGCATCCAATGTTACCTGGATGACCTGCTTCTGCAGTCATCTTCCTTTAGGAGTGCCCTGCGAGACCTAGACATCACCATGACAGTCCTGAGGGACCACGGGTTTACGGTAAACCTAGCCAAGAGTCACCTCCACCCCTCTACTAGTCTGATTCACCTAGGAGCCAGAATAGACACCCAGATGGGCATGGTTTTCCTGTCGCCTGACAGACAGATAGCGCTTAGACAGCTAGCCTCCTTGATAGCCAGGAAGCGCAAGGTGTCCTTAGCCACTCTGTCTAAACTACTAGGCACCATGGTCTCCGCCATTGGCCTCGTTCTGTGGGCTCGCCTCCACACCAGAGATCTCCAATGGTTCCTCTTGCCGTTCCAGCGAAGGCACACGAGCTGTTCACAGACCAAGGTACTTCTCCCGGTAGCGGTCTCCTGTGAAACTTTCTGGACACCAGACCGCTTGACGGTAACGACGGATGCCAGTCTGAGCGGGTGGGATGCCCATCTGCTGGCTCAGATGGCACAAGGACAATGGACTCAGGCAGAAGGGACTCACAACATAAACTGATTGGAGCTCAGGGCAGTCCGCCTGGCCCTGTTACAGTTCCAGAACTCGGTCAGGGGCCAGCACATATTAGTCCTCACAGACAATATCACCACCAAGGCCCACATAAACAGGCAGGGGGGGAACCAGATCAAGGGCCCTCATCCCTCCCTCCTACCCTCCTCCCCAAGCCCCCCCCAGCCTTCCCTCCCCCGACTTCCCAGAACCCATACACAGTATAAATCTTTAACAAAAACAGTCTAAAATATATTGGAAAAAAGAGTAGAAAAATTGATAACTTCTTTATATCGAGCTTAGCTCCTCCTTGCTAAACTAACTTTAAACAATTTATATCAGTCCTGGTGTTAATCATAAACTATCTGGAATTTCTTAATCCCGTATTTATTTTGAATATAATCAATCCATTTTCCCCATCTCATTTATCCATACTTATTTTGTATATAATCAATCCATTTTACCCAGTTTCATTTATTTCTCTCATTTAATTGGTGCTTAAGATATGCAGGTATTTTAGCCATCTCGGCTAAATTTGTGACTTTCAGTGTCCTTTCTTAAATTATAGGCAAGTCTTCCTGATTCCAGTATTGCACCACCGACAACCTAACTATAGTTATTAGTATTTAGTATTTTAGTATTTTATTAATACTTATAGGCCGCCCTTTTCCCTGAGGGGACTCAGGGCGGCTTACATAAAATAAGGGAGGGGGAAATACGAAACAATAAACATAAAACAATACATAAGAATAAAATAGTACACAACATTCATTCAATATTCGGGAGGGGGCAGGTTGTGATCTTATCCCCAGGCCTGACGAGTTAGCCAGGTCTTAAGGGCTGTGCGGAAGGCCTGGACGGTGGTGAGGGTACGAATCTCCATGGGGAGATCGTTCCAAAGGGTCGGAGCTGCAACTGAAAAGGCTCTCCTCCGTGTAGTTGCCAGTCGACACTGACTGGCAGATGGAATTCGGAGGAGGCCCAATCTATGCGATCTAATCGGTCGCAAGGAGGTAATTGGCAGGAGGCGGTCTCTCAAAGTGCAAAGTCAAGTTAATCTCTACAGCTGTACATTCAGTCCATAGATGCACCCTTATTCATATTAAAAACAAAGTATTCTGCTAACAATTTTTACATTCATTAGTATATTTCTCATGTCTAAATAAATTTTCATTCAATCTCCCAACCCCTTCTTGATTGCGTCACCCCTCCCAACTCCATCCAAACTGGGTTATGAACTGATGAAACTCTGGCACATATCTTTATCTTCTTCACCCTAGAAAACAAATCATTGATAATTAGTTGATTGTTGTTTTTTTAATTGTTGACCCATTCGTCTGGTAATCACACGGTATTGACTTTGTTCCTTGGCGCCTTGTACTTGTACTGAGGGAGAGATGATCCATCCTTGTTGATAGTTGTGTAGTTTGCTGTCTATCTTGTCCTTCTTGTTCTCTTTCTCTAGGTCCAGGTGGGGCAGGATGTCCGGCCTTCAAGATATTATGGTAAAAGTCTCGAGCTTCCCCTACTGATTTAAGACGATATCTTTGCCCCTCAAAGATGAATGATAGTCCATCTGGTGCCTCCCATCTGAACTGTAGCTGACGATTTTTAAGCTCTTCAACTAAAAAAACATAGTCTTTCCTGGATCTTAGCATTTGAGGTGGTATCTCTTTCAGAACAATCACTTCCTGATCCCCAATTTGAAGCTTAGTTTTATAGGACTCTTGCAATATCATATTCCTCATGTCTCTTGTAGTAAAATAAATCACAATGCCCCTTGGGAGCTGCTTCTGTTTCTCCAGCCAGAAGTTAGGACGATAAACCTTATCAATTTGCCAATCATAATTTCCCCCTGGCCTTCCCAACAGATTATCAAAGGCTTCTGAGAGAATCTGTTTCAAATTCTCCTGACTGTTTTCACGCAAACCTCTTATTCTTAAAGCAAACTTCATTTGTCTATACTGTAGCATAATAATTTCTTTTTCAGCATTTCCAACTTTTTGTTGCACCACGTCTATTTTCGATACCATATTAGTCTTAGCATCATTAAGATCTTCAAATCTGTCTTCAATTTCCGAGACATATTCTGTTAACAAATTAACAACCCCCAGCATGTCATCCCTCATCTTCTGAATCCGAGTCTCAAGTTTATCAGACAGATCTTTATGCGCAACCAATATCTCCTCCTTAAGTTTTATTTCCATCGTAACTGCAAAGTTTTTAAAAGCCTCGGCCAGCTCCTTCTGAAAAAATTCTTTAGTCAGTAGCTCGCCTGTGGGTGGAGGAAGTGAAGACTGTGGTTTCGTGCCAGGGACAAATGAACTTTTGAAGCTGGGGGGGGGGGGATTTGCTTAAAAGCCATTCCAAGTCTTAATCTTCAACCAATTAATAAGTCTGTGCTAGTCAATTGTGCAGCTGTTACTGATAAATTTAGTATTAAATCACTCCTTCCCTTTGAGGTTTTAAACTCCGTAGAAATTCAAAACTCAAGCAGTGTAACGAAGCTGCTCGGCGCCATTTTGAGTATCTCTTTAGAAAGCAAGATATCAGAAGGAATTCTTGTAAAAACAAAAACTGAAGCTAAGATTGATACAAACAATTAAAAATCCAGATGTCTTATACCCTTTTCAATTTGAAAGGATTCTGTTAAACTTCCATTGACTATAATTTGAGCTGTTTGCTGTTGATATATTGCTTTGATTGCTTGTAAAAAACTATCTCCTATCTGCATTTTTTGCAATATCTTCAGCAAAAATTGCCAATTAACCAATTAACCAATTAATCAAAGGCTTTCTCAGCATCCAGAAATATGAATGCAGCAGGGATTTGATTGTTCTTTCCCAAGTATTCTAATGCATTAATAATTAATCTAACATTACTTTTCATCTGTCTCCCTTGTATAAAACCTGTTTGATCAGCGTTTATCAATTGTTGGATAACCAGCATTAACCTATTTGCTAGTATTTTAGTAAAAATGTTGTAATCTACATTAAGTAATGAAATAGGTCTGTAGTTTTTTGGTTGAGTAGTATCTTGATCTTCTTTGGGTATCAAAAATATGAAGGCTGTCTTCCATGAAGGAGGTACCTTACCTTCCATTTGAATCTTATTAAATAATTCTCTAAGAGGTTCTACCATTTCCAACTGTAAGTTTTTATAGTAAGCCGCTGTCAAGCCATCTGTGCCTGGTGCCTTCCCTGACTTTAACTGTTTAATTACCTGTAAAATTTCCCCCGAGGTTATTGGTTGATTCAATTTTTGCCTGTGTTGTTCTTTAACTAAGGGTATTTTTTCTTTATCTAAGTATTTGTCTATATCTAAACCATTAATTTTATCCCCCTTGTACAACTCTGTAAAAAATTCCCGAAATGCCTTTTGAATCTCATCCTGTTGAAATACCTCCTTCCCTTTGTAGGTCAATTTAGATATATTTCGAATTTTCTTTTTTTTCCTAATCTGATAAGCTAACCACCTGCCAGGTTTATTTGCATTACAAAAAGTATTGTGTTTTGCGTATAACAAACTGGTGGCTACCTGGTCAGAGATCAACATATCAAATTGGGATTTTAATATGGTGATTGCTTCCTTGACCTTTGTATCGGCTGGATTCATTGTTAACTCCAGCTCTTTCCTCTTAATTTCCTCCTCTAACTCTGTTCGTTTTACCCCTTGTTTATGTCTATGTGATTTATTTATATTTATCAATACTCCTCTCATATATGCTTTGCTTGCATCCCATACAAATTCCATAGGTGTATCCTTATTCATGTTAAAAACAAAGTATTCAGTTAGCAATTTTTTACAATCATTGATATACTTTTCATATCTAAATAAATTTTCATGCAATCTCCAATACCTTCTTGCCTGTACCACCCCTTCCAATTCCATCCAAACTGGGTTATGATCCGAAAGGACCCTAGCCACAATCTTTGTCTTCTTCACCCTAGAAAGCAAATCATTAGTGATTAATATGAAATCAATCCTGGAAAAGGATTGATGCCTATCAGGAAAAAAGGTAAAATCATATTCCTCTGCATTTCTTTCTCGCCAGATATCTCTCAGTTCAAAGTCATCTATCATGTCAAAAAAGGATTTAGGTAGTTTTGCTCATATCTTAGTGTTTAGGCGAGAAATCTTCTTATCTCTCTTGGTATCTATAACACCATTCCAGTCACCCACTAATATACAAGACCTATAATCCTACTGTACTAATTTAGCATGAAGATTTCTATAGAAACCGTCTTGCTGTTGATTAGGAGCATAAATTCCCCAAAACAATGTCTTTTTCCCTTCTAGGATTAGATCTAATGCAATGTACCTTCCATAGGGATCTGCTTCAATTAATTCAGCTTTCATATCTTTTCTTAAGTATACAACTATACCATTTTTCTTTTCCATAGCAGAAGCTACAAAATGTTGACCGAATCTTGGATTACTCAAATATTTTTGATCGGTTGATTTGATATGAGTTTCTTGTAAACAAATTATATCATTCTTGAACTGTTTAAGATAGTGAAATATTTTCCTTCTCTTCTGTGGAGAATTCAATCCGTTAACATTCCATGTTAAAATCTTAGTTGTCATCTTTGGTTAGCTGAAGCTTTTTTAGAGCCTCCTGCATGGCCTGTTTAACCTTTGGCCTAGCTCCTCCCATGGCTTCTGAGGTTGTTGCTGTGGCTCCTTAATCGATAGCCGATAGTTGTTGCGGTTGTTGCATTTTAACTTGTTGCTCCATTCGTCTGGTAATCATACGGCTAGGTCTCTGTTCCTTAATACCTTGCGCCTCTAGAGGAGAGAGATGATCCATCTTATCGGGTAGTTGTGTGATTTGCTGTCTGTCTTGTCTTTCTTGTGATTTTTCTCTGGATCCAGAAGGTGCAGGATGTCCAACCTTCAAAATATTATGATAGAAATCTCGGGCTTTCCTTACGGAGTTGAGACGATATCTTTGCCTGTCCAGTGTAAGTATGATGCCAAATCGCGCCTCCCATCTGTACTGTATCTGACGATTTCTAAGTTCTTCAACTAAAAAGGCATAATCTCTCCTGGCTCTTAGCATTTGAGGTGGTATCTCTTTCAAAACAGTCAGATCTTGACCCCCAATCTGGAACTTAGTTTTATAAGATTCTTGTAATATCATGTTTCTGAGCTCTCTTGTAGTGAAATATATAACAATGTCTCGAGGAAGCTGCTTCTGCTTTGCCACCCAAGAGTTAACACGATAAACTTTATTGATTTGCCAGTCAAACCCCTGTCTTCCCACCAGATTATCAAAGGCTTCTGAAAGAATCTGTTTCAGGTTTTCCTATTTTTCTTCACGCAACCCCCTTACTCTTAATGCGAGTTCCATTTGTCTGTACTGTATCATAATAATTTCTTTTTCAGCATTTTCAACTTTTTGTTGCACCACCTCTGTTTTCGATGTCAAATTAGTATTAGCTTGATTAAGATGCTCTAAACTATCTTCTACTCCTGAAATATGTTCTGTCAGTACAGTTACAAGCCCCAGTATATCATCTTTAATTTTAGCAACTCTGGCATCAATTTTATCATACAAGTCATCCGTAAGTTCTTTTATCTCCTCTTTTATCTCCCCTTTTATCTCCTCTTTAAAATCTTTCAGTTTGTTTTCCACTTTAATTGTCAGCGTGTTATGAGCTTCACTCAGTTCTCTCAGGAAGAGTTCTGTCGTTAGTAACTCTCCAGTAGGGGGCATAGAGGGCGGTGGCTGTGACTTTGTACCAAGTATTGGCGATGTGCTTCTGGGGGCTGAAGAAGGGGGTTTCAGATTAGGATTTGCTTTTGAGGCCATTCCAAGTTTTATCTTCAAGCAATTAGGAAAACTCTACTGGCCCGCTATACAGTTGTGGAAAGAGGTACTAAATCACCCCTTTATTTTGAGGTTTTTTAAAAAAAACTTCGTAGGACTTTGCAGAAGGTTTCAAAAAATAAGCATTGTAACGAAACAGTTCAGCATATTCACCACTGTTTTGAATGTCTCTATATTAGCAAAGAGTCTTTTAAAAATGAAACTAATTAGTAAAGATCTGTTGGCCAGCTGTGAGGCAAAATAAATCACTCCGTTCCTTTGAAGTTTTGAAACTCCGTATAACTAGATAAACATTGTTACTCAGCAATTCAACTGGCTCGTCGCCGTTTTAAGTGCCTCTTTAAATAAATAAAATAACGGACGAGGATCTTGTAAAAAAGAAGCTAGGATTTAAATAAACAATTAATGCTCTCACATACGAATTCTGCTCGTTTTGAAATCAAGTAATTCAATCTTTGTTCTGAGTGGGAGGGACGCTTACTTTGTGCTGCAAAGCAGCTGGAGATTTCCAGCACAGAATAGTTCTGCCTTCAGCTGGCCCCCCTCTCTCTTCGCAGACACAGAAGCTGCAAAGATCAGAAAGGCATTTGCTCGACAAAACTTCTCTCCTTCCCTTCTTGCCCGAAGAGTAAGGTGTCTGTCAGATGTCTGATAGATGATCATCTGAATAGATAACGCGACTGGTGACTCGGGAGCAGCTATGTTTAGCTGCTTCCATCAGTAAGTCCCGCCCAGGAAGTCCCTATATATTGATGTTGAAGACAATAAAAGCTAAAAACTGAATTAAGAGTCTGGAGTGAATGGTGCAATGAGTCGGATAGAGCTCTTTGTCATTAAAACTGGGGAATTCCTGGTGCCAGGGGGTGTTGCCCAAAGAGCTTATCTGACTCAATCCAATCATGAGAGGATAAGGTCAACCCATTCTAGATACTCCTCCCCCGACTATGAAAAGAGGCATATCAACGCCCTATCTCCACTCCATGGCACATTCCACGGTCTCTCCTGTCTCTACACCAAGGGTCTGTTTGTCACCCCAACCCCCAGTGGCTACAATTAACCACATGGCGATTGAGCAGCAAGCTTTAACAGCTGATAACATCTCCCTCAACCTCATTGCTACCATTCAAACATCACCCAGAAGCTCTACTAACCGCATTTATGATGCCACTTGGCAGGCATTTGCACTGTGGTGACTGTTGACCAACTTAAAGCATCCATTCCACAGATATTGGACTTCTTTCAGAGGGGACTTGATCAGGGCCTTACTCCTAATACGTTACGTCGACAGGTGGCCGCATTGGCTTCTGTCCTAGACGGTCTGGCCTCCGAACATCTACCTTCTCATCCTTTGATCCAGAGATTTCTCTGTGGAGCATCCAACCTGCGTCTCCCTGCCATCCATAGGTATCTGACTTGGGACTTACCTCATGTCCTATAGGCTTTGACTTCCCTTTGAACCTATGAGATCCACTTCTTTTAAACTGTTGTCCTTTAAGATGTTTTTGGTGGCTATAACATCTGCCAGGTGTCAAACTTGTATTGTCACAATGTCATCACGTGACGTATCATGATTTTTTTCCCTTTGCTAAACCAGGCAAGGGTGTGGCCAGCACATGATGCATCCAGCCCATTGGCCATGAGTTTGACACCTCTGCTACAAAGGATGACACCAGGATGACCATGGGGGATCTTAAGAGGGCAGTGCAAGACAGAGGGGCATAGATAATGCTGATCCATAGAGTGGCCGAGCATCAGGCATGACTGAATGGCTGATGACAACAATGATAGTTTCATTTGCAGGAAAAAGTTTCAGTATAGAAGAACAATCAGACAATCCTTTGGCACTTCTGATGAAATGATTCTCTTCCCTTCCCCAGCTTAGCAAATATGACTTCAGCGGAGAATTTAGGGGTTAATTGTTCCAGTACAACTGAATCATACAACTGGAAGGCTGTCACTGATTTTTTTACTCCGACTATACTATTATTAATGATATGAGCTGTTGTTCCAAGATCAATAATTTTTAACACTTAATCACTGATCATTCTCTTGTGTTTTGTTTTCAGGTTTTTTTAAAATAATGTCTATGCTAGTTTCATTTAGTTGTGGAATGTTAATCTGGATAGCACTTAATCCTTGGATTCTGGTCAAACCCTAAAGTGGGTTGCTGATTTCATGTTTGACTAATTTAATTTAATTTAATTTAATTTAATTTGTTAAATTTATAGGCCACCCAATCCCGGAGGACTCCGGGCGGCTTACACAAAACAAGAAAAGAAAAAACAAACCAAATAAAAATAAAAATTTAAAAATTCTCCAACACACATACGTTCAATATGGGGCTGGACCCTACATAATAAGGTCAACAGCCCCAGGCCTGCCGGAACAGCCAGGTTTTAACAGCTTTTCTGAAGGCCATGAGGGTGGGTGAAGTCCGGACCTCTGGGGGTAGCTGATTCCATAGGGTCGGAGCAGCCACAGAGAAGGCCCTCCTCCGAGGCCCCGCCAGCCGACACTGTCCAGCTGACGGCGTCCTAAGGAGGCCCATCCTGTGGGATCTTATCGGCCGTTGGGAGGTATGCGGCAGTAGGCGGTCTCACAAATACGCTGGTCCTGAGCCATATAGGGCTTTAAAGGTGATGACCAATACCTTGAATTGCATTCAGAGACCAATTGGCAGCCAGTGCAGCTCGTGGAGGATAGGTGTAATATGGGTGTATGTCGATACACCCAATATCGCTCACGCGGCTGCATTCTGGACTAGCTGTAGTCTCCGAACGCTTTTCAGGGGTAGCCCCATGTAGAGCGCATTGCAATAATCCAGCCTTGAGGTGACAAGGGCGTGAGTGACTGTTTGAAGTGCACCCTGATCCAAGTAGGGCCGCAATTGATGCACCAGGCGAACCTGGGCATAGGCCCCCCTGATCACAGCCGACAAGTGGTGTTCCAGTGTCAGCTGTGGATCTAGGAGGACCCCCAAATTGCGGGCCCTCTCTGAGGGGTGTAAGTTTTCACCCCCCAGGATCAAGAACTGAACTGTCCTTCGGGGGCAGCATCCACAGCCACTAAACTTAATTGTAGCTGATAATTTTATTTATCTGATAGCTTGTGGAAAAAGTATTTCTTCAACACACTGAACAAGATTTAAACTATATTGCCTATTTTAAAATACTTTCCTTAATGACATTGTTCACTGGTGTGTGTGTGTGTGTGTTTATACTAATAATGTTAAATTGAAGCACTTTTAATTAGCTATTGTGTGGGATAGGATTTGATAAATAACTATTATATGGAACTAACAATTTTCAAATGCTTAATTATGTCTTGTAGTACTTGTAGTGACATATTACTACTCTAAGCTTTGTAGGTTTTCTCTGAATATATCAAAAATTTTCCATTCTGCTTGTCTACTAGTAATCTTTATAGGCAGGTAATAAATTATCATTTTTAAATATTACAGACATTTCCTTAACTGTCCTGAATGTTTATTCCTACACCTAAAGTATTATTGCGGCTTTACACAAATGGCCAGGCATAATTCTATATAAAATTATTTCCTGATTATTAATAGTTCAAGGTAGGGGGGAAAATAATTCCCATCATGTTTTTTAGTCAAGCTATATTCATGCAAGTAAAGGCAACTTAAAGCTGTGTGGTTAGTATAAGCAGTTTCCTGCTGAAATATAGCAATCATGTAGCAATAATCATAAACATATGGCTTGCTGAACTAAATGGTTTACAGGCTGTTTACTCAAATTAAAAGGAGGACAAAATGTGTTATCCAGATTGCTAAAGATTCCTTTTTAAAAATAATATTTTTTTCAGACCAGAATACCAAATTTGTATTCTCAATTCTATTGTTTTCTTGAAATCCTATCTCTATTATTCTACTCTTTCTGCTGCTACTAATCTATACTTTTCCCACACATTTCTTGCTTTGATGCTATCCATACAATATAAAAGAATGATAAATCTCTACCTCCTAATACTTCTGATTCAACCTGTCTTCCTTCGTCTTTCCCCTGTTCATCTCTCAGCAACATTTCACTTTTGCTTTTAGAATTTGCAACACAAGTTTGCTTTCCAGCCAAATTCAGCTCTCATTGTTTTTGTCTTTGCATTCGCCCAATAATTTTTGGATCAAGGTACATAAAATCCTCTAACTTAAAGAATGCTAAAAAAATATAGGTCCTCCTGTTGAAATTAAATTTCCACAGTGTTTAAACCAGTTTTATTTGTAAAGATGGTTGCTGCAGCATCCCCATGGTCATGTAATCATGATTTCTAAAGTTCCCTCTCAGCTTTTCCCTAGCAAAGTCAATGGGGAAGCCAGCAGGAAGTTGCTTTCATTCTTACTGCTTTTTCCCCCACCTACATCATTCTGCCTATACTTTTAGCTAAGTAAATGTTGACTTATCATTTTAGTGTATTTGCCATTACAGTTATTTTTCTGCTTATGATATACATTCTTCTTAGAAAATCATGGAACTATCCAACATTGAGGTAAAAAAAATACAGTCAGCCTAAAATTTAATGTTCATTCTGATCCCATCAGATTATACATCCTTTCTCTCAAGGATGACCTAACAAGTATCAGGACAGTCTAGTAGAACTTTAAAATATATTTCCATTAGCCAAGAACCATCCAAACCCTAAAGGTTGAAAAGTGGAAAAAAACAATGATTTTTAAATTGCATTTCACACTTAGGTCAAAAGCTTTTTTTTTAAATCAATTTATCTGAATATAATACAAAAATAACTTTCCTTTCTTTTTAACAGCTAAATATTCTAGTTGACACTGGAAGCAGCAATTTTGCAGTTTCAGGTGCACCAAATACAGATCTGACCTCATACTTTGACACAGAAAGGTAAGAGTTTTGATCCCTACTTCCCATTCCTTGGGACAGTGACTCCCAACTTTTTGGGCATCAGGATCTGGTTCCGTGGGAAAAGGATTTTCTGCAGACCAGAAGGGACATGGTTTTGCATGCTGCCTGCATCCTGCAGCTGGAGCTTTGCTTGTTTGCGCAGTTTGGTGCCAGTCCAGTTTGGGGTTGTTGGGGACCCTTGCGTTAGGAAATTGTATTGAAGTTTCTATGAAATGTCAGGGGGGAAATAGCAAAGCTAGAAGCTTTTCTTTACAGAACATTGAATGGGATGCAACCTCCGCATTTCTTATTTAAGTATTCCAGCACAATCCTTCTGATTGTGTATCTCTGTTAGAATTATTTAACTGATATACATGATATGATTCCTCCAGCATGGCAATGTCTTCTTTTTAGAAAATAGGTTTTCTAAAGTTGGGAGGGGGGAAGAATCCTTAGTCCATCCTAGTACTGTTTGAGAAGTTTCCGGCTCCTAAAGCCAAGAAAGACACACTGTGGTTCCTCAGCAGTTTCCCCTATTGTTTCTCACCTATAGATAGAAATCTTGCCAAACTACTTGCACCATAAAACAAATATTCTGGGAACTATTAGGGAGGAGCCATCTTTTCCCTTTTTATCCCATACACACTATCTAAATTGTAACGTCTCTTGCTCCTCTGGAAAACACTTTCTTCCTCCTGGAAATCAGGTCAACATTCTTCATAAGAAAGTTGGCATGCCACAGTTATAATTTGTAAATAGGCAATGGTATTCTCTCTCCCCCCCCCCATGTGACTGACTACAGTGCCACACATGGATACATGCTTATATCAAATGTGTATATGCTGTGTTTGCAATGAAGCAACGTTACCATATTGTATCACACTGTAAGCTGCCCAGAGTTATCGTACCAATGAGATGGATGGCATAAAAATTAATTAATAAATAAATGTAATAAATACATTATTGGAATAATGAATGAATACCACCTCTGCATTGATAAATGAGCATGAAAATGTGGGGTTTGGGAGCAGGGATGTCATTTGTTACCCAACTGAAATTATATGCTAGAGAAAGGACTAATATTTGGCAAAGAATGACATAAGGCAGGTTAAAATGGCACTTATTAATGTGCATTACTAATGCAGTAAAAGGTCACATTGTCTTGAGATGAAATAGTTGCATGCTTCTATTCAGATATTGCAAAGCATCTAGTAACAGGACATGCTTAATTGTGATGGAATGTAAATGACATCCAACAATCTATAAGAAATGATATTTGTGCATAATATTTTCACAGCAAAAATGAAGATTTAAAAAGAAGGGAGGTGTAGCTCTTTATGAAGTCTTACTTTATGTGGTGGAACAAATTCATTGCATATAAATTAAAAGACTGAAATGTATGCAAGGATATATGGAGAGGAAGAATTTGCCTGACTGATGTGGTATCTGAAAAATAGTGATTGTATTACATACTTTTTTGTTGGTTGCATTGCTTGGTTGGTGGGGTTTTGCTGATTTTACATAATAGCTATAATTGCTATTCTTGAGAATGAAGGTGGACAGTGTATATGATGTTTTTATCACAGAATATGGAATAACTTGGTTTATAACATTTTGTTTCTTTCCTTAGATCCAGCACATATAAATCACTAAATGTTGAGGTTACTGTTAAATATACCCAAGGAAGCTGGATTGGAGTTCTTGGAACAGATGTCATTAGAATGCCTAAAGGAATAAATGGCACTTATATCATCAACATTGCCACCATTTTTCAATCTGAAAATTTCTTTTTAAAAGGCATTCAATGGCAAGGGATCCTTGGTTTGGCATACAGTACATTGGCTAAGGTAACTGGATCTCATATTCATCAGTTTATTTATATGAAAATAAAAGCAGATATTGTGAGCAAATGAAAGTTTCATTGTTGCTTCTATGATTTTACTGATTTGTATCCTAATTTACATTGCTAGTATTCCTGCATGATTTCACATCCAAGCACTATCCAAGTTGTCCCTAGTTAGGTTTTGAAGTCAGCAACATGCTGATTCAATAATGATAAATATTTTATCATTAAAATCATTTTATCATTTAAACCATTAAAATGGTTTTACATTTATTCTTATGAGGCAGGGGTGAACCTTGCAGTTCTAAGGCTACAGGTGTTTCCATCCTGAAAAATTTACCCCCAAATTACAAAATGCATGGGGAAATAATTATATTATCTGTATTTAAAACTAAAGGAAATGAAACTAATGGGAAGTAAATTAAAGTTCATGTGGACAGTTCTCACCATCCATCTTTAAAAAGATATTATAATGCTAGAAAAGGTGTGGGGGGGGGGAGAACAGCCAAATGATTAGGACACCTTTGCTTCTCCCTTGTTAAAAAAAAAGACTATCACATTTGAGTTCAGTGGTCATAACCTGAGCGCCAACTGTACTGAGGTTTTAGCTATCATTAAAATAAGGAAACACAAAGAGAAAAAAACCCTAACTATATTGAATAGTAACAGTTGAATGACATGCAAAAAGACAACTAGTAAGCATAGATAAATAAAAATTGTATAGGAAAATTTTCTAATAATATGTTCTCCTCTTCCCCTCTATTTATTTGCCTAGTTGACCACAACTTGGAATACCTAGATTCAAGGGGATATATTGATACGGATTGCTCAGACATGCTTGGGGGGGGGGGGGGAGTCTGTCAGGGCACAGGCCAGAGCTAACTAATGGGCGCGGGTCGGGAGTGCTGGGAAGGGTTGGGATTCCAGGGGAGACATTAAGCCATTCCATTGGGGGGTTCACCATCTCCACTGTTTGTGGGAGAGGCAGATATGGTGGGGGACGAGGGCCAAATTATGTTCGGGGGACGCGGGTCCGCTGTTTAAGAGCAATCGCGCATTCCGACCCTCATCACCCTTCTCACACCCCTGGGTGCCCCGGATTATAGGACCCTGGTCTCCGGCTGGTGTCGCTTAACGCCAGGTCCGTGGTACATAAGGCTCCCTTCATTTAGGACCTCATACAAGAGGGTAGAGCGGACCTGGTGTGCATTACGGAGACCTGGTTGGGCCATGAGGGGGGTGTTCCCCTTAATGAATTATGCCCACCAGGCTTCCAGGCATTTCACCAGCCGAGAGCCCAGGGCAGGGGCGGGGGGGGGGGGGTGGCAGCGGTGGTGGTTAGGGAAAGTCTCAGACCTCAGGAGGTCACTGTGCCTCAGATAGGCAGGTGTGAGTCCCTTTTTGTGAAATGGGGCCTTGGAGTTCAGGTGGGCCTTTTTGTTACGTACCTGTCTCCCTGCTACGTTTCATCGGCCCTGCCGGAGCTGCTGAATGTGTTAGCTGCATTGGCGGTTGATTTCCCCAGGCTTATGATCCTGGGGGATTTCAATCTGCCTTCCATTGGCGAGACATCTGAGTCAGCTCAGGAGTTCATGGCTTCCATGATGGCTATGGACCTAACTCAGTTAATTCAAGACCCCACTCATAATGGGGGACACACGCTCGACCTGATTTTTGTCTCTGGGCAGTGGATGAATGATCTAGATTTAGGGGATATTTCTATCCAACCCTTGTCATGGTCGGATCATTTCCTCATCAGGCTTGACTTCCATACTGCTACCCTTCACTGCAGGGAGGCGGAACCGACTAGATGGTTCCGTCCCAGGCGCCTGATGGACCCTGAAAGGTTCCTGATGGAGCTTGGGACTTTTCCTGAATCCCTTGCTCACAACTCGACCGAAGCCCTAGTGGAAGCCTGGGATAGGGCGGCCACTGGGGCTTTGGATCGTGTTGTGCCTTTGCAGCCTCTGACCTGGTGTCGATCCCGGGTAGCCCCCTGGTTTACCGAGGAGCTCCGGGAGATGAAACACCGGAAAAGATGCCTAGAGAGTGGTTGGAGGGCCAGTCGGTCCGAATCTGATCAAACTAGTAAGAATCCATATTAAATCCTACTTAGTGGCGATAAAAGCAGCAAAACGACAACATTTTTCCGCTCTTATCGCGTCCGTAGATAACTGCCCAGCCGCCCTGTTTAGGGTGACCCACTCCTTACTTAACCAAGGAGCTGGGAAAGACCCCTTGCAGGGTAGGGCTGAAGAATTTGTTCAGTATCTGCAGGATAAAATCGCTCAGATCTGGACAGGCTTAGACTCTGACTGGGTAGATTTGTGCGAGTCGACGGGGATGAATCTTGTGGAGACCATCTGGGATGAGTTTGATCCTGTGACCCCCGAGGGCATGGACAGGATTATGGGGAGACTCAGTGCTGCCACTTGTGTGCTGGACCCGTGCCCCTTTTGGTTAGTCTCGGCTGCCCAGGAGGTGACACGAGGCTGGCTCCAGGCGATTACCAATGCTTCATTGAGAGAGAGGTTCTTTCCCACCACCTTGAAGGAGGCGGTGGTGAGGCCCCTCCTTAAGAAGACTTTCCTGGACCCAGCTTCTTTAGCCAACTATCGTCCGGTCTCCAACCTTCGCTTTGTAGCGAAGGTTGTTGAGAGTGCGGTAGCACGTCAGCTTCCCCAGTCCCTGGATGAAGCTGCCTACGTGGATCCATTCCAGTCGGGTTTCAGGCCCGGATACAGCATGGAGACGGCATTGGTCCCGTTGGTCGATGATCTCTGGCGGGCCCGAGACAGGGGCTACTCCTCTGTCCTGGTCCTATTAGACTTCTCAGCGGCTTTCAATACAATCGACCATGGTATCCTACTGCGACGACTCGGGGGGGTGGGAGTGGGGGGCACTGTTTTACGGTGGTTCTCCTCCTACCTGTCGGATCGGTCGCAGTTTGTGTTGACTGGAGGACAAGGATCGACCCTGAGGCGCGTCACTTGTGGGGTGCCCCAGGGGTCGGTTCTCTCACCCCTCCTGTTCAACATATATATGAAACCACTGGGTGAGATCATCCGTGGTTTTGGGGTACGGTATCATCAATATGCTGATGATACCCAACTTTTCATCTCTACCCCAGACCACCCAAACGATGCCCTCGATGTGATGTCCCGATGCCTGGAGACTGTGCGGATCTGGATGGGGAGGAACAGGCTCAAGCTCAATCTCTCCAAGACGGAGTGGCTGTGGTTTCTGTCATCCCAATTTGTGCATCTTGTTCCATCTTTGATGATAGGGGGAGAAATTTTAGCCCCCTCAGAAAGGGCCCACAATCTGGGCGTCCTCCTGGATACGCGGCTTAGTTTAGAAGAACACCTGATGGCCGTGACCGGGGGGGGCTTTTACCAGGTTCGCCTGGTATGTCAGTTACGCCCCTTCCTGGATCGGGATGCTCTGTGCACAGTCACTCATGCCCTCATCCTTTCTCGCCTGGACTACTGTAACACTCTCTACATGGGGCTGCCCTTGAAGAGCACCCGGAAGCTTCAACTGGTCCAGAATGCGGCTGTGCGGGTTATCATGGGGGGCACCTAGGTGCTCCCATGTTACATCCCTTTTAGGCTGCCTGCACTGGTTGCCAGTTGTCTTCCGGGTGCAATTCAAGATACTAATTATGACCTTTAAAGTGCTCCATGGCTTAGGCCCAGGGTACCTGCGAGACCACCTACTGCCACCGGTAGCCTCCCATCATCCAGTGCGATCCCACAGAGTTGGCCTTCTCAGGGTGCCGTCGGTCAGACAGTGTCGGCTAGTGACCCCCAGGGGGAGAGCCTTCTCTGTGGGAGCGCCTTCCCTCTGGAATGAGCTGCCCCCGGAGCTTCGTATAATCCCCGACCTCCGGTCCTTCTGACGCGCCCTAAAAAGTTGGCTTTTCCAGCAAGACAGCCTGGCCTGAACAAAACAAAATACAGTATTGATCACTGTTAATTTTAATTCAATTTTTTTTTAAAAAAATGTATTGTCAATTTTAATTGGGTTTGGGATGTTACATTTAATTTTTTTTAAACTTTTATATTATGTGTTTCTTTTAATTGTTGTATGCCGCCCTGAATCCTTGGGAGAAGGGCGGCATATAAATCTAATAAATCTCTCTCAAATCCAGATAATTTCCTCTAGAAATGTTTCTGGAACTGCTGGCCAAAACCTAGAGTGGAAGACCAAAATTAGATAATATACAGCAATGGCAAAATTAATCATTTATAACCATAATAGAACTATCAGAATTTAAGCAAGAATGGTTCCCTTATGTACAGCAGGGCAAATTTTAAGACTTTGAATCATGATTTTTAAGAAGAAAGCTATGACACCAATAAAAAATAGATGAAAGGATTTAAACGAATGCTAGCAATTACCTTCAGTGTTTAATGTATAGCATAAGTTTGAGGTTCTAATAACCTCAATTTAATAAATTTGTTTCATTGTTAAAACTCCTTTTATCCACCAAAAGTAATCTGAATGGGTTGCTCTCTATCAATTTATTCACAGTGCTTCAATTTCTGTACAACTGATTTTTTGCTATTCTTCTTTTTTAACAGCCGTCAAGTTCTGTGGAGACTTTTTTTGATTCTATTGTGAATCAAGCCAAGATCCCCAATGTTTTTTCCCTGCAGATGTGTGGACCTAGTGTGCCTGTTTCTGGAACTGGTACTAATGGAGGTAGTCTTGTGGGTATCTGTCAGGTTGAATGTTAGGAAAAATGTGCATTTTTTAGGCTACTTAATATAATTAAATCCAATCACTTGACATCTTTCTCATATCCTTTAGAAACTGTATAGCTATGGAAGTTTACTATTTTCTCCTAATTGATGATTAAATTGATGGAATACAGATTTGTCATAACTTTTCTTATTATTTCAAACAATTAGCTTAATAGTTACCCAAACATATCGGCTAGATTTTAAAGTTCAAGTTTAAAGATATCTTTTCTTTTGTTAACTCTAATAAATTATTGAGTCAATATATGACCTGGACAATCACAACTGAATTATCAATCTTCCAGTACTTCGCTTTTAATAATGTTGAAAACTGAACAATAAGATCTGAGTCTTAATGGTTTCAACGTGAGCATAGATTGAAACATAATTTCAAATGCATACATTCTGTACATAATAACCATAAGT
Source organism: Thamnophis sirtalis (assembly GCF_051295495.1). Lineage (NCBI taxonomy): Eukaryota > Metazoa > Chordata > Lepidosauria > Squamata > Natricidae > Thamnophis > Thamnophis sirtalis. The sequence continues at coordinate 54,176,764 of NW_028261388.1, forward strand.
TAAGAATTTTTCTTCTTGTTCATTTTGTTTTTCTTTAAAATTCAGTATTTTAAATGTAATTTATTGTGTGAGAGAAGTGGTAATAATCCTATCTGTATTTTATTTTTAAAATGTACCCTGTTAAGTTCAATGGTGCTGGCTTTGCTAGAATTACACTAGACGAATATATAATTCACTATATATAGACACTATTTAATATTTAAAAGGACATAACCTGGTGACATTTTGTACTACTAGTGATGATTTCCCTCCCAGTAAGCTACTCTTAAAAAGCAAACAATACCAATAGGGGTTGCAGAACTCCTGTTTTATTCAAATTAGTGATCTGATTTTTTTTCATTGATCTCTTAGGTTAAAATTAATGTTTAGATTGTACACAAAAATACAAATGCCCATCTGGCTTTTTCACTTGCTGATATATTGGGACTACAACTTCCGCAATTATCAATTCAACAAAAGAATGACTGGTCTGTATGGATGGACACGACTCTTTACATGGCCAACATTTGGATTGACATTTCAGACAGTTAAACAAATAAATGTAGTAAGAAGTCACAAATGCCATTTAGCTTTGTTCTGCAGCCTTACCTGAACTCATCTCCACTGCATCATTTTAACAATAGAAAGATGTGGAGAAAGGTGTGCAAGCTTTGTGAAATTTCAAAATAGGAAGTCTTTAAATCTAGTAGATTCATTGCCTTCTCCATCTTCCTCTGATGGACAGATCTGTAGAATGCCCTGTTTTCCGTAGGAATGCCAACTATTGAGAAAGCTTCAGAGAAAAAATTGCCTCTTCAGTTGTGAAAGGAATACCATTAGCCACAAAGGGCATTCTCTTAAAGACATGGGCCTATATCTTTAGTTGATTACCTCTCTGGTATTTAACTGATTACAAATCAACTGGAATTGTATATTACAGCAGCATAGTGAATGCACAGAAATGGAACAGTTTGAAAATGATGTGCTATTAATTGTTCAGAGATAGAGGAACTATTTAAATTATATTAATATTTATGATACAAGGATCTTCTTGGGTCCAAGTAAAATTTGAAATTGATATGCAATCCAGATTATTAGCCATAACTTTAAATTCATAGGCTTAAAAGTGAAAAGTTGTTTAGGCTAACTCAGACAAAGTATTATCATGAGGTGCTTTACAAAGCACCCCTTGTCAAAATGTTAAAGAATCTGTGTCCTCAGGAGGTTTGCTGTGGTTCCTTTGATTTTCCCTGCTTTCAAATGTACATAAATACGTGCTGACAACCAGAGAAAGCCTTTGATATGATTGTATATATAGGTAGCCCTCAACTTACAACCACAATTGAGCCCAAAATATATGTTGGTTTGTGAGACATTTGTTAGGTGGGTTTTGCCCCATTTTACGACTTTTCTTGCCACAGTTTTTAAAGTGAATCATTGCAATTGTTAAATTAGTATCATAGTTGTCAAGTGAGTAATTTACCCATTGCCAGAAGGACACAAAAGATGATCACATAATCCCAGGACACTGCAGAAGTCATAAATATGAGTCACTTGCCAAGCATCTAAATTTTGATCATGTGGGGATGCTACAACAATCGTAACTGTGAAAAATAGTTATGTCCCTTTTTCAGTGATGTTGTAACTTTGAACAGTCACTATATGAACTGTTGTAAGTAGAGGACTACCTGTACACTTAAGATGCAATCGCCTTAATGCTTCACATGTTTTGTTCACATCTCAGCATGTTGCAATGTCCCTTTTTCAAATTCTTTGTGCAGCTCTATTAATGTTGCTAGAAAAAACATTTTAGATTATAAGGCTTTTATTTTAAGTCCTATATTCTTAAATGTATTTCTCTCTCTCTCTCTCTCTCTCTCTCTCTCTCTCTCTCTCTCTCTCTCTGTGTGTGTGTGTGTGTGTGTGTGTGTGTGTGTAAAAAGTAGTATGTTTACAAGCCTAGTTATTTCTCATCAACTTTTTAAAACTTGTTTTGATTGACTGACTATACTGAAAAATCAGATCTCATATTGAATTTATATATTCATATACTTATTACTGTCCTTGAATCATTTTGAAGACCCTCTGTTAGATTGTAAACATATTTTATAACTTAATTATATTTGATTATGTGATACAGTAATTTTTTTTTATTTTTTTTTTAGGTATTGGGTGGGATTGAACCAAGCCTATACAAGGGGAAAATTTGGTATACACCTATTAAAAAAGAATGGTATTATCAAGTTGAAATACTGAAATTTGAAGTTGGGGGCCAGAACCTTAATTTGGACTGCAAAGAGGTATTTTTCATAAGTAAAAATTATAATTTAATATTCTTCTACTTAATGACAACTTTCACATGTGTGGAATCTGTTTCATGGATTATCTCTATATATGCAGAATGGAGCATGGAGTTCTGTCCCTGCATTAATACGAAGGAACATAGGCCTGAAAATTGTCCTTCTTTCTGGTTGTCATCAATATTTTGCCAAGAACTTGCTTATTATCCTTCCTCAAACTAGTTAATATGTTTTTAATGGTCATTTGGGAAACAGATTGATATGTAAAACGAGTAACCATTTTACTGTAGTTCTTTCATTGTTGAGTTATTATTTCTGTTGTACAAGCCTAACCAAACTTGGTTGTATAAAAATAGTGTTAAATAAATCAATGCTAATCAGTATTTGAGTGACCAATAAATTTGAGCAGTAGTAAATGTTTAATCTTAGATGTGCATGAAAGTAAACTTCTGAAAAAGTTTATGCAAAGTATGATATGGGGTATACGTATCAGCTTAACTAAAAATCTAAGGCCTGTGGTTGATGTCTATATGATTTTATGTTTTTAGGAATATTTATTTATTTATTTTTATACCACCCAAAGTCCAGAGTTGAACAGCCAATAAATTTAAATAAAGAAAGAAATCATTTTTTTTATATTTGCTTCTCAGATATATTCTATATTTTCAGTTGCTCTGTGGCACCATTTCTATATTTCTGAACTTTAAGTGAATTCCCAAAGCTTTTGGATCTGTCTTGCATTATACCTGTTTCTTTGTATAACATAGAAACGTAAGTGGTGGCTTTACAAATTCTATACAGATTTAGTCTGTAATGAGTTCAATGGGATTTATTCTAGTGCAAGTTTATTGACATGAAATTGCATAAAAGCAAATACCACTGTTAAGATAAACTAAATTAATTTGTTAACCTAGTTTACTTTGTGTTAGGTCATCTTTTTCTGGTTTCAATTTCTCTTCCTCACATGCTTTAATACAGTTGAATGGGAAATAACAACACTTGGGTCCACGTCTAATTTTAGTGTGATCAATTAATATTACTAATAAAATGACACCAATTATGCAGATTTATCCCACTATAAACATTAGATTATCTTAAGGCTCTTGATTACTTTTACTTCACAATTGAGCCCAACATTTATGTTGTTAAGTGAGACATTTGTTAAGTGAATTTTTCCACATTTTATCACCTTCCTTGCCTCAGTTGTTAAATGAATCACTGCAGTTAATAAGTTAGTAACCCAGTTGTGAAGTGAATCTGGCTTCCCATTGACTTTGTCAGAAGGTCGGAAAAGGTGATCACAGGACTTTGGGACACAGCAACAGTCATAAGTATGAACCAATTGCCAAGTATTTGAATTTTAATCTCAGGATTATGGGGAGGCTGGAAAGGTCATAACTGTGAAAACAGTTATAAGTCAATGCTGTTGTAATGTTTTTTTTTTTTTTTTTTTTTTTTTTTTTTTTTTTTCCTTATTGATGTATATTTTATTATGTTTTCATTCTATACAATCACATATTCACTGTGCTTGATCAGGGCATATAACATTGAATAATAAACACGGCCCTCATTTATATAGAAAATGCCCTCTACAATACAAACCCAGTATACCACCTTGGCCTGCCATACACCCTCTTTCAACCCCCTCCAACTTTCATTCTTCCTTCTCACACACCCCTCTACGCCTACTTCCCCTCCCCTTCTTTCTAACCCTATCACTCCCTCTCCATTCCCTCCCTCCCTTCTCCTCCTCCTCTCTCTCACCCTCTCCACCCTCCTTCTTCTTTCACTCGACTCTTTCCTTCGGTATCTATTACCTTCCAGTATATTCGGTTTGTACTATTTTCGCACTAACATTGAAAAACCACAGTATACAAATACAATCATGGAATTTAACACATATTGTATTTCCCCCCTCCCCCCTCCCCCTAAATCCCCACCTCCCTTCCCTCCCCCCGACTTCCCAAAGACCATACGTGGTATAATTTTTGAACAATCACAGTCTAAGATATCTCTACATTGAACTCAGCTTCTTACTGTTACCCAAATTTTAAACAATTTAAGTTATTACCGATACTAAGCATAAGCTATCTGGAGTTTTTTAGTCCCATATTTACTTTTTATGTAATCAATCCACTTTTTCCAGTCTCTTTTGTATCTCTCGTTTGAATGTTCTTTGAGATATGCTGAGATTTTGGCCATTTCGGCTAAGTTCATAACTTTCAAAGTCCATTCTTGAATTGTGGGTAAATCTTTCTTCTTCCAATACTGCGCCACCAAGAGTCTTGCTGCCGTTATTAAATACAGGATCAAATTAGTCTCTGCTACTGTAAAATCAATGCATATACCCAGTAAAAACAGCTGGGGGGTAAATTTTATCCTTCTTTTAAAGATGTTTTGCAGGATCCACCATATTTTTATCCAAAATGCCTTAACATTACGACATGTCCACCATATATGAAAATATGTAGCATCACAAGAACCACATCTCCAACATTTAGGTTGAACATTTGGATACATAGAGGCAAGCTTTTTAGGATCTAGGTGCCATCTATAAAACATCTTATAAAAATTTTCTCTCAAGTTTTGTGCTTGTGTAAATTTCACATTCCTTACCCAGATTCTTTCCCATGTTTCAAGCATTATTGGTTCCTCGACATTCTGAGCCCATTTTATCATACAATCCTTAATCAGTTCCGTTTCAGAATCCATCTGTACTAATACATTATATATCCTCTTTATATGCATTGAGCTTTGATCTTTTATTTGTTTAAACAAATTATCCTCAACTTTTACAAAGCCAGTTTTTTGATCTGTTTTCCACCTAGCTTGTAGTTGACCATACTGAAACCACGTTTGAACTACCTTCTCTTCTTTAAGTACCTCTAAAGATTTTAGTTCCATCACCCCTCTTTCTGAGATAAGAAGTTGTCTATAGGTGGTTCTATCGTGTTTTTGTTCTACATTCATATTTTCAATTGCATGTCTAGGAATTGCCCACATGGGCACTTTATCATTTAGTTTATGTTGATATTTTTTCCAAACCCGCAATAAAGCATTTCTTAAGATGTGATTTTTAAATTTCTTATCCGTTTTTTTGTTAAATAACAGGTAAGCATGCCAACCATATAACAAATCATATCCCTCGATATTCAAAATTCTGTCATTAGTTAGATGAATCCAATCACTAATTGCAGATAATGCCACTGCGTCATAGTATAATTTTAAGTTAGGTAATTTCAATCCTCCTCTTTCACGTGCATCTTGCATTATTTTCATCTTTACCCTCGGCTTCTTTCCTGCCCACACAAATTTGTTGATACCCTTCTGCCATTCTAAAAGATTCGCATCTCTTTTAAGTATTGGTAACATTTGAAAAAGAAATAAAAATTTTGGTAAAATGTTCATTTTTACTGCCGCTATTCTACCCAGCAAGGACAAATGCAGTTTTTCCCACCTTTTCAACTCCAACTGTGTACTATGCCAAAGTGATTCATAATTATACTTGTATAATTTCCCATTTGAGATTGAGATATTAACTCCAAGATATTTAACTTTTTTAACTACCTCACATCTTAGCGTCGCCCCCAGTTCTTCCTTCTGTTTAATAGTCATATTTATAGCTATTATTTTGGTTTTTCCTAGATTTATTTTAAATCCCGAGACTTGACCATATTGATTGATCGTATTCAATAATACCCTACTAGATTCCTGAGGTTGTTCCAGTATTATAACCAGATCATCCGCAAATGCACGAATTTTATATTCTTGCTGTCTAATTTTGATCCCTTTTAGACCGCCCAGGCCCCGTATCTTATTCAACAGTATTTCCAAAGTTATAATAAACAATAATGGGGACAGAGGACAGCCCTGTCTTGTACCTTTTTCAATTTGAAAGGAGTCTGTCAGACTTCCATTGACAATGATCTGGGCTGTTTGCTGCTGATATATTGCACCAATTGACCGTAAAAAGCCATCTCCTATCTGCATTTTTTGCAATGTCTTCAGCAGGAATTGCCAATTAACTCGATCAAAGGCTTTCTCCGCATCCAAAAATATGAATGCGGCCGGGATTTGATTGTTCTTTCCCAGGTATTCTAAAGCGTTGATAATTAATCTAACGTTATCCTTCATCTGTCTGCCCTGTATAAAACCAGTTTGATCGGTATGTATCAGTTGCTGAGTTACCCCCATTAGCCTATTTGCTAATATTTTAGTAAAAATTTTATAATCTACATTAAGTAATGAAATAGGTCTGTAATTTTTTGGTTGGGTGAGGTCTTGATCTTCTTTGGGTATCAACGATATGAACGCAGTCTTCCACGAGGGAGGCACTTTCCCTCCCGATTGAATTTTATTGAATAGTTCTCTGAGGGGTTCTACCATTTCTAACTGTAGATATTTATAATAAATAGCTGTTAAACCATCTGTGCCTGGTGCTTTCCCTAACTTTAATTGTTTAATTGCCTGCAAAATTTCCCCAGAGGTTATAGGTTGGTTCAGCTTATGCCTATGTTCTTCTCTGAGTAGGGGGATTTTCTCTTTATCTAGGTATTTGTCTATATCGCCGTCCTTAATTTTATCCCCTTTATACAACTCTGTAAAAAATTCCCGAAATACCTTTTGAATCTCTTCCTGTTGAAACACTTCCTTCCCTCCGTGACACAATTTGGTTACATTTCGAGCTTTCCTTTTTTTTCTAATCTGATAAGCCAACCACCTACCGGGTTTATTTGCATTGCAGAAAGTATTATGTTTAGCATATAATAAACTAGTAGCTACCTGGTCAGAGATCAGCATATCAAACTGAGATTTTAATATAGCAATTGTTTCCCTAATCTTTGTATCTCCTGGATTCAATGTTAATTCTGACTCTTTCCCTTTAATTTCCTCTTCCAATTCTTTTCGTTTTTGCCCTTGTTTGTATCTATGTATTTTATTTATATTCATTAATACTCCTCTCATATACGCTTTGCTTGCATCCCATACATATTCCAAAGATGTACCCTTGTTCATATTGAAGACAAAATATTCCGATAGCAATTTTTTACAATCATTAACATACTTTTCATATCTAAATAAGTTTTCATTCAACCTCCAGGACCTTCTTGCCTGGGCTACCCTTCCCAATTCCATCCAGACTGGATTATGGTCTGAAAGAACTCTCGCCATAATCTTTGTCTTCTTCACCCTACAAAGTAAATCATTTGTAATTAGTATAAAATCAATCCTTGAAAGAGATTGATGTCTATTGGAAAAAAAGGTAAAGTCATATTCTTCTGCGTGCCTCTCGCGCCAAGCGTCTCGCAATTCAAAGTCGTCCAGCATGTCAAAAAAGGGTTTGGGTAACTTAGCTCGAAATTTGGTGTTCGGGCGAGCTGTCTTCTTATCTCTTTTGGTGTCGATCACGCCATTCCAGTCACCCATTAATATACAAGACTCAAAATCCCACTGTACTAATTTAGCATGGAGATTTCTATAAAATCCATCTTGTTGTTGATTAGGAGCATAAATTCCCACAAGTAACGTCTTTTTCCCTTCTAAGATTAAATCTAATGCAATATATCTTCCAAAGGGATCTGCTTCAATTAGCTCAGCTTTAATGTCTTTTCTTAAATATACTACTATGCCATTTTTCTTTTCCATGGCTGAGGTCGCAAAATGTTGGCCCAGTTTGGGGTTAAACAAATATTTTTGATCGGTTGATTTGATATGAGTTTCTTGCAAGCAAATTATGTCATTCTTAAACTGTTTAAGATAATGAAATATTTTCTTTCTTTTCTGTGGAGAGTTCAATCCGTTAACATTCCATGTCAAAATCTTAGTTGTCATTTTTGGTTGCCTGAAGCTTTTTTAGAGCCTCCCGCAAGGCCTGTCTCACCTTTGGTTTGGCTCCTCCCACAGCTTCTGAGCTTGTTGCAGTAGCTCCTTGGTCAGTGGCCAATGATTGTTGAGATTGTTGCATAGTAGCTTGTTTATCCGTTTGTCTGGTGGTCTTGCGGTTGGATCTTTTTTCCTTGACTCCTTGCCCTTCCGGAAGAGGGAGATGATACATTTTATCTGATGGTTGTGTGGTTTGCTGTTTATCTTGTTCGTCTCGTGGTTTTTCACCATATCCCGAAGGTTCAGGATATCCCATCTTCAGAATCTTATGATAGAAATCACGAGCTTTCCATACAGAGCTGAGACGATATCTTTGTTTGTCCATTGTAACTATAATACCGAATGGGGCATCCCATCTGTACTGTATCTGGCGCCTTCTGAGCTCTTCCACCAGAAAAGCATAATCTCTTCTGGCTCTTAGCATCTGAGGCGGTATTTCTTTCAGAACAATCAGGTCCTGTCCACCAATTTGAAGCTTAGTATTGTAGGACTCTTGTAGTATCATATTTCTAGATTCTCTTGTAACAAAGTATATTACCACGTCTCGGGGAAGTTGCCTTTGTTTTGCCGCCCATGAGTTAACACGAAAAATCCTGTCAATCTGCCAATCAAAATTGGATCCCGGTTTTCCCACCAGACGGTCAAAAGCTTCAGAAAACATTTGCTTTAAGTTCTCCTGCTTTTCTTCACGCAGCCCCCTCACTCTTAATGCAAGCTCCATCTGCTTGTACTGTATCATAATAATTTGTTTTTCAGCATTATCAATTTTTTGTTCCACCACTTCAGTTTTGGATATCAGGTTAGTTTTAGCTTCATTGAGAGTTTCTAAATTATCTTCCATTCCAGAAATATATTCTGTTATCACATTTACAATTCCCATCATATTATCATTCATTTTAGTGACCCTGGTATCGAATTTGTCATATAGAACTTCCATCTCATTCCTTATTTCATCTTTGAAATCTTTAATCATTTCTAGATTCTGTTCTCTGAATTCTTTAAACATTTCAAAGTTCTGTTCTCTGGATTCTTTGAACATTTCCAGAAAAAATTCTTTTGTTAGTACATCTCCACTAGGGGGCATAGATGGTGGGGGCTGCAACTTTGTGCCAGGTATGGGAGACGTTTTCGGAGGTAATTTAACAGAGGTTGATTTGGATGCCATTATATTTTGGTTTTAATTATATATTCTAAATTACTAATCCACTGTGCTATGTGGAGAAAAAGAAATTCCTCCCCCCCCTTTTCTCCCTTCTTTTTTTTTTTTTTTTTTCCTTCCAAGGGGTTTTACGGAGGATTTCAAAAGAGAAAGTCCGTTTAGAATGTTTGGAATGTGTCTGAGTCAACAAAGAGTCTTGAAAGCTTTAAGGGAGTAGCTCTAATTAAATTATAAGAGATTATTTCTTTACCTCTGTAGCAGGAAGCCGGAGATAACAGATGCAGAAGCTGTAAACGCCATTTTGAAGACAATTAAGCAAAAGAGGTTTTTATAACATTGAAGCTGGTATTTCAGATAGAGAAAAGATTTTAAAGTTCACAAGTTGGTCTTTGCTCGTATTGACTTTTAATAGTCTCTTTTCTAAAGAATGTCCTGAGGGGGAGGGGATCCTGTCTCGTGCTGTGAATAACAGCTGCGAAGTTCAGGTCGGAGTTGAATGACTCAGCTTTGGGTTGATTCTCCCCCTCCGTCCACAGCTCACAAAGAAACAAACTGTGAACTTCAAAGAAGATTCTTACCAGCTGAGATTCCTCACTGCTTTTTTCTTGTCTGAAAAAAAGAGTTATCTTCTTGATATTGAGTAGATAACGATCCTGAATTCTGGGGGCAGCTCTGTTAAGCTGCCGACCGGCGACAGGCCACTCCCCGGAAGCCAATGCTGTTGTAATGTTGAATGGTCACTAAAGGAACTGTTGTAAGTCAAGGATTACCTATACTATTTTCTCCACCTTTGAGTGAATTGTAATGACAATGAAAAATAATAGATGCTTCCATCTGGGCTACTCAAAGAAGACAGCATAGAATATTGAGACAAAACTAATGTGTGCTCTTAAAAGGATAGGAATTGAAAAAAAATAGTCCTACTTTTGATTATATGCTCAAAGGCATCATGCTTTTTAATGGTATATAAAGATCAAAGAGTTAAAGGGAAGAAGGAGAAGATCTATGGGGGGGGATTCTTAAATGTGTGGTTATGAAAATGTGCCGTGGAAATTGGTAAGAGAATAGCGTGGAAATTGAGTGGTGTTGGAGCAGATTTATACAGATAATGACACTTTATCTGTTGTAACAAATCAAGTGTATCATTTTCCATGTTCTTCACCTCTAAAATATTGGATACCTTTAAAATATTCAACAACTTGTTAGTTTTATTTGGTTCCTCTGATACTAGCAGATCATTGTACTTTGACCTAGTTGTGAATTGAAAACCAATACAACTGGAGTTTTACTAGTTAGCAGAATTTTCAAGCTCCATAAGCATAAGCCCATCACATCTTCTTTTTTATATGTCCCCAAGGGGAGGAACTTGGGGTTCTATTTTTAAAAAAATCTAAAGTAGGTCCTGGATAGGCATCATTGCTGGTGATTATTTTATCTTTACTTTGCTATAAAAATGAACTAGATATGGAAAGACATCTCTTTCATTTTCAGGTAAGAAGGTCCTTTAAAGGACGAGGTCAATCAAGAGGCCGTTAGTTAATTTATACTATAGGGACACTTGAGAAGAGAGGTCAAGGCTGGTCTTATTATTCCATTTGGGTTGTTGTGCTAGAAAAAACCTTTCTCTCTTCAAGATACTTCAAAGATCTTATTGCCTCATAGTATGAATTAAGTTTCAGAAGATCTGATACCAGGCCCTTCAATATATGTTTTCATATATTGAAGGTGAATATTTCACCTTCTCTCCCCCAAAAGTTTATTATTGACTTGCTAATTGTTATGACAAGTGTTTTCTTCCTTCCCTCTTTCAGTACAATTCAGACAAAGCAATTGTGGACAGTGGAACAACTCTCTTGCGGCTGCCAGAAAAAGTCTTTAGTGCTGTTGTGGAAGCCATTACACAGACTTCTTTGGTAAGCTATGGCTTAAGAGTTTGTCTCCCGAGTTAAGTTCTTAAAGGAATTCTTTTCAATGCTTATAGTACGATGTGTAATCAAAAGATTGGAACTAAATTAGATTCTTTTTTCTCCTTTTTGGATGGAGACTTGATGGAGAAATATATAAATTAAATTTCTGTGCTATCAAAACCATACTATATAACCAGGATGGCGAACCTATGGCATGTGTGCCACAGGTGGCACATGGAGCCATTTGTCAGGGCACGCGAGGTGTTGTCTGTCAGCTGGCCAGCACGCAGGTGGCCAGCTGACTTCAGCCTTTTTTAAAGCCATTTTTCGCCCTCCCCAGGCTCCTATAAAGCCTCTGGAGCCTGGGAAGGGCGAAAAAAGCATGCAAAAAATGGGGGGGGAGCATGCACACTGGAGGGGTCACACGTTGCATTATGGGTACGGCATGCACCCGCATGACCTCCCTGTGCTCCCCTCTTTATGGCATGCAAGCCAAAATAGGTTCGCCATCACTGCTATATAATTTCTGTGGTCTCCAGTGTATTAAAAGCTTCATGTATGCAGCAGATTCGGGGATAAAATGTTTATTTTGTTATTGGTAACCCTAAACAGGATAAGTATTTAATCTTATTTTTAAGGCATAGCTGTATTTGTTTTAAAGACTGATTTTCTACATATGGTATAAAGTTCAAAATATGGATCATATTAATAAATACAATGAAAAAACATGTACACATCTAAAAGTACAACAAAGAAGTCAGGATGTCAGAACTCTCAACTTTTCCTGCCTGCCCCTTAGCTAGACCCAGGATGACCACAAAAACCAGGTAAGTAAAAGTGATGTTACTGAAGCAATGCATATCAAGAATGGCCAGTGTTTTTATGGCCTGGAACCACACCTTTTAAAACTGGTTTTGATCTGTAGGAGTTGCAGGACATGGAGCACAGTGTCATGAGGTTACTATGTTGGGTGAAACCAGCATTTCTAAAAGGTTAGAAATGTTAGTTTCATCCTTGCCAGGAATATTTTGTGGACAGCAAACGGAGAGTGAGACCCTGTATGCAAGTGCTGGTTTGTTGCCTATGTCTGTATAGATAGAGGAAACAATTAAATGGCAAGTTTCCTAGAAATAAGCAGGAATTTCTTCTCTCACTTTCTATTCCAGTGAAGAGGCTAGAAAACTAAAACCCAAGTGACCTCTACTGATATATTCAGAGGCTTCAGTTACCATATTTTTGGAGTATAAGACGCACATTTGTCCGTCCCCCCCAAAAAGAGGCTGAAAATCTGGGTGTGTCTTAAACACTGAATACAGGATTTTTGGCCTCCCAAAACCCTGCCCCCTTCATAAAAATGGAAGTGCAGAGGGTTTGGGAGGCCTGCAAAGTGCTCCTGGGGAGGGCAAAAACAAGCAAAAAATGGCCCATTTTTTGTCCATTTTGTCCCTCCCCCAGTCACCAGGAGCACACTACAAGCCTCCCAAAGCATATGCATTCCCTGTTTTTGCAAAAATGGGCCATTTTTTGCCCCCCCAACCCCGCAGGAACACTCTACAGGCCTCTCAAACTCTCTGCATGCCCCGTTTTTCACAAAAAACGAGGTATGCAGAGGGTTTGGGAGGCTTGCAGAGTGCAAAAACTTTTTAAAAAAAATTTACCACTTCAAAATCTTGTTGTGTCTTATACTCCTGTGCTTCTTATAGTCCAAAAAATATGGTAATCTGCCCTGGTGAGCATGAAAGCAGGCAGTCTTCCTCTTGATTTCAATGCCGATCTGTTCAAATAATTTCATAGCATACCTTTTCTGTGCCCCTATCCAAAAGGAAGAGGATTTGTTTGCATCTTCCGTGGCAGGAAGCACAGATCTACTGTTTATACACCTTTTGCTACATATAGCAATTCCAGGTCAAAAGTTCAACATGTTGTTGAAGCTTCATGTGGAAGTATGTAAAAGTATTGTCCTACTTTTTCTTATGAGAATAAATACCATGATTAGGAGACTGGTGCACCGTTATGATCCAATTTCTTAAACTGAAACAAAAACTGAAATCAGGTAATAGAGAGACCTTGTATAGATGCTAAGGTGGGGACAGAGTTTGGGTTTTTGTTTTGTTTTTCCTTATAGATCCAAGAATTCACACCTGGATTTTGGAGTGGCACACAGCTTGCCTGCTGGGATAAAAGTGAAAATCCTTGGGCCCTCTTTCCCAAGATCTCTATCTATCTGAGAGATGTTAATTCCAGCCAGTCCTTTCGAATCACTATCCTTCCACAGGTCTGGAGCTCTTATTTTACTATTACTAATATTTATGACAAGGAAGATGGACATGGATTAATCATGTGCTAAACTAAGTACTGACAGCTGTTCATGTGCATCCCATTATAGATATTGCTGCTTGTGTGTCTTGTTAAGAATTCCAGTAGTGATGTTTATTCCCATCCAGGGAGAGTCTTGGTGGGTCTTTGGACAACAGCAAGGACAGCAGGAGGTGGCTTAGCTTTACCTTGATAGGGTGTTTCATGCCATGGAGACAGTACAATTCTCCCTGTCAAAGTGAAGAAATGACAGGGACTTGGAAGCCTAGCAGTTCCTACTCCTTTGTTGTGTGTGGATAAAAGCCAGGATGCACAGCAGCCTTGTCCAGTTACTGCAGCTTCAGGAGGCCTCAAGACAAAACATGGCCACTTTGCTTATCGAGTGGAAGAGCATAGGATATTTTCACAAATAGTTTGAAAGTGTTTTATTCAATCCTCTGTCAAAATGAAGCATCCTTGAACCTTTGCACAGTCCTTTTAACAGCTTAATTTGAAAAGGGCAAAGGTCATTTGAGACATGCTCAATTCCTCTATTGTTTTGTTTGACATCATATGAAAATGCTATGCCTTTGTCTTCCTGCAGAATGTTTTTCCAGGTTTTAGTTTACTGTAACCTAGCTTACAACAATAGATGTTATGGTTGTCTCCCAACTAGTTCTGTAGAATTCTCTTTGCATTTTATCACCACAGTAGCCATATTTAAGCTAAAGCAAATCTAGATAAATTATACCAGTCAAAAGGTATTTAAATGTCTATGTGAAATATAAGCTGAGCATTTTGACTGGTAATATGGTGATTGCTCTTGCTTTTAAAGCCTTGTATTTATTTTACAGTTTTAAAAAAATCATTTGGTTTTATTGAGTGTTCATTGAGGTGTATTTTAGTTTTTTAATCATCTTTTATGTCTTTCAAAAAAAAAACCAGCTTTACATTCAGCCGATTCTAGGGATAGGGCAGAATCTAGACTGCTATCGGTTTGGTATCTCCTCTTCCTCCAGTGCCTTGGTTATTGGGGCTACAGTGATGGAAGGATTCTATGTCATCTTTGATAGAGCCCAAAAGAGAGTGGGATTTGCATTAAGTACTTGTGCTGGTAAGTGATGGGTAAAACAAGAGAGAGAGTGAGAGGAGGGGAGGGGGAGAGAGAGAGAGAGAGATAGAGATCTTTCTTAATGAATTATCTTTCTTTATGAATACTTTTAGGGCTTATGTTAAAGTTCAAACATATTTTTATAAATAGAGGAAATGTCAAAGGGTTATAGTGTGCTTTTTGAATTGAAAGAATATTTTAAAATTTCAAACCTGAGGGTCACAAATGGGTATTAGATATTCTGTACAGGAGAACCTACTTTTCTATGTGTTTTTGTGATTTTTAATTTTTCAAACAATGTTGCCAAATAGATGAAGCAGAACAATTTTGATTTCTGATGGCTTCCTGTGAATTTCATAGGATGAATTGAGGGACTCAGTTTTTTTCAAACAGTTACAGAAACTTTGTATCTGTTTCTGCATGTTCAGTCGATTATTAAATGCTTTGCTATTGAAACTGATGAAACTGGCAAGAACAACTTATGCATGCAAAATGTTCTATGTATGTTGATCAAAAGAATAAAAGAATCCATTGTGTTTCAGGAACAAAGTAATTATTTAGATATCATTTTTTTAAAAAAATACTTAATCACATAGGTGCCCACACATAAAGACATACACACAAACATAAACAATGGAACACTGAGTTTTTTGGTAGTGAGAAGTGACCTTACACTTGAACCATCTGGGAAAGGAAAATGTGAATCAGTAGCCTTGCTACTCTTCTGAAATATAAAGATTTTTTTTGTAAATAAAAAGACAAATTTTATCTTAAAAATAATGTTCTTAAAGCCCATCTTGCAGTGCTAAATAAATTGTTTCTAAATGTGTAGAATATCTTCCAATTTCACATTAATCAATACACAGGAAAAAGTTTCACAGAAATGAAATGATTTCTTTGATTTTACAGATCATAGAAAATAATTGTTACAACAAAATCTTGTAATATTGTGAAATAAGAGTTTATAGCTTTGAATTCAACTCATTTCCCTAATAAGTTTCCAGAATATAGACATTGTGTTTGTTTTGTAGCATGCATATTTCCCTTAGCTTCCATTTAACAGAGTATACTGGCATTTAATTGTAAACATTTATAGGCTTATAGTTTTTAACATATATATGCTTTTTGTTTGCTCTCTCAGTATTTATCTTTCTTTTAATTTTTTTATATAGAACTGCATGGTTCTCCAGTATCTGAGATTGAAGGCCCGTTTACTACCACAGATGTAGCAGGCACTTGTGTATCAACTATATCTCTCCATGAACCAATCTTGTGGATTGTGTCTTACACACTTATGAGTTTCTGTGGACTTGTACTTCTCATACTCATCATCTTGCTGCTTATTCCATCACGCTGTCGTCATCGTTATGCTGACTGCGACACTGTAAACGATGAATCGTCCTTAGTACGGCATAGATGGAAATGAAGAAGTTGATCAACTTGTGAAGAATCCTTATGTATTCTGATAGGGAATGAAGAATGACTCTCCATTTTTTTACCCTGAGGTTCTTAAGATGTGTTAAGACTACAGCCTGTACTTCTAAATCAGCATGATTATATAAGCTGAGAATTATAGGTGGTGTAGTTGAACAGACTTGCAGGGCACAAGGTTAGGGTATTTTAGCCAAAGATTAAAATCTGAGCTTCACTCTGTACAAATACTGTGGTCTATCACCAAATCACCTTCCAATTCTCCTTTAACATAAATTTAATACTTCAACAATTAATTATTTCAGTTATGTTAATATATAGCCATTTCAAATGCTACTCTATTGCTTGCTTCATATACGCAGTTGCCCCTAGTACACTTCTTTTTTTTAAAAAAAGTTAAACTTTGTTTTATAGTTCCAAAAAGATTGTCATTTCTACAAAACAACAACCTACAAAATATTCTTTTGAGATAAGCCATTCATCAGACTTGCCATAAAGAACAGAAATATTTCTTCTTCGTTGATGTTTTTTTCATTAAAAATATATGTTCCTTGGTGAATCATGACTTCATCAGTAACTGGCAGAAAGATAGATTGATAATTAAAAGGAGGAAAATAAGACTTTTTTTTAAAAAAAGAAAAAGATGAGGGTTTTTTCCTCTTTGGAAAATGATCTATTTCTTTTAATGGTTTACTCTGTGATTCTTTAAAAAGGTTAAGCAGTGGAAAACACAGAAATCAAACCCATTATGTAATTTGTATGAAACTAGTATGAAACAAGACTGCCTCTCTTCAGGGATTTATCAGTAAGACATAGGTAGATCTGCTTGACATAGATGCCGATCGCCTTCCCGCTCCATTCAGCACAACTGGAACATCCCTTTAAAGCTTCTCTCTCTCCCTCTTTCTCTCTCTCCCACACACACACTCCCAGTTCATGACATTTTAACATTTACAACTTTACTACGCACACAAATATCTTGATTTTCTAAATTCATGCATAAATGATCTTTGAAAGGGTTCTTTGAGTCTTTGTGCACATATCCTGCAGAAACAGCATAGATATAAAGCAAAGTCTTTCTCTCTCTCCCTCTCTCCCTCTCTCCCTCTCTCCCTCTCTCCCTCTCTCCCTCTCTCCCTCACCCTCTCTCCATTTGTGGAGACTCTAATGACTAGAAATCAAATTTGTAACAATGCAGGGGAATTTCTTCAGTTAAATGACTTACTCAACTGTGACCTGACTGAGAAAGGTGAAGACCCATAAATGATCAGATGTTTAATTACTTTACTTAACAATAACAATGTTTATTGATCTCCATTTCAATATAGCAAACACAATGCTAGCGGGAGCTTATTCACATATTTTGTCTATGTTAACTTGCCTTTTCCTTTGCCGATGCACTTGTGCCAAAGGTCTTCACAACATGAGAACATGCATTTAAAACAATATCCATCACTATGATTCTTAACTAAAAAAACCTGTAATACTAAAAAAAAAACTTATTGTGGTAATAGTGTTATTTTCACATATTTTGTAATTATTTTTTAAAATTATACTAAGTTGCAGAGTCTGATCACAGGGTAAGGATTAAGCCATTATCTCCATGAGGAACACAAAACCTTTTACTAGTTGTGCTGATGTTGAAAGAAAAATTATTGCAATGGCAAATGTATTATTCTCAGATTACTTTTGAACTTTTGGAGTCCTTTTATTGGTGCCATATTCACCCTGTTTTGGAATATCATTTTTGGGTTTGAATGGCATAAATGCAAATTCTTGAAAAATTAAGCAATAATTGATTCATTAAGAAAGAGAAAACTTTGTTGCTGAAATATGGCTAACAAAATTTGTATTTTCTGACATTTGCTTGCATTGTTGTTTCAACACATCCATCTACTGTAAACTGAGAAGACAGATGGCAGCTTGATGAGTGTCACAATAGATGCTGGGCAATAGTGGCCAAGGACCATTTTTAACCTCAAAACACAATGTCCAAGCTTAGCATGGAAGATGAAAAGTCATAAATTTTCAAACATTTCAACTGACATTTTCTCTATCATAAAGGTTATTTATACCTATAATTAAATTGAAATAAACTTTTATGTAAAAAATTTATATGGGCATGTTGACTGATTAGTTAAGGACTGATTTTGTTCTATGAATTCTGTGTTACTTTTATGAAAAGTGTCATGGTTTCCACAAGAAACAGCTATTCTTAATCTTCAATCTATCTTCAATGAAAACAAACAGGATCCATTGTAAGACTTAAGGTGATTGGCAACCCCCATGCAGAGATAGACTAGTACAGGTAGTCTTTGACTTACAACCATAATTGAGTCCAACATTTATGTTGCTAAGCAAGACATTTGTTAAGTGAATTTTATGACCTTTCTTGCCACATTTGTTAAGCTTCCCCATTGACTTTGCTTGTTAGAAGTTTGCAAAAGGTAATGACATGACACAGACATTGCAACCGTCCCAATATAAACCAGTTATCAAGCATCTGAATTTTGATCACATGAGGATGTTGCAGTGGTTGTAAGTGCAAAAAATGGTCATAATGGTCATTTTTTTCAGTGTTGTAACTTCAGACAGTCATTAAATAAATCAAGGATTACCTGTATTTGTAGACTGCACACAAAACCTAGATGTACACCACATTTACACAATACAATACGAACAGGAGCTTCCTGTTCTTTCTAATAGCAATTGCCAATCAATATCGCTCACCTTATATTGTTTCCCCTTCTATTATATTTCATTTGTATTTCACCATTCTTAACCTCCTTATCTTACTCTGTCTGCTATATTGGCTGATTACCTCTAGTAAGTTTAAACCACTTGGATACATATATGTGTGTGTTAAATCTCCTTAACTACTATTTTTGGGCTTTGTTATCTTCCTTCATTGATCCTTTTTTCTTTCCTCCATCCACCTATACCATTTATCCCATATCTGGTAGTATTCTGTTTCTTCTTTTCCCTGGATTTCTTTTGTTAATTTGTCCATTTCAGGACAGTCCATAACCTTTCTTATTATTTCATCTTCACTTGGAATTAATTTGTTTTTCCAACAAATGGGTCCTTTCAAAATACTGTAATTTTAGCATCAGCTTCTTTGCTGAAACTAACATCTTCATTCAGTTTTGATGGTTTTATCTAAATAGATTTCATGGACTGATCTGATTATATAAGACACAGCACACAAAGGATTTATATCCCATCTTATTTCATTTTGCTTGCCATCTTTTAGCTTTAGTTTTTTTAAATTCCAATTGCATTGATTATTGTGCATCACCCAGAATTTTTGAGAGGTAGGCAGTGTGCCAGTTTAATAGATTTTATTCCTTAATGGTGGCAGTTTATAAAACATTCTACATTTTGCTCTCATCTAATGAAGGTTATCCAAGGGCTCAGTGTCTAAGATGCTGAGCTTGTCGATTAGAAAGGTTGGCAGGTCAGCAGTTCGAATCCCTAGTGCCGTGTAATGGAGTGAGCTCCTGTTATTTGCTCCAGCTTCTGCCAATCTAGCAGTTCGAAAGCATGTAAAAATGCAAGTAAATGGGAAGGTAACAGCAATCCATGCCCCTTCTGCATTTAGTCATGCTGGCAACACGACCATGGATACGTCTTTGGACAGCACTGGCTCTTCAGCTTTGAAACAGAGATGAGCAACGCCCCCTAGAGTCGGGAACGACTAGCACATATGTGCAAAGAGAACCTTTACTTTTCAATGAAGACTAAACCATATGTAAATTGCAGTAATGTACATATTTACAATACCTTAGAGCAAAATGCAGTGAACTGAAAACTCCATGGCTCTCAAACTATTTTTTTTTACAAGTAAAGAATTACGCATGTCTTAATTCTGTCTAAAACAGTGCTAGTCAAAGTGTGGTGGATGCTGCTCTGTTTCTGGTTCACAAGCAAGATAAGTATAAGATCTGAAAGTAAATGTTCAGAAATTTTTACAGCAATTTGAATTATCACAACATCCTATCAGTCCACAACACATTGGAAATAAATGAAATTAATGCTGCAGATAGATGCACTTATCTAAAGAGCTTTCCAGCATTTCTATTCTATTCCTAAATAGAATCCTATTCTATTCTTGCTTGAAATCCACAACAACTTAATGCCTATAACCCTCTTTCTGCCAACTAACTTCTGCTTATTTAGCTGTTCCTAAGCTGATTTCATCTTCAGTAAAGATGATAATTGGATCTTAGTTGGAATAGGCAATGATTCGTGGTGGAATTTATATCATTTGTTCCTTTTACATCATTTCTTTTTGTGAAGTATTGGCAGTAAGAACTTTGAATTCTTGCGTATCCACAATACTGATGAAGGAAGACATTTCTGTGACCAAAATTGGTTACTCTAAAGACCATCTTTTCCATATGATACCTACTATATTACTCATTGTGCATTAATTTCATATATGATTAAAACTTTTCATCCACTAAAAAAAGAGAATAAAATAGCTGAATATAAGCTATAATTTCACGTGGCACGACAAAACCGCACTGGTCAAAATCGCGGTGATAAAATCGCGGCGCTAAAGTCGCGACATCACCGTGCGTCATCACCGCCGCGACAACAGCGCGGCAACAGAAGGGCACTTTAAAACGGCGGCGCGGCAGAAAGCCGACTTCAATTAAGGTAAGCATTAGGATTAGGTTTAGGGGTTTGTTTTAGGGTTAGGTTTAGGGTTAGGGTTAGGTTTAGCATTAAGTTTAGCGTTAGGGTTAGGGTTAGGTTTAGGTTTAGGTTTAGGGTACTGAGTGCTTGGGAATGCACAAATTTGCCCTCCGCGATTATGTCATTTTGGTAGGGTCGCGTTTTTCCTTAGCACTTAGAATGGCGCAAATTAGTCTTCGCGCTTATGTCTCCGTGCAGAAGGGCTTCACGGATTTGTGGTGGAACCATAATTTCAAGACTAATGTTCCAAAAGAAGTCTAGTTACTGAATTTTTATTATGGAGTGAGTGTTTACTGGTAGTAAAGTACAGGTCTTTCAAGAATGCTTTCCTTGACCATAATAAAGAATGAAGAAAGACTATATTAAAAATAGATCTTAGAAGCACATAGGAATATCTCTATTTCCTCCAAGCAAATTATCAAATTAGAATGGTTAAAAGAAAAGAATTTGGCTAGTAAATAATACTTAGCCTGCAATAGAATGTGGAAATAATCAGAAAACAAGACTTATTTTTCTAAAGGTCAAATTGAACATGTTCAGCTGAGACCTGAAGACCAGCTGGCTGGGGGGAGGCAAGGCATCCCAACACCAGCAGTGCAGCAAGAGGTAAGATATTTTTCTTTCGTAAGCTTCTGTTTCATTGTTTGCAGGGAAACAAGCTCATGAAAGAAACACCACAGAGATCTGACCTGGGGTGATAATTTGAGTGCCAGTAGAGAGGGCTCTGCATACCACCTCTGGCACGCGCACCATAGGTTCGCCATCATGGGCCTAAACAGTTAACCGCTACAAAGTGAACTTCAGGGTTGTTGTTTTTTAGAAGTTTGTGCAGTGACTATATGACTATACAAAGTGGGATAAACATCTTGTGCCTTGAGACTGCAGAATTGGATTGAGGATAAGCTGATATCAGCCAGCAGGGGATTACCTATGCACGTATAGCTGAAAACAGGGAGGCCCACATGTACAGATGTAATAAAATGCCAAGAGAGGTGAATATTTGTAGCTCAAGGTTGAAATGAGGGGTTCTTGGTGCTTTCTGAGCTTGGCTGTTTTCTTGCAGATGTTTTATTACTTAGTTTAGGTAATGAAATATTCTCAAAAAAACAACCAAGAGTACTCAAGTTGCCAACACTATGTAACATCAAAAATTAGTATCTGTATTTGCTTGCTTTCATCTTCCCTCCTAATTTTGTTTCCATTTGTTATTGATTCTCATATGTTGAACAGGCCAGCAGGAATGCCTCTACTTTTCAGTCTTTGTACAACAGTAAGAATAATGCAAGTGCACTATAATTGATAAATAAAATCATAAAACTTGTCAAAATTATGAACTACCATAGTAAGGTTAGTTGTGAAAATACATGTCAGTCATTAGATTTTTGAACTTTTGGTGTTTCATTAAAAACCTTTCTAGGGTAATTTGTTTTTAGACATACACCATATGATAAAGCATTTTTCTCTAAAGTGGTGTATGGATTTAGGTTTTCAATGTATGTGGTGGCTCAATGGCTAAGATGCTGAGCTTGTCGATCAGAAAGGTTGACAGTTCGAATCCCTAGCACTGCATAATGGAGTGAGCTTCCATTACTTGTCCCAGCTTATGTCAACCTACCAGTTCGAAAGCATGTAAAAAATGCAAGAAGAAAAAATAGCAACCACCTTTGGTGGGAAGGTAACAGTGTTCCATGCACCTTCGGCATTTAGTCATGCTGGCCACATGACCATGGAGACATATTTGGAAAACGCTGGATCTTCAGCTTTGAAATGGAGATAAGTACCGCCCCCTTGAGTCGGGAACAACAAGCACATATGTGCAAGGGGAACCTTTACCTTTACCTTACTTGTGCTTAATCCACATAATGCCATATATCTGATACTATGGCACTATGTTACATGTGCAGGTCCATACTCCTCCAAACTTACTAATAAAAATGATGAGGAATTTGAAGGCAAAATGCAAGGAAACAACATATGTACTTTTATACTTCTTTTGAGCCTGATTGTTCTAAAAGATTTGGGCTGCACTGAAATCAAAGTTCTTTTCTGCCCTCCAGTGATCATCTGAAGTTTTGCATGATTACTACAATGTGTAGTACAATTACATGCAAAAGGGGGAGTTTGAGAAAAGAAAAAAAAACTGGCCAATATATCTGAAATGGACAACCAATGGCAAAGTGGATGGATTCAGTTACAGTGGCAAGGAGAACACTGTTAAAAGACCTGAAAGATATGATTAGGGATAGATTGTCATGGAGAAAACTATATGTTTGGCAGGAGGTGAAAATGATTTGATGGTACATAATCAAATCTGGAATAGGGAAGTTTTACATCAGAGGAAAATAGCTCTTTTTGTTTAAAAGGCAATATTATATGCAGAGGTAGGTAACTTTGGGGACTAGGAGCTCATTCTGAATGCACATTTGATGAATATACAACATAACTACCATGAGAAATTTTCTGTTTACAGAATGGCTGCTAAAGTGGTTAAGGCCAGTCACAAAACAGTTATTGTCAAAATGAGGAACCAGCCCAGCAGCAGCAGCAGCCATAACAGACCCTGCCCCTCTTGTACATGCTTAATTATGTCATGTACATGTATAAAAAAGCAGACCTTATTGTATAATGGCACTGTGCTGCTTTTGACATTTTGATGAAAATGAGAATCTTCAGTGTCATTCGTATGAAACCCAAATTCCGATACTACAAATAAACATGTTACAGACTGGGGCTTCACTTTGCAACATGTCAGATTCTTGTTTCATGGTTTTTATTATAGGAATTATATTTTTAAAAATGGGGCAGGAAAGTGTCTGAGATCACGTTTTTAAATAAATAGTTCCAACAATAAAGGACTGCAAGTCTGAATGAACAGAGTAATTTAGAGACTAGAAGGTCTTTAGTCGAAATAGGATAACAAGAGTTGGAGAAAACAAGGAATCATACACACAGACACACACCACACACACACACCAATCATGGGATTAGCCTTACCATAAGACAGTATACTGGTCAATGGCATAACTGAGGTGTCATATCAATATAGGTAAGGAACTTATTTTACTGTTTTAATATTATTGCCAAGGTAGAGGAAACGGTCCTAGGATACTCTCAGAAGCCAAAACAGAGAATTCAATCCAAGAAGTATAATATTAAAAAGGCTGTTGGATATTATTTAACAATTTATATTTATTTAATTTAATGGCTACTGTTCTGCTTTTTTTCTTTAAAGAAATGGCAGGCATAATTTCTTTTTTCAAACATGTTTATTCTTTTATCACCAAAAATAAAATAAAAGAAAAAATAAAGAAAAGAAAAAAAGACTAACAAATATCCAACACTAACAACAACAATGAAAGAAAAAATATATGTATGAAAAAGAGAAGTCAAATAATGAATATACTTACCATTAAACAAAAAAATCCATTACAGCTAAATGCTGAAAGATACATCAAAAATCTAATATATATCAGGAATATATATTTCTGAGGGGTGGGGCTGATGTCACGATGGTACAACGTGCTATCTTGGAGCTCCAGGATCACCATCAATATCTCTGCCGCTGGACGGTCCTTTTGGACCTAACCGTCCCATAGAGATGGTGATATAGAAGGGCACATCCGGCTGATCCCAGGGACATCGCAAAGTCCCTGATAGATCCAAGAGAAGCCCTTTTTTTCTGGGCACAGAAAAGCAGCAATTGAAGCTGTTGAAAGTTGGGACAGCTCCAGAATGGAACGAAGCGGGAGAGAAAGTGTGTTGAATTGGTGAGATAAACTTTATTATTAGAGAAGAGAACATCCCAAAAGATCAAAAGTAAAGTTAAAATCGAAGATAGAAGAGATTAATTGGTGAGATTAAGCCTGAGTCAAACTTAGCTGTGTTATTTTTTAAAAAATCTTTTTATTGATGGAATTTTTACAAACTTCTTATTTTTTAAACTGAACTGGTTTTCCCCCCTTTCTTCTAATTTTATTTTTTAATACTTATTGATTATAACTTTCTTTTTCTTTTTTCAACGCTCTATTGCATTTTCTTTTTTAAAAAAATTCTTTTTTCCCTCAATTTTGGAATATAAAGAGGGAAGTAAAAGTAGAGAAAAAGAAATAACACTGCCTTTAGAGGCTTGGAGGCCTCTTCTTTTCTTTCTTTGAGCATCTGATCTACAGTTCAAGGTCTCTGAGCTTGTTTAGTGAAAATGATAGCAGGATGAGCATGGATTGTTTATACAGGTGCTCCTCTCGGGTACTATTATAGCTGGATTGGAGTGAAAAGAAAGCTTTGATTTGAAAGAAAGAAGATTGCAGTGAACTTGTTTGGAACTTAATAAAAAAGCCTTGGATTCTATATAGTGGCAGTGTTTAGTATCTGGAGGAAAAGATTAATATAGATCATGTCGCAGCACAAAAAAGAAAAGGAAGTGACATTGCAGATGATTATGCAATGAATTCAAAAAATATAAGTAAGAACAGAGAACATTGAAAAGAGAATGGAGAATATTGAAAAAAGAACAGGAAAAATAGATGAAAAAATTGAGAATATTTACCAAACAACGATGAAATACGAGGACACATTTCAAAAATTTGAAGAAAAAGATGAACAAAGAGACAAGAAAATTGGAGATATTGACAGCAGATTGAACGTGGTTGAAAAAGACAAGAGTGGAATATTGGAATGGGAGAACGACAGATCAGAATTTTACCTCAGATTCCAGAATATAGAAGAAGGAAAGGGAGAAAATTTGGCAGAAGTAATGAAAGAAATTCTAGCAGAAGCATCAGTAATAACCAAAGGGAACTTGATGGAAGGAACAGACGAGGGTTTTTGAGTCTTTACAAGATACGCTGTAAAAAACAAGTTGCCAAGAGAAGTCCACATAAGATCTACCAAGAAAGCAATTAGAACACAAATACTACAAATGGCAAAAGATATAAAATTGCATTACTATTGGATGGATACAGGATGATGTTATGAAAAGTTATAATAAAAATTAATTTAAATATAGATAAACTTAGAATATTACGTATAAAATGAAGTAATAATAGATATAGTCAAATAAATGATTAATAATGATAATGTGTGTGCGTGTGTATATGTATGTATGTATGTATGTATGTATGTATGTATGTGTATGTGGGTGTGTATATTAGATTGATAATATGAAATTTTATATAAATTTGTAAGTGAGGATTATGGAAAGGATGCACAAGAGTGTTGTAACCAAAAGTAAACAATTTTATACAGAATACAATATAAAGATGTAATATTACTGGATGGTTTTAGGATGATGTAATGAAATGCCATAATATAAATTTATTCTAAATGTAGAATAATTCACATAAAAGGAAGTAATAATAGTTATAGTCAAATAAATGTTTAATAATGATAATAATTGTATACATATATATTAGATTGATAATATGAAATTCTATATAAATTGTAAGTGAAGACTATGGTGAGGAAGTATAAAAGTCTGGTAACCAAGTGACACACTGTATGTAACTAGAGGATGGTTTTTATGTTTTATGTTTGTTTATGTTTTTTGTTTGTTTAAAAATAAAAAATCTAATATATTCCCCTCCTCTTACATAATGGGTCTACAAATAGTTATAAACTTGCCCATCTGTATTTAACAAAAATGCTAATTTATATAAACAAAATTCCTAACAACCAAATCAACCCAACATATGTTTGTGCATGTGTGCGTGCATGCATGTACGTGTGTAAACAGTCAACAGTTACCCCAGAGTTAAAACTAATCTTCAAATCCCTGCTAGTCATCTGTCATTTTATTTAACATGTAGAAAATCCACAAACAGCTTCCAGTTTCTTATAAACCTGTCTAATCCATTGTCTTTAATCAGAGCAGTTAATTTTGCCACCTTTGCTAATTCAATCAATTTTAAAATAGAAATGGCAGGCATAATTTCATGTCCTGAAAATGGACTTAGTCTCAAAGTGTTAAGTCCTCGGGGTTACAATGATGCCCAAAGACTTGCCGACTGCAGGACTGTCCTGATTGGCTAAGACATGAGCAGCCTTTCAGCAGGAGAATGCAGCCTTGTCTTGGTCCGCCTGTCTGACAGCTTCTATATAAAGAGGTGTCAGATGGCAAATGTTGTTAGTTTGGGAGTTTGCCTTGCAATTTGCCTTGTTAACTGTTAGAATAAAGGTTGTTTTGTGGTACAACCTGCCTAGCTTCAGTTCCTTCCTACCTAGTTCTCCATACAGAGCACTGGCAACGAAGGTGAGATCAGGGCTGAGGTAAAGACTAGTTGAAGTCACTAACCTGAGCTGAGGTCTGTTTAGCTGATCACTGCCTTCCAGTCACAGGAGACGAGACGTCGCACCAAGGCTACCTCCCCAGCATTCCATCCTTCTAAGGATGGCTCCTCTGCCCATGTTTGCAGCTTTCAATCCAGCCACTGAGACCTGGAACACCTACCTCAAATGATTTGAGTGCTTCCTAGAGGCAAATGACTTTACCGAATTGTCCAGTGGCCATGAGGTTATTTCCTCAGCTCATGTGGCCATGAAATGTTCAGGACAGCTCAGGTGCTAGCTGCCCCCCAGCTGTTCCACACAATGCCACGTGAGATGCTACTGCAGAAATAAAAAAAACATTACTCTCCAGCCCCCTCACGCCAGGCCGCATTCCGTCAGAGGACTCAAAAAGAAGGGGAGTCCATTAATGATAATGGACAGCCGCCCTGTACTGTGACTTCTGTGAGCTGGACAATGTCCTGCTGGACCAGCTTGTTTGTGGAGTAAGAGACCCGAGGCTGCAGCGACGTTGCTGGCCTGGCCTGAGCTGACTCTCCAGATGGTTTTGGACAAAGCTAGGGTGTCCAAAATGTTGGACAGGTCAACTGTGGAGATTCAATGCTTCCAGCCAATGACCACCTCTGCCAGCAAGAACCAATCCATCCAATATGAAGAAGCCGATCAGGGTGACACCACCGATGACAAGGGTGAAGTGAGTCACCTCAGAACAGCCCAAAGAAAAAGATGGACTCCAGCTATCAAATTACCTCAGGCTAGCTGTTTGAGTTGTGGTGGGAACCATGCCAGGTTATCCTGCAGATTCAAAGCTGCCATCTGCCGCTGCTGTGGCAAGAAAGGATACTTAGCAAAAGTATCCAGAGCTGCCGTGCCAGCCACTGACCTGCCATCAGAGCCAACATTCACCAAACAATATGAGAAAAAGTCTCTAAGATGCCAGGATTGCTTCACGGTTTCTAAGGACCGACATCTGCCTGATGTGGCCATCAGCCATGCCTCAATGGCCACCCCTAACAACAAAATTTACTTCACTGTAATAGCAATAGCAGTAGACTTATATACTGCTTCATAGGGCTTTCAGCCCTCTCTAAGCGGTTTACAGAGAGTCAGCATATTGCCCCCAACAATCTGGGTCCTCATTTTACCCACCTCGGAAGGATGGAAAGCTGAGTCAACCCTGAGCTGGTGAGATTTGAACCGCTGAACTGCTGATCTAGCAGTAGCCTGCAGTGCTGCATTTAACCACTGCGCCACCTCGCTCTAAATTTGGAAGGATGCCTTGCAAGATGGAGGTGGACTCTGACTCCTCCAAATCTTTAGTCTCCTGAGCCACTATCAAGCAGTTAGTGCCCAGCCTGTCAAAAAAATGTCTCAAACCATGCCATGTCAGACTGAGGGAATATCAGGGGAATTCTATCCCAATCCTTGGATGTGGCACCTTCAACATCACCTGCAAAAAATTCATCAGCCGCCATCCCCTAATTATTGTGGATGGCACACTGCCCAGCCTCCTGGGACTAGACTGGTTCTCAGGATTGGGGCTCAAATATCCAGCATCCACGCCACCATTCCTGACACTTTGGGCATGTTCCCCAGTGAGTTCAGAGATGTCTTTGACAGCAGCCTTGGTAAATATAAGGGGAACCCCATTTCTTTCAATTTAGACCCTCAGATAGCACCAATCTGCTTGAAACCTAGAAGGGTGCCCTTTGTTTCTTTCAAGATGGATCTGGAGCTAGACAAATTGATAGTCCAGGGAGTTCTTGAAGCTGTGGACCATTTGAATTGTTATCCCAATTAAGCAGGATGGCACCATCAGAATATGCATTGATTGTAAGTGCACAATTAATAAGACTTTGCAAGCCAACCCCTATCCAGTCCTGTGGTGCAACATCTACTCAACTCCCTGGGCCAGGGAAATGTATTTGCCAAGCTGGACCTAGCACAGGCACATCAGCAGCTCCCAGTCAATGAAGCCACTGCCATGGTTCAAACCATTGTCACGCACTGGGAGCTTTTAATTGTAAACACTTCCACTTTGGGGTTAGTGTCGCCACAGGTATCTTTCATAGCCTGAGGGAGCAGTTGCTTCAGGGGCTGTCTGGGGTAGTACCCTGTTGTAATTATGTTCTGATCTTGGCCACCAATCAGACAGAATTCATCAGGAAACTAAGAGCAGTCCTGGTGCATTTCAGACGTGCAGGATTCAAATTGAAGCAGGAGAAATGCAAGATAGGAGTTCTCCAGGTAGAATTTTTGGGATACCTCATTGATTCCCAGGGGCTCCATCCCACTCCATCTAAAATTGAGGAGATAAAAAAGGTGCCAACCCTTTCTAATAGGACAAGGGGTGGGCGCAAGGACCAGTGCTACCCGAGTTCCAACCTTACCACCTGAGACAGCATGAGCTGTCCATGCAAAATGGGTGCCTGCTAAGGGCACCAATTTTTCATTGCCTGCACGATGCCCACCCTGGCATCATGCGCATGAAGTCACCAGGGTTTATCTATGTGTGGTAGACCAAGATGGACCAGGAGATAGAGGACTGGGTAGCCAAATGCTGCCCCTGTCTGTGAGTGAGAAGCACCCCAAGTCTCGGGTCCATCTGGACTTTGCTGGATCATTCCTGGGGTAGACCTTTATGGTCTTAGTCGACACCTATTCGAAGTGGGTGGAATTGGCCCTCATGCCATCCACCACATCAGAGATGGTCATAAGGGTGCTGGGCAGGCTGTTCATAACCCATGGATTGCCGGACGTCATAGTGTCCAGTTTACATTAGCACCCTTCCAGATGTTTCTTGCCAAACATGGCATATGCCATGCCCTGATGGCCCGATTCCACCTGGGTGCCAACAGCATAGTGGAACGGACAGTCCGATCAGCCATAGAGGCATTATGCCATCTGGGCCCTGGAAATTGGGATGATCCCAATATCTATTGCACACAACCCCATGCCCAGTCACCAAGCAAAGTCCCACTGAAAGACTCATGGGTCGCCACCTCAGGACAAACCTGGACCGACTTCACCCCAGTTATACCACCAAACAAGCCCCCAACAGATGCAGTTGCACTTGAACGTTTGCTGTCAGAGATCCAGTCTATGCCCAAAATTATGAGACTGACTCAAGGTAGCTGCCAGGACACATAGTACAACTAACTGGACCCTACTCTTATAGGATCGAGCTCAATGACAGTCGAATGTGGCGCCGACACATAAACCAGCTCAGTAGAAGAGTCACAGACACAACCAAGCAGCGGCCAGGGCAGGCCCAATCCTACCCTGGAGAGATAACACCCCCAGCGGGCCTTCCAGCCCAACCAGAACTAATCCAGATACCCACCACCAAAGCATTCTCGACACCTGATTTACCTGGAGAATCAGGCCTTCCAGCGACACTCGAGCCTCCCACTGAATTGGAGTTCATCAGAAGTTCTGGAGGACTCTTCACCAGCTCCTCCTTTTTCAGCCACTGCCCCAGAACTGAGACGATCAGGGCAGAGCTGACAGCGGCCAATGTACCTATCTAACTACACATGTGCCATCTGGGAGGAGAGGGGTGTTAAGTCCTCAGAGTTAGGACGATGGCCAAAGACCTTCCGACTGCAGGGCTGTCCTGATTGGCTAAGACACAAGCAGCTTTCAGCGGGAGAACGCAGCCTTGCTATTGGTCCACCCATCTGAAAGTTCCTATATAAAGTGCTGTCAGACAACAAATGTAGTTGTTGCTGGTTCGGGGGCTTGTCTTGCAATTTGCCTTGTTAACTGTTAGAATAAAGGTTGTTTTGTGGTACAACCTGCCTAGCTTCAGTTCCTTCCCACCTAGTTCTCCATACAGAGCATATATAGCATCAATACATTATAAAGAGTAAAATAAATTAGCTGAGTTTTACAAAACCATTAACAATCCTGTCTTATTTTTGTGCTATACTCTGGGTTTTTAAAAATTATTTGTTAAGAGAGAAGAAAAATACATATTCCAATATCTTCAAAGAAAATGTGCAGTAGAGAAGCCAGAGAAATCGTCAGCTAATGTTGTATGAGTTTATACATAGCAAGTTTTTTTGTTAACAGAATGAAGAAAAAGCTTCTAAATGTTTACCAAGAAGCAAACTGCAAGCCAGCATCTATGTTTGTATTGTAATCTGAAGACCACAAGCCCTGTCATACCAGCTGGCACTTCTTTCCAAAAGTTTAGAGTGCAACAATTTCCCTTTATTTGCTCAGTTTACTTTAGAACTTGTTTTCCAGGTAGAACAGCTTGGTTTAAAAGGTTTAAAAATTTCCCAGCTAGCTGATTATGCAACATTCAGACAGTTCATTTTCTATCAATCAGCCTTCCTTCTTCACCACTTCAGAGAACTGCCCTCCCTTTGCTCACCTTCAGTTGTAAGTTAGGGCGTGACTAGGCAGTAGCCAAGTGCAGCAGTAATATGCTCCCAGCATTTTGCTTCCAGCTAAGAGAAAAAAAAGTTATATTCTGCAGTAGGCTGAAATTGCTACCAAGATCTACAGCCACGTAAAGACAGTTTTGGAGAGTCCTACACATTTACAAAAACAATGCTGAGGTGGACCAACTGCAAGAGTGAGTATTTTTTATAAACCTTTTGCCAAAAGGTTTGCCAAAACCTTTCTCTTTTTCTTGTTATTCCAAGCAGCATTCTTAAGAGAGCTGACTTTGTTTGCTGTTTTGTTTTGGGATTTTTTTTTTTACAATAGAGCTTCAGTGGGGCTTTTCCTCCATGTTTACTAATATATCAAATATATTACATACATATAAAGTAAAATGGCACCCATGTGGTGGAGCACAGGCACCAAACTTGTTTCTCAATTCATAACAATTGCAGCTCAGCCAAGAACTTAGAAGCAGTCTGATCATTTATCCAATTCAGAAAAAAATCATCTGTCTCTAAATGTACTATTATCTGCATGACAGAGAAACAGTTCTAATATATTCTGTGATATATTTTGTTTATAATTATAGAACATTCCTCCTTCAAACAGATTCTCTGGTTTTTATCATGACAATTTTTGTAAGAAAGGGAAGGGCTTGTTGCCCATCTCAAAATAGTATTTTTCAGTACTATAGAAATCAGTTCCCACTTACTGTGTCTTTTATGTCTAACAAAATATAGTACCTTTACTTCATACGCTTGGTTTAATAACACTAAACACAGTCCATAGAACATACTAGTACCTTATTTTTCCAAAATTTATTCAGATATCTGGTTGCTGTCAACGTCTACTATTCCTCCACAGCGGAACAAAATATTTTAAGCCAATGAACCTAATTTGGATGGGTCTTGAATGAGTAATAGTACAATGCAGAGTAAATTGAAAATAACTGCAGTTCCTCCACAGAGATGGGTATAACATACAATTATATTTGAGGGTTCTGAGTACTATGCTCAGTGGTTTGAGCACGTTAGCTGTGAATGGTAGGATCTGTAGTTCAAGAAGGGTGCTTTGTCATGAAAGCTGTTGTAAAATGTTGAATGCTAAATTAATGGTGATAGGCTTAATAGTATGCTTGTGTTTTAACAAAAGAGATTAAAAAGGAAAGTGAGCCAGCCAGAAAGGAAGAAAGGGTACGGAATGTAATGCTATATACAATTTGCCCAAAGTCCGTTACACAAAATGCAATATAATATTCTCCTGCAATATAACTTACCGAGGTTGTTGTTTTTAATGCCACGTAGAGATCAAGGTCTAGATTCTGACTATACTTTAAGCTATTAATAATATATTGTGCAGCCCAAATGGCTATTTTGTAGAACAACATACTTTTCATACTAATGTAGATAACTTGTCATGAGTCAATGTTCAATTATTGATTTTTATTTCTGCTGCACTACACACTCTTTAGACTGATAGCAGGGATTGGCCACTTCCTACAGGTTTAAAGTTCAATTTCACCACGAGGATGGGGGCTGAAAATAGTGACTTTTTGCTGGGGATACAGTGGCTTTTAAGGGTAGAAATGCAACCATTTCCTTATTCAATTTTCTGGTTTGTTTCAAGTACCCCTTTCTCTTCCTTGCTCACTCCTCTTTCTCAGTTGCTTATCTTTCTGTTGCTTTTTCATTATCTTCTCTGTTTCTCAATCTATCCCTTGCTTGCTTGGTTTGTTTCTTTGTTTTTGCTCTTCTCTTTTTTCATTTCTGTCTTTGCTTGTTTTCTCTCACACAGTCTCTCTTGTGGCTTCCCAAAAACTGATGGCTGTTAAGAGGCTCTGGTGGCTTCCCTTCCCTTCATTTCAGACAGCATCATTCTGCCACATGAGATTACTAGTTTCATTTGGATAGGGGTCAAGCAGTAATTCTGTTTTGGTGCTTTGCAGATTGCCAGTCTGGCATTCAAGGCAGCCAGATATCTCATGTGTTTGGTGACCAAGCCCAAAGAAATTGCCAGGAACTAAGGGTGGCAGGGGGAGGAGACTAGGTGCTTGTAAACTGCCAAAGACAGCCAACAGGAACTAGAAATTACTCCGTTCCTAACTATATCATAGTTATTGAAGCATCAGAAATCAGGCATAAAACAAAACTTCTGTCATGAAATGATGGAGAATACCATTTTAACATTGAGAAATGCAAACTGTCTGCTAGAGATGAGGGAAATGTTATGACACACAGCCCTGTATTTAAAGAATGGCTGCTAATCATCTTCAAGGGATAGTTGTGGGGAGATGTGTAGGGAATAATGTTTGCCCACTCAAAAAATAGAAGATAGAAGGCCAGAGACATAGGAGAAAACAGCTCTGAAGTCTCAAGCTGCTATGTAGCCCCTTCAGGTTTTTCCACACTCTTTAGACTATTTAGACACTCTTAATAGGCTTGAAGAAGAGAAAGATACTGAGTTGTATATGTACCCAATATATGACCTACCCAGACTTGGTGCCATTATTTACACATTGATAGGTAGAAGGGAATGAAGGTGGGGTTGGCGTCTATGCTTGGAAAAACCAGCTGTAGCCAGAAAGCCTCCCACTTTCCCAAAGCTCAGCATAGCTGATGCTTTTTGCCAAAGGACCCAGTAACTTAAGAAATGGGCTCATTTATTCATTCACAATTACATGCAAGCAATCATGCCAGCATTCTAGCTGCCTAGTTAATTGAACTATATCCTGGCATTTCCAGGAATGTGCTGATGTCAAGAGGCAGCCTCACCCCAGCCTACAAAAGAAAAAGCTAAGATTGTGGATGGGTTTAATAGAAGACAAGCAGATAAGAAAATGGCAATCAGGTGGAAGCAGTTTCTTAAGACTGAAAGCTAATATAGACAGGCAACATGACTATCAGCCAACTGTCAGGACCATAAGCTTTTAGAATGCTCAGAAACAACACTCCTTAACTGCGGAGTTTGGATACAACCAAAAAATAAGCAACCACATTGAGGCAACATTTCATCTCAGTCAGTACAAGAACTTTTGGAGGAAGGCAGAAGTTATATGAAGGATGGAATAAAGATCAATAATCTGTTGATGGGAAAGATGTGTGCCACAATAAAACATTGTGTACAAATTTGTTATGCCGTTAAATTAAGGTGACCAGATTTTAACATTGGTAAAGAGGGACACCATTGACCGGGGGGGGGGGGGTGTTCTTGATTAAAAATTAAAAAAAAAGATTTTAAAAAATCTTATCCTTCAAATTGTCTTCTGATAACATTATGGACATGTTCACTAGTTTTCTAAGCAGAAGTAATGGCTTCTAGAATTAATTTGCCAATTGTCTTCTTCTTCTTCTTCTTCTTCTTCTTCTTCTTCTTCTTCTTCTTCTTCTTCTTCTTCTTCTTCTTCTTCTTCTTCTTCTTCTTCTTGCCACCATCTTCTCTCCCCCCCCAATCACTGCTCCAGCTTCCAATCTACCCTGTAATCCTGGGATTTTGCTCCTAGTCTTTTCTAGGTCTGGTTCTGCTCATTTTTCAAGACCAACCAAAGTTTGTTGACTTAGCATCAGTAAATGGAGGATTATGTCTCCAACCCCCCCCCAAAAATGAAAAGGGATTGCTTTTAAATAGCAAGAAAAAAACTAAAATCCCTCCCAAAGCCCTTGCTAAACTAGCATTGATCCCACACAAACCACCAAAGCAGTTTCCATGTCAAAATAATCTCAATTACAAAGAATGTTTCTGTTTATACACTGGCAGATTATACTGTTTACATGTTATTCAGTCTCTTTTTTTAAACGGCCCGGGAGCCGCCCAAAGCCTTCCTGCCCACCACCGTTTGGAAGGCTTCGGGTGGCTCCTGGGTGGCGGGTGTCCGGGCGGGAAGAGCCAGTGAGAGGATGGCAGTGGCATCTTCAGCGGCAGAGCAGAGGCGCAGCAGCGCCAGCAGCCAGGCAGCCTCCATCGGGCAGATGGAGATTAAAAGCGGGGCAGCTGCTGGGGCTTCGGCTGCTCCTAGCTCCTGCGCCACTTGTTGGCTCATTTTTTAGTTCATTTATTAAGACTTATAGGCCGCCCTTCTCCCTGAGGGGACTCAGGGCGGCTTACAATCATAAAGGAAGGGTGTGCAGCAACAAGGGACAAACAATAAGTGACCAAAAATAAAATAGTAAAACCACAACATGCATTCAACAGTCAGCACTTGGGCGGGTAAATTGGAACCTATCCCCAGGCCTGCTGGGAGAGCCAGGTCTTGAGGGCTGTGTGGAAGGTCTGGGTGGTGGTGAGGGTACGAATCTCAACGGGGAGATCGTTCCACAGGGTCGGAGCTGCAACAGAAAAGGCTCTCCTCCGTGTAGTCGCCAGTCGACATTGACTGGCGGATGGAATCCGGAGGAGGCCCAGCCTGTGTGATCTAATCGGTCGGAGGGAGGTAATCGGCAGAAGGCGGTCTCTCAAATATCCAGATCCACTACCATGGAGTGCTTTAAAGGTGGTCATCAGTACCCTGAAGCGCACCCGGAGACCGACAGGTAGCCAGTGCAGCTCGCGGAGGATGGGTGTAATGTGGGCGAACCGCGGTGCGCCCACTATCACTCGCGTGGCTGCATTCTGGACTAACTGCAGTCTCCGGATGCTCTTCAAGGGCAACCCCATGTAGAGCCCATTGCAGTATTCCAGCCTAGAGATCACAAGGGCTCGAGTGACTGTTGTGAGAGCCTCCCGGTTCAGGTAGGGCCGCAACTGTCGGACCAGGCGAACCTGGGCAAATGCCCCCCTGGTCACAGCCGTCAGCTGATGGTCGAAAGTCAGCTGTGAATCCAGGAGGACTCCTAAGTTACGGACCCTGTCTGAGGGGTATAAAATTTGACCCCCCAGCCTGAGTGTTGGAATGTCAGCCAAATTATTGGGAGGGAAGCACAACAGCCACTCGGTCTTGTCCGGGTTGAGTACCAGTTTGTTAGCGCTCATCCAGCTCTTAACGGCCTCAAGGCCCTGGTTCATCACGTCCACCGCTTCATTGAGTTGGCACGGGGCGGACAGATACAATTGTGTATCGTCCGCGTATTGGTGGTATTTTATCCCGTGCCTCCGAATGATCTCGCCCAGTGGTTTCATGTATATGTTAAATAGTAGGGGGGATAAGACCGAACCCTGCGGCACCCCACATGTTAGGGGCCTCAGGGACGATCTCTGCCCCCCGACCAACACCGACTGCGACCTGTCCGAGAGGTAAGAGGAGAACCACTGCAAAACAGTGCCTCCCACCCCCACCTCTCGCAGTCGTCGCAGAAGGATACCATGGTCGATGGTATCGAACGCCGCTGAGAGGTCAAGGAGAACCAGGATGGACGCATGGCCTCCATCTCTGGCCCTCCAGAGATCATCGGTCAATGTGACCAAAGCGGTTTCTGTGCTGTAACCAGGTCTGAAGCCGGACTGGAAGGGGTCAAGGTAACTAGCTTCCTCCAAGGCCCGTTGAAGCTGGAAGGCCACCACCTTCTCAACAACCTTCCCAATAAAGGGGAGGTTGGAGACAGGACGATAGTTGTTTAAAATGGCTGGATCCAAGGATGGTTTCTTCAGGAGGGGTCTCACCACCGCCGTTTTAAGTGCGGCGGGGAAGTGTCCCTCCCGAAGGGAGGCGGTCACAACCGCCTGGATCCAGCCATGTGTCACCTCCCTGCTGTTGGCAACCAGCCAGGAGGGACACGGGTCCAGAATGCAGGTGGAGGCGCTTACAGCTCGAATGGCCTTGTCCACATCCCCAGAGGCAACATCCTGGAACTCAACCCAGTGATGGTTTGCCAAGTAAACCCCCTGTGTCCCGGCTGGATCTACTGCGGTGGAGTCCAAGTCCAACCGAAACCGAGCAACTTTGTCCGCCAGGAACTGGGCATAGTCCTCAGCCCTACCCTGCAAGGGATCTCCCACATCCCTCTTATTAAGGAGGGAGCGTGTGATCCTAAACAGGGCGGCTGGGCGTGACTCGGCGGATGCAACCAAGGCGGAGATATGCGTTCTTTTGGCATCTCTTAGTGCCCGGATGTAATCCTTGGTGCAGGTGGTCAGAAGTGCACGGTTCGCCTCGGACCTATCGGACCTCCACAGGTGCTCTAGGCGTCTCCTCCGGCGCTTCTTCTCCCGGAGTTCCTCGGTGAACCAAGGAGGTCTCCGGGATCCACTGGCCCGGAGGGGCCGTAGTGGCGCAATCCGGTCAAGAGACTCCGATGCCGCCAAATGCCAGGTGGCTACCAGAGTCTCCGCCGAACTGTGGGCGAGAGTGTCGGGAATTACCCCAAGCTCCGTCTGGAACCTCAAAGGGTCCATAAGTCGCCTGGGGCGGAACCACCTGGTCGGTTCCTCCTCCCTACGGTGGGGGTTTGGCCTCCGGAAGTCAAGCCTCAGTAGGCAGTGGTCTGACCACGACAGGGGTATGATCTCATTACCCCTCAGACCAAGATCACACATCCACTGCTCCGAGAGGAATACGAGGTCGAGCATGTGACCCGCTGTATGAGTTGGGCCTCGGATTACCTGGGTCAAGCCCATGGCTGTCATGGAAGCCATGAACTCCTGCGCCCCGTCAGAGCGTTCACCGAGCGATGGCAAGTTAAAGTCCCCCAGAACTATAAGCCTGGGAAGCTCAACTGCCAGCTCGGCTACTGACTCGAGGAGCGAGGGGAGGGATGCTGCAACGCAGTTGGGAGGCAGGTACGTTAGCAGCAGACCCACTTGACCCTTGAGGTCCAACTTTATCAGCAGGGACTCACACCCGGCAAGCTCCGGAGCAGGGACCTTACGAGGTAACAGAGACTCCCGGATAATAATAGCCACACCGCCACCCCTTCCCTGGGCTCTCGGCTGATGAAGCACCTGAAATCCCTCTGGGCACATCTCTACAAGGGGGACTCCTCCTTCTGTGCCCAGCCAGGTTTCAGTAATACATGCCAGGTCTGCCCTCTCGTCAACAATTAAGTCCCTTCGCTGCCCTTGCATTGGAGACGGCCAGGATGCAGTAGGGCACTTGTAGAGGATCTGGAACCTTTAAAAAAAACGACCGCTCGGGTTGATCGGGATTTTTATTTACAAAAAAATGCTGGATTCCTTGAATGCCCACGCATGTGCGCAATGCAGCTAGGCATGGGGAGCTCCGGGTTGTGCATGCTTGGGATGACCCGGCCATGGAGGGGCAGTGGCAGCAAGCCAGGCGGGCAACCCACTTGCTGATGAAGACGCGCTGGACGCGGCAGGGGCCCACGGCTGGCTGGGAGCACAGCCAGCCACTGCTGCAGGGATTGGGTGCTGCTGGGTCCCTGCGGTGGCAGCAGCAGTTCCCAGTTGGGACCGGGCGCCCTTAGCGTAGCAACCCCACATTGCTCATAATCTTGCGGCTCCGCACGAAAGGGCTGAACGTGGAGTCTAGTGCTTGGCAGCGTGCAGCTGCCACGCAGCGTCCAGCCCTGCAGGCCGCCCTCCCGGCGCACAGCCACTAGTCTATAGACAAAGATAGACCTGGAAAAATGAGTGAAAATGTTTGCAAGAGGAAGCCACGTGGTGGAGCCAAAAAAGGGGCGGGGCACCCTTTCTACAAATATCGGGACTTTTTAAAAACGCCATGGGATGCGGGACAAATTATTAAAAATCATGACTGTCCCGCCAAAAGCGGGAGGTCTGGTCACCTTACGTTAAATCTCAAATCCTTGGAAGCAAAGAAACCTTACAATGAGCACAAGGCAGAAGTGGGTTTCTGCCGGTTCACCCTGGATCAGGCAAACTGGTAGTGGCAACAGCAGGAGGCTCGGCCCACCCACCCGGATGTTTCTGCTCGTGCGCAAACCGGTAGTAAAATAAATTGTAATCCATTACTAGCACCAGGCTTAATTAATGCAAAACAAAACCAAAGATCTGAGTTGGTGATTCCGCGGTATGTTTGTGCAGCTATTGAAATTTTTTTGGCCTTAAAAAAAAATTTTTTTCATTTCATGTGTAAAACAATTTTCTGATTGACACATAGACTGTATCAGGTGTGGGTTTCTACTGGTTCGGACCAGTTTTGCCAAACCGGTAGTAGTTTGGCGGCCTGAGTCGCTGGAACTGGCAGTGACCCAGACCTGCCATACCCAAAACCAGTTCTCCTACAGAGGTGCCATCTTGTTTTTTGCTTCTGCGCATGCCCAGAGTGATTTTAGTTGTACTGTGCATGTGTGCATAGCATGCATGAAATGCGCACAACACGTCCCTGAGTGAACCAGCAGTAGTCTCTGCCACAACCCACCCCTGGTATGTTTCTTAATTGACATCTCATTCAGTATTGGCTCAAAACATATAACGAAAATTTTAAAAAAGTATCTATGATGGATTGAAGAGGGAGGTGGTGTAAAGACCATGATGATGTGGCAGTTTCCCAGGAAGGAGGAAGCACATTTCAAGAAGGGCAAAGAGGCAACACAAACCAGAGCTGGATGCAAGAAAGAGATTTAGGATAGCTACTCCCTAGAACCATCCAGGGGTAAAATAATATAGGCTTATTCTGGCAAGATTTTGTCTATATAGTATGAGCAAATAAAGAACTGAACTTTGGCTGGATTGTTCTATGTATGTCAATCTTGGAGTACGCCTGACAACAGCTTGCACTGTCACTAACAGCTTTGCGTATGTGTGTTGATTTTTTAGACATTGACTTTAGTAGCGTCACAGTTTGATAATTTATTTTTTTATGATTTTTCAGAACAATAAAAAATTAAGACCTTCATGATTCACACATTTATTATAGTAGAAACTTTGTTAATCTCTTACTTAATTCATTGTTGTGACTAGTCTCAAAAATATGAATAATTTACTGCTTTACACCTAGCTGACTTTAACATTTTGACTACTATTACAGCCCTGTTTGATGTTAAGTCTGTTTTAACTGAGAGGATACCAGCTCCACTTGCTCAGTTCCCACATTTTATATTCCAACTGCTTGGAAACTTTGGTTTTAAAAGGCCTTATGGGCATTATCTCTTTTTATTAACTAAAACTAGCATTCTAAGTATTTTATTCAGGAGCAAGAGTATAACTCTATACATAAAAGAACATTATGCTAAATTTTTTAGACTTGGCCTAGATTCACATATTCACTTTTTCATATATTCAACTTTTTCACAAGAAAGTTAATATAATGAATGCATATCTAATCAGATTGCTTGGAGCCTACATACAGCTATGTTAAATTTATTGTTTAAATCAGTTAAACAATATATGCTAATTTAAGATATTTTATACATTCTCTGCTTATAATTTAGCATACCAATAATAATAGAATACGTATTATATATCATATGCAATAGATTACAATTACATATCATTCAATATATTCATTCATCAATTAATTGCCTTTTTTTTTCTTTTTGCCTTATATGGGTTTTTTTTTAGCCTGTTTTGTTCTATTTTTTCAGATTTTATTAAATTTGGAGGTTTTATCCTTGCATCAGTCTGCGCCTGGTATTTGGGGACAATATTGGCATATCTCATACCTCAAGCATCAACATTTGACCAGTTGCTTCCAGACAAGCCAAAAATTTATAGTAAGTGATCACATTTTCAACATATGTTCAGGACGCACTCAGTTTTCATTTTTGCATCTGCCAAAAAATGACTGTGTTCTTTTACGTTACCTAAGATTTGAATGGCTGGAGTATGGATTTATGTAGGTTCGTTGTCTCCTTTTGTTTCTGAAATCTTTGAGCATTGTCTGCCACATATGCAATTCATGTTTAGTTAAAGCAAACAGATGTATAGACATAGCGTTACCCACCTTAGCTGTATTTCATTGGATGCACCTTCTCAAGGGCAAGATGCAGCAGGAAATGGAAGATAAAGGCAGGAAATGCATTTTTGCAGCTGTTGCAGCTTAACAACACTATATAATTTATATTCTTGCTAGTTTTTGATTTGCCAGGTAGCGCTTTGTTTTGCTAAAGGGGAACTTATACTTTTTAGTAAACCCACCTTGCAATGTCCAAATCCAAAGAATGTAAAATCAAGATAGCTGAAACAGTGCAGTTAAAGCTCCAATTTTGCACTGTAGCCATCTTGATTTTTGCAGTTGGGTAACAGCATGAATATTTAGGGTGGGGGGAGAATTAAATTGTAGGTGTGAGGAATACATAGTTTTCCTGGGAAGACAACAAGATAAAAAGATAAGGAAATAAATATTTATCCAAAAAGTTAAATAAAAAAATATTTTTAAAAATGTCAGTAGACAAATATTAACATTAATTGTTGAAAACATAGAGATAAAGATTGATCAGCTGAAAATGTTCAAGAAAAATCTAAAATAAAATAAAAACTTGTGGCCCACTATCAGATAGCAATGTTAGGTATTTGAAATTAAAACTGTGAATAACAGGGCAATTTCTCAGAGAAAATTACAGTCTCCAGAATAACTTGTACTGATAAATAAGAATGTAAGACCATGAGATTTTCCATTACACAAAAAACATTAATTAAGAATCTTAGTTAAGATACTGAAATAAAATCATTTTGAAGCAAAGATCGACTTTGTTTTGAGAAACTATATGCCATGATATCTGTATCAGCTCTTGGAAATTACTTAACTAGACTTTCTTCTATGCAATCTCTTCCAAACTTAGTTCCTCAGGTGTTTTAACAGTGTATTAATCACACCCATTTACTTTGATTTTTCCCAATCTTTCCCTGCATCACAGACTTATTGAGCTAGTCCTTCATTTAATGTATCCAAAATATGATACATTAGGAATTGGATACGAATTTCCATCCTGTTGAAAATTGTGTGGTTTTCCAAATTTTCTACATAGCACAGTTTGGTTTAAACCTCTACTGATCTTTATTCTGCTGCTTGCTATATTTCTGTAAATATATTTCCATCATTTCCTACAGTCTTCCAGCAATGTCTGGAGAGATGATCCAATTTTATCTTATCTTACCAAAGGTTCCGTAATATATGACATCTCTATTTTATGTTTTTAATTTTTTTAAAATGTCTATTTCTTCTTTATGTTTAGAATCAATATGATTTTTTTTACAGTTCAATCACTGGTGTATTAAGTTCTAGTTGTTATATTGCACCAATAAAAATGTAAACATAATTATAGTGTCAAGATCTTGACCAATGAGGCTTTTCAAAAAGATCTACAATAATGAAAATAAAATATTGTGCAAACAAATTAATCTCTTGTTTATACTGTATCTATTAAGAATCAATTGCAAATGTGTGGCCTCCAAGATTACTTCTCTGTTCTCTATTATAGTGCCAGCCCCCAAAAGACAGAAATGTGACCACTGGTCTCCGTGTTCGCCTGGAAATTATGCTTATCGCATGCTCAGTGGAGGTGGGAAGGAGAGATTTCCCAAAATCTGTTTTGAAGATAAATTGTAAGTATTTAAGGCCATGTTGACATTGCAAATAACTAAGATACTTTGACATTCAGTAGCTATTCTCACTATAAATTCTGGAAGATAAAATCCCAGCTCTTTAGAAAGGAGATCAGAGGTAGAGCTTTATGATTCCTATACCAATGATTATTAAACCATAGTTTTAAAAAATTATGAGAATTTCATCTAGACAAGACTTTCAGAGCAAAACCTTTCTTTAAATTCATGTGATTCTGAAATTTCCATCACTCTATTAAAATAATTATCTAAAATATGAAGTCAGACAACAATTAACTTGCTATAATTGATAATATAGGAAAAGGTTTATCTTATATTGATACTGCATATTTATTTCAATTTCAGACTCATAAGTGAACAAGATGGAAATGCTGGGAGAGGAATAAATATTGCAATTGTAGACTGTAAGTAAAAAACCTATAACCTAAGAACTATAAGCAAATTCATGCAAGCTGTCACTACCACATGTTTTCTTCACTTCCCAAACTTCCAACTTTCTAAAGGTGTGAGATGTGCAAAGGAATTTCAGAAAGAAGAGAAATGTATTTCATTGACAGATACCATTAAATATATCTTTCTTTCATTAAAAAAAAACAAGAGCTTCTAGGGGAGGTGTGGTGATTTGATGACGGTT
This sequence comes from Thamnophis sirtalis, assembly GCF_051295495.1. Classification (NCBI taxonomy): domain Eukaryota; kingdom Metazoa; phylum Chordata; class Lepidosauria; order Squamata; family Natricidae; genus Thamnophis; species Thamnophis sirtalis. Next base: position 54,220,256 of record NW_028261388.1, read on the forward strand.
CTGCAAAAGCAGAACCAAAGGTTACAGCAAAAACCAAGAAACCAGTGAGTAGATCAGTTCTTTGGAACTTTTCTGGATAGAGAATGGGAGATCATCCACATTTGATCTGCACAGTTGTTCCCCGTGAAGAGACTGTAGGACAAGAGTTTTCTGTAGATTTGAGTGATCAGGGAGGCAACAGGATCTCCCAAACTCTGGTACAGACTTTTAAAAGATACTAAATTTGCAAATTTCACTTTGTAATCTCTTTCATAAATTGCTCCTTAATTACTTCTAAGGTATTAGAGGCTTTTTTGGAATGACAAGCTTGAAAACATTGAATGAGTCTGCCTTTAATCATGAGTGAAAGAAAGCTTCAATTATAAGCTTGATAATTTAAAAAATCTGAAATAAGCAGCAAAAAAACGGAAAAGATTTTGATCTTATAAATGGATTAAGGGTTCATGTAAAATTAGAATATTGAAACTTTTTTGACTTTGGAATTAATTATAAAGTACAAACGGCTTCTTGTGGGAAATAGATTATGTTTTGGTTTTTACAAGTTACAGCATAGATAAGTAGTTCCATGGTTTTAAAAAGGAGGAGCTAAAGGTTTTAGATAGAGGAAAAATATACAAACCTATAAATTAGTGCAAAACCTGATAACAATTAAAAAAACTGATGGAGACTTTTGAAAAATGGAATGAGAAAATGGTAGCCATGATAGCAACAATGTCAGTAATAATATCTGCTTCTAGGGAGACTTTGTCCAAAAGATGTGAAGAAATGTTAGTTGTAGAATAATCTGATATTTTCTGATAAGATAGAGATTGTATTCAAAGAGGATTCATAACTGATATGCCAATACAATGATTTAGAAAAAGATAGTTCATTAGATCTATAAAAAATACTGGCTGAGAATTGAGAAGTTAAAAAGAAAATACAATTGACACACCAAGAGAATGACCTGGATGGTGGTTGGTTTTTTTCTACTGGATTTACAAAGAAAGCTTGTTAAACCTTGGAAGAACATTTTGCAATGGGACAAAGAAGGAATGAAGGAGAAATCAAATCTTATGACAATATTAGAATGAACAAAATATTAAGCATGTTAGAAGTAAAAGGAAGAATAAAAAGTTGTTCTTTTGATCAAGATTAAAAGAAGATACCGTGGTAGAATGTAGTCTGATTCCCAGGAGGAAGCAGCTGCATTCAAGAAGGCAAATAACAAACAAACAGCAAAGTATAGATAGTTTGGTCAGGAAAAAGAGAGTTAAGAAGGTTTCTCCCTAGCTGGTGGACATGTGATAAAGCAAATACATTTTGGAGTAAGATTCATATTATAATACGGAAAATTCTTAAAATGAAAATAAAAACAAAACCAGAAACTTTTCTTTTGGGTTTAATGGAAAAAAACTCGGAGAAAATTTTTGGAACTTTGATCTTATATATGTTGACAGCAGCAAGACTATCATATGCATAAAAATGGAAGGACTCTTCAATTCCCACTGTGGACAAATGGCTACAGAAGCTGATGGAGTTGACAGAAATGGCTTAAATTGACTGTTTTGGTTAAAGGAAAGAATATAAGTACTTTTGTTTCCACCTGGGTTTTACTGATTAGATTGATATGTTTTTATAGAAATGGCTAGTTTATATTATTATTGAAAAACAAAAAGTTGTGGTTTGATGTTAATGCTTTTTTTACTATAACAGAGAGTGAGAAGTCAATGTTTCTTCTTTTCTTTTCCACAGTTTCTCTTCACTTTTCTCTCCCCCCCCCCCGTGTCTTCCTATTTACTTTTGTATTTTATATTTTATCTTATAACCTAATAAAAATGGTAAACTAAAAGAAGTCCCCTTCCTAGCACTCCTCTGAGTATATCTGTAGTAATGCAAATAGTTGTTTTAGTTTGGCACAGTTTCTGTCTATAGGTGAGGAGCGATAAAGGAAACTGTTCAGGGATAATTCTAGTGTCTTTCTTGATTGTTGAGACCTGACAGATATGTGCTCTATAATGCAGGAATCTATATAAAAATAAGGTAGACTAGGGACAAGGAACACATGACAAAAGATATATCATAGTGCAAACTCTACCCCTTATATACTGTACTAAGTTCTGACATTATGACATAATGAATAGGTCATTGTAACAGCATGAGGCACACTTTACCATTTTATGTGCTTGTCGACTCTGATTTTGTGTGTTTTGTGTATTGGGATAATGTCTGAACACCATATCCAAATGTAAACCTTTTTTCTGGTGATTGCACTAGTTATTGTGAACTGCCCTTAAAGGTTTGTTCATCAAAGGACTTGTATTTGATAAATAATAACAGTGCCAAGTGTATTTTAGTCAGACTATATATATCAGTTAGATTTTTCCATTGTTAGAGCCAAGTGGAAGATCAGCAAAATCAATACTTTGCCAACACAGGAATTGAATAACTTCTTATTAAGGTTTTCTACCAGCTCATATAAAGAAACTAAATATTTGGTTTGCAGCTTTTTGAATGTAACACTAAAATAGTTTTCGCCTCTTCCCCACACCGTTCCAAGTTGGATGAGGGGAGGTTAACTGAAGCATCATGTTACTAGCCGAGATGTGATGGCTTTGCTCCTGACTCTTTGTATTTCTCACCAGTTTATTTATATATACACATATATACATATTGTTTCTTTTAGATAAGACTGGAAAAGTTGCTGCTACAAATTATTTTGACATGTGGGAAGGAGGTAAGAAGCTTAGCTCATGTTTAGCATCAGCTTATGAGTCCAATATCTCTGTGATGAAGTACATCTGAATGATTCATGTATCATGTATTACATCTGCAACCATTTACTTTTGGTCATGATCATGGATATTTAATTTGGAGTGTTTCCTGACCATATAATCATATAAGTAACCTGCTTTACTTATGGGATATCATCATCATTTACTTGTAAACTGTTTTTTCTATATAGGAAAGAGATTAGTGGATTCCCGTTCACTCCCTACCCAGGGTCAGGAAATCTACCAATTACTTCTCTGGCCTCATTACTGAGGCAAGTAGAACAGATGATTGGGGCGAGCAAATTTTCCTGGCACTATTTTCCTAGGTGTACTTTCAGTGCTAATGTCCTCTCCATTAAAGAGCTCTGAGGAGGAAAATAGAAGGGTACTCACCATTTATTTCTGTACATTTGAATAGGAGCCCATGTTCCAATATATCCCAGAATGGAGCTTACTAAGCAGTGGAAACCAAGTTCACACAAGTTTTTTTCCACACTATAAAAATGAGTTGATTGGGGGGGGGGAATCAATCAGGTGTTTCGTACAGATGTAAAACTGCCCAGAGTTCAAATATTCTAAGTGGAAATAAATTGATTTCAAAATCCAGTTTGCAAACATGTTGAGGATAAATATGCTAGCCATTGTCCACATGCTAATTGGCTGTTTATTTGTGAAAAAGACATGAGAATTATTTTATGATAATACAGCACAACTAGCTATTAAAATATTATGGGCATTTTTAATAGAGCACATAAACATTATTTTCTACCAAGCAGATATTAGTCTCAATATGTTGAAAGGCAGAGAAGCGAGGAACAGGAAGAACAGAATATTGCAATGATTTTGAGCAGACTGTTTAAACTATTCTAAATTTTCTGGTAGTTGTTTGGATGTTTAACTAAAATTCCATTTTAGAAAGTATTTCCTCTGTTACTCCTTTGCCTTCAGCAGAAAAGAATTGGATGGAATGGAATATCTCTATCAATGTTATTGTTATTTTAAATTACCCACAGCTTTCCATTGTTTACAACAGGAGTAAAAACCATTTTGGTGGCCAGGGGTGTACATGAGTGGTGAGAAAGGTAAAAACAAGTCAAGGGATATGACACCTTGATCAAAACCTCTGCCCTCATTATGTGTGCAAACTTAATAAAAAGAGCAAAGATTCAATTCTGCCCGTCATCTTCAATTTTTATTACCTAAGGCACTCATGCGGCCAAAGGCCACATTTATCATTTGGGCTTAACTGAATATTTCAAAGTGAGGTGGAATGGTATGACACACATGGACATGGCTGAGGGTCTGAAAAACATCAGGTTTTATGTGGGTTTTAAAACTGTAAGCTGCCTATTTTATGGCTTACAGTACAGTATAAAGTTGATGTATTTGTCAACTGACAATAGGAGGTTCTCTAGGGAAAAGTGATTTGCTGAGGTAGCTCCTATCCAATGTTCTTGCCTAGCCTTTTAAAGTAATATCAATATTCTTAATGTTATTGCGCTTTAATATTGTTATTTTATTGTTTTATGTATGCTGCCCAGAATCACTTTCTCTGAGATGGGTTGACCATATAAAAATGATTTATGAATAAATAAAAATTAGTGTAAGTGTTTTTGGGCAGGAAAGGGAGGAGCAATGACAAAAAATGGATTGTGATATCCCATCACAAGTGTATGAATCATGGTATTAGGTCCAACATTGGGATGTAAATAGAAAAAACTTGGGGCTACATTAAGCCATAATTACACATCTTTTGTCTTTTTTTGTTATTGTTATTGGTACTGAAAATATATGAAAACAAGGCCTCTCACCCATCTGTGATTTAGAGTCTCCAAATTATCTGGAGCAGAACTACAGGCTGTGCAAGATAAAGGAGAGGTTGCTTTTCTATCTGTGGAAATGGAAATGTGATGTCTTGGATCTCATTTCTCAGAAAGAAATATAATTGAGGCTTCATTTATAATGTATTTCTCTAAGGGTTTTCCCCTCACACCAACAGAATTCTCTGGACCAATGACAGATTTTATTAGCGAAGCTCCACAGAAATCTCTAATCTTTATGGTGACCCATGATGATGGAAGTACAAAGTAAGTAAAAGATTTAGACTTCTATTCAGTCTTACAAACTTACAAATACACAAAAATGATCAATTTTTTTTATCAGTTTTACTCTCCAGTGTTGCCAAATACACATTGCTATGGATTTTCTGTCATAATTATGGTAGAAGCTTGTTTCTAACACAATTTTGTAATCTTTTAAACACTGCCTTTTTCTCCAAAGCCATTGCTTCAAATGGATATCCAAGACTTCCCATTTTTAAATAGTACTGACATTGTATAGTAAATTCCACAGAGATGTTTACTACATCTCCATTCACTACAAGGTTACTAACTGTAGTATTTTAATTGGGTAATGTTATTAATAATGTTATTTTATTATGTAAAAAGTGTTAATATTCCAAATTATTTCTTGTATATTTTTTGTTGTATCCTTTATAATTTTTCTCATTTGCACAAGTTTGAAGGAAGGAGTTAAAAGAATGAAGCACTTGAGCTTCATGATTTCATATTTCTTGAATTTGAAAGTCTCCTATAGATCTGATGCTAGATTATAGATTGTAATATTTGATCAGGGTTTTCAAGCTGAGTTTCCTCCATACTTGTTGATTCCATGACACTAACAATTCTCAACTATAATGACCACATTTGGACAGAGTCAGTTTTGAGTAAAGCTATCCTACAACTTCTTTCTGGCCCTAGATAATCAGAAGGTGGCTCTGCCATATATATAAGCAGGAATATACGTCATAATAGCTGCTGATTTTCCTTTTGAATCACAAAAGGCCACATTCAAATTATTCTCTTATTTCTTCCAGGTTAAAACAGGACAGTAAAAAAGCAATAGCAGAATTGGGAAGTGAAGAAATATGGAACTTGAAGTTTAGGTCAGGCTGGGTGTTTTTAGCTGCAAAAGGTTTTAAATTACCAAAAAATATACAAAAGGAAAAGGTAAGAATTGTTTAAACTAATAACCTCCAGAGTACAATCCTGTGATTTTTGCATGTGATAGATGAGCCAATAATGTGAAAAAATGATTTTTAATTAATGTGTCTGTTTCCTTAACTGCCATTGAGTTTTACTTAGATCAGGCTATCAGACAGAATGATAAACTTCCAGCACCTCTGAGGGCCAGATTATCCTATCCAACACGTAGGTCCTGTTTACAAGCAGTCTCTTTTTTCCTCTATGGGTGGGATTAACAATGATATTCCTCAGAAAAGCAGGACTGGGTTCTTGTTTTGTTTTGTTTTGAACAAATCAGTAATTGAAAAATCTGTGTGGAAAAACCTGTCCTCACAGTCTGTCTCCCCAAAAATAGTTAATGTGGGAATTTGATTTAATATATTTATCAGAAAGATATTTTTGTAGGGTGTTTTAAAGCTATTCTGTGTTTTTAGTTTAGTAAATAATAGAAATATTTCCTTTCTTAATGTATTATAAGGCCATACACTGAATTACAATTTGTATGTATCTTTTTAAACAGATAATTCATTCTGACAATAGTAAGAATCGATACAATGGATGGCCAGCTGAAATCCAGATTGAAGGCTGTATTCCAAGAAACCTAACAAGCTGAATTCTAATATTTGCAAAATAGCACACTGCACATTTATTTATATGGCACTATTTGCTCCAAAAAGCTGGCTGTCTAAAGCTGCGGACAAAAAAAATATTCTGGATAAAATCTATTTGAAACACTGGATTCAATTGCAGAGTTGATTTTTATCATGAAGAGTAAATAATTAGAGACACGTCCCCTTCCCCCACATCTGCTCCGTCTTCTCCTTTCAGGATATTGGGTTGCAACACCTATCATTTCCAGCCACCACAAAAGAGCTGGAATTTTTTAAAATTATGATCTCAGTCATCTGACACACCAAGCTTGGAAAAGGTGAAAAAGAAAAGTATTTTCCTATTGATGTTTTATGTTGTCACTTAGAAAAGCAATGTATTGAAAGCAAAGTAATGCCCCACCAATGTGTATTTGTAAAATTGCTCTCTCTGTGTGTGTATATGCCAGAAAGCTCACTAGAGCTAAAAGAGGCCCACCCATGCACCCAGAATCAGTACCTGTGGTTTATGAGATAGTACAAAAGTATGCCCAGGTAATTTGCCCTGTCCCAAATACTAGATCTCTACCATGAAACAAGATGAGGGCTAGTACTCCTGACAGCTTTCCGGTGGTGCAAAGAAATATGATGGATTTTCTAATGGTGGGGAAAATATTCACCAACTGCTGCCCCAACATAATCAGATTTGGGGGGGGGGGGGGCGTTTTAAACAGATCATTAGAACTCTGGGTTTAGCATCTGTCAGAACCTGATCTGCAGGGTAAATGGAGGCTTTTTTTGTTTTTCCTGATTTACCCCCAAATCATTACTAGGTGATGATTGATCATTGACGAGATGATGAAGCATTCCATCCCATCCAACAAACTACCTTTCTCTTTCTTGGTTTCTTGCTAAAACTCTTTGCTCTCCTGGTTTTCTTCCAGGAAAAGGAAAAGAAAGTGTGACTTTTGCTCACTTATCTCTCTCCCTGTCTTGTTCTTTCTGTTTGGATTCCTCTGTTTCTCTCATATTCTGTCTCTCTGGAGCTCTGTCAAAAGCAACACATCCATCTGTGGGAGGAACTCAAAGGCAGGCAAATAGTGCAAGTAGTGTTGTGCTATTGCAATGCAAGTTCTGGCCTTTTGATGTGCACTGTGAGATTGCATGCACTTATCGAATATGTAGAGTTTATATTGCAATAGTGCAACACTGCTTTTGTCATTTGATGGTAAAACTGTGTGAATGCCCTCTGGGTCTCATTTACATTTTATCATTTGCTCTATTGCTTTGCCTCACTCTCTCTTTTGCTCATTTGCTCTTTTACTTGTTCTCTTTCTCACTATCTTGGTTACTCTATCTAAAAACAGCTGCTAGCTGGCCCTCTGATAAATAGTGACAGGCAGACTCCCCCCACTTTTTTTTAGCTTGACTTCCCTGCTGCTCCCTAACCTTAATGCAGTAAAAATGGTAGCCCTGGCCACTTTGAAAAATATTAGACTTGCATTATTCCAAATGCATGTAAATAGCATTTTTAAAGGAATAAATATTTAAATTAATTTAAATAATTTGCTAAGGGAATTCCCACTTACTCTTTTGAAAATTTCAGAGGCAGTTACCAGGACAGAAAAGTATGGATTGGTATACTGCAACAATAGGCAGCTAAGAGGAGCTGGACAGATTCCAGCCCTGACTGTGTCAATATCATAGTTGTTGCCAAAGCACCCCAAGTCATGGTAGCAAGGATTGGGTAGGGAGAAGATGGAAAACATCACATCATTTCAAATGAATGTGCAATGAGGAAACCTCTGTGATGAAGTAGGAATGAGACACAGCTGAATCATAAGGTATAACAAGCAATAAATAACCTTAAGTAATAATTACTGAAACATCTTTAAGCTGCATTTAAAGAACATCTAGATGCATCCCCAATTTAGCAATCAACAAATCAACAATGAAGCTAGTTTAGAAATCACTTTTTAAAAAATCACTATGTTTTAGTGCCCTCTTCTCACGCCTAGTTATAAGAACCTTTCATGACCACTGTTCCCTCTAAGGTGCGCGGCTACGCGGCCGCACACGTTGCAAGAAAACCCCACGCAGCAGTTTCTATCTGCCGCGCAGAGATTTCTGTAAAGGAAACGTGTGGAAGTCCTTTGCAGGTGGCTACAACTGGATCCGGCAGTGCTGTTGGAGGAGGAGGAGGCGAACCAGCCTGTCACCGCCGGCCACCGCCAACCCCACCACTCTTCCCGCCCCCTTCCCAGCCCCACAGTCCAGCGGTCGCAGCAGAAACAGCCCCGGGTCTCCGCTGCTGCTCCCCGCATTTTCTGGATGGGGATCCCTTGGAGAGGGGATTCCTTCCTGCGAGACCCTGTCCAGAAAATGCGGGGAGCAGCAGCGGAGACCCAGGGCTGCTTCTGTTGCGACCGCTGGACTGTGGGGCTGGGAAGGGGGCGGGAAGAGCAGCGGGGCTGGTGGTGGCCGGCAGTGGCAGGCTGGTTCGCCTCCTCCTTCTCCAACAGCACTGCCGGATTTCTGCTCAATGCTGCGGGGGCGCCAGCGGGAGCTTTGATGGCTTCACCTCAGCCGCAGCGCTGGGCAGCAAATGTGTTGGTGCTGTTGGAGGAGGAGGCGGAGGCGGCAGCAATAGCACCTGAGGACAGGACAAGAAGCAATGGAAACTTGTCAGAAGGAGACTCAAGCTGGAAATGAGAAATCTGACAGTAAGAACAATTAAAATCAATGGAATCTTAATTCATTTGCTACAGGTTTTCAAAAGACTGGATGGCCATTTGTCTCAGATGATATAAAGACTCCTGCCTTGGACAAGGGGCTGGACTAGAAGACCTCCAGTATCCCTTCTGATTCTATGATTTTAAAAACCACAAGCTTTTTACAGCTCGCTTGCAACTTTACCAAATTTAATTCAGCCATTTCCTTTTGTTATTAAATGGGTATTGCTAGTTCAATGCACATGCGCTCCACTTTTAAGATGCTGAAAAAATCCCCATGACCTGCAACAAAATTCATTCTTCCACTCTTATCTTGCCCTAACTTCTGATAGGTTCCTGAAATATAGATCTATAAAATTTAGTGAAAATATTTCTATCTATTTTAATACAGACTCGTAAAACAGATTGGGACAAATGACATTAGTGCTCTGGGATAATAGCAGGTTTACTCTATTTGGATTTTCAGATAAAAGGTATCTTTTGGGCTAAGTTCTAACAATGTAGTTCTCTAATGTAACTATGAAACAGTCCAAATATATAATTCCCCTCAGGGAGGAATTCTGGGAGTTGAAGTCCACAAGTCTTAAAGCTGTCACGTTTGAAGACCCCTGGGGTTTTTTTTCCCTAAAGGGTTAGGGGTGCAAGGGTCTTGTAACAACAGCTTTAAGACTTGCGTGCTTCAAATGCCACACTTTCTGAGCCAACATTTTGGTTGCTAAGCAGGAGCGTTGTTAAGTGATACTGATATTATATAACACTTTTAATTAAGCGGGTACCTTGAATAAACATAACTTTGAGTTTCAAATAATACTGATTTTGTTGTCGTCTTAGGTGACATCTGTGAAAAAAATTCAGGTGCTCAGGCATGAAAATGTGCCGCTCAAACACTATACTTTTCTGCTCACACTGAAAAAAAATTAGAGGGAACATTGTTCATGACATCACAGTATGCTACAATATTTAATATATGCATTGCTTTAAATATGGTAAGAAGTGGTGCAGTGTCCTAGAGATGGAGTTGTCATGTCACAATCAGGAGACTGTGAGTTTGATCCTATGCAAAGGCAGATATTTCTCTGGGCACAATGAGAATATATCTGCTGTTAACTCCACATTGATGACAGGAAGGGCATCCAGCCAGTAAACACTCAACTCCATTCTGTTGCCCCAACTCCACCCCATGCAAGGGATTATTGGGGGGGATGGGATTAAAAGCAAAAAAAACTGTTTTAAATACGTTAAGAACAATAAACTATTCATGTTCAAATTCTATTTTGTCATACATTTACTTGCGACTATCATATACAATTGATGCTAACAGTATTTTGAGAAGTGGCAGAATGACTTTAGGATCTTTGTAGTATTCTACTTGGTAGGATTTGGACATGAATCCCTAGCCCAATAGACTTTGGCTACACAGTAGAAATACCATATTTTTGGATATGTCAGATGCTCTGACATATAAGACGCACCTAGCTTTTGGGGAGGAAAACAAGGGGGGGGGAATCTGCCTCTGCCTCCCAACAATTTGCCTCCTTGCAGCAAACAGCAAACAGTACAGAAGATATACATTGTGGTGTTACATTTCAGACTATACTTGTACAGATGCTGTTAAAATTGATGTGGCTTTCTGGAAGTATACATTATTCTCTGCTATTTAAAATAATATACAATAGCACGGCCTCTTCAGATCAAGCATTTATTTTAAAAAGCTGCTTCATTTTGTTAAGTTGTCTAGAACAATAATAAAGCAGTCTTTAAAAATTAAGTTTAATAATTTGAACATTCTATAGCCATTTATAGTTATTGAATTACCTCCTTGCAGCAAACAACAAACAGCCTGTTTCAGTTTAGCCTGATTAGAAGAAAAAAAATCTGCCTCTGCCTCCCAGCAATTTGCTTACTTGCAGCACTTTCCATTTCAATTTCATCACGGGCCTACTGATCACCAGCTATTTCAGGCTGCAGGGATTGCTATAGCCTATTGCCACCTCCGGAAACCCCTTTTCTCTGTTTCCTGCTAAGAGGTAAATTGCTGGGAGGCAGAGGCCAAAGGGTGGGGGCCGGTGGGTAGGCGGGGCTACATTTGGTGTATAAGATACACCCAAATGTTGGGGGGGGGAGGTGTGTCTTATACTCCAAAAAATATGGTAATTACATTAGTCATCAATGGGTTGTAGGAGTGACAAGGAAACAATTCATTTGAATGCGTTTTAGACTTCTAAATCAGACTAAATTTGACTGATTGCAATTACTTCTCCCTTTATGCCAGTTTTTGTCAGAATTTCTTTTGGAAAAGTCAGAGCTGGTTACAGTGGAATACATGTAGTCCTCACTTAATAACTGCAACTGGAACCAGCAACTCCTTCAATAAACTTTATGGTTATTAAGTGGAACATCACAAGACCACAGCAGATTTACTATGTAAGTTTAGCTGCAGTTGTTAAACAAAACACATTGTTAAGCACAATGTAAGATCACAACTTGCAAATTACTGCCAGCTTCTCCATTGATTTTTCTTGCATGCAGCTATCAGTGAAGCTTACAAATCTTGTGAACAGGTGAGTATGTGGACACAGCAGCCATTATAAATGCATGCTGGTTGCAAAGTACTCATACTGTGGGATACTGGGATATTGTGATGGGTGCAGATTTGAGGACCTACTTTTTCATTTCCATCATAACTTTGGTCTCTGAATGAGCAGTTGGTAATTAAGAACTGCCATCTGTCAGAAATGATGTAGGGTCTCCTGCCTGGGAGGGGTGGTGGTGGTTGGACTAGATGACCTACGAGGTCCTTTCCAACTCTGTTAATCTGGCAATTATCTGTATTGACTGTACATCTGAAAATTAGGCTAGATAGAGATCTGCCCACAATAATGCCAAAGTGATTGTAGTAAAAGTGCACTGTGATGTCACAACAACAGTTTCAACTTTTTGAATTTTCATTGTAACATTGTGTGAAAGTATCACTGAGGTAAATTTTTCAGCATATGTTGATACATTTCATTATGTTTGTGGCCCCCACCTAATCCATAAGGGTGTTGTTTGGCACATGTCTAGAATAAGATCAGCTTTCACAGCAAAACAATTTTTTTTAAACAGTAGGTAAAGCAAGATGAGTTTATAGACCAGGGAGTTGAGCAGAAGCTCCTCCAAAGGTTTGATGGATTTGTTTAAAATCTGATAGCCACATCTGGCCCTTGCTTCTTCCTTGCTTCTTCCTTGGTTCACCTTCCCAATAAGTAACAGAGTCAGAAGGTCTTTTAAAACCACCTCATTAGAGTACCCTGATAAAGTAGGATCTCCCCATGAAAAGGGAGAACCCCGAGGCCCATCTTACACTCCTTTTTATACCTAACACAACAAAGAAAAGGCAAGAAGAAAGTTGATTGGATAGGATAAAAGTTTACATAGGAAATCAGTTACATGTAGTCAAACATGTTGACATCTCATAATATTGCACAGGTGCATTAAAATGAGATCTGATGTCAGAAGGGGCATAAATTGTAAGGAAAAAGGTTGTTAAAAGCTGTTCCTACATTCCAGTCTGTCATGAGCCCGAACATCATTTTAAGAGAGAAAACTAGTCAAATTAAAATCTTAAGTAACTATGTCAGTTAACAAATTACAAAATCTCCCGGCCACGTGATTTTTGGATCTCTACTGTGCATGTGTGGGGGCAGGGGACATGCGGGAGATGCATGCACATGTGTGGAGGTGGGGGGGTCGCATGCACATGCGAGGGGCAGGGGGGAGAGCAGGTTTGTTGCACCCCCCACAGCCCATTTTTGGTCCCAGAAGGCTTCAGGAAATCCTGCTGGGCCCAAAATGGGGCACGGGGTGTGTGTCATGCATGCATGCATAGAGGGGTGCACAGGGGGTACATACACATTGCATCGTGGCTATGTGCACACACATGCACGCACTGTTGCACATGCATGCTTTTGGCATGTGCCGACAAAAAGGTTAGCCATCACTGGACTAGAAGATGAACTACTGGAGAGAGCCAATGGACTACTGGAACTAAAATATTAATTATGCCTCTTTAAGAATTCATGGTGGACTAAACAAATGTCGTTCCCAATTTGAGACTGAACCGGTTGCTGAGGCCGATGAAGGACAAAAACATGAGGTGCAGCTTTTGTTTTCTTTTATTGGAGTGCTCCAAGAAAAGGGGTTCTGGCCAAAATGCCAAGAGCCCAGAACAAAGGATTAAGAAAGCTTTATAAATTTTCACTAAAGCAGAAGGCGAAACAAGGCAGGATAATGAGAAATATCATTTAATAAACATTTTAGTAATGATCTCATGATTTGTTCTATTGGCCTGTAGTCATCCCTATTCCCAAACCTTGGCTAATGAATGCTCAAGGTGTTACCCAATATACATTCTATTTACTCCAGGCCATTTCTGTTCCTAACCTTTAACTAAGCTATGCAGGATGTCTAACGCTTTGTTACTGTTATCAGTCCTCAAACCACCTACAATTGCTACAAGTGTTACACTGCATATTCTCTATGAATAAGCATTCTTTGTTCTTGCCAGACAGACTCCACGAATACCGGCTTCCAGGTCTCCTTTCAAGTGTATGCCATAACCTTGCTTTGTCCTAGCAGCCAGTCCATCACAAACTGCTCCTTTATTATTTTCACACTTCTTAATATTTAATCATTTGCTGTATTTACCTTTAGCAGTTTTTTAAACACTTTTAGAAAATACTAAACATGTGGAAAGCAAAGAAGGGGTCCTTTATTGCTAATCCTTTTGAGAGAAGGTGATTATCATTGGAGGGGGGGGAGTGGTTTTGTGGTTTTGTTTTTCCCCTTCTTCGCAAGATCTCGGAAATTGATTGACATCAGCAGTCGGAAACGAAACTCGTCCTTGAAGGGAGCGAGCCCTGTTTCTCGGGAAATAGAAAGCTCTCGCTATTGTTGATTTCTTTCCGGAGTAAGTTTCGATTTCCCTTCACCGAGAAACTGAACGGGAGGAGTCAGTCCTGTGCTGCCGATCCCATAGTCTTCGCCCGAACTGCTCTGGGAAAGCATCGTCTTTCTCCGACGCTCCCAGCTCCGAGCCTGAAAGGTAAGAGCGTACAGTATGAAAGAGTTTTCAAATTGCACGATTTTTCCTAGCGTTGATAGTCTCGTTCCTGGCGGAATGTAGTTCGTTTCAGTGGAGGGAATTAAATAAGACTGTCGGAGGAGTCCTAATTAACTAGGTACTTTGGGAGCCAGGGAAGGGGGTCGGGCATAATATGCTCCGAAGTGTTTGAATGAGGAGAAAAGAAAGAGAGTCCCGAAGTTGCTGGGTTTTCCCCACTGATGAGCGCAGAGATCCTTGGAGCATCAGGAACAAGACTGAATTCCCAACTAATCACTGACTTTGCAGATTGTAGAAAGGACTGCTGTGCAAGCTACGTGTCTTGTAAAACCATGGTTTGCTCAATAAATCACAATATTTCATTTCACAGAACAAGCTAAGGTAGAACCGTAGATCAAAAGTCACAGCGATGGAGCTTACTTAGAAATAAATGTGCGAACTTTTTGGTAGTGTATAAGAGTTTCTGCTTGATCTTGAAAGCAGCAAATGGACTTTTGGAGTGGAGTTGGAGGGAAAAAATAGCAAGAAGTAAATAAATTAGAGATATATAAATAGATGGATGGATGGATGGATGGATGGATGGATAGATAGAATTAGATAAATTACTGATAGAGAGAGAGAGAGAGAGAGAGATGATGTAAATAAATTAGTGATGGATGAATGAATGATGATGTAAATAAATTAGCAGGAAGGCAGGGATTCAAGCCGTTTGAAAATAAATTATAATCTCATATAAATTGCATGTCTGAGGATGCTTGCCTGCCATTAAATTATTGCCTGCAATTTAATTGAATGTAAGAAGGGGAAGCTGTCAGTAGGACCAATGGTTTGGAGGTGCTTTTTAGCACTTCTAAAGACATTCTTCAGAGTCCTTGTGTTGTGGCTTGTAGCTGCTTAGTTCAACAAAGATGCTTTTACTGAAGAGAAGTTTTTAACAGGTTAGCACCACACCTGTTTTTTAGTTTGAGGCAATGTACTATTTATGCCACAATTATTGACAGATGTTTATTTAATGTTTTGATAATGCAATTTACTCTGCTAGCATACTTTCTAACTTATAATCAGCTGCTGATAAAAGCAGTTAAAAGTGGACATCAAAACCACAGAATTGTTAAGGATCAAGTGAGGATGTCACTGATATCATTGCCAAGCATGGCAGCATCTTTTATGAACTAACAATACTTTTATTCCAGGACATTTTTTTTGCTGCAGAGACACTGCAAAGTCTGCCATGAAGAAATCCAGAAATACTGAATATTCTCCGAATAAAAGGTTCAAAAAGGTACTGCTATGTCATATGTCCAGATTATATTTTATGTTGTCAATTAGGCATGAAAGTTGGTTGGGTGATTTTTGGGGCAGTTGCTCTCATTCAGCCCAAATTACACTTCCAAGGTTCTTGTCATGGGGGAAATTGGATATGACAGCAGTAGGTCTACATAATACTTTAATATATATACAATACAATAGCAGAGTTGGAAGGGACATTGGAGGTCTTCTAGTCCAACTCCCTGACTAGGCAGGAAACCCTATATCCTTTCAGACAAATGGCTATCCAACATCTTCCAGTGTTGGGGCATTCACAACTTCTGGAGGCAAGCTGTTCCACGATTAATTGTTCTGTCAGGAAATTTCTCCTCAGTTCTAAGTTGCTTCTCTCCTTGATTAGTTTCCACCCATTGCTTCTTGTTCTACCCACAGGTGCCTTAGAGAATTGTTTGACTCCCTCTTCTTTGTGGCAGCCACTGAGATATTGGAACACTGCTATAATGTCTCCCCTAGTCCTTCTTTTCATTAAACTAGACATACCTAGACATGTATATATGTATAAAATCATATTTGGGAAAAAAACACACCCTAAGACCCTAAAGACAGCAAAGCTATACCTTGGCACTAAATGGAAAATCACATGACCATAATAGATTTATTTCCCCTTGGGTGATTAAGTGAAGGGCTGTGGTTGCTAAGCAAAAAATCACATGACCATGACATGATTTTATTTATATGTTCACTATTAACTCTGTTTGTCACAAGCCAGTTGCAAAGCATACAGATGGCAATCACATGACCATGGGGTGCTGTAGTGGTTGTAAATGCCAAGTGTTCTTTTTTTGCATTGCCGTAACTTTGAACAGTTGTACCCAAGGCAGTCAGAATCCAAGGACTATCTGTACCTTTCTTCTCAGTCATCAACTTAACTTCCTAAACAGGAATCTGTACATCAACTGAATTGACAAGAGTTATTTTTATGAAGCAAAAGAAAACTAAGGTGCAATCTTAAAGGTTTTTTTAAAGTTCATTACCTCTTCTATATTAGTAACTCTTTTCACGGGAAATTCAGTTCCAGCTCATTTGGGATGAGATTTCCAAATTAAGGAAAGGTAAATTCCAAGATCAATAGAGGAGGCAACTTTGTATTTTGTTTTGTTTCCTTAGGAGGCAGAAAATAATTTGTGTAGCCACTATGAAGAGAAGGTCCGTCCCTGCATTGACCTCATTGATTCACTGAGAGCCCTTGGAGTGGAAAAGGACTTGGCGCTGCCGGCAATTGCTGTGATTGGAGATCAGAGCTCTGGAAAAAGTTCCGTGCTAGAGGCCTTGTCTGGAGTTGCCCTTCCTAGAGGCAGTGGTGAGAATTTTCCCAAAGCTTTTCTTTGAATGCAAACAGATTTTCCCAGCCAGTACTCTTCTGTTATGTTGGCCTATATGTCTTATTGCTGTACCTGGGAGAATAGGGTTTATAGTTCATCTTGGGAACCACCTGCTGTAGACAGGTTTACAATTGGAATGAAGCTTTTGAGAGATGCTCAGTTAGCTTTGTGAACTTCAGGAGCCTAGAACAAATGTGAACTTCCATATTTTTCTAATCAAAACATGTACCCTATTTTTTGGTGTATAAGACACACTTCCCCCCTCCCTCAAATGTGGGTGGAAATGTCTGTGCATCTTATACAGCAAAAGTTGCCAAAACCCTGCCCGCCCACCATCCCCCCACCCTTCGGCCTCTGCCCCCCAGCAATTTGACTCCTTGCAGCAAACAGCCTGGTCAGCTTCAGCACAGCCTGATTTAGCATGAGCAGCTGATTGATGGTTGGATCTGCCTCCCCAAATACTGCCAATCAGTTGTTCCAGGCAGGGATCGCCACCATCCACTGCTGCCGCCTATCATCACCACCTATCGCCACCTCCACACAAACCATTTTCAGCCTCCGTGCATCCCATTTTTGGCCTTAGTATACCCTATTTTCGGCCTCTGTGCATCCCATTTTTGGCCAACTTCAGGTGGTGGGGATAGGTGGCAGTGGCAGCACCCCTTGTCTCTAATGGGCCAAAAACGTGATGCAGAGGCCAAAAATGGGGCATGTGGAGGGAAAGCAGGATGTGCGGACGCTGAAAATGAGGCATGCGGCGGCAACAGTGGCAGTAGGCAGTGGCGATCCCCGCAGCCTGGAACAGGTGATCGGTGGTATTCTGGGAGGCAGATCCAACTGGCAATCAGCTGTTCGTGCTAAAGCAAGCTGTGCTGAAGCTGACCAGGCTGTTTGCTGTTTGTTGCAAGGACACAAATTGCTGGGAGGCAGAAGCAGATTTTTTTTCTTGTTTTCCTGCCCAAAAGCTAGGTATGTCTTATACTCCGAAAAATACAGTAAATCAGGCCATTCTCTACTTATTTTCCTTCTTATTTTCATATTAGCTTCAACTGAATCCAAATCAGTTTGTGCTAATTTTCCAAATCTCATGGCTTCTGTGTGTATTAAAAAGAACTGTAATCATATCCCAAGATAGTTACTACCTAGCACAAAGCCGAATGTAATTCAGAAGATTTAAATTTTAAATTTTAAAATTAAAACTATGCAAATTAAAAATGTTAAAACTGCAAAAACAAAAACAAAAAACACCAGAAACCAAGAAATGGACAGCACAATATTTAGTTGTGATTTTTCTTTCTGCTTCTGTTCTTATGTTGTTAAATATCTGATAAAATAGATGATATCTATAAAATTAAGAAAAACATTTTAACATTGCAGGGATTGTTACCAGATGCCCCTTGGAGCTCAAGATGAAAAAAAATAATAAAAATGAAGAATGGAAGGGGAAAATGGTGTATCTAGAAACAGAGGTGGAACTGAAAGATCCATCAGAGGTGGAAGACGCAGTTAGGAGAGGTAACATTCAGTAACAATAGAAAGGGTTTTATTTTCCTTTAAACGATCAGTATATATAGAATTTTAGCTTGCAATAGCTCTGTAATTGTAGTTGTAATTGTAATTGAAGGATAGAAATACAGTGGTTTCACTTCTAAATGTATTTGTGCTTGCATTTGATATTTGATTTTAATTCCCTTGACTTTTAATCTAAATATTTAATCATGTTTACTGCTGTTAGAAATTTCAGTTTTGTTTTGTTTGTTTTTTATGTCCAGAAACATCTGTGGGTCCACATAAGCATTTTCTTTTCTTTTCAAAATTAAAGATAGGTGCCATTCAGCTTTGGTTTGAAAATGGGTTGTTTAAAAAAAAGTGCAAAGACCACTCTGGATTATAAAGTAATCTGGAAAGCTCACGGGAGTGTCAGGAAAATTTTTCAGTCTGCCCTTGAATTCTGTTGTTTTTAAAAAATATATTTTTGGCACTATTTTCTAACTAGTAGTCCCCACAGTGGCATCTCTTTTGCACCAATACCCATGTACATTTTTAGATTTTCAGAAGTTCCTACTAAATCAATCAGGTTGCCTGTGCTGCAATCATTTTTCCCTTGAAAACATTTGCTTTGAGAATGGGGTTGGGTGGCCTTAGGAAGTAACAGATTCTAGTCAATGAAATTTTTAAAATGTAAAATGAGAGATTACCAAGACTGAAATTGAGAGGATTAGAGTCAAATTTAATCAAGCTGCCAAAATCATGCTTAGATTGTGATAGAGTTGTGAGAGAGTATACATTTGATTAATAAAAGGTTTAGATAGAATATTTTGATGTTCTATCCATTTTAGAAGATATGTTACTTTCCTTGTGTCATTCCTTTTAATTGTAGTACAATTATCCTTTCTTTTTGATTCTGCTTTTTCATTGGCCAGGCACTAATATCCTGGTTTTCAACAATAAATTAAGCTAGAGTATATTTCAGTCTTGCTATGAATCATGATAAAATAAATGCTAGCTAATATTGCTTTCCCAAATTGTTCTGTGTAGATAATCTCATTATAGCTATGAAAACAGAAGTAATACTGCAGATAAAGCTAGCACAGTAAGGAGGCCCCTCTGCTAATATTTATTAAATACTTGCACAACTTTCCAGCTTGGTTTTTTAAAAATATAGTATTGCATTATCTATGTATCACATTATAAAATTTAAAAGGTGTGTGTTAGGAAATGATTTTAGCATCGTTACATTTGAATACACAGAAGTACCTACAAACTTAAAACTATTATAGGAAACAAGCCTGTTAAAAAATATATGTGTCTGTTTTCTTCAGAGGTCTTTTAGAACAAATGGTGGTTTGGTAAAACTGCTCTATATAAGGAGTTTCCCATAACTGAGTCTGTTGCTTTGTTTTGCCTCATACAACATAGCCCAGAATGCAATAGCTGGCGAAGGACTGAGTATTAGCGACAAATTAATTTCCCTGGAAATTAGTTCTCCAAATGTTCCAGATCTCACCTTAATTGATCTTCCAGGAATTACAAGAGTGGCAGTAGGTAATCAACCACAAGACATTGGCAATCAGGTAAAATAAAAAAGATTTTATAGAGTGATAGGTATCTGATTATAAACTGAATTAGGGACATGAAGATATGACAGCATTGTTTACTACTAATTTCTGTTAGTGAGATGTACATGTAATTCTGCATTACTGATTGCCTCATTTAGTTACCATTTGAAGTTACGATAGCGTAAAACAGATAGCTTTGCTACAGATGCATTTATTGAGCATCCGGCAGTTACGTGATC
Organism: Thamnophis sirtalis; assembly: GCF_051295495.1. Lineage (NCBI taxonomy): Eukaryota > Metazoa > Chordata > Lepidosauria > Squamata > Natricidae > Thamnophis > Thamnophis sirtalis. The sequence continues at coordinate 54,240,401 of NW_028261388.1, forward strand.
ACCATTTGTGTGCTTTGCAACTGGCTTATGACAAGCATAGTTAATAGAGATGCAGAAGTAAAACAATTAAGTTTTGTTCATGTGATGTTTCACTTAGTGATTGTTCAGACAGACCAAATCAGAATCAAGGTTTTTAAGTGTTTGTGATCACATGAATTTCTGCTTAATGATGGTGGTGCTTAATGACTGAGTAACCTGTCCCAGTTGTGGTCCCTAAGTGAGGACTATCTATAGAATTTATCTTTCCTGTGGTTGATCTTTATTCAATAAATGGATTCCAGAAATTATGCTAAATTCATGCTGTCTATTTAATGCATCTTGAAATGCCAGTGGAACTGAATAATATCTCCAACCTAGTAATCATGATATCCAGATAGCAATAGTAATAAGACTTATATACCACTTCATAGTACTTTTACAGCTCTCTCTAAGTGGTTTACAGAATCAACATATTGCCTCCAACAATCTGGGTCCTCATTTTACCTACCTTGGAAGGCTGAGTCAACCTTGAGCCAGTGAGATTAGAACTGCTGAACTGCAGCTAGCAATCAACTGAAGTAGCCTGCAGTGCTGCACTCTAACCACTGCACCACCTCTGCTCTTATACACATATGGAACCCTAGTGTTCCCCTGCTTAAGCTTACTGCTCTTGATATATAAGCCTCTGGACAGAGGATTCTCAATATCTGGATAAAGTGGACAGGCACATTGTTGCTCCTTCACAGATATTGAATGCTCCACATAGAAGCAGCATCTGTGAAATATAATTTGGTGGGAGGGGGTTAAAATAAGTTGCAGATTATGTGCTATACATTACATAATACTTTCATAATACACAATAATTTTATGTATAGTTATGGAAGCCTTAATAGAATAAATTATTTCTTCTTTCCAGCTTCATTGAAAATCACTTTATCCTCTACCTTTGCCTGACATAAAATGCAATTTAATTACAGATCCTGAAATTAATTCAAAGTTATATTACCAAACAAGAAACCATAAATTTGGTAGTGGTTCCAAGTAATGTTGATATCGCTACTACAGAGGCATTGAAAATGGCTCAAACCGTAGATCCCGAAGGACAGAGAACACTTGGTAAGTTAATATTTTTTCTACTCATGAAATACAGTAGGATACTATTGTAAAAGATTTTTTAAAATTGGAAATGTAAGTTGTTTCTTTTTTACTTTCTTAAAAGTTATTGAAAGTCTGGTTTTACTAACTTTCTGGTTAACGATGCAGTTGTTAAGAATGAAATATTGGTAGCTACATGTCTCTTCATTTCAACTTGTCATTAGAGTAAAGGGGTGACATGTTGATTACATGGGTTAGTTGGAGAAAGGAACTTCTACAGTTCCACTGAAGTTTGTGAGAGTCTGGAAACTTTTCAAGGATGTCTTAACAGAAGAAGGCAGACGGTTCCCATAATAAAGAGAACTTGTTTACATGGTCTATGTGGAAGCATGGGATTGGGATGGGAATTCATTGTTTAATACTGTGAACTGGTGCCTGAGAATTTCAGAGTTAGTTTTACTTTGCCATTATCATGCAATGTATTCAATAAACAATACGCTTTTCAGAAATGACATAATCCCAGACTTTTGTTGGGGATACTCAAGCTGCATGTTGACAGCTATATATTTCATATATGCTCATATAGATTATCCTGAAATTACACCCATTTGTTTAGTGAATGCTTGAAGTTCATTTTTCTTTATCTATTTAAAACATTTACATAGCTGCCTCCTTATAACCAGCAAACCTCCCAGCAAAAGGTTAAAAGAGCATAAAAGCATATTAAAATGATAAAAACCAACAACAACAAATAACAAAAACATAGGGCTAGGTCAAACCTGATGTGCAGTCACCTCATCTTATCCTAGCACTTAGGGCAGGGGTGTCAAACTCATATTTCATTGAGGGCCACATCAGCTTTGTGTGGGTGGAGGTGGCCAGCTATACGTCACTCATGTCAGGGGTTCCTGGGGGGGGGGGCTTGAGAGCTCTGCCAGCGAAAATGGGCTGTTTCCAGGGTGGCCCTGTGGGTCAAATCTAAGCACCCCAGGGGCTGGATCCAGCTCCCGGGCCTTGAGTTTGACACCCTGACCTAGGGGAAAAGCTAGGGCTTCAGAGGTTTACCAAAAGCTAGGAAGATAGAGGTCTGCCGAACTTACAGGAGGCAGAATGTTCCACAGGGCTGGGGCTTAGGCACCCTTCTGAGGTCCCACAAGATGGCAATATTTATGGGAAGGGACTAGGAGCGTGCCTACCCTATTTGTTCAGGTAGAACAGGTAGGTATCATTAGGGAAAGCTGGCCCTGCAGATAACCTGGCCCTGTACCATACAGGGTGCTAAAGGTAATGACCAGCACTTTGAATTGCATTTAGAAAGAAAATGGAAATCAAAGTAGCCCACAGAACAAAGGTGTTATGTGAGCAAACCTAGCCTCCCCCCCCCCCCCCAATTACTGTCTGTTGCTACAAGGGTATCTATTTTCTGAGTAGTACAAGAAGCTATGACATCATTGAAAAGAATGACTTATGACCAGTTCTCATATTTACAACCATTTCAGGGTCCATGTAGTCATGTGCTCAAAATTCAAACCCTTGTCAACTGGCATCTATTTACCACAGTTGCAGTGTCTTGGGGTCATATGATCAGTATTTGCAACCATCCCAGCCAGCTTCCAACATGTAAAGTCAAGGGGGGAAACCAGATTCACTTAATAAACATTGTAAAAAAAGTGCTTAACATTATTAAAAAATATCAAATATTTGGGAATTTATTTTTTTAAAAAAATAATGAATTATTCAAAATTTACTTTTTGAGTTGGAAAAGGAAAACAGCAAATATTACTAGAGGGAAAAAACTACTGTAGTGCTTAAATGTTTGTGAACCCTTTTTAATTTTCAATATTTCTGCATACAGGTAGTCTTTGACTTATAGTCATTTAATGACCATTCAGAGTAACAGTGGCCTTGGAAATGGTGCTTTACAGCTGGTAAAGCTACTTGAAAGCCGACTTCTTCAATGCCAGCAGTGAGGAAAGGATTAATAGCTACTTGGTGGTGTGCGTGTTTTGGGACACTCATTTTTTCAGACTGAATGTAGTTCAGGAATGAAGCAGCCTTCATTAGATTAAGCCCCTGCCTTTCTCAAGTAATCGGGCATGTCTCACCTTTCCATCAATTATTTCATAGGTATTCTAACCAAGCCTGATTTGATTGACGAAGGAACTGAGAATGAGACCGTTGATGTTGTCCGGAATCAAAGAGTGCCTCTGAAAAAGGGATACATGATTGTTAAATGTCGTGGGCAGAGCGACCTCACTAATAAACTGAGCTTGGAGGATGCAATCAAGAAAGAGAGAGAATTTTTTGAAGAGCACAAGTTTTTCAGGTAGGATTTAGAAAATAATTCCTGAACATGGTTTAGCAAAATGTGCTCCTTTATACACCATAGTTTGTGTGTGTCTCTATGAATATGCCTGTATGCAACCTAAAGTCTGGTGAAATTTTATGCGTGAACTGGGCAGAGATATTTTTCTCTCATGAGCTTTAGCATTTTTAATTAGTGACGGATGCTTACTCCCCACTTTGCTTCAAATTACCATCAAATTATTTGACCTCATAACTTACTTATAGAGCATATAATCCAAGTCCATCTGAAAGACTTTGAGGAACACTGAGATGATACAAATGATAACTTCAATATTATTGAGTAACTCTTGAATTTTATTCACTCTGATCTCCCTCAGTCTTCTTTTGGAAGAAGGCAAAGCTACAATCCCATTTCTGGCAGAAAAACTTACACATGAGCTCACTGAGCACATTCAGGTAAGGAACTCTCAATTCATTTCAGGTTGAATAAGAAAGATATCCCTGTGTTACATGTGCAATTTCATACCATGACTATGATTGTGCTGCATAGAGATGCATGCATCAGAATCCCAATTAGCTCTCTCTGTAGAAAGGATGAAGGTTTTGGTGGGCAAATTTGCATCCTACTCAAGCTGCATTCTTAAGTCAATACATAATGGCTATATATGCATGCATATTTCTGTCCCTAGGCATCTGATTCATACTGTAAGAGGGATTCCTAGGACCGTGTGTGTCTGTGTATGTGTAAATATTGTTATATCACTTGGCAGCTGCTAAAATTGGTAGCTTCCTACTGCAAAAAGTGGGATGGTTCTGTCAATCCACAGTATATTTAAAGTTTCTAAACTTGCATAGGATTACAATTTTACACCTTTCCTTTAGTTAATTTTGTTGTTATTGCAGAGATCACTGCCAACTTTAGAAGGTCAAATAGAAACCAGCCTCCAGAAAATGCATCAAAAACTTCAGAAGTATGGTGACGGTGTTCCTGAATCCTTGGAGGACAAGAAATATTTTTTTGTGGAAGTAAGATTAATACTAGATTTAAAAAATAAAGGCAGATTTGAGTTTCTATCTGATCATGAAGCAAATTGTATCCTTGTTAATTAGTCAGTATTGTTGCTAGGCACCTTCTGTTGTATAAAATGGCCAAATTACACAACTATCATCAGGAGCTTGTCACTATACTTTCTGCTATTGCTTTGCTTTTGGCTTTGAAGGATGATAGGAATTTTGGGATGGGGGGGGCAATTGGAGCATGGAACCTGAGGAGTTATTGATATCTGAGTACAGGGAAACAAGACCAAACCGCAATTTAAAAACTGCAAAATGGTTGCTTGTTGTTGTCCATCTGAATTTACTCTTCTTTATTCTATACAATTTACAATACATATTTCTGAAAGATTTCATAATCTCTCCTTTCCTTTACATTGACATTAATTGTCCATAAACATATTTGAATCCATTCAAATAGTAAAAATATTTATTTATTTATTTCCTTTATTTGTATGCCGCCCTTTTCCCTGGGGGGACTCAGGGCGGCTCACAATTCAAAAAGGGAGGGGGGGAAGACAAACAGTATTCCAATATGGAAACAATACAACATATTAAAAGAGAGCACAACAGTCACACAATTCGGGTGGGGTTGGAATCTTAACCCCAGGCCAGCCGGGACAGCCAGATCTTCAAAGCGGCACGGAAGGATTGGAGGGTGGTGAGGGTCCGAATCTCCACGGGGAGTTTGTTCCAGAGGGTCGGAGCAGCCACCGAGAAGGCTCTCCTCCGGGTAGTTGCCAGTATGCACTGGCTAATAGATGGAATTCGGAGGAGGCCTAATCTATGCGATCGTATCGGTCTAGTGGAGGTAATTGGCAGTAGGCGGTCTCTCAAGTACCCAGGCGCACTACCATGAAGGGCTTTATAGGTGATAAGTAGCACCTTGAAGCGCACCCGGAGATTGACAGGCAGCCAGTGCAGCTCGCGGAGGATAGGTGTAACATGGGTGAAGCGAGGTGCACCCACAATCGCTCACGTGGCCACATTCTGGACTAGCTGAAGTCGCCGAATGCTCTTCAAGGGCAGCCCCATGTAGAGCACATTGCAGTATTCCAGCCTAGAGGTCACAAGGGCACGAGTGACTGTTGTGAGGGCCTCCCGGTTCAGGTAGGGACGCAACTGGCGTACCAGGCGAACCTGGGCAAATGCCCCCCTGGTCACAGCTGACAAATGATGTTCGAATGTCAGCTGTGGGTCCAGGAGGACTCCCAAGTTGCGAACCCTGTCTGAGGGGCGTATAATTTGACCCCCCAGCCTGAGAGATGGAACACTTGACCAATTCGCGGGAGGGAAACACAGCAGCCACTCGGTCTTTTCTGGATTGAGCACAAGCTTGTTGACCCCCATCCAGTCTTTAACAGCCTCCAGACCCTGGCTCATCACATACATCGCTTCATTGAGTTGGCACGGGGCGGACAGATACAACTGGGTATCGTCTGCATATTGGTGGTATTTTATCCCGTGCCGTCGAATGATCTCACCCAGCGGTTTCATGTAGATGTTGAAAAGTAAGGGGGACAGGACCGAACCCTGCGGCACCCCATACGTTAGGGGCCTAGGGGTCGATCTCTGCTCCCCAACTAACACCGACTGCGACCTGTCCGAGAGGTAGGAGGAGAACCACTGTAGAACAGCGCCTCCCACCCCCACCTCCCGCAGTCATCGCAGAAGGATACCATGGTCGATGGTATCGAAAGCCGCTGAGAGGTCAAGGAGCACCAGGATGGAGGCGTGGCCTCCATCCCTGGCTCTCCAAAGATCATCGGTCAACGCGACCAAAGCGGTTTCTGTGCTGCAGCCAGGTCTGAAGCCTGACTGGAAAGGATCGAGATAACTGGCTTGCTCCAAGGACCACTGGAGCTGAAAGGCTACCACCTTCTCAACAACCTTCCCCACAAAGGAGAGGTTGGAGACCGGACTATAGTTATTTAAAACAGCTGGATCCAAGGATGGTTTCTTCAGGAGGGGTCTCACCACCGCCACCTTTAAAGCCTTTAAAATGTCACTGTGTGCTTATCTTTACACACACACGCGCGCGCACACACACACACACACACACGAGATGCTAGATGCTGTCTCCCTTTGGAGATGGTTAAATTATCTGTCACCAGAAGCAATAACTTGAAGATGGGGTAGCTTTTTCTTTCTCCAGATTTAAGGAGGAAACATGAAATTGCCCCACATTCCCTTTAGCCTGTGGTTCATGAGCATATTATTAAAACAGAGGTTTTTCAATCAGCTGATGAGTTGAGTGACAGGGAAATGGTTTATTATTTATATTTGCTAATTAATAAAGAGAGCTGAAGATTTAGAGATGACTTGATAGAAATTGTGGCATAGTGAAATGAAGAAGCATTGATGAGTTATTAATGAAGCCACTTTTGGACTTTTTTGCGAGAAAAATGTAATTTTGATTTTGGGATTTAATGATTAGAATTATATGAGTAGTATACATAATGTTGATATTTTTAGTTGGGGTATATGAGTTGAGTATGTTTTTTATCTACTGTATATCTATAAAAAAAAGTTAAAAGCCATTTTATCATTTTTTCTTTTTTCAGTTTGTTTTTGCTTGCTACCTGTTTCTTTTTTCTACTTTTATCTGCTTGTTTCCTTTCATTCATGTTTTTGAAACTTAATAAAATTATAAATACAAAATATAGTGTTAAAAATGCTAACCATCCACTTACCCAGGGGTGAAATGCTACCAGTTCAGACTCTGGTTCACCTGAACTGGTACTTAAAAAATGCTACCATTCGGACAAACCGGTATTTCCACGATCAGCTGTGATGCACAATTTATATTAGCTAGAATCATTAGATTTCCTGATTTCTAGCTAGTCTAAATCATAGAGCACAGTGGATTCTCCCGCCTCCTTTTCTATTTACCTTTGCAGACTCGGAAGGTTTTCAAAATGTTCCTCTTTTAGCGCTGCGCGGGTGCATCTCAGGCACACATGAGCACAAAACATGCATGAATGCCAGTGGTGGGTTGCACGCAGCATGCCCCGGTACGAGCGTACTAGTGCCTGCTGGGAGCACCAGGTACCATTCTGGTATGGTGCCCCAGAGGGCACACCCGCCCACCTGCTCTCCTTACCGGTATTTGAGCTGTACAGGGCTTCCATGCATGGTGCATACAGCGCCTGTGCAATGCTCTGCCGAACAGCTGGAGCATCACAGAGGCATCGTGGGCAGTAAGTACGTATTTGCATGCTGTGCATGTGTGTGCACATGTTGCACACGTTCATGCGGTGCACGCCGGGCCCTGTTGCACTGTACCGGTTGCAACGTGATCTGGAACCCACCACTGATGCACGTGTCCTCACTGAACCAGTAGCAGACTTCAGAGGATTTAACTGCTGCACTTACCTGCTTGCCAGCCTTATAGCAAAGCACCTACGACTTCCCGACCTATTCTAATTCCTTCAGGACTGATCTCTCAGAACTTTATACCCAGTTTTTTATATTTAAGGAAATTGCATGGAGAGTAACTATCCTTCTGGAGCACTTAGTTTGTATTACCATTTTAGCTGGTAATTTTATTTTTACAATTATGTTATTTTGCATTTTTTCCAGAAAATCAAGGCTTTTAATGAAGATCTTGTTAAAATTTTACATGGAGAAGAGGATGGAAACTATTCAAAAAAAAGAACAATTACACATATTCGAAAGGCATTTAATGAATGGCAGGTTACAATTAATGATCACACTAAAGGTAAACTCAATTTTATTATGTGCTTTTCTCTTAGTGGATCCTTAGTTTTAACGTGAGTAGAAGCTTGAATTTTGGATATGCTTTTATTGCTACACATTCAGGTAGGCTTGTTAGTATGAGAGGTTCTATATATATTTTTTGTGTAAGTTTTATTGAACATCTGTAAGAAAGAAGATTAAAAACTAATACAAAGTAATATAAAGTAGGAAAAAAATCTAAGAGCTAAAAGTGCTAGAAAGAGGGGTAGGCAAAAAAGGTACAAAGAAGTAGCTGTCAATCTTCTTTATAACAGTTGCTAAGTACAACAATAAATTTACTATGTAATTACAATCTAACTTCTTTTTGTAATATATCCTTTAATCATTAAAATTATAAATCATAACTTGATTTTTTTTCTGTTTTATGCAAAAAAGCCATAAGGGATTTCCAGTCAGCAATAAACATAGATATTTTTTCTCTGATCAGTCAATTTAGCCATCTCAGCAAGTTCAGGCATATATTTTCCTATTGTTCAATCTGTATATGGGTAATCCTCAATTTACAACCACAATTGAGCCCAAACCTTCTGTTGTTAAGTGAGATATTTGTTAACTGAGTTTTGCCCCATTTTACGACCTTTACAGTTGTTAAGTGAATCACTGCAGTTGTTAAATTCGTAACATGATTGTTAACTGAATCTGGATTCCCTATTAACTTTGCTTGTCAAAAGGTTGCAAAAGTTGATTACATACCTTGGGACATAGGTATGACGTGCGTGGATTGCGAACTGGTAGTGAAAAAGGCAGCAACCCGCCTCTGACCCCAATTGAAAGTACAAGTCACTTATGGAGCCTATATGATGCAACTGTGTAAAATTAGGGAGTTTAGAATTACTTTGCTTGTTTTGTGAGATAAACTATGAGAAGGAACATTAGGATACAGTCTTTTCTTGGGGCTATCACTGGATTGATTTTCAAGCTGTTACCCCTGAGGACGTGGACAGGCCATGAGAGCTGTAAATGCCTCCACATGTGTACTGGACCCGTGCCCCTCCTGGCTGGTTGTTAACAGCAGGGAGGTGACACGGGGCTGGATCCAGGCGGTTGTTGCCGCCTCCCTTCGGGAGGGGGTCTTTCCCCCCACATTAAAGGCGGTGGTGGTGAGACCCCTCCTGAAGAAACCATCTTTGGATCCAGCCGTCCTAAACAACTATCGTCCAGTCTCCAATCTCCCCTTTGTGGGGAAGGTTGTTGAGAAGGTGGTAGCCTTTCAGCTCCTGCGGTCCTTGGAGGAAACCAATTATCTAGATCCCTTCCAGTCTGGTTTCAGGCCTGGCTACAGCACGGAAACCGCTTTGGTCACATTGATCGATGATCTTTGGAGAGCCAGGGATGGAGGTCATGCCTCCATCCTGGCACTCCTTGACCTCTCTGCGGCTTTCGATACCATCGACCATGGTATCCTTCTGCGACGACTGCGGGAGGTGGGGGTGGGAGGCACTGTCTTACGGTGGTTCTCCTCTTACTCTCGGACAGGTCGCCGTCGGTGTTGGTCGGAGGGCAGAGATCGACCCCTAGGCCCCTAACGTATGGGGTGCCGCAGGGTTCGGTCCTGTCCCCCTTACTTTTCAATATCTACATGAAACCGCTGGGTGAGATCATTCGACGGCACGGGATAAAATACCACCAGTATGCGGACGATACACAGCTGTATCTGTCCGCCCCGTGCCAACTCAATGAAGCGATTGACGTGATGTGCCAGGGCCTCGAGGCTGTTAGGGACTGGATGGGGGTTAACAAGCTTGTACTCAATCCAGATAAGACCGAGTGGCTGCTGTGCTTCCCTCCTACTAATTGGCCAGGTGTTCCACCTCTCAGGCTGGGGGGTCAAACGGTACAGGGTCCGCAACTTGGGAGTCCTCCTGGACCCACAGCTGACTTTTGAACATCATTTGTCAGCTGTGACCAGGGGGGCATTTGCCCAGGTTCACCTGGTGCACCAGTTGCATCCCTACCTGAACTGGGAGGCTCTCACAACAGTCACTCATGCCCTTGTGACCTCCAGACTGGATTACTGCAACGTGCTCTACATGGGGCAGCCCTTGAAGAGTATTTGGCGACTTCAGCTTGTCCAGAATGCAGCCGTGCGAGCAATCGTGGGTGCGCCTCGGTTCACCCACGTAACACCTATCCTCCGGGAGCTGCACTGGCTGCCTGCTGATCTCCGGGTACGCTTCAAGGTGCTAGTTGTCACCTACAAAGCCCTTCATGGTATTGGACCTGGGTACTTGAGAGACCGCCTACTGCCAATTACCTCCACTAGACCAATTAGATCCCACAGACTAGGCCTCCTCCGAATTCCATCAGCCGGCCAGTGTCGACTGGCGACTACCCGGAGGAGAGCCTTCTCTGTGGCTGCTCCGACCCTCTGGAACGAACTCCCCGTGGAGATTCGTACCCTAACCACCCTCCAGGCCTTCCGCATAGCCCTTAAAACCTGGCTGTTCCGACAGGCCTGGGGCTAAAGACTCGCTGCCCCACTCGAATGGTATGATTGTTGTGCTTTTAACTATGTATGGTTTTTATGTTTTTTGTTATTCTGTTTGTATTTCCCCTCCCTCTTGAGTTGTGAGCCGCCCTGAGTCCCTTCAGGGAAAAGGGCGGCATACAAATAAAATTAAACCTTAAACCTTAAACCTATCTGAAGTCTGTGGAAGGTTTTGGTCCAGAGACTTACCTAATTCCTTCGCTGCTGAAGTTCCATAAAGCAATAGAAATACTTCTTTTTCATTGGTATTTGATAATCGGAGATGGGGAAGTTGCTGTGGGATATACGTTGATTTTTATACATTGGATTGTTCAGGTTGAATTTGTGGGATGTTGAGTATTATTTCAATATGATGTTTTACAGTAACATTTTAGATTTTAGATTTTAGAATTTTCATGTGAGTGATACAGATGTTTGTAAAATAAAGTAAAAAACTATTTTGCAGTAAATCATACAGGAATTGGGAATTTTGAGTATATATCCCGTGGCAGAGAACTTCCAGGGTTTGTCAATTTCAAAACTTTTGAGAACTCTATAAGATGGCAAATCAAACAACTAGAAGATCCAGCAATTGTAGTGTTGAAAGAAGTTGCAGGTAAGTTCTAACTCTCATGTTCTCATTTGCATGAAGTACTTTTGTGAATGACTCTTTAAGAATATTTTGTCCAGTAGTTGCAGTTTTTGGTGTGCACTGTTTAATACAAAAATAGTTTAAATAAGCCCTACTGAATATGGTGATGCAAAATCTAGTGGCTTTGGGCGGGGGGGATTAGGACTGTGAAGCAGAACCTGGGGTATCTCAGTGAATGGTGAGAGGTCTTGGGAGGCCAGAAGCAGGTGTGCTTGTGCATGTACTATGGTCTTCCCCATCCCTCAGATGCCCCATATTCCAGTTAAGAACCTGTACATTCATTTAACAAACACATTGGGCGGGGGAGCAGGGATGGGGACTCGTTAAGTGTCTCCATCTTGACTTCCTACTGTAATGGGAAGGCTCCATTAAGGTCGTAACTGAAGGATTACCTATAGTTAAGAACAGTCATCTGAAGTGAACAGGTGGTTCCACAAAAATACTCCCTTTCTAACAACCATCTCAGTCAGGCGGAAAGCCAGTAACCTATATAATAATTGCACCTGAAAAGGAAAGGAAAAACATGAAAATTCCCTAAAGATTTAGGGGCTATCAAGTCTCTACGATTTAGAGTTGGTGTTAAATTGAATGTGTTAAAACATTTTTGAATATTGTATTTTATGATTTTGTACAGAAGCATAACTCTATTCAGCATAGTTTATAACTATACCTATCCTATAACTATGTTGAATACTGTCCTGTGAGAGGTAGGTAGGTAGGTAGGTAGGTAGGTAGGTAGGTAGGTAGGTAGGTAGATAGATAGATAGATAGATAGATAGATAGATAGATAGATAGATAGATAGATAGATAGATAGATGATAGATAGATAGATAGATAGATAGATAGATAGATAGATAGATAGATAGATAGATAGATAGATAGATAGATAGATAGATAGATAGAGTGACTTAAGTCCTGGGCAGTCACTTATTCAGCACTGGGGTTGAGATGGGATGGACAATAATTAAAACTGTCAACTAACGGGAAAATGAAAATAATCAATATAGCCTAGTTTATTATTGTTCTTGTTGAGGTTGTTGTTACTGTTGTTATTGTTGTTATTATTTCTTACATACTGTAAGGAGAAAACGGGATTGCTCTATATAAAACAAGAGACTGCAGTGACTTCCTTATATCTATATGTTTCTTCTTTCTAAGTGAAATTGGGATGGCTTGCTCTTCAGGCTTCCCGAAATAAAGAAAGAAGAGGAAATCATCCCATCTTTCTTTATTTTGGGAAGCCTGAAGAGCAGTTGATTTTGAAATCAACGATATGGAAAAGGGAAGAAATAGAGAAACAAAGCACTTAATGGAGAGGGCAAATGTTGAAACAGAAAAAGCTATGATGAAAGGTGGCAAGTGACCAGAGGCAAGGCTGTTGTTCCTGTACCTGCTAGCATGTCCAAAATGCATCTCTGATAATATAACAAGCCATATGACTTCTGCTCCAAAATAGCTAATAGCAAATTATTATTGATTTTGCATGCCTTGAAATTGGGTTGGTGTAAGATTAAGCCAATGTCAGGTAACCAGTCAGGAAGATTGAGACAGGCTTGACAGGACATTATGAGGCTGCTTTTAGTTATGATTGGACCTAGGATTGAGAAGACACAGGTCTCTCAATAGCTTAATATGGACAGTTCTTGGTTTTGACATAGGAACATTGGCATGTCTTTAATTTAAAATGTAAGATGTATAGTTAGTAAATCACTTTTACATTAAAACTATATTGTACAAAATTGTTCAGATTTTTCCATGGTCCCTCTCTGAAACATGTTTTATATAATATAGTGGATTTAAATAGAAATCTGCAGGAAAAAAACTTTGTTTCATGCCTAATATCACATACTTCTCCTGATTTTAATATTTATTTATTATGATTAAAGGTGGTGTAAAGGCTTTATTCCCAATATCCAAGTGTTGAATATCCAGTTATTATATGGTGTATGATTGGGATCTGCCTATATTTTTAGTTGACCCTGTCATTAAATTGTTCCCTCTTTTTTTTCCAGAACTTGTGCGGAAGGCATTTATTGGACTTGCTATCCAACACTTCAGTAGTTTCTGTGCTCTCTGCAGAGTTGCTCAGGTAATTATTAGCCATAGTTGCAATGAATTTCACAAATTATAGCCATGTAGTTTAAAGTGAAAATAATAAAGCACTATAATAAACAAATTCATTATTTTGGAAGATTTAATGGATCACTGTCCACTTCAGATGTAGTTGTGTATAATGAGAATAACTCTATATTTATGTCCTAACATAAACCCTATAATAAATTCTCTGTAGATCTAGCAAAAAAAAAGAAGAAAAACCATAATAGAATACCTAAGGAACCATATAATTGTTGTAATCCCACAAATGTGTCAAACTGTTTTTTTTTTTGTTATGCAGAACAATATTGAAGATTTAAAGCTCACACAAGAAGAGAAAGCAAAAAATACGATATACACTCAGTTTAAACTTGAAAATGTGGTATACTGCCAGGACTCTGTTTATAGTGAAGATTTTAGAACAGTAAGAGCTACAAAAATCACACCAGTTCCTTATTTTGCTGATATTACAGAAAAGTGCTCAATAGAGGAAATGCTTTACCACATGACTGCCTACTATAAAGTAAGTTCAATATTTTGTGAGTGATTTCTCTCTATTTTTAAATCCCCTTTGTGTGTTTCATTTACTTAGCCATTAATAGTATAATTTAGTAATTTTTAAAATGTATCACCTTCCCTGAGGATATATCTATGGGTCTCAAAATTCAATACATTATTAAATATTTCACCGAAATAAAATCTATATTTTTACTTTTATTAAGATATCCTTCCTTTACAGGTTTAAATGAGCAAAAATGCAAAGGTTTCATAAAAGTAGTTAGGGTGCAGTATTTGCACAATCAAATCATTGGCACAGGTCTAAGCAGGACTAGTAAATGTCAGTCTAACACGTCCATATGTATCATATGACAACATGTGGACATAGAAATATGTTGATTTATGCACAGAAACATATACCATATTTTTCAGAGTATAAGACGCACCAAGATTTTGAAGTGGCAAATTACAATTTTTGCACTCTGCAAACCTCCTCAAAATGGCCTGTTTTTCATGAAAATGGGCCCATTTGTGTCAAAAAAAGGGCATGCATAGCCTTTAGGAGCCTTGTAGAGTACTCCTGGCGCCTGCACCCCCCACCAAGAAATTGAGCAAAAAAATGGGTCGTTTTTTGCAAAAATGGGCCCGTTTTTTGTCAATCCCACTACTGTACCACATGCACACATACATACTAATATAGTGTAGCATTAACCAAGAACTGCTTTACTTGGAGCTCCTGATATGGGTGGAATGCTGCAAAGACACAGGATTTCAGCTTTTGAGGTTCTCTTCAGGTTAAATTACATTTTTATACCACAATTTTTCCAGACACTAAAATACAGAGTGTGATGAGGAGAAGTATTTGAGCTATGGGAAATAATTCTTCCCCTCTGTTGAGACTCTGTTTGGAATGCTGTTGGTGCTGGGTACCAGAGTTCAAAACAAACCATGGTGAATTAGAGCAAGGTCAGAGGGGGCTACCAATACAGGAGTGTGTCTGAAACTAGAGCTCTACGAGGAACATCAAATGATATTTGGGTATGTTTAAGGTAAAAAGGTAAAGGTTCCCTCACACATATGTGCTAGTTGTTCCTGACTCTAGTGCTCATCTTTGTTTCAAAGCTGCAGAGCCAGTGTTGTCCAAAGACGTCTCCATGGTCATGTGGCCAGCATGACTAAACACCAAAGGCACATGAAATGCTGTTACCTTCCCACCAAAGATGGTCTCTATTTCTCTGTATTTTTACAAGCTTTCAAACTGGTAGGTTTGCAGAAGCTGGGACAAGTAATGGGAGCTCATTCCGTTATGCAGTGCTAGGGATTCGAACCACCGAACTGCCAACCTTTCTGATCGACAAGCCTCTTGGGCATGTTTACCCAACAACAACAAAATATGTTTACCCAGAGGGACATGCTGGCTCAGTGTCTAAGATGCTGAGCTTGTCAATCAGAAAGGTCAACAATTCGGCGGTTCAAATCCCTAGCACCGCGTAATGGAGTGAGCTCCTGTTACTTGTCCCAGCTTCTGCCAACCTAGCAGTTTGAAAGCATGTAAAAATGCAAGTAGAAAAATAGGAACCATCTTTGGTGGGAAGGTAACAGCATTCCATGCTCCTTCGGCATTTAGTCATGCTGGCCACATGACCACGGAGATGTCTTTGGACAGTGCTGCCTCTTCAGCTTTGAAACAGAGATGAGCACTGCCCCCTAGAGTCAGGAACAACTAGCACATATGTGTGAGGGGAACCTTTACCTATGTTTACCCCTAAACAACAAAAAACAATTGAAGAAAAATGTAATAATCTTTAACTGTCTGTAGAGAACATTTAAAGACAAAAGGAGCTCTACAATCTTTATATCTGCTGACAAAAACTTGCTGTGATCCATCCACTTCAGGAAAGTCCATGTAAACAGAATTGCAGCTTCTGTAAAAGTGGTACTTATAGCAATAGCACATAGACTTATATACCAAAGCTATAAAGGCTCCCTCTCTAAGCGGTTTACAGAGTCAGCCTATTGCCCCCAACAATCTGGGTCCTCATTTTACCGACCTTGGAAGGGCGGAAGGCTGAGTCAACCTTCAGCCGATGAGACCTGAACTGCCAAACTGCTGGCAACCGGTGATCAGCAAAGCTACCTTGCAGTACTGCATTCTAACCACTGCACCACCGTGGCTCTCATTTATAAATAGGATTTTAAAATGTGGGGGGGGGGCTTTCTCTACCCCTCAGTATAGAAATATTGTTAAATACATTCCATATTTGCAATTTTGAAGCTGCAAGATTGCAGGGCATTTTAATGAGTATCTGCAAGAGCATTGCAGAAACTTGAGTATAACTTCCTGTTCTCTATTAAAGAGTTGAATATGGGAGAGTATAGGTAGTCCTTGACTTATGATCACAACTGTTTTGTTAAGTGAGGCAGTTGTTAAATGATTTATGATCATAATTTCTGTTGTTAAGTGAGGCAGTTATCAAGTGACTCACACCCAATTTTATCACTTTTGCCATGGTTGTTAAGCAAATCACTGCAGTTGTTAAATGAATCACACAGACATTAAGTGAATCCGGCTTCCCCTATTGACTTTGCTTGCCAAAAGCTAGCCAGGAACATCACAAATGGAACATCACCTTATATGACCCCAGGGCATTACAATTGTTGTAAGTACAAGCCGATTGCCAAATTTTGATCACATGACTGTGGGGATCCTGGGTTGGTTCTGTGAGGATTTCATCAGTGCCATTGAAACTTTGAATGGTCACTAAACAAACGGTTGTCAATTGTACACTAAGCAAAAGGTTGTATCTTCTGGTAGGCCTGTGCGGTGGTGGTAATAGGCATCTCCCAACAGAAACAGCTTGATTTTCATTTTGCGATATGGTACAAATTCATAGGGGACAAGGCTTTAGTTTAGTATAAACCTTAACATACTTGTGGGGAGATATTATGGGATATTGATATGTCTCCAGCCATTTATATTACCCTGGTATAATATCCCCCCCTTAACTTTGTTTTCAGAGTGTAAAAGTCCGGCTTGGTACTCAGATTCCTATGATCATACAGTTATACATGTTCAGGGATTTTGCTGAGAAGTTACAGAATGCAATGATGCAGCTTTTGCAAAACGGAGATCAGTTGGAAGTTCTCTTTCATGAGGGAAAGGATGTTGTCAACATAAGAAATTCTTTAAAAGAAAGAATCCGACGACTTCATAAAGCTCGACTACTTTTGAAAAAGTTCTTTATTTAAATGGGATGGCTAATATTTCTGTACAAAACTTCTGATAGCAGCTCTGCTTCTGTTAGATAAGTGTATTAAGGGCATTTGTAACTTACGTTTAACGTTTGTAAAATTATTCAGTGATGCTGCTCAACTTCAGTAGTGCATTTAGAACCACAATTGGCAAAGAAAACGGAAGAGAATTATTGGGGGGAGGAATTAAAAGCAAAAAAAAATGTTTTAAATATGTTAAGAACAATAAACTATTCATGTTCAAATTCTATTTTGTCATACATTTACTTGCGACTATCATATACAATTGATGCAAACTCAACTCCATTCTGTTGCCCCAACTCCACCCCATACAAGGGATTATTGAGGGGGGGGGAATTAAAAGCAAAAAAACTGTTTTAGATATGTTAAGAACAATAAACTATTCATGTTCAAATTCTATTTTGTCATACATTTACTTGCGACTATCATATACAATTGATGCTATCAGTATTTTGAGAAGTGGCAGAATGACTTTAGGATCTTTGTGGTATTCTACTTGGTAGGATTTGGCCAATAGACTTTGGCTACACAATAGAAATACCATATTTTTGGAGTATAAGATGCTCTGACATGACTTCCTGGGCGGGATCTTGCTGATGGTGGCAGCTTAATAGAGCTGCTCCCGGGTTTCTGGTCGCGTTATCTGCCTAGACATCTGGCAGATACCTCACTCTTCAGGCAAAGAAAAGGGGGAGAGAAGATCCAGCTGGCAAGAGCTTTTCCTTTGAAGTTTGCAGCTTTTTTGGCTGCGAAGAGAAGGGGGGCCAGCCGAGGCTGAATCATCATCTCCGTGCCGGAAATCTCTAGCTGTTGTTTCCACAGCTCAAAGTAAGATACCTCCACTTAGGACAATATTTGAACTATTTATCTGAATTTAATACAAGCAGAGTCCGTATCTGAGAACCTTATCTGTTTTTTAAAAAATCCTAGCTTCATTTTTTACAAGAGCTTCCTTCGTGTACTTGGTTTTGTTTTTCTTAAAAAAAATTGGCTCCTAAAATGGCGATTGTGCATTCTCTGTAACAATGCCACATTCCTAATTCTTCTGCAAAAAACAGTGATAAAAGTTCAAAGGGAGGAACAGCCGGCCAGCAGTTTCTTATTAATTAGTTTCACTTCCCTGAAGAGTTTACAAGACTTTCTTCTTATCAACTTTGTTAATATATATTTCTGATATAGAGAAGTCAAAAATGGCGCTGAATATGCCGAGCTGCTTCGTTACAATGCTTTTTTTTCTTTTTCTCTTTTTTTGAAATCCTTTGAAAAATCCTAAAGAGCTAACAAAGGGGTGAATTAATACCCTTTTTTCTTTCTCATAAGCTGCACAGTGAGCCAGTAGAGCTTGATTAATTACTCGTAGATAAGACTTATAATGGCATCAAAATTAAATCCTGGGAAACCTCCTCCTAGAAGCACATCTCCAATACCTGGCACAAAGTTGCCCCCTACTGGAGATGTGCTAACGAAAGAATTTTTTTTGGAAACCTTCAGAGAATTCAGAGAGGAGATAAAGGAGATAAAGGATGAATTAAAAGAGTTTAAGATCGACTTATATGATAAACTTGATACTAAGATTGCCAAAATAAATGATGATATGCATCTTGTAACTGTACTGACAGAACATGTTTCTGGAATTGAAGATAACCTAGAGGTTCTTAATGAAGCTAATACCAATTTGACATCCAAAACTGAGGTGGCGCAACAAAAAGTTGAAAACACTGAAAAACAGATTATTATGATACAGTACAGGCAGATGGAGTTCGCATTAAGAGTCAGGGGGTTGCGTGAGGATAAACAGGAGAACTTGAAACAGATTTTTTCAGAGGCTTTTGACCGTCTGATGGGAAGACCGGGGTCCAACTTTGACTGGCAGATCGATAAAATTTATCGCGTTAATTCTTGGGTGGCAAAACAGAAGCAACTCCCTTGAGATGTAGTTATATACTTTGCCACAAGAGAGCTCAGAAACATGATACTACAAGAGTCCTATAACACCAGGCTTCAAATCGGCGGCCAGGATTTGATTGTCTTGAAAGAAATATCACCTCAAATGCTAAGAGCCAGGTGAGATTATGCTTTTCTAGTGGAAGAACTCAGAAACCGTCAGATACAGTATAGATGGGATGTGCCATTTGGTATTATAGTTACATTTGACAAGCAAAGATATCGTCTCAACTCTGTATGGAAAGCTCGAGATTTCTATCACAATATTCTGAAAGTGGGACACCCTGCACCATCTGGATCTGGAGAAAGACCACAAGAAGGACAAGATAGATGGCAAACTACACAACTACCAGACAAGGTGCACCATCTCCCCTTCCCGGAAGGGCAAGGTGCCATGGAAAAAAGACATAGCCGTATGACTACCAGACGAATGGAAAAACAGGCTACAATGCAACAACCTCAACAATCATTGGCCATTGATCAAGGAGTCACAGCAACAAGCTCAGAAGCCATGGGAGGAGCTAGGCCAAAGGTTAAACAGGCCATGCAGGAGGCTCTAAAAAAGCTTCAGCCAACCAAAGATGACAACTAAGATCTTGACATGGAATGTCAATGGACTGAACTCTCCACAGAAGAGAAAGAAAATATTTCACTATCTTAAACAGTTCAAGAATGATATAATTTGTCTGCAAGAAACTCATATCAAATCAACCGATCAAAAATATTTGTTTAACCCCAAACTTGGTCAACATTTTGTGACCTCTGCTATGGAAAATAAAAATGGTATAGTTGTATACTTAAGAAAAGACATTAAGGCTGAACTAATTGAAGCAGATCCCTTTGGAAGATATATCGCGCTAGACCTAATCTTAGAAGGGAAAAAGACATTACTTTTGGGAATTTATGCTCCTAATCAACAGCAAGACGGATTCTATAGAAATCTTCATGCTAAATTAGTACAGTGGGACTATAAGTCTTGTATATATTGGGTGACTGGAACTATGTGATTGACACTAAAAGAGATAAGAAGACCTCTCGCCCTAATACTAAAATGCGAGCTAAGCTACCCAAACCTTTTTTTGACATGATGGACGACTTTGAATTGAGAGATATTTGGCAAGAAAGAAACGCAGAGGAATATGATTTCACCTTCTTTTCTGATAGACATCAATCCTTTTCAAGAATTGATTTTATACTAATCACTAATGATTTACTTTCTAGGGTGAAGAAGACAAAGATTGCGGAGAGGGTCCTTTCGGATCATAACCCAGTTTGGATGGAATTGGGAAGGATAGTGCAGGCAAGAAGGTCTTGGAGGCTGAATGAAAACTTATTCAGATATGAGAAGTACATTAATGATTGTAAAAAATTGTTATCTGAATACTTTGTTCTGAATATGAATAAGGGTACACCTATGGAATTTGTATGGGATGCAAGCAAAGCATATATGAGAGGAGTACTGATGAATATAAACAAAATACATAGATATAAACAAGGGCTAAAACGAAAAGAATTGGAAGAGGAAATTAAAGGGAAAGAGTTGTAGTTAATATTGAATCCAGGCGATACAAAGGTTAAGGAAGCAATTACTATATTAAAATCCCAATTTGATATGTTGATCTCTGATCAGGTAGCCACTAGTTTACTATATGCAAAACACAATACTTTTTGTAACGCAAATAAACCAGGCAGATGGTTAGCTTATCAGATTAGGAAAAAAACAAAAATTCGAAATGTAACCAAATTGATTTATAGAGGGAAGGAGGTGTTTCAACAGGAGGAGATTCAAAAGGCATTTCGGGAATTTTTTACAGAATTGTATAAAGGGGACAAAATTAAGGGTTTACATATAGACAAATACTTAGATAAAGAGAAAATACCCCTGTTTCAGTTTAGCCTGATTAGAAGAAAAAAAATATCTGCCTCCGCCTCCCAGCAATTTGCTTACTTGCAGCACTTTCCATTTCAATTTCATCACGGGCCTACTGATGACCAGCTATTTCAGGCTGCAGGGATTGCTATAGCCTATTGCCACCTCCGGAAACCCCTTTTCTCTGTTTCCTGCTAAGAGGTAAATTGCTGGGAGGCAGAGGCCAAAGGGTGGGGGCCGGTGGGTAGGCGGGGCTACATTTGGTGTATAAGATACACCCAAATGTTGGGGGGGGGAGGTGTGTCTTATACTCCAAAAAATATGGTAATTACATTAGTCATCAATGGGTTGTAGGAGTGACAAGAAAACAATTCATTTGAATGCGTTTTAGACTTCTAAATCAGACTAAATTTGATTGATTGCAATTACTTCTCCCTTTATGCCAGTTTTTGTCAGAATTTCTTTTGGAAAAGTCAGAGCTGGTTACAGTGGAATACATGTAGTCCTCACTTAATAACTGCAACTGGAACCAGCAACTCCTTCAATAAACTTTATGGTTATTAAGTGGAACATCACAAGACCACAGCAGATTTACTATGCAAGTTTAGCTGCAGTTGTTAAACAAAACACATTGTTAAGCACAATGTAAGATCACAACTTGCAAATTACTGCCAGCTTCTCCATTGATTTTTCTTGCATGCAGCTATCAGTGAAGCTTACAAATCTTGTGAACAGGTGAGTATGTGGACACAGCAGCCATTATAAATGCATGCTGGTTGCAAAGTACTCATACTGTGGGATACTGGGATATTGTGATGGGTGCAGATTTGAGGACCTACTTTTTCATTTCCATCATAACTTTGGTCTCTGAATGAGCAGTTGGTAATTAAGAACTGCCATCTGTCAGAAATGATGTAGGGTCTCCTGCCTGGGAGGGGTGGTGGTGGTTGGACTAGATGACCTACGAGGTCCTTTCCAACTCTGTTAATCTGGCAATTATCAGTATTGACTGTACATCTGAAAATTAGGCTAGATAGAGATCTGCCCACAATAATGCCAAAATGATTGTAGTAAAAGTGCACTGTGATGTCACAACAACAGTTTCAACTTTTTGAATTTTCATTGTAACGTTGTGTGAAAGTATCACTGAGGTAAATTTTTCAGCATATGTTGATACATTTCATTATGTTTGTGGCCCCCACCTAATCCATAAGGGTGTTGTTTGGCACACGTCTAGAATAAGATCAGCTTTCACAGCAAAAGAATTTTTTTTAAACAGTAAGAAAAAGCAAGATGACCAGGGAGTTGAGCAGAAGCTCCTCCAAAGGTTTGATGGATTTGTTTAAAATCTGATAGCCAAATCTGGCCCTTGGTTCTTCCTTGATTCTTCCTTGGTTCACCTTCCCAATAAGTAACAGAGTCAGAAGATCTTTTAAAAGCACCTCATTAGAGTACCCTGATAAAGTAGGATCTCCCCATGAAAAGGGAGAACCCCGAGGCCCATCTTACACTCCTTTTTATACCTAACACAACAAAGAAAAGGAAAGAAGAAAGTTGATTGGATAGGATAAAAGTTTACATAGGAAATCAGTTACATGTAGTCAAACATGTTTACATCTCATAATATTGCACAGGTGCATTAAAATGAGATCTGATGTCAGAAGGGGCATAAATTTTAAGGAAAAAAGTTGTTAAAAGCTGTTCCTACATTCCAGTCTGTCATGAGCCCGAACTATGTCAGTTAACAAATTACAAAATCTCCCGGCACGTGATTTTTGGATCTCTACCATGCATGTGTGGGAGCAGGGGACATGCGGGAGATGCATGCACATGTGTGGAGGTGGGGGGGTCGCATGCGCATGCGAGGGGCAGGGGGGAGAGCAGGTTTGTTGCACCCCCCCAGCCCATTTTTGGTTCCAGGAGGCTTCAGGAAAGCCTGCTGGGCCCAAAATGGGGCATGGGGTGTGTGTGTCATGCATGCATGCATGGAGGGGTGCACAGGGGGTACATACACATTGCATCGTGGCTATGTGCACACACATGCACGCACTGTTGCACGTGCATGCTTTTGGCATGTGCCGACAAAAAGGTTAGCCATCACTGGACTAGAAGATGAACTACTGGAGAGAGCCAATGGACGGTTCCACCACAAAACCGCGATGCCCTTATCCGCGCCGACATAAGTGCGGAGGCAAATCCGTGGCGTCCGAAGCGCTAAGAAAAAAACGACCCTACCGCCGCGACAACAGCGCGGTGACAGAATGGCGTTCTACATGCTTCGTTCTTTGCCTCCAAAGGTAGCCCTCCTCCTCCAGCTGACAGCGGCAGCGGGCATGGGGCAAAGCGGGCTGCCCAGCAGCAGCAGCCCACGGGAAGGGTCCAGCTCAGCCGCGGGGGGCAGCAGGAAGCAGAGGAGGACGCGGCAGTGGCAGCGGCAGAGGCTCTCCCGGGCCGGCGAAGCGGGCTTGCCTGGCGGAGGCGGCCGCCCATCCAAGGAGATGTTGTTGAGGAAGAAGAGGGTGGCCTGCCTCTGCCGGGCAAGCCCGCTTCGCCGGTCCCGGGAGAGCCTCAGCCGCCGCTGCTGCTGCGTCCTCCTCCGCCGCCAGCGTCGGCGGCCCTGCTCGGGCCCCCCGCGGGCTTCCTGCTGCCCCCCGTGGCTGTGCTGGACCCTTCCCGCAGGCTGCTGCTGCTGGGCAGCCCGCTTTGCCCCGTGCCCACTGCCGCTGTCAGCTGGAGGAGGAGGGCTACCTTTGGAGGCAAAGAACGCCCTTCTGTTGCCGTGCTGTTGTCCCCGCGGTGATGACGCGCGGTGATGATGTCGCGACTTTAGCGACACGATTTAATCTCCGCTATTTTGCATAGCGCGGTTTTGTCGTGCCACGCAATGGGACTACTGGAACTAAAATATTAATTATGCCTCTTTAAGAATTCATGGTGGACTAAACAAATGTTGTTCCCAATTTGGGACTGAACCGGTTGCTGAGGCCGATGAAGGACAAAAACATGAGGTGCAGCTTTTGTTTTCTTTTATTGGAGTGCTCCAAGAAAAGGGGTTCTGGCCAAAATGCCAAGAGCCCAGAACAAAGGATTAAGAAAGCTTTATAAATTTTCACTAAAGCAGAAGGCGAAACAAGGCAGAATAATGAGAAATATCATTTAATAAACATTTTAGTAATGATCTCATGATTTGTTCTATTGGCCTGTAGTCATCCCTATTCCCAAACCTTGGCTAATGAATGCTCAAGGTGTTATCCAATATACATTCTATTTACTCCAGGCCATTTCTGTTCCTAACCTTTAACTAAGCTATGCAGGATGTCTAACGCTTTGTTACTGTTATCAGTCCTCAAACCACCTACAATTGCTACAAGTGTTACACTGCATATTCTCTATGAATAAGCATTCTTTGTTCTTGCCAGACAGACTCCACGAATACCGGCTTCCAGGTCTCCTTTCAAGTGTATGCCATAACCTTGCTTTGTCCTAGCAGCCAGTCCATCACAAACTGCTCCTTTATTATTTTCACACTTCTTAATATTTAATCATTTGCTGTATTTACCTTTAGCAGTTTTTTAAACACTTTTAGAAAATACTAAACATGTGGAAAGCAAAGAAGGGGTCCTTTATTGCTAATCCTTTTGAGAGAAGGTGATTATCATTGGAGGGGGGGGAGTGGTTTTGTGGTTTTGTTTTTCCCCTTCTTCGCAAGATCTCGGAAATTGATTGACATCAGCAGTCGGAAACGAAACTCGTCCTTGAAGGGAGCGAGCCCTGTTTCTCGGGAAATAGAAAGCTCTCGCTATTGTTGATTTCTTTCCGGAGTAAGTTTCGATTTCCCTTCACCGAGAAACTGAACGGGAGGAGTCAGTCCTGTGCTGCCGATCCCATAGTCTTCGCCCGAACTGCTCTGGGAAAGCATTGTCTTTCTCCGACGCTCCCAGCCCCGAGCCTGAAAGGTAAGAGCGTACAGTATGAAAGAGTTTTCAAATGGCACGATTTTTCCTAGCGTTGATAGTCTCGTTCCTGGCGGAATGTAGTTCGTTTCAGTGGAGGGAATTAAATAAGACTGTCGGAGGAGTCCTAATTAACTAGGTACTTTGGGAGCCAGGGAAGGGGGTCGGGCATAATATGCTCCGAAGTGTTTGAATGAGGAGAAAAGAAAGAGAGTCCCGAAGTTGCTGGGTTTTCCCCACTGATGAGCGCAGAGATCCTTGGAGCATCAGGAACAAGACTGAATTCCCAACTAATCACTGACTTTGCAGATTGTAGAAAGGACTGCTGTGCAAGCTACGTGTCTTGTAAAACCATGGTTTGCTCAATAAATCACAATATTTCATTTCACAGAACAAGCTAAGGTAGAACCGTAGATCAAAAGTCACAGCGATGGAGCTTACTTAGAAATAAATGTGCGAACTTTTTGGTAGTGTATAAGAGTTTCTGCTTGATCTTGAAAGCAGCAAATGGACTTTTGGAGTGGAGTTGGAGGGAAAAAATAGCAAGAAGTAAATAAAATAGAGATAGATAAATAGATGGATAGATAGATAGATAGATGATAGATAGAATTAGATAAATTAGTTATATATATATATATATATATATATATATATATATATATATATATATATATATATATAGAGAGAGAGAGAGAGAGAGAGAGAGAGAGAGAGAGAGAGAGAGAGAGAGAGAGAGAGAGAGAGAGAGAGAGAGATAGATATTAGCGATGGATGAATGATGATGTAAATAAATTAGCAAGTAGGCAGGGATTCAAGCTGTTTCAATAGATATAGATATATAGATATAGATATAGATATAATATAGATAGATAGATAGATAGATAGATAGATAGATAGATAGATAGATAGATAGATAGATAGATAGATAGATGAGAGAGAGAGAGAGAGAGAGAGATGATGTAAATAAATTAGCAGGAAGGCAGGGATTCAAGCCGTTTGAAAATAAATTATAATCTCATATAAATTGCATGTCTGAGGATGCTTGCCTGCCATTAAATTATTGCCTGCCATTTAATTGAATGTAAGAAGGGGAAGCTGTCAGTAGGACCAATGGTTTGGAGGTGCTTTTTAGCACTTCTAAAGACATTCTTCAGAGTCCTTGTGTTGTGGCTTGTAGCTGCTTAGTTCAACAAAGATGCTTTTACTGAAGAGAAGTTTTTAACAGGTTAGCACCACACCTGTTTTTTAGTTTGAGGCAATGTACTATTTATGCCACAATTATTGACAGATGTTTATTTAATGTTTTGATAATGCAATTTACTCTGCTAGCATACTTTCTAATTTATAATCAGCTGCTGATAAAAGCAGTTAAAAGTGGACATCAAAACCACAGAATTGTTAAGGATCAAGTGAGGATGTCACTGATATCATTGCCAAGCATGGCAGCATCTTTTATGAACTAACAATACTTTTATTCCAGGACATTTTTTTTGCTGCAGAGACACTGCAAAGTCTGCCATGAAGAAATCCAGAAATACTGAATATTCTCCGAATAAAAGTTTCAAAAAGGTACTGCTATGTCATATGTCCAGATTATATTTTATGTTGTCAATTAGGCATGAAAGTTGGTTGGGTGATTTTTGGGGCAGTTGCTCTCATTCAGCCCAAATTACACTTCCAAGGTTCTTGTCATGGGGGAAATTGGATATGACAGCAGTAGGTCTACATAATACTTTAATATATATACAATACAATACAATAGCAGAATTAGAAGGGACCTTGGAGGTCTTCTAGTCCAACCCCCTGACTAGGCAGGAAACCCTATATCCTTTCAGACAAATGGCTATCCAACATCTTCCAGTGTTGGGGCATTCACAACTTCTGGAGGCAAGCTGTTCCACGATTAATTGTTCTAACTGTCAGGAAATTTCTCCTCAGTTCTAAGTTGCTTCTCTCCTTGATTAGTTTCCACCCATTGCTTCTTGTTCTACCCTCAGGTGCCTTGGAGAATAGTTTGACTCCCTCTTCTTTGTGGCAGCCACTGAGATATTGGAACACTGCTATCATGGCTCCCCTAGTCCTTCTTTTCATTAAACTAGACATACATAGACATGTATATATGTATAAAATCATATTTGGAAAAAATAAACAACCCTAAAACACTAAAGACAGCAAAGCTATACCTGTATGTCAATGTTTATCAACTGGGACTGGAAACTTGGCACTAAATGGAAAATGATAGATTTATTTCCCTTGGGTGATTAAGTGAAGGGCTGTGGTTGCTAAGCAAAAAATCACATGACCATGACATGATTTTATTTATATGTTCACTATTAACTCTGCTTGTCACAAGCCAGTTGCAAAGCATACAGATGGCAATCACATGACCATGGGGTGCTGTAGTGGTTGTAAATGCCAAGTGTTCTTTTTTTGCATTGCCGTAACTTTGAACAGTTGTACCCAAGGCAGTCAGAATCCAAGGACTATCTGTACCTTTCTTCTCAGTCATCAACTTAACTTCCTAAACAGGAATCTGTACATCAACTGAATTGACAAGAGTTATTTTTATGAAGGAAAAGAAAACTAAGGTGCAATCTTGAAGGTTTTTTTAAAGTTCATTACCTCTTCTATATTAGTAATTCTTTTCACGGGAAATTCAGTTCCAGCTCATTTGGGATGAGATTTCCAAATTAAGGAAAGGTAAATTCCAAGATCAATAGAGGAGGCAACTTTGTATTTTGTTTTGTTTCCTTAGGAGGCAGAAAATAATTTGTGTAGCCACTATGAAGAGAAGGTCCGTCCCTGCATTGACCTCATTGATTCACTGAGAGCCCTTGGAGTGGAAAAGGACTTGGCGCTGCCGGCAATTGCTGTGATTGGAGATCAGAGCTCTGGAAAAAGTTCCGTGCTAGAGGCCTTGTCTGGAGTTGCCCTTCCTAGAGGCAGTGGTGAGAATTTTCCCAAAGCTTTTCTTTGAATGCAAACAGATTTTCCCAGTACTATTCTGATGTGTTGGCCTACATGTCTTATTGCTGTACCTGGGAGAATAGGGTTTATAGTTCATCTTGGGAACCACCTGCTGTAGACAGGTTTACAATTGGAATGAAGCTTTTGAGAGATGCTCAGTTAGCTTTGTGAACTTCAGGAGCCTAGAACAAATGTGAACTTCCATATTTTTCTAATCAAAACATGTACCCTATTTTTTGGTGTATAAGACACACTTCCCCCCTCCCTCAAATGTTGGTGGAAATGTCTGTGCATCTTATAGAGCAAAAGTTGCCAAAACTCTGCCCGCCCACCATCCCCCCACCCCCAGCAATTTGGCTCCTTGCAGCAAACAGCCTGGTCAGCTTCAGCACAGCCTGATTTAGCATGAACAGCTGATTAATGGTTGGATCTGCCTCCCCAAATACTGCCAATCAGTTGTTCCAGGCAGGGATCACCACCATACACTGCTGCCGCCTATCACCACCACCTATCGCCACCTCCACACACACCATTTTCAGCCTCCGTGCATCCCATTTTTGGCCTTAGTATACCCTATTTTCGGCCTCTGTGCATCCCATTTTTGGCCAACTTCAGGTGGTGGGGATAGGTGGCAGTGGCAGCACCCCTTGTCTGTAATGGGCCGAAAACGTGATGCACAGAGGCCAAAAATGGGACATGTGGAGGGAAAACAGGACGTGTGGATGCTGAAAATGAGGCATGCAGCGGCAACAATGGCAATAGGCAGTGGCAATCCCCGCAGCCTGGAACAGGTGATCGGTGGTATTCTGGGAGGCAGATCCAACTGGCAATCAGCTGTTCGTGCTAAAGCAACTGTGCTGAAGCTGACCAGGCTGTTTGCTGTTTGTTGCAAGGACGCAAATTGCTGGGAGGCAGAAGCAGATTTTTTTTCTTGTTTTCCTGCCCAAAAGCTAGGTATGTCTTATACTCCAAAAAATACAGTAAATCAGGCCATTCTCTACTTATTTTCCTTCTTATTTTCATATTAGCTTCAACTGAATCCAAATCAGTTTGTGCTAATTTTCCAAATCTCATGGCTTCTGTGTGTATTAAAAAGAACTGTAATCATATCCCAAGATAGTTACCTAGCACAAAGCCGAATGTAATTCAAAATAGATTGAAATTTTAAATTTTAAAATAAAAACTATGCAAATTAAACATGTTAAAACTATGCAAAAACAAAAACAAAAAACACCAGAAACCAAGAAATGGACAGCACAATAATTAGCTGTGATTTTTCTTTCTGCTTCTGTTCTTATGTTGTTAAATATCTGATAAAATAGATGATATCTATAAAATTAAGAAAAATATTTTAACATTGCAGGGATTGTTACCAGATGCCCCTTGGAGCTCAAGATGAAAAAAAATAATAAAAATGAAGAATGGAAGGGGAAAATGGTGTATCTAGAAACAGAGGTGGAACTGAAAGATCCATCAGAGGTGGAAGACGCAGTTAGGAGAGGTAACATTCAGTAACAATAGAAAGGGTTTTATTTTCCTTTAAACGATCAGTATATATAGAATTTTAGCTTGCAATAGCTCTGTAATTGTAGTTGTAATTGTAATTGAAGGATAGAAATACAGTGGTTTCACTTCTAAATGTATTTGTGCTTGCATTTGATATTTGATTTTAATTCCCTTGACTTTTAATCTAAATATTTAATCATGTTTACTGCTGTTAGAAATTTCAGTTTTGTTTTGTTTGTTTTTTATGTCCAGAAACATCTGTGGGTCCACATAAGCATTTTCTTTTCTTTTCAAAATTAAAGATAGGTGCCATTCAGCTTTGGTTTGAAAATGGGTTGTTTAAAAAAAAGTGCAAAGACCACTCTGGATTATAAAGTAATCTGGAAAGCTCACGGGAGTGTCAGGAAAATTTTTCAGTCTGCCCTTGAATTCTGTTGTTTTTAAAAAATATATTTTTGGCACTATTTTCTAACTAGTAGTCCCCACAGTGGCATCTCTTTTGCACCAATACCCATGTACATTTTTAGATTTTCAGAAGTTCCTACTAAATCAATCAGGTTGCCTGTGCTGCAATCATTTTTCCCTTGAAAACATTTGCTTTGAGAATGGGGTTGGGTGGCCTTAGGAAGTAACAGATTCTAGTCAATGAAATTTTTAAAATGTAAAATGAGAGATTACCAAGATTGAAATTGAGAGGATTAGAGTCAAGTTTAATCAAGCTGCCAAAAGCATGCTTAGATTGTGAGAGAGTTGTGAGAGAATATACATTTGATTAATAAATAGTTTAGATAGAATATTTTGATGTTCTATCCATTTTAGAAGATATGTTACTTTCTTTGTGTCATTCCTTTTAATTGTAGTACAATTATCCTTTGTTTTTGATTCTGCTTTTTCATTGGCCAGGTACTAATATCCTGGTTTTCAACAATAAATTAAGCTAGAGTATGTTTCAGTCTTGCTATGAATCATGATAAAATAAATGCTAGCTAGTATTGCTTTCCCAAATTGTTCTGTGTAGATAATCTCATTATAGCTATGAAAACAGAAGTAATACTGCAGATAAAGCTAGCACAGTAAGGAGGCCCCTCTACTAATATTTATAAATACTTGCACAACATTCCAGCTTGGCTTTTTAAAAATATAGTATTGCATTATCTATGTATCACATTATAAAATTTAAAAGGTTTGTGTTAGGAAATGATTTTAGCATCGTTACATTGAATACACAGAAGTACCTACAAACTTAAAACTATTATAGGAAACAAGCCTGTTAAAAATATATGCAAGTCTGTTTTCTTCATAGGTCTTTTAGAACAAATGGTGGTTTGGTAAAACTGCTCTATATAAGGAGTTTCCCATAACTGAGTCTGTTGCTTTGTTTTGCCTCATACAACATAGCCCAGAATGCAATAGCTGGCGAAGGACTGAGTATTAGCGATAAATTAATTTCCCTGGAAATTAGTTCTCCAAATGTTCCAGATCTCACCTTAATTGATCTTCCAGGAATTACAAGAGTGGCAGTAGGTAATCAACCACAAGACATTGGCAATCAGGTAAAATAAAAAAGATTTTATAGAGTGATAGGTATCTGATTATAAACTGAATTAGGGACATGAAGATATGACAGCATTGTTTACTACTAATTTCTGTTAGTGAGATGTACATGTAATTCTGCATTACTGATTGCCTCATTTAGTTACCATTTGCAGTTACGTGATCACCATTTGTGTGTTTTGCAACTGGCTTATGACAAGCATAATTAATAGAGATGCAGAAGTAAAACAATTAAGTTGTGTTCATGTGATGTTTCACTTAGTGATTGTTCAGACAGACCAAATCAGAATCAAGGTTTTTAAGTGTTTGTGATCACATGAATTTCTGTTTAATGATGGTGGTGCTTAATGACTGAGTTACCTGTCCCAGTTGTGGTCTCTAAGTGAGGACTATCTATAGAATTTATCTTTCCTTTGGTTGATCTTTATTCAATAAATGGATTCCAGAAATTATGTTAAATTCATGCTGTCTATTTAATGCATCTTGAAATGCCAGTGGAACTGAATAATATCTCCAACCTAGTAATCATGATATCCAGATAGCAATAGTAATAAGACTTATATACCACTTCATAGTACTTTTACAGCTCTCTCTAAGTGGTTTACAGAATCAACATATTGCCTCCAACAATCTGGGTCCTCATTTTACCTACCTTGGAAGGCTGAGTCAACCTTGAGCCAGTGAGATTAGAACTGCTGAACTGCAGCTAGCAGTCGACTGAAGTAGCCTGCAGTGCTGCACTCTAACCACTGCACCACCTCGGCTCTTATACACATATGGAACCCTAGTGTTCCCCTGCTTAAGCTTACTGCTCTTAATATATAAGCCTCTGGACAGAGGATTCTCAATATCTGGATAAAGTGGACAGGCACATTGTTGCTCCTTCACAGATATTGAATGCTCCACATAGAAGCAGCATCTGTGAAATATAATTTGGTGGGAGGGGGTTAAAATAAGTTGCAGATTATGTGCTATACATTACATAATACTTTCATAATACACAATAATTTTATGTATAGTTATTGTGGTGGTCTCTCATGAGGAATAAGACACTCAGGCAAGATGTCTCGGGATGAGAGCTCAGAACTGATTCTGTGACTCTCTTTTATTAGCACATTCATTAGCATACAATGTTATCACTTAGGCGGCCAGAGTTGCCTATGGCCAGTTATTTTTAGGATTCATTCATCCTGTTTTCCACATTCCCATGCACTTTCATTGTTTCGTGTACACTATGGCACATCCTGTGGGAGCATTTTTCTGTCATTCCCACAAGTTATGGAAGCCTTAATAGAATAAATTATTTCTTCTTTCCAGCTTCATTGAAAATCCTCTACCTTTGCCTGACATAAAATGCAATTTAATTACAGATCCTGAAATTAATTCAAAGTTATATTACCAAACAAGAAACCATAAATTTGGTTGTGGTTCCAAGTAATGTTGATATCGCTACTACAGAGGCATTGAAAATGGCTCAAACAGTAGATCCCGAAGGACAGAGAACACTTGGTAAGTTAATGAGATTAAAAAAATATTTTTTCTACTCATGAAATACAGTAGGATGCTATTGTAAAAGATTTTTTTAAATTGGAAATGTAAGTTGTTTCGTTTTTACTTTCTTAAAAGTAAATACCATCAATATGCGGATGATACCCAGCTGTATCTGTCCACCCCATGCCAACTCAATGAAGCGGTGGATGTGATGAACCAGGGACTTGAAGCTGTTAGGGACTGGATGAGGGCTAACAAACTTGTACTCAACCCGGATAACACCGAGTGGCTGTTGTGTTTCCCTCCCGCCAATTTGGCAAATATTCCATCTCTCAGGCTGGGGGGGTCAAACATTATACCCCTCAGACAGGGTTCGCAACTTGGGAGTCCTCCTGGACCCACAGCTGACTTTCGAAAACCATTTGTCAGCTGTGACCAGGGGGGCATTTGCCCAGGTTCGCCTGGTGCACCAGTTGCGCCCCTACCTGAACCGGGAGGCTCTCACAACAGTCACTCGGGCCCTTGTGACCTCTAGGCTGGAGTACTGCAATGTGCTCTACATGGGGCTACCCTTGAGGAGTATTCGGTGACTTCAGCTAGTTCAGAATGCAGCCGCGTGAGCAATCGTGGGTGCACCGCGTTTCACCCACGTAACACCTATCCTCCGTGAGCTGCGCTGGCTACCTGTCGATCTCCGGATACGCTTCAAGGTGCTACTTGCCACCTATAAAGCCCTTCATGGTAGTGGATCTGGGTACTTGAGAGACTGCCTACTGCCGATCACCTCCATACGACCCATTAGATCTCATTGTTTAGGCCTCCTCCGATTTCCATCTGCTGGCCAATGCCGACTGGCCACCACGCGGAGGAGAGCCTTCTCAGTGGTAGCCCCGACCCAATGGAATGATCTCCCCGTGGAGCTTCGTACCCTCACCACCCTCCAGTCCTTCCGCACAGCCCTTAGAATCTGGCTATCCCGTCAGGCCTGGGGCTAAAGATTGTTACCCGCCCGAATGGTATGAATGTTGCGTTTTTAATCATGTACTGTCTTATATGTAAAAGTCTGTCCCTCCTTCCCTTTTGATTGTGAGCCGCCCTGAGTCCCCCCAGGGAAAAGGGCGGCATATAAATAAACAATCTATCTAATCTATCTATTTATTGAAAGTCTGGTTTTACTAACTTTCTGGTTAACGATGCAGTTGTTAAGAATGAAATATTGGTAGCTACATGTCTCTTCATTTCAACTTGTCATTAGAGTAAAGGGGTGACATGTTGATTACATGGGTTAGTCGGAGAAAGGAACTTCTACAATTCCACTGAAGTTTGTGAGAGTCTGGAAACTTTTCAAGGATGTCTTAACAGAAGAAGGCAAATGGTTCCCATTATAACGAGAACTTGTTTACATGGTCTATGTGGAAGCATGGGGATTGGGATGGGAATTCATTGTTTAATACTGTGAACTGGTGCCTGAGAATTTCAGAGTTAGTTTTACTTTGCCATTATCATGCAATGTATTCAATAAACAATAAGCTTTTCAGAAATGACATAATCCCAGACTTTTGTTGGGGATACTCAAGCTGCATGTTGACAGCTATATATTTCATATATGCTCATATAGATTATCCTGAAATTACACCCATTTGTTTAGTGAATGCTTGAAGTTCATTTTTCTTTATCTATTTAAAACATTTACATAGCTGCCTCCTTATAACCAGCAAACCTCCCAGCAAAAGGTTAAAAGAGCATAAAAGCATATTAAAATGATAAAAACCAACAACAACAAATAACAAAAACATGGGGCTAGGTCAAACCTGATGTGCAGTCACCTCATCTTATCCCAGCACTTAGGGCAGGGGTGTCAAACTCATATTTCATTGAGAGCTCTGCCAGCGAAAATGGGCTGTTTCCAGGGTGGCCCTGTGGGTCAGATCTAAGCACCCCAGGGGCTGGATCCAGCTCCCGGGCCTTGAGTTTGACACCCTGACCTAGGGGAAAAGCTAGGGCTTCAGAGGTTTACCAAAAGCTAGGAAGATAGAGGTCTGCCGAACTTACAGGAGGCAGAATGTTCCACAGGGCTGGGGCTTAGGCACCCTTCTGAGGTCCCACAAGATGGCAATATTTATGGGAAGGGACTAGGAGCGTGCCTACCCTATTTGTTCAGGTAGAACAGGTAGGTATCATTAGGGAAAGCTGGCCCTGCAGATAACCTGGCCCTGTGCCATACAGGGTGCTAAAGGTAATGACCAGCGCTTTGAATTGCATTTAGAAAGAAAATGGAAATCAAAGTAGCCCACAGAACAAAGGTGTTATGTGAGCAAACCTAGCCTCTCCCTCCCCCCCCAATTACTGTCTGTTGCTACAAGGGTATCTATTTTCTGAGTAGTACAAGAAGCTATGACATCATTGAAAAGAATGACTTATGACCAGTTCTCATATTTACAACCATTTCAGGGTCCACGTAGTCATGTGCTCAAAATTCAAACCCTTGTCAATTGGCATCTATTTACCACAGTTGCAGTGTCTTGGGGTCATATGATCAGTATTTGCAACCATCCCAGCCAGCTTCCAACATGCAAAGTCAAGGGGGAAAACCAGATTCACTTAATAAACATTGTAAAAAAAAGTGCTTAACATTATTAAAAAGTATCAAATATTTGGGAATTTATTTTTTTAAAAAAATAATGAATTATTCAAAATTTACTTTTTGAGTTGGAAAAGGAAAACAGCAAATATTACTAGAGGGAAAAAACTACTGTAGTGCTTAAAAGTTTGTGAACCCTTTTTAATTTTCAATATTTCTGCATACAGGTAGTCTTTGACTTATGGTCATTTAATGACCATTCAGAGTAACAGTGGCCTTGGAAACGGTGCTTTACAGCTGGTAAAGCTACTTGAAAGCCGACTTCTTCAATGCCAGCAGTGAGGAAAGGATTAATAGCTACTTGGTGGTGTGCGTGTTAAAGCAATAGCAGTTAGACTTATATACTGCTTCATAGGGCTTTCAGCCCTCTCTAAGCGGTTTACAGAGAGTCAGCACATTGCCCCCAACAATCTGGGTCCTCATTTTACCCACCTCGGAAGGATGGAAGGCTGAGTCAACCCTGAGCGGGTGAGATTTGAACTGCTGAACTGCTGATCTAGCAGTAGCCTGCAGTGCTGCATTTAACCACTGCGCCACCTTGGCTCTTGGAGTGTTTTGGGACACTCATTTTTTCAGACTGAATGTAGTTCAGGAATGAAGCAGCCTTCATTAGATTAAGCCCCTGCCTTTCTCAAGTAATCGGGCATGTCTCACCTTTCCATCAATTATTTCATAGGTATTCTAACCAAGCCTGATTTGATTGACGAAGGAACTGAGAATGAGACCGTTGATGTTGTCCGGAATCAAAGAGTGCCTCTGAAAAAGGGATACATGATTGTTAAATGTCGTGGGCAGAGCGACCTCACTAATAAACTGAGCTTGGAGGATGCAATCAAGAAAGAGAGAGAATTTTTTGAAGAGCACAAGTTTTTCAGGTAGGATTTAGAAAATAATTCCTGAACATGGTTTAGCAAAATGTGCTCCTTTATACACCATAGTTTGTGTGTGTCTCTATGAATATGCCTGTATGCAACCTAAAGTCTGGTGAAATTTTATGCGTGAACTGGGCAGAGATATTTTTCTCTCATGAGCTTTAGCATTTTTAATTAGTGACGGATGCTTACTCCCCACTTTGCTTCAAATTACCATCAAATTATTTGACCTCATAACTTACTTATAGAGCATATAATCCAAGTCCATCTGAAAGACTTTGAGGAACACTGAGATGATACAAATGATAACTTCAATATTATTGAGTAACTCTTGAATTTTATTCACTCTGATCTCCCTCAGTCTTCTTTTGGAAGAAGGCAAAGCTACAATCCCATTTCTGGCAGAAAAACTTACACATGAGCTCACTGAGCACATTCAGGTAAGGAACTCTCAATTCATTTCAGGTTGAATAAGAAAGATATCCCTGTGTTACATGTGCAATTTCATACCATGACTATGATTGTGCTGCATAGAGATGCATGCATCAGAATCCCAATTAGCTCTCTCTGTAGAAAGGATGAAGGTTTTGGTGGGCAAATTTGCATCCTACTCAAGCTGCATTCTTAAGTCAATACATAATGGCTATATATGCATGCATATTTCTGTCCCTAGGCATCTGATTCATACTGTAAGAGGGATTCCTAGGACCGTGTGTGTCTGTGTATGTGTAAATATTGTTATATCACTTGGCAGCTGCTAAAATTGGTAGCTTTCTACTGCAAAAAGTGGGATGGTTCTGTCAATCCACAGTACATTTAAAGTTTCTAAACTTGCATAGGATTACAATTTTACACCTTTCCTTTAGTTAATTTTGTTGTTATTGCAGAGATCACTGCCAACTTTAGAAGGTCAAATAGAAACCAGCCTCCAGAAAATGCATCAAAAACTTCAGAAGTATGGTGACGGTGTTCCTGAATCCTTGGAGGACAAGAAATATTTTTTTGTGGAAGTAAGGTTAATTATAGATTTAAAAAATAAAGGCAGATTTGAGTTTCTATCTGATCATAAAGCAAATTGTGTCCTTGTTAATTAGTCAGTATTGTTGCTAGGCATCTTCTGTTGTGTTAGATGTATAAAATGGCCAAATTACACAACTATCATCAGGAGCTTGTCACTGAGGTTTTTCAATCAGCTGATGAGTTTTGTGACAGGGAAATGGTTTATTATTTATCTTTGCTAATTAATAAAGAGAGCTGAAGATTTAGAGATGACTTGATAGAAATTGTGGCATAGTGAAATGAAGAAGCATTGATGAGTTATTAATGAAGCCACTTTTGGACTTTTTTGCGAGAAAAATGTAATTTTGATTTTGGGATTTAATGATTAGAATTATATGAGTAATATACATAATGTAGATATTGTTAGTTTGGGTATATGAGTTGAGTATGTTTTTTATCTACTGTATATCTATACGAAAAAAGTTAGAAGCTATTTTATCATTTTTTTCTTTTTTCAGTTTGTTTTTGCTTGCTACCTGATTCTTTTTTCTACTTTTATCTGCTTGTTTCCTTTTATTCATGTTTTTGAAACTTAATAAAATTATAAATACAAAATATAGTGTTAGAAATGCTAACCAGCCACTTACCCAGGGGTGAAATGCTACTAGTTCAGACTCTGGTTCACCCGAACTGGTATTTAAAAAATGCTACCATTCGGACAAACCGGTATTTCCACGATCAGCTGTGATGCACAATTTATATTAGCTAGAATCATTAGATTTCCTGCTTTCTAGCTAGTCTAAATCATAGAGCACAGCAGATTCCCCTGCCTCCTTTTCTACTTACCTTTGCAGACTCAGAAGGTTTTCAAAATGTTCCTCTTTTAGCGCTGCACGGGTGCACCTCAGGCACACATGAGCACAAAACATGCATGAATGCCAGTGGTGGGTTGCATGCAGCATGCCCTGGTACGGGCGTACTAGTGCCTGCTGGGAGCACCACGTACCATTCCGGTACGGTGCCCCAGAGGGCACACCCGCCCGCCCGCTCTCCTTACCGGTATTTGAGCTGATCAGGGCTTCCACGCATGGTGCATACAGCGCCTGTGCAATGCTCCACCAAACAGCTGGAGCATCGCAGAGGCATCGTGGGCAGTAAGTACGCAGTTGCATGCTGTGCATGTGTGTGCACATGTTCCGCACGTTCATGCGGTGGACGGTTGCAACAGGATCTGGAACCCACCACTGATGCACGTGTCCTCACTGAACCAGTAGCAGACTTCAGAGGATTTAACTGCTGCACTTACCTGCTTGCCAGCCTTATAGCAAAGCATCTGTTCAGTTCAGTTTCAGTTTATTAAATTTCTATGCCGCACTTTTCCCCGGAAGGGGACTCAGGGTGGCTCACATCCCAAACCGGGGAGGGGGATACAGACAAAAGATTTAAAAAACAACAACATAACAATATATAATTTAAAACTCACAACAGTCATACCATTCGAGATGGGGGCAACGGCTCTTTAGCCCCAGGCCTGTCGGAACAACCAGGTTTTAAGGGCTTTGCGGAAGGCCTGGAGGGTGGTGAGGGTTCGAATCTCCACGGGGAGTTCGTTCCAGAGGGTCGGAGCAGCCACAGAAAAGGCTCTCCTCCGGGTAGTCGCCAGTTGACACTGGCCGGCAGATGGGATTCGGAGGAGGCATAATCTGTGGGATCTGATCGGTCTAGTGGAGGTAATTGGCAGCAGGCGGTCTCTCAAGTACCCAGGTCCAATACCATGAAGGGCTTTATAAGTAACGACTAGCGCCTTGAAGCGTATCTGGAGACCAATAGGCAGCCAGTGCAGCTCGCGGAGGATAGGTGTTACGTGGGTAAACCGAGGTACACTCACGATCGCTCGCGCGGCTGCATTCTGGACAAGCTGAAGTCTCCAAATACTCTTCAAGGGCTGCCCCATGTAGAGCACGTTGCAGTAGTCCAGTCTAGAGGTCACAAGGGCATGAGTGACTAGTGAGGGCCTCCTGGTTCAGGTAGGGATGCAACTGGTGCACCAGGCGAACCTGGGCAAATGCCCCCCTGGTCACAGCCGACAAGTGGTGTTCAAGAGTCAGCTGTGGGTCCAGGAGGACTCCCAAGTTGCGAACCCTGTCTGAGGGGCATACTGTTTGACCCCCCAGCCTGAGAGATCGAACACTTGGCCAATTAGTAGGAGGGAAACGCACCAGCCACTCGGTCTTATCTGGATTGAGTACAAGCTTGTTAAGCCCCATCCAGTCCCTAACAGCCTCGAGGCACTGGCACATCACGTCAACCGCTTCATTGAGTTGGCACAGGGCGGACAGATACAGCTGCGTATCGTCCGCATACTGATGATATTTTATCCCGTGCCGTCGAATGATCTCACCCAGCGGCTTCATGTAGATATTAAACAGGAGGGGTGACAGGACCGAACCCTGTGGCACCCCATAATTCAGGGGCCTAGGGGTCGATCTCTGCCCTCCGACTAACACCGACTGCGACCTGTCCGAGAGGTAAGAGGAGAACCACCGTAAGACAGTGCCTCCCACTCCCACCTCCCGCAGTCGTCGCAGAACGATACCATGGTCGATGGTATCGAAGGCCGCTGAGAGGTCAAGGAGCACTAGGACGGAGGCATGACCTCCATCCCTGGCTCTCCAGAGATCATCGATTAATGCGACCAAAGCGGTTTCCGTGCTGTAGCCAGGCCTAAATCCCGACTGGAAGGGATCTAGATAATCGGTTTCCTCCAAGGACCGCCGGAGTTGAAAGGCTACCACTTTCTCAACAACCTTCCCCACAAAGGGGAGGTTGGAGACTGGACGATAGTTGTTTAGGACGGCTGGATCCAAAGATGGCTTCTTCAGAAGGGGTCTCACCACCGCCGCCTTTAAAGCGGGGGGGAAGAACCCCTCCCGAAGGGAGGCGGTAACAACCGCCTGGATCCAGCCCCGTGTCACCTCCCTGCTGTTCTCAACCAGCCAGGAGGGGCACGGGTCCAGTACACATGTGGAGGCACTTACAGCTCCCATGGCCTTGTCCACGTCCTCAGGGGTAACAGCTTGAAAATCAATCCAGTGATGTCCTTCCAGATTCTCCCCTGGTGCCTCGGCTGGTTCTGCGCAATTGGAGTCCAGGTCCATCTGAAGCTGAGCTACTTTATCCGCGAGAAATTGGACGTAATCCTCAGCTCTGCCCTGCAAAGGATCGCCCGTATCCCTCCTATTTAGGAGGGAACGGGTTATCCTAAACAGGGCGGCTGGGCGTGACTCAGCGGAAGCAATCAGAGGGGCAATGTGTCTTTTTTTAGTCGTCCTAATTGCCCGGAGACTTCCCGACCTCTACGACGTCCCGACCTATTCTAATTCCTTCAGGCCTGATCTTTCAGAACTTTATACCCAGTTTTTTATATTTAAGGAAATTGCATGGAGAGTAACTATCCTTCTGGAGCACTTAGTTTGTATTACCATTTTAGCTGGTAATTTTATTTTTACAATTATGTTTTTTGCATTTTTTCCAGAAAATCAAGGCTTTTAATGAAGATCTTGTTAAAATTTTACATGGAGAAGAGGATGGAAACTATTCAAAAAAAAGAACAATTACACATATTCGAAAGGCATTTAATGAATGGCAGGTTACAATTAATGATCACACTAAAGGTAAACTCAATTTTGTTATGTGCTTTTCTCTTAGTGGATCCTTAGTTTTAACGTGAGTAGAAGCTTGAATTTTGGATATGCTTTTATTGCTACACATTCAGGTAGGCTTGTTAGTATGAGAGGTTCTATATATATTTTTTGTGTAAGTTTTATTGAACATCTGTAAGAAAGAAGATTAAAAACTAATACAAAGTAATATAAAGTAGGAAAAAAATCTAAGAGCTAAAAGTGCTAGAAAGAGGGGTAGGAAAAAAAGGTACAAAGAAGTAGCTGTCAATCTTCTTTACAACAGTTGCTAAGTACAATAATAAATTTACTATGTAATTACAATCTAACTTTCTTCTTTTTGAAATATATCCTTTAATCATTAAAATTATAAATCATAACTTGATTTTTTTCTGTTTTATGCAAAAAAGCCATAAGGGATTTCCAGTCAGCAATAAACATAGATATTTTTTCTCTGATCAGTCAATTTAGCCATCTCAGCAAGGCATATATTTTCCTATTGTTCAATCTGTATATGGGTAATCCTCAATTTACAACCACAATTGAGCCCAAACCTTCTGTTGTTAAGTGAGATATTTGTTAACTGAGTTTTGCCCCATTTTACGACCTTTACATTTGTTAAGTGAATCACTGCAGTTGTTAAATTCGTAACATGATTGTTAACTGAATCTGGATTCCCTATTAACTTTGTTTGTCAAAAGGTTGCAAAAGGTGATTACATACCTTGGGACATAGGTATGACGTGCGTGGATTGCGAACCGGTAGTGAAAAAGGCAGCAACCCGCCCCTGACCCCAATTGAAAGTACAAGTCACTTATGGAGCCTATATGATGCAACTGTGTAAAATTAGAGAGTTTAGAATTACTTTGCTTGTTTTGTGAGATAAACTATGAGAAGGAACATTAGGATACAGTCTTTTCTTGGGGCTATCTGAAGTCTGTGGAAGGTTTTGGTCCACAGACTTACCTAATTCCTTCGCTGCTGAAGTTCCATAAAGCAATAGAAATACTTCTTTTTCATTGGTATTTGATAATCGGAGATGGGGAAGTTGCTGTGGGACATACGTTGATTTTTATACATTGAATTGTTCGGGTTGAATTTGTGGGATGTTGAGTATTACCGTATATACTCGAGTATAGGCCGACCCGAATATAAGCCGAGGCACCTAATTTTACCACAAAAAACTGGAAAAGTTATTGACTCGAGTATAAGCCTAGGGTGGGAAATGCAGCAGCTACCGGTAAATTTCAAAAATAAAAATAGATACCAATAATGTTTTTGAATATTTATTTCAAAGAAAAACAGTAAACTAGCGGTGTATTCAATGAAATACTTCACTCACCTCATGATGCTGATGTCCCGCTGTGATGATGATGTCCCGTGCAGCCGCGGGAGCGATGTCCCGCCTCCTATGACACACGGCACAGTGATTCCTATCATTGGATCACTGTACCAGAGGAGGTGGGACATCGCTATGTGGCTGCTTGCCATAACAAGGAGGAGGTGGGACATCGTTGCAGAGCGGCAGGAAGGGGAATCGTAAGACAGCCCTGCATTACATTAGAACGTGAG
This sequence comes from Thamnophis sirtalis, assembly GCF_051295495.1. Classification (NCBI taxonomy): domain Eukaryota; kingdom Metazoa; phylum Chordata; class Lepidosauria; order Squamata; family Natricidae; genus Thamnophis; species Thamnophis sirtalis. The sequence goes on from NW_028261388.1 coordinate 54,282,627, forward strand.
GAGGGGGGATGGTGCGCTGCGCGGCAAACTGACACAGAGGGAGGGGAAACTCACAGGGGCACTGGGCCATTCACAAGTGTCACCCAGCGGCATGGCCCCGCCCCTTTTTCTCCTCCATTTCAGGCAAATTTTTCACTGACTCGAGTATAAGCCGAGGCGGCTTTTTTCAGCCCAAAAAGTGGGCTGAAAAACTAGGCTTATACTCGAGTATATACAGTATTTCAATATGATGTTTTACACTAACATTTTAGATTTTAGAATTTTCATGTGAGTGATACAGATGTTTGTAAAATAAAGTAAAAAACTATTTTGCAGTAAATCATACAGGAATTGGGAATTTTGAGTATATATCCCGTGGCAGAGAACTTCCAGGGTTTGTCAATTTCAAAACTTTTGAGAACTCTATAAGATGGCAAATCAAACAACTAGAAGATCCAGCAATTGTAGTGTTGAAAGAAGTTGCAGGTAAGTTCTAACTCTCATATTCTCATTTGCATGAAGTACTTTTGTGAATGACTCTTTAAGAATATTTTGTCCAGTAGTTGCAGTTTTTGGTGTGCACTGTTTAATACACAAAATAGTTTAAATAAGCCCTACTGAATATGGTGATGCAAAATCTAGTGGCTTTGGGCGGGGGGGATTAGGACTGTGAGGCAGAACCTGGGGTATCTCAGTGAATGGTGAGAGGTCTTGGGAGGCCAGAAGCAGGTGTGCTTGTGCATGTACTATGGTCTTCCCCATCCCTCAGATGCCCCATATTCCAGTTAAGAACCTGTACATTCATTTAACAAACACATTGGGCGGGGGAGCAGGGATGGGGACTCGTTAAGTGTCTCCATCTTGAATTCCTACTGTAATGGGAAGGCTCCATTAAGGTCGTAACTGAAGAATTACCTATAGTTAAGAACAGTCATCTGAAGTGAACAGGTGGTTCCACAAAAATACTCCCTTTCTAACAACCGTCTCAGTCAGGCGGAAAGCCAGTAACCTATATAATAATTGCACCTGAAAAGGAAAGGAAAAACATGAAAATTCCCTAAAGATTTAGGGGCTATCAAGTCTCTACGATTTAGAGTCGGTGTTAAATTGAATGTGTTAGAACATTTTTGAATATTGTATTTTATGATTTTGTACAGAAGCATAACTCTTTATTCAGCATAGTTTATAACTATACCTATCCTATAACTATGTTGAATACTGTCCTGTGATAGATAGGTAGGTAGGTAGACAGACAGACAGACAGACAGACAGACAGACAGACAGACAGACTTAAATCCTGGGCAGTCACTTATTCAGCACTGGGGTTGAGATGGGATGGACAATAATTAAAACTGTCAACTCACGGGAAAATGAAAATAATCAATATAGCCTAGTTTATTATTGTTCTTGTTGAGGTTGTTGTTACTGTTGTTATTGTTGTTATTATTTCTTACACACTGTAAGGAGAAAACAGGATTGCTCTATATAAAACAAGAGACTGCATTGACTTCCTTATATGTATATGTTTCTTCTTTCTAAGTGAAATTGGGATGGCTTGCTCTTCAGGCTTCCCGAAATAAAGAAAGAAGAACAAGCCATCCCATCTTTCTTTATTTTGGGAAGCCTGAAGAGCAGTTGATTTTGAAATCAACAATATGGAAAAGGGAAGAAATAGAGAAACAAAGCACTTAATGGAGAGGGCAAATGTTGAAACAGAAAAAGCTATGATGAAAGGTGGCAAGTGACCAGAGGCAAGGCTGTTGTTCCTGTACCTGCTAGCATGTCCAAAATGCATCTCTGATAATATAACAAGCCATATGACTTCTGCTCCAAAATAGCTAATAGCAAATTATTATTGATTTTGCATGCCTTGAAATTGGGTTGGTTTAAGATTAAGCCAATGTCAGGTAACCAGTCAGGAAGATTGAGACAGGCTTGACAGGGCATTATAAGGCTGCTTTTAGTTATGATTGGACCTAGGATTGAGAAGACACAGGTCTCTCAATAGCTTAATATGGACAGTTCTTGGTTTTGACATAGGAACACTGGCGTGTCTTTAACTTAAAATGTAAGATGTATAGTTAGTAAATCACTTTTACATTAAAACTATATTGTACAAAATTGTTCAGATTTTTCCATGGTCCCTCTCTGAAACATGTTTTATATAATATAGTGGATTTAAATAGAAATCTGCAGGAAAAAAAACTTTGTTTCATGCCTAATATCACATACTTCTCCTGATTTTAATATTTATTTATTATGATTAAAGGTGGTGTAAAGACTTTAATCCCAATATCCAAGTGTTGAATATCCAGTTATTATATGGTGTATGATTGGGATCTGCCTATATTTTTAGTTGACCCTGTCATTAAATTGTTCCCTCTTTTTTTTCCAGAACTTGTGCGGAAGGCATTTATTGGACTTGCTATCCAACACTTCAGTAGTTTCTGTGCTCTCTGCAAAGTTACTCAGGTAATTATTAGCCATAGTTGCAATGAATTTCACAAATTATAGCCATATAGTTTAAAGTGAAAATAATAAAGCACTATAATAAACAAATTCATTATTTTGGATCACTGTCCACTTCAGATATAGTTGTGTATAATGAGAATAATTCTCTATTTATGTCCTAACATAAACCCTATAATAAATTCTCTGTAGATCTAGCAAAAAAAAAGAAGAAAAACCATAATAGAATACCTAAGGAACCATATAATTGTTGTAATCCCACAAATGTGTCAAACTGTGCTTTTTTTTGTTATGCAGAACAATATTGAAGATTTAAAGCTCACACAAGAAGAGAAAGCAAAAAATACGATATACACTCAGTTTAAACTTGAAAATGTGGTATACTGCCAGGACTCTGTTTATAGTGAAGATTTGAGAACAGTAAGAGAGACAAAAATCACACCAGTTCCTTATTTAGCTGATTTTACAGAAAAGTGCTCAATAGAGGAAATGCTTTACCACATGACTGCCTACTATAAAGTAAGTTCAATATTTTGTGAGTGATTTCTCTCTATTTTTAAATCCCCTTTGTGTGTTTCATTTACTTAGCCATTAATAGTATAATTTAGTAATTTTTAAAATGTATCACCTTCCCTGAGGATATATCTATGGGTCTCAAAATTCAATACTTATTATTAAATATTTCACTGAAATAAAATCTATATTTTTACTTTTATTAAGATATCCTTCCTTTACAGGTTTAAGTGAGCAAAAATACAAAGGTTTCATAAAAGTAGTTAGGGTGCAGTATTTGCACGATCAAATCATTAGCACAGGTCTAAGCAGGGCTAGTAAATGTCAGTCTAACACGTCCATATGTATCATATGACAACCTGTGGACATAGAAATATGTTGATTTATGCACAGAAACATATACCATATTTTTCAGAGTATAAGACGCACCAAGATTTTGAAGTGGCAAGTTACAATTTTTACACTCTGCAAAACTCCTCAAAATGGCCTGTTTTTCATGAAAATGGGCCCATTTGTGTCAAAAAGGGGCATGCATAACCTTTAGGAGCCTTGTAGAGTACTCCTGGCGGCTGCACCCCCCCCCAAAATTGAGCAAAAAAATGGGTCGTTTTTTGCAAAAAGGGCCCATTTTTTGTCAATCCCACTACTGTACCACATGCACACATACATACTAATATAGTGTAGCAATAACCAAGAACTGCTTTACTTGGAGCTCCTGATATGGGTGGAATGCTGCAAAGACACAGGATTTCAGCTTTTGAGGTTCTCTTCAGGTTAAATTACATTTTTATACCACAATTTTTCCAGACACTAAAATACAGAGTGTGATGAGGAGAAGTATTTGAGCTATGGGAAATAATTCTTCCCCTCTGTTGAGACTCTATTTGGAATGCTGTTGGAGCTGGGTACCAGAGTTCAAAACAAACCATGGTGAATTAGAGCAAGGTCAGAGGGGGCTACCAATACAGGAGTGTGTCTGAAACTAGAGCTCTACGAGGAACATCAAATGATATTTGGGTATGTTTAAGGTAAAAAGGTAAAGGTTCCCTCACACATATGTGCTAGTTGTTCCTGACTCTAGTGCTCATCTTTGTTTCAAAGCTGCAGAGCCAGTGTTGTCCAAAGACGTCTCCATGGTCATGTGGCCGGCATGACTAAACACCAAAGGGACATGAAATGCTGTTACCTTCCCACCAAAGATGGTCTCTATTTCTCTGTATTTTTTTTTTTTTAAATGTATATTTTATTATGTTTTCATTCTATACAATCACATATTCACTGTGCTTGATCAGGGCATATAACATTGAATAATAAACACGGCCCTCATTTATATAGAAAATGCCCTCTACAATACAAACCCAGTATACCACCTTGACCTGCCATACACCCTCTTTCAACCCCCTCCAACTTTCATTCTTCCTTCTCACACACCCCTCTACGCCTACTTCCCCTCCCCTTCTTTCTAACCCTATCACTCCCTCTCCATTCCCTCCCTCCCTTCTCCTCCTCCTCTCTCTCACCCTCTCCACCCTCCTTCTTCTTTCACTCGACTCTTTCCTTCGGTATCTATTACCTTCCAGTATATTCGGTTTGTACTATTTTCGCACTAACATTGAAAAGCCACAGTATACAAATACAATCATGGAATTTAACACATATTGTATTTCCCCCCTCCCCCCTCCCCCTAAATCCCCACCTCCCTTCCCTCCCCCCGACTTCCCAAAGACCATACGTGGTATAATTTTTGAACAATCACAGTCTAAAATATCTCTACATTGAACTCAGCTTCTTACTGTTACCCAAATTTTAAACAATTTAAGTTATTACCGATACTAAGCATAAGCTATCTGGAGTTTTTTAGTCCCATATTTACTTTTTATGTAATCAATCCACTTTTTCCAGTCTCTTTTGTATCTCTCGTTTGAATGTTCTTTGAGATATGCTGAGATTTTGGCCATTTCGGCTAAGTTCATAACTTTCAAAGTCCATTCTTGAATTGTGGGTAAATCTTTCTTCTTCCAATACTGCGCCACCAAGAGTCTTGCTGCCGTTATTAAATACAGGATCAAATTAGTCTCTGCTACTGTAAAATCAATGCATATACCCAGTAAAAACAGCTGGGGGGTAAATTTTATCCTTCTTTTAAAGATGTTTTGCAGGATCCACCATATTTTTATCCAAAATGCCTTAACATTACGACATGTCCACCATATATGAAAATATGTAGCATCACAAGAACCACATCTCCAACATTTAGGTTGAACATTTGGATACATAGAGGCAAGCTTTTTAGGATCTAGGTGCCATCTATAAAACATCTTATAAAAATTTTCTCTCAAGTTTTGTGCTTGTGTAAATTTCACATTCCTTACCCAGATTCTTTCCCATGTTTCAAGCATTATTGGTTCCTCGACATTCTGAGCCCATTTTATCATACAATCCTTAATCAGTTCCGTTTCAGAATCCATCTGTACTAATACATTATATATCCTCTTTATATGCATTGAGCTTTGATCTTTTATTTGTTTAAACAAATTATCCTCAACTTTTACAAAGCCAGTTTTTTGATCTGTTTTCCACCTAGCTTGTAGTTGACCATACTGAAACCACGTTTGAACTACCTTCTCTTCTTTAAGTACCTCTAAAGATTTTAGTTCCATCACCCCTCTTTCTGAGATAAGAAGTTGTCTATAGGTGGTTCTATCGTGTTTTTGTTCTACATTCATATTTTCAATTGCATGTCTAGGAATTGCCCACATGGGCACTTTATCATTTAGTTTATGTTGATATTTTTTCCAAACCCGCAATAAAGCATTTCTTAAGATGTGATTTTTAAATTTCTTATCCGTTTTTTTGTTAAATAACAGGTAAGCATGCCAACCATATAACAAATCATATCCCTCGATATTCAAAATTCTGTCATTAGTTAGATGAATCCAATCACTAATTGCAGATAATGCCACTGTTTAAGGTAAAAAGGTAAAGGTTCCCTCACACATATGTGCTAGTTGTTCCTGACTCTAGTGCTCATCTTTGTTTCAAAGCTGCAGAGCCAGTGTTGTCCAAAGACGTCTCCATGGTCATGTGGCCAGCATGACTAAACACCAAAGGCACATGAAATGCTGTTACCTTCCCACCAAAGATGGTCTCTATTTCTCTGTATTTTTACAAGCTTTCAAACTGGTAGGTTTGCAGAAGCTGGGACAAGTAATGGGAGCTCATTCCGTTATGCAGTGCTAGGGATTCGAACCACCGAACTGCCAACCTTTCTGATCGACAAGCCTCTTGGGCATGTTTACCCAACAACAACAAAATATGTTTACCCAGAGGGACATGCTGGCTCAGTGTCTAAGATGCTGAGCTTGTCAATCAGAAAGGTCAACAATTCGGCGGTTCAAATCCCTAGCACCGCGTAATGGAGTGAGCTCCTGTTACTTGTCCCAGCTTCTGCCAACCTAGCAGTTTGAAAGCATGTAAAAATGCAAGTAGAAAAATAGGAACCATCTTTGGTGGGAAGGTAACAGCATTCCATGCTCCTTCGGCATTTAGTCATGCTGGCCACATGACCACGGAGATGTCTTTGGACAGTGCTGCCTCTTCAGCTTTGAAACAGAGATGAGCACTGCCCCCTAGAGTCAGGAACAACTAGCACATATGTGTGAGGGGAACCTTTACCTATGTTTACCCCTAAACAACAAAAAACAATTGAAGAAAAATGTAATAATCTTTAACTGTCTGTAGAGAACATTTAAAGACAAAAGGAGCTCTACAATCTTTATATCTGCTGACAAAAACTTGCTGTGATCCATCCACTTCAGGAAAGTCCATGTAAACAAAATTGCAGCTTCTGTAAAAGTGGTACTTATAGCAATAGCACATAGACTTATATACCAAAGCTATAAAGGCTTCCTCTCTAAGTGGTTTACAGAGTCAGCCTATTGCCCCCAACAATCTGGGTCCTCATTTTACCGACCTTGGAAGGGCGGAAGGCTGAGTCAACCTTCAGCCGATGAGACCTGAACTGCCAAACTGCTGGCAGCCGGTGATCAGCAAAGCTACCTTGCAGTACTGCATTCTAACCACTGCACCACCGTGGCTCTCATTTATAAATAGGATTTTAAAACATTGGGGGGGGGGGCCTTTCTCTACCCCTCAGTATAGAAATATTGTTAAATACATTCCATATTTGCAATTTTGAAGCTGCAAGATTGCAGGGCATTTTAATGAGTATCTGCAAGAGCATTGCAGAAACTTGAGTATAACTTCCTGTTCTCTATTAAAGAGTTGAATATGGGAGAGTATAGGTAGTCCTTGACTTATGACCACAACTGTTTTGTTAAGTGAGGCAGTTGTTAAATGATTTATGATCATAATTTCTGTTGTTAAGTGAGGCAGTTATCAAGTGACTCACACCCAATTTTATCACTTTTGCCATGGTTGTTAAGCAAATCACTGCAGTTGTTAAGTGAATCACACAGTCATTAAGTGAATCCGGCTTCCCCTATTGACTTTGCTTGCCAAAAGCTAGCCAGGAACATCACAAATGGAACATCACCTTATATGACCCCAGGGCATTACAATTGTTGTAAGTACAAGCCGATTGCCAAATTTTGATCACATGACTGTGGGGATCCTGGGTTGGTTCTGTGAGGATTTCATCAGTGCCATTGAAACTTTGAATGGTCACTAAACAAACGGTTGTCAATTGTACACTAAGCAAAAGTTGTATCTTCTGGTAGGCCTGTGCGGTGGTGGTAATAGGCATCTCCCAACAGAAACAGCTTGATTTTCATTTTGCGATATGGTACAAATTCATAGGGGACAAGGCTTTAGTTTAGTATAAACCTTAACATACTTGTGGGGAGATATTATGGGATATTGATATGTCTCCAGCCATTTATATTACCCTGGTATAATTTTCCCCCCTTAACTTTGTTTTCAGAGTGTAAAAGTCCGGCTTGGTACTCAGATTCCTATGATCATACAGTTATACATGTTCAGGGATTTTGCTGAGAAGTTACAGAATGCAATGATGCAGCTTTTGCAAAACGGAGATCAGCTGGAAGTTCTCTTTCATGAGGGAAAGGATGTTGTCAACATAAGAAATTCTTTAAAAGAAAGAATCCGACGACTTCATAAAGCTCGACTACTTTTGAAAAAGTTCTTTATTTAAATGGGATGGCTAATATTTATGTATAAAACTTCTGATAGCAGCTCTGCTTCTGTTAGATAAGTGTATTAAGGGCATTTGTAACTTATGTTTAATGTTTGTAAAATTATTCAGTGATGCTGCTCAACTTCAGTAGTGCATTTAGAACCACAATTGGCAAAGAAAACGGAAGAGAATTGTATTTGCCACTTTACATGCAAATTATAAATCACTGTTAGATACTGTGGACCTTTCCCTGCTATTGAGTCAAAATGCTATCTGTCCATGTGCTACAGCTATACTAGCATAATGTCCATTGTCCCCAATGGCAATGCCTAATAACACTGTCTTCAGCACATTCCCATCATTTTTACACTCCTCCTTAGGTGTAGTCTATATACTGTATTGTAACCTAAGCTAAAGAAAAGGTGAGAGAGAGAATTAATTCATAAACTATTTAGGGTTTTTCATCCTTTTCCTTTATATAGGCAACAAATATTGATAAGCTCCTTCATGTAAATGGGAGGTGAAACAGAGATGGGATGTGGAAAAATATTGGTTCCATCAGAGGTGGTATTCAGCCAGTTGTGACCGGTTCTGGTGAACTGGTAGCAGAAATTTTGAGTAGTTCGGAGAACTGGTAAATGCCACCTCTGACTGGCCCTGCCCCCAATCTATTCACTGCCTCCCAAGACCCAGCTGATCGGAGTCCCAGCTGATTGGCTGGGTCTTCTTCTGTTGCTCTGCACAGGAGAACGGAGCTGGAAAGAAGGTTAATGGGGTGGGGAGGAAATGAATTTTACAGTATCCTTCCCCCAAAAGTGGGATAGAATGTGAGATTGTACAGTATCCTTCCCCTGGAGTGAGGTGGAAATGAAGATTTTATAGTATCCTTCCCCCCAGAAGTGGGGAGGGAATGGGGATTTTGCAGTATCCTTTTGCTGCCATGCCCACCACACCATGCCCACAAAACCAGTAGTAAAATTTTTTGAATCCCACCACTGGGTTCCATCATCCAACTTTGGAGCAGCCTCCCACTTCAAATTCAAAGGGCCCCACCCAGGGGTGGGTTCCTCCCAGTTCGCACCGGTTCGTGTGAACCAGTTCATCGGTGAACCCGGAAGTAATTAACTTCCGGAACGCTGGTACCACTCCTGGCCCCTGTCGCTGGGTGCCTGCAGGGTTTTTCTTTTTAAAAAACGCCTCTCCGGATGATCTTGAAAACCTGCAAGGTTGCTTTGGAAGGGGACAGATGGGCAGCATTTCCCCCTGCCCCCCTCCCTGGGTGCCTGCAGCCTTAAAGCAAGCGTTTGCACAGTAAAGAAAATCTCACGAGCGAGAGAAGTTCTTAATTGCTTTTACTGTGAAGTTGTGGAAGCTTCCGAGGCTGCAGGCAACCAGGGATGGGGTGGGGGGAATGCTGCCTGTCTTCCTCCTCCCAAAGCAACCTCGCAGGTTTTCAAGATAGTCTGCAGAGGCGTTTTAAAAAAGAAAACGGTCTTGGGAGGGGGAATGGGCTGCATTCAGAGGAGCTGGCACTTGGGGCGCCCTGAAACAACGCAGCCCCGCCGCCTTGTTCTACTCAGCAAGCGGGGACATCCCGTCTGTGCCCGCTTCTGCTGTCGCCACCTCCGCTCCCAAATGCAACTGTCAGCTGCGAGCAGGTGCCTGAAGCTGCTGCTTGCAGTCATTTAGGGCTGCAGATAGATTGTGCCTGTGGTGGGAAGCTCTTCTCCCTGTGAGAGCTCCTCTCCAGCACTCCTAGTTTGGTAACATCATCAGTGCTAGAAGGGAGTGGGGTTGGGGGGGAAGGAGGAGAAAGTTAGGAAAAAAAGAAAAAGATAAGGAGGGAGAGGACTGTGTGGTCCTTTGGTGTTCTCTGAACGTGGTAGTTTTTAATTATTTTAGGGAAATTTTATTTATTTATTTATTTATTTATTGTTTATAGAATGTTTATTACAAGAAATGTTATTCCTTTTTGCAAATGTTTTATTTGTGATGCAATATGTTGCTTTTAAGTGTTCAGACCAGTTTTATGTGTCTCAAAGTGGCTGCTTTTCTATGGGCAGGCCAGGTTTGTTGCAAGGCAGTGTGTTTCATCCTCCTTGTTTAGGTAATTCTGAGGTGGTTGATGGTTCTGTGAGCGCCTGTCCTTTATAATTTACCACATTGCCTTGATGGTTTTTATTCTAGTGACTTTGTCTTTCCTGTTCTTAGGCTTAGGAAAAAAAACCTGGTTTCATTGGCAGTCTTTTGGGGGGGGGGGATTTTTATTTTTTTTGGTGTTTTCCTAGCACTGTCATAGGGTGTGGGTGTGGGTGGGTGTGTAATGTCCTGCAGTTATCTACGCATTAATAATAATCTAGTAATTAATAATATCTAGTAATTAATAATATCTAGTAATTAATAATATCTAGTAATAACATCGACTTGGCCACTCCCACCAGGTCACATGGGTGACAGGCCACGCCCATCCAGTCACATGGGTGGCAAGCCACTCCCATCCGGTCACATGGGCAGCAAGCCACTCCCACAAAGGAGGCCACGCCCACAGAGTAGGTTCGAACAATTTTTGAAACCCACCCCTGGCCCCACCCCTTTCTAGCCTTCCTGAAGACCATAAAGATCTGGCTCTTCCTCAAGCATTGGGTTAGGTCGGAGGACATTGAGCAAGGAGGTTGATGTGGTGTCTAGTAGAAAGGGTTCATTTCATTTTATTCTGCTTTATTGTGAGCTACCTAGGATCACTATGTAAGGCAGATGGCCATATAAGTAGTTTAAATAAATAAACTATTAACCCAACCATTTAAATTACTTGTTATGCTAGTTAACCACTATGTCATTTCATATTTATCAAGTTCTGGAAAATGGATTATTTCATGAGGCACTGTGTTCTTGTATTTTAAAACAGAGTAGCAGAAGGGCAACAGGTAATGCTGACCTGAGACTGAAGGGAAGTTGGTGTATCTATTACCTGAAAGGGCAATTAGTATATCTGTGGTACAATCTGCCACTGCTCATCTCTATGTGATGACTGGTGAAGCATAGCATGTTATGCAACCTGGGAGAAAATGCTACTTTTAACACTGGTATAGCTAAGAATGTCTTAACACTCACTCACTCATAGTATTGGAACTAATTGAAGCCAATATCATGAGGGGAAAGCACACTGCTGAGTCGTGCATGAATCGCAGAACCACTGGAGAAGGGCCGTAAGTTTTCATTTCTTCATAATAGATATATCCACAAGGTTGCATTATCTGCCCTAATGCATAATCTGATTTCTAAATGAAAGTATAGTAGATTATTACATTTTCTTCTTAATCTTCAGGATCTAAATTTTTTAGCTTATAGCTGGGGAAATAAATACGTAGTCGAAATGTCAATGAAGACTCAATCAATCAGGCCAAAAATATTTAAAAAGTTAAATCAGGGCAGCTAGACCAAAGTATAACTGATTTAATCTTTTAAAATCTAGGCTAAGCAGGTCAACAGGGTTCAGGTGAAACAGAATGCTGCTGTTCTCTACTTGCTTCTCTGAGGAGTCCTATTGACTTCAGTGGATCCTATCAGTATTCACATGTAGGAGTTTAAGTTACATTTGATTAGCGGATCAGCAACAATATCATTCTAGTTCTATTTACTAAATTTTATTAAGTTTCATTATAAGATCAAAATGTAGAAGGAACAAAAATTAAAAAAAGGAAAAAAGTACAAAGACAGAAAAGAAATGACGTCCAACTTTTTTTCTGTGCAATACTGTAGGTTGCAAAAATAATTTTAAAAAAATCTCAATGGTTTCAGTGCCCCCTTCAGGTTGCTTGTATTCTATAATGTCACCTTAGCTCTAGCACCGCTCTGTACCTCTGATATCTCATTGCAAAAACTTACTATATGGAATGACATTTAAAGTTCATTACTGTCCTCAGATTGATAATGAAAATTCATACAGGATGAAACATTAAGCAGAATTCAATGACAAAAATCACAGATTGACATTACACCTGAGAGATGTGCTTAGGAACATATGAACATTCCAAATCAATCTTCTTTGTAATTTGAATTTGTTTATTTTAATGAGCATTCCAGTAAGATCTGCAACATACTTCCACCAAGTTTTACCTGGAACTAAACAATTTTGAAGTGGACCGAGGAATTACGAGGCAGGAGGCGCCTGAGGTAAAGTAAACAGCTTTATTGCAACAGAGGTAACAACACAACTAGTAAGTAGTGATTCAGCACCTCACCCTGCTTGACAGCTATTTATATGGAGCTGTCAAGCAGGGCAACCAATAGGCGCGCATCTGACAGCCCGCGCTCAGCCAGCCGTACCTTAGCCAATCAGGCACGGCTTGGCTGTTGCCGGCTGTCAGTCGTAAGCGTGAGGACAAAACAAATTTCTTCCATGAAATGTGCTTATTCCAGTGAAAAATAAAACCTGTACATTCATCTCATTTAAGGTTACATGAGGAGAACAAAAATAAAATACACTATGTTGAAATTGTGGAGACTTTGTAATATGCTTTGTAATTCTGAAAAGTGCATATAGAGTAGATGGTATGTATCAATAGTTCTCAAGCTGTGGTCCACGGACCCCTGGGGGGGCATGATGTCATCACAGGGGATCCGCAGGCTTGAAAAAAATGATTTACATCTTAAGTCTTGGGGGTCCATAGCCACAAAAAGGTATTTAAAGGGGGTCCATGGTGAAAAGGTTGAGAACCACTGGTGTATATAATTTATCATTAGCATAGTAAAAACACAGCCAGAAGTAGTCCATTTATATGACAATAAAGTGAATTAAATATGATATAATGGGAATGGCTTTGCTTGATATGGATGTGTAACTGTGATATAACTTTGTAACCAGTCAGCAATTCTTTTTGTTTTCTGTAGTAAATTGTATAAAAATAGCGCTGCTAGATTTCTGGTGTGCTCGTTGGGTGTGAAACCCAGAGGTTTCTCCCTCTTCTTCTTCAATATAGAAATAAAGTTTGTCTTTCCTAAGTCTTGTGTGGACATTGACTTCTTCGCAACAGGTTACTCTAAGTAGCCAGGCTTTTGGCCAACTGGGAATATACACAATTATCCTTCAGATGTCCCAGCTGAATGTTGAGAACTGGAGCATAGGAAATGCACATGTTATACATATCAACCCAACATGTATTCTGCTGCGCATGTGCGAAGGAATATGTCTGCGGAGCTTCTCGCTCCGGCACTTTTGCGGGGAAAAATACCAAAAGAAGGAGAAACCGCCCCCGAAATCGAACGAGAGATAGACCAGGGAACGAGTGATCTCTTGGGGGGTTTGGTGCTGGCAGCGGACTAGAGAGATATCGCTCTCAAAGGCTGCCTTTTAAGAAAAATGCCGACGCTGTTTGGGGGCCGCTCGGAAGACGCCGCGGCCCAGCTGATCCGGAGAAGCACTTTGAAGACGCCGCCCGGGTGCCGTTTGGAAGGCATTGCAGCCCAACTTGGTTGGAGATGTTGGGTAATATGTTTGGGGGTGCTTTTACGACCCGGCTGGCCTGAGAGAGCCTCGATTTTCTTCCATCTGCTGGCTGAGAGACTTCCCCCCCCTCCCTCTGCTATTCTCTCTTCCACGTCGGCTTCTCTGGTCGCTGTGGCTGTTTAGAAAACACGAATCTCCCTTTTTCGGCGGCTTGGGTAGCTGGACTCTAACACCAAAGCAGCCAGGCTCCCACTGCAGTTCTCTCAGGCCGGTGAGGGAAGAGGCTCCAGTAGGAGAACGAACTCCAGGGGGCCCGAAGAAGCAAACAGCTGGGTCGCCGTTTGGGCGGCCCTCGTATGATGCCTTTGGGTGACATTTCTCAGCTTTTTCGCCATTTTCAGCTGCGCCTTCCCGACCTTGAGGACTGTGAGGAGTTCTTAGAATTGCACTGGACTATCCATCTTTTCTCTTCCAGGGAGAAGGCGGTCAGCCGGGGACAGCACTGGGAGAGAATGGGAGGTCGTTACCATCTGCTATTATTGCACCCCCCCCTTCCTCTCCCCTTGGTCTGGCCTCTCCTGTTAGTGCATTCTCTCCCCCACTGGGCCCCCGCCATTGTAGGGCCTTTTACTGTGTGAGACTTGACTCCTTCCTGAGAGTGGCTTTTGGACGTTTTGGATTGTATTTTCATCTGCCCTCTTATCTGCACTTCCACCTGCACTTCCATCTATTATGTCCATCGCTGCCTGATGCCACCTCGGACCTGCTACCGCAGACAGCACCACTATTGGACGAGTGGAGGGCACTTACAGTTTGCAAGAAGGCCCTCCCTCTCCCTCAACCACTCTGGACTTTCTTTTGGACTTTCCCAGAATTTGCACCTTTTAAGTAACTGCGCAACTTCCTTCTTTTCTTTTCCTCTCTTTTTCTTTTTTCTTTTCTTTCTTCCTTTGTATGGGATATGCATGGGATACGCAAGTGATTGAGCGAATGGTTCCACTTTTATTGACTTATCGGCTGTATTTTGTGTTTTAATTACTGCGTGGAGATTGCTTGGGTGAGTGAATGAGTATGAGTGCCTCGGAGGACCTGCTGGGGAACGCGGGGGCCATCGGGGTGGCTGGGGGGACCAGGGATACGGGAGTGGGTCGGAACATAACAGTCACTATAGGGAGAGGCAGATACGGCGGGGACTTTAGGGCTGGCCATTACCGGGGAAGGAGGGTTCGCTATATTACAGAGATCCCTCCTTCCGGCCCTATGAGTCCCACTCCAAGGCCAGATGGCATCAGTAATCAGGACCCTGGTCTCAGGCTGCTGTTGCTAAATGCCAGGTCTGTTGTTCACAAGGCTCCTCTCGTCTGGGACTTAATTGCTGACGAGAGGGCAGACCTGGCATGTATTACTGAAACCTGGCTGGGCACAGAAGGAGGAGTCCCCCTTGTAGAGATGTGCCCAGAAGGTTTTCAGGTGCTTCATCAGCCGAGAGCCCAGAGAAGGGGTGGCGGTGTGGCTATTGTTATCCGGGAGTCTCTAGTACCTCGTAGGGTCCCTGCTCCGGAGCTTGTCGGGTGTGAGACTCTGCTGGTGAAGTTGGACCTCAAGGGTCAAGTGGGTCTGCTGCTAACGTACCTGCCTCCCAACTGCGTTGCAGCAGCCCTCCCCTCGCTTCTCGAGTCAGTAGCCGAGCTGGCAATTGAGTTCCCCAGGCTTATGGTTCTGGGGGACTTCAATTTGCCATCGCTCGGGGAACACTCTGATGGAGCGCAGGAGTTCATGGCTTCCATGACAGCCATGGGCTTGACCCAGGTAATTCGGGGCCCAACCCATTCAGCGGGTCACATGCTCGACCTCGTATTTCTCTCGGAGCAGTGGATGTGTGATCTTGGTCTGAGGGGAAATGAGACCATACCCCTGTAAGCGCCGGAGAAGACGCCTAGAGCACTTGTGGAGGTCTGATAAGTCCGAGTCAAACCGAGCACTATTAACAACTTGCACCAAGGATTACATCAGGGCACTTAGGGCAGCAAAAAGATCTCATATTGCCACCTTGGTTGCGTCCGCTGAGTCCCGCCCAGCCGCCCTGTTTAGGATAACCCGTTCCCTCCTAAATAGGAGGGATACGGGGGAACCCTTGCAGGGTAGAGCTGAGGATTATGCCCAATTCTTAGCGGACAAAGTTGCTCGGTTTCAGTCGGACTTGGACTCCACCGCTGCAGATCCAGCCGGGACACAAGAGGATCACTTGGCAAACCATCTCTGGGTTGAGTTTCAGGATGTTGCCTCTGGGGATGTGGACAAGGGCATTCGAGCTGTGAGTGCCTCCACCTGTATTCTGGACCCATGTCCCTCCTGGCTGGTTGCCAACAGCAGTGAGGTGACACGTGGCTGGATCCAGGTGGTCGTAACCACCTCCCTTCGGGAGGGGCACTTCCCCGCCGCACTTAAAACGGCGGTGGTAAGACCCCTCCTGAAGAAACCATCCTTGGATCCAGCCATTTTAAATAACTATCGTCCTGTCTCCAACCTTCCCTTTGTTGGGAAGGTTGTTGAGAAGGTGGTGGCCTTCCAGCTTCAACGGGCCTTGGATGAAGCCAGCTACCTTGACCCCTTCCAGTCTGGCTTCAGACCCGGTTACAGCACAGAAACCGCTTTGGTCGCATTGACCGATGATCTCTGGAGGGCCAGAGATGGAGGCCATGCGTCCATCCTGGTTCTCCTTGACCTCTCGGCGGCTTTCGATACCATCGACCATGGTATCCTTCTGCGACGACTGCGGGAGGTGGGGGTGGGAGGCACTGTTTTGCAGTGGTTCTCCTCCTACCTCTCGGACAGGTCGCAGTCGGTGTTGGTGGGGGGGCAGAGATCGTCCCTGAGGCCCCTAAAATACGGGGTGCCGCAGGGTTCGGTCTTATCCCCCCTACTATTTAACATATACATGAAACCGCTGGGCGAGTTCATTCGGAGGCACGGGATAAAATACCATCAATATGCGGACGATACGCAATTGTATCTGTCCGCCCCGTGCCAACTCAATGAAGCGGTGGACGTGATGAACGAGGGTCTGGAGGCCGTTAAGAACTGGATGAGCGCTAACAAACTGGTATTCAACCCGGACAAGACCGAGTGGCTGTTGTGTTTCCCTCCCAACAATTTGGCTAATGTTCCATCTATCAGGCTGGGGGGTCAAATTTTATACCCCTCAGATAGGGTTTGTAACTTAGGAGTCCTCCTGGATCCACAGCTGACTCTCGATCTTCATCTGTCGGCTGTGACCAGGGGGGCATTTGCCCAGGTTCGCCTGGTCCGTCAGTTACGACCCTACCTGAATCGGGAGGCTCTCACAACAGTCACTTGAGCCCTTGTGATCTCTAGGCTGGAATACTGCAATGTGCTCTACATGGGGCTGCCCTTGAAGTGCATCCGGCGACTGCAGTTAGTTCAGAATGCGGCCGCGCGAGTGATAGTGGGCGCACCGCGGTTCGCCCACATAACACCCATCCTCCGTGAGCTGCACTGGCTACCTGTTGATCTCCGGGTGCGCTTCAGGGTGCTGTTGACCACCTTTAAAGCCCTTCATGGTAGTGGATCTGAGTACTTGAGAGACCGCCTTCTGCTGATTACCTCCCTCCGACCGATAAGATCGCACAGACTGGGCCTCCTCCGAATCCCATCTGCCAGTCAATGTCGACTGGCAACTACACAGAGGAGAGCCTTTTCTGTTGCAGCTCCGACCCTGTGGAACGATCTCCCCGTCGAGATACGCACCCTCACCACCGTCCAGGCCTTCCGCGCAGCCCTCAAGACCTGGCTCTCCCAACAGGCCTGGGGATAAGTCTCTAATTTGCCCCACCCGAGTGTTGAATGTTGAATGCAAGTTGTGTTTTTATTATTTTATTTTGTTTGTATATTGTTTATTTTGATTTGCACCCCCTCCCTGGTGATTGTAAGCCGCCCTGAGTCCCCTCAGGGAAAAGGGTGGCCTATAAACCCAAATAAAATGAGAAAATGAGTGTTAAAGCAAAGGAGGAACATAATCAAAACAGGTACAGGAATTGCAAATTCTGTGGTCAGTGTGACTTTGTGGACTTGGCAGGGCTTGTAAATTGGAGCTGCACAGTGGCTAGAAGCACTGTGGCTGCCTTGTAATTAGCCTTAATTAAGCCATTTCCTCTCAACCATTCCACCCTGTCCAAATCCGCAACCTGAGAATAATAACACTGACTAAGCAAATGGCAACCAGAGAATTTTAAGTGGCAACCAGGGAGAAGACTTTCCTTTAATGAAGCTCTGGAGTCACAGAACATCCTCCCTGGGTAATTAAGGTGTTTTTATCTTTAATGTAGAAGGTCAGGGCCCTTCATCTGAACATTTAATGAATGATGCTGTCTTTATTGTGCATTCTGGTTTGATATAATTTTTACCCCATTTTACTACAATATCTATTTTTAAAGCTTTTGTTTATGTGAGAACCAAGTATAAATAATACTTGGGAACTTTAAACATAGAATAGCAAGAAGTTTCAAATATTCATTCATTTGTTCATTTTGTATAGCCGTCCATTTTTAATTGTAATAATAATAAAGATGAAGTTAGACACATAGACAGACAGAGGACGGATGGATGGATGATAGCAGTGACATGCAGTAAGGTGAGGCAAGTGAGGCACAGCCTCACCTCTCATCATGAAAAGAAAACAAATGTAAAAGGAAAAAATAAATTAAATGCTTGTATTTATCTACTGATCTGTACCATAAAGTTATTTTCCATTTAACTTCATCAGTTTTACATTATTTTGTATTAAAATTGCAGAATTTTCACATTTACCGTTCAACTAGTCAGGCGAGAGCTTGTGGTGAGGCTGCAGCAAGCTCAGCCCCTCAGGCGAGAGCTGAGGTGAGGCTAAGCTAGCTGCTGCCTCACCATGGATGACTCTGCTTAACTGTTTTACATGATCTGTAATGAGATTGTATTGCTGTCTCTCTGTATGTCACTTTGAATAGTTTAGCTGATGTATATAATGTAAAATGGAGTGTTTTTTGTCAACAACTATGTGTAGAACGTGTTTGTTGTGCTGAGCGATCATAAAACGCCTAAAAAGTCAGACTAGGTGAGGCATGCAGTTCTCCTGACTCATAGTAGTAGGCGCTTGTACTTCCTGTGACTCAGCGGCAGCAGAGTAAATGACAGCCACAGAGCACGACGACATCAAGGATGACTTTCTTCCTTGACTGTGATCGCCATCGAGACAGAGACTTTTAAAACTAAAAGAAGACAATGAAAAATTCTACCAACAAGTTATAGATGCTTTTGTTCAGAAGGAGCGGCGGATGGACTTCATTTATAAGTAAAGGTAAGACCCATAATAACTTCAATTTTTTTCAATTAAATATGCTTTTTTGTGTGCTACAGTATGTGTAAAGAATGCTGATATGAGAGTTTAAACATAACCCGTTAACTGCTGCCAATCAAATATTGGATAAGATAATTTGTAGGATTTTAATGTTTGTAAATCTGATTGTGATGACGTCAGTGCCTCACCAGCCATAAATCTCACCGCACGTCACTGGATGATAGATGATAGGTAGGTAGGTAGGTAGGTCTGCCAAGGGAAGATGTTGCATACTGCAGGAGCAACTAAGGAAAAACCTTGTCTTCTGGTCCCTGCCAGCTGACACTCTTTGGCTGGTGGGATCTGCAGCATGCACACTCTGCTCAATCTGGTTGAATAGGTAGAGACTCTTGGAAAAAGGCAATCCCTCCAGTATAAGAATAGCTAGAAATAAAGAGTTTATGAAGGCCTTTGAACCCTCTAGAACAGTGATTGCAAACCATAATGCAATGCCCCCCCGCAGGTCCCTCCACCTGCGTATGCATATGACCTCCATTTTGGTGCTAGCAGATAGATAGTGCGCCCCCCCCACCCCCCTTTGATGTTAGCAGGCCCCCTTGAAGCCTCCTGGGACCAAAAATGATGGGGGTTGTGGTGCACACCTCCACCCCCCAATGTGTACATGACCCTCCCATACATGTGCACACCACCACCCCACCCCCACATGCATGTCTCCCAGCAGAGACCTGGAAATCAGTTGGCCAGTGGGAAGCATGCACGCATGCGCAGTGGAACTGACCTGGATGTTGGCTCGCATGCCCAGAGATGACTCCGTGTGCCACCTGTGGCATGCTATGCCATAGGTTCGCCATCACGACTCTTGAGGTTTTCATATCTAGGTTCCCTTCATGTGTGTTGAACAGCAACCTCCCATTACTCACCTCAGGCAGCATCACTAGTTGCCCTTTTCATTGGGAAGAGTTTTACAAGAGTTGAAATCCAAAGTGCCTTCCACCCACAAAAGCCTATTGAAATGTTGAATGTGCATTTGTATGTGTATGTGCATTTGGTATGTAAGCATACCAAATGTTCAGTAATATTTAGTTTTTGTTTTAAAAACATTTTTAAGTACTATGTTGAAACATGTTACTTGAACTGAAGAGAGAGCATCACTTTTGTCCAAACAAAAAGCAGAGAATGTTATTATACAATCTGTAGGAGGCAAACATCCATCTGGAAGAAGTTCAGTCCTAGATTTCTTGTCTGGAGTCTCCCCTGCTATTCCCATGTCTGTGCAAGCATGACTACCACTGGAAATATGGGAGGCAAGACTATCCCTATCCTTGGATCTGGAGACAGTATAGTCATCTCTGTCAGCAAGTCATCACTGATGTTGGAACAGAACTGACGAATCTGGGATGAAGCATGTTTTTGACCCTGTTCTTAACATCATTTAAAATATACAATTTGCTGAAATTTTTATGCATATATTTTGTTTATTCATCTTTATTCACTCTCCTTGTTCAGTTCTCAGTCATTTCAGGGAATATCTACACTACATTAAAGAAAAAAAGAAAGAAAGAAAGAAAGAAAGAAAGAAAGAAAGAAAGAAAGAAAGAAAGAAAGAAAGAAAGAAAGAAAGAAAGAAAGAAAGAAAGAAAAGGAAAGAAAGAAAAGGAAAGAAAGAAAAGGAAAGAAAGAAAAGGAAAGAAAGAAAAGGAAAGAAAGAAGGAAAGAAAGACTACAAAGTCAATACTGTATTTGTAAAATATTTATTTTTCAAATACTTTGTAGATTAGACAAAGAATGCTGTACTTCATTTTTGAAACTTAAAAAATCCAAATATTTACTAACTGAAATTGCGGTGATAATTAATAATTATGCATGATTTACATTGATTTCACTTTATTGAAATACATTTAATGTTTTCAATAACCATTTCAATGGCACTTCATTGTATAAAAGTATTGCACTTCCAAAACTTGAAGTGAATTTTCCCACCAACAGATATATTTTAAAAAGTGCATTTCAATAGCAGCATAATTAGTTATGTCCAAATCATAGGACTCATAGAATTAAAATTTTACTACTGCAATAGCAGCCTTTCTTAACTGCAAACAGGATTTGTAAGAAAAAAAACAGACCAATACATTTTCCTAACCCATTCCAATTTTGTTACTGTTTTACAAAATGAGGTAGAACTGACAGATTCAATTCAGTATGTAATGCACCTTCACAAAATAACTCTATTCTCTGCTATTGTTTTCAGGTTCAGCAGCTGAGGAGGACCTATCTAGCACATCCAGCTACCACAGCAGGAGAATTATTGACATTTTAGAATACTTATTTTGTTCATTCTGCATCAAAGATATGTGCCTAGAAATTAGTATTTCTTTTTTCTAGAATAAACTGATTTTGAATCTATCTATACATTTTGGAAGAGACATATATTCAAATTATATAGTTTCAGAATCATTACCTATGGGATAATAAAAATAATGAATACTTGAATACAAAAGATGCATAGTAATATTCATAAGAAAAAATCTTTCACACCTTATATCAAAATATTCATGTGGTTCTTTCTCATTTTTAAAAAAATGGGCCATCCAGCAGCCCAGATATACTCAACATTAATATCCTAAATATTAAACATCACTTATAAAAAATTGAGGTGCTGCATTTGATTTCAAAAGCAAAAACATAATTTATAATTTACAAACATTATTTTTAACTTTAAAATGAATGCCAACTGGTAGAGAATCTTCAGAAATAAAGGAAACCAACAACTAGTTGGTAAAAAGAAGGTGTTCGCCTTTGATTGTTAACATCAGATTCAAGAAATCAGGTTCTTCAACTGCTTGATATGGAACAAGATGGTCCAAATGGAACCAGTTTGCAAACATTCCCATTACAGTCTGCATATGAAGTGTTAAGGACTCAGAACTCATTTTGAAAGCATAACCAACGATTTAGAAGGAACAAAAGGATTTGTTCCACCCTTGATCAAAGTGAGCCAAAGGAAGCAGTATCATCTGTTTGCCTGTTAAGAAAAAGAAATAAGGAAGCATATTTAAGAGATTCCTTTCCAAAAATAGTCAGTTTCAGGATTGGTGACATATTCAAGGAGACAATTGGAATTATAATAAAGTCAATGAACATCCAGCAAAATGAAGGGCCTTTTATATCCAGATATATGAACATATTTCAGCCTTGGATGTATGAACACAGAGCCATCATTTCTACATGGAATTTTAAACTCCTGGTTATAATGGTTTAAATCATAAACCATTATAGGCAGTAGAAAAGAGTATATTTGTATGTATGTGCATGCATACCAGTGGTGGGATTCAAAATATTTTTAGTGCCGGTTCTGTGGGCATGGCTTGGTGGGCATGGCAGGGGAAGGCTATTGCAAAATCCCCATTCTCTCCCCACCCCATTAACCTGCTTTCCAGCTCCGTTCTCCTGTTCAGGGCAACAACAGAAGATCGGCTGGGAGGCAGCAGGGGCGGGGCCAGCCTATTTGCTGGTTCACCGAACTACTCAAAATTTCCGCTACCAGTTCTCCAGAACTGACTGAATACCACCTCTGATGTGTACATGCACCCTCAAGTCAATGTTGACTTCTGGCAACTGCCTGGACTAGTCCTTGTATTTTTCTTGGCAAGGTTTCAGAAATGGTTTGCCATTGCTTCCTTCCTACGGCTGTGAGAAGTGACTGGCACTAGCCTAAAGTCACTTATTAGGTTTTGTGGCTAAGACAAGATTAGAATTCAAAGTCTCATAGTTTCCAGCCTGTAGCCTTAACCATTACACTAACTCTCTCCACCTTATGGTCATGTAAATTTCCATTGCAAAATTTATTTGATAAATTAAGTCAAAGGATCACATGCCAGGAGAGCCACATGTCAGAGAAACTGACAAATTTAATTCTAGAGTGGAAGGAAGATACCAACATTTTTATGGGTTTAATATGCATGCACTTATATTTTCCACAATAAATTAAAAATAAGTTACAGACACAGGTATAGCATGGGATATATCACTATGCAAGAACAGAATGGGAAGATATAAAGCCTGAGAAAGAGTAGCCAGACCTAGGTACCCAAAGTAAGTTCTAATTTTTGGTTAGGGAAAGTCAGCAGATAATTCTCTTGATCTTTTTCTCTAATGAGAAAGCATGGGAAAAGAAAAGTGTGAATGAGAGCAAATAGGACAAGGCAAGCAGTTGTACAAATTGCATGGAATTAAAAAATATCTTCCTCTAGACCAGCATTTTTCACCACCAAGTTTAAGATAGGTGGATTCAGATCTTTCAGTTATTATGTCATGCTTAAGAAATGAAAAACCATGAAAAGCATGTTATATGCTCTACCACATATTAGAAAGTTACCTGCATATTTCGGTAAATCCATTCTGTGAACATAGTAATGTTACCATAAACTCCAGGTCTATATTGAGTAGCACAGCCTGTTCCCCAACTTGTGTCACCCACTAGCCACCACAACATATTCTTCATGGTTACCAATGGACCACCACTATCACCCTAAAACAAAACACAAGGCATAAACGTATTGTAGTATTTCTGTTTCAATGAATTGAATAAATATCCTATCTGAGGAGGTATAGGTGGTAAGAATCTGAAAATATTTCCAACTAAAATATTACAAATTAAAAAGCATTTATCAAAGGAGGCTGGGTAATGAAAGGCTATCTCCTGAGTTTAGGGCAAAGATTACATGGAATGCAAAATAAATGACTGATGAAATTAATCTATATTAATAAATTATTAAGGAGAACTAAATATCAAGTGCAAGTTTCTAATCTGAAGTGGCTGAGGCTGCAGACTCTTCCAAGTAAACATTTCTACTGTAAATTGCTGAAAGACTTTTGTTGAATGACATGTCGCAAGAGGTCTTACCTCCAAATAATTAAGAATAAAAAAGCAAGATATAGACAGGAAGCTATAAAGAGGGTAGGAAATATGTTTTATATTGGCATCCATTATATTATTATTATTTATTTTTGAAGTATGCATTCTCTTAATTGTAGTAAGCTGTAACTCTTAAGGCATCCTTACTTCCTCAGCTGAGTATGATCACTGTTCGTGAGGTTGGAGCAAGAATTGTAAGATACCCAGAGATAACAGACAATAGCAATAAGAGAATTGTTACATGGATTGTTTTTTAAGTTTTTCTAATGTTCTGACTAAGAATTGTAGCCTCCCTATTTTTTATTAATGCCTACCTATTTTGAACTGTCTTATCTTGCATCTCATTACATGCCTTTGCAAACTAATATTAAAGTGCTTCACATTTCATAAGTTACCTGACAAGAATCCACCATTCCTTGTAAGTAGCCAGCACATATCATAGTAGGCAAAACAATTCCATTATAGATATATCTTCCATTACATATAGATGAGTCTATCAGAGGTACAGTTGCTGCATTCAGATCCATTGAAGTATTACCTGCAGTTGGAGAAAGACCCAAGAATTACATATGAAAAGGCAAATACTAAATTTTCTCATAAAACTATCCACAATGATGAAAAGTTCCTGGGCAAGACACATCTTGTTTTAATTTTCCTATATATTTTATTGTTGTCCATTTTAGCCCATTCTTCTTATTTTTTTTAAAAGCAAAGTTGTTTAACGTATGTGGGCTCATTCACAGAAATATATGTGAAAATGTAAGTTGGCCATCAGTAGTTATAGATATTTCAGTTGATTTTGATGTGATTCACACTGGATCAACATTTCCCAACTTTTCCACATTAAGAACTAAGCATTTCCTCCCCCTTCTCCCTCATCCCATGTGTGAAAATATACGTAAGTACTTGAGATTGAATTGTATGAAGTTTCATGAGCTTAGTTTTGGAAATGATTACAAACTCCTCAGAAACATTGATATTTAAATTTTAATACACTTCACACATCCACTTATTTGAATTAAGCATGAAATATGTCAGGCACAAGGAGCTTAAGATCTTGTAAATGTAGCCAATTCATTTCCCCATATCATATCCCAGCATGGACTCCTCACTATTTTATGATGCTTAGAACCCTCAGTTAACTCTCTGCCTTAAACTATTTCAAAGAGTTCAAGAACATGGTGGTGTGATAATTTTTTAATGGAAAGAAAACGTCAGCTCCATAATACCAAAGAACTGGTAATAATTAACAATGAAGTTTTAATAGCAGTTCATTTTACCTCCTTGGTATTTAGCTCCCCATCCAGATATCCAACACTGTTGGTTAGTCTCAAACATCATTCCAGCATTGGGCAAACAAACTGGTCGTATAAAATCTTTGAAGCAAGGACATGTTGTTAATCAGTAACTATGACAAAAACCAGAACTTGATAGGAAACCTTTATAATTCTAAACCTGAAGATTGTAAAGTACAGTCTTGGGCATTTTAGATACACTAAAGCTCCCACACACAAGGAATTTAGGGTTGTCTAATGTCATATCAGCAATTATACCGGCTCACTCAGAAACAGACTGCTGTGCATCGATATGTACAGTATACTAATGGAATTCCAAAAGCAGCCAAAAGCATCCCAAAACAAATTCTAAAATTTGCAGACTGTTAGACAAAGCTGCTGGTCAATGAGATGAATGCCTATAAACTACTGCCATCTCCCAATCCTCCAACTGACAGTGTGGCTTGATGGACACAACTGGGAAAGATCAGTCCCCTTCTCTTCTTCTCCATAAGAAAAGTCAGACCTCCATTTTTATCGAAAATTAAATCCTAGGCAACAAATATTTTACTAGCAATTAAGTTGGTTTTACAAAACAGAACTTTTAAATTTGGGAGCCCTCAACCTTTTCTTGGTTAAACAATATGAAAGGAAAGTAGCCAAATAAGAAATTTGCTCCCCTTTTCTTCAAAGGATCAAGCTCTCATAAGTAATATTTTATTGGTGACTCCCAAATTAGTTTAATACTATTATAATCTTAACAACTTTCACATTTCATTGTGTTAAGATCCTCTATATCATAACCGCCTATAATGCATTCTTACATATTTGTTGGGAGTGCTTTAACAGAGATTCTGGCATTGAGATCAAGTGACCAATGGAGGGACCTGATGGTTAAAATTATGGAATGCCAAGTCTACAAGCTTCCTGGTCACTTATGTTGTTGGGAAACAAAAAATTAACCTTAACCTTCTACAAAGACCAATACATAATATCTTCTCACATATCTATACATACAATTAATTAAAATCAATATGGAATAAATCTGTCTGCCTCCCTCCCATCATAAGTAGTCTCTGTGTTGTGACCTGTCAGCGGAATCAGATGAGGAGGAGGTGTGGAAGTCAGGGTGAGAATCAAGGCAATCTGAGAGGTCCGAGGGGGAAGAGGGAATGAAGCTGTTAGAGATAGAAACAGAGGCAGAGCTTGGGCCATTCATCAGCCCTCAGATGGAGAGTCAAGAGGTCTGGAGGTGGCTGATGAGGAAGAGGAGGAACAGCTGGGTCCAATGTCTGACACGTGGATGCACAGAAGGCAGAGAAGAAGAGACCAGTGGGAAGCTATGGGACAGTCCTTGGGATGGAAGAGCCACTGCGGCTAGCGAAACCCCACCCTAGCTCTGAGGATAAAAGACAGGGGGCAGAAATGAATAGGTGTGGCAGACAACTATTCACCTCCCTGCTGGTCAGCCATTGATAGCCTGACTTCAGAATCCTGTTTGGAAATTATCAGAATTCTTCTTGAAATGAGAGAGAGTGAGTGAGTGAGAGTGTGCGTGTTTGTGTGTGTGTGTGTGAGAGAGAGAGAAAGAGAGTGTGTGTGAGTGTGTGTGTGTGTGTGTGTGTGTGTGTGTGTGTGTGAGAGAGAGAGAGAGAGAGAGAGAGAGAGAGAGAGAGAGAGAGAGAGAGAGATGAAATATGAATTAAATGTTTTCCTTTGGTTGCTTTTCTTATCACAATCAATTAAGAAAAAAAAGATGGCAAAGCCACCCAACGGCTTCATATTAAAACAAGGCAAAATAACCAATATGTTGGAATAATCCATCTTGAAGCTCTCTCTTTGCTTATATGGGGAAAAAATGGGAAAACATCCGAATCCAGAGATTATGGTAGAAATTTCAAGGCTGCCAGTATTTTCATAGATGCATTGGTGAGATATCTGTTTAGATATGCTGGAAGGAGAGCAGAAAGGGAGAGAAGAGGAACTCCTGGTGTGTTGGGGCCATTTCAAAGGGAAAAGGAGCGAGTGTCACTTTCCATAGGACTTAGAGATTTGTTAGCCTGCTGTGAGAGAGACAGGGCTGCTAGTACTCCTAATAAAAGGCATGTTTAGTTAAATACAGAGGGCTTGTCATTCTTTGGGAGCCGGGTCACAACATTGTATCTGCACAACAGTTACACAGTTACTTAAACGTCATAAATCCACTAATCATAAAAATAATTAGGGTGCACTCTCAATATTATCAACTATTGCAGAATGTAATTGAAATAAATGTGCATCATTTTGGTCAAGATTTTATGCTGGATGTTTTTAAAGCAAGATACATCTTATTAATTTAATAAGAATACTGAGGAAAGTACTATAACAAATAACATCTAATGAATTGTTTATATATTTCTAAAGATGGGAACAAAGATAATTCTTACCATGACATAAAAATTATATATAATTTTTTTACAATTTTCTTGCAGACACAAATTGAATTATCCTGTGACATACCATCATAACATGCTCATCAGACTACATCTATCTAATCCAGCCTAAAATCTTTTATGAACATTAACTATGGACAAAAAAACAAAACAAAAATAAATCACATTTTACTTTACAAAGTACAGCAAATTACTTTGACTTGTTTTATTTAATGTAATAAGAGTTTCATGCTATGTTGATTTCCACAGCATAATTGAGTTTCTAATAGTGAGATTTATAACTTTTCATCAAGGAAATAAGTACGTACCATTAAAACTTAGAGGAGATTGTAGCTTCATAAGAGCAACATCGTTATTTTTGGAAGTTGAATCATAGTTGGGATGAGATATTATTCTGGCTACTCTAAATCCCCTTGAAGGAATCATTTCTAGCTGTTTCAGAATCCCTGCATAAACCTTCCAGTAGGATGGATCGGAATGTTTCCTAAAACCAGAATGCAGGTCAGGAGTTATGTTCTAAACACAACCTATTACTGCCCTATCAGTAACAAATGTCAAGTGATTAAGAACCTATAATATATCCAAGTTAGAATTTGAGATATAGGTAACCACAATGAACTTCCTAAAAAATTTAAGCCTTTGGAGAATATGGATAACCCATGAAGAGGAGAAAGGAGACAGTTGAGGCAATATTTAATCAAAAGGGGATATGATTTTATGGATATTTTCTAAGAAGCATTACAAATTTTTATTTCAGTAGATTTGGGCAAGTAAATTATTTATTAAATTTACATGCTATCCATATTTCCAATAAGGCAACACAGGTACATGTCCTTCATTCAAAATTTTAAAAAAACACATTTTCATCCAGACATTAAAGGCTATGAAACAAAGATATATGTTTAATCCTACCACTCTTTAATATATACTCCAATTAAAACTTTCTAAAGAGTCAACACCATGCATTCAACCTAAATGACGGCCACTTCCCAATTCTAATGTATGTCAATGATGCAGTACTTCTCTCCCTGTCCTATATAGATATGAAGTGATGATGCTACCTAGTTTGGGTAGTGAAACATCTGCAAGGATACAACCAAGCTTGGAGAGCACTAAAGACCCCTCATTTCATCCCTGAATTACAAATATTCTCCTTATTGATTGTTAAATGATAAATCGTAAGTTGAGGACTACCCATGTTTCCCTGAAAATAAAACTGGGTCTTATATTTATCTTTGGTCCAAAAGACCCATTAGTACTTATTTGGGGGGAATATCTTATCAGGACCCCTGCAGCCAGGCCACTCACACCCCGCCATCTGCTTCACCTTGTAGCAGTGGCATAGGCAGCAGCAGCCCCGTCGAGCAGGAGGCTGCACCCACTCTGTCCCACCATCTGGTTGCTCGAGCTGAAGCAGGTGGTGCGTTGTGGGTGGCCTGGCTGGGGATCCTGAGGTGTGTGGTACACGTGGGAAAGTTCCATTACCACCTGCCTCGCCTCATTTTGTGGTGCCTGCTCCGCTGCAACAGGTAACCAGACGGCATGGATGGGCTCTTAACTGGGGTTTATTTTGGGGGTAGAGCTTATATTAGGCGTACTCTAAAAATATGCTAGGGCTTATTTTTTGTTTGGGTCTTATTTTCAGAAAAATACAGTATCTATAATTTAAGTTGCAGCTAAAGTATAAAATCACAAATTATACTCTCTTTTTGCAGAATAGTGTTGAAATAATTTTTTTAAAAGTTCTGGGAGAAATTGTTTAGAACTTACCCTTCTACACAATGAGCTGCTGTTACTATCCATTCAGGGGTGATAATAGATCCTCCACAGAGATGAGTTTTCTGGATATGAAGGCTGACTTGCCACGGCCATTCTCCAGATAATGCAGCATTTCCACCCACAATTCTGTTTCTGGGACTCGTACGTTTATATGAAAGGCCACACTCTTGTAAAACATAATTAAGAAAAAAATGATCTTCTTCTAGGTACTAATTCCTGATTTCCCTATGTCTTATTTTGTATCAACAAAAATGTCAATATTCCTATTCTATATTTTGGTGGAAGAATACATGAAATAAGAGCCAAGGTGGCGCAGTGGTTAAATGCAGCACTGCAGGCTACTGCTAGATCAGCAGGTCAGCGGTTCAAATCTCACCGGCTCAGGGTTGACTCAGCCTTCCATCCTTCCGAGGTGGGTAAAATGAGGACCCAGATTGTTGGGGGCAATATGCTGACTCTCTGTAAACCGCTTAGAGAGGCCTGAAAGGCCTATGAAGCGGTATATAAGTCTACTGCTATTGCTATTGCTATCAATTGTAACATTTTAAAAATACAGTTACAGCACCTTTAGTTTGATTATATATATGGATGCCTTTTATTTTAGTTCAGGCAGGTATTTTCATTTCAGAAGTGTGGAAGAACAGTACCATGTTTCCCTGAAAATAACTCCTAAGCAGAAAATAGGCCCTAGACTAATTTTTAGCATGCTCCTAATATAAGCCTACCCCCAAAATAAGCCCCAATTAATGTCATCATCAGCTAGGGGTGGGTGGGCCTGGCCCGCACTGGAGATGGTGAGGGCACAGAGGCCAACTTACCTGGCAGCAGCCACAGCCCATACAGTGCAGGTAAGTTGATTACTTGTACAAGCAGAGGGAGAGATGGGGAGAGGCACACAATCCAGATGCACAGGATGAGCTGTGGGAAAGCTGAAAGATGGTGGGATGGAGTGGGCGGGTGGCTGTAGGAGCTTCATCTTCATGAATCTCAGCTTTCCTGCAGCTCATGCAGCGCCTTCCCCTACCTCTGCCTCCGCCCTCTGCTTGGGCAGGTATACAACTCACCTACTCTGCACGGGCTATGTAACCGAGTGCTCTGAACAAGGGGCGGCGGGCTGAAGCAGGATGCCATTGGTCCCCACACACTCACCATTTGTTGTGCTCACGCTGGGAGGGGGGCAGCCATGCTAATCACCCTGATATCATGTTTCTCTGAAAATAAGCCCTAGTGCTTATTTTGGAGCCCAAAAATATAAGACCAGGTCTTATTTTCGGCAAAACATGGTAGTTTATTTTTATTTGGGGAACCACGGCTTCATATGGCAGCCATAAAAATGAAGTCTCAGAATCTCCTAGTGATGAGTACATTTTGTCTAAACCTCAACCCAAATCTGTATAATTTATAACTACATTTTTCTAAAGTTAATCACAACAAAAACAACATCTATCCAAGTAAAAAAAACAATTATTTAAATACTTAAATAGAATTATAATACTTACCTATGCATCGCAGGGATACCACTTGCTTTGATGGACACAACTTGCTGTAGCACAAAGAAATCAAATGAAATTTGAATATATGAACTTATTGAGTATATATATTTACGTAGGCTTTTCATATTTGTCCTCAGTGGATGGGAACCATATGATGTAATCTACACATACATACAGTAATAATAACACAAGATTTGGAACAATGTCAAATAGTGTATGAATATAGTTAATAAAGGTAGATAAATGTATTGATTTCTCCTAACTTATCAGAAGATTCTTTCCTGGCAGGGTACCAATTGTATGAAAATCTTCCTAATCAGTCCACCTATGGATTTGTATTCATTCAAGCCCTATGCCACGAATTCAAATATATATGTGGATTCCAATAGCACAGGTGTAAACATAAAGGGGAATATCAGGATTAATTTCATCACAGGTTTTTAGTTCCACTCCCATTTTGGAATTCTAAAAATTTTACTTTCCCTCACACCCCCTCTCTCTATAACATACATAAATTTATATGTATAAAAACAATAAACACGCACACCTGCTGTACAATTTCTTATACAGGTCTATGTCTCCAGCACTAGTATTGACCCTCAAAATGTTTGTAGAACCAGTGATAGCTGGAATTGCCGTGCTGCTGAAATAGGTTTTCCTGCCAAAAATATAAAAATCAGTTAAATATGTCAAATCTCAACAAACTTCTAATTTCACCAAAATTGTAGGGCTTGAAAGAGGCGCCGCATGAGAGCCGCCTGGAATTAAAGTGGCGGCCCCGCCAGACGCCCGTGCGCCATTAGAAGTGTTCCGAGCCCAATTTAGACTTCCTCGGCTGTTTGCTTCTGAAAATGGACGCCCTTGAATCTGTATACTGAGCGTGACACCCCTGCTGACCCAGGGATAGGACAGACAGCTCCCGGCCTGCGGAGGGGAGGGTGATCGCCCCACAGGGCTCTCCCCAACCGCGCGAGGCAGAATACTGTCTCTGGGGCCCCAGTAGTAAAATTCTTCAATTAGCCAATTTTTAGAATGAATTTAAAAAGAATTTAAAATCCCCAATTAGCCAAAACATCAAATTTAAACGAACCAAAGGAACAATTCCTTACCTAAATCCACTCAAACCAGTGCTTGGACCAAAAGACTGAGAGGAAACTGGGCAAGAACAGAAGGCAGGAGTAAGAAGTTTGCTCTCAGTCTTTGGACCAATCAGGCTTTGAGAATACCCACACATGACCACTCCCTCTCTTTAAATCTTTAAAGTCCCTTTAAAGATTTTATGTATTTTGAGCGTAACTAAACTTTTAGTCTTTCAGCCAGCATATCAATGTTTGAGTGTAGAACTTCATTTTTTTGCACAGTGGCTAAACAAAACTACTTTTTCCTCTGTAATATCTGGAAATAAATTTGTAAGCTCGGTTCATTTACATTAAAGTACTCATAAATATAGTAAGGAAATCCTTTCCCAAAATAATGTACTTTAAAAATAGTCAGCATTTTTTAATGTCAGAGCTGTGCCATGATAAAAATTTTCTTTGCTCCTTAGCAGTATCAAATATAGAGGCAAGTGGTACAACTCTTATTCCAGATTCTTCTTGGATGTCTGCCACTTATCATGGCTTAAAGGATAGGATGAAGGTAATAGGATCCTGACTTTTTGAGGTGAAAGCAATAAGGCAATGAGTCTAACCAACACAATAATTTAAACGGGGCAGTGGGGAACAGATGCATCTGCTAAACATTTAGTGGTACTCAGCTAAGGAATTTAAATTTTCTTAATATATTTCTCAATAGTAATTTATTCCCTTTATATTATTGCAAAAGAGTGAAGAAAATTCAGTATGTTTCTTACGAGTCATATCCCAAGTCTTCACATGCCGTCTTTCCATGTTTATTATTCCAATCATCATAGCATATAGAGTACCAATCTTTGTTTTCGGATGAATAGACTTCCAAGAGAAATTCTGGTCCATAAAGTCTAACTACAATAATAAAAATGAAGGAATGATGTTAAAAATGAATAACCATGATGCTAATGTTTTTGGAAGTTTTAGAACCATGCCAATATATAAATAATTGACATGTCTATGGAGATTGTCATCATCCAGGTCATAGTGCCCCTAAGGTGCTTTTTCCAAAAGGCAACTGGACTTTCTTGGTTTTTCCTTTGAAAATGTTTTGCTTCTCATCAAGGAAGAACTGAAGAAGCTTCTTGGATGAAAAGTGCAATGTTTTCAAAGAAAAAAACAAGAAAGTCCAGTTGCCTTTTGGAAAAAGCACCTTTGGGACAAAATAATTTATAGTTTCTACATATTCAAAGAGTTATATGCATCTATAATTTTGTTTCGATGAACATAGACCTGTCTTTTTTTTTTTTGCACCACTACCATCTGCCAATCATACTAAGCTTATGAAAGAGGAACAAGGAAATTGCTGAAACACCCTTGTTCCTCCATAAAAAAGAGAAAAATGCTGCCAGAGGCTTATTTGGAAAACCTCAGGGCAGGACATCTGTTGTCATTTGAGCATGCAGAAGGTAGGGATTGCTTATGGCTGACAGTAGTTATGGGCACCTAATAATAATGAATTATATTTTTACAAATATACATATAGTTCTCATTCAAACATAATATATAAATAGTTAATCAAGTGCTTATATTTACCATTTTAAAAACACCAGATTACATCAATGTTTAATCATGCCTAAGTATTATTCTATTTCTTGTGAATCATTTTTGCAGCCACACAGTATATTCATATCGACTCAAAATGGAAAATAAGATAAATGTATTTCTTAGTGCAAGGTATATTAGATTAAAGCTAGCATTCTAGAACAGGGGTACCCAACTCCCGGGCCACAGCCTGTTCGGAACCAGGCCACAGACGTGGCCTGCATGCAGTTCCACTTATGTGTGCAGCAGGCAAATGGGCACACGTGAAGCTTCATTTGTGCAAGCAGAGCATGTGCACTTGCCCACCATTTGCACAGGACCATCTCCTCTCCCCACCACCAATCTGTAAAGCCAGAAAGGTTGGGGACTGCTGTTCTAAAACACAGATCATGTGATTGCATCCATTCCTGAAAACGTAAAAGCTATGGGCCTCCTGCCACCCATCTTTTACCTAATGATCAAATTCTTATACCAGTAATATGGACTATAATCTCCATTTTGAATTAGAAATATTATGACTGAAGAATTCAGTTAAATTTTCAGATTGGCTAGCTTGCTTCTTCCTTAGTGCTACATTTTTTAATGGGTTACAGCTGAAGTCCTTGGCAATAAGATAGTTCAATATATAGTAAAAAGCACTTTTGCTAAACATGTTTGGATCCTGCTGTTGCAGATGTTGAGGTTCATGAATATTTACCTCTATGAAAGAATTGAACATTAAAAATATGTGGCAATTTTTTTTATTGAAAAGTATGGATTAAATCTGAAGTAGTTATGGTACTTTAAATTTGTAATGATTATTTTATGGGGATTTTTTTGATTTCAGGCAGAATTTTGATTGCCTAATTCTCAGCAGTGATTTCCTAATGCTCAACAGAAGCATCTCTTAATGAATTAATATAGACCAAATGTTTCAAAAGATAACCTGAGATGCTTTTTCTTTTGAGAGAAATAGTGCTGAAACTAAACCTACAGTGTATATGTCTAAAAGATTACAAGAATACTTTTACAGATAAAATCATTTACCGTATATTCCTGATATATGAACTAAAGAATTGGAATATCTGATAATGGATTATTAGTGGTCACTTGTTTTAAAGAATGTTAAATTAGTCTCATTAGACATAAGACTGAAACTAATTCATACGAAGATTTTACTTTGAGTTTATTAGATGCTCCAAAAATTAAGTCCTTGCACTTCTCTGAAACAAACATAATACAGATAGTCCTCAACATATGACCACAATTGAGCCCAAAATCATGTTGTTAACTATGACATTTGTTAAGTGAGTTTTGCCCCATTTTATGATCTTTCTTGCAACAGTTGTTAACTGAATCACTGCAGCTGATAAGTTAGTAAATCGGTTGTTAGATGTATCTAGCTTCCCCATTGATTTTGCTTGTCAAAAGGTTGCAAAAGACAATCACATGACCTTGGGACACAACAATGGTCATATGTATGAACCAGTTGCCATGCATAGGAATTTTGATCACATTATTTTGGGGATGCTATAAAGCTCGTAAGTAAGAAAAACGGTCATAAATCACTTTTTTCAGTGCTATTGTAACTTTGAACTGTTATAAATTGAGGACTGCCTGTAATCTTTACAGACTCTAAGATATCCATACAATTAACATGCAAAGGTGCTACAGCTGGAAGCTGGAATCAGGTTATTACTGGCTGAAAATATAGCGAGACTATATTTTCCTATGTTTGTAGGCCTTCCACAGCTAATCCTGCAGATTCTGAATAGAGCGAGAAATCAGGATGAGATAAACTGTACTATTGCAAAGTTTCTTGAAAAACTCAGTAGCTGCTATCCATGAGATTAGGTTCACTGCAGAATTAACTTGCTAGATATAATTAGGTTGTGGGTGGTTTTAAGGGGGGAGATTTATAGGCAAAGTTTCGAAGTCAGAAAACGTCATTATTCATTCTTACCACAACGAGTTTCATCTTCACCATTAGGGCAATCTTTTATTCCATTACACCATTGAGATGGCAATACACACACTCTGAGTGAACCACATTGTATCTTGGAGCCAAAACAACTATCTGTCACTATAAAGAAATGTAGAAACATGATGAGATCACAAAAATAAATCAGCAAAGCCATTGTTTAAAATGTGTATTCTATTTTAAGGACTATCATAAAAATAGTACCTTAAGCACATTCTAGTATCAGTTCCATTGGATTTTAGATGAGATCTTAACACAGTGAAAAAAGATTAGGAAGTTTTGTCATCTGAATTTTTTTAAAAAAAATTTAATGGAGGTAAGTCATTGTTATTCTCAGAAATAGAATAATTTACATAATTATGCTAAATAATTTCACCAAAAATGTTATTATAGTGCCATTAGAATCAAACTGTTTCTAACTTCAAAATCTATAAAGCAAGATAGGATAATGTAATGGCATAAAAGACTCAACACCACCGCCATACAATTTAAGCAGATCATAATTCTAAAAGGACACACAGTGATAGGTACAGCCATGTCAAAATGTTGTATAATCAAAGCTTTTATGCATTCTTACCAAAATACCAGATGAGAAAAGCAGAAACTCCAGCTCCTATTATTAGTACACTAATTGATAGGAAATACAGTGCCCTTTTGGTTCCTGTAGTTAAAGAGGAAAAAAATGTGCCCATGAAATTTTAAAGGAAGTTTGTTTCTAAACATACCATCAGTTTACTAAACGTCTAATAATGGCTTTAAATTCCATTATTAACTAAATATGAACATGTTTTGAAATAGTTTCAGAAGGATTCCCTAAACTGTGCCTCCATATTGCTACTTGTTACATTAACCATAGCACTCTTTTAGCTGTTTTCTAGTGAACCTGAGCCTGGTTTCCAACAAACAATGGTGTCCATTTACCAGTCTTTCTGGGAGACTTTGTAAGCCATCCAGTGTCACTTTGGATGGTGGGACAGACATCAGATTAATTAATTAATTAATTAATTAATTAATTAAATACATAGACACATACATACATTTACAATGCTGTTAACAAACAGTTATTTTTGTCCTTGGTTAGCTCTCACTGAACCTCTGGAGAAATAACTTTAACATGACGCACTGGCGCTGCTCTTTGTTTGTTCAGATTACTTTGCTACATGCCCTGCCACAACTGCAAACAAATTCTCTACAGTCAACCTGCGTAGAACTCACACCCAAGGTCTTTTTGGAATCTAAACTGGAAAATCTACCCCATAAGCATTTCTTTTCCTTATTAGCAATAAAATAAAATAAATGACATAAATTTATTTCTTTTAATAAGAAAAAAAAATCTTATTAGCCAAGGCAACTTGAAGATCAGGGTCGGCAAACTCATCAATTACTTACTTTGTACTGTTGCAATAGTAGGATCCTAATCATATAAAATATATCTGAAACATACGACTCAACCAAAGTACTCTTAAAACATACCCAAATTGGGCCTAATTTGCATCAAAACATTTTTAAAAAAATAAAAGGGAAGCAAAGCTTACTTGGTGTACATTTTGCAGATTTTGTCTGTAAAACTGGTACTGGGATTGACTGTTGAGTAGAAACTCTTGGAACATAATGAGGCACTGATGAAGGATAATACGTAGGCGTGTAATGAGGATACATATTATAATCTCTGGTAAATCTTGGAGGAACATTTTCTGTTTGGTATGCATAGTTTTCATAATATGGAGCTGGCCTCTAAATAATCACAACAGAAAGACAAACAGAAAATAAGCAGTTGTAAGCTCCTATAACCCAGCAGTTCTACATAAAACCTCTAAACTAAAAACCAGAAGTCCTAAAAGCTGTTGCTTGCAAAAGTTTATTCCTTTAAATAAAAAGTGTTGACCTGTAAAGGTCAGATTCCTTCTGAATTTTGGCTACTACAGACTAACCCAGCATTCCTCCCAAGGTAACTAACTAATACTTGAGAAATCTTTCCCCATAAACAGGTACACCTTTACCAACCACTGCAATAGCATACTTTTGAGACCACTCACTTACCAAGTTAGATGCCATCTTGATTTTCGGCAACTGGATTATGGCAAGTTTGTTATAAACCTATGAAAACAGGAAAAGGTTTTCTATTTTTGTTTTTATTTAAAAATGAAAATTTAAATTACCGAGCCCTTATTTTAGTAAGACTATTCATCAGATTCCAGCACACATACAAAGGTAACCAAATATGTGGCTATTGGGAAAAATACTATTTCTATAAAAGCTCAATGCCTGCCACAAACCCTGGATTAGATTTCATGCAGAGATTTGTCTCTTAACAAACATAAAAATGGAACATTTACTATTTTGCTGATAATGTATGCATACCACTCAGTAACAGAGCTGTTAGACTGTCTCCTAACCGAACATTAAACATTTGAATTGCAATAAAATAGCAATGCAGCAGTTACATAAAGATAGTTTAAAGCAGTGGTAGTCAACCTGGTCCCTACCGCCCACTAGTGGGCGTTCCAGCTTTCATGGTGGGCGGTACGGGTTTTGTCCGATACTGAAGCACATTCCTTTTTCAAATTTAATTGACTTCCCTACTTTATAAATCACCATTACTGTGGAACCGGTGGGCGGTTAGAAAATTTTACTACTAACAGAGATACAAAAGTGGGCGGTAGGTATAAAAAGGTTGACTACCCCTGGTTTAAAGCAAAGAGCAGCTTAACGAATGGAGAAAGGAAAATATTAACTGGCATTAAGGGAAAGAACACAACTGTGTGTCCCTGGGGGAGATCCCATGGGAGGAGAGTTCTGAGAATTTGCCAAGGAACAACTGTGTAATTAAATACTGCACACACTTGCAACTATGTAATTAATTCTGGAGTATCTGGCAGTGGCAAAATTGATCAGAAAAGCAGACAAAAGATACATATTTTGTTATTAGCCTTTGTGTTTAATCTAAATACAGAAATGGCTATATTAAATTGGGAATAATTGCAATGATCAGTGATGGCAGTGAATATTCTTATTTTATCTTGTGGGATAAGCACTAAAATTAAAGGAGGCCCCTTTTTATGTCCAATCAGCTCTTACTCACAGATGTAATTCAATTTCATTAAGCGGCTGAAGCATCAGTATCTTATCTAAGCAACATTTGGCAAAACTTTGCTTCTGTTATAAAATCTGGTGATAAAATATAAATGCTATCCATTGCTGGTGGTTGTATTATTTTTTTTGTACTCGTTTTATGCTTTCCTTTTTTCTGTTTGTTACATAAAGTCTAAAAAAATACATCAACCACTGCATATTAACAAGAGGCCATAAAAATAAAAATGTAGCAACGCAAGAAGCAGATGCAGTTGGTAACAATAGCAACTATGAGCTCAAATCGCAGCCACAGAGATTTCTGCATGAGTGTTCCTTATTAGCAATAGCAATAGCAATAGCAGTTAGACTTATATACCGCTTCATAGGGCTTTCAGCCCTCTCTAAGCAGTTTACAGAGTCAGCATATCTCCCCCAAAGTCTGGGTCCTCATTTCACCTACCTCGGAAGGATGGAAGGCTGAGTCAACCTTGAGCCGGTGAGATTTGAACCGCTGAACTGCAGATAACAGTCAGCTGAAGTGGCCTGCAGTACTGCACCCTAACCACTGCTCCATCCTGGAATGACTAAATTTAAAGGTTCAATATCTTGGATATTTGGGGTCCATTTTTCTTTTCAGACAAAGCCTGGAGTAAGATAGGGGCTCTGAGGAGCATCAGGTTTGGAAACAATAATTGCTGGAAACAATAATTGTAAACTACAATATTTTGAAATGACAACAATAACTAACAATAACAGGAAAGGATAATGTAATCAGTTGTAATGACTATTCAACAAAGCCAAATAAAACAAGCAAATATGGCAGTTACTCAAAGAAACAAGAGAAGATGCTGTGTACTAGTGCTGAATGCTAGGAACCTATGGGCCGAAATGAGAGAACTGGAATGCCTGATCTTAGATGATAGGATCAATGGTGGGCATAACAGAAACCTGATGGATTTGAGAAAATCAGTGGGCATGGTTCTTTCTGGTTATAAACCTTATAGGACAGACAGGAAAGGATGTAGTGGGAGGTCTTGTCTTCTAGGTAAGAGACCAGTGAATCAAGTTATCAGGTAGTCACATATAGAAAACATACTAGGCTTTATTGATAAATGGAATCTACCCTTTTATTTCAAGGCCCTTAAGTTTATGAGGGACTTTATCAAAAGTTTTTTCTTCCTTTTCAGAATCTAAGTAGACAGGTCTACTAGCTTGCCTTTATCTATATGTTTAATTAACACCCCAAAAAACTAATACATTAGTTAGACAGAATTTAGTTAAGCCAAGTTGGGTAAACGTGAACAAGGCCTATATCTCTAAATGTTTAGTAATTTTATCTTTAACAGCAGTTTCCACCATCTTCACCAGAACAGATATTAAGCTGACTGGCTTCCCCATGAGTCTTTTCTTTAAAATTGTAGTTACATTAGCCACCTTCCAGTTCTCAGCTATAGAAGCAGAGTATAGAGCAGAGGGGTCAAACTTGCAGTATCACAGCGACATCATATGATGTATTGAGACTTTTCCCCCCTTTGCTAAACCGGGCATGGGTGTGGGCAGCACATGATGCATCCGGTCCGCGGGCCACAAGTTTGACTGCCCTGGTGTAGAGAATTGAAGATCCACAACCTTAGCTTTAAGTTCATTAATAACACTTGGGGGATGCTATCAGGGCCTGAAGTTTTATATTCTCATGCAGATAACTAGTAAGCAATAGGAAACTAGGAGTAGGAGTAAATGAACATTTCTCATAATGATGGGATGTAACTCCCCTGGGGTTGTGTCCTAATTCCAGTGGTTTTTAATGTATTTATGAATGATCTGGATTTTTGTATGATTAGTAGAATAGCCAAAACTGATGACATAGATTGCTCAGACTGGTAAAAACAGTAAGGGATTCTGAAGAGTTCCAAATGGATTATTTTCATATTAGGAGAACGAACATCAAAATAGAAGATGCCATTCAACATGAACAAATTGTAATGATGCACTTGGCACCAAAAATCCTAATTACTGATACAAACTAATGGGATCAAACCTAACAGTGACTGATGAACAAAGATATCTTAGATTAATGGTAAACTGTTCAATAGCACATAATTCAACCTTAGAATTTACTACAAGATGTATCAGGTTGTTTGGATTAAAAGTTTTTTTAGATCAATTCATGAAAATCAAGAACTGTAATTTGACTGCCTCAAAAGGCCATCTTTTGGGAGATTAGAGGGCCTCCTTGTGTAGTTGATTGGCCAAGTAAAACAGATTGCAGATTAGATGGGATAGAGACCAGATCCAGCAGGACACTGCTTATGGTCTTATGTGGAGCTGGTACAACACTGAAAACATTAGTATTCAGGGAAATGTAGCTTATTTATTTTTACACTCCTATGGCAGAACATATGGTTTATAAGAATTATATAATTCAGCTTTGCTTGCTACAATATGTTGAAAATTTTAAAAAAACCTACAGAACAACTCAATCCCTTCAATGGTACTCTGCAACTTCATAGCACATCTAATAATCCAGAAGTTTGATTCAGATAAATACAGACATATTGAATGTGCTTATTCAGAAGTGTTAGTGTTCAGTGGAACTTATTCAAGATAAGTATGCATAAGATTAATTTCAAATGTATCCAAGAAGAAAACTGCAATAAAATTTGCCTGACAAGCTTGTTCTCCTACCTCCATTTGCTCAAGACTAATTCTCACTTAACTCAATAACAATTCCTTATTTAATGGATTATATGACATATACTACATTGCCCTTTCCTGAAAGTAATTAAAAAAGAAGCAATGTATGTTGTAAGTCTATAAGTTCTTCCTTTCTTATAAATGCATTTTCTACATAATATTGTACACATTGCTCTCAAGTTTCTCTGAATCAGATTTCAAATTGGTGTAATAGGAGTTTCTAAGAGTCTTTGTCATGTCCTGCTAATTCACAAATAATTTGCATGCTGAAAACCAGATCTTTTTAGATACTCTTCTTTTGAGTCAGGCACATGTATTCAGATCAGTAATTTACAGCTTGAACTATATAACCGGAATGTTAAGAACATACAAGGAAGTAGAAATCAATACCAACCCAGTGAAATGATTGACACAAGCAGCACGTCTGAAGGAAAATCAAAATAACATCCTAATACAACTGCAGTGTTGCTATTTTAGGGTCATGTGATGAAATTCATTGACCATACAGATTCCAAGGGCTATTGTTATAATTAGGATAATTCCAGGTAGAGATTTATTGATCTAGTCTGTAATTTCAATACATACCATGTCTCCCCATAAATAAGACAGGGTCTTATTTTCTTTTGACCCCCGAATTAAGAGCTTGGCCTTATTTTTGGAGAGGTCTTATTATTTTTGAGGTGCAGGAGCTGGCGAGCATGGTCACCTCATGGCTGCTGCTGTGTTGCAATATTTTCGAGGAGGGCTTATTTAGGGGGAGGACTTATTTTAACACATGCCCTCAAAAGCCCAATTGGGCTTATTATCCGGGGAGGTCTTATTTTCAGGGAAACAGGGTAACATACTGTTTTTTTCTAGTGAATGTTTTTCAGCATATCTTTTGTCCTTAGACATTTCTCCCCCTACCTTTTAAAAAAATATTTCTGACTCAAAAAAACATTGGAAAGAAATAATGGAAAGGGACTCTGCCATTTACCAGCATGGTAATTCTCCAAACATTCAACAGGCAGAGCCAAATGTGATATTGCACAAGAAGCCAGCAAAGGAAAGATCAAGTATGAAAAGTGGCTATATCTCTTCAAAGACTGTGGAGGAAAAAAGTCCACCCAAACCTCCTTCACCCATGTCTATGGGAAAGCAGGTGGGCTTTCAATCACAACTCAGAGCTGACAGTATGTAGTCCACCCTCTACTTGCTTTACATACAGTCGAAAGAGTTCTATTTTTTACATATCAGGACATAGCAAAAATCATTTGGTCCTTAGCAGTTCTTAAAACTAGATAAATACAACCTCAGATGAACAACAACACATGACATATTATACCATGTCATCATTTATTTTACAAAAAAAGGCTGTTTTTCCCCTTTGTGTAAAGACAGATGCAAAAAATGAGTTAAGTAGTTCTGCTTGTCACCTTCTTGCCACTTTCTCCCAGCAATGGATCAATTGTTTCCTTGACTTTTTTCTTTTTAACATGTTGAAAGAAGCTTTTTTATTTTTTACTTTTGTCACAAGCCTTTGTTCATTGCGTGCCTTAGCTTTCCTCACTTCATCTTTACAGACTCGGGCTATTTGCTGGTTTTCTGCCTTAGTTATTTGCTCCTCTTTCCACTTTTTATATTTGTCCTTTTTGTCTTTCAATCTGTCAGAGAGTTCTTTATGCAGCCATGCTGGTTTGTTTTGAAAGCTGTTATTTTTTTCTTCATTGGTATTGTGCTAGACTGGGCTTTTATAATCTTACTTTTCAAAAATTCCCAAGCTTCTTAAGTTGTATTCCCCTTGAGAATTCTCATCCATGGAATCCTTCCCAAGCTCTAAGTTTATTGAAATTAGCTCTCTTAAAGTCCAAGACTCTAATTTGACTTTGTTTTTCTACTTGTGCTTGCATAATGTTGAATTACAATATTGCATGATTTAGTTTAGTTTAGTTTATTTGGATTTATAGGCCGCCCTTTTCCCTGAGGGGACTCAGGGCGGCTTACAATCATTAGGGGGGGGTGAAATTCAAAACAAACAATATGGGCACAAAATAAGTAAAATAATAAAAACACAACTTGCATTCAACATTCACACTCGGGTGGGGCAAATCGAAGACTTATCCCCAGGCCTGTTGGGATAGCCAGGTCTTAAGGGCTGCGTGGAAGGCCTGGACGGTGGTGAGGGTGCGTATCTCAACGGGGAGATCGTTCCACAGGGTCGGAGCTGCAACAGAAAAGGCTCTCCTCCGTGTAGTCGCCAGTCGGCATTGACTGGCAGATGGAATTCGGAGGAGGCCCAGTCTGTGCGATCTTATCGGTCGAAGGGAGGTAATCGGCAGAAGGCGGTCTCTCAAGTATGATCACTTGTCCCCAAGGTTTCTATAGCTTCAACACCTTCTATCATTTCATCTCTGTTAATGAGAATTAAGTCCAATATGGCTGATCTCATTTCCTT
The DNA here is from genome assembly GCF_051295495.1 of Thamnophis sirtalis. Taxonomy (NCBI): domain Eukaryota; kingdom Metazoa; phylum Chordata; class Lepidosauria; order Squamata; family Natricidae; genus Thamnophis; species Thamnophis sirtalis. The sequence goes on from NW_028261388.1 coordinate 54,326,267, forward strand.
CTCTACTTTTTGGGAAACAAAGTTGTCTGCTAGGTTTATTAAGAACCTGTTGAATCTTCCAGTTAGTGCAGAGTTTGTTTCCCAGTTGATGTCAGGGTAGTTAAAATCCCCCATTACTATTGTGATGGGCTTTCTACATACCTTAGTTAGTTGACTGGTAAAAAGTTCATCTATTTCCTCTGTTTCGTTGGGTGGCCTATAGTATAGACCTATGACAATGTCATTTCCCTCTCTTTAATATTGACCCAAATGCATTCAAGATAATTTTCATTATTGTTGTGCTCTATTTTTGTAGAGATGTAGTTATTTCTTATATATAGTGCAACTCACCTCCTCTTTTATTTGATCTATTTCTTTTAAATAATTTTAATCCCTCTAGTTCTTTGTTCCATTTATGGGTTTCATCCCACCAAGTTTCCGTAATGGCAACAACATCATATCTGCCCTCATTTACTTGAATTTGGATTTCACCCTGTTTATTCCTCATACTCTGTGCATTGGTGTATTGACATTTGAGTCCATTTCGATTGACCCTGGATTTACATAATCTGTGTTGTGCCTGATTGCCCTTACTTTCTTGCCACTTTTATACCTTTACACCTTAATACTTTGACTATCTTCTAGAGATAGTTCACCTTGCTGATGATCAATTAATCACCTGACTGCTGCTTAGCCTTTCACACATATGGAAACAGTAATGATGTAGTTACTTTTTTACACATGGCTTCTCCATTTTGGCTTCCTTTGTGTAAAATAAATGACGACATAGTTTAATATGTCATGTGTGGTTGTATTTACCTACTTTTAAGAACTGCTAAGGACCAGATGGTTTTTACTATGTCCTGATACAAAAAAACCATAGAACTCAGAGGGTATACTTACTTTTTCACATGACTATAAGCACAACACAGCATAGAGGAGACCCAGAGATGCAATGTATTATTTTAATACACACACACGCACACACACACGCACAAAAACATAGAGGTCTCCTACAAAAAAAGTCACTCTGCAATTTTTCTTATATTTGATTAAATGTAGATTATGAGCAAATACATATCTTGAGCCAAAGGCTAACAACAGATACCATGTTACCTGACTATTCATGCTGTAATGGATTCTATTTGGGCTGAGGATGCCATAACATATAAAGATAAATCCCTTTTCTAACACTAATTACAGTAATACTATCCTAAGCCTTAGACTACAGCACTCAAAGCTACCTTTGAAGAATTTCTGACCTATCAACACTACCTCTTATTTATCTGAGACAGTAGTATTAGTATTAGTATTTATTAAACTTGTATGCCGCCCTATTCCCAGAACAAACACATGGGGAAGGGGCAATACAAAAACGAACAAGACAAACAGAATACAGAGACAGATTAAAAATACAACAAACACAGCAATTCAAGTAGGGCCAGGAACTCAACAGCCCCAGGCCTGCCGGAACAGCCAGGTCTTGACAGCTATGCGGAAAGCCTGAAGGGTGGTGAGGGTCCGAATCTCCATGGGGAGATCATTCCAGAGGGCCGGAGCAGCCACAGAAAAGGCCCTCCCCTGGGTGGTCGACAGTCGACACTGGCTAGCTGATGGTATCCGGAGGAGGCCTAATCTGTGGGATCTAATTGGTCATAGGGAGGTAATTGGCAGGAGGCGGTCCCTCAAGTACACAGGTCCGATACCATGTAGGGCTTTAAAAGTAACAACTAGCACCTTGAAACGCGTCCGGAGTCCAATAGGCAGCCAGTGCAGCTCGTGGAGGATAGGTGTAACGTGGGTGTACCAAGGTGCACCCACAATCGCTCGCGTGGCTGCATTCTGGACAAGCTGAAGTCTCCGAATGCTCTTCAAGGGCTGCCCCATGTAGAGCGCATTACAGTGTTATATCATAAATTCTTCAAATGGGTCAAACGGCTTTCAGCTCTTCCAGTAGATCAAGACAAAAAGCAAATACAAGGATTACAGGAATCCTCATCTATTGTTGTAGGATGCAATAACAGTATCTTGAAAACCTGTCCTAATTTCTCTCTGCTCATTTGCTCCTAACAGAATTGTTCTTTTTCTTCTCTCAATGGTTCATCTACCCATATCTCAAAGTTATCCCTAAATTTATTTAATATTAGTCACATATTTCATTTGGGCATGAGGAACAATTTACATTGGACTACACAGCTCCTGTACCATAACGGAAAGCATACATTCCTGCTAAAAAAAAATAGAAATCATTTTCACATTTTAAAATAGCTTTCCATATTCAGTATCCAAATATACAATTTGCAGGTTTGAGCCAAATTAGGCTCAAACCTGCAGGTAGAAGACGACTCAGGGTAAATGAAAAGGGTAAAGCAATATTTCACTACTCCAGAACGGCTGTCATTGTGTTTCACTTTGTTTCAAGAGGTGGAACTCCGGTATCTTTTTTCTTTTACTAGTTTAAAAAAAATCATGTTTAGGATTAAAAATTGTGCCATATGGCAGAGTAAGCTGCTGTCATCCAGTGCAAGTATACTGCAATCAGATTTATTTAATCTTTGAAGAATTTTGGAAGGAAAGGACAAAAAATGAAAAACCAATTCATAGGACATTATTTGAAAGGACAAGATCAAGATTGTTTAAAGTAAAAAGAAAGTGTACAAAGTTGATTTACTTGATAGGGTAATCTGGTAATCATTTTGGACTTTTGGTGATCAGGACTGAAACAAGGCTTTATGAATTTGTTATAGATAATGGGATATGGGAAGAGAAAGTGTTAAGTTACTAAAATAGTTTGTATTTGTGATGAAGGGAGTAGTTATTTCTTTATATATTTATTTTCTTTTTCCTTACTATATTTTTATTCTGCACTTATTTCTTTTTTACTTTATATTAGTTTTTATCTTTTTAAATGACGTTGCAATTTATACTAAAGTTACTATTAGTATAGTATCAAATGAGTCAGGTACGTTTTGGATTTAGGAAAAGTATTTTCTTAAGTCAGTCCGGGCTTGTTGGGGTTACATTTGGTTACTGCTCTTGAGCCAAGAATTGGGGAAGTCATATACAGTTCAGCTTTGTAATATTGAGGGAAGAAGTGTGAACCTTCTCATCAGCATCAAATAAGAAAATGTAAATAATTGCAGATGCTTTGGGCATTGTTCTTTGTCAGGGTTCAGAACTTTGTTATGTCAAGTTGTTTTGTAGCCCACTGTCAGTATCATTAAAAATGCATTTGCTCTATACGTACCTTAAAGGCTATCCACTTGGAAAGGTATTCCCCCTCCATTCCTAGCCCCCCCCCCAAAATGTCTAAATATAGAAATACAGGAAGATAAGAGCCTTAGTTTGCCAATACATCCACTTAATTAGAAGTTTCTTATATTTTATGTTAGGGTTACATAAAATAATTAAATTACCTATACTACTACCATACTAAGACCAAAATTCCAACTCTGCTTCTCAGGTAAGATATCAATTGAGGCCTCGTGGTTCAAAATAGTTTTTTTTTTTTTAAAAAAATTAAATTTTCAGACAAACACAGACACACAAGACATATAACATAAAAACCTCTTCAATTATACACAGTGTGTCGATTGGTTACAAAGTCTTTCTGTGTCCTTTCCTTGGTCCTCACTTGAATTTTATCAAAATTCACATATTGACAATCAAGATATCTTTGTATACATTGTTATTATGCTTCCACCTATTCTAAGTCATTCAATCATTTTTGCATTGATAACATTCTCTAATAGTTTCCAATTCTATGTATTTTTCCCATTATTAGTATCATCAATCTAATATACATGTATACAAATTGTTATAATTATTTAACATCCATTATGCCCAGCTATTATTACATCCTTTCAACATAAGGCATATTAAATTTAAAGTAAGTTTATATTATAACATTTTATTACATTATCCTGAAATCATTCAATGGTATTATATCTTTATAATCTATTCTATTTAGAATTGTTTATCTTTTATAAAAAGGCTTTTCAACATCATCTCCATGATCCTCACTTACAGTTTGTATAAGATTTCATATTATCAATCTAGTATATATATAGGTGAAACTTAAAAAATTAGAATATTGTGGAAAAGTTCATTTATTTCAGTAATGCAACTTAAAAAGTGAAACTAATATATGAGATAAGACTCATTACATGCAAAGCAAGATAGTTCAAGCCGTGATTTGTCATTATTGTGATGATTATGGCATACACCTCATGAAAACCCCAAATCTATCATTTCAGAAAATTAGAATATTACCTGCAAACAATAAAACAAGGATTGTACATAGAACAATATCCGACCTCTGATAAGCATGCATATGTACTCAGTACTTGGTTTGGGGCGCTTTTGCAGCAATTACTGCTTAATGCGGCGTGGCATGGAAGCTATCAGCCTGTGGCGCTGCTGAGGTATTATGGAAGACCAGGATGCTTCAATAGCAACCTTCAGCTCTTCTGCATTGTTCGGTCTCATGTCTCTCATCTTTCTCTTGGCAATGCCCCATAGATTCTCTATGGGGTTCAGGTCAGGCGAGTTTGCTGGCCAATCAAGCACAGTAACTGAACAGTCATTGAACCAGGTTTTGATGCTTTTGGCAGTGTGGGCAGCTGAAAAATGAAGTCAGCATCTGCAGAAGGAAGCATGAAGTGCTCCAAAATCTCCTGGGAGATGGCTGCGTTTACCCTGGTCTTAATGAAGCACAGTGGTCCAAGGTCCTGTTGCTCAGTGGTCCAAAGTCCTCTTTTCTGATGAGAGCAACTTTTGCATCTCATTTGGAAATCAAGGACCCAGAGTATGGAGGAAGAATCGAGAGGCCAATCAAGCACAGTAATCCCATGGTCATTGAACCAGTTTTTGGTGCTTTTGGCAAAAGTTGCTCTCATCAGAAAAGAGGACTTTGGACCAAGTTTTCTTGATAAGTGTTATGTGGACTTCTCTTAAGAACTTATTGTTCATTGCATTTCTTCTAAGAATTCGAAACCCTTTATCTGCTCTTTTTATCAGCTTCACTTTTGTTATCATTAGTGCTTTTGCCGAGATTTCTCTCATTATTTCTGCCAAATTTTTTCTCCTTTCTTCATCTATTTTCTGACATCCGAAATGAAGATCTGGTTCATTAATTTCTCCTTTGCGTATTTCACACTTGTCATTTCCCTCCACTCTCAGTTTGTTGTCAGTGTCAACAATTTTCTTATCACTTTCATACCGAAAATATGACAGGGTCTTATATTTTTTTGACCCATGAAATATGGCCTTGGGCTTATTAAAGGGGAGGGATTATTGTTTTTGGGTTGCTGGGCAGCTGCTCCCTTGCGACCAGGCTCCCGAAGAGCCAGGCACAGCCTCAGGGTCGAATGGCTGTGTTGCGTTGTCGCAGCAACACAGCAGCCATGAGGTGACCACACTCACGAGCAGCCACCTGGCAGCCCCCCTTTCCAGCCGGGCACAGCGCCACTGACCGATCTAGCGGTACCCGGAAGGCACCAAGCAATGCGAGCGCCTGTTCGCCGCCCTCCGCCTCCCACGGCTCGACGCCTTCGGAATGCCCCTAGGTGAATGAATGGGGCTCTGCATGGCTGGAGAGGGTGGTTGCGCAAGCAGCTTTTCTGCTCCCTGCTCACGCGACTCACAGGTTCACAATGCCCTTGGCTAACTCTACAGTACCTGCAGAGCCAGGGCATCTCTGCTGCTGGCGCTGCCTGCCGCTTGGGTTTTTTTTTCGGCTTTCAAAGCACTGAGGATGGATGCCACTCTGGGAGGACACTCTATAGTTGTGGGCTGCAGAGCGTACAACCATAGAGCATACTCCCAGAATGGCATCTGTCCTCCGTTGCAGCTTCCAAAGCACGGAAGTAGGATATCGCTCTGGGAGTACGCTCTATGGTTGTACGCTATCATAGAGCATATTCCCAAAGCGGCATGCATCCTCCATGCTTTGAAAGCTGAAAAAAAAACACCAAGTGGGGTTTATTTATTTTCTTCTGTCTTCAATTTTATTTTAAATTCCAATTCTTTTGGGTTTTCCCTTCTCTAATAATAAAAAATTTCTCACCAATTCAACACACTCCTGTACTGCTTTTGTTTCAGAGGCTTGTCCCAACCTAGCCATTTTGGTTGCTTCTCTTGTAGCTGGCAAAAAGAGCATTCTCCTGAATCAATCAGGGGCGTTGCAATGCCCCTGAGATCAGTAGGACATGCTCTTCTCTATCACTGTTCCTTCAGAACAGTGAAGGACGTCCAGAAACAGAGATATCGACAGCAATCCTGGAGATCCAAGATTGCATATTGTGTCGTTGCGATGTCAAGCCTCGCCTCCAAAATAGTTTTTAAACTATTAATTATTTTTTTAAGCTTTAATTCTAGTTGCAAGGTTAGGAAGAAAAGTTGCCTACTTTAGTACTAGGTTACAGGATACTTTTGAACATTACCCTAGACAAACAGAAAGGGTGCATGTTTGGAAAAAATGCTATCTATATGTATTAGATGTTAGATGTAAGCAATTTATAATCAGACTATTGGCCAGCATCTGGGGGGGCGGGGGGGAATCATTAGATGTATTAACAAAGGAATGTCTAAAGATGATCATAAATATGGAAACATCCTAAACAATAGGGATGAGTTACGTTCTTAAAAAAAAAGAGCAGTAAATTGCATTCTGACTTGGTTTTGAGTCATTCACCTGCCAGCATGTACATAAGGCCTGTTAATATTCCCCTTTTACTTTACTCAGACATTTGGATTGAGGAAAACAATTCAATACTCTGCAACGTATATTTCTCTTTACTTCCCTTTCCTGGCAGTTAGTAACTTCTTACTAGATATATTTCAGAACCGGACCAAACGCAATACATTTTTCCGCATAAGGAACGAACATGTGTTAGTCAACTGAACAAGCAGCTGAAGCTGGCTTCAGCGCTGGCAATGGACTTGTATATCCTGCTGTAGCTGACAGCAGTAGTTTAACTGCATGAACTGCATAGATTATATGTGTGTAGCTCTAGTATTGTTCCCCAGTAATTGCTGCTCAAGACACTCATCTCACTCAGTCTAACATCAGAATCCAACATATTCCAGTTTTTACAGCTTTTTCTTATGGCACATTTTCCCCCCTCAGTACCAAGTAGATTCTAGGGACATGGAAAAAAGATACTTTCATGTCCTAATGTTTCCTAGAATGGGTCAATTTGAATAACTGGGGGAGGCAGAAGCAGTGGGTAGCAATTGAACGTTTTCAGGCCAAGATATTCTTCTGGAAACACAAATCATCATTCTTGAAGCACATGGATTAGCCTCTTCTACCCTCTTGCACATTCCTAATGAATATACCGTATACTATATAATTTAACTATGTTTACTTAGCAATAGGTTACTCCCATGTAAAGTGGACATAAGATCAAGTCTCAGGTGTCAGTTAAGACTGACACTTGAAATTTAATTTTATGTATACTTTACACTGAAACATGTCCACACTGAAATTTGCTTTTCAATTTATCTGTATAAATAATATTGGGAGACATATTTATCACAAATATAAATTTTTATAGGGCATTGGGTTTTTAGCTTTTAAAAAACAATGTAAAATACCAGTTAGGTTCTCCTTGAACTACACACAGTGATTTTTGTACTCATATTATTTCTGAACTGCACAGAGACTCATAAAGCACACCCAGGTGACATGGCAAATTTATACAGGACTTCTTCCTCCTTGGTCAGTATTTGAACTTCCTTCACAATGGCCTGCACTCATATTCCCTTTCCCTTTTCTTGAAAAACTCACCAACATTTTTCTGGAAGATTATCTGATCTTTAAGACATCGTAAGAAAAGAGTCCATCTTCTGACCAACACATTTTTAAAGGCTCAAGCTTCTGTAAACAACTGCTCACAACTACAACTGTTGATGAAGTTTAGACCTTTCAAGAAAAAAATAGTTTGTAGGCAGTCTTCTGATGTTTGATCTTTCAGAACCAGTTTTAAGAACAGTACATTGGGGACATGCTAGGAAAATTAAAACAGCTTCTTTCCTCCATTTATCTAACTCCAGTAGATCAGAATCCTTTTTCACAAGAAACAATGCCTGAAGCCAGTTCAGTGTTAACAATTATCTCCAAAGGGAGATAAGATAAAAGTAGTTGACTATCTCAGATATAGGATCTTTCAACTAGCATACAGTTGATGGTTGTTCCCCTTAAATTAGCATTTACTAGGTGATGTTGGAAGGACTTCACATACCAATGCCACTTTAAAGTAAACCAAGTAAAATACATGGACCTTATGGGAATGGTGGGAAGTGGGGGAAATACATAGCTTTGCTAACACTATTTAGTATATTTGATAAGTACTAAAACAATTGTGCAGTCACAGTCTGTTGCTCAGCAGTATATATAGAAGATTCTGGAGCGAGCACAGAAACACAAATTATTTTCTACCTGTACAACAGTAATTCACGAAACAGTTGGAAATCCCAGCTTGCTTAAAAACAGCAAGCTGAGATTTTTACTTTCTAAAATTAATGAAGATTCCCTAACCTTTCCCCCCAGGCAAGCTTAAATGGCAGGTCTTCTCTTTATCAAATGTGGTTGGCTTCTTAAGTATGATATTGCTAAGGAAGTGCCACATTCACAACAAAAGAACAATAAAGTAGGAAGAGAACTAGTAAGATATAATATATCACTCTCCAGTTCTCATAACTGTGACGCAGTAGTCCATATTCAGGGGCATTTCAAGCAGATACCAATAAGCAATGGTATATTCTTCAAACATTACATATGTCAATGCAAAACTCAATTTTCACAAACTCACTTGGCTCTAATTTCCAAGTATTTTAGAGAAACACTACCGGTAGTGAGAGGAAGGTGGATGATCTTAGCAGAGACTTGCCTTTTAATTTATTTTAAAAACACTTTCTTTGAGTAAGCTGATTAATGAACTTGGGCCAAATACTAAAATACAGCCTGAAAAACCTCCAAAACTTGGTTTCAACATGCAATTCAGCCCTGAGAATATTTCCCACTTCCACAAATCAGGGAGAGAGGTTTTTTCCCAACCCGATCCATGATTCGGATACATTTAAAAAAATTAAATTTATTCACATAAAAGAATGGAAAATTGCAATTTATATTATGAATAGTCCTGTCTTCAGACTCTTGTTTATTTTAGTTGCATGAAATTCTAAAAATAAAATATAAACAAACAAAAAGTAATGCATGGAATTTTTTAAATAAAAATTATAATATGCATATAAATTCAATCAATATTTGTATTGAAAACCCACCCTTTTTTGTGGCTCAAAAATCATTGTTTAAAACCAGTAGTTTCAATCTGCGTCCCACTACTGGCTGGGACATAGAAACAATTTAAATACAAATAGTTTGTAGAATGAAACTTACACAACTTTTTGAAGAAACATAAAATTATGGTTAGAAAACAAATATGCTAGTGCCAGCAGAGTCCAGTTCACTGGCTAGGGTTAAGGGGAACCGAGGCTCTATGCCCCCAAAGAACCCTGATTCATCTTTAGTTAGCAACTAGCTAAGTTTGCATGAAATATGCAGAGCCAAAAAAGATGTAAGCACATTTTTAGCCTGGTATGCTGTGGAAAGTAAATCTCTGTAGTTAGTGTACTGCTTAAGGTATCACCAGTATGCTGCTCTAAAAAGAAGACAGAAATCATTGTCCCTTCAGATGAAGATACTGAATAATGGAAACTACTGAGGAAGTTCACATTTGAACAGATTAGTCCAGTTCACTTCGTCTATCCTATAGTGGAGAATACTACAGCACACTTTCAGCTCCTGCCAAACAAGTACTGTAGAGTATATACAAGGCTGGTTCCAAACCATTCAAAGAAAAACAACAGGTGCTTGCACTGTAGTCTCTGAATGTTTTATGACTACCAAAGAGAGGGAAGGGGGCGGATATTTTAATTACATGGTTAAAAAAAAAACGACACTAGTATCATTCTCCTTAAATTAAGTAAATCAGAAAGCGACTTGTGCTAACTTCATCTCGCCAATTTCATTTCTCTCGCCAAGGCAAGTGCAGTCTTGGATAGAAGCGAATGACTAGACAAAACAATTTCCTTTATAAAAGAGTAGTTTGAGGGCTGAAGAATGTCCGTGTCCCGAAGACAACAGAAAGCGAGATCACCGACTGGACTCCTTGGCATCCCCAGCTTTCCGGCAAAAAAGGGAAAGCTGGAAAAGGGATGAAAGTCAGGCGGGAAGGAAGAGAAAAGCGCGCCGCCGTCGCCTCTCTCCAGCCAAGCAGGCCCTCTTTCCTAAACCGAGCCCAGGACTTACCTAAGAGCAAGGGATGCGCGGCGCGGAGGGGTTCTCCAGAAGCCTTCGCTGCGCGTCCCCGACTCCCCGTCGCTCACTTTCAGCCGGCCGCCGGCAGATGCGCACGCTCTCCTTCCAGGGGGAGCGAATGCGCTACCCGGGCGCCACCCGCACCGAGTAGCGCCCTTTCCGGAGGTGCGAGGAAACGCGGCGCAAGTCGCTGCCGAGTGAAATCAGATAGCGCCAGGTTGTTCCGCTAGGCTTCGGGAGCGCTTGTGTTGCGGCTGTGCAAAAGGCCCTCCCCTTTAACGCTTAACATTGCCAGGCGGGCCCAACCTGCTATTATTCACCTTTAGAAAAAGAGAGAAGTGCCGGGAACGCAGCGCTCGCTGGACAGATTCAGAGTACTCGCGGGCGGAGTTTCAAACTGCAACACAATGCACGCCTTACCTGGAAGTAAACTCCGTTAAAGGCAGGCAGGTAGGGCTTACTTCTGAGTAGACGTAACCAAACATCGTGCCGAAACTAGCTACCCAGCGATTTGCTTTCCAGTAAGCGTAGTTTCTACAAACAAGGAAACAGGCAGGGAATCTAAGCAGGAAGAACAGCTTATTAAATCATTATATTGCCTTTGTTAATCAGCTGACTGGTGTAGGAACACAGGTGGTGCTCGACTTACAACAGTTCATTTAGTGACCGTTCAAAGTTACAACAGCACGGAAAAATGACTTATGACCGTTTTTTCACACTTGGCAAGACCATTGCAGCATTCCCATGGTCACATGATCAAAATTCAGATAGCAGCAGTTAGCAATAGCAGTTAGACTTATATACCGCTTCATAGGGCTTTCAGCCCTCTCTAAGCGGTTTACAGAGTCAGCATATTGCCCCCACAGTCTGGGTCCTCATTTCACCCACCTCGGAAGGATGGAAGGCTGAGTCAACCAACTGCAGATAACAGTCAGCTGAAGTGGCCTGCAGTACTGCACCCTAACCACTGCACCACCTCGGCTCTTGTCTGGCAACTGGTTGGTTTTTATGATGGTTCCAGCTTCCCAGGGTCATGGGATCACCTTTTGCGATCTTCTGACAAGCAAAGTCAATGGGGAATCCAGATTTACTTAAGAAATGCAATGATTCACTTAACAATGGTGGCAGTTGTAAAAGGAGGCAAACTCATTTAACTAATGGTTCACTTAGCAACATAAATTTGGGGCTCAATTGTGGTCATATCTCAAGATCTATCTGTAGTTGGTTATCATCAGCAAATTCTGGGAATAATCTTTAATAAAGTAGTTGTCACAATATCTTTATAATTGGTTTCTCTCTGACCCTTCTTCAATTTATAATTCTTCTTGGAAATCTATGTAACATATCAACAACAGAGTTATCTGCCCAAATTTACACGGAAGGGTACATCAACGGGAGGGGCTGTGTTTGTACACCATGTTAAGCTAATCAGTGCTCCGCATGTCCTGGGAATCAGCTTTCATGAGGCCACTGATGAAAGGAACAGTAACCCACAAAGCTAATTTTAAGGTGTTTTGTGCAAGTCCACAAGCTCTAACATTGAGGTTTTCTAACTTTATGTGACATACATTCATAAGCTGGAAAAGTCAAAATGCTGGGGAACCTTCACCTGTTAACTCTCTGTTACACAGTTGATCAAAATCAAGATTTTCTTCCCTTAGACAGAAATCCTAACAGTGTTAGCCAAACAGTAAGGTCCAACACATACATGGGATCTTTCTTTGTAAAAAAAACTGTTTTCCCCACAATACCCTAAATCAGGGGTGTCAAACTCAAGGCGCACGGGCCAGATCTGACCTCCATGAAGTCAGATCCAGCCCACATGGCCATCCTGGAAACTCTAAGGGGCTGCCTCCCATCACTTTAGCCCGGCCCACGCCATACCGACGTGTGCGCGCGCACACACAAAGTTGGAGGTGGGCCAAGTCCCCCCCCCCCGGTCCCCGGAGGACAACCACAATGCTGATCCGGCCCTCAATGAAATCGAGTTTGACACCCCTGCCCTAAATTGTAAAGTGATCATATATTAATTTAACACGATGGATGAACTCAGCCCCCGTGATTGCTTTATAATTCATGCAAACCCAGGAAATTGATTTGACTGACAAATGGTTTCATTAATCAGAGATGGCATGTTATTTGTGATATGCATGAAAAAATATGCATGTCGGAAAGGGAATTTTCCTTCAGGCGATCAGGTTCTTATGACCTGCAATCATATCTTTGAGATCAAAGGATATGATGTTGATTTCTAGGCAAATTTAATCTCTGAGACATTATTGCTCTTTAATTTCAATCAATGCTAAAGTATATTAATTTGTAAAAATTGTTTCAAGATCATCAATTCCCTGCTTGATGCAGTTTTTGCAAAGCAGAATACAGCTATAGCCAAGAAGGCATGTAGCAGGCAAGATGTTGGACTGGGACTGGGATGGGAGATCAAAATTAGCCATGTAATCTCACTTGGTGTTTTGGGGTGAGTCACTATCTCTCAACTGAAAAATAGGCTATCGTTGGGCAGAAAGTGGAACTGGAAGACAGAATGGACCTCTTGAGCTCTTGAATGAAAGGCAAAAGATAATGAATGAATGAAAAGCATTTCTGGTAAAAAATGCATTTTATTCTGTTGATTTTTAAAGCACTTCCAGATCTTTCTTAAATATAGTAATAGCAGATGGCAACATCCCATCTGCTAACACCCAACTCTGAATTGCCTTGAAAAGCTAAGAAAAGTGGTATCTGCTTAATATTTAGATGACACTCTACTAGGAAATCCCTGGAGTAGAAAGCTGAAGTAAAAAAAAAACCCTATGTAAATATATTCATATAATCACCAGGACCTTGTTCAAATAGCACTTTGAGTGTATTATGAAATATGAAAAGAATAATTTTGAGGAAGTATCTTTGAATAAGCTGGCAATATTCATACAGTAAGTCACATGTTTTTTTAAGCAAGGATACTTTCCTCATCCTAACTCAATGTAAATAAGCTGCTTTTTTTAAATTCATGAAGCCCATTTATTCCTGTTCTTTCATGATTAGGTTAATGAAGTAAGAAACTATAACTGCATGTTATGTTCCAAACTAGAAACTTGGTTCATTGCTTCCAAATAAATTAATATTTACAAAGCAACAGATGTCTTGGTATTTGGCTTGACATCTAGGCTTATTAGGCACAACAAACTAAAGTTCTGAGTTTGGATGTAACATGCAGCTAACAATACATAATTTGATTACCTACTTATGTTAGAAAAAAGAACTACAATATATGCGTTGTATCCAGGGGTGGGTTTCAACCGGTTCGCGGCGGTCCCCACGAACCAGTTGGTCGGCGAACCCGGAAGTAAGTAACTTCCAGGAACGGCGAAGGGCCCACTCGCCCGCCCGCGCTCCTTACCGGTCTTTGAAGGCTTCTGCACTTCCATGCAGGCGCATGGCACATACAGCGCCTGCGCGAGTCTCCGCAAGCAGCTGGAGCATTGCGTAGGCCCTACGACGCATGCGTGAACTGCGCACGTGCACGAGGACGCCGCCGGCCCCGTTCCAACCGAACCGGTTGGAACGGGATTAGCAACCCACCCCTGGTTGTATCCTACTTGTATCTAGGAAAGGCACTCAGCCCAAAAAATTGTGTTACCATTAAGTGTATGAATAACAATTATTTCTATATGATACCAAAATTACTTTCCTTTTTGTTTTACAATGACCTCAGATTCAATCTAGCCAACATGTTTTGGGAATGTTTATATAACATTGGAAGTACCTTAGGAGATCCCACACAAATATACATTACAAATTTACTGTAATCACTAAATGTTACATTTTGATGCCCCAGATAATGCCTATCATTTTATGTAAAACATTCAGATAAATAAATGTTTTTAAAAAGCAATCAATTGATTAAACAAACATGCTATTGCTTACCTAGAAATTTCCTGTCTGAAGTCAGTGTGGAGATATTAACTTGTCGCACACTTTATACTTGTATGGATATTTATTTATGTCAGAACTAGTAAATGTATGAACTTTCAAATATTGCTGAGCCACTGTTATGAGTAAACTCAGCCCACTTAGCAATGGTGAGGAAACTGAGAATTATAGGTTAGCAACATGGGTGGATGAGATATTAGCTATCTCCAAGTAGTATGATGTGTTCTGCAGATCTGGGGAACCTCGGAGGAAATCATGCATCCTATGGACACTTACTAATAAATACACTTAAATTCTGTGGAATTTAATTCTAAAGAACCATGTGCAGGTAGACCTCGACCCACGACCACAATTGAGACCAAAATTTCTGTTGTTATGTCAGACATTTATTACGTGCGTTTTCCCCCATTTTATGATCTTTCTTGCCACAATTGTTGAGTGAATCACTGCAGTTGATAAGTTAGTAACCAAGTTGTTAAGTGAATCTGGCTTACTCATTGAGTTTGCTTGTCAAAGGTTTATAAAAGGTGATCACATGACCCTGTGTAGTAACTCCGGTGGACACGTGACCATACTGGTTCTATGATTGGCAGCACCATCTTGATTTTATGTTCTGCACATGCCAGGGGTGGGTTTCTCGCCCCATTCCAACCGGTTCGGTTGGAACGAGGCCTGCGGCGTCCTCGCACACGCGTGTGCCATCCTCGTGCACGCGCGTGGCACACGCATGCGTACTAGCGTCTGTGCGATGCTCCAGCTGCTCCTGGAGGATCACGCAGGCGCTGTATGCGTCCTGCGCATGCGTGGAAGCGCAGAATTTGTCAAAACCGGGTAAGGCGCGGGCACGCGGGCGCGGGTGGGCCCTTCGCCGTTCCCGGAAGTTACTTACTTCCGGGTTCGGCGACCAACCGGTTCGCAGGGACCGCCGCGAACCGGCTGAAACCCACCCCTGGCACATGCACAGAACAATCTTCATTTTAAAAAATGTAATTTTTATTAGTTTTTTAATGTTGTGCACATGCCCAGATCATTTTAAATGAAAATGTGCACATGCATGGAGCTCATTTTTTTTACTACCAAACTGGTATTAATGGCGGCCAAAACCCACTCCTGATTTAAAAGCCCCAGCTAAATCCTTTTTGATTTTACTCAGGACTTTTTTTTCACTTTATTCAGCAATTAATAATTAACAGAATTGTTAATGTATGATTCACATTAAGTATTTTAAAGTGACATTGTCTAAACTAGTTTACTCAAACTAGAACATATATCTAATGTCCTCACGTGTCTGGGAGTGGAAGATGATGTTAATGGCTTTGTACTCTTGTTTCTAAACAGGAACTAGATGAAGTGATGAGGTCACCTTAAAAATATCTAAGCAAAAAGGTCAGAGAGGAGACATACATTGGTGTCATTCAGAATACTCTCATGACATTATAACTTCAAAATAATAGACAAGCACTTAACTAACTCTGGCTATCTTTTTATAAGAAATTTGAATATGATTGAATTAAATGGCCAGGAATGCCAGATTGAAATGGGATAAGGATAATCTCATTGCCAGTTAAAAGGATCACAGGCAAGGAAATCTGCAAATCATGAAGTAATGTGATTGTATCACTATACAAAATCCATCTAATCCTATATATTTTAATTCAGAAATGGAGGCAATCTATACTCTTAAATAGAATGAAGCGTCTTCCAGGACCTGAAATAGATGTGCTGATGAACAGCTACAAGTTATTTAATTTGGTGGAGCTCTATTTTTGCTGCCAGACAGATTTTCTGCTTCATTTGTTAAACTCATTTTGATTATTGAAGCATAAGACTACAGCCTTTATTCTCTTTGGAATTAAATGAAAAAAAGTATTCTGTAACATGAAGAAATCTAGCAGGTGAAGTTTTCCCCCCAGACACATAGACTGATGTGATATGCTCAGTGTCATGAAAGAACGATGAAAGTTGATATCACATATATTAAAGTTTAAAATATCATACAACTCTCTAGAATGTTGCAATAAGTAATAAAGCTAGTCTTCTAGATTTTTTTTCTACCTACATCAATTTAGTCGTCCTGCTATCTGCTTTGCAATTTTTAAATAAGGAACAGAATCTTGGTAAAAGAACAATAGATTCTATATCCTGCCAAATCAGCATTATTTCCTTTTATAATGATTTCCACATTCTTCACATTCTTAAATAGGCCCATAGACAAGAGCACTCCTGGGTATATATGTCTTCCAGTGTGAGCCTTATCAATAATTTCCTTTATGAAGAAGGGATATTGAACCAAAAATAATTCAATCTTCTGGCTGATTATTTGATGTGACCCCAACATGATCAGTTACAGAATTATTTCATTCCTGGTCCATGCCCCCAAAAGATTTATTCTGGCCTTTCATATTAACATTGATATTCATTCCCTGAACTATAGGCTTAAAATGCCTCAAATGGCATTTTTATCTGGAGATCTCCCACTTTTCAGAGATTTGTTTGGCATTTATCCTGAAATCATTCTGGAAGGTGATTAAAATACTTGCATAGGTCTTTGAAGGTTCTGGGCAGTTTTTTTGTTTTGTGTGTTTGACTAATTGCTAATTCTTGGTAACTGCTGGACAATGTCTGAAATTCTCTTGACAAGATTTCAGAAGTGGGCTACCACCAGGGGTGGGTTTCAACCAGTTCGCGGCAGTCCCCGCGAACCGGTTGGTCGGCGAACCCGGAAGTAAGTAACTTCCGGGAACGGCGAAGGGCCCACTCACTCGCCCGCGCTCCTTATCGGTCTTTGAAGGCTTCTGTGCTTCCACGCAGGCGCATGGCACATACAGCGCCTGCGCGAGTCTCCGCGAGCAGCTGGAGCATCGCGCAGGCCCTACAATGCATGCGTGAACTGCGCGCATGCATGAGGACGCCGCCGGCCCCAACCGAACCGGTTGGAACGGGATTAGCAACCCATCCCTGGCTACCATCCAGAGAGAATGATTAGCCCAAGGTCACCAGCTAGCTTTGTGCCAAGGGTGGGAGTAGATGTCAGGGTCTTCCCGTTTCTAGGCTGTTGCCTTAACCACTATATTGTATGAAGCCCCCCCTGCCCCCGAGAATGAAATATTTTGGGGGGTATTACAAGAGGCAGATTATTATATTTCCCCAAAAGGAGAAATGGAGAAAAATCTTAACAAAGTCAGAAAGTCTTCTCAACAGCCTCCAGCAGATGCCTGAAGTCTTTAGAGATGGATATTCTGTGCCCATTAAGAAAGATTGGGCCAATCTATTCACAAACGAAACACTTTCAGTTCCAGATGATGGGATTAAGAAGGACAGGACAGCACTTTTAGGACATAATAGGATTAACCCACAACCATTAGAACAGCAAAGCTCAGGACATTGCACAATCCCCTAGCAGTATCTCAGAACCAGTGGTGGGTTTCAAAAAATTTTAGAACCTCTTCTGTAGGTATGGCCTGCTTTGTGGGAGTGGCTTGCCAGCCATGTGACTGAGTGGGAGTAGCTTGGCAGTCATGTGACAGGGTGGCCATTGTCAACTTATAAAATGTGGTGAAACTCACTTAACAATGCTCTTGCTTAGCAACCAAAATATTGGCTAAGAAACTCTGGCATTTGAAGCAGGCAAGTCTTAAAGCTGTCAAGTTACAAGACCCTTGAACCCCTAACCCTTTAGAAAAAAACCCCAGGGGTATTCAAACTTGACAGCTTTAAGGCTTGTGGACTTCAACTCCCAGAATTCCTCCTCTCACTCTTCATCTTGATGATGTGCGAAGGGCAGGGGGAGGGAACTGGAACCGGTTCTAAACGGCACTTTAGGTTTGTGGAACCTCTTCTATAGAAGAGGTTAGAACTGGCAGGAACCCACCCCTGCTCAGAACCCTATAAAAGCCATGTACTTATTGAACCAATTTGTCAGCTGTCCCAGAACTACATGGTGTTGTTGGTTCTGCACATAAATAAACCTTTTTCCTTGCAGCCAATCAGCCTCCATTTTATTTCCAGTCCCTTTTTTTTGGCTTGGAACTGGACCAGATTTTTCTTCCAATAATATCAAAATGTGTGTTTGTATAATCTCATTACATAAACACTGGAGTTTAATTAATGAGTTTTCATTTTGTTATCGCTGTGTTTATTTTATATTCATTGTGTTTGAATAATGTTACATTTCCTAGTTATAGTGGCAGATTTCCTAATTTTATCTGTCCCAAAACTTTTATCAATCAGTTTTATTGAATAACTCCAAATTCTGGTATTACAGCTTATTAAACAAAATAGACTAAAAGGGGAGAGGCCCCTAAAATGAGTAATTCCTTGTATATTGTAATCAATCCTTGCTTTTCAAACTATAGTTTACCAAGCAAGCCATATTAGCCTGTTTTCATATTAATCTAAGGCAAAACAAACCATATTACACCCAGGTTAGTGTAACCTATATATGATTATATTGTAAATTCAAGGAAATGTTCTACCTATTCAAAATTGCAAAGTTAAACTGTTTATTCAAAACGATAGAGATCTTTGATTTCTTGTTCATTCATATACAGGTGAAACTCGAAAAATTAGAATATCGTGCAAAAGTTCATTTATTTAAGTAACGCAACTTAAAAGGTGAAACTAATATATAAGATAGACTCATTACATGCAAAATAAGTTAGTTCAAGTCGTGATTTGTCATAATTGTGATGATTGTGGCGTACAGTTCACGAAAACCCCAAATCCACAATCTCAGAAAATTAGAATATTACATGCAATCAATTAAACAAGGATTATACATAGAACAATATCGGACCTCTGAAAAGTATAAGCATTCAGTACTTGGTTTGGGCCCCTTTTGCAGCAATTACTGCCTCAATGCGGCGTGGCATGGAAGCTATCAGCCTGTGGCACTGCTGAAGACCAGGATGCTTCAATAGCGGCCTTCAGCTCTTCTGCATTGTTCGGTCTCATCTTTCTCTTGGCAGTACCCCATAGATTCTCTATGGGGTTTAGGTCAGGCGAGTTTGCTGGCCAATCAAGCACAGTAATCCCACAGTCATTGAACCAGGTTTTGGTGCTTTTGGCACTGTGGACAGTGCTGTAAGCCATAATCATCACAATTATGACAAATCACGGCTTGAACTATCTTGCTTTGCATGTAATGAGTCTATCTCATATATTAGTTTCCCCTTTTAAGTTGCATTACTGAAATAAATGAACTTTTGCATGATATTCTAATTTTCCGAGTTTCACCTGTATATAGAATGTTTAAAAGATGTTGCAATAATCCTAGAGAAGATTAATTAGATATGCTAATTTATATAATGTGGGACTAATCTCTCCCTCTGGTTATTTTTTTTCCTACATCTTTAATGACACATGTTCTCTCTGTTTGGACTTGCACAAAATATTTATTCAAGTGTTAAGTCAATGAAAATGTAATTATAGGGATGTATTATATTCATAGATGTAAATTTAATTTACAAAGAGTATTTTCCCAATTGTAAAGCATTTGTATTTACCAACTATTGCTCTAGAATTATAGCTACAATTATAAATAATTTCCTGACCTGGTTCATATGGCTATATATTAATTATGTTTAAGGTAGCACAGTGTAACTATGAATTCAACCTAAGACTTAACTTAATTAAGGCAGTGTTTTTCAACCTTTTTTGTGCAAAGGCACACTTTTTTCATGAAAAAAATCACGAGGCACACCACCATTAGAAAATGTTAAAATTTTTTAACTCTGTGCCTATATTGACTATATATAAAGTAATTTTCCCACGGCACACCTTACACTATGTCACGGCACACTAGTGTGCCGCGGCACAGTGGTTGAAAAACACTGAATTAAGGCACTATGTATCTTCCAGACCTGGGAACAGGCTGTGTGGCTTCCAGGTCCACCCTTTAGATGTAGTTGTTGGGGCAGAAGCATAATAAAATGGATTGTTTCCAGCCATGGAATCTCAACTGCTTCCAGCTCTATTTTCACTTCCATTTTTTCTAGTTGGCAAAACACCAAAACAAGTGAGAAAGATTTAGTCTTATCCCTCCCGTACAAAGTTGGTCCATGGTTGTTTCTTTTCTAACAAAACCAGCAGATAAACAAATTAGGAAACATCATCCAGAAATGGCAGCCAGGAAACTATGATTGTCTTTGGTTCATAATTCATGGTGTGGAAGATAAACCAGATGGCCTTCATGGAAATTTGTAGGAACTGTTATCTAGGCAAAAGGACAAAACGTTTTAGGTCTAGAAGAATTAGATAATATATAGAAGTGGATCAGGCAGACACGTCTGTAATTCGCTGGATTATAAAAGGGAAGAGGAGGAGACTTGCAAGATTCTGTTATTGTAATTAATTTAAGTAAATGTAATAGCCTTCCTCTGCAGTTGATTTTCTACTGAGTGCAGCTGAACATGGCATGCCATGTTAAATTCTCTTATCTATTGATTCATACATTGTGCTGTTCTAAGAGTAAAGAATTGTTTCTTAGTCAGAATGCTCCTAATACTTAATAGTGGAGGCTGCTATGTGTGGGATAATGACATAAAATGAATAATTTGTGACACACTTCAGTTTAGATAGGATTTGATGGATCCTGGATCTTTGCAAAGGGAAGTTTGACTTGCGGATGTGAATTAAACTATGCTTAGTCTTTTCTAAGCCTTACCCTACAATTTTTGTATGTTCTTGCATCAAGAAACATTTAATGCTTTTAATCAAAGTAGGTCCCGAGACCTATAAATTGTGATTTAGAGGCAAAGAGCTCTATTTTCTATTTATATGCTAAGTCATAATGCTTATGTTTATGTAGCATGCTTAGCTATGATGTGTTTTGTTTATTTGTGATTCAGGGCATTGTGTAACCCTAAACATCGTGCATTTGCAAACCATTTTTGTGCAATATGTGAATTGTGAAGCTGCTTATGAAGTGTAATTGTAATTGTATTTGAATGCAATAGTTTACAAGGAAACACAAACATTTACTTGTTTATATGTTCTGTGGTACAATAAACACATAAGAATAAAGTATACACACTTTACAAATAAACAAAATTATTAAACTTTCTTACAAAAAAGCATGATTGTGATTTTTGAAGTCATGGGATTTAAGAATACCCTACTGAATTACAGATCTATCTGTTCTTTTCTAAAATTTACATGCAAAATTATTTTCAGTTGAAACCAAGTATAGTTCAGATTACTGTGTAGGAAGTTAGTACCTACCCTCCTCTCCTAGAAAAAGGAAATATCCTGGGAAATATTAAGAAGGCAGAATATTTTTCCCTGGATCAAAAATGAGAAACATGTTTTTAAGGAGGAAACAGATTCACTCTTAATTGCCCCCACTTTCATTAATGGGCCGTTAAAAAGCCTGAACCAGTCTATTCTGCATAACAAAGACCCCTTCCCTTCAACTCCAGGGTGATGGGATTAAAGCATGATAGTATTAGCCCTTTACTCATCTCACCACAGGGCACCTGGGAAGAAGCAATGCTCAACCAAACTTGGACTCAAGACAGCCTACAGAGTTGCCCCTGCATGCCCCATGGGAGTCTGACAACCATTCAGAATACATTTCTTACATAGGAATAGGAAACAGAGAGGTGGAGCCAAACAGAGTATAAAAACTCTAGCAAGCCCCTTCCTTTCTCTCTTTTCTTCTTCACCTAACATCTTGAAGCATGCAATCACCTTTTCTGTTCAGGACCTTAAGTCATGTGGTGCAGTCCACCATTAAATCATCTTTGCAAGCAGCCTCCATGTTTCCAGTGTCTTTTTCCCCACTTGGAGCTGAACCCAGAAGGACATTTCTTCCAACAACTGTTTTTGTTAAAATGAATTTTTGTATGCATTTTGTTGACATTACTAACACTTCCAGTATAATAAAAACCTGAGTTGTATAAGACTCAAATGATCATTTAACTCTACTGTACAGGAAATTTAATAAAGATTCGGTACTGATGTCACTGATATAGTTTACTAGGTTTGACTCACAATGGGAAATGATAATGGAAAATCCAGTTTCATAGGTCATTTAAAACCACATAGGCAAAGTAAATTGACTTTTGTTTTATTGTTTTTTTGTTTTATTGCAAATTTATATGCCGCCCTTTTCCCTGAGGGGACTCAGGGCGGCTTACAGCAATAAAGGGAAGGGGGTGCAAGACAAAACTTAAAAAGAAAAAAAATCGTGATTAAAGGAAATTTTGATCAAATAAGATATTTCAGTCCCATTGCTCAGAGAATATTGCTATTTTAAACTGTTTTCTTTTATTATGTGTTCGTTATGTGTCTTTTTTTTTCTTTTTCTTTTTTGTAAGCCGCCCGGAGTCCTTCGGGATTGGGCGGCATATAAATTTTATTAATAAATAAATAAATAAATAAATAAATAAATAAGTGTTCTTGTAAGTTCTTTCAAGACATATTTACTGTGAAGTAAACCCATTGATTTCCTTTCAAGAGTGATCACATTTTATGCTCATTGACATTATTGGAACTAGTAAAAGGCTTTGTCAAAGATGTTATATGTTTGTTTCTTATTAATATTTAATCAGCTGTTGGAGCTTGTGGGGGAAAGATGTAAGAAGGTTTGTCCATTCAGCAATCTTAATCTACTTGTTTCTCAGGCTGAATCCAACAGGGAAATAGAGCCAATAAAAATTCCTGCCTAAAATTCAACCATTTCTATAATATTGGTAATTATGCCAACTAAATATTCTGTTCAGACAGTATTACAAGAGCCAAATGACAAGAATTCTATCAGTTTCTCCTTCTTGCCCTTTTTTTCAGCAGGAATGGATCAAAATGTCCATAGCTTTTTTGCAAGATTGATAAATCTATTTAAAACACGTAGGGATGTATGGAAAACATTTTAAAATATGAAATATATGATCTCAACACATGCCCCGCAGAAGGAACATAACTGCTGCTTCCTTTACTAGTATGAACAGTAAATAGTTACTACTTACTACTTAGTTCATAGTTACTATTCATGAATAGTAAATAGTTGCTATTTATTTAATAGGTACTATTCTTGCCAGTAACGGAAGCAGAAATTATGTTCCTTCTAGGAAGCATGTTGAGGCCATATATTTCATATTTAACAACATTTTCAAATGTCCCCACCTGTTTTAAATAAATATTTAACAACCTTACAGAAAACTATGGACAGTTTTGCCTATTCCTGCTGTAATCTGGGCAAGAAAAGGAGACTGGTAGAATTCTATCAATCTTATCCCAGTATATCAGTACTCGGGAAAGGGGGTAATGCTTTTTTATCCATTCCACCATTTTGTGGTTCCATCAGTCTGTATAGGAAAAAGTCCAGCAATTAATCCTCGGTTAGGAACCACTAATGCCTGAACTGTTCAGAGTTGATCTAAACCCGTGATGGCGAACCTATGGCGCACATGCCCAAAGTGGCATGCAGACCCATGTCATCTGGCAGATGCGTTGTCATCCATTCCTCTTCCGGGTTTCTGGTGCGCATGTGCACGCAACGATCAGCTGGCCTCCCTACTTGCGGCAGTGCCAGAAACTGGAAGAGCTGGTCTTCCATTTTCCAGTGTGAGCATGCATGCCAGCCAGCTGATCAGCGCGCATGCATGCACACCAGTAACCAGAAGACTAGCTGGATGGTGCGCATGCACATGCCAGAAACCAGAAGTTCATTTTTTGGTGCACACATGCCCCCTAGGCAGCTCCTCTTCCAGGTTGCAGCACTCAGTGCCATAAAGGTTTGCCATCATTGATCTAAACCCACACAGTTTTACAGGTTTTTTTTTACACAGTATAAGGGAGGCAGAGATAAAAACCACTAACTGATAAAACAGATGGTAACAAAATTTTACCTCAAGAAAATAAGTTAGCAAAAGAAAGAGAATGAAATAACCCTGCTATTGTGGCCCAACAGCGGCCAGTGGATCTGGCAGCAGATTCAGACAGTGATGAGGTTGGGGAGAAATATGTGACAGTCCTGGAGTTTGGGGAAGGCTTTGACGAGTGCTCTGCATCAGAGGCAGAGCTGGGGTCAGGGCCATCTGACAATTATCAGCTGCCTTCAGAGTCGGACATCAGTGGGGTAGAGGAACAGCTGGAGCCTGTTGCCAGTGTGTGCATGTGCAGAGCTGCCAGGAGAAGGGAACAGCTAAGGAACAAGATTTGACTCAGAAGTAAAGCCACAGGTGGATGGCAAATGGTCCCTCCCATAGAGAATAAAGAGGAGCAAAAGGGGAGGGGAGTTTGCCGAAGACAATTAGTTCAATTCATTAGAATGGAGATCTATTCCTGACATCTTGCCAAGTATTGTCTGCTACAGAGTGGTGTTTGGAAGATATCGGACTGGCAGCTCTCCAAGCCTGATAAAGGTCTGTAGTTGTGAAATCTCTTGGAAGACTGTTGGCTGGGACTTTGCTGGAGAGGAATTCACTTTAAACTAAATAAAAGGGGGTTTATCGGGAAGAGGAGTCAACTTTGTGCTTTTGGGAAGCGTAGGTGAGAACACCTGCCTTGATTTTGCATGATATATGAAAAAACAGTAGAAAACTGCAAGCTTTCAAGATTATGCTGCAACCTACAACAATAAGATAGAATTCCAATAGTCTTTGTGGGGTCTTGTTCCCAATCTGGCATACTTCAAAGGCTGACACAAGGATAGAGGCAGTCCAATTAGGACTGTTCTCTACTATGGGAAACGATTCATCCTTTCCAACATTACCTTCAGCAGCGGAGATGCTCTTGGGACTTGTAATTTCACACAAACTAGGTTTTTGATTGCTTGGAGCTAATATAGTAAAGTAAGTAATTGAGTGTTGAATGAGCATTTAGAGAAACTCACTTTGAAATCTCCATTCAACCATAAGCGTCTTTGGTAGTTTGGTATTAGTTTCTTGAAGCTATTTTACTTTTTTAGGTTGTTATGTGGATATTATACATTTTGCTTTGACCTGCTATAGGAATGGTGGGATTAAATTATTATTAATAACTATAGACTGCACTTGGAAAGGAGGGCTCAATGTCTTTGACTGATTTTCCCATAATCTTTATCCCAAAAGCCAGGATACCAGATCCTTGGAGCCTTGAGGTTTTAGCCACTGTTATCAAATAACAAGCTTGCCAGCCATCTTTGTTCATGATATAATTATGGATGAGAGGGCAGACCTTCTGTTACCAAAACCAATGTGGAAAAGAATAGGGAGTTCTCTTAGGCGCTGCTTGGAGTGTCCAAGCACGGGTTAACATCAGCTTGCTGCCCAAGGACTGAGTTTAATATTTTTGTAGCTCTGCCTCCTGCTTTCCTCAGAGGCTCAGTTTCAAAAAACTCAGTCACCCTACAGAATGCGTTTTGGGGAGATCCAGCCCTTGTGCAACAAGCTGGTTCCCCTAGTCAGTATAGTATAGCTCCTAGGATTTTATTTTTACTGTGGTTAGTTAGCTTAGACCTTCTGTTTTCCCCTTTAATTTCTCCTCCGTTCTAATTCGGCTTTTTGTTCACTTTAAATTCAGCTGTTTGGCGCGAGGCAGGCTTCCTGGAGTGAGGCTGCCTTTCTCTATTGTAAAGGCTCCTGGTTGCCATGGGGAGGCTCGTTAGCTGCTGCTAACGAGCCCAGGGGATGGATAGGGAGGTAGGGTCCCCAGCGCGGAGCATTAGGCTGTCCTGCTTCCCCCAGTGTTGCTCCAGGCACACGTGCGCGTTGCAGCCGCCATTTTGAATCCAATTTTAGCACGCTTTTTCTCTGAGGCTCTGACCATTACTGCGCTGCCTGTCCTCACTCGCAGATCGCCATGGAGAGCACTTAATGCAATGTTTTCTGGCTTCAATCTGGCAATTCTCCCTTGCTAAAGTGCAGATCTGCAGGCTTCTGGCCTTTCTGAGACATTTCTGCAGCTGTTACTCTTCTGAGACATATGATGGAGCAGCAGGTGGAACAACAAGCTGGGTCCACCTCTTCCAAATGCAGCAGGCCCAATCCTGCTGCCAAAGGCGAGGGGGTGGGGTGTTCAACCAAGGGAAAGCGCCCCAGAGTCAGCAAGGCCTCTAAGGCAGATGAGAAACTTGCTGAAAGACGCCAGAAGGCACTTGAAAAGGCTTCCTCTGAAGCTGAGCTAGTTCTGCCTCAGGCCCAGGAGCTCCAGTTGTCCAAATCCATGCAGGATGTGGTGGCATGTGCAATCTCTCAGGGTATTTTGGATGGGATCCAGCAGTTGGCCATTAAATTACCCTTTGCCACTGCAATTGCCTCCCCTGCTCCCAGGGACCCTGGCAGTTCCAACAAGCCTCGTGCCACTCGCTCTCAGGAGCCCCCGGTTAGGGAGGATCCCTGGCCTCTACTGGGATCAGTGAAGTATCGATGGGGAGGAGGTGGAGCAAGATGCTCCGGACCTCTCAGAAGATGAGAATTCCGCCCCTGAAGCGCCTGCCTCTTCGGGTCTTTTCAACCCCTCCATGTTTAGGGCTATCCTAATCAAGGCTAGGGTGGCGGCATCCCAAATGATTCTACCAGCGCCAGCTGAGAAGGCGCCTTTGGCTCAGGGTACCAAGGACACCATTGGGCCCCAGGACCCAGCTGCGGGACTTTTCAAGGAGGCTTCCCCTCCTCTGGATCTGGTCCCAGCTCCTCAGCTGTTTTTAGACATCATTCAGTGTCAATGGGCCCAGCCAGGCACCATGGCCAATCCTAGTGGTACGGACAAGAAGCTCTATTCCATGGAGGCCCCTCTGGAGGAGTTGCTTAAGCTTCCCCAGGTAGATGATCCCATTGTCTTCCTCACATCTAATTCCGCCCTTCCGGCTGATTTACTGGAGGGCTTAAAGGCGGAAGACAAGAGGGCAGAGTTGGACTCCCATAAGACCCACCAGGCCACAGCATGGGCCATGAAGGCTTCGGCATCCTCCTCATATTTTGGTAGAGCGGCTCTGTTCTGGTTACGTAAGTTGTTGGCCGGCCTCCCTGCGGGTGATACCAGAGCTAGGCAGGACATTAATAAAATCATAGTGGCCGTAGAATATTCTGCCGATGCCTCCCTTGCCATCACCAGGTTCTCTTCTAGAGCACTGGCCTCCAACGTAACTTCACGCCGTCTGCTATGGCTTCGCCACTGGCAGGCGGACATGAAAGCCAAATGGAAACTAGCTTCTGCTCCGTTTAAGGGAGGAAAATTGTTTGGAGAGGCCTTGGACCCCTTTCCAACGGAGTCCAAGGACAAGCGCAAGGTTCTGCCCCCTGTCACCAAGAAGCCGGACCGCAAGGGGCAGCCCTTTCGCCGCAGTCCTTTCTAAGCCCTGAGCCTTCCACCTCCTCAAGGGGGGGGGACAATCGGTCCTACCCTCAGTCCCAGGACCGCTCCCAGGACAAATCCTCCTTCAGAGATAGGAACAGACAGCAGGGCTTCCGCAAACCATTCCGCAGGGGTATTCCAACCATCCCTTCCAGAAGTCGAAGTGACCGTCAGCGGGATCCTCCCATTGGTGGCCGTCTCCAGCTTTACACCAACCAGTGGGTGGAGACCATGATGGTCATCTGGATTCTGAACATGGTCTACCACGGCTTGACCGTGGAATTCCTTTCCTTTCCTCCAAGGACCTTTGTCCATTCCCCCACTCCCAGGTCGGCCCACAAGTTCCAGCTCATGAGGGCAGAGATAGATCACTTGTTAGAGATAGCAGCTATAGAGAAGGTTCCAAGGGCCAGGAGGGCAGGGGTTTCTACTCCATCCTGTTTCTGGTTCCCAAATCCTCCAGGGGGTAAGGGCAATACTGGACCTCAAGACACTCAACAAGCATCTGGCGTACAAGCGCTTCAAGATGCAGTCCCTTCAGACCATCCTGGGCTGCGTCAGGCAAGACGACCTCTTGACCTCGATAGATCTGAAGGAGGCGTATCTGCATGTTCTGATCCACCCAGTGCATCGCGAGTTCCTGAGGTTCCAGTCTGCCAACCAGCACTTCCAGTACAGGGCCGTCCTCTTCGGGCTATCATCGGCCCCTCGGACCTTCACCAAGCTGCTAGCCGCCATCGCTGCATATCTACGATCTATCCTGGTAAGACTCGAATGCTACCTGGACGACATCCTCATACACTCGTTGTCCAGGGGGCAGGCCCAGAGAGACCTGGAACCACCATCCGAGTCCTCCAACTACACGGGTTCTCGGTCAACCTCGCCAAGACCCATCTGACCCCCACCTGCAGAATTCAACACCTCAACACGGTGGTTGACTCCAGGGACTGCAAGATCTTCCTCACACAGGAGAGAATAGACAGTATCAGGTCTCTGGTGAGGTCTATCCGGTCGGCGAGGTCGGCATCGGTAGTTTCCCTCTCCCACCTGCTGGGGAAACTCATGTCGTGCATCTCAGTGGTTCCATGGGCACGACTGCATACGTGAGAGCTCCAGTGGTTTCTGCTGCTGCTCCAGAGGCGCAAGGCCAGCAACTCCAAGAGGAGAGTGTGTCTACCTCCGAAGGTTCTACAATCCCTCAGGTGGTGGCAGACAGATGCTCTTCTGAAGGGCTGCTGCTTCAAGGAACCGGAGCACCTGGTCGTAACGACAGACGCCAGCCTCTTCGGCTGGGGCGCTCACCTCCAGACTCAGTGGTCCAGGGCCGGTGGTCACAGGCAGAGCTCACCCACAACATCAACTAGGTGAAGCTCCGGGCCACCAGGCTAGCCATGCACCATTTCCACAGCCAGATCAAGGGCCATAACGTGCTGATCCTAACAAACAATATCGCCACAAAGGGGCATATCAACCATCAGGGCAGCAGATCCTGGACTTCCTGCAGATGGGTTTGGACAAAGGCCTCTCCTCTAACACCCTCAGGAGTCAGACTGTGGCTCTGGCCACCATCCTGTCCACGGACTCTCAATTACCACTTACCAGATACCCGCAGGTCCATAGCTTCCTCAAGGGAGCTACCAATATCTGTCCTCCTGTCATCCACAGGTACCCAACCTGGGACTTGTCGGTCGTGCTACAAGTTCTGTCCCCACTTCCCTTTGAACCGTTTCGAACCCTTGGTCTCCGACATCTGACCATTAAAACGGCCTTCCTGGTTGCCATCACCTTGGCCCGCAGGATATCTGAGATGGCCGCCCTCTCGGTCAGGGGTGACCTTTGCATTGTGCATTCGGACAGAGTAGTCCTCAGATTGGACCCAGCCTTTGTGCCAAAAGTTAACAGCGTTTTCCATAGGTCACAGGAAATTGTTCTCCCAGCCTTTTGTCCGGGCCCCAGACATCCAAGAGAGCGGCAGTGGCATAAGCTTGATGTCCGTCGAGCGGTCTGTATTTACATGAAACGGATGGCTTCCTTCTGCAAATTGGAGAGATTCTTCATATCTTTCCAACCAGTCTCTATGGGCAGGAAAGTCACCTCCTCCACCATAGGACGATGGATATGTGCTTACATCAAGATAGCCTATGAACAGTAGACCAGGCCGGTCCCTCCTTGCACTCAATGAGGAGCGCCACAACTTCGGCTGCGTGGCCTATGCAAGCATCCATTGAGGAGATATGTCAAGCCACTACGTGGTCCAGTCCATCTCCATTCATCAAGAATTACAGACGATGTCTTTGCCTCTGTTGAAGCATCCTTTGGGAGAAGAGTTCTGCAGCAGGTCATCGCGACTCCCGCGGGCTTGGGCAATTCTTCTTCCCTCCCCGGGACATAGCTTTGGCATGTCCCGTGCTTGGACACTTCAAGCAGCACCTAGGAGAATGACCGTTGGCTTACCTGAATGGTCATTCTCTAGGCGCTGCGGGAGTGTCCAACCTTGCCCGAATAAGTGCCTGCGGGGTTGTGTACTCCAGTGGGGGACATTCTGCATCTCCATCTACGACCTTTTTGGACTCTCTTTCATTTTTTGAAACTGAGCCTCTCAGGAGAGCAGGAGGCGGAGCTACAAAAATATTAAACTCAGTCCTTGGGCAGCAAGCTGATGTTAACCCGTGCTTGGACACTCCCACAGCGCCTAGAGAATGACCATTCAGGTAAGCCAATGGTCATTACTATTTTAATGATCCGTCAATTAATTTCAGAGTTGGCATTAGCTGCAGTCTTGGAGGTTGAGTTGTCCTGAATAAGATTCTATGGCATCAGGAAATGCTTCTCTGCAGATTAGCAGATGTGAGGCCTTGTTTGTATGGTTAAACGCAGGGAAGCAGCTAGGGTTGTGGCTGTGTATCATTTCCCAGAATGCACAGCAGCAACTCCAAGGTCTACTGAACCTAATTGCTGGGATAGCTGTGAAGTTTCCAAATGGATGTTGGTGAATAGAATAAAATGACAGAGTTGGAAGGGACCTTGGAGGTCTTCTAGTCCAACCCCCTGCTTAGGCAGGAATGCCTACACCACTTCAGACAAAATGGTTATCCAACATCTTTTTAAAAACTTCCAGTGTTGGAGCATTCAAAACCTCTGGAGGCAAGCTGTTCCACTGATTAATTGTTATAACTGTCAGGAAATTTCTCCTCAGTTCTAAATTGCTTCTCTCCTTGATTAGTTTCTACCCATTGCTTCTTGTCCTATCCTCAGATGCTTTGGAGAATAGTTTGACTCCCTCTTCTTTGTGGCAGCCCCTGAGATATTGGAACACTGCTATCATGTCTCCCCTAGTCCTTCTTTTCATTAAACTAGACATACCCAGTTCCTGCAACCGTTCTTCATATGTTTTAGCCTTTAGTCCCCTAATCATCTTTGTTGTTCTCTGCACTCTTTCTGGAGTCTCAACCTCTTTTTTACATCATGGTGACTAAAACTGAATTCAGTATTCCAAGTGTGGCCTTATCAAAGCATTAGAAAGTGGTATTAGTACTTCATATGATCTTGATTCTATCCCTCTGTTTATGCAGCCTAGAGCAAACCAGCAATAGTGACTGCTGGAACCCAGGCCTGCATTATATCCCAGTAGATGTCGATAGAAATGCTTTGTATACTTTGTGTGAATGCTCCTGAATAATTAGGCTGATGTTAGCAGTAAATGATCGTTAACTTAAGGCTTCATTATTTATGAATGTGATAAACCTCCTATTTTTCTACGGTTTTCTTTAGCAGAGTGACAACTAGCATGGAAATGAGTCACACCAGGTACAAACCACACCACATTGTGTAGAAAATAAACTCCATGGAACTCCATGATATTTACAAGAAAAACTGCAATCCTGTCCTCACATTCTTGAAAACAAGGCATTTAATAATTACTGTAAAATATCTATGTATTTTTCAGGATTTATTTCTCAATAACTTGGATGAGATTGTTCTCTAGGGCTGCAAATCTAAACACATTTATTAGGAACCATACTTCACTGAATACACTAAAATTACATATGTCTATGTGCATGTTTTTACTCAGTGAATAGCTTTTGCAAATTCAAAAGCCAGTACATGGTTTTGTAAACATAACGTTGGCCTGGTAAATATACTGCTATAATAGTTTTTGGATTTAACTTTATGTAAACAGCCCGTGAAAGCCAGTTTGGGGTAGAGCCCAAACTAGAGCCGAGGTGGCGCAGTGGTTAAATGCAGCACTGCAGGCTACTTCAGCTGACTGCAGTTCTGCAGTTCGGCTGTTCAAATCTCACCGGCTCAAGGTTGACTCAGCCTTCCATCCTTCCGAGGTGGATAAAATGAGGACCCGGATTGTTGTTGGGGGCAATATGCTGACTCTGTAAACCGCTTAGAGAGGGCTGAAAGCCCTATGAAGCGGTATATAAGTCTAACTGCTATTGCTAGTGGTTAAGGCATCATGCTAGAAACTGAGAGATCATGAGTTGTAGTCCCGCCCTACACACAAAACTTTGTACCAGTTACTTGCTCGCCTCTAGGAAGGAAGCAATGACAAACCTGTTTTGAAATACCTTGCCAAGAAAACTCAAGAATTTGTTCAGACAGTGTCCTAGAATTGGACATGATTGAAAAGGGGGGAAAAAGCCAGCACAAACTACATATATTTAGTAAATGTGTTTTCTGGAACATTTTTTTAAACAATAGGAGTGCAATAGCCAGTATGCTAACACTCCTTTCCTCTAAGACAGAACAAAAATAGGTAAACATTTTTTATATATCTGATCCCAACAATTCTACAACTTTCAGGGTCAATTCAAAGGCATAAAGGCATAAACCTAAAAATATTGCTTAATTTGCTTTTCATTTGCATTAGTGCCAAGATCTTAGATCTTATATATTTTATTTCTTACATTTTCCAATTTGAAAAATACCTGTCAACAAGTTTTATATAATTCTAAAGAAGGACCTATTCTAGTGCAATATTTGAGTGGTTGGATTCCATTGCCAAATATGCGCACTTCCACAACTTGCCATATCACGAGACGACGTTTATATGCAGTTGCCCCAACCATTGAAGATACTGCTCACGTTTTCTTCGACTGTCAGCTATAGCCTTAGACACTTAACACCCTGTCTGGGAAAAAGTAGCCTACAGGGAACTGAATTACAGATTAGTTTATTTACTCCTGGGCTCTAATTGTAAGCATAACTGGCAAATTCTGTATTAAAGCAGTTGAGCTAACAATTGGACTGCCCTACAAGGGAGATTCACTTATTTGATTGTTGACTCTTTGTATAATCACTTATGTATTTTACCTTCCCTTAATTTTATTCTGGAACTAGACTATGTATTGTATTGTATCGTATTGTATCGTATTGTATCATATTGTATCATATCGTACCATATCGTATCATACCATATCGTATCATATTGTTTTATTTATTATTTTATTTTTTCATTTTACCTTACAGATAAGATTGCAAGACTAATCAATGAATAAACTATTCTACCAAGGTAGAAACTATTCTATTCTCCTCTTACATGTTAATGAAGATCATTATAGTTCAGCTCAGTATCATACTCTGCCAAGAAGATTGTGCCAATGAGGGTTTGGGATCCTCAGCATTCATAATAATTATGGAGCAGTTGATATCCAGGAGAGATTAAAGAACAAAATGGACATGTGGTAGGGGATGCATCTGTGACATAAAACGAACAAAATATCAAGTAGAGCACTTTCATCACTTACTAGATGTATTATGATCAAATCTTCACAAGCAACAGTCAGCATTATTAGATGATTTGATATATAAATTAGATCAGTGGTCCCCAACCTTTTTATCGCCGCGGACCAGTCAGCCTTTGATAATTTTACCGTGGCCCGCTGAGCGCGCGCAGGGGTGGGGGGGCGTTGTTCGCGACGACACATTGATTGTTTATATATCAGATTGTTTTGATTAAACAACTTTTATTTTATTGTATTTAAACATGCCTTACAAAATAAAATACAATTACATAAATATAAAGTGCAAGGCTACGCTACTAGCGCTGCCTACGCTAGCCCTACGTAGCTGCGCAGGCGCTCTTAGGTTTTTTTCAGGAATTGGCCAGCGCTGAAGCGCTGAAAAGGAATGAGAAGGGCGGCGCTGGACACAGGGGGGCGGTGGGCCGCTGGTGATGTCAGAGTGCCACCAGCGGTCCAGTAACACCCCTTGTGTCAGTTAGCCCTAATTTGCATACAGAAAGAAACTATGGCCCCCGGCCGCTGCAGCGATCATGGCCCCCGGCCGCTGCAGCGATCATGGCCCCCGGCCGCTGCAGCGATCATGGCCCCCCGGCCGCTGCGCGGCCCGGTGCCAGGTACTCCACGGCCCGGCACCGGTCTGCGGACCGGGGGTTGGGGATCACTGAATTAGATGACTCGGAGTAAGATTGCAAATAGTGGAGCCAGAGCAAAAAAAGCAAATGCAGAAATTACAGACAGAATCAATTACATATGTGTGTGTGTGTGTGTGTGTGTATGTATGTGTGTGTGTATATATATATATATATTTTCTTGAATTTCTTTTTAACCATGGCAATCAATCCCTGGGGTTTTTATATGTCAGTCTAACTTGCTCTGCCAATCTTGTTCCCATTATTATGGAAATTAAGTTAAACAACCACTAAGAAAAAGGACCTTCTGGCAATGAAAACCATCTGAATCATAGAGCGGGGCTGTTAACATAAGACCAAATTTGTTTCTGCAATTAAGTTTTCTGGAGTGTAGGTAGTAGGGTGGAGGCATAAGAGAGACAGAAAGATGAGAGTTACATTGTTAATGCTAAGCTACATCAACATAACAGTGAGAGATCTCCTATTTGTTACCTTCTGTCAAAATCATAAAAATCAATATACAGATGAAACATATGTAGCGGTGCAAGGTACAACTTCTTCTTTTCCTAACATATATTTACATTTCAATTTATTGATTGTTTATGTGTCATCAAATTGTTTTTGACTCTTGGAGACCACATATCAATAGATAGATATATTTTCTTCATGATAATGTATTCCTAATGGTGCATTCATTGCCACTCCAACTCAGTCCCATTCATCTTGCTGCTGGTCATCCCCATCCTCTTTTTGCTTCCAATTTTTCCAGCCTTAGAGACTTTTCCAGAATGCTGGGTCTTTGCATAATGTATCCAAAATTAAGTCTGGTCATTTGTGCCCAGAGTGAGAATTTCGGATTGTTGGCTGTCCATGATATTCTCAGGTGTCTTCTCCAGTATCACAAATCAAAAGTGTCAGTATTTTTCCTGTCCTACTTCTTTAAATTCCAACTTTCATAGATTATAACAGGGACTATCATGGTTTGCATGATGGCGATCTTTGTAGAAATAGATATGTCAGGGCATTTAAATATCTTTCCTAAGATTTTTATGGCTGCTGAATCAAGTGCTAGTCTGCAGTGTATTACCTAAGGGCTTGTTTCTTTACTGATCCTAAAAGGCAGAAGCTCACTTTAACATCTTCGTTGTCCATTCTAATTAACATTTCAATTACCCTTTTGTAGTTTCTGTGGCTGTCTCCCTCCTGCTTCATATAAAAAATTTCTCCAAGCATTGCGTTATTTGGGGTGTTGGTAAATTCTGCTCCCACTTTAGTGGGGCCCTGATTGTGTTGGCATTCATTCTTTTCTCTGAAGGACAAAACATTACAAAGTGGGGAAATTACTATAGCTTCCCTATTTAAGTTTACTATAATACATGAGGCAATTCATTAATTTTAATATTATTAGCAAACCAAGTAACATTCAGTGAAACACAATTTTAATTTTTATATTAAGATGGTCTACATGTTCTCTAATTTCTGTTGCCTAAGAAAACCAAAGCCAGTATCACTAGCTTTTTACCATTCAGGAAAATGGGCAATGTGGATGTTATCAGAAGTAGCATGTTACTTTTAACAAACTAATATAAAAGAAAGATAAAAAAGCAGGAAGTGCAAGAAGTGGCTTTGATATTTTTCATAGCAGTTCTAAGTACAAACATATTTAACCTATCTCTCTAAAGTAACATCTTATTCTTATTCTTTCTATAACCTATCTTGCTAATCATCAAAATCGAAATCACAAATCATTTTTCATTTTTATGGGGGGGGAAAGTCCATAAGAGGACTAATAGTCACTAATAAATGTAGATAATGTCTTTTCTCTAATAAAAGATTTCAATTTTTCTATTTCAGCCAAATTTGTCAACTTTACCAACCATTCCTCCATGGTGGATAGCATTGAATCTTTCCTCTTTGCATATAATAATCTCCCTGCAATAATGATATATTGAAATATAGATAATCCTAGATTTACAACAGTTTGTTTAGTGACCATTCAAAATTACAATAGCACCAAAAAATGTGACTTGTCACCATTTTTCACAGTTACAACCTTTCCAGCATCCCCATGATCATCTGATCAAGATTCAGTTACTTTTCTGGATAAATTCTCTGGCATTATGTACCAATTATACATCATATTATTTTATTTTTTCTTTGAGATCGTAGCACAATGTAAATTTTAACTTTTTAAGTACATATTTTCCCAACATGATAGCATGTTCCTACCTGTCCTTTTTTTATAGCATAAGCAGAGCTGGAATGTTAGCATTTTCCTTAAGCTGATATAAATCAAATTAAATGAAAGTGGACCCATACACTAAATAGCAATTTAACAATAGATTTGAGGAGGTACAACTGGAGAAATGAAGGATGGAAGAGTGTTTTATACCCTAGTTTCTTCATACAGAGAACCTGAATCATAGGTTTGCAATGGACCTCCACAAGCTAAGACAAGCCAACAAAAACTATATGAGCCATTATCCAACCATGCCTTCCTTTAATTTATTGCCTCTCTCACTCCTAATATACATAGTTTCAGCACAACTGTACAACAAGGAAGGACTTGATGAAAGCATCTCCTAAAGTGGTCTGGTGTTCCACCTTCATCATAATAATTATTTTCCATACAAAATGTGCTGTTCCATCCTTTGCCCAGGAAAAGGAATGGCATCTATAATCCACCTACCATATCTTTCAAAATACAAAACTTAAGAAGGGGCTGAAGTTGATCTTCCAAATTTGCTGTACTCTGAATGTATTAGAACTGCTGTTCCTAAAATTCTTATGCTAGCAGGAAACTGTAGTGTAAACACTTCTCTTTGCCTGTTCAAGATGTTAAGGAGCTAGTGGCTAAGAAGGGAGTAAGTATTAGCATAAATTCTTCAAAACAAAATCCTCCATAATTTGTAACATAGTTTTAGCGTACCTTTTTTTTTCTTTTGCTACTTGAGCTGTTTTAAGCATTTGAGAATTAATTAGGACATTTTAAGGAAAGTTAAACTGGACTTTATATTCATCTAATAAAGGGCAGTCTGATGTTCTTAATAAGTAAGGGCATTGGCAAAATGCTAATAATTTATTACAGCATGATTTGAAATGAAAAATAAATTAGATCCTGGACTATGTTTTCTTTTTGTGCTGTGTACAGTCTTTTAAAATAAATCGTTAAAAATCTCATATAAAAGAAATTAAGATTACCATTTTTTATAAGGAATAGTTTGTTGTCAGCATTTTTTCACTGGAAAAATTAATCTTGGCTAATGGCTTTATTTTTCCTCTCTTTCTTTTCACAAGTGTGTGTATGTGTGTGTGTTTGTTCACACTCTTGTTTGTTTGGGTAATGGAGTTGGAGTTGGAGTTTATTCGATTTGTAAGTTGCCTTATTCCCCGAAGGGACTCAGGGCGGCTGAACAAAAACCAAGGGAAGGGAAACAAATACAGAAAAGTAAGACAAAACAGGGCAACAATACAAACGATTTAAAAAACATAGCAAGCACAGCAAATTCGAGTAAGGGGGGAACTCAACCCCAGGCTTGCTGGGACAGCCAGGTCTTAACGGCTGTCCGGAAGGCCTGAAGGGTGGCGAGGGTCCGAATCTCCATGGGGAGCTCGTTCCAAAGGGCCGGAGCAGCCACAGAGAAGGCCCTCCTCCGGGTGGTCGACAGCCGGCATTGGCCGGCAGATGGAATTTGGAGGAGGCCTAATCTGTGGGATCTAATGGGTCTATGGGAGGTAATTGGCAGGAGGCGGTCTCTCAAGTACCCAGGCCCAATACCATGTAGGGCTTTATAAGTGACAACTAGCACCTTGAAGCGTATCTGGAGACCAATAGGTAGCCAGTGCAGCTTGGGGAGGATAGGTGTAACATTGCAGTAGTCCAGTGTTGAGGTCACAAGGGCATGAGTGACTGTTGTAAGGTCCTCCCGGTTCAGGTAGGGACACAATTGGTGCACCAGGCGAACCTGGGCAAATGCCCCCCTGGTCACAGCCGACAAATGGTGTTCTAAAGTCAGCTGTGGGTCCACGAGGACTCCCAAATTGCGAACCCTGTCTGAGGGGCATATAATTTCACCCCCCAGCCTGAGAGATGGAATACCTAGCCAATTTGTGGGAGGAAAAAACACAAGCCACTCGGTCTTGTCAGGATTGAGAGCCAGCCTGTTCACCCCCATCCAGACCCTCACATCCTCCAGGCACTGACACATCACGTCAACCACTTCACTGAGCTGGCACGGGGTGGACAGATACAATTGAGTATCATCCGCATACTGGTGGTATTTTATCCCGTGCCGTTGGATGATCTCTCCCAGAGGCTTCATGTAAATGTTAAACAGGAGCGGGGACAGGACCGACCCCTGCGACACCCCATAATTAAGGGGCCTAGGGGTCGATCTCTGTCCTCCAACCAACACTGACTGCGACCTGCCCGAGAGGTAGGAGGAGAACCACCGAAAAACAGTGCCTCCCACCCCCACCTCTCGCAACCGCCGCAGCAGGATACCATGGTCGATGGTATCGAAGGCCGCTGTGAGGTCCAGGAGAACCAGAACGGAGGCCCCGCCCCCGTCTTTGGCTCTCCAGAGATCATCGGCCAGTGCGACCAAAGCAGTTTCCGTGCTATAGCCAGGCCTGAAACCAGATTGGAAGGCATCTAGATAATCAGTTTCTTCCAAGGACTGTTGAGAGGCCACCACTTTCTCAACAACCTTCCCAACAAAGGGAAGGTTGGAGACTGGACGGTAGTTATTTAAAACAGCTGGATCCAAGGACGGTCTCTTCAGTAGGGGTCTCACCACCGCCTCCTTTAAAGGGGGGGAAAGGACCCTTCCCAGAGAGACGCGATCACTATCGCCTGGATCCAGCCCCGTGTCACCTCCCTGCTGTTCGCAACCAGCCAGGAGGGACACGGGTCCAGCACACATGTGGAGGCACTCACTGCTCCGATGGCCTTGTCCACTTCCTCAGGAGTAACAGACTGGAAATCAATCCAACAATGTCGATCAAGACCCTCCCCCGGTACCTCGGCTGGCTCTGCGCAATTGGAGTCCAGGTTTGCCCGAAGCCGAGCAACTTTATCCGCGAGAAATTGGATGAACTCCTCAGCCTTACCCTGTAGGGGAGTGCCCGTATCTCTCCCTTTAAGGAGGGAGCGGGCTATCCTAAACAAGGCGGCTGGGCGTGACTCAGCGGAAGCAATCAGAGCGGCAATATGAGTTCTTTTTGACGTCCGAATTGCCCGGAGGTAGGCTCTGATGCAGGATTTTAACAGTGCTCGGTCTGACTCGGACTTACTGGATCTCCAGCGGCGCTCTAGGCGTTTCTTTTGGTGCTTCATCTCCCGGAGTTCCTCAGTAAACCAAGGAGCCCTCTGGGATCCACTGCCTCGGATTGGCCGTAAAGGCGCAAGCCGGTTGAGGGCCCCTGCCGCCGCCGAGTTCCAAGCAGCGACCAGAATCCCAACCGAATCGCGGGCGAGAATATCAGGTATAATGCCAAGCACCGTCTGAAAGCCCATAGGGTCCATAAGGCGCCTGGGGTGGAACCACCTAATCGGTTCCTCCTCCCTACAGTGGGGGATTGGCCTCCGAAAGTCAAGCCTCAGTAGGCAATGGTCCGACCACGACAGGGGCAAGATCTCAATACCCCTCAGACCAACTCCACTGCTCCGAGAGGAATACGAGGTCAAGTGTGTGACCTGCCGAGTGGGTCGGATCCCGAATTACTTGGGTCAAGCCCATGGCTGTCATGGAAGCCATGAACTCCTGCGCCCCATCAGAGTGCTCGCCAAGTGAAGGCAAGTTGAAATCCCCAGCACCATAAGCCTGGGGAACTCAACTGCCAGCTCGGCTACTGACTCTAGGAGCGAGGGGAGAGCTGCTGCAACGCTGTTGGGAGGCAGGTATGTTAGCAGCAAGCCCACGTGACCCCCCAGGGTCCAACTTCACCAGCAAGGACTCCCGACAAGCTCCGGAGCAGGGATCCTACGAGGAACTAGAGACTCTCGGATAACCAGGGCCACTCCCCCACCCCTTCTCTGGGGTCGCGGCTGGTGAAGCTCCTGAAAACCCTCTGGGCACATCTCGGTGAGGGGGACTCCTCCCTCCGGGCCCAGCCAGGTTTCAGTAATACATGCCAGGTCTGCCCCCTCGTCTAAAATTAAGTCCCAGACCCAGACGAGGGGAGCTTTATGAACCACAGACCTGGCATTTAGCAACAGCAGCCTGAGACCAGGGCCCTGACTACTCACGCCATCTGGCCTTGGAGTGGGACTAATAGGGCCAGAAGGAGGGATCTCTGTAACATAGCGAACCCTCCTTCCCCGGTAATAGCTCGCTCTAAAGTCCCCGCCATATCTGCCCCTCCCAGTTAAGACCGTAATGCTCCAGCCCACTCCCGTGTCCATAAGCCCCCCACCCTCCCCCAAAGCTATTGACATCCCTGGCAAGCCCTTCGAACCATACATTCTAAGGCTGGGGGTTAAACCAGGCCCCCCTAACACTTCTGCAGAGCACTCAGTGTAGGAGGTACCCGGTTATGGTCCCAGCCTTCTCAGACGTACTGACTCCTACAAACAAACACTCCCCCATGACAATTTAAAAAACACAAATACAGCTATATGATAAAAGTGGGTACATACATACAGCACAATCACACCTCAAGCACTCAGCATACGTTAAAAATGCATGGAGCAATGCGATAGTGCACTATCAAACAGTGTTGTAAAGATGGAGAGAGAACTGCTCCGCTCCTCTCCCTCCTCTATGCCCCGGAGATACATCCACGGCCAACAGACCAAAAGTCGATAGTGTACACGGCAGACGTACGTGGGAAAGGTAAGGCATAAAAGTCTGATGTTCGCAAGTAGCAACCGTTCAGTCTTACCCCTCTTAGAGTCCAAAGGAAGGTCAGTGGACCACGTGCACAGCAGTCTTTTTCCTGAGATTAAATAAGGTCCATAGTCTGGGGGGCCAAAGTCTGAAACTGGCCTGAGCAGTTCTAGGAGGGGGGGAGAGAGCGCTGATTTTTTCGAAACCAAGTCCTCGCCCTTACGGCCGCCATCCTCTATCGCTCCTAATCCCAACCCAACCCCAACCCTACTCTTAAACCTAATCACTAAAACTAATCTAATCTAACACTAACCTACACCCTAATCCCCACCCAATCTTAGCCCAGCACCAAACCTAATCTAATCAATACTAATCCTACATTAATCCGGCCCTAGCCCAACCCTAACTCCATCTCAAGCTCTGACCCTAGCCCTAAGTCCTGCCATCAACAGTCCCTCCTGCCCCCCGGGTGCAACCAACCGTTGCCCTCGTAACTATTTCTACACTATATCTAACTATCTAACTATCTACCTATATCTACCTATGCCTATAACTAACTATATCTATTTCTTATCTAACTCTATCTAAATAACCAGAGCAATGGCAGGGGGCAGGCGGGCGGGGGAGAGCAGATGTTACGGGCAGGGCATCGGACATAGGCCAAGGCAGAGATAGACAGAGACTCTTGACCTTTCACAAGTTTTAGTGCCTTGATTCAGGTTGCCACAATGTAATACAAAGATGGCACCGTCTCTTGCAATTCCCTATTGATTCAGAGTTGAAACTGCCAATCTTTCTCAATCCCACTCTCTTATCCAATCTTGCTATTCCTTTAACATAGTACACCAAGTATCTGCCCCAACTAGCAAATCAGAGAAAGAGACCAACTGCAGAAATTGTGGTCGTTTCATCACTGGACTCAGACGGGACCTTGAAATAGACCTAGATAATTTGTATTGAGTCAAATACTGGTATGTGTTTAGCATCCAGTGAGAGATACACAATTGGAAGACTATTTGGCACCAGCCAAGTTGGTATAGCTACTATACATTTCTCACCTAGCACTATCTCTGTGTGTTATTGACTCTATCATGACTCATGACTGCATTACTCCATATTAATTACATTGTAACAATGAATAGGGACCAGTAGTCACCAAATTTCCTGATTTAGCTCTATTATTAATTTAACTGGCACATTGCTTGTGCTTCCCATTATAGATAAGATCACAGTTAAAAAAAACTAAAATGGAATGAACATGAAAACAGCAGAATTTGAACAAACATGAATGCTGCACACAAAATAATACTAATTACTATATGAGAATGACAGATAAAGGTAAGTCTCAAATACATTAAATCAGGCATCAATTCATGCTATTAAACTCTGTGTTCAGTTTTACTCTGCATTTTTGTGCAGACCACTTCCATTATTTCCATAGATGAAATGTTTTATTAGTTTCACATGACAAGCATCTCTACCTCCCAAGTTTTCTAAATTCAGTCTACATTTGAGATTATTTAGTTTGTTTCAATTATATTAAGTTCTATTTGTAAATTTCAGTGTAAGAAAGAGCTTCATTACATATTTGTGGTACAACAGAGCTCCAAGAATGCCACAAGCAAAATGGCACTCACCCTCCTGGCTAAAAGCTGAGCCCAGAGAACTATCAGCTAATCAGTGCTCTTTGCCAATTACATTTCATAATCTCAGTTCCCTGTTTAAACACACATCCTTCTTTCTCTTTATAATGAGGTAAAAGAATGAATTGTTCTCTTACTCTGTCTCTCTTGTGCACACACAGGCATAAGTTCCTAACAATGTCAGCAGGTTGTTGATGGGATTATAGGAGGTGATAAAAACCCCAAACCTTTTCCATTGGAATTAGCATGAACACTTTGATCATGGTGGGAGAAGCAGCTGCCTGATTCCCCTTTTGAGGAGATGGGGGAGACCTGGAGGCATTGTTTTTTGTTTTTTGTTTGTTCACTTTGCAGTCTTGTCCTCTAGAATAGCCTCCTGAAAAGTGCACTTGAATGCAATTCTGGTTGCCTTTCAGAAGCTTCTTAAAATGGAGTTTTTCTAGAGAGTGTTTGAGGCTAAGTGCCTTTCGGGGTATAAATTTGTCTATTTTGGGCTGTTGGTCTTTATTTTAAATATTTTATTGTGATTGTTTATTGTTAGGAGTTGCGGAGAGTCTATGTATGATTGCAGCAAGGTATAAATGTGAATTGAAAACCAACATCCTGACAGAAAATAACCATGAGCTATTTTGTTATTGCTACTCCCAAATCTCAACATACACAAGTCCATGTAGTTGTCAAACTCAACATATATTTCTTCATTTTTTATTCATTTATTTACGGTTATTGCTAATCAGTCACATTTGGCCTTTTATGACCCAATGAACATCTTTTTGCCAGTATTTCTGTTAATAATTGTTTCTTTGAATTCTTGTAACTCTTTCTTGTGTCATCAGTGATATTATCTAGCTTTCTTTCTTCTGTTGCCCTACTTTTCCAAACACTCATGCATTTCCATTTTGTGTCCAATATATCTAGCTTCATTGAAAGTCTTTCCAGACAGCAATCTGGCTTTACTTTATCACGGTTGTTCTTGCAGTCAAAGTATTCTTAACAATGTTCTCCAACATTACAATACAAAGATATATGTTTGTTTACATAATTATTCCTAAACTTCCAATTTCAGTGGCTCTATATTGCTAGATATTGCTATTTTTCATAAAAATAGTGAAAATGTGGAGCCAGGCTTGAGCGGGCAAGGAGGATGCCTAAGGGTATAAGGCACAACAGAGTGGGAAGCAGGCCCAGCTGGGGGGAAGTAGATGGAGTGAGGCTGGATGGGGAAAAGATAGGCAGTGAGGGCAGTGCAGCATCCCTGTGGTTGGTTGTAAGACAGGTGGATTGGCAAGGCTTGGATTGTGAACACATGACTACATTGCACTGCAGCCGCTGTACCTTTAGGTAAAGGACTTAAGTCACTTCATTTGGCACCACCATAATTTATTTATTTATTGGAATTTGTCAAACAAAAATGAGAACAAGAATACAAGAATAATGGTTTTAAATGGTTGCTAAACAAATGATTGTAACTTGAGAACTATTTGTAGTCAGAAGGCACGCATACTAAGGAGAAGGAAGGATTAAGCACCATCTACTTCCTTCTACTCTTTTTCTTCCCTCTAAAGTCTTTTATCCCCAAGTTATTTGGAGAAAAAGTGAACTTGAGAACAAAAGGTGAAAGTAATATGCACTGTTCCACCTTTTGAAATGAACTGTTATTGCAAAACAAAGCATTAAAGCTTTGCTGCCCAAGTTTATAGAAGCCAGAATTATTTTTACTCTGCAAGGTGATTTAAAGTTATTTTATTTCTTAGCCACCTATAAACAAGGAAGCATTACTTTACTAGTTCCTTCAGGAGTGCTGCAAAAAGAAAATAGTTTTAAACATTAAAAAGATTGTTTTGTTCATTCTGATAGGAAAATGAAAAGTTGAACTTGTTGACTGAACTTGAAAGATTAATAGATCAAAACTTTGAGCAATACTTCCGCTTTGTCAGGTGATTATGAGCCTGTTACATGTTTTAACCATTAATATTTTTCAGTGACTACTGGTTTAACAAGTACTTCCCAGTGATAAGTGACAGGTCACATTTTTGTAGCAAGCAATGTAATCTATTTAAAGGAAGATGAAAAATGCCCTGTATTGTATTATGAAATGAATATAATATGATGGCCATTCTATTCACATGAGTTTGTGACTAAGTTCAATTGTACATTGGATTTCCAAATAAAAATGAACAGTATCAAACTGTGATGAAATAGAAAATGTGTGAATGTTCTGTTTCTGTTTTAATAGTAAATAAACTTAATTTACAATCAAATATCATTTGTTAGTTACACATTGCACACAATCAAAAGCAAAAGATAGCAACCTGGGTAGGCCCCTACAGTGAAGTGTAAAGGATTTAAGACCATTCTCTAAATTTAGATTCTCGGATCTTGCTTGTCTGTGTAATTGCTAGTTAGTTACTGCTGCCATTATGTCTTTCTGAGGGCACCTTATTTA
Organism: Thamnophis sirtalis; assembly: GCF_051295495.1. Lineage (NCBI taxonomy): Eukaryota > Metazoa > Chordata > Lepidosauria > Squamata > Natricidae > Thamnophis > Thamnophis sirtalis. The sequence goes on from NW_028261388.1 coordinate 54,371,076, forward strand.
GTGTCATCCCAATAACTCCAGTATGAGAAAGAGATTGATCTTTTACCCACTGGCAATTAAAATATAAGATTTTTTTTTTAAAGAAATAATTTAATGCCATTTCTGGTTCTACAACATGGAATTGTGCAGCCATTTCTTTTTTGGGAAATAAATAAAGTGACCAGATTTTAAAATTGGTAAAACAGGACACCATTGGCGGGTGGGGCGGGGTGGGGTGGGGCGGGGGTGTTCTTGATTAAAATTTCTGCCGCCTGGCGCTGAGGTGAAGCTGCCAAAGCTCCCGCCCATGGCAGCAGCGGTGCTTCCTCGCCCTCCGCTCGGAGCACCTGAGCTGGGCACCGCGTTACCCCTGCCCTGCCTTCTCCTCCGCTGCCGTGCTTTTTTTTCCCCAAACTTCTGTTCTTTTTTTTTATTAGTTATACATTTTTTTAAGAGTAAAACATACAAATACAAATACAATTTTAAACATACAACCCCCCTCCCCTCCCCCCCCCCCCGCGGTGACAGTCATTCACAGCCCAACTTTTTTCTTTCCTTCCTCATTGTTAGGTCTCTAAGCCACATCTTCTCATTACAAAATTCAGGGATCTATTACAATACCCATGTTCACTTTTAACTTTCCCCATTTTAAGTCCCTGCTGTTCTCCTTGTCGCCCACATATACCATAAGTTCCAGCTAAGGTAATGTTCCGTTTCTCCTTTGTCCCTCAGTCAACCCGTCATTCTGTCCATTTCTGCACATTCATAGATCTTTTTAATTATAGCATCTTCCGACGGTATGGTAGTGGATATCCAAAATTGTGCATAAGTTATTCTTGTGGCCACAATTATATGTAGGCTCAAATGCCATATTGAACTGCTCATGTTTTCTGGTTTAATGCTTAGTAGAAGGTTCTCGGGTCTCCATTCCATGTTTGCCCCGGTAACCTCTTTTAGCCATTTTTTAATCCTTTTCCAGTATTTCATGGCCTTGGTACAGGACCACCAAATATGGTAGAATGTGCCATCCTTTCTTCCACATTTCCAACACAATGGAGATAACCCAGGGAACATCTTGGCTAACCTTGTTGGGGGGAAGTGCCACCTATAAACCATCTTGTAAATGTTTTCTTTGAATGCTGTAGATATTGTAAGTTTAATGGTCTTACTCCATAGATCCCATTTGCCCATTTCAATCTCATAGCCAAAGTTTCTCTCCCATGCTATTAGAAGGCTTTTATCCATCTCTTCATTAGCATCTTGGCAGGTCAAAAATTGATAAATCTTCGCTAACATTTTCTTGTCTCCACCAAACAAAATATTATCTAGCCCCTGAGGGTTTGGGTAGATCCCAAACCGTTCCTTATCGCTTTTAAACCTATTTCTAACCTGTAAATATTCCCACCATTCCAGATTCCTGCCCTGCTGCTCTAATTCCACCTTTGTTTTCATGTTGCCATCTTCTGTCATGATGTCTTCATATGTTATGTTTCTTGCCCAATTAAATACACTGGGATGCGTTAAGGCCTCTAATGGTGCCAACCAGCATGGAACCCTAAGATAGTATTTTTTCCTCATCTTTTCCCAGACCCCCATCAAAATCTTCCGAATATAATGTCCCATGAAGTACCTATGGGGGTGTCTCTTTCTTGCCAGAGGGAGGCATGCCATCCCTGAGGGAGGTCATGTCCCTCTATAGCCAATAGGCGCCTTCTACTCAACATCACCCAATCCTTCACCCATGTCATAATTGCTGCATTATAATATGCTTCCCAGTTGGGTACTCCGAAGCCTCCCAGTTCTCTACGTTTTTGCAATATTTGGGCTTTAATTCATGCTTTCTTGCCTTGCCATATAAATCGAGCCACTATTGTCTCCAAAGATTTAAAAAAAAATTTGTCCAATTTAGTTGGTGCCGTTTGAAACAGAAACAAAAATTTTGGTAATACATATGTCTTGACTGTCGCAATCCTGCCCATCAAAGACAGTTGCTTACCACTCCAATTAGTCATATCTTTAGATACCTGCTGTAGCAATTTCATATAGTTATCTACCTTGATAGAGGAACATCTCTCCGTGAGCCAAATTCCCAAGTATTGTATTTTATGGGCCATGTTAATCCCTAACAGGCTTTGTACTTCCCTTTTCTGGTTCAGAGTCATATTCTTAATTAACAGTTTTGTCTTCTCTTTGTTTATACGTAGCCCCGCTATCCTACCGTACTCCTCTATTTTACGTAAAAGTTGTATCCCAGAAGCCATAGGATCCTCCAAGATAAAAACAAGGTCATCGGCGAAAGCCTGGACCTTAAATTCCTGAGCTTTAGCTCATAACCCTTTAATTTGTGTGTCACTCCTCACTATTCTAAGAAGGGGTTCTAATGTGAGGATAAACAGTAGGGGGCATAACGGGCATCCTTGTCTTGTGCCTTTACCAATCTCAATATCACCCGCCTCTTCTCCATTTACCAATAATGTCGCGGTTTGTCGTACATAAATTGCCCGAATTGCATTTAAGAAGTTTTCTCCAAACTTCATATTTTCTAATTGTGACAACATAAAGTTCCAATTTACCCGATCAAAAGCCTTTTATGCGTCAAGAAACATAAAGGCCACTTGTTTATCCCGCTGAGCTTCATAATATTCTAAGGCATCCAAAATAATTCTAACATTATCTTTCAAATGCCTTGATGGCAGGAAGCCGTTCTGATCAGGGTGTATAAATTTATTAAGGAAGAATTTAAGTCTATCTGCCAGTATAGCTGCAAAGATTTTATAATCCACATTCAAAAGTGAAATGGGCCTATAGTTTTTAATTTGGGTACGGTCAGCTCCAGCTTTAGGCAAAAGGGTTATATAGGCCTCAGCCCATGATTTCGGTGCGATAGAATCTGTCAAGACAGCATTAAATATTACTATCATCTCTTGTCCTAAGATTTCCAAAAAAGATTTATAGGTTTCAACTGGCAAACCATCTATGCCAGGAGTTTTGTTGTTTTCCATTTTTTTGACTGCCTTTTCTAATTCATCTATTGTTATCTTTTGGTTCAGTACCCCTTTTGCTTCATTTGAGATCTTGGGTAGATTTGCATTGTCTAAAAATTCCTTAATTTGGTCCTCAGAAATTTCTTCCCTACTATATAGTTGCTGAAAAAAACCTTGGATAATTTCCTGTTTCTCCCCCTTGGTTTCTACTAATTCCCCTTTACTATTCTGCAGTTGAGCTATACGTCTGTTCTCTCTTTCTTTTCGAAGTCTATAAGAGAGCCAACGACCCGGTTTTTTAGCATGCTCAAAAAAGTTTTGCTTAATCCCCCTAAGTTTCCGAGCAACATCCTCCTGGTCTAGAAGAGAGATCCCGTGCTTAATTCTAGCCATTTCTTCTTTTTTCCTATCATCTAGTGGGTTCTGTTGCAAGGCTTTTTCTACCACCTCCAGTTTAGCTACCCATTTTGCCCTCTCTTCTAATTTTTTCCTGTGTGTGCCTGTTGTATATTTAATAGCTAGGCCTCTCATATAAGCCTTGGCCGTATCCCAAAGTATTTGTGGAGTTACTCCTTTCCTATTTTCTATTTTGTCTCTGCACCTTTGCACCTGACCGAAACTAGATGGTTGGAAATGCCAGCGTGGCAGAGGAAGATTGGACCATGTGATGAACTTGTGGGTGTGGGGGCAAGGTCTTGAACTTTCAACTGGGTGGAAAACCCAGGAAGCTTTCAGATTCGGGTTTTCCACAGATGTACTAACGTGTCTCTCTTAATAAATTGGAACTTTGAGGAAAGCTCTGCCTTGAACTCTGATTTAATTTGGATGATATTTGGAACGCTGACATATACATGGTAATACCATCTTTCCCCCTCTAATCTTTTCCATCAAATTATTACTTATATTCTATTATATAAAAAGAGAGGGGAAAAATATATCTGCTACTATCCTACCTATTTCTTATTTCTACTTCTATTCTAACTTCTAATCAGCTCAGTATTGCTAATCCTAATATTAATACACATTATATATGGTTTTTCATTATTTAATTTTTCAAAGTCCCAATATGCCATTCAAGTATCAGTCTTTCCATTATGTAAACATACCTTATAATACCCTTTTTCAACCTCCAATCTTTCCATCTAACTATTGCTTCATATAAAAGTGTGTATTCTTATTTCTACCTCTATTCAAATTTCTAATCAGACCATCATTGTATTAGAAAAAAAGAAAATATATAATAATTCCTTTTTATCCATCATCTCTTGTCTGTTTTAATACTTCAGTTCTTATTTGTTTTTTGGCTTGCCTCCCATACACCTCTCTTGGATCTTTATCTCTATCAATATCTATATCTTCACCATTCAGACTGAATATTTCTCCTATCTCTATCCTCCTAAGTTGCCAGGTCTCCAGAATATCCATCCAAGCTCCAATCTCTATTTCAAAAGTATCTTCCCAGTTATCCGATTCCATTTTTAAATCTCTTAAAGTGCTTTTCCCTTGGTTCATTTCCTTAGTCATTATTATCTTAATCATCTTCTCCCCATCTTCTTGCTTTGTTTGCTGGTTTTTCCGTTCTGCCTTTTCTTCCGTTCTTTCTGCTATCTCCTCTCTTTCCTGGACTCATTGATCTTCATTCATCCTCAGTTGTAGAATATTCTATTTTCCCATATATGTACATTATGTACTTTATCTCTTTGTGATTCTTTTCCATAGTACCCCTGATGCTTTGAAACATCAATGCCATTTCTCTTGAAATCGCACTCTTTCCCCCTGAGGGAGCACCTTGTCTTAATTTAATAAGTCCCACTCTTACACAAGTCCAAAAGCAATATATTTCAGTCCAATGTTACTCCTTAGAAAGTTCAGTAATCATAGTCCTTTGCATCTCATAATTAATAATCAATTCTATTTGAGTAGTCCAGGAAGCTTCTGCAGGTGAAAAGTCACTTTGCTTTACTTTACAGTCTTCCTTATTCTCATAATAGAGTCTCCAATAATCATAAAAATCCCGCTCTTACTCAAGTCCAAAAGCAATATATTTCAGTCCAATGTTACTACTCAGAAAATTCAGTAATCATAGTCCTTTACACCTCATAATTATTAATCAATTCCATTTAAGTAGTCCAGGAAGCTTCTGCAGGTCAAAAGTCACTTTGCTTTACTTTACAGTCTTCCTTATTCTCATAATAGAGTCTCCAATAATCATAAAAATCCCGCTCTTACTCAAGTCCAAAAGCAATATATTTCAGTCCAATGTTACTACTCAGAAAATTCAGTAATCATAGTCCTTTACACCTCATAATTATTAATCAATTCCATTTAAGTAGTCCAGGAAGCTTCTGCAGGTCAAAAGTCACTTTGCTTTACTTTACAGTCTTCCTTATTCTCATAATAGAGTCTCCAATAATCATAAAGTAACTAGTTATAGAACAGTAAGTGTCGCCACAATCCTCCAGATGAATGTTATTTATTTTCTCCTCAAAAAGTTTTTCTAAGCTTATTGGGATCTGGTATATTCCATTCACCAGTAGATGGTGGCCTCAGCTTAGTTTTCAGTGTTGTTTAAGCTTTTATAGATTAAATCGATCCAAATTTAACACAGTTTAAATAGCATAGTCAGCTATTCAGGTAAATTCAAGTAGACAGTCCAGCATTTTTAATGCCTTTCCCAAACAATTCTTACTCAATTTAAAAGTCCAATTTTCTATGTTTTAAAGGGTCTTTAGCTTTTCTCCTCTTAGTTCCTTTCTTTCGGGTCTAGGATTTTTCTCTATATGGTAGTTTGCTGCTTTAAAAAATAGTTCTAGGAGTCTCTTTTCCTGGATTTTCCTCATTTTTTTCTTTTTTTCTTTAAAGTTAGGGACTAAATAAAAAGGAATCTTCTCACCCAGCTCCAGATACTGTCCATCTGCACCGCTTCAGCTATCCCAGCTTCACGGTAGCCATGATGGTTGCCACTTCTTTGTCAAGAGAGAAGGAAGAAGCCCTGACTTCAGCAGGAGAGTTACTGCTCTCCCCAAACTACAGAGCACCTCTTTTTTCTTCACCACCCCTACAGGGTGGTTTTAGCTCATATCGGAGCCCTCCAACAGGGAGAAATTGGCTCATGTCTCCCTCATGTCTGATACTGCCATGACATCAGCAGGAAGTCACATCCCAGAGTTCTAAAGAGCTGACAGATGTCATCTCAGAACTACTGTATCATATCTTTCAAAAATCCTGGAGCACCAGGAAACTACCAGAGGACTGGAAAAGAGCTGATGTAGTTCCCAGCTTCAAAAAAGGGGAAAAAACAGATCAGGAAACTAGAGACCACTCAGCCTAACATCAATGCCCAGAAAGATACTGGAAAGGGTAATAAAAAAAACAGATCTGCAGACATCTACTCCAATCTGTACTGAAGGTCAGAATCAAGAACAGGTTGCTTTAACTACCAGGTGGTTTTCTTAATCCTAAGTAGTATCAAAAATTGAGCAAGAAGCCACAATATCTATGATCCAATTCTATGCCTTTATTCCAGGACAATGAAATATTGCCTACAAGAATCAGAGGGAAAAGGGATTCCTCAATGAATCAATTTAAGCAGAATTTTCAGTGGTACAGTTTCATACAGGCCTCTAAGGAGATGTCAAGAGCAAAAGGTAATTGGAAATAGATCAGGAACACAAAGAATTGAATTGTATCTCTTCTAGAATTTCAAATTCTCCAAGCAGTAAAAGAAGAAGTTAATACTTTTATTATTATTCTGTGTCTTGGTAATGCTCATGTATCTTCTGCCATAAATACATTTAAATTAAGTTAATAACTTAATTACTAACAATTTAAATGTATATAGGGCAGAAAATACATGGAGAGAAATACTGGCCTTGAGAAGAAAATGGAAGTAAAGCAATTGTTCAGGGAAAATAGTGTGAGAAAAATACTATGACACCCCCCCCCCCACACACACACACATACACAAAACCCTTGCTATCTTTAAAAAGAGGGGCAGTGAAAGTTTGGGTAGGCTTTTAAAGCTTTTTGAATAAATCTTGTAACAAACATGTCACATCTCTGGAATATCTGCAGATCCACTTTTTAAAAAACCTGTCCTATGTTAAAGGGCTGACAGATATATTATTAACCAGGCTATCAAGCTTAATTTTTCATATTTATGGATTAAATATTTGATCATGTTAGTAGAGATTTCTGGAAGCTGACATGTGACCTGGGAGTCACTTCTCTATATAAAAAAATAGACTTATACAGCTGATCTTTAACTTTCCATTTTTAATGTAAATTTTGCTGACAGGTAAGCATAGCTTTAGGACCAACCTTCTTATTAGTTCCTACAATCTATCCGGTTCTGGACATTTAGGGCACATATTCCTTCACCAAGCAGCAAGGGCACTAAGCAGAATTTTGGGTGATTCTGGGGAAAAACTAGAACAGTTTGAAAAACTGTTCTAACATGGCAAGAACATATGTAGAGACTACAGAGAGCCCCAAAGGTTAAGATTAAATAGTTGAAAATCCATCACAAGGATTTTGTCCAGATAGAAGGAGGTGCCCTGTTGCCCAGAACCTTGCATAACATGTCGAATCTCTATCTTACCTTATTTCAGATATTCCCTTTATTAATTATCTTGGGATGTTGCGTGACAGATGAGGATGGAAATGTCAGTGAGACAGAAGGCTGTTCAGTTAACAAGCTCTGATGGGGGACAAATGGAGAAATGGAGAAACAACCCAAATATATTTGTTAAAAAGCACAGAATGAGGACATTTAGAAGAACTCAAAATACTTCAATGCATTCCTATGCCTAATTGGAAGCACATTAATCAATATATCTTTAATAAAGGTGTTAGAGATTGGTTCAAATCATTCCAATACATTTCAGTGCCAAATGTGTTAATATGATCTTGTAGAACCATCTAATTTCCTGACAGTTAGAACAATTAATCAGTGGAACAACTTGCCTCCAGAAGTTGTAAATGCTCCAACATTGGAAGTTTTTAAGAAGAGATTGGATAACTATTTGTCTGAGATGGTATAGGGTTTCTTGTCTAAGCAGCGGGTTGGACTAGAAGACCCGCAAGGTCCCTTCTAACTCTGTTGTTCTATTTTATTCATAGTAGCCAAATGTTAATTTGTAAGTTATTGTTACTTCTTTATTCAGTGATCACCACATCTTGATTCAGAAATTAATCATCTCTGCTATTTCTAATGCCTATTACGCTACAACATTTGGTATAAACACTAGAGGGCACCTGAAGATAAGAAATACAATGTTAACTCAATTTGGGGCAATACAGGTGAAATGGATACTTTAATAATCAATGTACATTATGAAAATATCATGGATCAGCCAGACATTGCCTTCAACCTTTAGTGAACAGCTGATGTTTTCTCAACTGTTCCTCCTCTTTGTCTTTGATAGGTATGCAAACATTAAGAAGTGGAGATTATGGAGAGCAGAGGAGCCAATAATTGGTTTTCATTTTTTTTAATTTCTTTTTTTTCCAGGAGTTGATAGCAAGACGAACTGATGTAATTAATAATTAGTACAATATGATATTGGCTATGTAATAGTATACATGTGATTATATGTTATGAAAATGAAAAATAAAAAAGTTTTGCTTAAAAAAAAAGAAGTGGAGATTATGTTTGTTATCAACACCAGGCTGCCTGAACCCTCCCAGGGATCTCATTCCAATCCCTCCCTCCCTCCGTCATCTGAATTTTGAGCTGCTATCATTTGTTCTTGAATGGAGGCTTTCCTCTGTCCTGGAAACTAGAGGGGGGCATAACAAGTACTCCCCTGTATCTTGTAAGTTTTTGAATAATTTTGCCAAAGTTTCTTGAGGTTGAGATTAGCAGATGAAAAAGTTAGCAGTTGTCAATTTGAATAAACATTTTTTGGTAATTTTAGTCTACTTTTTGAGAAACACTTATTTACAGAATTATATTATCTGACTCTTGTTATAAGAAAATAGTGGATAATTTAAAAGTCCTTACCAACCAGCAGGCTACTAATTAAGAATCATCTATAAGCCTGACACCCCCTTGGATCTACTAAAAGTGATACTCTATTTAGCCAGAAATACCCACAAGATACTAAAAGTGTAGATTATCCTTGACGCTTCAGCTGCTTTGGTGAATTGATTTAGATGTCAGCTCATTATAGTTCCTTTCTCCTCAGAATAATGCATTTGTTGGGAACGTGCAGGAACGTGTTTTCATCCTTTGGGGGGGGGGGTGTAAACTTCCCCCCACCACCAGAATTCTAATAGTTCAAAGCACTGCAATTTTCTTCCTGTGAGATGAGTCTTGTTTTCCATAGGAAGGAAATTGAATAAGGTGACCAGACGTCCCGATTTCAGTGGGACAGTCACGATTTCGCACAATTTGTCCCGCGTCCCACCACGTTCTTAAAAAGTCCCAATTTTTTTTAAAAAAATTATTTTTACCAACATAAAGAGGCTGCAAGGCATGGCAGATAGGGGCCGCCAGCGGGTCTTACTGATTTTCTGGGACACATACAAGTTGCCTACTACGTCCTCCATATTCGGGGAGAGACACTCGCTCCCGCGCAGCACGATCACACCGCGGGTTTTCAAAGCCACACTCTTGATTGGCTCGCAAGGAGAGCAAAAAGCGCTGTAGCTTTGCCTAAAGAATAGCCGTCTCTGTAGGAACAAGAATGTCACTCATCCCAATCCATTGAGACAAATATTTAATCTCTCAGTTAGATGCTTTCAGAAAGCAGAAAGCCTAGATATTCAAGGGAAGACTTATCCTACTCGCGATAGCATCGGAATTCTACACTATAGCTCACAACGTTGCTATGCAGTAGTAAATTGAAAAGATATAATATGGAAAAACCGACGTCATTAAGCTGTAAGTCCTGAACTAATATATTAAGGAGTAAGCCTTACTGAATTGTACGTGGTTTTCTTGCTGCCTCGCTTAGAACTACCCGCCAGAAACGAAGCAGTCTTGTGGGCACCCCAGTGGCCCCTTCGCTCATGGGGTGCAACAGCCCACCCTTCGATTCGCTGTTTCCTTCCAGGTGGCTGGAGAGCCGCTTGTGACAAGGCACGCCGCCTCAAGCTACCTGCAGCGGCGCTTCCCTCCCTCTGCGCCCCGCCTGCCTGCCTGCCTGCCTGCTGGCACCGACACTCCAGGCGTCTTCTTCACCAGGCAAGCCCTCCGCAGGGCAAGGGGGTGTGACCGGGCAAGGTGGAGTCGGGGGGGCAGACAAATTCCATGCCTGCGTCTTTCTTCCAGCAGCTCCAAGAGTTGCTGGTGACAAAGAGCTCGGCGGTGTCGCCCAGCTGGAGGGGAGGGCATGGGGTGCGGGAGACCAGCCTTCAGGAAGCTTGCCTCTCCGGACAGCCCTGTAAGGCCCCCCCTCCAGCTCGCTCCATCCCATCTGCCAGAACATCTCCCATATGCAGTAGATCTCTATAGATCTGCCTCTGCGGAGCCTTCCTTCCTTCCTTCCTTCCTTCCTTCCTTCCTTCCTTCCTTCTTTTCTCTGTCTCCTCCTCCTTCTCATCTTGTTCCTTCCTTTCCTTCCCTGTTTCCGTCTTATTCCTATCACCTTCCTTCTTTCCTTCATTTCTTGTCTCCTTTCCTATCTCCATCCCTCTCTCAATCTCCTTCCTCCCTCCTTCCTTCCTTCCTTTCTCAGGAGGGGACGAGTGGGGGGGTGAAAGGGCGACAGGCTGTGGGTGGCCAGGGACCCCTCCCCTTTGGAAACAAGATGAGAGACCATGAGGAGAGCCCAGGATGAGGGGAGGGTGAGAGGTTGGCAGAGCCATGAGCAGCGGTGGTTGTCCCAGGCAGGGGCGTGGTGGAGGTGGTGTGGGTAAAAAGGGAACCAGCGGGGGCTGCGGGGCCAGCAGGGATTGGGCAATGGAGGTGGCCAAACTCCATGCCCGCCTCTTTCTTCCAGCAACACCGAGAATTGCTGGTGGCAAAGAGCTTGGCGGCGTCGCCCGGCTGGAGGGGAGGGTGTGGGTTGCGGGAGACCAGCCTCCGGGAAGCTCGCCTCTCCAGACGGCCCTGTAAGCCCCACACACCCCCTCCGGCTCGCTCCGTCCCATCTGCCAGAACTTCTCCCATACAGTATGCACAACTCTGCAGAGCATAATTGGATCCTACAGTAAATACATTCAGTAGTATCAATGCATTTTCCAACCTGGCAGAATGGAGACTACAGCGCCCAGAATTCCTAAACAACAGATTTAAATGCCTGTGTGAGAATTTTGGGAATTGAAGTCTCAGTACAGAGGTGCAGATCTTGAGTGAATTGGCTTGAAGGAGGCTAGAAGGAGTCTCACTGAATTTAATAATACTTGTTTCTGAATCAAGCAGACATGCTTCTGCTGATTAAACTATTTCAGTGTTTTCCCTATAATTCCTTTTACAAGATATAATCTTCCTTGAGTCTAGCTCAGTTCCTGGAGAAACCATAAACATCTTCAAAAACTGCCAGGTTATTTTTGAAACTGTTGTTTTTCCCATTTAGCTTTCAATTTGTAGGGATGTAACCTGGCTGTTTTTGCCTGCTCTCAAAAAGATGAGCAGGGTTAAACCTGGCTAATAATTGGAGGGGAACCCACCTGGAAATCTCAGTACTATATATTTAATAGGAAAATATTAAAAATTGTCCAAAAGCAACAATGACAATTTCCATACTACTGCTAAGAAAATTACGACACATCAATAAAATTATAGGAGCTGAGTTTAACTCAAGAGAAACTTTTCTAAAGGTAGACAGTTATATAACAATTCCACAATTCTGAAAGAACAAGCTTGTTCTATATGAAATTTAATGCTACAGCAGAATGAAGTAACACTGAAGATAAGTGCAGCTAGTCCTCAATGCACGACCACAATTGAGCCCAAAATTTATGTTGTTGAGAAATTTATTGAGTTTTGCCCCATTTTACAATTTTTCTTGCCACATTTGTTAAGTGAATCGTTGCAATTAAATTAGTATCATGGTTGTTGAGTGAATCTGATTTCCCCATAAAAAATAGGGGAAAGACCAGAACAATTTAAGAGATACACACCATACACTCGACTTAGCTGGGGGCTGGACCCCATTCATGGGTCAACAGCCCCAGACCTGCTGGAACAGCCAGGTTTTGGTGGCTTTTTGGAAGGCCGTGAGAGTGGAAGGGTCCGGATCTCTGCGGGTAGATCATTCCACAGGGCCGAAGCAGCTACAGAGAAGGGTCTCCCCCGAGTGGCCGCCAGCTGGCATTGTCCAGTCGATGGCACCCGGAGGAGGCCCAGTCTGTGAGTTCTTGGGAGGTATGTAGCAGGGAGGTGGTCTTGCAGATATCCAGGTCCCAGGCCATGTAGGGCTTTAAAGGTAATAACCAGCACCTTGTAGCGTGTCCGGAGACCAATAGGGAGCCAGTGCAGCTCGCGGAGGATAGGTGTAACATGGGTGTATCAAGGTACACCCGATATTGCTCGTGCGGCTCCATTCTGGACCAACTGTAGTCTCTGGACCCTCTTCAAGGGCAGCCCCATGTAGAGCGCGTTGCAATAATCGAGCCTTGAGGTGACGAGGGCATGAGTGACCATTCGAAGTGCCTCCCGGTCCAGATAGGGCCGCAACTGGTGCACCAGGTGAACCTGGGCAAAAGCCCCCCTGGTCACAGTCGACAAATGGTGTTCTAATGTCAGCTGCGGATCCAGGAGGACACCCAAGTTGTGGGCCCTCTCTGAGGGGTGTAGACTTTCACCCCCCCAGGCTAATAGATGGAGAGTCTGGACTATCCTTGGGAGGGAACATCAATAGCCACTCGGTCTTGTCTGGATTGAGTGCCAGCTTGATAAAGGCTCTTAACTGTGTTGGGAACCATTGCCCAATATAACCAGGTGCAACAAGGTTAGAGGTGGTGTTGCTTAGCAGAAGATGTTACTTAGCATTATTATTTTTTTGCTATTATCTATCTCTGCAATATATCATGATGTGTCAGATTTCTTTATCCAGCTGTACTTTACCATTCACAAACACTTCCCTCACATTGGCTTATGGTATTTCCTGTTAATACGAAGCTTGACAACCATTACTGTTGTATCAACACAGTTATGGTTGAATGACTCTAGAAGTCTGAGAGTAACAAATGGGGATAGCATAAAAATGCATACATATATACACTTGGTGCTGTGTCTTTACTATGCAGCTCACTCCATTAAAATTAGGATAGGAGCAAAACTTTCAGATAATTTAAAGTAACAGATGGGATTCTTCAAACACACCCTGCTTTTTCAGCTGTAGTTGTGTTATATATCTGAGGATGCTTATTCTTAGCTATTAAATTAGATCTCTTTGTATTTTGTGAATATTTATTATCTAGCAAAAAGCTTAGTTATGGAAATGATTTTTTCCCCCAGAAAATCTCTGTTGCCTACATTTTCAATTTATTAAAAGTCTCCATTGTGGAGAAGCGGAAGGGAAACAGATCTTCCTAGAGTACAGAAAATAAGCATTTTGACCTCTTGCCCTGTTAAAATTGTAGCCAGCAACTGTTTAGTTTAGAGCCAAAGGCTGACTCTGAATTCATAATTATATTTTACATTTTAGCAGTGCTACAAGTGGCAAATTAGTTTGTAGGGCCAAAACCTCATCTCACAGAAGATCTCTTGGTCTTCATTTCCTATTCACATCTCCTACATTGAGTAGTGACTTAGTAGTTCTTTTTACTATCACCAATATTTCAGACTATGTCTCACACTATACTAGCATTCACACAATTAAAAAATTTAAATGCAAAAGTTGAAATACTTTTGATAGTACTACTCCTGGCTATATCATCTATAGAAATGTTGACTAGAAGATTCAATTGTTCCTTTCTTTCTTTGGAGGTACAGTAGATCAATCTAATAGGAGATAAAGAAAACCAAGCATTAGTTTAAAAAAACTTAAATTAAAATATAAAATATTCTTTTTGACTGCTAGTAGTAAATTGCAGACATTCAATGCCGAAGGAGTGAATTATAATTTGCCCATATCATACTAACATAGCAGCATGTAAATTATGATTTTTTTAAATCCAAAAGAAAGTGCAGTATTCAAAACAACCAGAAGATGGTGAAGGTCTTCTACAAATAAAGAAAATCAAATCTCTCTCTCTCTCTCTCTCTCTCTCTCTCTCTCTCTCTCTCTCTCTCTCTCTCTCTCTCTCTCTCTCTCTCTCTCTCTCTCTCTCTCTCTCTCTCTCTCTCTCTCTCTCTCTCTCTCTCTCTCTCTCTCTCTCTCTCTCTCTCACACACACACACACACACACACACAAGATTTACAGACCCACAGAGAGATGACACTATTCAGAGAAATGAATGAAAGCCAAAATTTATTTATTTATAATTTATTTATTTATTTATAAAATTTATATGCCACCCAATCCCAAAGGACTCCGAAAGAAATTGAATAAATAAAATGAAATGTTTATTTTATAACATGTAGAGATATATTAATAACACGAGATTTAGCATGTTACAGATAATGGAAAATATAAAGTAGCTCAAGTTTCTGACTACACATATGTACTTATTCCTATAGAAATAGAAGGCTTCCTCTACTTCAGTTTTCTGGGCTTTTCTAGTTTTGGACATTCTCAATATTAATCAGAACCTGCTGTGAGTGATGAAGACATTATCCTCTACCCAACCTTTGGCATAATCTCTTATTCATAGGGGTGTACATTGCAAATCTGAATCTGCAAACTGGCATGTAGGCTACATTCACAATCTATTTGTTATAGATTTAGATTATACAATATATCTTCTAAAACAATTTACTTAAAGGATCAAATATATGGGACACAAGGACATTATAACAATTCAAAACTGGCTTTCGATTGGTCTGATTATGCTTGCTTGCTTTGAGAATTATTTTTGCATTTCTTGGTTCTGCACTAATTTCTTTGAAACAAGAGCAAACTTGGATATCTTATGGAGTTTGTGTCTTTCTGTGTTCTTGACTGAGTGAAGTGAACCATTTGTTTTAAGGTACAACCCAAGCATTTTAGAGCTTTGCACAGTGGTTGATCTCCTACAAAAGCGAAAACTGGAACAGTTAGAGCCATTGTCAATTTTAGCATCGCCTGAGCTGGCTTACTGTACCGTATGCAAAGAAAGGATTGCAAGGATCTTCAAACTCTCAATCCAGACAGTCCAAACCATGTTATTTGTATTATTAGGGACCACCTCTCCTGAATTCCAGGTGATAGCTACAGAACTACCAATATAATACCTTTAACTGCTTGGTGATGGTGGCAATGCATTTTTTTCCCTTTTGTTTCCTTTTTAAAACAAAACATAGCTTCTATCATATCAAGAGAAGCAATAACAATTTATTTCTTGTTTTTCATGGAACCAGAGAGATGTTTCTCCTGAACCTGCAGCAACCAAGAGGATGAGGCATTGACAGATTTTTTTTTGGGGGGGGGGGGTCATTTCTATTAATATATATTTTAAATAATCAGCCTGGAATTTTCCTCCAATGAAATAACATACCACTAGAGGTCCTTTGTTAATTGGTTTAGTTCTACCATGGAATTCCGACTGTAAAATATTTTATATATTATAAAATGTGTGGTGGTATTTGGTATTTATTGGATTAGAGTTAATCTGGTTAACAGTTAGCGGTCACGTCACAAGTTCTAAAGAATTTTCCTAAAAGGAAATAATGTAGATGTAGTTCTTGATTTACAACAGTTCATTTAGCGACCATTTAAAGTTACACCACTGTAAAAAGTGACTTATGAATTTTTCACACTTACAACCGTTGTAGCACCCACGTGATCATGACACATAATTATGACAGTTGCAATGTCCTGGGGTCATGTGATCAGCTTTTGTGACCTTCTGACAAGGGAAGTAAATGGTGAAGACAGATTCCCTTCTGAGTTCATTTAAGTTAGTTGTTGTTACTAACTTAACAACTGCAATGTTATTCAATAACTGCACAGTTGTTTAATAACTGTGGCAAGGAAGGTCATTAAATGAGGCAAAACTCACTTAACAATTGTCTCACTTTGCAACAGAATTTTTGGGCTAAATTGTGATCATACATTGGAAAGATGAGACTGAACTTGATCAGAGATTAATTAATATTTCTTAATATCTGTAGTTACAATGTTATATCTTGCCACATTTTTTTTAAAAAATGTCTACTTTGTATAAAAATATAAAAAATAAAGCATCACTCGAGTTAAGCTTAATTTCTTCTGAACTCATGGGAGGAAGGAAGGGGGAGAGCCAATTTGATGTAGTGTTGAAGGTGCTGGCCTAGAAACTAGGAGGTTGTGAGTTCTAGTCCTTCCTTAGGCATGAAAGCCAGATAGGTGGTGTTTCTCTCAGGGTTATTGTGGTGATAAATGAGACAAGGAAGAAAAAGTGCTCTGCATGTATGCCATATTGAGATAATTACAAATAATAAAGATGGGATAAATACAATAAATAAAATCCTTATAATTTTCTTGAAAACAACATGAAAGTTATTTGTTGTCACTTTTTTCTTTTCACTTTTCTCCCTAGCTCTTAGACTGAGGATTTCCTAACAATCTCTCATTCAAGTACTGATGCAGACTGGCCCAAGTTAGCTTTTGGAGAATACACACAGTTGCTTAGAATCTGCCAATAAAATATCAGCGGCATACAGAGAAAATTGAATTGAAATAATACAATATTCAAACATTTTTGAGATTTGGAAGGAATATTCTGAGGCCCCTCTTCATCAGATCCACCCACGCTAAGGCAAAATAAGAATACCTGTTTTGCCATTCTCACATTTTACTTCTCTATAAGGACATGTTTGTGAAATTGCATTCCTCAGTATTATTTGGTTAAGCATCTCTTTGTTCTTTGATTCATCCACCCACCACCTTCCTAGTTTAATGAGTGTCAAAATGAACACTCCTATTGCTTTAAGCCACTATTTGCATAATATTCCACCCATCCTCAACTTCTTTATATCTTGGTGCAAACTAGATTTTTTTTCTTTATAAAAACATGCTGAGTTGAATATCAAATTCAGTACCAGTGTGGTAAAGATTGCCAAACGTTCTCTTTGAAATGCATATAAATATTTCCCTAATAATCTCAAGATTCTATCCAAAGTGCTGTGCTCATGTCTGCAATGTATTGTTAAAAAAACACAGACCTGGCTCATATAGGTTTGTCAGACAAGATGGCACCCTCTTTTCCCTTTCACCATTTCATACACTGCAAATTAGCAAAGGAAAAGTGTTCATGTCCATATCTGGGGACAAGAAGCAAGCAAGAAACATTGACACACTAACTGATATAAAGATATGATAGCCAGCTATTTGTTGCTACTCCTATATCAAGAATCTGCTACTCAAAGTAATTAACTGTTAGTTCTTACTATTAGGACCATAATCCAATGTCTTTTTTAATATCTTTAGACATGCCAAATCTCAACTGCACAAATCCAGATGGTCATTAGATGACATTCAAGATTTCTAGTAGACATGAATATGAATCAGAAATGATCTCTCTTCACTTCCATGCTACAGTGTTTAAGCCACAGATGGTGGGCACCCTCTGCAGCTGACCCTCCATGGCAAATAGCTGCAATGGTATCTTCCATGGAAAAGTTGCCAATGCCTTACTACAGAGATGCCAGCTGAAATGCTGCTTCCACCAGCATATGGGAAGAATAGCTGAGGAAACAACTGTCAAGCCACAACTTCTTAGGAAAAGGGGGAGGGGCGCTAGGAAAGTTGGTCCATTCTCCTTACTTCACTCCTCATTCCTTGTGCAAAAGGGTTGGCAAAAGTTGGGAGAGATGAAAACCTGGACTTTTCTGCTTTTAAAAAGTGAAGAGCCTCAAAAATCAGTGATCAGGGACAGAAAAGGAGAACATATTTATAGTAGCTTCAGATGACTAATAGGAGCAGCACAAACTCCACTGCTAAAAGTACCTTACTGTAATTAGCATTAGACTAACCAGGAAGCTTGGCTTATACCACGAGAAAATTGAAAACTTCTGCAGATCAAACAAGTTGAGACTTCCTTCATGGTGGGTTAGGAGTGAATTGGATGTGCTGTCTAGCTATGTCTCTAAATTTGTTTAATGAGACAATTAGTATCTCCATTTGGAATTGCAGTAGCAGGTTATATGGAAGGTGCCTTACAAGTTGGAAAAACTAGAATTAATTAATTAATTAATCTATCATATTTATAGCCACCCATCATAGCTAGGTCATGAGAAACTACCTTTGTTTTAAACTAAAACTACTATGCAGTAGTAAATGCATCTATTAATAGCTGTAAATGCAGCTATTATTTGGATTCTGTCATCTACATATAATTGCTTTGATACTGGTTATGACTCCCAGGTAGATGTCTTTTAATTTTCAATGACCAAATGGTCTGAATCAGTTTATTGATAATTAAATGAAACATGCATAAGTATTTTGTGAATTTTAATACTGTATTTTTATTTTATTCTATTTTTAAATTTAAATGTTTCTTGTCTGTTGTGAGCCGCCCAGAGTCCCCTGGGAGTGGGCAGCATACAAATTCTAATAAACTTGAAACTTGAATTTTAAGTGTAAGTATTTTAAAGCCAAAAATCACTTAAACATATTAAAACATATTAAACATATTTTTTCCAAAATTAGCAAAATGTCAAAGAATAAACTGTGGATAGTATTGCTCTACCAACATGTAATGATTTAAACCAACTCTTACAATATAAACTATCATTTAAAATCTTTAACAGGTTTTTCAACTTTTCCAATGACTATTTCATTTAGAAAGGTCTCCCCTCTGCTTGAAATATTTGGAATTATTCATACTAGGAAGTGGATGAAGTTATCTTAAGGTAATGTGTGATAAGGTTATCTAAAAATAGTACATGATTGGGTTATCTGGAAGTCCTGCATTATAACAGAACAAAGGAAACATTTAATTTAGGGACTAATTTGTTTTTTTCTCTAAGGATACGAATGTTTGAAGACAGATGAGGTCAGAGGAAAATTGAGCAATAATTTGCATTTACGGTTTTACTGTTTTTCATCCCAGTTGCTTCAAAGTAACTGTAGATCAACACATCAAAATGCAGAATCAACTAATGTACCTATCTACATGTCATTTTTTGTGCTACATGTCATTTTTTGTGCTTCACTGATAATATAGACTAAAGGCCAGAAAATCTTAAAAGATTTGGTCCACAGATATTAACAGAAAACTCAAAGTCTGTGTTTGAGAGAGTAAAGAGGAATTTATGTATTTATTTATTTATTTATTAGAATTTATCAAACCAAAACAAGAACAAGGATAAAAGACAAAAAAAAAATACACTGACAGGGACGATAGGCATGTTAATGCACTTATGCACGCCCCCTCTACTGACCACTTAAGTATGAAGTAAGGTCCATGGAAATCAATTTGTGACTGAAAATGTGAAAATTTGTAGCTGAGATCAAGTAGAGCATTCCAGACTTTGACAACTCTGTTACAGAAATCATATTTTTACAGCCAAGTTTAGAACGATTTACATTGAGTTTAAAGTGGTTGTCCATGCATATTATTGTGATTAAAACAGAAAAAATCATTGAATTGGTGTGTCAGCATGTCCCTGGTATAATGTTTTCTGTTTGTGCTTTGGCTGCATATGTGTGTACTGCATTTAGTTTCATGTTGCAGACTTTTAGTATAAATCATCCTGTGAAATATATTGCTTAAAAATTATGTACTCAATTCCCCCCATCACCAAAAATACCCCCCATTATCAGGATGAAGAAGACTATACTCCCATATTCTCTGTATCCATCTCAGCATGTTTATTCCACAAAGGAGGCCGTGTTTGTGTGTATTAGAGCTATGTGGGAGTTTAATTAAAATAGAGATTATTTCCATATAATAGGTATGATTCAGTTAAGTATTTTTTAATTTCATATGGGAGAGTTGAAGGTGTGCTGAATTGCCCTTTATAAATGGCCATCCTGGGCCACACTTGGCCAACTTTGACTGAATCCTGTACATGATTTTTTAAAAATCATATATGGAAATAGGTTTCTCTGAAATGGAGAAAAGTTGGATGTACATAGGGCTAGATAACAAAAATATGCAATGGCATGGTATAGAGGTTTTACAGAATTCAGCAACTTTCATATTGTTGTGAGACTTCAAAATATTCACCAATTGGATATTTACAGTCAGAGGATGTCTCAATATTAATTCTGTTGACACAATCATTTGGACCATGAAAAACTAAAAGTTGCAGTTTACATTGCATGACCTCTTGTTCAGGTCAGTAGCCATAGCCTACACTTGCTTCTTTAGGACCTTTTGCCCATCAAAAATAATACTGCGTACAAATCCCCACTGATCTAAATTTAAGGTCACTGATTATCTGAAGGGATGTTTCTTACATGTACATTATTACTTGAACAATGCTGCACCATATAATCATTCCAATATGCCAAAATGCTTTCATAGTTCAAAAGCAAACAACAACAACAACAACAACAACAACAATAGACAAATGTGCAACAATGGCAACCAAAGCAGGCAAGGTCATAGAAGATGATGGAATAGAACTTGAGAATGAAGAAATGATAAAGGCAGTAAAACCAGAAGAAGGCTACAAGTATTTGGGGATTTTAGAGGCCTCTGACTTAATGCATAATAAAGTCAAGGAATTAACTTCAGCCAAGTACATTTGACGAATTCGCAAGATATTAAAGTCCAAATTGAGTGGAGGAAACATCATAAAAGCCATAAA
The DNA here is from genome assembly GCF_051295495.1 of Thamnophis sirtalis. Taxonomy (NCBI): domain Eukaryota; kingdom Metazoa; phylum Chordata; class Lepidosauria; order Squamata; family Natricidae; genus Thamnophis; species Thamnophis sirtalis. The sequence continues at coordinate 54,391,810 of NW_028261388.1, forward strand.
TACCTGGGCTATACCTGTGATTCGATACTCTGCAGGAATAATTGACTGGACCCAGATGGAGTTGGACAATTTGGACAAAAAAAACAAGGAAGCTTATGACAATGAATCATGCTTTGCACCCTAAAAGTGATGTTGACTGATTATATCTACCACGAGCAGAGGGTGGTCAAGGACTCCTACAAGTAAAACAGACTGTGGAAGAAGAAAAACACAGCTTGAATGATTGCATCCAGAAAAGTGAAGAACCAATGATTAAGGAAGTAAATAAAGGAGGCCTTTTAAAGACAATTAAGTCAAAATCTGAATATAAGAAAGAAGTAATTGAGAAGTGAGCTGAAAATTGGAAAAACAGTTATGCATAGCCAATACTTGAAAAATATTGAAGGCAAAGCTGACCAAAAGTTAACTTGGAACTGGTTAAGATCAGGAGCACTGAAAAAAGAAACAGAAGGCTTTATTTTGGCAGCTTAAGAATAAGCCTTAGCCACAAACTGCATGAAGGCAAAATTCAACATGTTACCATCAACAACAAATGTTGCCTCTGTAATGAGAAAGATGAGACAGTCAACCACTTGATCAGTGGGTGCAGCAAAATTTCACAAACTGACTACCTACAACGCCATGACCGCGTTGCTAAGATCATTCACTGGAAATTGTGCCAAAAGTTTGGATTTGAGTACAGCAAAAACCACTGGGAACATCAGGTTCAGAAGGTTTTAGAGAATGAGAAAGTCAAGATCTTGTGGGACTTCAGAATTCAGACTGACAGGCACTTGGCCCAAAACACACCTGACATAACAATAGTTGAAAAGAAAAAAGTATGGTTCATTGACATTGCAATACCTGGAGATGCACAAATTGAAGATAAACAGCAAGAAAAAAATCACAAAGTACCAGGACTTGCAAATTGAGTTGGGCGACTGTGGAAAAGGAAATTGTGTGTTGTCCCAATTGTAATTGGAGCCCTTGGAGCAATACCTAAAGGGCTACCTCGCTATTTGGAAATTTTAAATTCATCAGACTTGAACATTCTGATTCTACAAATAACCACCCTATTTGGAACAGTTTATATCCTCTGACATTACCTTAACAGTTCCTAGGTCCTTGGTTAGGACTTGAGCTGTTGATCTCCCAACCAGCCCCAAAGGCTGTGAATCTCACCAAAGATTAAATAATAATAATAATAATAATAATAATAATAATAATAATAATAACAACAACAACAACAACAACAACAACAATAATAATAACATCAAGCATGGAGAAGTAAAAACTATTGTCAGGCGAGAGTACACCAACAGAGTTAGGAAAATTTTGAAATCTAAATTGAATGGTGGAAATACAATCAAGGCCATAAATACCTGGGCAATACCAGTTATAAGATACACAGCTGGTATAGTTAACTGGACCTTTTGGACCGAATTTGGACCTTTTGGACCGAAAAACCAGGAAACTAATGACAATGCACTACAGTTTACATCCACGTGGTGATACTGATAGACTCTACCTGCCCCGAAAATCAGGTGGCAGAGGATTATTACAAGTGAAGCAAACAGTTGAAGAAGAAAAACATGCACTGGCTGATTATTTAAAAGAAAGTCAAGAACATCTATTAATCGAAGTAAAGAACAAAAATCTACTGAAGGCCCAACAGACGAAACAAGAATACAGAAAAGATGTGATAAAATCAAGAATGGAGAGTTGGCAGAACAAAGCACTGCATGGCCAATTTCTGGAAAAAATAAAAGATAAAGTGGACAGTGAACAAACTTGGTTATGGTTAACAACAGGTACATTAAAGGAAGAAACAGAGTCACTAATCCTGGCTGCGCAAGAACAAGCTATCCACACAAATGCCATTAAGGCCAAAATCGAAAAATCCTCTGATGATGCCAAATGCAGACTTTGCAAAGAAGCTGATGAAACTGTTGATCACATACTCAGCTGCTGTAAAAAAATCGCGCAGACTGATTATAAATTGCGGCACAATTCAGTAGCACAAATGATCCATTGGAATTTGTGCAAAAATTATAATATTAAAACAGCAACAAACTGGTGGGAACATCAGCCTGAAAAAGTCACCGAAAATCAGATGGTCAAGATCTTGTGGGATTTCCGTATACAAACGGACAAAATACTGGCGCATAATACACCAGACATCACACTGGTTGAGAAAAATAAGGTCACAATCATAGACATCGCAATACCAGGTGATAGCAGGGTTGCCGAGAAGGAACATGAAAAAATCGCAAGATACCAGGACTTAAAATTGGAAATTGGAAAATTTATTTATAGGCCGCCCTTTTCCCTGGGGGGACTCAGGGCGGCTTACAATTCATGGGGTGGGGAATACAAACAGTGAGACATAAAACAATACATAATTAAAAATAGAACACAACATTCATCATTCGGGAGGGGACGGATTACAATCTAACCCCCGGCCTGACGGGATAGCCAGATCTTAAGGGCTGTGCGGAAGGTCTGGAGGGTGGTGAGGGTACGGCTCTCCATGGGGAGATCGTTCCAAAGGGTCGGAGCTACTACCGAGAAGGCTCTCCTCCGCGTAGTTGCCAGTCGACACTGACTGGCAGATGGAATTCGGAGGAGGCCTAATCTGTGTGATCTAATAGGTCGCGAGGAGGTGATTGGCAGGAGGCGGTCTCTCTAAAAATCGAAATTCAACGACTATGGCACAAACCAGCAGTGATAATTCCAGTGGTAATTGGCACACTGGGTGCTGTACCAAAAGCACTGGAATTACATTTAAAACAGTTAAAAATTGACAAAATCACTATCGGTCAAATGCAAAAGGCTGCACTGCTTGGATCTGCACGCATATTACGAAAATACATTACGATGTCCTAGGCCCCTGGGTGGGGCCCGACTAGTAACCAATGCCAAATCCGGCGAAACAACTGGCCGCTGTGATACAATTGTATAATAATAATAATAATAATAATAATAATAATAATAACAACAACAACAACAACAACAACTCCGCCGTTGCCAGTCCCAAGCCCGGATGAGAAAGGAGGAGGGTTGGGGTCAGGTTGGCATCTGGTCCCGTAAAAACAAATCCGCCAACCCATACAATATGGTGAAAAAAACAAATAAGAATTCCATACCGCATCAGTCGTCGCACAGGTTAACAAGGGCCGCGGCGGATGTTGGGGTCCCTGGACATCCGTCAACAAGTGGGCTACAAGTGGACCAGCCAACAAAACGACAAAAATATAGTGCAGATGAAAACCGTGCCATAATGGCCTGTTACTACAAGTCAGAGCCAGAAAAAAGAGGCTATTTAAAGCGAATGTATGAATTATGGAAACAACAATATCCAGATTCAAATGTTAGTGAACAACGACTAGCAGATCAAAGGCGATTTATTATACGGAATAAAGTGTTTAGTGAAGTTGAACATGAGGAAATTCAGGCAAATTGCAAAATCCAAAAAACAATATCACAAGCGGAAATAACTGATATTCAAGACACAACTAAAGACATTATAGTAGAACTCCCAGAAGAAGCTCTCGGGGAGGAAATAACATCACCACCACTAGAACCAGTTATCACTGAACCAATTGATGAACTAACTCAAAAACAAAAAGAATTGAAGGATAAGATCATGGAGCATTTTCTGCTTAATGAGGAAAGGCAACGTTTACGATCACTAAAAACTGCCTAAGAAAATTTTGGCCCCTATCATGAAAATGGTTAATGCAGTGTTTTCAACAATTGAACCGGAATCCATCTTGGAAACAAACCAGTTAATGTACAGCGCAGCTGTAATAGTCACTAATGAACTAGGCATTAAAATTAAAGTACCTAGTCACACAACAGAAAAAGCATCAAAGCCAAAGTGGAAAATCCATTTAGAACAAAAAATCAAAAAATTAAGGGCAGATGCTAGTAACTTAAAGAACATGCATGAACAACGGCTTAAAAACAACAAAATCATAGATCGGCTAATCAGAAGATATAGATTAGATACAAGAAACATCAATGAAGCTGTAGAGATTGTAAAACAGCGGATAACAGCAACAGCTAGAAAAATTGAAAGATATGAGGCACAAATCATCCAATGTAAACAAAATCAGCAATTTCGATCAGACCAACGGCTTTTTTATCGAAGTCTTGATGTGAATGGTGACACCAAAAGTGAAAAACCAGAAAAGCAGGCCACAGTTGAATTCTGGAAAGAATTGTGGGAAAATGCAAAGGACTACAACAAGAAAGCAAAGTGGATACATGACTTTGAGAAAAGCATTGGCAACAAACAAATGCAAGTATTAGAAATAACAACTGAGATGGTCAAAAATTGAGTTAAAAAGGTAAAGAATTGGACATCACCTGGAAAGGACCAATTACATGGTTTCTGGCTCAAATATCTGACCAGTTTAAATGCAATATTGGCCAGGCAACTGAATGAAATTTTACAAAAGGGCGAAATTGATGAATGGTTGACAACTGGAAAAACATACTTGATTCAGAAAGATGCAACTAAAGGAACAACACCTGAAAACTACAGACCAATAGCATGCTTGCCAACAACCTTCAAATTACTCACAGGCATTATTGCAGATAACATGATGGATTATTTGGAAACAAACAACATCTTGCCAGTAGAGCAAAAAGGCAACAAAAGAAGGAGCAGGAGCACAAAAGATCAGCTTCTAATTGATAAAATGATATTAGAAAATTGTAAGAACAGAAAAACGAACTTGAATATGGTCTGGATTGATTACAAAAAGGCATTTGACTCACTGCCACATAGTTGGATCATAAAATGCTTAGAAACAACTGGCATTAGCAAAAATATTACATCCTTTACTGAAAAGGCGATGAAACAATGGAGAACTGAGTTGGCAGTAGGGAATGAGATCTACGGAATGGTTAATATCAAGCGAGGAATTTTCCAGGGTGATTCACTTTCACCTCTTCTCTTCATCATCGCAATGATCCCACTATCAGTAATCTTAAAAAAAATGAAATTAGGCTACCAAACAGCCAAAGAAGCTGAAAATTTTTTGCATTTACTATATATGGATGATTTGAAACTCTATGGAAAGTCAGAAATAGAAATCCAATCATTGAGAAACACAGTCCGAGTATTCAGCACTGATATTTCAATGCAGTTTGGCATGGAAAAATGCGCCACTGTATCCATAAAAAGGGGCAAAATCACTGCATGTGAGGGAATTGAAATGCCCAATGGCCAATTAATTAAATGCAAAGAAAATGAAGCCTACAAATACTTAGGCATTCTGCAGTTGGATAACATCAAGCATGGAGAAGTAAAAACTATTGTCAGGCGAGAGTACACCAACAGAGTTAGGAAAATTTTGAAATCTAAATTGAATGGTGGAAATACAATCAAGGCCATAAATACCTGGGCAATACCAGTTATAAGATACACAGCTGGTATAGTTAACTGGACACAAGCTGATTTGGACCTTTTGGACCGAAAAACCAGGAAACTAATGACAATGCACTACAGTTTACATCCACGTGGTGATACTGATAGACTCTACCTGCCCTGAAAATCAGGTGGCAGAGGATTATTACAAGTGAAGCAAACAGTTGAAGAAGAAAAACATGCACTGGGTGATTATTTAAAAGAAAGTCAAGAACATCTATTAATCGAAGTAAAGAACCAAAATCTATTGAAGGTCCAACAGATGAAACAAGAATACAGAAAAGATGTGATAAAATCAAGAATGGAGAGTTGGCAGAACGAAGCATTGCATGGCCAATGTTCGGGAAAAATAAAAGATAAAGTGGACAGTGAAAAAACTTGGTTATGGTTAACAGCACGTACATTAAAGAAAGAAACAGAGTTACTAATCCTGGCTGTGCAAGAACAAGCTATCCGCACAAATGCCATTAAGGCCAAAATCAAAAAATCCTCTGATGATGCTAAATGCAGACTTTACAAAGAAGCTGATGAAACTGTTGATCACATACTCAGCTGCTGTAAAAAAAATCGCGCAGACTGATTATAAATTGCGGCACAATTTAGTAGCACAAATGATCCATTGGAATTTGTGCAAAAATTATAATATTAAAACAGCAACAAACTGGTGGGAACATCAGCCTGAAAAAGTCACTGAAAATCAGATGGTCAAGATCTTGTGGATTCTCGCATACAAACGGACAAAATACTGGCGCATAATACACCAGACATCACACTGGTTGAGAAAAACAAGGTTACAATCATAAACATTGCAATACCAGGTGATAGCAGGGTCGATGAGAAGGAACAAGAAAAAATTGCGAAATACCAGAACTTAAAAATCGAAATTCAACGATTATGGCACAAACCAGCAGTGGTAATTCCAGTGATAATTGGCATACTGGGTGCTATTCCAAAAGCACTGGAATTACATTTAAAACAATTAAAAATTGACAAAATCACCATCAGTCAAATGCAAAAAGCCACACAGCTTGAATCTGCATGCATATTACGAAAATACGTTATGACGTCCTAGGCCCCTAGGTGGGGCCCGACTAGTAACCAATGCCAAATCCGGTAAAACAACTGGCCTAGAATGAGTGTAAAGAAGAGCAACAAAGGTGATAAGAAGTCTAAAGACTAAACCCTACAATAAATAGTTAAGAGAACAGGGTAGCCTAATGAAAAGAAAGATTAGGGATGACACAATAGCTGTCTTCTTGTACTTGAATGGCAGTTACAGAGATGAGAGGATTGACTTATTCTCCAAAGCACCTGAGGGCAGGACAAGAAGTAATGGGTGGAAACTCATTAAAGAGACACCCTACCTGGTGTGGAATTTTAAGGAGGAATTTTATGACAGTGAGAATGATTAATCAATGGAACAACTTGCCCCTCAAAGCTGTGGAGAAGGTTTTCAAGAAAAGATTAGACATTCACTTCTCCAGGATGGTATAATGACTCCTGCCTTGGACAGCGGGTTGGACTACAGCTGTTGTCCCCAGCCTTTATTGCTCCACAGACCAGCAGCAGAAGTGGCAGTGGTGGGAGGTGGAGAGGACGGCTTTGTGCATGCAACCTAGCTCCCACTCATGCACAAATGCAGCTTCACCTAGGCCTGAGGGTTGGGGACGCCTGGACTAGAGGATCTCCAACCCTATGATTTTATTATTTATAACCTTTGTAGAAAAGAAACAAAGTGTTTGGTAAAATTTAAGCTTATAATGAAAATATTTTTATTTTCCTCTTCATTTGTAATCTCATGATGGTTCTTATTCTTTGCTGTGATCATTTTGTTTTTACATACATATATTTAAGTTGTATTCTTTCCCAGAGGCTTAGTATATAAACATTTGAACTAATTAAATATGCCATCTCACCTATATTATGTGTGTAATAATATTTCCTGTGAAATTGTATATGCCAAACTTTTCCCTTTCACTGGACTTCTCTCATATCCTAGTCACTTCCCACTTGAATTATTGCAAATCCCTTTGCATGAGGCTGTTCTTGAAGAACATTCAGAAACTGTACATAGTCCAGAATGTATCCATGTGAGCAGTTCCTGGCACACTTCAGTATGCCAATTTATAAGCTTGCTGCTTTGTGAGCTGCACTGACTCTCAATAGATTTCTGGGTGCAATTCAATATGTTGATTATCATCCCTAAACTTGGCCTATGTTTGATCTCTTGTTGACTACCAGGGGTGGGTTTCAACTGGCTCGCGGCGGTCCCTGCGAACCGGTTGGTCGGCGAACCCGGAAGTAAGTAACTTCCGGGAACGGCGACTGGCCCACCCGCCCGCCCGCACTCCTTACCCGGTTTTGACGAGTTCTGCGCTTCCACGCATGCGCAGGACGCATACAGCACCTGCGCGATCCTCCAGGAGCAGCTGGAGCATCGCACAGATGCTAGTATACATGCGTGCGCCGCGCGCATACACGAGGACACCGCCGGCCCCGTTCCAACCGAACCGGTTGGAACGTGGTGAGAAACCCACCCCTGTTGACTACCCAGCATGGCATGCAATTTGCATAGTCAATCAGTAGATAAATGGTATATACAATGTTTTAAGAAACAGTTTTTAGAGAAGAGAATTATTCTTTTGCCACAGTATCCCTTTCCGCATATGAATTCTTAAAAGCATGGAAAACTGGGGTTTTTACTATGTTCAGTTTTGAAAATATTCTTCCTTTTCTTTGTCTTCTTTTTCCTACAGCTTTAAGGAAGAAATAAAAAACCTTTGGAGGTGTTCTACTGGATAAGACCATAAGCACAATAGGACCAAAATGCCCATTTTCCCCAGCATTCTGTGTTATTTTATAGTCAGAACCAAGCCTGAACTGGAGGACTGTAAATCTCTTCCACTGCCATTTTCCAACAACCAGTACTTAAGGCACACTGTTTAGGGTTCAGGTGGTAGGAAAGAGCTATCCAAATTAGTAGCCTTTGGTAGTCTGGTTTTCATGAATTTGGTTAATCCTCATTTAAAACCATCCAAACTGACCACCATTATCTCAATGGTAAGGAGCAAACAAACAACGACCACGTGCTGGATATAAATTTCCTTCTGAATTTCCTTTTGCCTCCACTGTTGCTTGTATCACCTGAGCTGATGAATTATAGTTGTATTATTTTAAACAACCCAATCTCTAGTTTGAAAAAGAAATCACAAACAGTGTCTAATTCCCTTATGTTCAGACTTTTGAGCAAGCTGATATGGCAACAATAATGTTCTAATAATAAAAAGAACATGCCATCAACTGCTAAAATGGAAAAGAATATGATTGTTTCTTGTTTTGTTAATTTGCGACAAGGGCCAATGCAATTCAATACCTAGGCAACTCCCTTAAAAATAAACATAATGTGTAATACAGACAAGTCCATTTTTAAAAAAATCATTGCTCAACTTTTATTCAGACATAATTTCCATTAACTTTAATGGAGGCTCTTTCTTGCATAAAACCTGACTACAGCTTTTCAAGATATGACACAATAACATTGTTTTATCAAACCTAGAGTCTTATTGTTGTTTGGGACAGGCTGGCAGCCTTGCTGAGTAACAATAATATCATATACAAATCTTCCTTACTGAGCACTACTCTAATTGCTTCTAATGGAATATATTTCCAAATACATTCCCTGAACTACTTCAGGTTGATGAGCTACAGTGCACAAATGGCCAGATTACAACCTAGGACTCAGAGAGGTGTGTGGAAATGGCTGCTAAGATGTGCCTTCTTTGGTTACCTCCAAGTAAATCTCCATTTTTCACATGGTGAAGCACAGTCACAAATCTCCATCTTCAAAATGAAGGTGCTCCAGGTGGAGCAATTGGTTCCACTCCATCATTATACATGTGTGTGATGCTGAGTTCAGCTTCTGGGGGGTGGGGGATGCAGCATGGAGAATTATAGAAAACAGGACCACAGAAGATGTGAAAATGCCAGACTTTCATGAAACTCATCTGAATTACCTTGGGCACTTCTATTTCTTTGCTTGTATACATCCTAAGATTGTAACGATGGGGAGAATAAGTCAAAATGACCACATGATGAGGGAATGTAATGTTTTGCTGCAATTAATAGAATAGAAGCAAAAATGATACATTGCAAATTATTACAATGAGGGTCAATAAATACTGTATAATTTTTTAACTAGAACAATGGTAACTATTGGGTGATTAACATTATCTTGCATAGTTTTCATGTACTATGACTTTCATATGTGTCATAGTATGTGGTGTAGGGTTTCCTGTCTAAGCAGGGGGGTTGGACTAGAAGACCTCCATGGTCCCTTCCATCTCCGTTATTGTATGCTATTATTCTATATTCTCTTTCTTATTTGCTATTTCTTCATAAACAGTATCTTGGTGATATTATCTTTTGACAAAGTATAAGTTGACCTGTCTTTGGATGTGTAGATACTGTAATATGATAAAAATATGATGAGCCACTTCAAAAAAGAACCCCAACAATAAGAAGAATATGAATATACTTAATGTAAAGAACTAGACGTAGAAAAGTTTCAAGGATTATCTGATGGATCTAGGACAACTTGCCATGGCCAGCTCATGAAAATGGGAAGTCCCCTGCCCCCACCTCCTCTCCACTACCCACCCCCATGCGCTCTGCCCACCCGCCTGCTGTCTCTTCCTCTGGCCAGCAGCGGCAAGTTGACCATGTGGAGTTGTCCTATGGCAACTTGGTGGCAGCAAGTTGTAGTGGCCTGCTGGTGGTGTTGAGCTGGCCACAGTGAGCTGGCCATGGTGAGTTGTCCCTTTCAGTTATCTGATAGTTTCCTCTGCTCTACCACTCTGAACTTCATCTGTTACTGTATTGGCGATAGTGGTGAAGAGCAACCGTAGGGTACAATTTGCAGTGAATACTTGCCAGTTACCTTCCCTTTCTCACAATACTCCCAATCTAGTATTCTTTGGAGGATTGTGGGAAAATAATAAGTAGCTAAATTTGTTACTGGAAAGGTGAACAGAAGAACCAAAATGCTCACATTGATGCCTGGACCCTGCGCAAGTATCTGCATTCTAGAAGCTGTTCAGAGCTGTTGAACATTGTTGATCTTGGTCTCCTGTAAAGGTTGTCTCTCTAGTGTTCATCATATATGATATATTGTTGTCCTTGGAAAAGAAAGTGAAGAAGAAAAGAAGAAAATTGGAGTTCTGCATTCATTTAGAATAAAGACCTCTCTTTTAAAGTTTCACCAACTGACAGTTACCAAAAAGCTCACCAATTTTCCCTTGAAACATCCATGGTTCTTGGTGAGTTTTTAAGGCTATCCAGTCTGCTCCACAACCAGGTGCAAGTGATGTGCTTTCCTTTGGAATAACAAAAAGATTGCCAGTAACATTTGCATATTTGTTCCCCGTCCTGTTGGGAAATGTTGCCCTTTGAAAAAGCTGCCTATTAGTGGAAATGCAGTTATTAAAAAGGTGTATGTATAAGAGGCGCAGTGTCTCAACACTCCACCCAACCTAACATAGCTTTCTTAGGAATGCATCGTGGCATGGTGAATATTAATATAATATAGAGCATTACAAAACTGCAATTACATCACAGCTTGCTCATTCACAATTCATTATATCAAACACATGAGCTTACTTGTTTAAAGGTCTGTACGGGAGCAAAGATAAAACCGACTGCCATCTCAGTGTCTATATTGAGGTGGAGCAATATAATAAAAGTGTTAGATGAGTCACTGGGACGGAAAACCTGCAAAGATTGTGATCTAATTTACTATAGTTCATCTTTGCCTGAAACATAGTTCACTAGACAAGTAATGCTTACTGGATATTTTTGAAACCTTTAAAAAAGCAGAGTCTGATCTGATGCACATTGAAAAAAAAATATTACCTCCATTTGCACCCAATCCTGTCTTCTCTACCCATGGTAGCATTTTCCCAAATGTATAGAGAGATATTAGTTGCATACATGAATCTTTTTGTAAGGTCTGTTGTTCAACATTCCTACTCTATAGAACAAACCTAATTTGGCTAAACCATCTAAATGCAGTGCAATTTCATTTTTTTAAAGTAAGATTTTAAGCTCTTTATAGCTGGTTCTAATAGCTAAACAGCAGCCACTTTTAGTTAATTTGAACAAAAATATATTTTGTTCTGATTTACAAACACATGAATATAATGTATTTGGGTCATACATCCATAACGCCTGTCATTCACTTTATATTGCAGCTAATGTAGATTGTTCAATTAAGCACATTACAAAATGACATTATACTGTAAACAAATTATCTTTGATCCACTCATCTGTTTATGTATTGCAAGAAATTTTCAAATATAAAATTAGCAAAGAATTGACCCTATCATAATAATAAAATAAAAAGGAAAGGAAAGCATAAGTAGAACAAAATTCCATTAAGGCAATAAAAATATGTATTAGCTACCTGCTACTTTAATTACCATAGTGGTTAGCTATAAATCTCCATGAATTGATGAAGTGTTTTCTTTTCTGAAATACAAGCCAATTCACTGCCAGAATTTCCTAAGAAGAAGAAATTATTATTAAACCGCTTTAGTTTTGTAAGTAAGTGTTCCTGTTAGTTTGCAAGTTTGATATTAATTAAGACACAAACTGGACCTTAATTTTTATGAAATGGTCCAATAAATTTGTGATATGTAACTTGTTTAGAATGAGGAGCTGTACCTGGTCTTAGAGTGGTATGCTGTCCTCTAAAGCATGAGCAAATTGAGGACAAAATGAAACTACATTTAAATATAATTTAATTTAATAAAATAATTAAAACATTATTTGAAATAGTATTGATAATATTTATTTCAGTCAGCATAAGAGATGATTCTATAATGGTCTGGGAGAATGTCCTGGAGAAGCAGGAGGAGAAGCAGTATCAGCAGAGTAGGAAACAGATCAGAGATAGCTTAGCCTGCAGAAGGAATGGTGGCAGAGACCAGCCAATATCTCAGAAGGGATTCTTCCTACTTTCTTCAACTGTAAAGATTTCCAAGTGGAGTTGTAGATTGGAGTGCATGATTTGATTTGAGCCTGCAGTTTTTTCTAGTTCTCCAGTGAATGCTCGGAGAGTCCAGGCATGGGTTAACACAGCCTATCTGCCCTTGGACTGAGTGATGTTTTTTCTTGACCACGCCTCCCTTTGCCTCTCTATGTTCAGTTTAAAAACTCAGTCAGCCTGTTGGGACTGTTTTGGACAGATAGACTGGGGTATTTGATCCCGCTCTGACCACCTTTCATCCTAACTGTCGAAGATCAGTAGTATTTACAGTGAAGGTTTGACTAATAGCTGAGAGGCTTTCCGGGCTGACCCTGTCTTCCGCTGGTTGCAAGTGGCTCAGGGCGCGGAGATCGTTTGTCCCGCGGCCGCTGGCGAGTGAGGGGGGGTGGGAAGCACGTCTGCATTCCGGCATTGATTCCCCCAACCATAATTCGACCAAGGCCTTGCGGGCGTTTGCTGCTGGCTTTGCGGTCCTCTCATCTGCCTGGCAACAGCGCCAATGGTTTTCCATCATTTTGGCGCGCTTTCATTGAGTGACTCTGGACTTGGCGGGAGGAGGCTGCGCGCACGTCCACCGCCATTTTAAAGCACTCGAAAGTGCCTGTTGTCGTGTGCGGACATTCGGGAGCTCCGAGAAGCAAGGAATGAAGAATTAGGCCGCGAATGAACTTTCTGACCTTCCTCTCAGCCGCAGAGTACCGCCGAGGGCACGGGGCTAGTCCGGGGCGCCGGCTAGCCTTTTCCCCTCCTTCAGTTAAGTCTCGGGGAGCCGAGGGCGGTGGGGCAGAGGAATCCGTCCATCAAGCAGCCCTCTCTCTCTCCCAAAACCTCTGCGATAGCGCTTGAGCTGGCTGGCCAGCGTGGGTGCCCGTCCTTGCAGCATCGCCATTACCTCTCACCCAGGCAGCATGGCTGAGGAGTGCAGGGAAGTACAGGAGGAGCTGGCGGGGCCCTCCAGCAAGTGAAGCAGGTTGGATCCCCTCTGCAAAAAGGGGAAAGGGAGTAAGGGCACCAGTAATAGGTCACCCCAGAGATCTTCAGGGCATCCTGACGTGACCAGTGAGACCTCTAGACGCCACAAGGTGGCAGAGCCCCCAGTCCCTCACCACCACAGGGAGTCTCCTTCTCCAAATCAAGGGGACCAATCTCCAAGGGGCAGTAGATCTCCCTCTATGGAGGGGTCTGAGTCCAGAGATCCCTCACCAGAGGCCTCCTGGGGCTACCCTGATTCGCCCAGCTCTTCTATCAGGGAAGAGCGGGACTCCTTCCAGGACACCTTACCTGGGGAAGGGGATTCCAGCTCAGGCAGGACTAGGCTCCATGCACACACCAGCAAGGGTCGCCTGAGGGAGGGCAAAAGCCCAGCACTGTCTGCAGAAATGAGGGAAGTGATTTCTCTAGCTGTCTCCCAGGGCATAGCAGAGGACATCAAGCAGAGAGGTTCTTGTAAAGCAAAAACCAAAACCAAGCATCAGGCCAAGGCCTCCACATCTAAGGAGCCAGCCTCTCCCTCATCCTCTCCCGAGTCTGACTCCTCTAATTCCGAGGAGGAAGGGGGCAAGGGTTTCGTACTCTCTGAGGACGAAGATCTCCCCCCAGACACGCCGGCCTTCACTGGCCTTTTTAAGCCATCGCTATTCAAATCTATCCTGCACAAGGCCATGACGGCAACTGAGTTAGGTTCCATCCCCAAATCAGATTCTGGCCTAGGGTCTTCGTCTTCCAAGGACCATAAACATGGCCTTTTCAAGGAAGCGGTTCCCGCTCAGGAACTTATTCTGGTGCCTGACCTGTTTATGATCCAACATCAATGGGTCCAGCCTGGCACCTTAACCAACCCCAGTGCAGGGGACAAGACCCTTTATGCTGTGGAGGCAAAAATGGAGGAGGTCCTGAAATTTCCAGAGGTAGATGCTCCTGTAATGTCTGTAACCTCCACTTCTAACTTGCCTGCTGACCTTTTAGAAGGTCTGAAGGCCGAGGATAAGAGGTCAGAAAAGGCTTGCCACAAGACGCACATGGCGTCCGCATGGGCCATTAAGGCGTCCACCACTGCCTTGTTCTTTACCAGGGCATCCTTATTCTAGCTGAGACAACTCAGATCCAAGCCTCCCCACAGAAAGTCTAGGTGGCGTCACGAGCTTACCAAAATTATTACAGCTATTGAATAGTCAGCAGATGCTTCGTTGAATGCAGCGAAGTTCGAATCCAGAGCTCTTGCCTCCAATATCACTTCTCGTCACCTCCTGTGGCTTCGCCACTGGCAGGCCGAAATGAAAGCCAAATGGAAGTTGGCATCTGCCCCCTTCAAAGGGGGACACCTTTTTGTGGAGGCCCTGGACAAGTTTGTTACTGAAACCAAAGACAAACGAAAGGTCCTCCTGGCCACCTTGAAAAGAAACCACCGTAAGGGCTCTGGCTCTTTCCGTAAGCAACCCTTTCAGAGCCAGGAGGCAGGCCAAGCTACTCCTTCATCCCTCCTACCAGAGATCCTTCCAGCAGGGGGTTGATAGGCACCAAGATAGGTCCTCATTCGGGTCTCGTGCCAGGCACACTCAGTTTTCCTTTCGGAAGCCATTTCGCAGGGGCAACCACAACAACAACAGCTCTCGCCCCTTTCGCAGGGAGAGCCGAGGTGGCGCAGTGGTTAAATGCAGCACTGCAGGCTACTTCAGCTGACTGCAGTTCTGCAGTTCGGCTGTTCAAATCTCACCGGCTCAGGGTTGACTCAGCCTTCCATCCTTCCGAGGTGGGTAAAATGGGGACCCGGATTGTTGTTGGGGGCAATATGCTGACTCTGTAAACCGCTTAGAGAGGGCTGAAAGCCCTATGAAGCAATATATAAGTCTAATTGCTATTGCTATAAGTGACAGTCACAGGGTTCCTCCCATAGGGGGTCAGTTGCAACTGTATGCCAACAGTTGGGAGGAGATAACATCGGACAGGTGGGTCCTCAACACCATCAGGAGGGGGCTTGTCCTAGACTTTCTGACCTTCCCCCAGAGGAAGTTCATCCGCTGTCCTACCTCCAAGAACCTAGAAAAGAGGGACCTCATGCTGGCAGAGATCCTCCATCTTCTGCAGATAGAGGCCATAGAGCCAGTTCCAAAGGACCAGGAGAGGAGGGGCTTCTATTCCATCCTCTTCCTGGTCCCAAAGAGCTCAGGGGGGTGGAGGGCCATCTTGGACCTCAAAAGCCTGAATCAGCATCTGGCTTACAAGAGGTTCAAGATGCAGTCTCTCCACTCCATCCTAGATTGCGTGAAGAAGGGGGATCTATTGACGTCGATAGATCTAAAAGAGGCCTACCTGCATGTCCCCATCCATGCTGCCCACAGGAGGTTCCTGAGGTTTTGTTCCGAAGGGAAGCACTATCAATACAAGGCGCTCCCCTTCGGGCTATCGTCAGCACCCAGAACATTTACCAAGACCCTGGTGGTGGTAGCGGCCCATCTCCGCAGACATCCTGTCCATCTGGAATGTTATTTGTTCTCAAAATACATTTTATTTATTTCATTTTCATTTTCATTTTATACAATCACTTATATACTGTGCTTTAAAAAAAGAAAAAAGGAAAAAAAAAAACCCAACATAACACTTCATTCCCCCATACACCCTCTCTTCTCCCCCTCCAACTTTCCTTTCACCCCTCCAGCATTCCCCTCTTCTACTTCCCTACCCCCTCAGACATCTCCCCCTCCCTCCATTTCACCCTCCTTACATTCCCTCTCACTCCCTCTTTACTTCTCCCTTCTCTTTCCCTCTTCTCCTCACTTTGGTGTATCCATATAATTCAGTTTGTTTTTAAAATAAAAGTAGAAAAAGAAAAAAAGAAAAAAAGAAAAACGAGCCGCAGTATACAAGTGAATTCTTATTGTTCTAAGGATTGAAACTGTAATTCCACCCTCCCCCCTCCCCCCTATAATCCCCCCTCCCTAACCCCCTTACGGCTTCGCAGGTCCCATACCCGGCATAATTCTTTAACAAGCATTTGAGTATAATAAGGCCAGCTAACTTTAAAATTAAAAAAATAAGATAAAAGTAAAGCCAAAAAGAAAAAGGAAAAATAGTAGAAAATAAGAAATTAAAAAAAAAAAAACACACACACACACACTCACACACAAAAAGAAGAAAGAAACAAAAAGGGTCAATAAACCCACTACGTTAACACAGCTTCCCATTATCTGTAAATTTTAAACAATGTAACTCATTCCAAATTTCGATTATTTTGCTACTTGCAGGGTTTCAAACTGTATTAGAGCCAGGTAAGTTGATCAATTAGAATTCCCCAACTAAAAGTCTCCTTGCTTTGTCTATCTATTCAGACCTTTAATTTATCTCTTTTTTATCCAAATATCCAAACCTTTCTATAACACCATTAAACTCAAATACTTCTTTCATTTTTCATTTCCAACACCTCCCTTTCTATCCTTACCCACCTCCACATATAAAATTTTTACCTTCCACCCTGCCTTTATCCATATCCACATATATATTTTATCCACATTCATTGCTCCTCCTATGTTTACTCCACTTTCCTGAAGATTCTCCGACCAATCTTTCTTAACCTTATATTGAGATAGCAACTCAAACAAACATCAGCTTGCGTTCTAGCCCCAGGTAATCTAATTAAGCTTTCGCTACCCTTCCCTCTCCCACGCACCTCCCAACTCCGTTCGTCCCAAACCACAACTCAAAAAGATCACAATTTCCGCTCTCCTCACCTAAGAAAATAGTTCATGCACAATTTGAGTTAGAGTTCAGACAAAACTTATGTACAATATATGTCCACAATCAGCAACGCTTCTTTCAGTCTCCATGTCTCATCATCTATGCCACTTTTCCATTTTATCCCAGACGGAAATCATAAAGCTTTAAAAACATCGCTTAGTCTTTATTCTTTAGTCTTCTGCCCTTCCGGAAGAGGAAAGCAACACCCTCCGCCTTGTAGCCACGTGTCTCGCTGTTTGTCTTCTCCTTCTCCTTGTCTCTCCCCAGATCCGGATGAATCAGGAAGTCCCGCCTTCAGGGTCTCGTAGTAAAATTTTCGGGCTTCACAGACAGAATTAATGCGGTGTTTTTGGTTACCAAATGTAACTGTAATACCAGCTGGGACTTCCCATTTGTATGGAATCTGAGAGTTTCTGAGTTCTTCGGTTAAGAAAGCGTACTCTCTCCTTGTTCTTAATATTTGAAATGGTATCTCTTTAAAAACAATCAAGTCCTCCCCATCAATTCTCAACCTCTTTCCGTAGAGCCTCTGTACTATCTCATTTCTAGATTCCCTTGTAGTAAAGTATATTATTATGTCCCTCGGAAGCTGTCGCTGTTTTGCTACCCAGGAATTCTGGCGGTAAATTCTTTGAATCTGCCAATCAAAGTTAAGTCCCGGACTTCCCACCAAGCGGCTGAAAGCCTCAAAGAAGGTCTGTTTCAAATTCTCCTGTTGGTTTTCACGCAGTCCTCTAACTCTTATAGCAAAAGCAGTCTTATTAAAATTTATCATAACAAGTTCTTTTTGAGCGGTTTCAATTTCCTGTTGTAACGTTTGAATTTTTGATGTCAGGTTAAGGTTAGTTTCTTCCAAAAGTTCCAATTTGTCCTCCGTTTCAGCAATATAATCTGTCATGACTGTCATTACTCCGATCATATCCTGCTTTGCCTGAGCAATTTTAGCATCAAATTGATCACATAAATCCAATATCAGTTGATTAATCTCCTGTCTGAAATCATTAAGCGTTTTGAGAAGGAATTCTTGTGTTAGCAAATCTCCCGTGGAGGGTGTAGGAGACAAGGGTAGCGACTTCATAGCAGTTTTTGAAGATATGTTATTAAGGAAGCGCTTCTGTTTAGGTTTGGGAGCCATTCCAGAATAAAAATAAAAGACAAGCAATCAAGCGAGCCAAAAATCAAAGTTTCTGCTCCCCTCAGTTAATCTTTTAGCAATTAGTACGGAGAAGCCTTCAGGAGGGTAGGGCTAACTAAGTACGTCAGATCAAACACAAAAGCTACGAGATCGCCATCTTGTGACGCAGCTAAAAAAGAAAGGGAGCCTTTTGCGAAATTGAAGCTGGTATTTTAAATAGTAATAGAAGAAATTCCTCGGGAATGGTCCCCGCCCGGATTGACTTTTAAATAGCTTAGCTTTGTCCTGGGGGGGGAGGCAATCTGCCTAGGCTGCAAAAAAGGCAGCGCGGAAAACTGGCCGGAGTAAAGGCTCAGCTAATGTTGAACCTCTTCTCCATTCACAGCAAAAAGAAAAGCTATGAATTACAAAGAGATCCTAACGACTGACCTTCTCCCTGCCCCTTTCTGCCAGAAAGGGGAGATATCTATAGATCTTATAAGATATACGAACCAGAGTCCTGGCAGGAGCTTTGTTGAGCTCCCGACGGCGGCAGCTCCACCCCTCGAAGCCCCCATCTGGAATGTTATTTGGACAATATAATTATTCATTCTGTCACACCAGAGCAGGCACAATGCGATGTCACACTGACTGTGCAGACGCTGCAACAACATGGCTTCTCTGTCAACATGGAGAAGAGCCAGTTCCAGCTGTCCACTCGCATACAACATTTGGGTGCAATCATCGATTCCAACACCTGCCAGGTATTTCTGTCCCCAGACCTCCTGACCAACCTGAGGAGCAGAGTGAAGCACTGCCATCAGTCCAGGTCGGTGCCCATCATCCAGCTGTCCCAGCTCTTGGGGATCATGATCTCCTGCTTGAAGGTGGTTCCCTGGGCCCGTCTGCATGCCAGGGAACTGCAATGGTTTTTCCTTCCAATGCAGAGAGCGAAGGTCAGCAACTCCCACAAGCGAGTACGCCTCCCCCGGAAGGTGACCTGATCCTTGGCCTGGTGGAGGTCCAAGGCAGTCACAAAGGGCTGCCTATTCAAGGAGCCAGAAAGGGTTGTTGTGACCACAGACGCCAGCCTTCTGGGTTGGGCGCCCACTGTCAAGGTCAACTTGCCCAGGGCCAGTGGACTCAGAGAGGGGCTGCCAACAGCATCAGCTGGCTGGAGCTGAGGGCAGACCAACTCGCGCTTCGGAGGTTCGCAGGGTTGATAAAAGGGACTCATGTACTGCTAATGACAGACAATGTGGCAACAAAAGCCCATATAAGCAGGCAGGGGGGCACCCATTCAAAGGGTCTCATGCTCAAGGCAGAGGCTCTGGGCAGTGGGCGGAATGACATCTGGCTTCTCTCAGTGCAGGGTCTAGATAAAGGTCTAGCAACCAGCAACTGGGAGGCAGACTGGCTGAGCCGACAGCGCATCGACCACTCAGAGTGGCGCCTACATCCGGATCTGTTCCAACAGATCGTGAAGAGATTCGGCAAACCGCAAGTAGACCTCTTTGCCACACATTCCAACACACAACTCCCACGATTCTTCAGCCGTTTCCACTCACCGCTGGCGGAAGGGACGAATGCACTGAGGTTCGAGTGGCCCCAGGAGCTCTTATACGCGTTCCCTCCTCTGCCCCTCATTCCTCAGGTAGTGGCCAAACTTCTGACCGAATGGGCAGAACTTCTTCTGGTGGCACCGTTCTGGCCCAGGAGGCCCTGGTACGCAGACCTTGTCGGTCTTTCCGTTCAGAGACCGTGGCATATTCCTCAGGACCAAATCTCCCTCAGCCAAGGGGCCATCAGTCATCCAGACCCCCAGTCGCTGCAACTAGCCGTCTGGCACTTGAGGGGGAACTCCTGAGGAAGCAGAACATCTCTGACAAGGTCATACGAATGATACAAACATCCAGGAGGCCCTCCACTACCAGGATCTACGATGCCACCTGGGCTGCCTTCTCAGCATGGTGCAAGGCTAGAGGCATTGTGGACTTTTCAGCCTCGATCCCTCAGGCACTGGACTTCCTGCAGGAGGGTCTAGATAAAGGTCTAGCAACCAGTACACTTAGACATCAGGTGGCAGCACTGTCTACCATACTAGCCAGGGGATCCTCTCGTTCTCTGAGTCAACACCCTCAGATTAAGAGTTTTCTCAAAGGCGCAGTGAACATCAGTCCTCCAACGGTCCACCGGTACCTTTCCTGGGACCTCCCCCTTGTTTTAAAGGCTCTGACGGGTCCTCCATTTGAGCCTCTACGCACGGCTAATCTACGCCACCTGACAATCAAGACTGCCTTTCTGGTGGCTATCACTTCTGCATGCAGGGTGTCTGAACTGGCGTCTCTTTCCATCAGGGAGGACTTGTGTGTGATTCACCCCAACAGGGTTATACTGAGACTCGACCCCTCATTTACCCCAAAAATTAACTCTCTGTTCCATAGGTCACAAGAGATTATATTATCTAACTTTTTCCCTAAGCCTTCTCACCCCAGAGAGCGTGAATGGCATAAGTTGGATGTGAGGCATGCCGTCCGTATTTATGTAAAGAGAACTAAGGAATTCCGTCGTTCGGAGGCGTTTTTTATCTCCTTCCTCCCTGGGTCCCTCGGCCGTAAGGTCTCATCACACACCGTTTGTCATTGGCTTCGCACTTGCATCAAGCTAGCGTATGAGCATCAGGGCAAGACGGCTCCGTGCCGGGTCACCGCACATTCTACTAGAAGTGCGGCAGCGTCAGCAGCCTGGGCGACTCAGGCATCTATTCTGGACATTTGCAGGGCAACCACATGGACTTCCCCCACCTCCTTCATTAAAAACTATAGAATTGACACCTTTGCCTCAGCCGAAGCCTCTTTCAGAAGAAGAGTATTACAAAGAGTAGCTGAAATTCCAGAGGCTCCGGTTCTTCCCCACCCTGGGACTCAATAGCTGGGGCATGTCCCATGCTTGGAGTCTCCGAGCAGTGCACTGGAGAAAGACCGTTGGCTTACCTGAACGGTTGTTCTCGGGGCACTGCGAGGAGAGTCCAAACCCACCCGGGGTGTTTTTTTCTGACATTCTGTGTCTGTATTACTGACTGTGGACATTTATCTGATTGTCGTCCTGTCATTTTTAAACTGAACATGGTGAGACAAAGGGAGGCGTGGTCAAGAGAAAAACATCACTCAGTCCAAGGGCAGATAGGCTGTGTTAACCCACGCTTGGACTCTCCTCGCAGTGCCCCGAGAACGACCGTTCAGTTAAGCCAACGGTCTTTCACGTAGATTCATTCTGAGATAGCTGAGATTTGAGATTTCACCAAAACAAAATTATCCATAAGTTACAATAGGGAAGTGTTAACATTCCTGTAAAACAGGGATCCCCAATCTCCAGGCCATGGCCGCCTATTCACAACCAGGCTGCACACTCGTGTGTGCGCAGCTTGACTTGCATGAACAGCGAGCTGGTGCATATGCATATATTTGCGCAGCTCAACTTCACCAAGTGAAGTTCCACATGCACACCAGCCTGCAACTCATGAAAGTTGAGCTGCATGCATGGGTGTGCATGCTGACCCACCACCTGCACAGCCTGATTCCCCTCCCCCCCTGTCAGGCTGCCAAGCCTCAAAAGTTGGAGACCACTGCTGTAAAGTCTTCATTGTGTGTATGTGTATTCCTTTTTTCCTTTTACATGTTTTCTTCCTGTTCCCATTCCACTTTTCTTCTCTCTGCACTTTTTTCTTTTTTGAAATTGTTCTAGTTTATATTAGTGTGTGGAGGGGGTTGTATTCTTAAACTTCAATAAAAATTATTTCTGACATAATTAGCTGAAGAGCTTGAGTGCTCCTGGAGGAATGCAGGTTGGGCAGGACACACTGGCAAAACCTGGGTTTTTTTCTGGACAAGCTTTGATGTGTCAGTGTTGTGGCTTATTGGCAGAACTCTATGTTAGTTGCCTAATTAGCAGAGGAAGCAGAAACAGGTTCTGAGATACAATACCACAGAGATAGGCAAGCCACAGAGAAAATGGCAGGCATTGTCTTACCGTTGTTTATTTTTAAAAACATGTTTGGACCAGACAGTGCTTGTATATGCTGCAGTGATACATTCATTGTTCAGAGACTTAAATACGCATAATCATGTAGAATTTAAAGGTACGATTTGATTCTAATGTTTGCATTGGTCAGCTATGAATCCATATTCACAGTGTTGAAAGTAGAATCGAATTTCCAGTAATGCTGGCAAGATTATCACAGAAGCATAGCATTGCAATAGCATCAGGGAGAACAAGGCCTGCAACTGGCCACACTTGAGAAATTGAACATAGAGAAAATGAATGAAGCCCAAAACAAAACTAGCCCCAAAGAGCTCTGACACAAAGACAATTTTATGAGATCACAAAACTCACTGGCAATCTGTTCATGTCAAAGTCCACAGTACATCATGCCATTCAACACCTAACCAAGATTCTCCATATATGCAAATGCAATTGCAAGACTGTACATAATCCACAACAAGCTGAGATTTTATAATATTTATCATATCTACAAAGAGCTTTAGAGGTACACAATTCAATTCATGGCATCAATGTGGGCTTCTGTTTTGTTAGATGAATCTATTTTGATGGAGTAAATTGATCAATGTTTCAAAACAATCCTTTGAAAGTTCATACGTTGATCTTTGTGCAAATGTACCTTATATGTATTCTTGCACTTTAAAATATATAAATTTTGTTGATTGAAGGTTTGCTTAGAATATAAGATTGTAAAAACCTGTTGCCATACAGTATTTCAAAAAGATACATTTCTCTTTGAAAGCCTCAGAAAATGTGAGCTCTGGCTGCATGACTAACTGAGATCTATACTTACTGTATGTTTATGCCTTTATCTTAATCTCCAATAAAATTAGCTTGGGCTTTTTAACATAATTGATGTGAAGACTATAATTAAAGATCAGACTGTACAAACTTTCCCAACCTGGTATTTTCCAAATGGAGTTGTAAATTGCAGACCCAGCAGATCTGGATGTTGCCAAATGGAGGAAACCCTGATTTTTATCATCAAGCCACCAAAATATTTTTTGAACTGGAGAAGAGAGATAGAAATGTATTTAATAAAGCTCTGGGAGTTATAATAGTATTTTGCTATGAAATTTGACCTAGAAGGAGGGGGAAATATCTTGGAGACTGGAAAGGAAGATGGGTGTTCCTCACCCATAGAGATCTATGCCCTATGCGTTGTTTTTACATTCAGAACAAGTATATCTACTAGAGCATTTCTGCTTAAAGCAGCCATTGTTAAGCTTTAATTTTAATGAAATAGAGAAGCAAGTATTATTCCATGTGTGCGCGCGCGTGCGCCCGCACAGACATATAATGTAACTCAGTGGTGGGTTTCAAATTTTTTTAGAACCTCTTCTGTAAGTGTGGCCTGTTTTGTGGGAGCGGCTTGCCAGCCATGTGAAACAGGTGTGAGTGGCTTGCTGGCCATGTGACCTGGTGGGAGTGGCTTGCCGGCCATGGGACTGGGTGGGCGTGGCCAACTTGTAAAATGTAGTGAAACTCAGTTAACAACACTCTTGCTTAGCAACCAAAATATTGGCTCAGAAAGTGGCATTTGAAGCACGCAAGTCTTAAAGCTGTCAAGTTACAAGACCCTTGCACCCCCTAACCCTTCAGAAAAAAAACCCAGGGGTGTTCAAACTTGACAGCTTTAAGACTTGTGGACTTCAACTCCCAGAATTCCTCCTCTTCATCTTGATGATGTGCGGACGGGTGGGGAGAGGGAGCTGGAACCGGTTTTAAATGGCACTGTAGATTTGTTTAACCTCTTCTATAGAAGAGGTTAGAACTGGCAGGAACCCACCCCTCATGTAACTCCAGGAATAGAATTATATACAAGTTTCAGGGTGTTTCTGAAAAAAGAACACTGAAAATATGAAGGTTAAATGCACAAAATATGAGACACAATTAGTTCTATAAAGGTTTTACATATATCTACACCCCAACATGAGTTGAGAATTCACAGGTTTAACATGTTTACAGACTGCTTTTCTATATTCAGTTTCCAGGGAAACCAATCATGTCATTAAATTATTTGAACAGGAAAATCAACTATCTGCCTTTTGGTGGGGGAGCTACCAGACTTGCGTAGCCTGCTTTCCTGTTAAACATTAAAACAAAAGGATGAATCTATTTTGCTGTTGTTTCGAACCACTAAAGAATTATCACAGCCATCAATTGCTCTTTGAGTGGCATTTCAGAGCACTTATTTTAACAGCTCGAGTTAAAGAAATCTAATTCAGTCACTGCAGAGTTTGAAGGGTTCATGAAAGATTTTTTAGAATGGATCACTTTTTAAAACATTTTTAAGTGATGATATGATATCACCAGCAAGGTTTCCCTAGAACCATGATGGTGAACCTATGGCATGTGGGCCACAGGTGGCAAACGGAGCCATTTGTCAGGGCACATGAGGCATTCTTTTGATACCATTTTTTGCAAAAAACCCACCCTACAGGCAAACCGGAAGTTCAGGACCATACTTCTGGTTTTCTCGTAGGGCCGGTTCTAGCCCTCCGGAGCCTTCAGGGAAGCCTCTGGAAGGGTCTGTAGGGCTAAAATCAGCCCTATGAGCAAACCGGAAGTACATTCCCAAACTTTCAGCTTGCCCATAGGGTCGGTGGGGGCTTCAGGGAAGCTCCTGAAGCCTTGGTAGGTCCTCCAGCTGGCAGGGAGGCTGTTTTCGCCCTCCCCAGGTGCCTATAAAGCCCCTGCAGCCTGGGGAGTGCGAAAAAAGGATGCCAAATATGGGGGGAGCGCTGGTCGTGCGCATATGCATGCTGGGGTTGTGCACATAGCATTATGGGTTGGCACAACCCCCTGCGCTCCCCCCGCTTTTGGCACGTGAGCCAAAAAAGGTTCACCATCACTGCCCTGAAATGTTACACTCCTGGGGTGGGGGTGGTATCAAAAAGCAGTTTTGGAGGATTGAGGGTTTAAGATACGTTAAGTGTGTTAATGTAACAAGGGATTTAACCATCTAGTTTAGTTATAGCTAACCTTTTTGGCGCTGAGCGCTGAAAACACATGCGCGCACAAACCCATAATGCAATGTGCTTGCAACCCCCCTACACACCCCACTGACTACACATGCACGTGCCACCCCATGTGCGCCCCAACCGCAAACATGCGCATTTGGCTCACCTGTGTGCACCTCGTCCCCTGTACATATGCACGTGAACCCTGTGCATGCAGGTACATCTCCTGCATGTGCCACACGCATGTGTAGCAGAGACTCAAAAACCAGCTGGCGGGTGGGCGGCACACATGCATGTTTATCAGAGCTGAGCTGTGGCAACAGCTCATGTGCCCGCAGAGAGGGCTCTGTGTGTCACCCGTGGCATGCGTGCCATAGGTTCACCATCACAGATCTAGTTTATTTTGGAGCTGGGAAGTAATTACTCTAATGAAAACTACTGTTTTTAACCAGTTATTTGTCATCAAAATTTGCAGATGTAAAATTGAGGAGCCTAGAACTGCAAAACAGGGATTTTCAGGTTTATTTATTTACTTCTGTTCCATCTTTATTATTTTTATAAATATCTCAAAGTGACAAGCATACCTAATATTCCTTCCTCCTCCTATTTCTCTCACAGCAACAACCCTGGGAGGTGGGTTGGGCGGAGAGAAAGTGACTGGTCACACACAAAGTCTCCCAACTGGCTTGAATTCACAGTCTGTTGATTTGAAGACTGGTTCCTTCATGACAACACCCCCTGTCTCTATCAATTTCAGTAATAATATTAAATCAAAAGCTTCAGACCACTTAAAACTACAACTATATGCTCACTTACTTAGAAATGTTTGTTAAGCGCAATTGGATTTACTCATAAATAAATACCTGTAAGATAAGGTTGCATGTCCAACAGAAAACTTTGTAACAAATTGGGTTTGAGTTACTTTTGCTCCATTACTATCAGTGAAAATTGAATGCTAATTCTTTCTGTGTTTATTAATCCCAATTACCAGTAATTTAGTATAAGTTATTTCTGAGTAAACAGACATAGCACAGCATGTAATTGCTAATATAAGTCAGATTCAGGGCCGTCCCCAGGAGCTATACAAAAAAATCAACACTGTAGCTGTAACTGACCAATTGAAATCTCCTCCTTATTACAATGCACCTTCCTCTAGTCTAGACAGCATAGCATTTAATGGAGGAAATATGTTAATTGCTTAGAATGTACCTGAAATGGCTATTTGTTCTGTGCTATGGACTTAACAAAGAAAAAGAAAAATTAAAATCCATCAGTCTATAAAATAAAATTCTCCATTTTCAGGCTGGGATTCTCTATAAGTAGTTTTTATTTCTTATTCTGAGGGAGGGAGAGAGAGAGAAGTAAAAAGAGTCAAATCTTTCCATATGTAGATAGTTGGAGGGGATTGTACACTGGATATTTACACTATATTGATTATGAACTGTGCAGAATTGCTGGCATATAAATTTAATATATTTATTATATACACATAAATATGAAATCATAGAAGTCAGTAATTTAGCTGGGATTGACCTTCATATGCATAGAGTTCTGCTTATAAAATCATTACTGTCACATCTTCCATTCTGATCTCAGGTAAACTAATATTTGAGCTTCAACTATCGCTAGGAATTGGTTCCCCTTCTAGTCCATGGCATAAGTAAATACACACTGAACAACTTACTCTCTTCAAAAGCAAATACTCCTCTACCTCCCTTTTCCTATGAAGACACAATTACAACCATGTGCACTCAACCAACAGACAGTAAAACACACTGTATCATTACAGAATAATCATTTAAATATTTTCTTTATTTTATTTTATCTTACTTTTTCATAAAAACCAAATCAGGTAACCAGATTTTAAAACTAATTTGGTTTCTTATTAAAGAAAGAAGGAAGAAGCAAGGCAGAATGCATATTCATAAGGGGTTAGTAGTTTCTTTAAAACGACCTATCTATTCCTGATTTTTTATTACTAGGGTCAACATGACCAGATTGAAAAAAGAGATACTGCTGGACTTCACAATTATACATGGAGAATGTAAGTAACTTTATTGAGGAAGTCATGGAGAGTTCTTGCTGCTCCTGCTCTGTCTTTAGCCTCTTTTCTTTAGGAAGGCAAGGACTCTGAACAAAACACAATTACAAACTTTACCCATATGTGTCTCCTTGTTTTTAAAGAGAGTTATTTCATCTCAAATCCTCACTTACCCAAAGGGAGGAGCTGCACGTGACTAGAAGTATTAGGGTGTATACTGCTTGGATATATGTCCTCCCAACAATTATCTATAATTTATAGTTTTCTAGTTACCTACTATACTTATAGCTAGACTTACTTTCAAGGAGCTTACCGTAACATACACATTTGCCCTCTTCTATTTTATTACCCACTGCATACTATCTCAATCTTCTCCAAACTGGGCACCTTCATGAAATGTGGATTTCAACTTCTAGAATTCCAAAATAGTGGGTTTCCAGATTGGAAATTCTGGGACTTGAACTGTGCTTCTGAAGAGCATGTAGAGGGCTGCATAAAACAGTGTTTTTCAACCACTGTGCCGCGGCACACTAGTGTGCCGTGACATAGTGTAAGGTGTGCCGTGGGAAAAATTACTTTATATATAGTCAATATAGGCACAAAGTTAATTTTTTTTAACATTTTCTAATGGTGGTGTGCCTCGTGATTTTTTTCATGAAAAAAGTGTGCCTTTGCACAAAAAAGGTTGAAAAACGCTGGCATAAAATGTATGAAAAGGTGTTTATACTTGCATTGCAAGAGGAATGCAAATCCCATCCAAAATCATATATTTTTGGCAATGTCTATGCTTCTTAGACATGGAACTGGATTCACATCAATCCATAAAAAGTTACTTTATATATAAATGTTTAAAAATTGAGGAAAAGGGTACTTGAGAATCTATCAAAATGTGTCTTTAGAAAGCAAATATCAGGCTCAGCTTGTTTTACACAGATTGCTGGTGGCAACACTTTTATTGTGGTTAGCAATGTTCTCTATTGTGGGGGGGGGGGACACACATCAATTTCTCCTTTAAGGACTATATAAAAAAGCAGGGTGTTATGGAGAGGCAGAAGTACATCAGCTTTGATGAACAGTATGCAGGATATGTCCTGACATGCTTTACAAAACAAGCTGAATAACTTGGCATACTATCTACTTATTCCAAAAAGAGTGGAGGATGCTCGAGGATAATTAGAAAACTGAATTTTATGCACAAAAATTGAGATATGATTTGAACTTCTCTATGCCATTTTCTATTGTGGTTTGTCTTCTGACTCCATTATGCAGGAGAGTTACATTCAAGTGTTATTGACCAGGAAATATTAGAGGAAACCATTGCTCTTGGTATATAATCAGGCACAAGCAATGGCTTGCTAGACTGGGAGTGGAGATAGCTTGTCAATTCCTCTCCCTGCATCCAGGCTTGCCTCAAACACCCAACACGTGGCATCAACAAAACACTGCACCCGACAATGCCTGTGGCTGGCCTTCAGGGATTTGCTGGTGATCCTTTCCCGTGGATGGAGTTAAGTTAAAATACTCATGCTATGCAGGCATTGGGTGTGAATAAGTATTAAAAGGCTGGGTTTGCTCAGCTATTATTACAAGAGCACAGTACATGTATTCTGAGCATCTGTGATGATGTGCCTTGCCTGCCCTTCTGACCCCAAACCTATACCATGCTATTTTTGTAATCTACCACTTCTCTACTTTTCTCTAAAGGCCACGTCAGAGACAACCATAGAAGTAAACAGTCTGTAACAAGCCTGTGGGGAAAATGGAGGCTTGCTCAGACTCTGTACAAATGCTGAACCCAAAATACAATGAGGCAAGCTGCAGTCGTTTTTAACTCAATCAACCCAAGGCAAAGCATTTCATTCTCTCTCCTCTATTCAAAATCCTTCACAAACTCCAGTATGTTGGGAACAATGTGCTAGACAGGAAAGGCCATTAATATGGCTCCATATTAATGAAAAACATTTTGCAGTTCTATATTTAGCACTTATTAGTGTACTAAATGGGAAGAGAAGGAGGGAGGGAGTGTACTGGCTTCAGGAATTAACAAATCTGCCCACAATACTAAATCACGCTGGCAATTATTGGCAGCTCTGATCATATCACCTTGAAATTTTGGAAAGAGAGAACTTGGGAAATAAACCATTGGATCACTTCATCTCTCCTAATTTCCCATCCTGAGAAATTACAAGTGAACATTTTGCAGTATTTTATTTATATCTAATTCCTGCAACCATTCTTCATAAGTTTTAGCCTCCAGCCCATTTATCATCTTTGTTGGTCTTTTCTGCACTTTTTCTAGAGTTTCAACATCTTTTTCATATCATGGCAACCAAACTGGATGTAAGTATTGTAGGAAGGCCCCCTCCCCAGATTAAAATATTCTTTATTCTTGATATTAAAAAGATGCAAAGTATTATATTTCCTCAAAGGAGAAATGGAGAAAATGTTTTAATAAAGGCAGAAAACCTAGGAAAACAGCTTCAAACTAAGAAACCTGAAGAGGCTGGCCCTTAAGGATGCAGATTTTGTATCCATTCAAGAAAACTGGGCCAATGTATTCATAAACATCAGCTACAGCTTTCCCAGGTTGGAGTTGATGGGATTAAGAATTTACATCCCCCCCCAAAAAAAATTCTAAGTACAGGACATGACCTTGAGAACATAAAAGGATTAACCCACCACCACTGTAATAGTAAAAGACACAAGGCTCACTACTTTGTACAACCCCCTGGGGCATCTCAATCACAAAATCCCAGAACCCTATAAAGGTCCACTCAGCCGTTTTGTCAGCCACCCCAGAAACATTCTGCTCTTTTTCCTGGCTTGGAACCAGACCAGATTTTTCTTCCCACACTATGGTCTTACCACGGCAATATTAAGCACTACTAAAATTTCATGTGATCTTGATTTTATTCCTCTGTTAATGCAGTCTAGGGCTGTGTTGGCTTTTTCAGCAGCTGCAGCACAGTGCTGGCTCATATTTAAGTAGTTTTCCACTTGAACTCCTGGATTCCCTCTCACAATTACTGTATTGAGCCAGGTTGGATAAAGAAATAATAAAAAAAATAAAGTTTATATCTGTGCATTTGGAGTTTTTTGTTGTTTGTTTTACAAAATCAGAATTTAAAGGTGTGAAATCTCCATACTTATTTCTATATAATAATTTTAGCATATCGTTAAAGATTGATTGATTAAATTTCTATGCTGCTCATTTCCTCTACAAAATAATTCTGGATGGCTTATCAAAGATTGAAACAAGTAAAAATAATTAAAAGATTAAAGCAAACCAACATTAAAATATTGTTAAAATGTAGCCCATTTTGTTTATTTTTTATTTTTTCACTGACTTTTTAAAAGATTTTTCTCAGTTTTTTAAAATCTTTGTGAACCTTAATAAAGCTATTATAAAAATGTGGCTATTTAAATAGGCACATTAAGATTAAGAGGCAATCACTGCAAATAGCTGTAATAGTTGTATAAGACTAAAAACCCAAAGAGCCATATAAAGAGAAACTGACATCAGAATCCCATGCAATGTTGGTTTATCCTAATCCCTGCTATCTCAGAGCAAAACCATTATGTATGTGTAACTAAGAACCTGCTCTGCTCTTGCTTATCCACAGCATATTCTTCTTTGGTAGCTTTCCTATGTCTATGCTAGATTGCAAATCCCTAGTGATCAGTATAAGATACAGCTGTTCTTTGTAAATAACTTTTGGGTATGTAGATAAATCTAGATTTTATGTATTTATGTTATTTGTTGGTGTGTTATGTGTATTGATCGGAGGAACCCAGCTCTGCCTTGAGAGTACTAACATGTCATTTTAAAAACTATGTAATATAGTAATAACATGACAACAAAAAATAGAAAAATATCAATATCATGTTATCAAAAATTCACATGAATACTAAAAATTTCCAGAAAGCTACATTTTGTACAATATGGGAGAAAACAAATAGTTCCACTATGAGATTGGAAATTGAGTCCAGAAGAAGACTTTTCTTTTGAGGAGTCTTCAATCATCAAACTTTCAAGCAATGAAAAGCTGTACTGTGTTTTTATTCCAAATCCAGTTTATAAATTCTATCCATCTCATCTTTTAGGCAACAACAGACTTCAGGCTATTCTTAAGGTATTACAAAAATCAGGAGGTCACCTTATTGTGTTTATGCCTCTTTTTCAAAACAGAATGACAATCTTTCTGTTTTTTCTTATTCGTTGAATACTGGGGATCTAACAAAAGTTCCTACATTGAAAAGAAAACAAAAAAAATGTTTCTAGAATTTGGGAAAGTAGCAGGTTTACTGTGGTAGGAGTTTTCATAGACAACAACAATTAAATCTTTATCTAAATGGTGGCAATTGTTGCTTGTGGGGCTTGAAATATCAACCATGTTTCAGTCAATGACCAAGATTTACTGACAGCATAATATATCTTTTCTCAAGTATCAGAAATTTAAATAATGTCAGATGATATATTGAATTGCTATGGTGGAAATGATCCCAATAATTAA
Source organism: Thamnophis sirtalis (assembly GCF_051295495.1). NCBI lineage: Eukaryota > Metazoa > Chordata > Lepidosauria > Squamata > Natricidae > Thamnophis > Thamnophis sirtalis. Next base: position 54,423,690 of record NW_028261388.1, read on the forward strand.
TATATCTTGTGGAAAATGAAGAATAATGGTGATAGTCAAATAAATGAGGTATAATAATAATGTATATAAATATTTTTATTTGATAATATGTGATTATATGTGAATTGTAAGTGATTAAGATGGAAGGAATGCACAGAAACCTTGTAACCAACTGACACTGTTTGTAATTGAAGATGGCTTTATGTTTTTGTTTTGTTTGTTCGTTTGTCTAAAAATAAAAATTCTTTTTAAAAAATTAAATAATGTCTATAAGTTCATAAGAGGGTAACATTAAATATATTACATAATCTAAGAAATAAAAGTAGCCACTAAAGTGTATGTGAGGATTTCTCAACTGGTTTTCATAGTACAAAAAGCAGGGAATGGAGCAAGACACTTACAAGTCTAAAAACAGAGGGATTTCTTTTCCAAGTCAAGAGGGATAGACTTGTGCTACCAGTAGGAGAAACATCTCATTCTGATTGTGCTTCTAATGACTAATAACTGAAATTCATTGTTCACTGTATCCCTTTTCCTGCCAAATTGGATTTTCTCTGGAAGACAAAAGGTGGAAGAAGCACAAAAACATTCAGTAACAAATGCTAACTAGACTTCTTGCAAGGTATAGAGTTGCAGCTAAAATATTTCACAATACAAGCTTATATGAATGGCAATACTTAGGGTTACCAAAGCATGGCTCATACACCGGCTTGTCATTGTGGTGTCCTGCCCTGCACACACCTAACTTATTGTATTATGGATGACAGCATTCAAAGCACACTGAACTCTGAACATATACAGTAGGTAGCTGATTTGCATGTTGTAGAGGTTTGCATATATTTATACTGACCGACTTGAGGATTTGCTCTGACAATTGTGGCCATGCAAACAGCTGATTTTTAAAAAAAACTCTTTTTGTAATAGATGAGATATGCTTTACACCAGTTTCTCTTTGATGTTCCTACTCTTTTCCTGAAAAATGTCCTTGCTAAAGTGTCATATGCCAAAAGGCAGCTCTTAAAATATACTGTCAGTGTTCCAAATATCATCCAGAAATAAATCAGAGTTCAAGGCAGAGCTTTCCTCAAAGTTTCAATTTATTAAGAGAGACATGTTGGTACATCTGTGGGAAACCCGAATCTAAAAGCTTCCTGGGTTGTTCACCCAGTTGAAAGTTCATGCTCTTGCCCCACACTTACAAGTCCATCACATGGTCCAATCTTTCTCTGCCATCCTGGCATTTCCACCCATCTAGATCCGGTCAGGTGCAGAGGTGCAGAGACAAAAGATGACCTTGGGCTTCTAGAAAGGCATGTTCTATTATAACAACAACACATTCTACAATTCTACTCCTTACTATTCCCCCTCCCAATTACTACACTAATGAAACAGCATAGTAAAATAATAGAGAGTGTGGCAGGCCAAAGATCCTAAAAGGAATATAACTGCAGGCCTGCCATGTACATTGAGATTTTCTGATAAGAAAAATGTGACGGTGCAATGGAACATGAGAAGAAAAGTATCTGTGAAGCTCCATATGGACATGCTGGAAATGGTTTCCTCGCAATATTTGGAGGGCCACAAGTTTCCTGTTCCTCTGAGAATAACTTGAAATACAGCAAAAAAGGAAGAAAACCTAAACTTCTAACTCTGCATTTTGGAAAAAGGAGGATTGTGATTTGGCAGTCAGAATCAAGTCAGTTCAGACCGCATGGAAGAGCCGAGGTGGCGCAGTGGTTAGGGTGCAGTACTGCAGGCCACTTCAGCTGACTGTTATCTGCAGTTCAGCGGTTCAAATCTCACCGGCTCAAGGTTGACTCAGCCTTCCATCCTTCTGAGGTGGGTGAAATGAGGACCCAGACTGTGGGGGTGATATGCTGACTCTGTAAACCGCTTAGAGAGGGCTGAAAGCCCTAACTGCTAACTGCTATGAAACAACAGCTTTCAGATTGCCACCCAATCAAGGACAAGGAGCTTATAAGAGAAGAGACATTGACTGAGGTTATTTCTTTTATGGAAGAATGACTTGACAGTGAACATAAACTCCATAAAGCTTCTTGATTATAGAACCTTACCTGAAAGGCCCCTTTGAAGATATATTGTATCAAAATCAACAATAGCCATATTCTTCCATGAAACTAACTTAAAATATGTAATGTGTAGATGTATATCTATGAGTATGCATGTATTTTTAAGGAGTACACTTTCATTCTGGGATTGAAGGATAATTTGGTACATTTAGAAGAACGCTTCTCATACCAATGACATCCAGGTGTCCTGAACTTCAGTTCTCTTAATACTCAACCATCCGGGCTAGTAAGGATGGCTGAGAATTATGGTAGCTGAATTCCATATATTGGAAGAACAACAGGTTGGGAATCAGGCTTATAAGTCTATAGGCTTGGCTAGGTGAGTCACCACAAATGTCCATCTAATCTTGTTCTTGCTATTTTCTTTCTTATTTTCCTAGATGCCCAGTATCATAGTCCATTAATTCTAAACCCCAACTCAATGCAGGGATCCAGATTCAACAAACTCTACAAATGGCTACCTAATCCCTCTTTGCACACCCTAAAAGGAAGTCCATCTCCCAAGATATTTTTTTACTCTTAGGAAGAGGTAGGTTTTCTTTCCTAATGTTCTATTGGCTTTTTATAACTTAAATTCATTTTTCCTCCCCAGTGGGATGATAAAGAACAAATCTTGACCTTTCATATAGTATCTTTTTTAGGTATTTCAATAATGCCACCCTCTACCTCGCTTATCAATGCTCTAAATTCCCTATCATTTTAATGAAAATTACATTTAGCTTTACCTGTCTTAAAATCAAGAAATCCCGCCTTACGAGACCATTTTGCCCTGCTGTTCTTTCTGCTTTTTTTCATAGTTCTTCCATCTCTCCTAGGTGGATTTATACAATATACAGTTAAAATGGGATGTGTTTGCGCTATTGATTTATAGTTCAGTATATTGTGGCTCTAGCTAATTAGATTTATAAACCATGATTAATAAGTTAGCATGTTACAAAAAGCCACCACAGAAGACCCAACAGATAGCTCTGGGAAGTTCACATGCACACTAGCAAAGGCCACCTTTTTCAGTTTGGTTACAGCAACTGTATATCAAAGAACTGTCTAAAGGAGACTTCTTGATCAAGGTTAATTTAAAAATAAAAAGTGTATATGTTGGCAACATTTATGATGGTAAGTGGAAAATTATTGAATGCATATCTGATAGCCCAATAAGGTAGACCAGTCTAAAAAATCAATGCAACATAGGTCAGGATTACTTTTATTGTAATAGCTATAGCAACGGAATCTTGCAAATCTGAATGTGCTTCCCCTCCCTCATTTTATATCTGTGTGAAGTTGGTAGGAGGCTGTCTGAGATGTTTATTGAAACTAATTTCAGGGCCTGTAATCAAGTCTGCCTTATCGGACCATTGCCTTGATAGTGGCTCTTCCTCCTGCCCTTCAATATGATTCCTTATTCCCTCCCAATATCACGTCAGTACCTTTATTAGACCAGTCTGATAGATCACAAAACATTGTGCAAAATTTCAAAGGGCTAAGAAGTCTATTAGTTAATGATAAGTCAAAACCAAATGTACGGAAGGCAAATGGTAAATTTTCCAGCTAAGTCTACTTTTTGCCATAGGCTTAAATGGAATTTGGAAATAATCTAGAAAGATGCAAATGGGGCCCAACAGATGTTAAGAGAGTGTCAGGTTATGCTAGGGTGCTTCTGGTGCTGGAAAACAAACAAATAATGTCTGACTCTGAACTCTCATTTTTAACTGAGCTGTTAAAAGTACCTTAACAAGAGATGAAAGAACACAGAAATAGAATGAACATAAACCCTTGGTTGTATTAATAAACCTTTCAAAGCCTACATACCTAGAAGGAGGAAACAGATTTAAATTTAACAAATGGGTTTTATATTTTAAAAAATGAAACTATAGAGATTTTTAAAAAAAATCTATAATCTTCCAGGGAAAGCAGATAGAGCTTGAATAATTGAATATTTACATTGCACCATCACTTAAGAAAGTATTGGCTTCCACACTATTTTTTGAGTTAGACTAATAAAGGGTTTTGATATGATAGCAACATGATTTTGATTAGCAGCACCCAGAGCATACAAGAAGATCTTGTATGACTTTCAATAAATTATAAATTAGATGTTTCCAAACGAGCAAGGCACACAGTCTCCCTTGCTACATTCAAATATGTATGAGCTAAATGCAAATATATACCAGCAGAATGATGAATATTCAAAATAATACAGTCCTATTTACATTGTAAATGAGTGTTATTCTCTGCTTTGCAATATGGCTAGAACTAGAAAATAGAATAAATACTAATGTGACATGTTGTGAAGATTAAGGAAGCAAGACACATGACTTGTAGGAGTATTCATATGTTGTATATTTTCTGTGAACAATTTATAAATCATTTTGAATTTTTGTTTTAACAAAAAGCAGAAAATAGCAATCTAAATAAAGCAAATGTGACATTAATATCAATGAAACAAAGATCCCTGAACAATAAATACAATTTTTCAGAGGAATTGTTATGTTACTGCAGCAGAAATGATCAAGAGCCCTATAGCACCTTTAAAATTTACCAATTAACGACAGCATAAACCTTCATAAAATAGAAGTCTGATCAGCAGAGAAATTAACTGGCAAAGGACTAGCATTATTACACCAGGCTTTGCCTTCGCTACCTAATGTTGCTTCAAAAGATGCAATCCTGGTAACACTGGTATGTCTGGAAAGCCTTATGAACTTAGTTGGTCTCACTTCTCAGTACTTTAGATAGGCAAGGGACTACTAGGCTACTTAGCATCATGGGTGGTTTGCTCATCTGATTGCTGCCATTAAATTGTCATTTCAAACCAGCTAGCTAGCAGGAAGGAAGGAAGATGTTAGGTTGAAATGGAGCATACATGAGACACAGTTTAGCTTGTCTTTTTTTTAAAAAAAAAAAAGAGTAAGCAACAATTCATATAAATGAGTAAGCTGCATTAGAAAAACAAGGGCATAAGGAAACTGGACAATGGCTCTATCAGACACAAAACAGTGCCTCTTCACTCAGAACTGGGGGAAAAATCAATGTGCTTCAGAATAGTGCTTGGATATTTGCATTAGGTGTGGCTTCTTCGCTAGAATCATCTGGATAGAACATCAAATTAACTCCCTGTAGTTGAAGAAGCCTCTTGTCACATGCTATAATTTAGGGTATGATTACAGTGCAGTACAGCCCATTACAAATATGCAGACTCAATTTGTAGAACTTGGGTTGCGTCTCTGCCTAATTTAAGAATTAGTGCCAAGGAGCCCAAGAATGCAAAATCTCTTTTCAGCAGCAGCAAATTGAAGACCGAAAAGAAGAAAGGAAAGAAGACTGCAGGTTTGCTCTTTAGGCAATGCTGAGGCTGCCCTTACCGCTTAGCACTATTTCTACTGAAGCTACAGATGTACTGGTACTATAAAGTTTGGAAATAAGAGGCAGAAGAGCTCCTATCATTATCAACAAAGCACCAGGTTGGGGAAGGCTAAATTCATGACAGTGGTTATGTAAGGCATTGTGAAATACAAAAATGACAAACTGTAGGGGATGGATACATGTAGAGCACAGGTGAGAAACTAGTCATAAGAAGTATGTTGGGAAATAGGGGAGATGGTAAACACAGGCTGGCTAGTTTAAAACAATCTTTAAAGTATAAATCTTTTAAAAGGGGAGGAGACAAGTAGAAAAAACATTTGCAAGCACGAACAAAAGGAGAAATAAAATTAAGAAAATGGTGACAAGGGAGCTGGAGGGTGAGGCAGAGTAGTGTAATAGTACGCCAACCAATCTTCTGTAATGGCAAGAATAATTGATATGACTTGATGAAAGAAATGTCCTTCTGGGTTCGGCTCCAAGTGGGAAAAAAGACATTGGAGACATGGAGGCTGCTTGGAAAGATGGTTTATTGGTAGACAGGACCACATGGCTTGAGTCCTGAACACAAAAGGTGATCACATGCTTCAATGTTGGTGGAGAAGAAGAGAAGAAAGGACTGAGATGCTGAGTCCCTGGTTTTATGCCCTCTCTGGCCTTTGATCTTGAGCTTGTATTCTGATTGGTTGTCAGACTCCCATGGGGCCATGCAGGGGCAACTCTCTAGGCTGTGTTTTGAATCCAGATTTGGTTGAGTTCTTAGATGCCGTGTGGCGAATTGGGTAAAGGGCCAATATTATAATGCTTTAATCCCATCCCCTGGAGCTGAAGTGGAGAAGTCTTTATTATGCAAAGTGGACTAGCTTGGCCTTCTTAATGGCCCATTGACAAAGTGGGGATGGGCAGGAAGCTACAAGCAGCTATTCTGTCTTTTAAAACATGTTTCTTTCTTTTCACATCTAGAGAAATATTCTGCCTTTTCAATATTTCCTAGGATATTTCATTTTTCTGGGAGAGGGCTGGGTGATAACTTCCTACATACTCCTAAAAAGTCTGTCTCAGCTCATACTTTTGAAAAAGGTTGCCAGATGATCATGGAAAATTACATGGTTTATTACTATGTCTTTCACAAAATCTGGATTAGCAAAAAATATTCAGGTGAAAAATTCACTTGTCTGGAGATAACAAATCTCATTCTATCAATGAAAAGTGTAGTTAAAAAGCATCACACAGAGGCTTGGTTGAGCAGCTGTAAGCTATTATTTTTTCACTTTAACTGACCTCAAAGCAGATGAACAAAAATAGAATAAGCCACTTGGCAACTTCTTGAAAGATGACCAGAATGCAAAGAAATAATCATACTATCAGGAAATGTTTTCTTGAAATTTCAAAGAAAAATGACGTATTTGATGCAATAGATGAAATGTTTGTTTAAATGTCAGCTGGTGATTAAGAAAGAAAATCAGTCATGTATTACTGTTATTGTTCCAAAAGCCTTGCTGATATATTGCAAAACCATCAGGACAGAGGTCAGAGGTGCCATCAGGACAAGCCTTTAGCACTGAAGTCCCAAGCCTACACAACTGAAAGAGCAATGGTGTTTATGTCTGGAGACTACTTATGTAGTCGATTGCACCACTACCATCAGTTTGCAATCAGCGATCTTATCCATGAAAGATATGACAAGGTAGAAGACCAGCAATCTTCTAGGTTGGAGCAATCGAGGTAGACAGTCGCAACACAGAACTTACAAGATAGCACTTAGTTGTGAATTTTAGAGAGGTTGGGGGTAAAAATTTAACAAGACTGAGCATTATAAGATTAGACAATGGGGAAAAAAGGAAGAAGCAAATTCATAATGCAGCTGCATATCATTTTCTTGTTACTTCTTCAATTACTTTTCTGTTTTGTGATCTTCTCCTTTCCTAATGTATCCAAAATGATTATGAGGATTAGAGGAAAAGCACCTCATTTTTTAAGGTATGGGATGGCAACAAGTCACTTCTGAGTGGCTTACAAATGTGAAAAATGGTAATTCTTCAATGGCGATAATAGCATCCAAAGTAATGGAAATTTTTGCGAGTAAGAACATGGGCTGTTTTCTTACCACACTTTCTTTTTAATGGGGGGTGTAGCTTGTTAATAACTGATAATCACTTTTTAGTTCAAAAATCTATTTCTCAAAACATTCAAAAAGAAATATCACCTAAGATAAAAGTGGAAGTTTGGAATAAAAGGAACAGCAAACCTTCATACAGACTTCTCATACTGTAATTTCATTTAATAAGATGATGACTGTAAAGTTGAAACTCAAAGAATTAGAATATCGTGCAAAAGTTCATTTATTTCAGTAATGCAACTTAAAAGGTAAAACTAACATATGAGGTAGACTCATTACATGAAAAGCAAGATAGTTCAAGCCATGATTTGTCATAATTGTGATGATTATGGCTTACAGCTCATGAAAACCCCAAATCTACAATCTCAGAAAATTAGAATATTACGTACAATCAATAAAACAAGGATTGTACATAGAACAATATTGGACCTTTGCAAAGTATAAGCAATCATATGTACTCAGTACTTGGTTTGGGCCCCTTTTGCAGCAATTACTGCCTCAATGTGGCGTGGCGTGTGGAAGCTATCAGCCTGTGGCACTGCTGAGGTGTTATGGAAGACCAGGATGCTTCAATAGCGGTCTTCAGCTCTTCTGCATTGTTCAGTCTCATGTCTCTCATCTTTCTCTTGGCAATGCCCCATAAATTCTCTATGGGGTTCAGGTCAGGCAAGTTTACTGGCCAATCAAGCACAGTAATCCCATGGTCATTGAACAAGATTTTGGTGCTTTTGGCAGTGTGGGCAGGTGCCATGTCCTGCTGGAAAATGAAGTCAGCATCCCCATAAAGCTCGTCTGCGGAAGGAAGAATGAAGTGCTCTAAAATCTCCTGGTAGATGGCTGTGTTGACCCTGGACTTAATGAAGCACAGTGGACCAACACCAGCAGATGATATGGCTCCTCAAATCAACAAAGACTGTGGAAACTTCACACTGGACTTCAAACATCTTGCAGTGTGTGCCTCTCCATTCTTCCTCCATACTCTGGGTCCTTGGTTTCCAAATGAGATACAAAAGTTGCTCTCATCAGAAAAGAGGACTTTGGACCACTGAGCAGCAGACCAGGTCTGTTTTTCTTTAGCCCAGGTAAGACTCTTCTGACGTTTGTTGTTCAGCAGAGGCTTGACAAGAGGAATACGACATTTGAAGCCCATGTCCAGGAATTGTCTGTGAGTGGTGGCTCTTGATGCACTGACTCCAGCCTCAGTCCACTCCTTGAGAAAGTCCCCAACACTTTGAATGGCCTTTTCCTGACAATCCTCTCCAGGCTGCAGTCATTCTTGCTGCTTGTGCACCTTTTCTTCCACGCTTTTCCCTGCCACATAACTTTCTATTAATGTGCTTTGATACAGCACTTTGGGAACATTCAACTTCTTTTTCAATTACCTTTTGAGGCTTTCCCTCCTTATGGAGAGTGTCAATGTTGGTTTTCTGCAAAACTGTCAGGTCAGCAGTCTTTTCCATGATTGTAATTCCTATTGAACCAGACTGAAGGACCATTTAAAGGCTCTGGAACTCTTTGCAGGTGTTGTGGCTTAATTAGCTGATTAGAGTGGGACACTTTGAGCCTAGAATATTGCACCTTTTCACAATATTCTAATTTTCTGAGATTGTGGATTTGGGGTTTTCATGAGCTGTAAGACATAATCATTACAATTATGACAAATCACAGCTTGAACTATCTTGCTTTTCATGTAATGAGTCTATCTCATATATTAGTTTTACCTTTTAAGTTGCATTACTGAAATAAATGAACTTTTGCACGATATTCTAATTTTTTGAGTTTCACCTATATATTAAAATCATCCTTAATTACTCATTAATATAATGTTAACTACCTGCATTGCCAAACATTTTGGAAGCAATAGTATCTTCCATTACTGCATCAACAAAGATCTCAGATTCAGGAGTTATCAACTAACTTTTTTTTAGCAAATACTCAACAAATTAAGAATTGGATGTTCCACACAAGTGAACATAACTTCTTTTCTTTCACCACATTAAATTAATTCTAGTTCTTAGCAGCTCCCCCAACTTACCTTATTGTATTAAATATCTCTAAGTACTTTAGGGATATAGAGGGGCTCCAGGATGGATCCCTGAACATAATTTTGAAGTCCTGGTATTTTTTCACATTAATCTGCCCATTATTCTGAATCCAAGTTCTGTATTCTTCTCTCCTGCAAAGAGAAAAAAAAGTAAGATTAAATAATTATTTGTAAATTTAAGCACCTTTATTTTATTGAAGTCAGAGACTCTAGATATCACTGAACATAACATTCTCAAAAAAAATTCACCACTGGCATGCTAACTAGAACTAATAGCAATGAACAAACTCTGAAGGACCTCAGATTTTCCTTCACACATAATTTAATATAGAATTTAACCAAAATTCAGTCTCTCTGAAGGGAAATTTTGCTACCAAAATAGATTATGGAAACATGTGAATTTAACTATTTTCCATTATTATTTCTGTTTTTATTCATAATGAGAAAAAAACATTTTAAAAAACCTTAATTGTCTTAATCTGAGACTAGTTTTTACTTGCAATTAATCACACAGAGGCTGTTACTTATTAAACACACACACACACACACACACACACACACACACACACACAGAGGGGGGAGGGAGGGAGGGAGGGAGAGGGAGAGAGAGAGAATAGGGGCAGGTTTTCAGGCTGTCTCTTCTGTGGTTAAAAAATGGCAGCACAGTTTCTCTGCCTTCTCTGATTCTGCCCAGCAACAACATACCTCTTATTTAAGGTGACCAGATTTTCAGATTGGAAAAGAGGGACGCCCTTGACCGGGGGGGGGGGGGGGGGGGCTTGATTAAAAAAATTTTTTTTTGTCAAAAGGTCACCCCAGGACACTGAAACCAGCATAAATACGAATCTGTTGCCAAACAAAATTTGGATCACGTGACCATGAGGATGCTGCAACGGTCGCTAAGTGTGAAAAATGGTCGCAACGGTCGCTAAGTGTGAAAAATGGTCATCAGTCACTTTTTTCAATGCCATTGTTACTTTGGTCACTAAATGTTTTCCCCCTCCTCGAGACTCCTCACTTCTTCCTTCATTCCTCTTGCTTATCTACCTTCACCTTATCTGTCTTCTGCTCTTTCCCTCTCTTCCTTCCTTCCTCCCTCCTTCCATCCTCTTCTTCCCTCACTCACTCCCTTCCTCCTTTTTTCTCTTCCTTCCTCCTTCCATTCTTTCAGCTTCATTTCTTTTGCCTATCTACCTTCTCTGTCTTTCTGCTCTTTCCCTGTCTTCCCCTTTCCTCCCTCCCTCCCTTCTTTCCTTTCTAGTTCCATCTTTTCTTCTTTCCTCTCTCCCTCTTTTTCTTTTTTCCTTCCTTCCTCCTTCCTCTTGCCTATCAACTTTTTTTATTTTTTTTTGTTACATAGACGACACACACCCACAACAATAAAAACAAAACAAAACAAAAAGAAAAAAACCCATCATCACATATAGCATGTCATTTGGTTACAAGTGTTTTAACATTTATCATTCTTATACATTTATTATTTCATTTAATAGGTTATAATATACAGTTTGGGTTGCTTTGTTTACCATCCCTTCCTCCTGTTATAACACCACCTTATTTTCCCTTTCTTTTCTCCCTTCCTCCCTTCTCTACTTTCTTCTTTCCTGCTCTCCTTTCCCTTCCTTCTTCCTGTACCTTTCTCCTACTCCTGCTCTTCCTCATCCACTTCCTACCCTCTCTCCTCTTCTTTCTCTCCTTTCCATCCTCCTCTCCTTACCTCTTTCTTTTCACCCTCTCTCCCTTCTCTACTTTCTTCCTTCCTCCTCTCCTTCCCCTTCCTTCTTCCCTTACCTCTCCTTTGCTCCTGCTCTTCCTCTTTCCCTTCCTACCCTCTCTCCTTCCTTTTCTCTCCCTTCCATCCTCCTTTCCTTTCCCTTTCCTTTCTCCATCCCTCCCTTCTCTACTTTCCTCCTTCCTCCTCTCCTTCCCCTTCCTTCTTCCCTTACCTTTCTCCTACTCCTGCTCTTCCTCTTCCCCTTTCTACCCTCTCTCCCCCTCTTTCTCTCCTTTCCATCCTCCTCTCCTTACCTCTTTCTTCTTTCCATCTTCCTTTCATTCTCTCCTCCTTTCTCCCTTTCTCCCAACTCCCTTTCTGGGAGTTGAAGTCCACACACTTTCAAGTCTCCAAGGTGGAGAAAGACTGATCTATCTAATTAATATAATTATTTCTCCCTCTCTTTTTCACTCTCTCTCCAGCGCACACACGCAAATGCATAGGGCAGCCCACCTCACACACAGGTAACTGCGGGCGGCTTACGTGAAGAGGACAGCCGACCACTCAACCACGCGGGGGGGGGGCAGGATTTCGCCAAGAAAAGTTAACTTTCCTGCGAAAGGGGCCGGCAGCCTCTCAACTCTTCCCGGCCGGGGAGACCTCCCCCCGGCTGCCGTTTCTCTTGCTGAGGGCGGAACGGGAGGGGGAGGAGGAGAAAGGTAAAGGGTCGACCCTGTCAAAACGCACGTTTCCCGCCTCAGCTGCTGAAGGGATCGTGCGGCCGCCACTTTACCTTTCTCCGCTGCGCCCACGCTCTCGGAGGCAGCGATCCCATTCATGAAGAGGCAGGAGGAGAGGTGGGTGCGCTGGCAGCCGCCCGCAGACAACTTCCACGCGCTTCAGGGGCTTCTGCCGGGCGACGGGAGCCCCGGAAGCGCGTGGAAGTTGTCTGCGGGCAGCTGCCGCTGCGCCCACGCTCTCGGAGGCGGCGATCCCATTCACGAAGAGGCAGGAGGAGAGGTGGGGGCGCTGGCAGCCGCCCCGCAGACAATTTCCACGCGCTTCAAAGGCTTCTGCCGGGTGGCGGGAGCCCCGGAAGCGCGTGGAAGTTGTCTGCGGGCGGCTGCCCACCTCACACACAGGTAACTGCGGGCGGCTTACGGGAAGAGGACAGCCGACCACTCAACCACGCGGGGGGGGCAGGATTTCGCCAAGAAAAGTTAACTTTCCTGCGAAAGGGGCCGGCAGCCTCTCAGCTCTTCCCGGCCGGGGAGACCTCCCCCTGGCTGCCGTTTCTCTTGCTGAGGGCAGAAGGGGAGGGGGAGGAGGAGAAAGGTAAAGGGGCGGCCCTGTCAAAACGCACGTTTCCCGCCTCAGCTCCTGAAGGGATCGTGCGGCCGCCACTTTACCTTTCTCCGCTGCGCCCACGCTCTCGGAGGCGGTGATCCCATTCACGAAGAGGCAGGAGGAGAGGTGGGTGAGCTGGCAGCCGCCCGCAGACAACTTTCACGTGCTTCAGGGGCTTCTGCCGGGTGGTGGGAGCCCCGGAAGCGCGTGGAAGTTGTCTGCGGGCAGCTGCCGCTGCGCCCACACTCTCGGAGGCGGCGATCCCATTCACGAAGAGGCAGGAGGAGAGGTGGGGGCGCTGCACGAACGGACTCCTCGCGGCCGCTCCCACGCTCTCGGAGGCGGCGATCCCATTCACGAAGAGGCAGGAGGAGAGGTGGGGGCGCTGGCAGCCGCCCGCAGACAACTTCCACGCGCTTCAGGGGCTTCTGCCGGGCGGCGGGAGCCACTGAACCGCGTGGAAGTTGTCTGCGGGTGGCAGCCCCTCCTCCTCCCTCTCCTCCTGCCGCGGCGATCCCAATTCACTCAGCCGGGGCGGGCAATTTCTGCACGAACGGATTCCTCGCGGCCGCAGGCAGGAGGAGAGGGAAGAGGAGGGGCAGCCGCCCGCAGACAACTTCCACGCGGTTCAGGGGCTTCTGCCGGGCGGCGGGACCCCCGGAAGCGAGAGGAAGCCCCGGAAGCGAGAGGCTGCCCCGGCGATCGAACCCAATCACGAACGGACGCCACCCGCAGATAACCTCCACGCGCTTCAGGGGCTTCTGCCAGGCGGCGGGACCCCCGGAAGCGAGAGGCTGCCCCGGCGATCGATCCCAATCATGAACGGACGCCGCCCGCAGATAACCTCCACGCGCTTCAGGGGCTTCTGCCGGGCGGCGGGAGCCCCGGAAGCGAGAGGCTGCCCCGGCGATCGATCCCAATCACGAACAGACGCCGCCCGCAGATAACCTCCACGCGCTTCAGGGGCTTCTGCCGGGCGGCGGGAGCCCCGGAAGCGAGAGGCTGCCCCGGCGATCGATCCCAATCACGAACGGACGCCGCCCGCAGATAACCTCCACGCGCTTCAGGGGCTTCTGCCGGGCGGCGGGAGCCCCGGAAGCGAGAGGAAGCCCCGGAAGCGAGAGGCTGCCCCGGCGATCGATCCCAATCACGAACGGACGCCGCCCGCAGATAACCTCCACGCGCTTCAGGGGCTTCTGCCGGGCGGCGGGAGCCCCTGAACCGCGTGGAACCTCTCTGCCGCGGGCGGCTGCAGCTGCCCCCACCCTCTCCTCCTGCCGCGGCGAGCGGAAAATTCGATTAGAATTAGATTACTCACCAGTCAGCGCAGCTGCAACCTCTTTCGTCTTTTGTCGAAAGGAAATGGAGACTCGCGCAGGCGTGCTGAAAATTTCCCATCCCAGCCAGCTCACTGATTGGCTGGAGTCCAGGCCAATCCAATCAGTGAGCGGCAGGCTGGGCTGGCTTAAATTTGTAGGTAGTAGGTAAAAGGCTAAAAGCACGCTTTTTTTGGCGCTCGCAGCTCCCGCCCATCAGCTGCTAGCTTGCTGGGCTGGCTCATTTGGTAGGATAGAGAACAGAACGATGAGCCAGCCCAGCAAGCTAGCAGCTGATGGGCGGGAGCTGCGAGCGCCAAAAAAAGCGTGCTTTTTAAAAAAGCGGGCGGGACGCGGGAAAATGCATTGGAAAGCGGGTGTGTCCCGCCAAAAGCGGGACGTCTGGTCACCTTACTCTTATTTCAAGATCACTCTACTGAATCAGATTATCATACATATTTGAATTGGTGCCATGAAACAGCAGGTTGGGATATGTTGCATTTACCATAAGTTATTTAAATAGTTGTCTATGTCATTGTTCTTGTTATCCTTACTATTAACGTTTTCTAATCTCAGTTCTGTGCTGTTACATTAATGTCTAAGACCACTTGGTATTTATATCCCCATTGGTGGTGCAGTAATACCGGGGATCTTGTTGCAACAGATTTTATCTGATGAAGATTGGGATGTATAGACTGCTACTTTAAGCATGTCAATAGCACAAATTGCAACTCTAATCTCAAACATTGAAATAGACTTCACGGGTTATTTTTATTCTTTGGATCACTTTCACATTAATCTAAAAACTAAACAATGGAACTTACATTGTGATCCCCTTTTGTGACCTTCTGGCAAGCAAAGTCGATAGAGAAGCCAGATTCACTTTACAACTGTGATACTAACTTAACAACTGCAATGATTCAGTTAACAACTGTGGCAAGAAAAGCCATAAAATGAGGTAAAACCTGTTTAGCAACTGTCCTGCTTAACAACAGAAAGGTTGGGCTCAATTGTGGTTGTAAGTCTAGAACTACCTATATAATGATTTAGTTCACATACAATGTAAAAGCTGTAATGGATGTTAAAAAGAAATTAGTCTTATTTTGTAGCCTTGAGGAATGCTGCCACATGGGAAAGTGCTGCAGCTGCTCCAGGAGGGGCCCTGTCTACTTATGGTGCCTGCAGTCTGGCAGCAATTCATTACAGGCAAGCTAAATTCTGGGCTGAAGTCATGCAAGTAGTCCTTGACTTACAACAGTTCATTTAGTAACAATTCAAAGTTAGTGGACTGAAAAAAGTGGCATATGACCGTTTTTCATGATCACATGATCAAAATTCAGATGCTTGGCAACTGATTCATATCTAGGGAGGAGCAGTCAGGGGAGGCAGGGGAGGCAGGGCCTCACCACTTTCATTATGAAAAAGAAAAACAAATTTAAAAGGAAAAAGGCTGAGGTAGTTGCTGCCAGAGTCACAGTGAATGACTCTGCTTAGTGCTTAACTGCAGGAGGAGGCGAGAGAACCACGTGTCTCCTTTACTCTATCTTTATGATCACTTGAGCAGAGTTAAGCAAGGGTTAAAAGGCGAAAAATTCCTTATGCAAAGGAGGCACGTGGTTCTCTCGCCTCCTCCTGCAGAGGGCACTTTTTTTAGAGGCTTTTTTAAAACAGTTAAGCAGAGTCATCCACATGGTGACTCTAACAGCAACTAACCCAGCCTGGCTTCAGCAGCTCTTGCCTTTTTCTTTTTACATTTTCACATTTTCATCATGGCAGACAAGAGGAGAGTTGAAATCCTCTGTGACACAGCTGGAAAAGGTATGTGGGTTGGAGGGAGGGGGGAGGAATTCAAAATTATTGTAATTTGTAAGTATTTAGTATTTAGTATTTTATTAATATTTATAGGCCGCCCTTTTCCCCGCGGGGACTCAGTGCGGCTTACATAAAATAGGGAGGGGGGTATAAACAATAAACATAAAACAATACATAAAAGTTAAAATAGTACTCAACATTCATTCTTCATTCGGGTGGGGACAGATTGTGATCTTATCCCCAGGCCTGACGGGATAGCCAGGTCTTGAGGGCTGTGCGGAAGGTCTGGACGGTGGTGAGGGTATGAATCTCCACGGGGAGGTCGTTCCACAGGGTCGGAGCTGCAACAGAAAAGGCCCTCCTCCGTGTAGTTGCCAGTCGGCACTGACTGGCGGATGGTATTCGGAGGAGGCCCAATCTATGTGATCTTATAGGTCGCAGGGAGGTAATTGGCAGGAGGCGGTCTCTCAAGTACGCAGATCCACTACCATGGAGGGCTTTAAAGGTGGTGAGTATCACCTTGAAGCGCACCCGGAGATCAACAGGTAGCCAGCGCAGCTCGCGGAGGATAGGTGTTATGTGGGCGAACCGAGGTGCGCCCACAATCACTCGCGCGGCCGCATTCTGGACTAGCTGAAGTCGCCGGATGCTCTTCAAGGGCAGCCCCATGTAGAGCACATTGCAGTATTCCAGCCTAGAGGTCACAAGGGCCCGAGTGACTGTTGTGAGAGCCTCCCGGTTCAGGTAGGGTCGCAACTGGCGTACCAGGTGAACCTGGGCAAATGCCCCCCTGGTCACAGCCGTCAGATGGTGGTCAAAAGTCAGCTGTGGATCCAGGAGGACTCCCAAGTTGCGAACCCTCTCTGAGGGGTATAAAATTTGACCCCCCCAGCCTGAACGATGGAACACTGGTCGAATTTTTGGGAGGGAAACACAACAGCCACTCGGTCTTCTCCGGGTTGAGTACAAGCTTGTTAGCCCTCATCCAGTCCCTAACGGCTTCAAGACCCCGGTTCACCACGTCCACCGCTTCATTGAGTTGGCACGGGGCGGACAGATACAACTGAGTATCGTCCGCGTATTGGTGGTATCTTAACCCGTGCCTCCGAATGATCTCGCCCAGCGGTTTCATATAGATGTTAAATAGTAGGGGGGATAAGACCGAACCCTGCGGCACCCCGTATGTTAGGGGCCTAGGGGTCGATCTCTGCTCCCCAACTAACACCAACTGCGACCTGTCCAAGAGGTAGGAGGAGAACCACTGCGAAACAGTGCCTCCCACCCCCACCTCTCGCAGTCGTCGCAGAAGGATACCATGGTCGATGGTATCGAAAGCCGCCGAGAGGTTAAGGAGAACCAGGATGGAGGCATGGCCTCCATCTCTGGCTCTCCAGAGATCATCGGTCAATGCGACCAAAGCGGTTTCTGTGCTGTAACCAGGTCTGAAGCCCGACTGGAAGGGGTCAAGGTAACTGGCTTCCTCCAAGGACCGTTGAAGCTGGAAGGCCACCACCTTCTCGACAACCTTCCCCACAAAGGGGAGGTTGGAGACTGGATGATAGTTGTTGAGAACAGCTGGATCCAAAGATGGCTTCTTCAGGAGGGGTCTCACCACCGCCGCTTTAAGTGCGGTGGGGAAGTGCCCCTCCCGAAGAGAGGCGGTAACAACCGCCTGGATCCAGCCTCGTGTCACCTCACTGCTGTTGGCAACCAGCCAGGAGGGACAGGGGTCCAGTACACAGGTGGAGGCACTCACAGCCCTCATGGCCTTGTCCATGTCCCCAGGGGCAACATCCTGAAACTCAACCCAGGGGCGGTCTACCAATTCATCCTCTTGTGCCTCGGCTGGAACTGCAGAGGTGGAGTCCAAATCCGACCGAAACCGAGCAACTTTGTCCGTTAAGAATTGGGCATAATCCTCAGCTCTACCCTGCAAGGGTTCCCCCGTATCCCTCCTATTCAGGAGGGAGCGGGTTATCCTAAACAGGGCGGCTGGGCGAGACTCAGCGGATGCAACCAAGGTGGCAATATGAGATCTTTTTGCTGCCCTAAGTGCCCTGATGTACTCCTTGGTGCTAGTTGTTAAAAGTGCTCGGTTCCTTTCGGACTTATCGGACCTCCACAGGTGCTCTAGGCGTCTCCTCCGGCGCTTCTTCTCCCGGAGCTCCTCGGTGAACCAAGGAGGCCTCCGGGATCCGCCGAGCCGGAGGGGCCATAGTGGCGCAATCCGGTCAAGGGACTCCGATGCTGCCGAGTGCCAGGCAGCAACCAGAGTCTCTGCCGAACTGTGGGCGAGAGTATCAGGAATAACCCCAAGCTCCGTCTGGAACCTCAGAGGGTCCATCAGTCGTCTGGGGCGGAACCACCTGGTCGGTTCCTCCTCCCTACAGTGGGGGTTTGGCCTCCGGAAGTCAAGCCTCAGTAGGCAGTGGTCTGACCACGACAGGGGTATGATCTCGTTACCCCTCAGACCAAGATCACAAGTCCACTGCTCCGAGAGGAATACGAGGTCGAGCATGTGACCCGCTGAATGGGTTGGGCCCCGAATTACCTGGGTCAAGCCCATGGCTGTCATGGAAGCCATGAACTCCTGCGCCCCATCAGAGTGTTCACCGAGCGAAGGCAAATTGAAATCCCCCAGGACCATAAGCCTGGGGAACTCAATTGCCAGCTCGGCTACTGACTCGAGGAGCGAGGAGAGGGCTGCTGCAACGCTGTTGGGAGGCAGGTACGTTAGCAGCAGACCCACTTGACCCTTGAGGTCCAACTTCACCAGCAGGGACTCACACCCGACAAGCTCCGGAGCAGGGATCCTACGAGGTGCTAAAGACTCCCGGATAACGATAGCCACACCGCCACCCCTTCTCTGGGCTCTCGGCTGGTGAAGCACCTGAAATCCGTCTGGGCACATCTCTACGAGGGGGACTCCTCCCTCCGTGCCCAGCCAGGTTTCAGTAATACATGCCAGATCTGCCCTCTCGTCTAAAATTAAGTCCCGGACGAGGGGAGCCTTGTGAACAACAGATCTGGCATTTAGCAACAACAGCCTGAGACCAGGGTCCTGATTACTCGCGCCATCTGGCCTCGGAGTGGAACTCATAGGGCCGGAAGGAGGGATCTCTGTGACGTAGCGAACCCTCCTTCCCCGGTAATGGCCAGCCCTAAAGTCCCCGCCATATCTGCCCCTCCCCATTACGACCGTAATGCTCCGGCCCACTCCCGTGGCCGTGGTCCCCCCAGCCACCCCGATGACCCCCGCATTCCCCGGCAGGTCCTCCGAAGCACACATACTCATTCACTCACCCAAGCAGTCTCCACACGATAATTAAAACACAAAATACAGCAGATAAGTCAATAAAAGTGGAACCATTCGCTCAATCACATGCGTATCCCATGCATATCCCATACAAAGGAAGAAAAAAGAAAGAAGAGAAAGAAGAGAAAAGAAAAGAAGAAAGTTGCGCAGTTACTTAAAAAGTGCAAATTCTGGGAAAGTCCAAAAGAAAGTCCAGAGTGGTTGAGGGAGGGAGAGGGCCTTCTTGCGAACTGTAAGTGCCCTCCGCTCGTCCAATAGTGGTGCTGTCTGCGGCAGCAGGTCCGAGGCGGCATCAGGCAGTGATGGGCATGGTAGATGAAGATGCAGGTGGCAGTGCAGATAAGAGGGCAGATGAAAGTACAATCCAAAAAGTCCAAAAGCCACTCTCAGGAAGGAGTCAAGTCTCACGCAGTAAAAGGCCCTGCAATGGCGGGGGCCCAGTGGGGGAGAGAATGCACTGACAGGAGAGGCCAAGCCGAGGGGAGAGGAAGGGAGGTGCAATAATAGCAGATGGAAACGACCTCCCATTCTCTCCCAGTACTGTCCCAGGCTGACCGCCTTCTCCCTGGGGCAAAAAAGATGGATAGTCCAGTGCAATTCTAAGAACTCCTCACAGTCCTCAAGGTCGGGAAGGCGCAGCTGAAAATGTCGAAAAAGCTGAGAAATGCCACCCAAAGGCATCATACGAGGGTCGCCCAAAACGGCGACCCAGCTGTTTGCTTCTTCGGGCCCCCTGGAGCTCGTTCTCCTACAGGAGCCTCTTCCCTCACCAGCCTGAGAAGAACTGCAGTGGGAGCCTGGCTGCTTTGGTGTTGGAATCCAGCTACCCGAGCCGCCGAAAAAGGGAGACTAGCATTTTCAAAAACGGCCACAGCGACCAGAGAAGCAGACGTGGAAGAGAGAATAGCAGAGGGAGGGGGGAAGTCTCTCAGCCAGCAGATGGAGGAGAGTCAAGGCTCTCTCAGGCCAGCCGGGTCGTAGAAGCACCCCCAAACATATTACCCAACGTCTCCAACTAAGTTGGGCTGCAATGCCTTCCAAACGGCACCCGGGCGGCGTCTTCAAAATGCTTCAAAGTAATTGTAATTTGTATTATTGTAATTAATTTGTTTGTGTGTGTGTGTGTGTGTGTGTGTGTTTTACCCGCCTCTGCTGGCGCACGGACTGGCACTTTATTTTTTACTTTTTAAAGCCATGCCAGTGCGGCTTTCTGCCATATAGTGGGACACATCCCGCTGTATGGCGGAAAGCTGTGCCAGCACTTTAAAACCATCTGCCACGCCACGCCATTAGAGGTGGGATGTTTAGAAGTGGCACGATCATGGCAGAGCATGGACAGCTCCCGACCCCCGCCAAGCACCTTTGCTGCAGACCCGGGTATGGTGCTGGCTGCAGGCTGGGGCAGTGGGCGGGCGGCGGCAGCGATGGTGGTGTGGATGTCAGCCTTGGTAGCGGCAGGGCACTTTCCATCGTGGGACCTTCGTCGGCCGCTGCTGCCGCTTCCTCTGCCACCGCTGCTTTCCCCTCTGTCCTAGCCGCGGCTTATGCCGCGTTTGGAGTGCTGCCCTTGGGCAAGATGCACAGTCCAGAGACCCGGTTATGGTTCTGGCTGCAGGCCAGGGCAGCGGGCAGGCGGTGGCAGCATGGATGTCAACCTCGGCAGTGGCGGGGCACTTTGCGTCGCGGGACCTTCGTCGGCCGCTGCTGCCGCTTCCTCCACCACCACCGCTTTCCCCTCTGCCCTGGCCACCGCTTATGCCATGTTCGGAATGCTGCCCTTGGGCAAGACGCAGAGCCTGGAGTCCCTGCTGGACATCGCAGTGTGGCATGTGGCGGAGAAGTGGCCCTTCCAGCGGGTGGAGGAGCAGTTCGAGTGCATCACAGAGCCCGTGCAGTGCCGCATTGTCTACTGGTCCTTCCCCTGTAGTGAGCGAGAGATCTGCATTCGGGCTCCGGTGGGTGGAAGTGGTGGAGGGAGGGTGATGCCATCATTTCTCTCTCCCCCCCTTTCCTCCTCCATGCCCCGCTTTGCTTCCCATTCCAGGGCTTCGGGTCATGGTCTCGTCGGAGTCCCTCCCTCCCTCCCGCATTCTTCAGGCAGACTCTCTTGGCTCCTTCACCTGTACGGTCGGACGCCCTCCTCTTGCTTCAAGCAGCCCAAAACCTCCCCATGAACCTTTTTTCCTCTTAAGTTTTCGTTATTCTCGTTCCCTCCGTCAGTTCCCTAAGAATACAGCCTGGCCGGGCACCTTCCTTCTCCTTGCCCCGGCCCTCCCCCTCCCGGTAGCTTCTCCTCCTTTAAATCTCTTTTTGCCCATTGTCAAGCCGCTTTCTTTCTTTTTGCCTCACCAGCCTCACCGCACGTCACTGTTCATATCTATGACGGTTGCAATGCCCTGGGGTCATGTGATCCCCTTCTGCAATCTTCTGACAAGCAAAGTCAATGGGGAAACCAGATTCACTCAATGTTATTAATTTAACATCTGCAGTGATTCACTTAACAACTATGGCAAGAAAGATCATAAAATGGGGCAAACTCACTTAACAAATGTATCACTTAACAACAGAAATTTTGGGCTCAATTGTGGTTGTAAATTGAAGATTACCTATAATTGGAGCTATAAATAGATGGATGAAAATATTTCTAGACTAACTTTAAGACATTCAGAGCATGGCTAGCAAACTGAACAGATTGGTGATAATATAGTTCATTTACTATTTCCATGCCTTTGAATGTGGAAAATAATATTTATTTGGTCTTCTATTTAACAATATGTTCTTTATAATTAGACAAATGGTAAGTAATGCTTTGGTGGGAGAATTGTCTTACTTTGAGTTATCAGTCTTCCCCACGGACCCTTTTTACAAAACCTGTAAAAACTGAGCAGCAACTCCAGTCTGGCTTCTTCTAAAGAACTTACCTTGCAGCAAATATAAAAGGAATTCATCTGCAGTTGGGGCCTTCTAAAAATCTGATGATGGGATGGATCTGAATGAAACACAGCAAACTCTATTCATGGTTCCCTGGAGAAAGAATATGATTAAATAAAATGAATATTGTAGATATGAGAAGTCCAACTGAAAAACACTCTGTCATCTTATTCTAATATAAGGGTATTATTATAATCCTAAACTTAAACTGCTTTCCAAGAATTTTTCTTTTATATTCCTTGACTTTGAAGAGGGATGTTGAAGTCTGCCTTTTGCTGCTCTCAATAATATATGGAAGTGATTTGCATATTTTTTGCAGAGGAAGGAAAAATAGAATACATTCAAAATTGCTTTAAGCCATTCTTGAATATATAAATGGTCTTTTTAGCAAACAACTTGGATTTCTTTCCTAGCAGAATTTTTAAATATTGAGAAGCTATAAAGTACACCAAATTTATACATATATAGAGGTAGTCCTTAACTTATGACTACAACTGAGCCCAAATTTATGTTGCTAAGTAAAACATTTGTTAAGTGAGTTTTGCTCCATTTTTACCACTTTTCTTGCCACATTTGTTAAGTGAATCACTGCAGTTGTTACGTTCTTAACACTGTTGCTAAATGAGTCTGGCTTTCCCATTGACTTTGCTTGTCAGGAGGTCACAAAAGATCACATGATCCCAGGAAACCGCAACCATCATAAATATGAACCAGTTGGCAAGCATCCGAGTGTGAATCACATGACCATGTGGATACTGCAGTGTTCATAAGTGAAAAAATGGTCATAGGTAACTCTTTTCAGTGACTTTGTAACTTGGAATGATCATTTAATGAACTGTTGTAAGTTGGGGACTAGCTGTATGTGGTGGTCCATGCTAGTAGCACCTGCAACAACTAGTGAAGTCATCCAATTTCTTGGCATAAAACAAGAACATCAGGCAAATTGTTGTCTGATCAACAATCATTTTTTTCTCACTCATGCTACCTTAATTCAGCCATCTTTGTTTTAGCATGGTAAACTCCCCCCCCCACCTTCAAATTAATATGGCAAATGTATTAGACTGTGTTCAGGTAAGATTTCTTTCATGTTATTGGCATTTTTTTTCTTTTTTAAAATTGTACAACTGCGGCAGGCCTTCCCTTCAAAACACAATGTGGGTGCTTCTTACTTCTTTCTGTGTATATAAATATAAAACCCAGAAGTCCACAATTTTTAAAAGAAAGTCATGGAATTAACCTGGCTAAACCTTCTTACTTAACATCAGTATTTTTTATTTTAAAACAAAATAATGATAATATAACCTGAGTAAAATAATTTATTTAGTCAGCTTAATCAGGTTAAATTAAAGCAAAGCTGAACAATTGTGCAACTTTTCCAAATGATCCAAAATCATAATCAGTAGAGAAGTAATTATTGACAATTTGTAGTGGCATAAAGTTTTGTATTTTTTTAAATGATTAAACTCCACTTAGTTGAATGTATCTATTTAACTTTCAAATCCTCAAAACACAAGAACACCCACTCCCCTCAAATATTTGCTCTCCAGCTAAGAAGGAAATAGTCTCAAGATGGTTAGTTTAGATGTCACCTAGAAAGCTGACTATTATTTTACATATATACCTTGTTTTTTAAGGTCTTTTACTCTGAAGACAGATGCAAGGTAAAAGAATGGAGATGCATGACTCACATTTTGAAAGAGGTGATGCAAAGAACTAATATTCAGTTTTATATTTTGAAATTCTGGATTTCTATGAATAATTGAGCATTGTTGTAATTATGAAGTCACACACACCAAACTCATAGAAGTGAAAAATGATAGGACATCCAGCTTTGGTTTTTTTTTAATCTTACTGTAAAAGTGTAGGAGAAGAGTTGTGTCAACAATAGCAAAAAAAAAAAAAATTGAAAGATTTCTTTTAGCTTCTTTTCCAATACACTTTATTAAAACATGTAAACTTGTGAACCACAGTTCATTAAATTCATTAAGAATGGATACAAATATGATCATGGCTCAAAATAAAGACAAAGTAACATCAGAACATCTCAATCTCTCAAATGATTTATTGCAGATCTCAGTGACAATTTTTTTTGGGGGGGGGAATGGAACTTTAGCAGCAGCATTGGTGGAGAATGAGCCTGAAATCTTTGATGCATGTGAGTTCATCCTACCAATCCCGATCCTCCATCTCTCAATTTCAATCCTACATTAGTTGAGCCAGTTTGTCTATCTGAACTGTAGATCCCAGAAAGCTTATGCCTTTAAAAAGAATGTCTAGGAGGGAAATATTGTATTAGTCAGATTCTTTACTGGAAAGAGAAACAAGAGAGGGAAGGAAAAGTGAAAGGTAAAATGTGGGGGTAGTTTAGGGAATCCATGAAATACCATAGATGGATCAACTGGAGGCAGTTTTAGTCTATGAATAATTAATTCATCAATATATAGGCAGATCTTCTTTAAGGAAAAACTCTTCTTGGGCAGGCTTTCACATTTCTGCGCTGCTGTGCTTCTCCTAAGAGATTTGCTGGTTAGGAAAAATGATAGTCTGTGAGTTCAGTCTTATTTTTCCCCTCTCGTAATCATAAAATGAACTTAGGCAGGCCAGTGAAGTTTGAAGGAATAACTACATTAACAAATATGAAATAAAACAGGTGCCCATGTCTCTACATCAATGTTTCTCAACTTCATCAATTTTAAGATGTGTGAATCTTAACTCCCAGAATTCTCCAGCCATCATGCTGGCTGAGGAATTCTGGGAGTTGAAATTAACCCATCTTGAAATTGCTAAGATTGAGAAACACTGCAGTGGTGGGATTCAATTTTTTTTACTACTGGTTCTATGGATGTGGCTTGGTGGGTGTGGTGTGACTTGTGAGTGTGGCAGGGGAAGGATACTGCAAAATCCCCATTCCCTCCCGATCAGCTAGGACCCGGGAGGCAGAGAATGGGAACGGGGCCAGTCAGAGGTGGTATTTACTGGTTCTCTGAACTACTCAAAATTTCTGCTTCCAGTTCTCCAGAACTGGTCAGAACCTGCTGAATACAACCACTGAAATACTGGTCTAGAAAAAGGGATACTCCCATGACACTGCATATCTGGATTTAAAGCATTCCTCTTTAATTTACAAACAGTTCCTTTATATACTATCAGCCTTTGCAACTCTTTTCCACTGACAGTTTTATTAAAAAGCTATGCTGATGGCTAACTTTGTTCCTACAGGTCCCAAAATGCCTGAATAAGCTTACCGTTTGAACATGCTCAGGATTTTCTGTGGCAATGAAAAAGAATGTTGATTTATTATTAACAACCCTGTAGGCAAATCTCAACTCTTTCATTCATAACCTTTCTGTTGCACAATCTGTACTCTGCAAGACAGATTTACCAGAAAAACCAGACTCATGCAAGGTTGTTTTAAAAACCAAGATACCATGTTGGAGATCTTGGTGGAGACTATAATATGCAAAGGCCACCCATTCAAAAAGCAAGATAGCAGCCAGAGATGACAAGTGAAAAAGGGAAACAGTTATTAGAGTTCTTTATGTGTACTTAAGGCTCAGGGAAGAATGAATGGGAAATATACTTTCTTTAACATGGCCCATTGCTTTTGCAGCAGCTTGTTCTAGTTAACATTAGTCCCTTTGTCCACATTTGAACTGAAAATGACAAGCATTTTCATCGAAGTATATAAAATAAAGGAACTTTTCTATCATCCCACTAAGGATGTTTCACACTTTTTGTGTTAATCTGGTTTTATGTTTTTAAAGACAAAATTTTTCTGTCTTTCCTAAACATTTCTTTATATTTAGGAATTACAACTGATTCTTTGAGCTACTTATAAGCAACTAACACAATTATGGGACATATAAACTATGTGCATTATCTCTTAAGTTAGTACTAACCTTAATCTATTACTTACATTCTGTTCCACTGCTCTTGTAACTAAAAGATTATATTGATCAATTTGGGGTCCAGTTTGATCTACCTGAGATTTTCCCCTCCCATAATGGTAAGTTTATTGGCATCAACAATGTATCATAACAACTCTGTCTGGCACCAATTGAAGCAGCAACACTCTTGCATAACATGTTTAAGCAACTGGTGACGCCATCGACCTGATGAATAAGGCAGAGTGCCCAGAAATTTCAGTCTTGGAAATTACATATGCGATGAGAATTAGGGAATAGGTCTTCACATAGGAACTTTCTACATTGGTGTATTTTTTCTACCACAACGTTCAGTGTACTCTTGGAAAATTACAAGATGTTTGTTGAAATTAAGCAGTTATTGTACTGAAATGTGAAGCACATGCCTGATATTATTAAAGATAACCTAGAAAATTTTATTCATGAGAAATTTAATCCTTCATAATTGACAGTATGGCACCATTCTTTAAACCCAATTTAAATTTTAACACCCTCTCCCCAATCCTATATACTAAGCAACAATAAAGACAAAGTATAATCTTTTTTTCAATTACCATTTTATTTAAGAGGATGTTGAAATTCAGAGTTTATTATGAGCAGTCTCCACGCAGTCTGCTGCTTTCAATAGCTAGTATTCTTGAGTAGCTAGGAAAAGATCCAAACTATCACTAGCCTGCTGACGCTTACTGGTGGCAAAATAAAACATCTTTTGTCAGAAACAGCATTCTCACATTTCCAAATCACTATTCAATCAGCTAACTGAATTCTTTTTAAACCAAAAATAAGAATCCATGTAGTTATATTGTTTCTAGTTGATTTAGAACAGCCTTCCTAATCTGATATATTCCAGGTATATTGACTATGACCAATATCATTTTATTGTGTGTATATATTGTTCTGGTCTTGGTATAAATGCCCAGTTTGGTTTAAAATGGGTGGCTATATAAATGTTTTAAATAAAATAAATCATCTCAATTGAATCATTGGCTATGCTGGTAGGTCATAATAAGAATTATAATCAAACATATTTAATTAGTGGGGCACCAGTTTTGGAAAGTGATAATTAAAGCATACAATGGGCCGTCAAGTCTCATTCTGTAAGGTGGGAATATTCTCTGGCAAAATATTTCTGGCAGGGATGTGTTGATGATGTAAGGAAACAAAAACAAAGTGATAAAACACAACTGTTCTTTAAAAATAAAGCACAACTATTTTCTCAAAAGTCATTTTACAACTTATTTTATTGGTAAAACAGATCAAATGTGAACTTCTGAAAACAATGAACACTACAAAAGGTGTATTAAAACATACCCAGACCTAAAAAGCCTCAATTTTCTTCTGTAGAAAAAAGAGCATGCAATGTCCTGAATTATATACACAGTATATTTTTATATTAGTTATTATACATTATACATCGATTTTGTAGACATTGCTATACCTGTGGTTCAGTAATTTATAGCACTTAAAAAGAAACAGACACAATCTATTCTTACATTTAATGAAATAAATTTTTCATGTGCTTATGCATACTTGTACAAATGTTATTGTACTTGTGCTATCTTCCATTAATCACATGTTGAATGTTGAAATATTATGCATATACACTGTATATATACAGAAGCTGGTACTGCATATTAGAAATGATTTTCTAATTAACACAGGGATGCTCACAATTGTTATTGTAAGCATAAGCTGATAATAACAATCATGGAAAAACTGACCATCAGAGAACTAGAAATGTGTAGTTTTGAAATAGGCGCTTACTTTTTTTTCAATAATAAAACTGGAGTTTTAATTTCTATGTGGCTTTAGGACAATTATCCCTGCAGTACTTTTTCAGGAATGCAGATACTTGTATTGATTCATGCATCTTGTAAATAGTCAAGGAAAAATCAATTAAAAAAAAACATTCGAGTGACGATTAAAGGTACCTTACCCATTGAATGTAAAGAATAATTGAAATATTAGAAACTGACTTTACACTGAAAAAAACAAGGGATAACCCTCTCTCTCTTTTTAATCTCTTCGTATCATCTTTCCAGTGAGCCAACACCCATGTTGAATTATGGGGAAAGAACATCATGTCTTCACCGAAGGCTTACTCAGCGCTCCTTTACACGGAAGTGTGAGATCGAACCCAGAACCTTATGACTCTTACTCCCTTCCCTGCTCAGTTTATTAGATAGAATTGCCACATCAAGAAGTAGCTTCTGTTAACATGGAAGTCAGACTTATATATGAAGTTTAAGCAGATACTCATGCTATGGTCATCATTAGCCTGTCCTACACTTATTAGAAAGCAAACACCTATCTCTGGCTGAGCAGCGTGATAATAGTGTTGCTCCCATTTTGTTTAGCTAACTGCAGTGGGGTCTGAAATGCAAAGTTCTGCATACTGATGCAGGCACCGTGGTTTAACAGAACTTCAGCTGTTTGTGTGTGTCCACCTTTTGCAGCAAGATGCAGAGCCACCAACCCTTCCTCGTCTGAATCATTTATATTTTCTCGGTTGACAAGGACCTTTACCACCTCATCATGTCCATTTTCAGCAGCAAGATGCAGTGCTGTTCTGTTTAAAGGACCCCTTGCCAGCATATTAGAACCTTCTTCCATCAACAGCTTGATTGTGGATAAATGGCCATTACGAGCTGCTAGGTGAAGGGCAGTACAGCCTTCTGCTGTTGTTGCTTCTATATCTGCCCCACGACTAAGAAGCAGCCTGGAAGTGCTAGTATGGCCAGTTTCAGCAGCTACATGAAGGGCAGTGTGAAAAAATGCATTTCTTATGTTGACATCTGACTGCAGTTGTACTAGTATTCGAGCAACTCTGTAATGTCCTCTCTGGGCTGCCAAATGAAGAGGGGTCCTTCCATCTACAGTCTGTGCATTCACATTGACTCCAGGCTGCTTGGCCAAAAGTTTCACAATGGGTAAGTGGCCTTGCCATGCAGCATAATGTAAAGGCACCCAATTATCCTTTCCTCTGACATCAACATAAATCCCTTTTCTCAGAAAGATGCGCACTACAGTCTCTTGACCATGTTGGCAAGCAACATGGATTGGTGCTCTTCCTTCAAAGTCCACTTCATTCAGCAAGGCATTCTTCTCAAGCAACATTCTTGTGATTAGTTCATCCCCATTTTGGGCTGCAAAATGAAGAGCTGTCCACTGATCCTCATCTTTGGCATTCACATTAATTTTCTTTGTGAGAAGCAGCTCAATAATGCTTTTGTTCTTCTTCTCTACTGCAATATGGAGGGGTGTAGAGCTTTTCCTATTCGTCAGATTGGGATTGGCATTGTTCAGAAGTAGCCACTTAACACATTCTTCTTGGCCTGATTCAATGGCCAAATGCAGAAGGCCACCATTCCCATCCAAAATGAGGTCTACATCTTGAGGCTGAAGAATCTTCATCAGTTTACTAGTGTCTCCGGATATGATTGCCTCAGCCAGCTTTCTTTTCTGGATATCAGTGGTACCAATGTCTGGAGAAACAAAAAACAAAACGTTCTATTTCAGTCTAGTTTTCATAGAAGTACAAACGGCCCAAGAGTTCCATTAGATAAAATATGACAGTTTTTTTCCAGGTACTTTCAATTGAGAAATTCTGTACTAATCCACACACGTTTTTGAACGCTGGGCCAACTTTCTATGCTTTTATCTCGCTATTCATTCTTTTTGGCTTGTTGACCTATCCTCAAATTAGTTTGCACATGGAAGAAGGCACATGCTCACCCACAGAACTAAAGTTGGTTTAGCTTTTTGATACATTCTTAAATATTTAAGTATAAGTAATATTCTAATATTTAATATTTTTCATTCAGTTGTATCCAATTCCCAGAAACTAGTGGGACAAGTCCCAGCAGTTTTCTTGGCAAGGTTTTTCAGAAGAGGTTTGCCCTTCCTTCCTTCCAAGGGCTGAGGGAAAGTGACTAACCCAAATTCACCCAGCTGGCTGTGTGCCTAAAGTAGAACTAGGAACTCATGGTCTCTAGCCTGATGCCTTAACCACCACACCAAACTGGCCCTAAATATTCAATATAGGTAAACATTTAATCAGAGTTTTTTGTTCTTCATTGTTTGGTGCCTCAGGTGTCTGTTTACAGCCTTAGCTGTAAAACCCACATATTGCATCGATCATGAACCCTGCTCCCAAAAACTAAAGAAGGAACTACAACATATCTGATATATTTAAATTAAGTAGTTCAGACAGCAAACCTTAGTAACTACCCCTATTTTCTTAAAAGTATGGAAAGCTAATATAGAGACATTTGACGTAAAGCAATATAACTTCTCCTTGCATTGAGACACTTTTCCTATAACCCCTATTTAGCTAATTAATTGCCAAGATCATAGTCCATAACATGACAGGAAATGCATTTAGGAATTCATATGCAACATGTCAAGCAATTCATACAGCCAGCTGTCATTAAAACAAAACAAAAAAAGACCAGAGGGTGCTTTGTGCTGCCTCAATCACACCAGTTACCATCTCTTTCTGAATTATTTTGTCCCTAGCTCAAATATATACAATTGACTACATCTTGCCCAATAAAACTTACCACTTCCAGAATTCTCTCTCTCAAAAGACAGTGACAGGGAACCTCGTGAAGAAAAGGCAGAGTCTACAGAAGACACTCCTGACAGCCTCTTGTCACTGGTGGCAAGCCTAGATTCAGATGCACTGCGACTGAGCTCCTCCGTCTGCTCCGTCTGTGAAATTCCTGAGTCCAGCTGAGACAACAATTCAGACAGGCTGTAATCTTTAACTGATGCAGGATCAGGTTCTTGTTTTAGCTGGGAAATACTGGACATCTCCTGGAAAAAAAGGAGGTGAGGAAAAGAAACATTTCAAATTAAACTATACTGTAAATTGAGTGAAAGATAAGAGAACATATTAAAGTTCACCCAATTTTTGTTCGAATAAATACCTTAGGATAGGTCTGAGAAACCTTTGCATCCTCCTCAACTGTCATTTCCTTATTCTCATAATCTGGTTTTTCACAGAGCTCTTCTGTTTCAGAAGTAATTTCTAAAAAAAAAGATATAATTTATTTTCTTCACACTTGCTATAGGCCTCCCTTTTCACTAGAGGGATATTTTACAGATAATTCAAATAATGGTCAGTTTGGGGCCTTGCCTAGTAGCTCCCTTAACTTCTCCAATAACAGCAAATATACAAAGGAACAGCCATTTTCCCCAGCTCAATACACACCTTCCCACCATTGTTTTTTTTTAAAAATCCCTCTCAACACAGAACAGTGAAAAATATCTGCACTATAAATATAATACAATGTGATCCTGATTTATCCAACTGAAGCCAAATACTGAATGCCAATTCCACATTTTAAAAAGAAATGTACAGCCATATTTTAATCTGTTCCACAAACTGGGGATCAGGGAAGATCAGTAATTGCAGAAGGATCAAAGTTTATTTCAACTTTAAGCATTTTTAGAAAGAGCTAATACTTTTAGAAAAGTATTTAGAAATACTTTTCTGGCTCTTATTCCCACTCCCCCCACCCTCCTCAAAAGATATTTGCAAGATAACTGCAATGCTAGCTTTCTGTCATCCAGAATGAGAGTGCTGCCCTGGGCAGCAGGTGCTGCACTTTATGGAAGAGGCAATTGTGCAGCTCCCTACTTCTCCTTTTAATTGGAAAAAAGATAGACTCAAATGCCAATTAAGTACATGGATTGGAGGGCAAGAATCTCACCTCAGGTTTGTTTGTCCCTGCTATGGCGTCTCAATGCTTTTTAAACATCTAGAGCTAATTTGCACCACTGAAGCCAGAATCATAAATAAAGCTTCTAATATGTTTACTTTGTGCTGAATATATTGTAGCAAAGCTAATTCAGATTAGAAAGTTCCACCCTAGGCAATAATTTGGGGAGTTAACTAGATTGGTACATCATCTGATGCCTAAATCAACTATTCATGTTTAGACAAGTTCTCCTGTAATCCTTTTCCTGTAATAGGATGTTCCCTGACTATTGCCAGCACAATAATGTATTGTGTATATTTTGTATTCATCATTTTTAACAAGATTTTGGTGGGGCTCCACTGGGGATTAACACAGGCTTTTACCCTGAAATGACTCATTATTTCACCAAAGAATTTGATTAGAAGCAAAGTTTACCTTTAAATGTTGGCCTCTTGCTAGGGTCATCTTGCCAGCACTTTTGCATCAGTTTAATCAAGTTATTACATGCACGAGGTCTGGATTTGGAGACAGGTGGAAGTTCTGGGCGATGACCATTAACCACTTTCACCATAATGTGTAGAATGTTATTTTCTTCTACAGATAGAAAGCAGAAAATACATATCTGATAGGTGCTTCCTTTTAAGATTCCCAGTCTAGTGCTAGGGCAGACAGACATTTTATCACCCATTAGATTCTTTTTTTTAAAACATCTAATCTTTCAATGTGTAGTAACATGCTATACATGTTACACTATTTATAAATGGGCTGTTCTGGACAGTTTTCTTACTCTATTTGAACAGGATGAAACAAAAAGATGAACAGTATTCATGGCTGTATTAAAATAATCAGAGGCTCAGTGTTGGAGCCAGAGATGGAAAATGCACCTAGTGCATTTCTTTTCAATAGCTGTAAATCACAATCCTTAAAGTAATAAGGTCTAGAGCTAATACTGATGGCAGAAGTCACCTATTTGGCTTTTTTACATGCTATCCCACATTATGAGCAACTCCATGTAATTCAGCTGTTCTTTCCTTAGAGATTTCATTTCATATACCTCCATGTCTAGCATGAATGGTAAATGCAATACTGCTTTCTGGAATTTCTCTCATCTGATGGCTCCCAGGATAGGTTTTAAGAGAGATGCAATAGCAGGAAAACCATTCTCATGTGATATGGACAATATTTTAGTAGTTGGAATGGATGAATGCTATCAGTTATTATGGCTGGATATTTTGAAGAGTAAACATATCACAATAAACACATTTTGTCCAGGGAGGAATTCTGCCTAACATAGTCATTTACACTTATGATTCACAAGAAGGGATGTTTTGCTTACCTGAAAAAGGCTTCTTCTGTGTCAGAACTCCCCAGATAACAATGGAAAAGCTGCAAAGACAAAATTAATACCTTTATAAAATCATTAATGCATATAGCATGCTGTATTTACAGTTGCATCCTCTAAAGCTAATTACATCTGATTATCAGATCCGAAATGGCAACACTTTCAAGATTTCAAGAACATAAGAATTATCTTGCAATAGTCTATATGGTGGCCCTTCCAGTTCAAAGATGACACACTGGTGTGCAGTTCACTTCTGGAAACAGAAATGGCTACAATCCCAGACTGCGAGCACAGAATCTAATACAATGGAGGCACTGGAAATCCACTGTTGCAGTAACTATGGGTGTTATTCTGTTATTCCAGTCATAGTTTTTAAAACAGTTTTTGGAAGCAACTGTCTTCAAAGCTAGTGAAGGTTTCAGGCTTGCTACAGGTTGAATTATCCCACAGTCTATCCAGCACAGTTATATTTAATTTAAGATATCTAGGCTGTGGCTAGCAGCTACCAATGAT
Organism: Thamnophis sirtalis; assembly: GCF_051295495.1. Taxonomy (NCBI): domain Eukaryota; kingdom Metazoa; phylum Chordata; class Lepidosauria; order Squamata; family Natricidae; genus Thamnophis; species Thamnophis sirtalis. The sequence continues at coordinate 54,457,198 of NW_028261388.1, forward strand.
AAATAGATACAACAAGGAAAGAAAAGAGGGGGGGGGCAGAATACTGTAGACACTTACCTATATATGTCATGTGTTGTATCAAAGTATCTATTCTTCTCTTTAATTCGTTCTGGGGGCAGATATGCAATAGTGCCACAAAGTCCATCCATGCTGAGATCATGAGAATGAGAAAGCCCATTGCATTTGGCCAATCCAAAGTCTGAAATCTGATAAAAATGAGAGGTTTCATTTTTTTCCAAATATTCTATCTTCCTATTTTGCATTCCTAGACTACTGTGTAAAACTGGAAAGAAAAAATGTGAACCCAACCTGTCCCCATGCCGTCCATAATTGATAAAAACCAATCAACCAACCAACTAAAGTAGATGATTAATAGCAGAAATAGCCTATTCAAATAATTATCAAGCCAATGTTGTCAAAAGAATAATTTTGGTTACTTCCTAGTGTGTTCACATTTTAAATTCTTCTGATAATCATAGGGAATGTTATAGTTCCCATCTTATTACAAGTCAAACTCCTATGAATATATCACAATATACAAGTATACAACCTTAACCCAGCGCTAAACTAAGATATATAGAATGCTGATAGATGCACATGTATTCAAGTCAAAATACAATATGCCAGTTATTTATCAACAATGTATTTTTCCTTCCACATAAAACAAAAAGGCAGTGATAATAACCTCCCATCAAAAATGAAAATGTCCCTCCTTCAAGTGTACTGCTGCTATCTTAAATAAAGGAACCCTAAACAGAAATTTCAACATAAAATAAGTGAGCTATAATTTCTCAAACAGGGACAAAGGTTGTGTGTGTATTTTATTACATAACGTTACATGAGTTAATCAGCTGATCAATGCAAACATGCATGTTTGTGATTTCAAAGTGCAATGGTTTTATAAAAGACACCTATCATTGCCTTTTGCATTTCATTTTCCACACTTCCAGTTTCTTCCATGTGTCTATTTTGTGTGTGTGTGTGTGTAGCTTTTCAATGTAGCTTTTCAAGTAATTGATAAACTAGCAAATTATACAATTTGTCCTTGTGATGCCAAAAATGCTTTCCCCTTTTACCACAACAAGCACATCTTGTCCAGTACAAGTCCAGCCAAAATTAAAACAGTTTTTTGAAGGGAGAAATCAAATACTGAGATTATTTGGTCTTAAATGCTTAATTCTAGTTAGATTCCCAATTTCACTCTTCCTCAAAAATTAATGCTGCTTTTTCCCTCCAAACAATAAGCATTTCAAAAACACATGACAGATTTTAAGAGGCTGAGTGAATGGTTTGATTAAGAAAAGATCACCTCAGAAGGATAAATTTTGCCTAAATGGTAGCAAATATATTGGTCCAGGGAATAAAGAAAAAGTTTTATTATAAGGAAAAAAGAATTTCCCACCCCTCTATAGGCAGCCCAGTGTCAGAGAATTATTTTGTAAAATCTGAACAATATTTCTCCAAATTTGTACATGATTTATTTAGGTTTCAAAACAAAAGTATAATCTGTGTTCCCAAAACAGAAGATTTTTAAAGGGTGAAAAAGAAACAATTCAGCAGTCTCAAAATAACTGCTGTTAAATCGTCCATGCTTCTGTAACCATTGTGCAGAAATATTGCCCTTTACATTCTCTATATCCTAAGAATTTGTTTACTAAAGCAATCTAACAATATGCCAGCATGTCAACTGAGGGCATCTTGTACAGCTTTCTATTTCCTGAGTATATAAAGAAATAAGCCCTTCTTATAAGACTCAACTATAAAGTTAAATATTTAGGATAAAATGATGTGCAGAAGTCATACCAGAAAAACATGTCTATTCAGAAACCCTGTGAAATTAAATTCAATTGATTTCACATACAGCAGTTTATTTTGTGACTGTTCAAAAGTTATAATAGCACTAATAAAAGTGATTTATTACCATTTTTCACACTTAATGAATTTTACAGCATTCCCATTGTCACATGATCAAAAGTCAGATGCTTGGCAACTGACACATATTTATGACGGTTGCAGTGTCCCAGGGTCATGTGATCCCCTTTTGCGACCTTCTGACAAGCAAAGTCAATGAGGAAGCCAGATTCACTTAACAGCCATGTTACTAACTTAACAAAAGCAGTGATTCACTTAACAACTGTGGCCGGAAAGGTGGTAAAATGGGGCAAACCTCACTTAACAAATGTCTTGCTCAGCAACAGAAATTTGGGGCTTAATTGTGGTCATAGGTCGTGGCCTACCTGTGTATGTATGGACTGCAATCTGGAGGCAATAAGAGTCAGAGAGGAGAAAAAACAGAATATTCTGGCAACTGCTGATTAAGGACTATCTATTATGATTTGTAATTAATCATCCCAGTTAGGATAAATAATATTATGTAGACATTATTGAAAATCCCTTACATATGGATTTTTAAAAGTTAGCCAGATGGTAAAGAGCCATTATTAGCTAATGATTAAGTGCTGTTTACAGAGTAAATGGGTTGGGGAACTAAAACACATTTAATTATAAATGAACAAGAAGAAAGTAGCAAATGTAGTGAGAGCAGAAAGGAAGAAAGGAAAGAGATAATGGGCATAACTTCAATGTTTTTGTAAAGAGTTTAGATTATAAAAAAATGATGAGGAAAAATTAGAAAAAAATTAGGGAAATTTAAATTACATTGTGCTTCTGGTTGGTGAAAAAAAGAAAAAGGATTTAAAATGATGTAATCCCCCCCCCTGCTTTTGATAGTTAAATAGCAAAAAAAAAATAGCCTCATCAAAAACACTATGAAATTTGATTCCTACTCAGAACAGAACGCGTACCAACCAGTTATAGTGGTTCATATATTTTGAGAAAGCCATTAACAATCATTGAGCATTTACCATGAATCTATATTTTAAAGCACAGGCTTGTAACATGGGGTCCCCAAGCTCAAGTTGGACATCCCTACACATCTAGATGCACTGACAAATGAAGCACATGAAGTATTTGGTGTCTTTTGTAATGCGCCTACATATTAACAAAAAGAGCAATGTCCTAAGACAGAGGTTGGGAACCATGGCTGGCTCAGGAATTCTGGTAGTTGAAGCCCACAAGTCGTAAAACAACCACAGTTTCTCACCCCTCACTGTTCTAAGAGCTCCATAGTTTTAAAATTGGTTGCCTTGAATATTTTTCTTTTACAGCATATGTTTTTACTCATATATCCCCTGTTAAGAGTCGGGGGTATATGACTGACTGACTGACTGACCCTCTCTCTCTCTCTCCCTCCCTCCCTCTCTCTCCCCTCTCCCCCCCTCAATTTAAATTAGGCTACAATTTGAGAGAGTCAAAGCAGTGATTCAAGATTTTGAATTCAACATAAAATACAAGATTTCCAAATTTTACTCAATAGCACAATTCTTTCAAAATGAGACCAAAAGATTATTGGAAGAAATATGATGATGCAACCTACACAATGTACTAGATACATTATTCATATACAATGGAAGGAAACCTAGCACATAAAACTTTATATCAGAACAAGGGCATCTTTGTCACCACTAATCCTTCAGAAAATATTTTTTAAGATTCTTTCTTAATTTATTTACCTAAGATATCATTTTTAAAAATCTTGAGTCAGTTTTCTACAAACTCAGGATATATTCCCTCCAAATGTCCCAAAGTGCAACTGGACTTTCTGTTTTTTCTTTGAAGATGTTTCGCTTCTCATCCAAGAAGCTTCTTCAGCTCTGACTGGATGGTGGAGAATGAAATCTTTCCATTTCCCACCATCCAGTCAGAGCTGAAGAAGCTTCTTGAATGAGAAGTGAAATGTCTTCAAAGAAAAATCAGAAAATCCAGTTGCCTCTTGGAAAAAAGCACTTTTGGGACAACTGTGACCTGGATGACTAAGAATCTTTCATAGACATCCCCTCTAAATGTTACTGAACTACAAATCCCAGCTTCTCTCATCATCTCTCAGTCACTCAGATAGAGACGATAGAAAACGGATTTCAACCATATATTAACTGCTCCTTCCCAAGTCAGTCCTTCCTCTAAGTGTGTTGGGGATACATATCCAATCATAGAAAGCTAGTCTGGTAACAGCAGCATTATACCTTTTATGACACACATCACAAATATGACTGAACAATTATGGAGACCATGCCTATCCACCAGGGGTGGGTTCTTGCCAGTTCTAACCTCTTCTATAGAAGAGGTTCCACAAATTTGCAGTGCCGTTTAGAACCGATTCCAGCTCCCTCCCCCCGCCCATCCGCACATCATCAAGATGAAGAGCGAGAGGAGGAATTCTGGGAGTTGAAGTCCACAAGTCTTAAAGCTGTCAAGTTTGAACACCCCTGGGGTTTTTTTCTGAAGGGTTAGGGGTGCAAGGGTCTTGTAACTTGACAGCTTTAAGACTTGCGTGCTTCAAATGCCAGAGTTTCTGAGCCAAAATTTTGGTTGCTAAGCAAGAGCGTTGTTAAGTGAGTTTCAGCACATTTTACAAGTTGGCCACGCCCACCCGGTCACATGGCTGGCAAGCCACTCTCACCCAGTCACATGGCCAGCAAGCCACTCCCACAAAGCAGGCCACCACTATAGAAGAGGTTCTAAAAAAAATTGAAACCCACCACTGCTATCCATATATTGGATTGCTACAAGAAAAAGGAATCTGAATATCTACTTAGAGCTCAAATTCTAAAGTCTACCTTCAAAAATCATTTCCAAAGTAATTTAACTAATGTACTTTAGCAATTTAACTCATGCCCAGAATTCAAGCCATTTATAACCATGGTAAGCACTAAACTGAATGAGCAAAGATATTGGTTGCGATGGATGCAGCAGACTTCCAAGCTTACTTAAAGAGGAAGTGGTTAACAATTCTGGACATCAACTAGATTGCTGTTGGGAAATACCAGCTACATCTTAGTGACTCTTTATATAGGATGATAATGAAGGAAGTATTGTTTGGCAAATAATAAACTTTGATTAAAAATTAAGCCCTGTTGCTATGACTTCTGTTTATTTAGTTGCCAGATATAACTACGCAAATGAGAGATAGGGCATAGAATTGGATCCAGGATCTTATCTGCTTCCTTTTCTCTTTCAACTTTATTACATTCCCGTAAATGCATATTTCTGCTTTTTTTTACTTGCATTTGTGTTCTGTTTTGAAACTAGAGTTTTCACAAGCCCAAGCAGGGCCAGACAAAATGCACATGTGATGACTTTAATTTATGAATATCCCCATTAATGTAATTTTTCAATTTTAACAATGGCCTGAACAACAAATATTCAAAAATTTTAAAGGCTAAGGCACTTAGCCGTGGATGTTCTTTCACAGTGCCTGGAGGCGGGGCTCTTTTCTCTCAAGGGCTTCAGCTTCTTTGGTCCTGGATGGGCAGTGCCCCAGTTGAACCTAGTGCACAATTTGGGATCCTTCTAAACTCACAACTCCTTCATGTTGTGGGTTAGCTGCATCCTTTCATGGACTGGGAACCCTTTCTCTTTGTCATTCATGCCCCGGTCATCTTCTACATGGATTACTGCAAGATGTTCTACATGGGAGCTACTCTTGAAAAGTTTCCAGAAGCTGCAGGTGGTGCAGAGCTGGTGACATGCATAGTTATGGGTATCACTAGGACTGCACGTGTAACACCTCTGCTGTGTATATTTGCTTTGAGTGCCCGTTTGCTTCCAGGTCCAATTCAAGGTATTGGTTATGACCTTTAAAGCTCTTCATAGCATGGGGCCAGATTACTTGAGGAACCATCTCATCTCAATCACATTGAACCATTTTACCCAAGCCAGCAAGAAGGCCCTCATCAGCTAAAGCATTTTGACTGCCAAGGCCTAGGAGGAGAGCCTTTTCTGCCATTGGACCCTGCCCTATGAAACACCTGGCCCTTGAAGATAAGGTTGGCACCTACTTTTGCGGTCTTCCAGAAGAACACTAAGAGCTGGCTTGGTGTCAAACTAGCATGGGAATTCAATAGTGGTACACAGCCCTGGGAATGATTGGTGATTTGACAATGCTCTCTCAGCTTTTTATATTTTGTAAGGATTTAAATGATGTTTTTACTTGTCAGCTGCTCAGAATCACTTATATAGTTAGATTTACATAGTATAAATTTGATCAATAAATACAATAAATACATTTTAAAAAGATGGTGATAAGCGAATGTGCTTTTTCTTTGGAATAAATGCTTTTATGGGCAAGGTAAATGCCAAACCTTTTTTTCATTCCAATTTATTTTAATTACTTTGTAAGGTAGCTGTAGGTGTTCTTAGCCCATTCATTGGTTTCTTTAAGTTTGCTACTAAGCTTACAAAAAAGTGTTGCATGACAACTGCAAATTTATATTAAGCGAATCTTCCCTGTCATCCTGAACCGATTGGTAAAAAATGGGGAATCATATTCTGAAAGACTGTGACCTACCTTAACATGATAGTGGGCATCAAGCAGGATGTTTGCTGGCTTAAGATCCAGGTGAAGTAAAGGTGGAGACATGCAGTGAAGGAAGTTCATGCCTACAGCTGTTTCGTGGATGATTCGAAAACGTAGCTCCCAGGGAAGCGGTTCAGAGGCCAGGAGCTTCTCCAAAGATCCCGTTTCCATGTATTCCATGACCAACCCTACAGGCTCTTTACAAATGCCATACACTGGAAGAATATAACGAAATTTTGCCATTTCCATTTTCTTTGCTTCCTCCAATAGTTCCATACGCTCCCTAGACAGAAAATGTGAAATGCATGATTTAGTTTACCAGTGGGGTACTTGGTTTTTAGTAGCTTTGATATTTTAAATAAAACTTTTTAAATTTTAATGGAAATTTCACCTAGAAAAACAGGGACTTACTCATTCATGCTATTATTTAAAAAGCAGAATATCAAGTGTGGTTGATAACTCAAATCTAGCTGCAAACGAAACCCATAAGTCCATTCATCAATAATAAATTCTGCTGAAACATTTTGTCTGTATCTGTGTTTAGATTTGAAAGAACTACTTCCAACTTGAGAAAGGGCAGAAGAGATTTAAGCAAACAAGAAAGCCTCTCGTTTCTTTAAAAAGAAGTTCAATATCAATAATAAATTATAAATAGTTAAGTAAAAATTTGGAGACTACACTTTGGCTGTAAAATAAGCAATCACTTAAAATTAGGTGTACCAAATCTGGGGTTCAAAATCAGGGCCACCATTAAATAGTGGCTGTCTACGTTACTGCAGTGTCTAGATCTGTTAGCTCTGTTCAGATACGGCTCTTAAGAACAGTCTTAATTATTCACGCTCTGGATTTCAAGGACTTTTACATTTCTATCTGACTTTTTATTTCAAGGAGCACACAAAGGCAGATATCCCATTTTATCCTTACTGCAACCCTGTGGAATAACTTAGCCTGGTGAAAGAACAACATTCAATAAGGTTAGCAAGTAATTCATTGTAATAGAGAAAAATCTCCAAAAAGGCAGAAAGCGGCCCCAACAGACTCCAGAAGATGCCTGAAGTCTTTAGAGATGGATATTTTGTATCCATTGAGAAATCTAGGCCAATCTATTCATAAACAAATCATTTTCAGGTCCAGTTGATGGGATTAAGAAGGACAGGACAGGACTTTTAGGCTATAATTGGATTAACTCACCACCAATCAAATAATAAAAGTGCCTAAAGCAAACCTCAAAATTACAAAATACTGTAAACTGAATAGAAATCCTTGCAGTCATTAGCTAATTAGTCAGCTGTCCCAGAACTACATGTTGGTCAGCTCATCAATAAACCATTTTTCTTAAGCAGCCTCCATTTTATTCCCAGCTTGGAATTTGACCTAGTTTTCCTTTCAACACTAACATATAACTCTGGAGCACTGGATAAAACACATTAGCAATCAGCTATTTACTGTGGGTTACTGTATTTACTTTTCTGAATGTAAGAACACAAAATAGGCTTGTATGAATGACTGATACAAAAAGATAACATTTCTTTTGAGCAACTTCAACTCATGATCGACTTGATAAACACATCCATGTAGTATTTTTGGAAAGAATACAAAAGTGGTATCCCATTGCTTTTTCCAGCAGATTTTTTTATTTCCCAATCTAGCCTGCAGCACTTATACTATAGTTCCTAATACACAAAACATAAAACCAAGTAGAAAATTTGTAACTTGGTTTTTCTGGCACTAATACTAAAAAAATAGTTTTCCCTAATAAAGGGAAACCAACTCAAAGAGATGAACATATGAGAAATGTAACAGCAAATTAATTTCACTTCCCCCAAGCATTATTATTTCCTATATCAAAGCAAAGATTCAAGGCAAGTATAAGATGCACCGGAGTATAAGACGCACCAGGGTTTTGAAGAGGCAATTTTTTTAAAAAAATAGGTAGGAAGATAGAGGGATAGAGAGGGAGGGAAAGAGAGAGAAATACAGTAGGTAGGTATGGAGAGAGAGAGAGTAGGTAGGTAGGTAGGTAAAGAGAGAAAGAGAGAGAGAAAGAGAGAGAGAAAGAGAGAGAAGAGAGAGAAATACAGTAGGTAGGTAGGGAGACAGAGAGAGTGTGTAGATAGGTAGTTGGAGGGATAGAGAGAAAGAAATAGGAAGAGAGAGAAAAAATACAATACATAGGTAGGGAGAGAGAGAGAGTAGGTAAGTAGGTAGGTAAGATAAAATACAGTAGATAGGTAGAGGGATAGAGAGAGAAATAGAGAGAGAGAAATACAGTAGATAGGGAGAGAGAGTAGGTATGTACATAGGTAGATAGAGGGAGAGAGAGAGAGCACCTAAGACTTGGTTTCTGCTGGCACAGCTCTTGATCAATCTCATCAATCAGTTAAAGAGCTTTCCAAAAGGGGGAAAAAAGTTCTTGCACTTTGCAAACCTCCCAAAAACGGCCGTTTTTCGCGAAAACAGGCCCGTTTTTTTAAAAAGGTATGAATAGCCTGTGGGGGTTTGCAGAATGCTCCTGGGGGGGGGGCAAAAACGAGCAAAAAATGGTCCATTTTTTTAAAAAAATGCGCCCACTTTTGTAAAAAAAAATTGCATGCATAGCCTTATGGAGGCTTATAGAGTGCTGCTGGGGGCTGGGGGGGGGGTGTAAAAAAACCAGCCTGTTTTTTGCTCATTTCTGCCCTCCCCAGCCTCCAGGAGCTCTCTGAAAGTCTCCATAAGGCTATGCACGGCCATTTTGGTGAAAGGAGCGGGGCTTCAGGAGGCAAAAAAATGCTGTATTCGGTGTATAAGATGCACCCAGATTTCCAACCTCTTTTTTGAGGGAAAAAGGTGCATCTTATACTCCGAAAAATACAGTACTTCATACTGCCTGGAAGTTTTTGGTGAATGGCACTTGAGAGACTACTTTGGTTCAATCTTTGTTGAAGTGAAGCATTCCTTTCAAGATTTGTACCGCCCTGGTATACAACAGCAGAAAAACATCATCACTTCATCTAACTGAGAGCCTTTAATTATAGCACCGAGCAAGCCAAATAATAAATAAGAAAACAAGGGATAGGATCTTAGAAATAAATACAGAGGCAGGGTCATAATAACCACTTCTAATAATACTGGTGGAATTACAACATATCACATAAAATAGGGGCCTTTAAGCGGCAATGCTACATCACTCTTCCTACAGTATATAGTCAATTTGTACACATAGAGAGGGGGGGATGGTCTATCATGCCCCAGGAAAGAATTCCATGGGAAATAAGTGAAATCAACATTAGTCATTCATATTACGGTACACAGTAATTAACAAGTTCACATTTCAAAGAAAAATATATAGTAGAGTGCTGCTGTTTTTAGTGTTGATTAGTTATATCCTTCTTGATGACTTGATAAACAAGCTTTCTTTAGACTTAGACATCCCCCCCTTTAAAAAAATTCTTTGTCACCCCAGTTCTTTACAAAGTGTGAGAACAGATGGTGGGTTCTTTTTTTAGTATTTAGAATGACTGCTTTTTTTGCCCCGAGGCAAGTATCCTTTAAAAGAGATGTCTTCAAAGAGAAATATTACAGTGCTTTGACATGATATGAAAGAAGGGAGTGTCTCTGAATAAACAGAGCAACAGTTCTTCTCCTTGAGCACATATAAATCATCAAGCTCCAGCTACCTTAGGATTCAGAATGTTGATTTCTTTCATATTGAAATGAAGCTTAACTAAGGTGGTCAGACCAGACACTGCCCTAAACTAACACAAAAATGAAGCAAGTCATCAAGCTAAAGACCATGTTGTAAAATAAATTCTTGTAAGACCCAAACAAAGTTCAAAATGTTAACAAAGCTGTGGATAAGATTACTTCACTCTTAACCCCAAAGTCCCCTAATCTGTTTTGTGCTCAGTCTTCCTTCTGAATATGCACCCTTCAACGGGTGCCATCATAACCATTTCTTGCTTGTTCCCTTAGGACAGCAAAAACAATAAGGGGATCTTCAAAGAGTGGCAGGATCCCCTTAATGCAGCTGTGGGACTTGGTCAATGTTGGTTAGCAACATTAACCCTGGTAAAGACATTAAGTTATACTGCACAGTTACATTCAATCTTTGAAAAGTTGTATTGCTAATTTTCCTTCAATGGGAAATTTGAAATTTCTGGTGACAATACTGTGCTATCTATTGGGAAATCCCTCCCCTGACCTGTATGCATTTCACAACTTTCTTCTAACATGGGATTGTCAGGACTCAATTCTTTCCCCCATGTAAACCACTGTGGAAGATCATCTATCAGTTCAAGATAAGGTATTATCAGTATGCTGACACTCAATTACATATTGCCACCCTGGACTGGGCTGAAAATGCTATACAAGTCCTGAACTGGTATCTGGAGACTGTGAAGACTGGATGAAGTGAAAGAAGCCCAGACTAAATCCTACCAGACTGGAGCTATTTCCATTCATAAGCAACAGGCAATGCAATGACATCATTCCTGATAGTTGTTCACAGTGGGCTCTTCCTGCCCCTGAAGGAATTGGTCAATACTTCAGGATCCTCTCGGATTCTTGGCTTCTACTAAAACATCAGGTAGAAGCTGTGGTCTAAGGAGAGTTCATGTACCTTTGGCTAGTGCATTAGTTACAATCCTACTGGGACCAATATTTGAGGGGCTGTCACAGAGAAGGTCAACCTTTTCTCCAAACTATCTAAGGGCAGGACAAGGAGTAATGAAGATTATTAAAGAGAAATCTAACCTAGAATTAAGAAGAAATTTCCTGACAGTGAGAACAATTCAATGGAACAGCTTGCTTCCAGAAGTTGTGGGTGCTCCATCAGTGGAGGTTTTCATGAGACTAGGCAGCTATTTGCCCTAAATGGTATAGAGCTCCTGCTTGAGCAAAGTGTTGGACTAGAAAACCTTTAACGTCTTTTCTAACCCGATTATCCTATGTTCTATGTTTTTAACTCACACTTTATCACCATTCAGTTGAACAACTAACAGTACAGCTCATGCCGAAGCTTAGTGGCAGAAGTACTCAGCTGCCAAATCCAGGTTACCTTATTTGTCCAATTAGTGAAAAAGTAGAAAAACACTATTAAAATCTCAGATTCTACGTATAACCATTTTCTGTTCTCTTAAAAAAAGGAATACAGTCAAAATTATAAATGTAGATATGATGGCTTCTTATGGAGAAGGAAAAAAAGACTGTTTTCTGATTTAGAAACTATTATTTTACATTGATTTCCCATTATGAGGCTATTAAAATAAAGGATCTACAACAGATAATGCAAATTCTCTATCAATGTCAGTTATTAATTTAGTCAAGCTCAGAAGATACTGTAATAGCATATTGTATTGTATTATGTCAGTACAGACTCCAGGAAGTAATTAAGGACTTGTGTTGACTAGTCTGAACATTTATGATGGAGCAATTGTACATTAATTCCTCTCAGATCATTAAACTAATCTTACTATGAAACAATTCAGATCTCACCCAGACAGTGGGCTACCCATGAAAGAGCCCCATGCTATCTACCTTTTCCCCTTCAGCTACAAAATAAAGGGCTGATCTCTATAGTACATTATAATAATCACCAGAAGAATATTCCTCTCAGCCAGAGGTGGAGTCCTACGGGTTCAGTCTGGTTCTACCGAAATAGTAGTGGTATGCCGGCCCGGGTCGCTGGAACTGGCAGCAACCCAGGCATGCCACGCCCCTGAATCGGTTCCCCAGTCATCACCGCCATCTTGCTTTAATTGAACTGCGCATGCACAAGCGAACTGGCAGTAAAGCCGGCCGGAACCCACCCCTGCTCTCAACCTGTTATCACAGTTCACCGAGAGAATTATTTCTAATACAATGTTGTAGTTCAGTGATATGGCCATAGGCTTTCTATAATAGTCCTTAACATGCTGAATGTTTCTCATGAACACCAAAATGTAGGTTAGCAAGCCATCAGTTAATTTCTTTTCAAAGAGATTACTGTTTGGCAATCTTTCATTTCAAGAACATTCACTGTCTGCTTGCTGGAATGTCATGTTGCAAACTTAGTTACACATGGCTGGCTCTAATTTGTAAGCAGGTAGGTTGGATTCACATATAACACTGAATTACAATGCAATGTGATCAAGCTTGGTTTAGTATGATATGCAAATCCATCTTTAAAAAGGGAAATACATTTTGTTTTTTACAAATCACAATTCAGAAACAAGGGTTGCTATTCATTATTTTACACACAGTTTTGCCTGAGCCCATTTAATTCTGGTTTTTTATATTTTGCCCAGTTTGTTCCTGGGTACTGGCAGAAAAGAATGGTAAAAACCAGGACTGACTGAATAAACCATAATTATTTTTCTCATTTGAAAAACTTCAGTTTGTTATTGATTTATTCAATAAACCAAGGCAAAAACAAACCATGGCTTTGGAAGGTGGCTTATACATATTTTATACACAGATTTACTTTAGAAAAGACAACCACTGGGAGAATTCAGACAGACATTTTTCTACTTTTCATGTAGCCATGAAAACGTATACTTCAAATTTAAATATAGCTTACTGAGATGTTGAACTTGAATAATCATTTATCTTAACTATAATTAGCTAAAATAAGGCAGTTTTAAAGCTGATTTACTCCAATTAATCAAGATCAATCATTTTTAGGATCCTGGTGCCATTTCTTCCAAAATGTTAAAAGTGCTTTTTGAATTAAAAAGATAAATTAAAGATGTGGAAAAATTAGATTCAGACTTCACATGATAGTGCATGATGCTGCAAGAATTGGCTAACCTATGAAAACCACTCACTGCAATCACAGATGTCTGACCAGCCTACATAAGGTAAAGGTAAAGGTTCCCCTCACACATATGTGCTAGTCATTCCAACTCTAGGGGGTGGTACGAATCTCCATTTTGAAGCTGAAGAGCCAGGGCTGTCCGAAGACATCTCTGTGGTCATGTGGCCGGCATGACTAAATTCCGAAGGCGCACAAAACGCTGTTACCTTCTCATCAAAGTGGTTCCTATTTTTCTACTTGCATTTTTACATGCTTTCGAACTGCTAGGTTGGCAGAAGCTGGGACAAGTAATGGGAGCTCACTCCATTACACGGTACTAGGGATTCGAACCGCTGAACTGCCAACCTTTCTGATCGACCAGCTCAGCATTTTAGCCACTGAGCCACTGCATCCCACATAACAGCATTTTGTTGATTTAGGATTAGAAGTAAGCATGAGTCTTGTTCTTCAGAATATGCATAACATAAGACAAATGAACTTTCTGCCTCCATGTTGCTTAGTGGAAAAGTGTCATAGCTGCACAGAATCTCAGTGTGCAAAATCAAACTTCAGTGTGAAGAGAGGATAAGAGTTATTTCGGGTTTCATAGTTGCTTGATCACTATGATCCCCACAGATATCAGGCATCTGCCAACAGCCAATTTCTTCAGAGTTTGACACTGAAGAGAGATAATGTTTGGATTAAATATACTAGAGGTATTTTTGAATAGGTCCCATTGCTGGAGAATTCTAATATCTGGCTTCTCTTGGTAAATTTACTTGCCACAGTTAAATGCCGCTACCTATTTGTTTTCAGTTGCAGAAGTTCAAACATCTAAAAAGATATATCTTAAGAAATATGGACATTACCAGAACTATGATTTGGAAGCTAGCCATGCACTGCCTTATCAGAAAAACTTTAATCTTCAAAACAGTTATTTGAAAGTTAGCTTTTAATAAAGACAAATCAAACTGCCTAAAAGAATCTGCTGTTTAGCCATGCTGCTTTAGAAAGAAAAAGTTATCTTTTTTTTTTAGATCATGGTCACCCCTATTAGAATGAATTAGGAATCATTCTAATTATTCCTTACATTCTTCCTCTACTGTTAAAAACAAATACTCTCTAATAAATAATGGCCCCATAGTTATTTTCATTTCATGGATTACTCAGATGAAAGCCGAAGTATTGTAAAATAGTTTCAAAATATTCAGAGTTAGGGTTACTCATACCTATGTACAATTACTGCATTCATAATCTGATTAAAACCATAATGTGGTTTGTTTTCCAACTTATGTGATGGGTGAAAAGGAGTGTGAATACATTGATTTCTTTTAGGCAGTAATCCACTGCTGAAATAATGCTTTCTTGCTATCTTCTGACTGCAACTCTCGCTTGAAACAAAATGCAAAGAGGCATTCATGGTTAACTTGTGGTTCCCTGATTTAATTGAAGGTTATTTTTATGTCCTGTCCAACTTCCTAACCAATACAGAGAGATGCAAGGCAAAACCAGTTAAAAAACAGGAGAGAAAATCTAGGAATTGGCCAAATTTATATTGCCTGACTTCACAAGGGACTCCAGTGTGTTCAGCAAGTCAGAACCCAACATTCTGTGTGATGCAAAATTTTGAAGAAAGAAGAGGATTAAATTCTTTGAATAAAAATATTTGAACATGAATAAACTTTGCTCTGATAACTGAAGTAAACAGTTAACACTAGTAAAAGGTGATAGTTAAACAGACTCGCAAATGTTTCTCATGATAAATGCTTTGGAGAAATAGTTATATTCTTCTTTTTTGTTATATACTCATTCATTTATATTTTAGACCACATTACCACAGTGGGAAGAAACTGACACTTGTTTACCCCATACAAAATCAAACTATTCACTAAATCATGACACTGTTTAAAGTTTGTGCTTGTGATTTGTACTCTTTTCTTGATTATGACTCAAAGGAAAGAGATCAAAAGGAAGAAAAATAAAACCATATATAGCATCCTAAGCTACCTGGTGAAATTGCTCTGTAGAAATGAATGCTTTTTTAAAATAAAACCACACAACGGACAAAAAATGGAATGCACTCTGGTGAATGTACTTCTCCAAAATCATACCAATCTATTTTATTTAAATGCTCATGTTACTCATATTTACTAAAGAATACTATATTGGGAGAATACATTTAGCAAGATTAGCCTTTTGAAAATAGTCATAGTCATCACAGAGATAAAGACTCTGTAGGTTTATTTTCTGTTACCTGAAAACAGTCACCCTCTATTCTTCCCTGGATCTAATACTTCGTATTTGCAGTGTGACCTGCATTAAATTTTTCACATTTCACTGCACATTGAACATATGCCAACAGACGAAAAATATATGTACTTTGAATGTCTTTATTAAGTATAATATTTGGATATCTTAAAGGGTTTGGACCACCTTGTGAAGGGTGCTAGAGCAGTCTTTTTACTAGTACTTTCAGAAATGCCAACACCCTCTGTATAAGGCAGAATAATGGTTAATATTTGTGAAGGAACAAGGGTTATCGTTGAGTGCAAGGCAAGACAATTTGGGTGGAGTTCTATGGCACACAAGGCTGAGGCTGAGCTTTCCTGTTTTTCTATGTTGGGAAAAGCACATTTTTATTACCTTAACTGCAGTAAATGCAAAAAAAAGGAGATCCAATTAAGACAGAGAACAGATGTTCAAAGTTCACAAGCTACAAGACATCATTGTATTTGAAGCATTATGTTAATTATCCCCAGCAGCTTGGATAAGTCAAGCCAAAGTTAATCTTTCTACAGTTTTTATTGTTGATTTAATTACAAGTGAGGCCAAAATTTGTTGCTAAGTGAGACACTTGTGAGTTTTGCTCCATTTTATGACCTTTCTTGCCCTAGTTGTTTAGTGAATCACTGCAGTTGTTAAGCTAGTAATTCAGTTGTTAAGTGAATTTAACCTCCCCATTGACTTTCCTTGTGAGAAAGTTGCAAAAGATGATCACATTATCCTAGGATACTACAACCATCATAAATATGCGTCAGTTGCCAGGCGGCTGAATTTCAATCATGTGACCATGAGGCTGCTGCAATGGTTCTAAGTGTGAAAATGGTCATAAATCACTTTCTTCAGCACCATTGTAATTTTGAACTTTCACTAAACAATCTGCTGTAAGTGGAGGACTGCTGCATAACAGTTATAACAGCACAGCAGACACCCAAATCTTTCTCTTAAAAGAAGATTACCATTGGGAAGGTTTCACTGATTGTTGGCTCAGCTACAACTTAGTTTATCCTCATTAAAAGGTAAATTCTTCTCTGAATATGACTCAGCTACTGTTGACCCCATGACCATACTCATGTTGTTTTTGTAAGAACAAAATGGAAGCAATTGGCCACTGCTTCTTCTGAAATGCTTTTTCAGCTTCATACAACTTCCTGGATTTTCTGGCTGTTTACAAGGGCGTACTGGATGTGTGTCTGTGTCAAAAAAGTTAATATGTTGGATGCAACCGAAGCCCCTATCCTTTTTTACCACACTGGACTCATACTTTTAAAAGATTAGGTCTTGGATTGTGCCACTGTAGACACCATCTTGACCTATCCTCAAGGAATGTCCTGTCATCTTCCATCCAGCACTAATCTGAATTTACCCTTCTTGCTTCTCAAGTGCAGCTAGTGTCATCAGATGCTGCAACCTGTAGTGATTTCATAATGATTAAAACACTCCTGCTGAAAAGCAGGATGTGTGGTGCTTTAAGAAATTGAAAATGAGTAATGCCTTATAAATCAAGAAGCATACAGTATATACTGTACTAAAGTATAAAGATAGGGAAAGGGCATGGAGAGATAAAATGAAGGGCCATGAAATAAAATGCAAAATAATTTTGCTTCATTGGAGGGGGATACAAACTGAACCATAAAGATTCAGTGGGGAGGGAGATCTCAGGTATGTGAATAAATGGTACTACAAAACTGATCTGAATAAAAGTTTCTCACTGCCCACCACAATTCCATTAGGTAATAAAATGTCTGAGAGTATACAACTGGGAGGGAGAATAGCCACAATAATTACCTCCCAAGGTGCTTTGCTGTATTACTCACTTGTGGAAAATGTGTGCTTATCCAACAAGTAAAGGAGACCAAAGAGCAGCCTTGTTCCCTGGGATGACACCTAAAATTCCAATTCACATACTATACAATCTAAGCCAAGTATTTTGGAATTAAGCAGACAACTTTGAGAGAAATGCAAATATTCTGACCCCAGACAATCCTTATAACTCAGTCTAAAGAACTAAGCAAAAGAACAGGTGCCAGAGACAAATACAGTAGTCTGTGTTACCAACATTAAGAACTCTTAAAAATACTAATTGCAGTAATATGATTCTCCTATCCTCCCTGATATTTCTGTCACCTCCAGATAAATTGCAAAGTACCAATTACCTTCAGCAATTTCAATGAAAGATGGAAGAAACATACTTTACATTGTGTTGAGTTTCCCAGATTCCAAAGAACATACAAAGATAAAATTTGGTTCATAATCAAGCATTTTCTTAGTAAGCCATTCGTTATTAATCATATGGCTGGTTAGGAATGATGGGGCTTGATTTTTGAGATCAGGAAATAGGGAAAGATTGGTGTTTTACTCTCAATGTTTACTAATCACAAAAAATCTCTAGCATGTAGATGTGAACTCCCAATTGCATCAGTTTGCCAACACACAGGAACTCTTGGAAGTTATATTTTACACATTGATTTATGTATCTCCATTTTTCAACAGTAAACTTAGTATAAAGAAACAGATGCAGGCTCTCCCAGAGAGAGGAACAGAATCTATAGACACTTGAATTAAAATACTATCCATGGAAAATGTAAAACTTCCAACACTGTATTTATTAACAGTTGTTTTAAAAAATGTAGTTGAAGACTCTCCTGGATTAGAATATTAGCCATGCAAATTAATCTATTAATGCATTAATTAATTCGTGTAGTTAAGATTTGGGTTTTTTTCTTCCTACCATATTCCCACAAGTACAGGAACTGTTATTCTACCTCAATTCCAACAGTCTTTAAAATGACATATAAGGTCTATGCAATAAATATTTCTCCAATATATCCAGTCTTGAAGTCTTACTACAGGCCTCAAATAACACACATTGTTTTTTTTAATTACAACAGATCTAAGATGATTAATTCAAATATATAATTTGAATTTCAAAACAAGGCCATTTCCTGCTTCTGGGCTGCATATTTTGACATCTATAGCATTGTTTGATTAGTAGCGCAAACCAACACATAATTGATCATGTGTGGGGAATGGATCCGAGCCAGGAAGATATGCTATTTAACTAAAGCGACTGGTGATATGTAGCTGTCTAGAATGGTTAGTGCTCATAATCCAGTGTTTTTCAACCACTGTGCCGCGGCACACTAGTGTGCCGTGACATAGTGTAAGGTGTGCCGTGGGAAAATTACTTTATATATAGTCAATATAGGCACAGAGTTAATTTTTTTAAACATTTTCTAATGGTGGTGTGCCTCGTGATTTTTTTCATGAAAAAAGTGTGCCTTTGCACAAAAAAGGTTGAAAAACACTGTCATAATCAACACCCCCAGGCCCACCCAGTAATTGGTAAGCAATGGGCAATACCATTGGAGTTGGTTCCTTTTTCCCCCCTGCGTTAAATATTGCACAGGACATTAGTTGCAAGCAGCAAGTTTAACAACAATATTTAGTCATCATTTATGAATGAGGTAGATATTTCTATTCATCATGGCTGAGGTCCAGACACATTGTGGCAGAGCTGCACAAAGCTCTTCTGTTTTGCATAGTTGCCTCAACTCCAATTGCTGGAACAATCCATTCTGAGACTGATGTGGAAAAGTGGGGTGCCTTGCCTCAGTGCCTCTAGCTGGACAGTGTTAAGACGGACTGCTTAACTTTCCCCCTAGATAATTTTTGAAAGAAAATACCCATTGTACCTCTTAGAAGTACAAATGCTATTACAGAAACAACCACATTCCAAAAAGCTAGTTACCCCAAATTCCTTATTTTTACTTAGCTCTGTCTAGACAAAACTGTACAGAAAAAACATATCTTAACTACCTTCATGGAGTGAGCTGACTTTCATGCCATCCTGCAATCTTTAGCATCCACATATATTCAAGAAAAGGCAGAAGATGTTTGTCTTGAAATACGGCACAATACAAGACTAGGTGCTGTACCCATTTTCACACTTGCACACTTTCACTTAAAGAAACTGTTCCTCCTTATTTCCTTCGATGTGTCAAGTGCTTTTGCTTTATATTTATTTAACAACATTTCTGACCACATTTAAAAGACTACATGCACAAGATCAAAAACCTCATGAATAAAACTGATAATAAATTCTCAACACTATTATACTCAATTGGGTGACCTTTTTTCTCTATAACTGTTTTTGGGATATTTTGTAGCTTTTGAACTTCTACCAAAACAGTAGCAACCAATTGTTTTCCTACAAACTGAGTTTATAACAATGGTGAAATATCATGTCACTCCAGAGTAATTTATGTGACCAACTATTATAGTTAAAATTCCTACTATTTTGCAAGTCATTGGACTGGATAAAAGCTGCTTAGAATATTATAGAATACTACAGCATAGAATATTATACACAACATACTACAAGAATAAATATGTAACAAGAGACAAATACATATTATTGTATTGTATTGTATTGTATTGTATTGTATTGTATTGTATTGTATTGTATTGTATTGTATTGTATTGTATTGTATTGTATTGTATTGTATTGTATTGTATTGTATTGTATTGTATTATATTATATTATATTATATTATATTATTATATTGGAGCCGAGGTGGCACAGTGGTTAGGGTGCAGTACTGCAGGCCACATCAGCTGACTGTTATCTGCAGTTCAGCGGTTCAAATCTCACCGGCTCAAGGTTGACTCAGCCTTCCAACCTTCTGAGGTGGGTGAAATGAGGACCCAGACTGTGGGGGCGATATGCTGACTCTGTAAACCGCTTAGAGTGGGCTGAAAGCCCTATGAAGCGGTATATAAGTCTAACTGCTATTGCTATTGCTATGTAACACATATTATATTATATATTATATTACATATATTGAGGTAATCCTCAACTTACAATAATTCATTTAGTAACCATTTGAAGTTACAACAGTACTGAAAAAAAGAGACTTATGACCAGCTTTCACACTAATGATTGTTGCAGCATTCATGTGGTCACATGATCATGTTTTGTGATCTTCTGACAAGCAAAATACTTGAGAGACCGCCTCCTGCCAATTACCTCCTCGCGACCAATTAGATCACACAGATTAGGCCTCCTCCGAATCCCATCTGCCAGTCAGTGTCGACTGGCAACTACGCGGAGGAGAGCCTTCTCGGTAGTAGCTCCGACCCTTTGGAACGATCTCCCCGTGGAGATTCGTACCCTCACCACCCTCCAGACCTTCCGCACAGCCCTTAAAATCTGGCTATCCCGTCAGGCCTGGGGCTAAAGATTTAACCCACCCCTACCCGAATGGTATGAATGTTGTGTTCTTTTTAATTATGTATTGTTCTTATGTGTCATTGTTTGTATCCCCTTCCCCATGAGTTGTAAGCCGCCCTGAGTCCCCCCAGGGAAAAGGGCGGCCTATAAATAAACTTTCAAATTCAAATTCAAAATCAATGGAGAAATCAGATTCACTTAACAACCATGTTACTAACTTAATAACAGCAGTGATTCATTTAACAACTGTGACAAGAAAGGTTGTAAAATGGGGCAACATTCACTTAACAACTGTCTCACTTAACAATAAAAATTTGGGGCTCAATTGTGGTCAAACATTGTCGACTATCAGCATTGGGTAATGTGCCTGCTCCCTTATCTGTCTTGTTATAAATTTTCAGAAATGTGTGGAGCCATTTTAGCTGTTTTAGGAAATTATTTCTACATATAAAACGAACAATTTTTGCATATTCTTTTGCATAAAGTATACAATTTAACTCTTGAAGCTATCTTAACCAGAATCAAATTGTAATTTCATTCAGTATGACACACAATTTACAAGAACCCGCAAACAGACAGCCTAAACACAGGGAGAAAAGTGAATGAAGAGTCTCTCAAAATAGTCATTAACCAAATTCTACCAGGACACTTTATAACTAGATTTGAGAATATCCACATTACTGAAATTTAGCTCCATTTATTACCTGATATTTTCACATATATAAGCAAATATTAGTTATTTTAAAAGATATACCTTGCAGACAAATTGATTCTACAAGAGCTTTTAACATTTCCTATGAAGATAAATGGTATTACATTAAATCTCAAAAGTCTGCAAACTAAAATATCTAAGAAATATACATATAAGATCAGAATGTCTAGTGCAATTTATTGCCACCTATGGGCTGCAGAGGACATGGAGTATATTTATAGAGTGCATTAAAGGTATGGTAATAGATACATAACATGCAAGATTATATGTAAATTTTCACCACTTTAGTCAGTACACTTGGACCCAGAAAACAGGCACGAAGATATCAATTATGTTAAACTTTTATGGCTACAAAGATGCCCTAAGAGAATAAGGTGGCCAGGAGGGAGAACCTCAAATTATAAAGCAAAGTACATATAGATCCATAAAACAAAAGCCAAAATAGAATATAAAACCTGAGTTGGGTCAACCAAATACTTATCTACCTAAACATTCTGTTTCCATGATGCCCAATCAGATGCCAAGAGAAAGCCCATAAGCAGAAAATAAGTGCAGTGGCACTTCTCTGTTTATCTGCCCCAGCAACTGCTTCCTATAACATATAGTTCAAGCAAAGGTTATAGAGACATTTGCTGGATATGCTTTAGGGCAGTGGTTCTGGCTAGGGAATTATGGGAGTTGAAGTCTGAGAAACAGAAACAGAGTTGGAAGGGGCCTTATAGGTCATCTGGTCCAACCTCCTGCTCAAACAGGAGATCCTTCACCATTTCTGACAAATGGCAGTGCAAGCTCTTGAAAGTCTCAAGTGATGAAGCTCCCACAACTTCCGAGGGCAAGCTGTTCCATTGGTTGTTTCTCATTATCAGAAAGTTCTTCCTTATTTCTAGGTTGAATCTCTCCTTGGTCAGTTTCCATCCATTATTCCTCCAGATGCTTTAGAAAATAGCTTGACCCCTTTCCTCTCTGTGGCAGCCCCTCAAATATTGGAACACTGCTATCACGTCTCCCCTGGTCCTTCTTTTTACTAGACTAGCCATGCCCAGTTCCTGTAACCGTTCATCTTTTTCATTTCCCCCCCCATTTTTTTAGGGGATTCTCGCACTGAGTGCGATGTAATTTTTAATGGACCTAATATATATATATATATCTCTCTTCTCTCTCTCTCTCTGTATGTGTGTGTGTGTGTGTGTGTGTATACACACACACACACACACATATACACACACACACACACACCTATATACAACTACTACATAGTAGCTAGTTTTCATATATGTTAAATCATAATGGGTGGTTTCACCTATCGTGCCAAGTCAACAAGATAAAACAAGCAAATCATAATGTGGCTTCTTCTCAGGTGTTTAATATTAAGACCTGTTTTGACATTAACAGTAATGTCTAATATTACATGTGTCTCTCTCCAAGGTCCTCTGGCTGAGCATATTTTTTCTAGCATCCCTTTTGTGATCGTTTAACCAAAGCGCATGATCTAACACTCACTACAATCTAGTGAAAAAGTGATATCTTGTGAAGGATTAAAAACACTCAATGCTTCTTTGTAAAAATATTTCTAGAAGTACTGGTTGGCGACCTCCAAATGGCAGAGCAGAAAGTTTGCAGATAATGGAACAGTACTATAATCCAAGGCACTCTGACAGCCCAAGATGGCACTGACTGCATTCACACATTCACACTATACCAGTGTGATGATCAGTGTAAAGTCACTAAGGCTGAGAAAGGCGGCACTATACCACGCAGTACTGTACATTGTTTAACTACAGTCAACAATAATTGACTAGGTTCATATACTATGCTAAGGTATGAATCATGGCTTTCAAGTCATACTAGCTGGGTTCAGATAGTTAGGCCAAACACAAGCAAACCACAACAAAAACACAATTCAGGATTAGCCACCCTATTTTCAGAAATTCAAGAGCAGCCAATAAATGCAATTCCACCATCTTTATATCAGAAAACCACGCAGGCCTCTCCCTTTTCCCCTTTGCATGCCGCCACCCTCCCTCTTTTGCGGAATAACTAGTCCTTTCCACGTAATTCTGAAGCACACCCCCGAAGGAAGAGCAGGGCAAGAAGAGCGCAGGCAGCGACTCGCCGATCGCTTGCAGCGTCGCAGGCAGTTCTGAACTCGCTCTGCTTGTACAGCCTCTTTTTATCGGGTGCATTACAAAGGAGCCATTAGAGCAAATCTACAGGCAAATTCGCCTCAGCGTGTAAACGCGTCCTTTATAATCCGATGTAAAATGGCACCGTATAATGAAAATAATCGTTTTGCACTCTGGGAGCAACATCCAGAGGCACAAGAACTGCACCGAGTAATGTGGGAGTTGCAAAAAAGGAACCGTGGGAAGCTATCTCGGGTGCTTTGATACAACCAAACGGTTAAAGACCATGAAGTGGAATTATGGAACTTTAAATCCAGCTGAGATGCGTCTTCCTGCGCTTCTCGCGTTCCGTTCCTTTCCCTGCCTTCCTTCACGGTTGCTTTGCAAGCCAACATTAATCTTTGTAGCGCACACGAGAACACCCACCCTACAAGCGGGGGCAGCGCCTTTTCACTAGTCCGCCTGAATGCTCAATGGAGCTTCCTAACAGCGCCAAGGAATCGCTATTTTAACTCGCTAAAAACTCTTAATTTGTAAAAACAAAAACACGCCTCGCAGATTAGCAGAGAAAACTCCTGAGTTAAGACTAATTGCAAGCAGGTTTCAAAGCATAGATTCCGAATTCTGCAAGTAAAGATTAAACAAGAAAGAAGAAAAAGCACGAGGGTTTCGGGAATTCCCTAACTAGCCCCAAATCGTTGCAATGACGTGAACGTCTCCGCTTCCGAAGCGGTTTAACTTTTGGAAACCTTACAGACTTATCGGGTTAGAAAATTCGACGCCAGATGGGCAAGCCCTTTGCAACCGGCTAGCTAGCCGCTTGACACCTATGGAATTTCCCCAGAGCTAAGCGACCCGTTTTTCTCTGGGATTGTGTCGCTGTCCTCTTTAAACATTGCGCGGGGTAAATTTCTAAGCCCTCCTGCCCCCGAACTGAACTGTCACCAAATCATATCAAGCGTGTCCTAGCCGCCTACGGTTTCAGCCCGCTTGCAGTGTCCTCAGTCCATTGTTATCGGCAAGTTTGTCCTCTGGGGGACTCGGTTTATGCTTCCTGCAGCGCAGGCTTGGGCACGTTGGCTTGCCAGGGGCGCGCCGACCAACTCGGCTCTTCTCCTTCGGACGCAAAGCGGGCACTTACTTCTCATCCACATGCAGGCTGGGCGAACACTTGATGGCCAGGCATGTTTTCCACTGGACGTGGCGGGCTTTGTAAACCTGCCCGAAGCCCCCGGAGCCGATCTTCTCCCAGCTCACGAACTCGCTGGAGTCGAAGGTTTTCAGCAGCCCCATGGCCCACGAGGAGCGACCCTCCGTTTCCATGGGGCCCTTGGAGCACTCCCCAGCGTGGCAGCGGCACTCTCTCCTTAGGCACCGAACTCACTGCCCGCCTTGCTTCTCGCCACTGTCTCTTTCTCCAGGTGACTCAAGGTGTACTCACGCACCCAGTATGACATCACTTCCGGGGTTCGCTGCTCGCCGCTTCGTCGGCAGCGTAATCTGAGGAGTCCCCGGAGCTGAAGTGGCTGTTGTAATAAGACAGCTGTTGCACAATCGCCTGCTGGAGGAAAAGACAGTTTTTCCACTGAAACGCGGGGGCGCCGGGGTAGGGTTACTTTTGGCAACGTTTAGAGAAAATGGCCTTTTATCTTCTTTTTTTATCAAAAGAAAAGAAAGAAAGCGGCATGAACTGAGTGAACAGAAAAAAATTTTCAATTGAATATTCCTTTCCAGTGTAAAAACGACCATTTTTTCAAATTCTCATTTAACAGATTAACTGAGTTTGAAGGGACCTTGTAGGTCTTCTAGTCCAAAGCTACCACCACCACTAGGCTGCCCAAGCAGAAGATCCTACATCATTTCTAACAAATGGCAGGCCAGTTTCTTCTTGAAAGCTGCCAGTGGTCAAGTTCCCCCAACTTCTGAAGGTAAGCTGTTCCATTGGTTTGATTGTTCTCATTGTCACAAAATGTCTCCTTATTCTATTGTTATTCAAAGAGATCTGAATGATATTGTGTCTCCTGCTTGAATAGGGGGTTGGATTGGAAGATCCCCAACTTGAATAAAAGATTGGAAGAGAAGACACCCCCCACAACAGTTATTCTGTTGCCTGTGTGTTTTGAATGTTATTAATTACACCAATAACAATAACTAGCTGATAAACCTTACTCAGCAAATGGTCCTTAATGGTACTATATCTACATGGAGGGAAGTAACCACTGGGGTACTGTAGGAAGTTATCACCCAGCCCTCTCCCAGAAAAATGAAATATCCTAAGAAATATTGAAAGGGCAGAATATTTCTCTGGATTTAAAAAGAAAGAAACATGTTTTAAAAGACAGACTAGCTGCTTGTAGCTTCCTGCCCATCCCCACGTTGTCAATGGGCCATTAAGAAGGCCAAGCTAGTCCACTTTACATAATAAAGACTTCTCCACTTCAGCTCCAGGGGGATGGGATTAAAGCATTATAATATTGGCCCTTTACCCAACTCGCCACATGGCATCTGAGAATTCAACCAAACTTGAATTCAAAATGCAGCCTAGAGAGTTGCCCCTGCATGGCCCCATGGGAGTCTGACAACCAATCAGAAAACAAGCTCAAGATCAAAGGCCAGAGGGGGCATAAAACCAGGGACTCAGCATCTCCGAGCTTCCATTCTCTTTTTCTCCACCAACATTGAAGCATATGATCACCTTTTCTGTTCAGGACTCAAGCCATGTGGTCCTGTCCACCAATAAACCATCTTTCCAAGCAGCCTCCATGTCTCCAGTGACTTTTCCCCCACTTGGAGCCGAACCCAGAAGGACATTTCTTTCATCAGTACCACAAGGTCTTAGGTCCAGTACTCTTCAATATCTTCATAAATGACTTAGATGAGGGAATAGAAGGGAAACCCATCAGATTTGCAGATGACACTAAGCTGGCAGGAAAACCAACACCCCAGAAGACAAGCTCAGGATCCAAAAAGATCTTGACAGACTTGAACAATGGGCCCTATCCAACAAAATAAAATTTAATGTGGAGGAAAGTAAGGTTTTACACTTAGGCAGGAAAAACCAAAGGTACAAGTACAGATTAGGTGAAACCTGGCTCAAAAACAGTAACTGTGAGAGGGACCTTGGAGTCCTAGTGGACGATCACTTAAACATGAGTCAGCAGTGTGCAGCAGCAGCCAAAAAAGCTAATATAATCCTTGGTTCTATAAACCGAGGCATAGAATCAAAATCATGTGAAGTATTAATACCACTTTATAAAGCCTTAGAAAGACAGCACCTGGAATACTGCATCTGGTTTTAGTCACCACGTTACAAAAAAGATATTGAGACTTTGGAAAAAGTGCAAAGAGCAACTAAAATGATTAAAGGCCTGGAGACTAAAACATATGAAGAACAGTTTCAGGATTTTGTTTTGGCTAGTCTAGAATAAAGAAGGACTAGGGAGGACATGATAGCAGTATTCCAGTATTTCAGAGGCTGTCACAAAGAGAAGGGGGTCAAATTTATTTTCCAAAGTACAAGAAAGCAAGACAAGAAACAATGGTTGGAAACTAATCAAGGAGAGAGGCAACCTGGAATTAAGGAGAAACTTCCTAACAGTGAGGACAATTAACCAGTGAAACAGCTTGCCTTCAGATGTTGTGGATGCTTCATCATTGGAGGGTTTAAGAAGAGACTGGACAGTCACTTATCAGAAATGGTATAGGACATGTTGGCGAACCTTTTCTGCACCAAGTGCTGAAATGGGAGCACACATGCGTGGGGGGGGGGAGCACCAGAAACCAGGAGACCAGTTCCCTGGCATGCATGCTAAACTTCTGGTTTCTGGCATGTGCATGCACGCCAGTAAGCTGGTCTTCTGGTTTCTGGTGTGCATATGTGCACAAAGACCAGCTGACTGGAGTGCATGTGCATGCCGAAAACCAAAGCTCAGCTTCCCAGCATGTGCATGTGCACCAGAGAGTTGCTCTTCTGGTCTCCGGTGTCCTGCGCATGTGAAGACCAGCTGGCCGGTGCACATATGCACGCCAGAACCCAGAAGAGCAGCAGGCAATGGCTGGCATGCCCAGAGAGATGACTCTGTGTGTCACTTCCAGCACGTGTGCCATAAGTTTGCCATCACTGGTATAGGATCTCCTGTTTGAGCAGGAGGCTGGACTAGAGGTCCTTCAAGGTTCCTTCCAGCTCTATTCTGATTCTGAGAGATATTATGTTATTAATGGGGCCACGGTGGATCGTGTAGTTAGGACACTGAGTCAAAAGGCCATTGAGCGATTGAGAGCTTAGCAGTTCAAAACCTGAGAGCGAGCCCAGTCAATTTGCCCTAGCTCCTGCCCACTAGCAGGTCGAAAGCATGCAAATGCAAGAAGATAAATAGGTACCACTTCAGTTGGAAAATACCAGGGACATGAAAAGAAGCCCATTGGGTGTTCCCTGCTTCCACTCAGCATCTGCCACTGCAGATGTCCCAGAGTGACAAATCCCAACCCTCCCTTTTCATCCTCTTCCGTGGTCTTCTTTCCTCCCCCTCCACACATGCTGTCACAAAGAAAACTTAGTTTTTTACCCAATGATACCATGATCAATATATTTTGATCTGAATCAGAATAAAAAGCCCATTTTGTTTCATTTCCAAAATAAAAGATTGGAAACATGCAGATTGAGAACAGACTATTCAGACTCATGTAGACGTGGAAGGTTTAATGCCCAGAACATTGTGCATACCCTTATGTTTATCTTACATTCGTGCATTGGATTTATCCTTTGCCAATGAAGAATTTGCATTTATTTCTATTAAATTTTATCCTGTTTTACTCCATTTCTCCATCAAGATCATCCTGAAATATATTTCCATTTTCTGTTGTATTTAACAAGGATTTATGGCAGAATGAATTGGCTGAATTCATACATCACATTAATCTTTAAACCATGATTTACAAAACCATAATGACTCAGTTCACATAACATAAGAAATTTAACTGATAGAATGTTCACTGAGGAAAAATTAACTTTCTAGATATTTTTTTAAAATTGCACTATTTAAAATATTTCAAAAGTATTCAGTGAAGATAAATGGAGAAAAATATAATTAAATCATTTATACAAATAACATTTGTTTTACCTCTATACCAATTTATCTTTGGAAGCAATTCTTACTGCATCTATATTATGCACTGATTCGTATTTTGCTTTTCTTCTTTAACTTTTCAGTCTTCTGGATGTTGTTGTTGTTGTTAGTTGCAAAGTCATGTCCAACCCATCACAACCCCATGGACAATGTTCTTCCAGGCCTTCCTGTCCTCTACCATCCCCCGGAGTCCATTTAAGCTCACACCAACTGCCTCAGTGACTCCATCCAGCCACATCATTCTCTGTCGTCTTCTTCTTTTTTTGCCCTCAACCAACCCCAGCATTAGACTCTTCACTAGTGTCTCCTTCCTTCTCATTAGGTGGTCAAAGTATTTGAGATCTAACTAGATATCCCTAAAAGAGCAGAGTCAACACTGCAGTGGAGATTGGTAGTCAGACAGTGAATTCTGTTTGGAGGAATGTCTCTGGACAAGAAGAGACTGAGGGATTGCCCACCTGTATTCTAGCCAGCTGCTGCTCTTAAGGAGATTGTAGGAATTGTGTTTTTTGTATTCAACTTGTGAGCTGGGAGTCAAAGATTTCAGTCATGCTGATAACTGCAAACCAGTCTGTAATGAACATGAAATTTGCAAAACTCTCACTTTATTAATCACTACATGACATATCAATTTAAAGTTTAAGAGCTCTTCCAATCAGCAGGCTAAAAAAAAATCACTTGGTGAGTCAATCTTCCTTCTTGATGAAAAAAACGTGAAAGGAAAATGTTTTAAAGAAATTTAAACTACTGTACTATCAAGGATTTGATGAAGTATAATTTTCAAAAATTATTTTTGGGTGAAAGTGCTTTTGAAAATATTATCACTAAAAACTTTTGTGTGAGTGTTGTTTAAAGATATCAAAAGAATGCAGACAATTGAGGAATTTTATAAAACAAGTAGATAAAGGAAGTATGAAATAGACCATATGAGTTTAACTATGGAGTGTGAAATGAGACTAAAAAATTGACATACTGTAGAAATGGGGGGGGGGAAACAGCAGGAGGAGTCTGTCATTTATTTTTTCCCTTGCAATTGAAGCATGTTTACTTTTGGACAATAATATTAGAATGGCACAATCAGGAAAGTGGCAAAAACAGGAGGAGATGATCATTAGAGCAACCTACAGAAATGGAAATTATCCCCAAAATTGTTTGAAGAATTGGACAAGAAGTTATCTGAATCATTTAATGCTAATTCAGCAGTTTTTGAAGAGAAAATGGAATAAAGAAGTGTAAAGAGGAAAGAGGAAATGAAAAAAATTAAGAATCTGTAGGACAATTGGCTAATGATAAAGTGGACATTTTGAAAAACAAGAAAGAAGTTATAAGCGGAGATGAAAAATTATTTAGCACTATTTGGCACTATTAGAATTGAGAAAGCAGTAAAAGTGAATTACATCTTTACTTTTATCCATGTTATTTCCACTTCATCAAGTTGAAGATGATATTCATTCATGTTTATATCATATAACTATAATTACCTCTGTATATGGAGTTTGATAGTGAGAAATCTAAGATTCTGATAATTTGAATAAAATTCAAATCTTTCAGAATGCATCTTTGTTCATTACAGAACCACAAAGATACTACTCCAGTGGGTAGTTATCCACTGTTGTAGCTGCTATATCAGCATTTGCCAAGGTAATAGTGAAAAGCAGATGGGTACTTGGTTAAAATGAGATCAATACAGTGGAATACCATCCTTATTTATATACATCTCTGTTCCTGCAATTTTAATCAACCCCAAAGATGGCACTTCTCATCCTTTTACATCAGAAAGAAGGAAAAAAAATTTAATGATAAAGATGTTATTCCCACAGTGTTTCCCTGAAAATAAGACTCACTGAAAATAAACCCTAGCCTAATTTTTGGGGTAGGCCTAATATAAGCCCTACCCCAAAAAATAAGCCCAGGGGATGGGCATGGTCAGCACAAGAGGCGGCAAGTGCAAGGGGGCCAACAGTATCCAGCAGTAAGTCCAAGTGCAGAAGCAGAGGTGGGGGGGGAGGGGCAGGCGATCCGGATGTGCTACATGGCTGCCTGACTCACAGGAGGCTTGTGGGAGGCTTGCACAGTGACACTGGCAGCAGGTGGAGGCAGCTGCATGTGGGGAGGGGGAGGCAGCTGCATGCCCGCTCCCTCTCACCATCTGCTTGTCCGCAGTAGCAATGGCTTCCAGGGCTTCCCAGGGTAAATGCATTTTTCACCCAGACAGTGAGAGACTCAAAGCTTTGCCTGTTTACAAATGGGGCACTTTGAAATACAGCAATTAGCTCAATTTCAAAGCATTCCATTTGCAAGAAGGCGAAGCTTCGTCTCCCTCTGGGTGAAAAGTGCGTGGTAGAGGCAGACAGAGGCACCATGGGGGGGGGGAGGCGATCCCAACATGCTTAGCTCCGTTCCAAAGTGCCCCATTTGCAAGCAGACAAAGCCTTGAGTCTCTGTCATTTCTCCATTTGGGCAAAAAGTGTGTCTGCCTTGGGAAGCCCTATAGGCCATTGAGGTCGTGGGCAAGCAGATGGTGGGAAGGACCAGGCAGGTGGCCACAAAACAAGACACCCACAAAAATAAGCCATTGGGGCCCAAAAGAAAATAAGGCCCAGTCTTATTTTTAAGGAAACATGGTATTACCATAACAGGAACGTGCAAAACACAAGACACAGGACATCAGTGCAAAAAATTATACAAAAAAGGAACTATCATGAATATGATGGCTGAGCAATGTGGAGCCTGCCTGATGTTTGACTACAAAACTGTCACTCAAAAATATCCTGATGAAAGGTCAGAGGATCAGAAGATGGGATGTGAGGAGTATTGAGAATGTTTCTGGCTGCTTTATCGCATATCCCTGCTCTATGCCTGTAACTTGGAGTTAGTCTATGAGGTGTGGGATAATGCAGAGTGATTGATAATGAGTAATTCTATGGCCCTTACTTTATCAAAATATTAAACTGCTAAATTGTCCACAGGTCATTTCTTTACTTCTACTTTTAAAGAGACCAAAGATATATTTTGAATGAGCCTTGCAATATCAGCAAACATTTCATTCTTAATTTTGTTTTTTAATTAACTGATATGACCGTTTTGTAAGAAACAAAATTTTACAATAAACGAGGGGTATGTGCAAATGATATCGAACAACAGTATAAGAAAATACAGAGAGAAATTTCAGAATATTTGCTTTGGTTGGGCTCATGTACAGTATATTATTGTCTGTAGAAACATGTATACGGTACATTTATAATCTGCCAAAGCTAAATTCACTGTGTTATTAATGCCAAGCTGTGTGTTCTTTTGTTTTACCTACAGGTATGCCTGATCCAGGAAGTAAGAAAGCAGAGTTCTCTATCTCACAACTGTCTTAAGGTGAACTGCTATGTGTTTCAACATGTTTATGATGATTACAAGCCCTCTTAAAACTGCAGAACAGGAAAGAGAAGACAAATGACTTTTGTACTTAAAACAAAAGCAAAATAAGACCAGCTGTTCCCTGAAGGCTACTAGTTCTTATGGGGCTTTGATAATTACAAGATGCTAAGAATATGGAGGTAGAAAATTAAGGAGGAGGGGGCTCTTCCAAGGCAGCTACAGTGCTGAATGCTAGCTTTCAGAATACAAGCTGTAGGAAAGGATTATTTGGGATCAGGTACATAGATGAAAAAATATAATACCCATAAAATCAGGTCAAAATTTGCTTGTTATCTGAAGACCAACTAGATTTAATGCTCAACTCAGATTTAATGCTCAACTTTCCTTATTTTTAAAAAAGGAACACTGCCCCCATAGAAAAGCACCAAATAGAGCAAGAATCCAATAACTTCTTCTAAGTGAAGAGCAACACTTGGTTTTGGAAAATTCTATAGGTGTCAAACTAAAAAGCAGTGAGTGAAGCCCAGAATTAAATCTAAATTTGATTTTATTTCATTTATCTTTAAAAATTAAGTATATAATTGATATTATTAGTTTGTTGTTAAGTATTGAATTTCTGCATTCTCACATATTAAAAATTATATCATGTTAGTAGCCATGTCTAAGATTTTTGGCAATTGAGTGTAGTCCTGAGGCTTCCGGTTGGTAACCTCTAAACTAGAGCTAAGATTGGAAATAGTTTTCATCACATTTGTGAGTAAAGATAGAAAGACAAAATATCCAGAACTGATGGCTTTAAAGATACACTGTACCTATGAATTGGTTTGCCATTACTTTCTTCTGAATTTATTTACTCCCAATGTAGCCTAAAGCCCAGAAGATAGATTCTATGTCCAAGTATCAACTGCATTGGTTAGTTTTGGTGGGAATAGCCCAGGTCATCTATGAGCTGCCTATAGGATAGGTTGTGGGTGATGAGAAAAGTTCACATCTATCTATATTCTGGGGAAAAAATAAAGAATCCTTTAAGTTGTACTTGATTCCTTGTAACTGTCCCAGAGATGGTATTCAGCAGGTTCTGACCAGTTCTGGAGAACCGGTAGCAGAAATTTTGAGTAGTTCAGAGAACCGGTAAATACTACCTCTGATTGGCCCCATCTCCATCTATTCTCTGCCTCCTGAGTCCCAGCTGATTAGGAAGAAAATGAGATTTTGCAGTAACCTTTCCCTGGAGTGGGGAGGGAATGGATATTTTACAGTAGCCGTACCCTGCTATGCCTACCAAGCCACGCCTACCAAGCTATGCCCACAGAACCAGTAGTAAAACATTTTGAATCCCACCACTGAGCTGTCCTGCTGAAAAATTGACATCTCTCATATAGTTAGTCACACCGTCAGCCAGATATTTTGATTGGATTTGGCATTTTTATTCACCTATCAAGTTCTTCCCAAGGAGGCAGATATTGTTTGATGGTGTTAAAAGTACCATTGTAGGATGTAAGCTATTCCAAGTAAAGCTGCCTTTTGCAATTGACTGATGGTGATTTTGTCGATGCTAATAGTATTCATAGGATTATATTCGTAGTGTAATATTATATTCATATACATTATTATATTATATTATATTATATTATATTATATTATATTATATTATATTATATTATATTATATTATATTATATTATATTATATTATATTATATTATATTATATTATATTATATTATATTATATTATATTATATTATATTATATTATATTATATTATATTATATTATATTATATTATATTATATTATATTATATTATAGATAGATAGATATAGATATAGATATAGATATAGATATAGATATAGATATAGATATAGATATAGATATAGATATAGATATAGATATAGATATAGATATAGATATAGATATAGATATAGATATAGATATATAGATATATATAATCTTCATTTGTTATGTTCATATGTGAATATCAATTACACTAGCAATAGCATTTAGACTTACAGTATATACCGCTGCACAGTGTTTTACAGCCCACTCAAAGAGGTTTTCAGTGTCAACCTATTGCCCCCAACAATCTGGATCATCATTTTACTGATTTCAGAAGGATGGAAGGTTGAGTCAATCTTGAGCTGGTGAAAATTGAACTGCTGATTTGCTGGCAGCCAGCAGTTAGCAGAAATAGTCTGAAGTACTGCATTCTCACCACTGTGTCACCATGGCTCTGGTGCAGATGTCCTGGATTCAAGACTTGAGCACCACACAATGGGATGAGCTCCACATTTCTAGACCCTGCTCCTGTCCACCTAGCAGTTTGAAAACATGAAAATGTGAGTAGATAAAATAGGTACCACTTTGGTGAGAAGGTAAGTATTCCATGCTAGCTACATGACCGCAGAAAATGTCTTTGGACAATGCTGTCTCCCTCCACCGAGACATGGAGAGGAGCCTAGGCCCTAGAGTCAGACATAACTAGATACAGAAACTATTAAAAATATTGTTTTAATGTCATGACTTCCAATGGAAATTTACCTTCATTTCTTGTTTGGATATTGCAGTTGACTAGGGATAATATAGTTTGCAGATTGGGAAAAACTGTGGCAGAAGAAAACATTCTATATTTCTGCTCCTAGGAATCTGACTGTCCACAAAATTAATCATAACTTAATGTGAAAATGAAATTACTACCCTATCAAAATGATCTTCATTAACAATATTTTAGCATTTCCTTCCCAAATACTACTTGCATTAAGCTGTTTCCTGAATTAGTCATTTTAAATATGAAATCTCTTACTATGATTAGGAAAAACTTGCAACACATGCCTTCTGTTACAAAATAGGTCAATACAGAGAGAAGATAATGCTACATTATTATTTTGTTTATATAAACAAATCACTACAGTGGGATCAATATCTCTCAATATTATCTCAATTTCTTTGAGACATGGGAATCAAATTTAAGAATTGATGTCTCAGATACACTTTGGACGAACTCCCATTATGATCGCTATCAGCAAATATCAGGAAAATTATTTAAAGTAATGATATGCATTTATCAATATCTGATTCATTATACCCCATTTAAGTTGATAAAATTACTGGGAAAGGCCTATATATATATTAAAAAACTTAATAAAGGTAGAAGATATGATTACTGTTATTATTTAGTGAAATAATTCAAAGAACTGAAAATATAACTGTGATTCATGATTGTTGCTACAAGATTGGTTGTAGCACAGTATTGTGAAAATTCAGAAGCTCCATCATTAGATGTCTAGTAGAAAGCATTATGGAAGTGTTCTAATGAAAAAATAAAACATATAAAAGATGGAAGGTATTGGGATATATTAGAAAAGTTGCCTTTGCTTCTATTAGAGAAAAAAGGAATCCTTTTTTCAAAGCAAACTAAGCCAAATGCTAAAACTAAATAAGCTAGGAAATGTGTTTTGCAATCTTCTCATGTAGATGAACTTGGAGGATAATATAAACCACACTAACATGATTTTTCAGATATTTAAATCTGGATATCACTCCAGAAAGCAGGTCCTGAAGCGAAGTAGCCACAACACTTGGGTCCTATGAAATGACTCTGCTTGATTGATGGGACCTGAAGCAACCCCCTCAGCCAGATCTTGCCAGATGCAGAGAAACAACCAGACAGAGGTGATCCCTTGAATAATTACAGCTATGTCATGA
The DNA here is from genome assembly GCF_051295495.1 of Thamnophis sirtalis. NCBI lineage: Eukaryota > Metazoa > Chordata > Lepidosauria > Squamata > Natricidae > Thamnophis > Thamnophis sirtalis. The sequence goes on from NW_028261388.1 coordinate 54,492,909, forward strand.
GGCGCATGTTTTCCTGTACCATCTGGATATTGGAAACTGTAAGTTTCTGTTCTATTCCGATTTCCTTTTTCTCTGCACTCCAGCAACTATATTGAAGGATTCCTCAAAACCTTTTTTTAAAATCTCCAATCCTGTCCACTATCCATGGGATGCCACTGGAGTCAGTCATTAGGAGTTTTGAGGGCTTAGCATCATCAGCATTATGCAAAATTAGATTCAGCTTTATTTCTGCATAACTTCTGACTCGGGAAAGGCTGTGCCTATCTAAATACAACAATGGGATAGATAAATCCTGATAAGCAGAGGCTTTGTTGGGAGTACGGTTTCTGGGTATAGGTATTTTCACTGTTCCTGGATTCATTGCTGTAATAGGAGCCTCAATAACCTCTGTGACCACCTATAGTGGCAAAATACCTTATCTTGTATCCTTTAATATCTGACAAAGACCAATCTGCCCACTGTGAGAATATTCTGTTTTTATCAAAACTGTTAATATATTATTCTTATTAACAATGATATGGTAAGATGCTTGAATATATGCTCATATAGGAAGGTATAAAAAAATTAAATGGGAAAATAAATTGTATCTCCCGTTAGACAAGCTAATAATATCAGCATAGCTATTATATCAGACTGCAGGCAAATATTTCTGAAATCTTTTTATATAACTTTGCTTACACTAATACAATTCTTGGTGGAAAGTCTTAACTAAGAAGACTAAATAATTCAATTTACTATGGTAGCTGACATTTCAATATCCCGTTCCCACTTTTGATTTGTTAGATTTTGTATCTTGCCTTTCTGTTGGAAGTTCAAGGTAGCATGCATAGAACTCTGTTGTTCAGTTTTTCCCACAACTTCATGAGATTGATTTATCCTTCCAGTGTTTTCTGAATATTATCATTTTTTATTGCAGGTTTATTCATAAAAATTGTAACAATTTATCTAAAAACCATATGTTTGTATTTCAGACTATTGAAAAACAAACTATCACTTTGAAGTTCTGATCATTTGATAACCAAATCTTAATTGTTCAAATCAAAGTGTTGTTTTAGTAGAAATTGACAATTAAAGTACAAATAAGAGCAGCAGATCAGTGTTGAAAATGATCCCACCTTATCTCGTTAATCCTTTTTACTTCAAGATTCTATTTTCAAAAGAACTGATAAGGAACAAAGGAAGGAGATAATAAATGGCCTTGGACAAGATTCTACCTTTCAGCTAGCATTTGAATATAAAACACTAGTGAATTGTCAGAGAATTAAGGTTTTACTTTTTCCTGCCTTTAACTTTCTAGGGCAGGCAGGAATTAAGCATAAAATAATTTTTCCCCACTATCTCTCAGCAAAGAAAAGAATATATTTGTGCTTTGCAGAAATTAGCCCCTACTAACAAAGAGTCTAGTTACTTAAATATCTCAAGTATTGCTTGAAAAGATGAAATATATTACATGTTTCCTAGTGAATAGTTCTTATATCCTTGAAAACGGTAGGCAACACAATTTTAAAAGTCATATGCACAGAGTAATACTATCTAAATCCATCGAATTTGAACAAGCACCACTTCCCATTTTATTGTTCTAGAAGTATGAAATTTTCACTGGGTGTCTGGCTATCTTCACATACTAAGATGTTGTATGGAATTATTTAGGACCAGGCCTCAGCAGTATGGAATAACTTCACCTAGTTTCAGCTCAGTTACCTGAATTACCTACTCAGTTACTGAATGCCTCAATTACCTTCTTTTTCTTCTCAGTTTTGGTCACCATCAGAGATGGGTTCTGGCTGCTGCTACTGCCAGTTTGCCCAGGGGCGTGCTGCGCTATGTGCATATGTGCATACTAAAACAATGCTTCTGTGTATGCAGAGAAGCAAAAAACAAGATGGCACCGAACCGGTAGGAACCCACCTCTGGTCACCATAATACAAAAAATATGCTATAGCCCTAGGAAGTGTGCAGAGAAGAGCAACAAAGATCATAAGGGGTCTGGAGGCCACATCATACAATGAAGCACTAGGGAACTAGGTATGTTTAGCCTAACAAACAGGAGGCTTAGAGAGTCATGGTAGCAGTCTTTAATACTTGAAAGACTGAGAGGAAGAGGATGTCAAATTATTTTGCATAGCAGCAGAAGGCAGGACAAAAGCAACGAGTGGAACCTCATCAGAGGGAGATCCAACAAGAAAGTGTTGGAAGAAATGTCCTGGGTTCAGCTTCAAGGGGGAAAAGACACTGGAGGCATGGAGGCTGCTTAGAAATATGGTTTAATGTTTAATGGTGGACAGGACCGCATGGCTTGAGGTCCTGGGGAAAAAAGTGATCACATGCTTCCAGGTGTTGGGTGAAGAAGGAGAAGAGTCGAAGGAGGGGCTTGCAGGGCTTTTTATAATTTGTTTGGCCCCACCTATCTGTTTCCTGTTCATGCATAAGAAATGTATTCTGATTGGTTGTCATGGGGCCATGCAGGGGCAACTTTCTAGGCTGAGTCCAAGTTTGGTTGAATTCTCAGATGCCATGTGGTCAGTTGAGTAAAGGGCCAATATTATCATGCCTTCATCCCATCCCCCTGGAGCTGAAGGGGAGAACTCTTTATTATGTAAAGTGGACTAGCTCAGGCTTTAATGGCTCATTGACAAAAAAGCCGGGTGGGCAGGAAGCTGCAGGAATTTACTTTGTGTTTAAAATGTATTTCTCCCTTTTTCACATCCAGGAAAATATAATATTCTGCCTTTTCAATATTTCCTAGGATATTTCATTTTTCTGGGAGAGGGCTGGGTGATAACTTCCTAGAGAAGTAAAGAGGAATTTCCTGGCAGTGAGAACAGTTAATGGAACAATTTGCCTCCCTGAAGTGTGGGTGCTCCATCACTGGAAGTTTTCAAAGAAAGATTGGACAACTATTTGTCCAAAGAATTCCTGCCTTTGGCAGAGAGGTTGGACTAGAAGACCTCCAATGCCCCTTGCATTTCTATTATTCTAAGCAAATATCTTAATCTGCCAGATTTCTGAATTTCCTTCATTTCCATTGCTTGTAGGTGCGGTATTTGTATTTACTATTTGTTTGGTTTCTGCAGCTTTCAGTGGTTAGTTTAATGATTCCTTTTGCTTTTGGGACATATTTTAGTGATGTTTTTATTTTACATCAATGTGAGAACTCTCACTTTAGACTGACTAACACTTATTAGTAATAAGTAATTATAAACTAAAGAAGTACTTTTCCCAGTGTACATGAAAGAGTTGTTTCAATGGCTTGAACTTTTCCAAAGGCTATTGCCTTAAAAACCTTACAAGTATTTAGTAGCATTATTAATTACAATACAGTTGAAAGAAGTATGTACTTTTATTAGACTGAAACAGAAAAATGTGCAGTATTCATCTTAAACATTAATGGTTTTTAAATGCTTTATAAACTTGAGTAAACCACGGAGAGAAAGATGACAATGACAACTATGATTAATATTACGTCTTTCATATTAGTTGAAAAAAGAGGCAATTGCGTATTAATAAATACTGTAATCCCAATAGTCCCCAAACAACATGAGGCAGTTGGACCACAACAATTAAAATGCTGAGCAACATTTTCCTTTAACGCAGTGTTTCTCAACCTTAACATTTTAAAAAAATGTGTGGAACTCAACTCCCAGAATTCCCCTGCTGGCATATTCTGGGAGTTGAATTCCACACACAGTATAGTTGCCAAGATTGAGAAAGACTGCTTTAACATATCAAAACAATGTTAAAAAGTACCTTTAATAGGGATGTCTGAGTTTTTGCCATTTAGTATTCTTTCTTGTTTGTTTTGCAAGCTCTTCAATCTCTCCACTCCTCAAAGAGGGTAGAAAAGAAAAGAAAAGAAAATCTACAAGCAATCTATAGGCAACCTTTCCCGAGCCTTTGCATTCACAGAGAGATTTGCTGATGTCTAAAAGATCAATGTGCATTGAATTCATTTCATCTGTCAGTACATTGTATTCATAGTTCTTATGTTCAATGTTCCCACTACAGTTCTATTTTTGGATCTTCAGAATTTGTTTTCCTGCATGGCAATGTCAGCAACTAATTTAATCAAATGTTTGTTATTTGCTATTATGGCCTTATATTACCAAAATAGTTTGCTAATTTAGCAGCAAAGTATAGTGGAAATGTGACATATAAGCAAAGAAGACTCTAGGCATCACTAGCACAATGAATGGAAGGATAGGATAGGGTAAGATAGGGGAGAGGAGAGGAGAATGGGATCTTGGAGATCTTCTATTCCACCACCCCACCCCACCCCCCAAAAAATCAGGCAGGAAATCCTATACCATTTCAGAAAAATGGTTGTCCAATCTTTTCTTAAAAACCTCCAGTCTTAGACCGTTCACAACCTCTGGAGGCAAGCTATTCCACTGATTAATTCTTCTAATGTCAGAAAAATTCTCCTTGATTAATTTCTATCCATTGCTTCTTGTCCTGCCTTCAGGTGTTTTGGAGAATAAATGTCTCTTTTCTTTTGAATTTTGGGATAAGCTGTGTGCCTGTTCTGTTTACCCTGCAGTTCTTCATTCTTTTGTTATATGTTAAACAGTTGTGTTACACATATTCCTCAGGATACATGGGGTTCCCAACCGTTTTGGGCCTTTTGGCACTGGCACTTCAGGAATGTTGAGGGCCTGTTGCAAATGGTCTCACAATTGGCACAATCAGTCATATTAACAGAACACTGAATAGAAGTCAAACTAGTAATGCAAAAAATGAAGAAACTTGCCTATGTGTCTAAATATAAGGTAAAAATAATGTCACTGTGTATTTTCATTCACAAAATACAATAATACACCCATTTCACAGCATATATGCACAGATGTGCACATATACTGATTAATTATAGCTAGTTCTATCTATACCTCTTTTCATAGAAATCCACCTACAACATTTTGTTCTCAACAATCCAGAATGAAGTGTGCCAGCCTCCTAACTGATTTTTTTTACCCTTACTTTATATTATAGGAGGAATCGAAACAGGGCGGGTAAGTTATTTAAAACTCAGCTGGGAATTATTTTCTTACTTTGCTGAACCTCTCAATTAGCAGTGATAATAGTTTCTAAATGTTAGGCTTGAAGAAACCTCCTCCACGCAACCAGTCTCATCAGTCTGCACTCACGCCTTTCATCTTCCCATACCACATACCATGCAACAACCTACACCAATAGCTATACAGTAAATTCATGAAAGTTAAAAAAATAACCTCTCCTTTTAAAAAAAAACTAGATAGGAAAAATCCCAGTGTATCTTTTCTAAAGCTTAATTGCAGTTTGTAAGTCATACACTCAGGAAGATTCCTTGGATGCTTAAATGAGAATTCAGAGTGGAAGGTCAGGTCAGACTCTCTCCACTATTTGCATTAAAAGTTTTAAAATTTCATTTATTTATCTACAGTGTTTTTATATTGTCCATGTCACCAAATGTTCGGCAGCAATGTATACAGTGAAGATCCACTTCAAATGGTGGCTTCTCACTGTGTGGACCATCTGGAAGTTCCACAATATTCATGTTAAACAGTATGAATATATAAGTGAGTTTGCTCCTGCAACATAGAGATGTAGAAAAAATATTATAAAATAACTCTGTTATGAGCTAGAAAAAAAGAGAAATGTAGGAAATCATGTTAAACAGAATAACATCAATAACATCCTTCTTTCTTGCCCTTTTGTTTAAGAACAAACATTAATACAAACTTATCAGATATAGATGTACAATACTTTTTCAATAGTTTAAGATAACCAACTACATGCTAGAAAATATATTCTTCATATCTTAATAGATTCCAACAGGTAGGTCATAGCCAAGAACAAATACACATGAAAAAAATAAATCTAAAATCATTTAAATAATTTCAATCAAGTGTGCAGACAAGAATAGGACAAGTTCTAACCAGGACATTTAATGTCCTACTATCTGAAATGTTTGCCTCTCCACAAAGTAGCTGTACTAACCTTTATTAAACATTTTGTGAAATATTCAATATACATCACACATTTTATAGCCTTAGCCTTACTTTAAAATCACATTTTTGTGATGTTTTATGCATATGCTCAAAGATTCTGAAACAGATCTGCATCTGAATGACTTTGCATAAGTAGAAAAGGGTCTTTTGAGATCAAAGGAATATTTGCATGCCTCGAATGACTTAAATCATTAAGTATTTGACTTATTGCCCACTATTTAAAAAGGGTATGGGGTTATTTAAAGGTGAAAGGTATGTTAGAAATAAGATTCCAAATAGTTCATGTAAGCTTCTTTATCCCTGGGCAAAGACACACAGCTCACAGCTGAATTGTACAGATCTCTTATAAGCTTAGAAATGTGTGTCTGATTTTCAAAAGCATAACAACTACTACTCTTAAAAAATATTCATTATTCCCATTTTTTGCTCTTATTTTTATTTGTTGTCGATTCGGTCTGACATATGTATTAGCCCAGACTCAGAAATAAGTGCTGTGTTGTGTGCAAACTGTGCAAATAGAAATAGCAAGGAAACCAAGAGCAATGGGGCTAGATTCAGTGGAAATATTTCCAAGATCTCCGCTAACCCAGACAGGTATTGTTTTAGTTTCTAGCACACCATTTTTGGCACATGTATAAATAGCCTAATGCTAATGGTTAAACAGTTTGGAGAGGTGAATGATATGCAGCTAGCGAAAGATTGATTAAATCAGCGTTTCCCAACCTGAGCATCTCTGTGGACTTCAACTCACAGAATCCTCTGCTCAGCAACTTGCCAAGGTAGAGTAACAGTGGTTAAATACCTTCAGCTCATATGAAGATACTATTGGGGTCATCAGATTCTACCCCATATTCATTACATTAATCAAATTAAAGCAGCCTGGCCACTCATTGTTGAGATGCTATTTGAAAACTTCCAACAAAGAGGAGCCCACCAATTCTCCAGTTAATTGGTTTCAATCCCTTATAAAAACATCTTAACCACAATCCCAGTATACATTTACTTGGGATTATGACACATCAAATTATGTTGGATTGTTTGTGAGTATGCATTCATATGGTGATATATAAGTTACAAAAAATATCAAATAACATCAAAATTATCTCCATATTTAATTATGTATGTAGTTCAGATCTGATTTAGGACTTTCTAAGAGGCTATTTTTCTCATCATTGACCTGTCCAGCCACTTAGATTAGCAGTTTTAGCTTTTCTGACATGTTTATCACTCTCTCAAGCTTGTTGTTTCTCTGTGGTTCCCAAGCTATAGTATCCTCTCTACAGAAAAGTGTGCTTGACTCCCACTGTCCCAGAGGTTGGAAAATGGGAAAAACACATTAATTTCACCAAATCTTTAACTAAATTGAGAATTGATACTAATTTTAATTGCAGTTATATAGATTTTACCTCTCTCCCCCTTTCTCTTTGTCTCTCTGGCTGTCTCCCCCCCCCCCCCGCACATATTGGGGGGCGAAGAGAGAACTGCATATAAATGCATTTTAACTTTCTATTATTTATATATAATTACAAAAAAGATTATATACAACCTCCCTACACACAATTAAATTAGGTCATGTGTCAATGTAATGAAAAAATAAATAAAAAACAAAGAGAAAAGGAAAAGGATTTTAAAAACTGAAAAAAATTAACAAAGAGGAAATAAAGGAAAAGAAGAAAATCTACCTAAAATATTAAATTTATCAATAGTCACTGTTTACTAATAAATACTATATGGTACTATAATATAATCAATACAAAATATCATTGTAAAATATCAGAGAATCTCTGACATAGAAGTAAACTGCTTTATCCTTTGAGTAGTAGAAAATAACTGCTTTTAACCAAAACAGATAAATCACCAAGATATCATGTATTTTGTTTTAATGTTGTAAATTAGCTTGAAGGCTCCTATAAACAGAAAGGCAGGCTATACAGAATAATTCATAGTCACACCGATTTCATTCTTGCATTTATTATACATTTTTTTTGTTTTTATGTTGAAAATTACCTTGAAAATATACATACATACATACATACATACATACATACATACATACATATATATATATAAAGGTTATAAATAAATAATACATAAAATCAAGATGAAAATGATTTTCTTTCTAATTCTATTTTCCATTTACTGAAGAATCTGAGTGTTTCTTCCCAGCAACCCTTGAGAAAAATCTCAGGTGTAACCTGAAACAGCCTTAGTGCTCAATGAAGCCTAATTTGAATGTCTACAGCCTCCTCCCACATTCCATTTGAAGAGTGTAACTAAATATGGATTCCACCACCACACCTTTCTCTCTCGCTCTCTTTATTTATTCTTTTGATTGATGTAAAAATTATGGGGAACTTGAAAGCCCACACCCTAATATGCAACTGTAAGTGGCCTGATAAAAGTACATAGTCTATTTCTCTAATGGCTGTTAGGGATGTGCAGCATGTTGCATTCAAGGAAAAAGTACATAGGATACTCATTTCATCATCTGTTAGTAACTATTTAAAGCAGCTGCATCTCTTCCTGGAATCTTTTCTGGCTGCAGTTGCTTTAAGAAGCTGTCAATGTGCTATGTGAATAGTTGCACGCATTTTTTTTCCTTTTTGAAGTGCTGCATAAACTTAAAAGTTACTCATGCAAGTTACATCTGCTAAATTCCCTTTCCCCCTTACTAAAGTTTTGTCCTCTTTTATATCCAAAGCAAGACCAAAACACGGAAGAGGAAGGGGAAAAAACAATGTCTGGGCTTGCTTAAAGCATTTGAGATTATCAAGCAATTTAGTTTGTATTTTACAAGCTGAAATGCTTGATTTTTATCAAAAGATTTGGGTCAGAAGTTTTTTCTGTTTGGAATGAAATATCTCTAAGGTGCCTTCATGGAATTTAAGTTTCTAGGTTAATTTAAGTGGTTATTACTTCACATTTTATTTTTATTTTTCATAAAATAACCACAGAGGTATTATGGAGAATAGTACAGTGAAAATTACTTGGGTCCTTGGATTTTGTTTACAGTTAATAGTTGAGGCACACCTTCCCCAGATTTAAGCTCAGTTATTACTCAAGAGGACACAGACTTCATGACATCATATGTTATCCAAGCACTAATAGCAGTGTTTACCAGCCCATCAAGATTAGCAGTGTGAAGGATGGTTGCAGTATGTTTCCATGGAAATGCTCAAATACCCTATAGAAATTACTGAGTTGTTCAGTAGACAATAGGTATTCGTTTACCAAACTACTTGCTCACAATGCTGTGTTTTAAATCAGCTACCATTCTGAACAGTAACAATCTTTTCACATATTTTTCAGCTGCTGAACAGCTTCATTTTTCCTTGGATTTCCTTTTGCAAGAGTCAAATGCCTGCAGTTTCAGGGCCTGGAGAAAGAGGGGCCATGACTGTGGTGCTGTTCTAAACTCCGATTGTTTTGTACATAAAAGAGCTGTACACAAAAGTAAGCGTAAAAGTAGAATTGCTGCTGAAGAACTGTTGGAAGAAATGTCCTTCTGGGTTCGGCTCCAAGTGGGGGGAAAAGACACTGGAGACATGGAGGCTGCTTGGAAAGATGGTTTTAATGGTGGACAGGACCATATGGCTTGAGTCCTGAACAGAAAAAAATGATCACATGCTTCAATGTTGGTGGAGAAGAGAAGGGAAGGAAGGAAGAGAAGCTGAGTCCCTGGTTTTATGTCCTCTCTGGCCTTTGATCTTGAGCTTGTATTCTGATTGGTTATCAGACTCCCATGGGTCCATGCAGGGGCAACTCTCTAGGCTGTGTTTTGAATCCAGGTTTGGTTGAGTTCTCAGATGCCATGTGGCGAGTTGGGTAAAGGGTCAATATCGTCATGCCTTAATCCAATCACTCTGGAGCTGAAGGGGAGAACTCCTTATTATGTAAAGTGGACTAGCTCAGGCTTTAATGGCTCATTGACAAAGGGGGATGGGAAGGAAGCTGCAGGAAGCTATTCTGTCTTTTAAAACATGTTTCTTCCCTTTTCACATCCAGAGAACTATTCTGCCTTTTCAATATTTCCTAGGATATTTCATTTTTTCTGGGAGAGGACTGGGTGATAACTTCCTACAGAACTATGGGGAACAGTGACGTGCGGTGAGGTTTATGGCAAAAAGAAAGAAAGTGAGGCAAAAAGAAGGAAAGTGGCTTTTGGCCGCCCTGCCTCTATGTCCGACATAGAGGCGTCCTGCCTCTACGTCAGACATAGGGGCGAGCAGAAAGAAAGCGGCTTTTGGCTGCCCCACCGCTATGTTCGACATAGAGGCATCCCGCCTCTATGTCGGACATAGCGGTGGGGCGACCAAAAGCCACTTTCTAGAAAGAAAGAAAGTGCCAGCCCGCCAGCAGAGGCAGGTAAAAGACCTGCCTCTGCTGGCGGGCTGCTCCGACACAGAGGAAGAAAGCTGGCGGGCTGCCCCTCTCTTCTCAAACAAGCCGCTTTCTAGAAAGAAAAAAAGTGCCAGCCCACCAGCAGAGGCAGGTAAAAGACCTGTCTCTGCTGGTGGGCTGCCTCGACACAGAGAAAGAAAGTTGGTGGGCTGCCCTCTCTGCCTCTCCTACTCCCTTCCCTCTGAGTGAAGAAACAAACACACACACACATACACACAAATTACTTACAATTACTTACAAATTACATTAATTTTGAATTCCTCCCCCTCCCTCCGATCCACATACCTTTTCCAGCTGTTTCACAATCACAGAGGATTTCAACTCTGTTCTTGCCTGCCATGATGAAAATGTAAAAATATGAAAGGAAAAAGGCAAGAGCTGCTGAGGTCAGGCTGGGTTAGCTGCTTCCAGAGTCCCCAATGGATGACTCTGCTTAACTGTTTAAAAAAGCCTCTAAAAAAAACGCCCTCTACAGGAGGAGGCAAGAGAACCACGTTCCTCATCTACATAAGGAATTTTTCGGCTTTTAACCCTTGCTTAACTCTGCTCGAGTGATCATAAAGTCAGACTAAATGAGGCACATGGTTCTCCCACCTCCTCCTGTATAGGGCACTTTTTTAGAGGCTTTTTTAAACAGTTAAGCACTAAGCATAGTCATCCACTGTGACTCTGGCAGCAACTACCTCAGTCTTTTTCCTTTTACATTTTGTTTTCTTTTCATGATGACAGTGGTGAGACTCTGCCTCCCCTGGCTTCCTGACTGCACATCACTGATGGGGAATATGCCCTATTCTGGCCCTCTTCTGATCCAACAGGATTTTGCAGGATAAGCTAGCTACAAAGTCAGTGTTTCAGAGAAACATAAAGGATTGGGCCCAACATTGCTTTAATTTATTTAGTGCCCAGAATGACATTAGATGTATTTAAGAAAATGTCTGCTACTGCCAGAATGGCCAGCTATCAGCAGACAATTTTCTGTTCCTTCTGTAGGTTAAAAAAGAGGTCTCCAACCTTCGCAACTTGAAGACTTGTGGACATCAACTCCCAAAATTTCCCTGCCAGCTGTGGTGTGCTGGCTGGGGAATTCTGGGAGTTGAAGTCCACAAGTCTTCAAGTTGTGAAGGTTGGAGACCCCTGGGTTAAGGCAAACTGTCAAATTGAACTTGGCTGCTACTGCTACTGACATGTCCATATTGTTTATTTGGCAACAATATAAAAGGTTATTTTTATTGCCTCCTTCTGGCACAGCTTTTTTGCTTTCTATTTGATCTACTGTCCAAGGATTTTCATTGATTGTCCTTCCATTTACTAAGAATCTAAACAAATAAATTCTAATGATTATAATATGATAATGTTAAATAAGCTAATGAACAAGATACAAATGTCACATCTACCTATTGTGGTATCAGTATTAAAAAGCCATATAAGATAAATTAACATTAACCTAAGCAACCTATAAAAAGAACATTTAAAGCAAACAAATCTGGAAGTTTGTATCATAGACAAAAGACATAAGAAAAGTTGATCATATTATTTGAAAGTCCTTACCCATGAACCTTTTGTTGAAAAAAGATTAATTCAAATATTGACAAATATTATGTGACAGCAATTCACTGTTGTAAAATGTATATTAGAAAGTTTATCTTTCTACTATTGCATACTTCTTTCAGCTATTTCCTTTACTATCCATGCTTGAAGGATCCATCATGCTTGCTGCCTTGATAGTTACTGAGAAAAAGAAAACACATTTCTGTGGGACAATCGGCGCTCTCTCTAAAGTCATGTTGACATTCCTGTTGCTCTGGATTCTGCTAGAGTGCCAAGGTTCTGGCAGCTATGCAAGGACACCAGGTGCCGACTTTGACCCTGGTTTATATTCTCACAAAAGGATTGACTGACTCAGTCGGCATGTTTACAGTGCCAACAATACAACAACACAAGGTACATAGTTTTATACTGAGTCAGATCTTTGGTCCATCCAGCTCTCTGAATTTGGGAGTGAGAGACGGGAACAAAAAATTTCAAATCCTCCAAAGAGATGCTGGATTGAACATGAAGGTGTTTCTATACAGTTCATTCTGCCACTATCTTAAGAAGGGGGGGGGGATCTATTCCTTTGTTTCTGCAATATTTTGGCATAAATGTAGGACCAAATAAAGATAACAGAATAGCAGAGTTGTAAGGTACCTTGGAGGTCTTCTAGTCCAGCCTCCTACTCAAGCAGGGGATCCTATACCATTTCAGATAAATACCATTTCACTCAAACTTCTTCTTAAAATCCTCCAGTTTTGGAGAACCCACAACTTCTAAAGACAAGCCATTTCATGGATTAATTGTGCTATCAAGAAATTTCTCCTGATTTCTAGATTGGTTCTCTCCTTGATTAGTTTCCACCCATTGCTTCTTGTCCTGCCTTCAGGTGCCCCCTTTGTTTCTGGAAACCTCTTAAGTACTGGAACACTACTATCATCAAAACCCTGATCCTTCTTTTCATTAAACTAGACATACCCAATTCCTGCAACTGTTCTTCATATGTTTAAGCCTCAATCCCCTAATCATCTTTGTTCCTCTTCTTTAAGATACTTTTTTAGAATCTCAACATCTTTTTATATAGTAGAGACCAAAATTGGATGCAGTATTCCAAGTGTGATCTTGCCAAGGCATTATAAAGTGGTACTAACACTAAGACTAGATCTTGAGTCTATTCCTCTGTTAATGCAGCCTCAGACTTTGTTGGCTTTTTTGCAGCTGCAGCACACTGATGGCTCATATTTAAATGGTTGTTCACTAGGATTCCTAGATCCATCTTGAGTTGCTGCTATTGAGCCAGGTACCACCCATTCTATACCTGTGCATTTGGTTTTTCTTGCCTAAGTGTAAAATGTTACTTTTCTCACCATTGAATTTCATTGTGTTAGATAGAGCCCAGTGTTGTTTAAATGTTTTATTCATTTTCATTTTCAATTTTGTACATTCACTTATATACTGAATATTTGCAATAATAATAATATAATAATAAGAAAAGAAAAACCCCAACCTAAACACAACTCATCATAAACCCAACCTATCACTTTCATACACCCCTTCTTCTCCCCCCCCAACTTTCCTTTCTCCCTCCAACGATCACCCCTCCTACTTCCCTTTCCCCTCCTATCTTCCTTTCTCGCCTTCCTCACCCTCCTTCCCCTCTCATCCTCCTTACATTCCCCTCTTCCTCCCTCCTTACTTCTCCCTCTTCCTTTCCTCTACTTCTCACTATGGTGCATTTCTCTATTCCTTAATCTATTCAGTTACTAAAAATTACGCTAAAAAGAAAAAAGAAGGGAAAAAAATAAAAAGAAAAAAAGAGAAAAAGAAAAAGAAAAGATAAGGATCAACAGTATACAAGTGTATATACAAATAAAAAAAAATTTATAAATCTTTTGCATTATGCTCAGCCTCCCATCATTCTTAAAATTTAAATACAAGTGTATTCTTCTTATTCTATATATTGAAACTATATCTCCACCCACCCACCCACCCCCAATGAACCCCCCTCCCTAATCCCCTCCGACTTCCCAGGTCCCACGCCCGGCACAGTTCAATACCATTCACCTTCTAAAATATCTTATTAACAATAATAATGAAAAAAAAAAAAAAACACTCCGAAAAGGAAAAAAAAAACGAAAAAGTAAATAAAAAAAATTTAAAAATCTTTTGCATTATGCTCAGCCTCCCATCATTCTTAAAATTTAAACAGTGTAAATCATTCCATTTATATTTTGTCCTCGTCCCTTACTTCTTTGATATTTACCCCCATCTTCCTGTAGACTCTCCAGATAACCTTTCTTAACCTTATATTCAAATATTAGTTTATACAAAAATCAATTTATCTTCAAATACAGAGCAGTCTAATCATACTTTCGCTACTCATCTTCCTACCCTTCGTTTCTCATCTCCATTCCTCCCAAGCCCAAATTCCATAAGATTAGGATCTCGCTCTTCACTTTAAAATCCTGAGCTTTTTATATTAAAATGTGTGCCCAAAATCCATCATTCAATCCCAAGATCCCTTCATCGATATCCCGCTCCACCTTCCCTTCTGCCCCACTCCTCCCGACTCCATTCATCCCAAACCGCAATTCAAATAAATCTTAGTCCCCGCTTTCCTCACAGAAAACAATTCATACGCAGTTTGGATCGAGATTCAAATAAGTCTTATAAAAGTCCCGTATAATATCTGTCCAAAATAAGCGATGCTTCTTTCCATTCCTCATCGGTACACAGCTTTACCATTTCATACCAAACAGAAATCCTAAAAGTTTTAATCAGTCCAAGAGCTTAGAAAGTATTTTAAAGACATCGCTGGATCTATATTCTTTACTCTTCTGCCCTTCCGGAAAGAAAAGGCAACCCTCTGCCTTATAACCACGTGTCCCGCTGCTTTGAAAATATGACTAAATCCTCAATTTCCGCTCTTCTGCCTCTCCAGTAGGGGGAGAACAACTCCCTCCTTCTTGTAACCAAGTGAATTGCTGCTTATCTTTCCTTCACCTTGTCCTTCCGCATTCCGAGTGAGTCCAGAAGCCCCGCCTTCAGAGTTTTATAATAAAAGTCCCGAGCTTCCGAAACAGAATTAATACGAAATCTTTGATTTTCGAGTGTAACTGTGATTCCAACTGGAGCTTCCCATTTATACTGTATTTGACGATTTCTAAGTTCTTGGGTTAAGAAAGTATAACCTCTCCTTGCTTGCAGCATCTGGAGCGGGATTTCTTTAAAGACAAACAAATCATGGCCATCGATTCGGAGCCTGTTGTTGTAAAACTTTTGGATGATCGCATTTCTGGATTCTCTTGTGAAAAGGTATATAATTATGTCTCTTGGAAGCTGTCGTTGTTCTGCTACACACGAATTCTGGCGATAGATTTTTCGAATATTCCAATCAAAATTGAATCCCGGACCTCCCACCGCTTGGCTGAAAGCTTCTACAAACGTCTGTTTCAAGTTCTCTCCTTTCTTTTCGGGCAGTCCTCTGACTCTTATTGCACACGCTTTTCTGTTATAATTTATCATTATAAGTTGTGTTTGAGTATCTCTAATCTCTTGTTGTAATGCTTGGATATTGGAAGTCAAATTAGAATTAGCCTCTTCCAAGGTTTCCAGTTTAGTCTCCATTTCTTCGATATAATCTGTCATAGTAGACGTAACTTCAAACATATCCACCTTTATTTGGGCAATTTTAGTCTGTATTTTATCGCATAAATCCAGCACAAATTCTTTGATTTCTTGTTTAAAATCATTGAGTATTTGAAAAAAAAGCTCCTGTGTCAAGGAATCTCCAGTAGGGGGTGTAGGAGGCAAAGGCAGCGATTTACTAACAAGTTCTTTAAGCACATGCGGGGGGGATTTTTTTGCCTGCTTAGACCTGGGAGGCATTATAGATAAAAGCTGAGAATAAACAGATAAACAGTATCTTCACCTGGTCAGTTCTCAATAAATTATTTGTAGATTTTGCTTGTTAATGAGTAGCAATCTCCGGGGAGATAAAGCCGGTTAATTACGTCATCAATCACCAACACAGTAAAAACGCCATTTTGAAGTCCAGTTGAACAAAGAAGTTTCAAAGGAAAACCAAGGCTGGTGTTTAGATAGTTATAAAAAAAAAAACATCACAGGAGTAAGACCCGCTCGTGTTAGCCTTAAGTTGCTTTAAGCAATTTATCATTGTCCTGAGGGGGGGGGACGCCTGTCTAGGGCTGCAAAAAGGCAGCTGCGAGGATCTGGCTGGAGATAAGAGCTCAGTTACGCTGGATCTCTTCTCCGTTCGCAGCCCAAAAAAAAAGAAAGGGGGCTGTGAACTACGAATAAATCCTAGCACCTGAGCTTCTGCCTGCCCCTTTCTGCCAGAAAGGGGTGATATCTATTGATCTTAATTAGATATACAGACCAGAACTCTGAGAGGGGCTCCGTTGAGCTCCTTCGGCGACAGGCTCCTCCCCCAGGAAGATAGAGCCCAGTGTTAAAGTCTGTCAAGATCCTTGTGTATCTTGAGCCTATCTTCTGGAATATTCCCACCAGCTTGGTTTTGTTTATAAATGTGATGAGTTTCTCTTCTATCCCCTCATCTAAATCATTTATGAAGATATTGAAGAGTGTTCAGCCTAAGACAGAGTCTTGAGGTACCCCACTTTCCTCCATCTTGATGTAGTTCCATTATGGAATACATGTTGAGTGTGGTTGAATGGATTCCTTGAAATGCTTTTTTCTCATATATTTAAGGCAGAGACAGACAGACCTCAGGCTCTTAGGATATGGAATCTATTTTGCCTACCATTAGAGCTGTGAAATCCATGAGAAATTTTTAGATATTTAGATATGTTGTGACTGCCAGATTCAATCATGCTTATAATAATTCTTTCCACAAACATTTACCCCAGGTTGCCCCCAAACTTATTTTCAGTGGTACATTTTACAAGATATTTTGTTGCTGCTATTATGACACAAGTGATACTTTGAAATCTTTGTGGTTTATTCAAAGAATTATCAACAATCTCTTATTTTCGCTATCCTCACTGGAAGCCTGCTATTCAAGATACAACACTTTCACATTATTTTCTAATATTAATAATATTCATGGGACACTTGTACACCCTGAGTACTTCCACTCATACTCTTTCATATTCCTCACAAAGCAGTCTGAGTCTGGCCTATCATCTTCTTCACTTCTGCTGACCAACAGCTTCAGAGAAAGTGCTGTGATCCAAGCATTATCCCCCAGCTAATAAAGGAAGAAGTGTCAAGAAAGCCATCCAGTTGGGATACCAGCTCCGAGCTACCAGTGATCATAAAATAAAATAAAAAACACTACCCTCCATTCAACATGCAAATAACATGCAAAAGTTGTTAGCACTCTACATGTTTTTCATTATGTGTATCTTCATTTTTAAAGAAACTAATAATGGAAAATTCTGGGAAGGCAGGTTAATTGAGAATATATATAATTTGGTTTGTCAAACATGTACAAGATAACAGATATAAGTATAAACATGGACATGAACAAAGGAAATGAGTACAAATAAATGGAGACAGTAGGACAAGGATGGTACATGGTAGGCATGCTGGTGAGCTTATGCACGCCCCCTTACGGACCTCTTAGGAATGGAGTAAGGTCCATGGTGGACAGTTTGAGTTTAAATCTTCTTATTGCTGTTCCTCTGTGTATTTAAAAGCATTAGTCCAATATCTGTAACAACTGACCATATTTATTTGGTCAACTCTGGACAATTGAACCTCAGAAAGAGGATAATACATCACTTTGTAGACAGTGGGGGTGGGTGGGGGGAGGAGATAATAAATATTGTCTGGAGTCCAGGAGCTGGATTACAGTAATTCCCAGCAGGGGGAAAATGGATTCCCCAGGTTTGCCAAACAATGATTCAGCTGAATTATCAGTTTTGCTCTGGTTTCAAATAACCTGGATCAGGATCAGAAATAAATCGGTTCAGCTCCCAAAAGCACAACAATAGGTTGTGCTCAATCTGGAGCCAGTTCCAAATTGGGCACAAATTTGGTATGGAGGTGCCAATAACTGAATGTGTTTTTCCTTGCTCTGAAATAAGAAGCCAGCTGCTCAATGCATTTTGGAATCGAACCAGTACAGTCTATCAGTTGCTCAGAAATATTTCCTTTGTTACCAGTCAATTAGAACAGTTTATTATGATATACCATGAGTCAATTCATTATTTTGCTTTGCTTTGCTTTGCTTTGCTTCTGGAAAATTTCTGTCTCTTAACCCATTTTCTCACTCAAATAACCACAAAGGGTAGTTATGCCTGCAGGAAATTTTTGAGCATGTTGAGATCTGTGTGCAGAGCATGGGAAAATAGCAGAAGAGGGAGGAGAAGGAGAAAAGATTAGATATATTTGCCTCCAGGAACAAGTTTCCCATTCTTCCTTCTGGTTTTGCAGGTAGTTTTAACTTGCTTTCATACACATGGATCCAAGCTTATCATTGCTCACTGGGCTTGATTCCATCTACTTCATGCAGACAAACCTTTCTTTTAAGTTTGCTGGGCTAGAACTAAAATTAGCAGATTTTGACTATATGCCACAAAACAACAAAAATAAATGTTTCATGAATGAGTCATATTTTCTTGCACATTACTGTTTTCTTTATTAGTAGTTGGTCCTTAGAGCACCAGCAGACTGATATTACAAGTACAATTAGATTCCAACCTTTGTCTAGATATAGTCTGTGTATATGTGCTGAAATGACAATACTTATGTGGTGACAAGTAAGCTAGGATCTGAAAGATATATCAATTCTATTTTGCTGCAATATGCTTGGAAAAGTGTGGGCAGTATCCGGAAAGTCAGCTGGGGTGCCTGCCCTGTTCATGACTAACAGCTCAATCTTCTGCAGTTCTATTTTGATTTAGACTCCCTGAATTCAGTGAACCTTGCTCCCAAGTGAGTCTAATCACAATATGAGATCATAATCCAAATTATGTAAATTAAAACCTCACGTTGCAGTGGAAGAAAAGTAGCGTGCAATATGGAGATCTCTGGATATGTTAAACTATACCCCAACCATCCCTTACAATTGAATTAGCTGAGTGGGGCTTATTGGAACTGAAAGTCCTATGTATCTGTTACCTATTCCTGCTTTGAGCTATATTACTTCATAATGACCAACTGGTTTGCATGACAGAAGGTTCTTATAAATATATGCCATATTTTCTTGAAAGAAGGAATGTTTTTTTCCTGAAATAGTAGAGGGTATTATTTTACATTTGCAGATAAGACTAGAAGAAATGATTAAAAACAAAGGAATTGACAGCAGGTGCCTAAGGCTATAAAGTATTCTACCTTTTAAGTTACTTTTGAGAGGCACTGTTTGCTGGTGTTTTTAACATTTTGTAACATTTAAACCAGCTTTCTTTTTTTTCCATTTTTTTCCTAGGTACTTTTTTTCCTTTGCCTTATCACCAATATTCTTCTCCTTTTCATTCTTTTCCTTCCTAATGCTGCCAACCTTCCCATTATATTTCTCCTGCATCCTGTTTCCTTTTTGCTGTTTCTCCTAGCAGCTAGAAGAATGTATATATTAATGAATACTTTTTCTAAGGGCTCTCCATAAAAATAACAATATACTTCAATGTATATAGAGCTTCGTAGTATTTTACAACACTCTCTATGTGGTTTATAATGTCAGCAATTGCCCCCCAAAATATGGGCACTCGTTTTACTGACCTCGAAAAGATAAGTCAGCTCTGACCCTATCAGGACTGAACTCCTAGCAGTGGGCAGAGTTAGCCTGCAATACTGCATTCCAAACTACTGCGCCACCACAGTATAATTCAAAATAATTCACAACATTAAAGAATCATAAATTATAAGGAGCCATTTATGCCAACAAGTTCACCGTCTCGCTCAGTGCAGAACTCCAAGGCAAAACACCACAAAGAGATGGCTGTTTAGCCTCTGCTTGAGCAGACTTAATGGAGAGAAACTCTCTTCGTATTTGGTTATACTCTTATTGTATAATTTTATTGAACTTTTCTTTCAGTAAAATAGTTCTCTACCTTCATTTTAGTTACACAGACACCTGATTTGCATGACAGTGATTATACAAAGTTATTGAGTACAGAGCCCAGCTACGTAGCCCAGCAAGCTATCTATAGGGTACCCTGGTATCTCTTGGATCTTCCTATCTAAAGCTTAAAAATATAAAATCTATATATTATAAAATATATTATATAAAATAAAAAACCACAAATTGTACCTATTCAGAAGCACAAGGGCTAGTTGTGTGATTGTATAGTTTTTCCTGAATTAAATCAATACAATCAAACTCTAAATATAAAAAGAAGTTGATTAGGAAAGATTGAATACAAGGAAGCATGAGAGAAGACAAAAGTTGTACATACAGAATTCCAGGTTAGCCTAGATGAAGTAGTTATTTATCTACTTCTTGAATAAATTATTGGGTTTCAGCACATGTTCAGAGTTCAGAGAATACAACTAAAGAAAGGTCATCTAGGCCTCTTGTTTAGATGTTGTTGGACAGATCTTCCTTGTTAGGTTTCCGCTCCCTTCCTTTTCTTCTTTCATTTGTCCTTTTTCAAATGACAAATTATAGAATACTTAAGATACTATAAGTAAAGAGGCTGGCTGTGCTTTGCCCAATCAAACCAAATGCTCATTTCTGATATTGGTCTAGCCAGTAAATTGATCTTCATAACAAGCTTTGTGGAATGAGAAATATGTTGCCTAGTTTCACCAGTTACATTACTGGTAAAAAGAGATATATGGAAAGCCTGTTCTGAAAAACGAAATATAAATTCAGTCTACTCAGGTTGCCAGCATTGGGTCATTTACCAGATGCTTTAGGAGACTGTAGTGGCTTTATCAAAACCTAATGGTTTGTTACACAATTACATACTAGAATTAACAAATATATTTACAGGCAGTGGAACAATTTACAGAAGTAGTTTCAACAGGACTTAGCAATCCTACACATTTGTTCTGTCCTTTTTATCAGAGAGAGAAAAAGTACAGAATCAAAATTCTGTGCAAAGTCAAACTTCCCTGCCTTGTCAAACTTGGGTTGCTAAGCCAGCTGTAGCTGGAACCATACCTGGAGATCCCTTTCAGTAGTTAGATGGTAGACATAGCCAACCTTAGCTTTGGTGGTCTCAAAAGCTAAGCAGAGTTAGACTTGGTAAACATTTGGATAGGAGACTTCAAAGTGATCCATTGAAATACAGCAGTGTATCTTTATGAATAGGTTGGTCTACACAGTAATGAAATAAGCTCAACAATCAGACTTAAAATAAAGACTATTTTAAATATGTTCTAGAAGTGTCATATATTATGAATACTATTACCCCAATGGCCCTTAATCTATGCAACACCTCCAAAAAAAAACCCTAAAAACAATGAAGAGTTTCCCCAGAATGTTTTGTGCAAAACTAAACATTATTTTGTGGGGGGAAATGGAGTCAATGTAGCATCTGAGTTCTCTGTATGGAAGTTGGTCACAAGAAAAAGGAAGGAAGGGTTTATCTATTTGCTTTAAGATGCTCCAGGAGGAGCCTTAGGAACCAAAATTCTTCCAAGAATACAACACATGACTATGACTAGGAGGGCTGCCTCTTAATTTGGTCCTAACAGATGTTACTAGAGGGTTAAGAAAACTCTGACAAAACTCATCTCAGAACTATTTTCATAACAACTGCAAAGCACAGCTTAAACCAAGAAAAGCCACAGTGTTGGCTATATATTTTTAAAAGCACATTTCTTTAGAGATCTCTTAGCCTTCATTAAGGGGGAAATCCCATCTAAGACACAGCAGGGAATAACTAAATTGCCTTAAGTTTTTTCATGAATGTATTACATTTATTAATGCATTACTAGCAATGCGGCTGCCTGGTTGTTGTATTAAGATGCCCACATGGATTACTGATAGTTTCCATCCCAAATAATACAGAAAACATCACTTGCATTTCAAAAATGGATGGGCAAGCAGAAGTTTATGAAAGCCGCTTTCTAAAATGGCCAATAATCATTTACTGCAGGTCCGTTTCATGAACTATAGCATCAACATCCATTATATGAATATCATACTATAAAATTTTGGAGTAAAACCATTTTAAATCTATCAAATTGTATCAGTAAATTTCTTGAAATTATTGTGCAAATTATCTTTTTCTAGGGAATTAAAATTCCTTGGAATTATTTTATGACAGAACTTTTATAAATGAATGACATGGAGATAATCATTTCTCTCTGATGCTGAACAGGAATGGCTGATATTCAGTAGCTATAAATTTCAGATCAGATACATTATGCATTAGGGAATACAACTATGCATTCCAAATTTTGATACACTCTTCATAGTTGCTGAAATAAGCTTTATTTAATATTTTCTTAAGTAGTTATTATTTAAATAATGGAATTGAAAATTGAAAAGTGCCCAAATTCATTTTCTTGATGAGTCACTATTGGATGCTGTTCTCCATAAAGTTATCAAATCAGAATTTGTTGTAACTTGCAGAACCCTCATTCATGAAATGTAGGACTTCTAAAATAGTATCTGGCCGAAATTTGTTTGGTGACAAAATTGTAACTTACAATGTATGCTCTTTAGGGATTCTCACGGTCCTATGAAGGGAAAAGTCTATCGCCTGCTGCATTATAACCTTATTGTAGGATACATGTGTACATAAACATACCATCATGCTATTTCATTTTATATTATGCAGAATGAAAGAAATGAGTAAGTTACCTACAGATAATAGTTTCACTACTTAATGTAACCTTGATCAATCAAGGCATTTGTGTAATTTTTAAAGTAAGATAGAAAAGTTGCAATCTAGGTTACTGTCTTTATTTGTATCACATACAGCATTTCCTTTTAACACTAAGAACTGTAGTGGTTAATTCTGCAACGTTTTGACCACTATGCCATAAATGCAGCCAAACTCCTACTTTCAAACTTATCCTAATTTATGCAAGCTAGACTTCTAATGTAGAGATCACCTTGCAAACCAGCATACGGTACTGTTGCCCAGATTCCCTGACCTAGGACTATATACATATGCAGGATTCTTCACTGCATCTTTTTTCAGCCTTTTTGGAAAGATGTTACATAAAACTTTGTGATAGCCAGTTTCCATTGAGAAATTAATGAAATGTATGGTTTTCATAATCATTGAGGAGTAACTTATGGATCAAGTCTAACTTCTCCTTGGTACATGAAAAAAATAAATAAACAAAAATATTCTAAAGAAAAAAAAGTATTCTGAAGAGATCCTCCACAAAATAAATATTTAGTTGCCAGTTTCATTTGTATTTCCTTAGAATTAACTGATTCTTAATTTTTATAAGCCAAGCACGTAATATACTAGGTTAGAAAATATTCCTTGTTAATAGGAAAATACATTTGTTAGCAGAAACAGGTTTAAGAAAATCATTGGTCAACTTTTGGGCAATTGTTTAAACACGTTTCCCACTACCTGCCTAGAAAAAAGTACTGTTCACAAATTCAAAGGCAAGATTTATTCATTTTTCCCCATCAACCATTGGGCTCCTCTCTTTTATTTAATGAGCATACACAGATGATATAAACTGAACTTGGATTTAACAATGTCAAACAGATACAGCATGTAAGGGTTCAGAAATGTTCCCTTTAGATTGAGTGGATAACATGAATTTTCTTCCATGTTTTGCTTAGGACAAATATTTTTCTTTAGCATTTGTTCAGTCTACTGCTTTGTGGTCAGTATCACCTGGAATGGATATTATACTCTAATTTGCACCCGGGTAATAAGCTACTATGCATTTTTGGTTCCAGAAGCAGAACCCTCCTATCAGTTGCTATGAATGATACAAGTGGATATATGATGTCAGATTGGAAAGGGTTCCTCAATTTGCAAATATCTGCCAGGAACACAGAATGAAATATGAAGGGTAATACGGAGAAATGACCTTTCACCCACCTGGACCCAAATATTTGTGACATGATAGAACAGACAAATTGATGAATTAATGACCAACTGGCAAATCAATTTCCATGGGAAGAACTGTTTTCCATCTATTAGATAAGCATTATATTTAATTAGCACGCAGTTTTATAAATATATACCTCATTACAGATTTAGATCAAGAGATGGATTCAGGTTTTAATTTTACTAGGTAAGAGACCATAAAATATTACTTTAACATTAGACTATCTAATTTCAGGTAACACCCCATATTGTCTTATGTGTAGAGTGGTATCTCCATCAGTATAATGGAAATGATATATGAAACAAAGCACATATCACATCACAAACTATCTCCACCCAACTTCCACCCACTTTATTCCATTAGATGCAATGGATTGGTCTATGGAAGCAAAAGCAAAACTTTAAAAAAAAAATTTTTTTTTCCTCAGTTAGGCTCTTGTATCCCAGGCAGGCATATCCTCGCTTTACATTGAAGTGTTCTTCCTCTGCTGTTTTAAAAACAGGATAATTGCATTTGCTATTTATTACCACTATCTCTTAATTGATCTTAACTCTTCTAAAACCTGCCTCATATCTATTTCCTGCAGCTTATTAACAGTACACATAATTTGCTAAAGTAGCAATGATTTCTCTAAGAGTGTGAAATTGTAAAGGGCTTGGCATTTCCAGTTCCTGGGTTAACATCAGCATGTATCTCATAGTGTAAGCCTTTTATTCCCCGTGTTTGGTTTCCAGCAATTGATTTAGGTTTGATGTCCAATAGGCTTCTGCAAACCCATTCAGAGGTTGGTTGTCTTCTTTCAAGTAAAAGTTAGTAGCTGTACATTTGCTGCTGCTGTTCAGGTTGAACCTGCTGTTGCCCTGTCTGTTGGGATGGCTGGGCCTGAGTCTGCAAGACATCAGTTTGAGGTACTGCCCTCCATGTTAAGGGATGCTGTTCTGATATTTGGCTCCCTAGTGGAGCAATGGAGTTCACCAGAGTTGTTAGGTTTATAAAATGAGCTACTGATGGGGGGTTGGTTGCCTCAGGCTGTGACTGTATCTGGATATCATTTTGGCGGTTGCCATGCAACATGGCAGAACCAGTAACTGTATCGAATGTCACTGTGAGAATAGAATTGTCTAGCTGCAATTGGCGTTCAGGCGTGGCAAGGTGACCTACAGCTACAGGTTGTAGATTTGTAAATTGGGTTCCAGCAGCTGTGGTGATCGGAGTAACACTAATATTGGTCAAACCAACAGAACTAGAAGGAGCTGACACATTTGGATCTCCAAGGGCCACCACCACCTGAAAAAAGAGGGATGAAAATTAGCACTGACACGGTTGAAATTATCAAGGTGATTATTAGAATTGAAATATAAGAAATATTATATGACAGAATTTAATCTAACGCTGAACCCAAAAAATTGGATAAATGTGATTATGACTGATCTTTATCACTACATTAAGGGTTAAAGGCATTACTGAATACTCAATATGCTTCATGGAAGTAAAATGAACATTTAAAATGAATTTCCTTGGGAAGTATTCATTATGTTAGCAATTCATAAATAGACTCAATCAGGTTTCGATTAAAACGTGAAGCAAAATTCATATTAATGCTAATATATTGAAATAGGATCCTCTTTCTATTTCACAAATTCTCTTCTGCCTGTAGCTGAAATTGTCCGTGGCAACAGAATTACAGAAGTCTTCCATTTCAATACATAAGTAACTAGTTGAGCAGAGTATCAAATCCAGAATGCTGCCTACTGCGTACAGGAGTGACTATTTCACCAGAGGGCAAACTTTTTTTTCCTCCCCAAAAGATGTAATTTTTCCTCTGACTGAAGTGAATTTATTCACTGAGGAAGTTTATACCCAGTGGTATCATACAATCCTAATTTTTATTAATTTTTCCTTCTTTTCTTTTACTTATAAGCATATTTTACAAATCCATTTGTAAATTCTTAAACATCATTGTGCAAATGCTACACATTAACATATTTGATATAAGCCTCATATTTTTTAATCCCATTTTTTGGTTTGCAAGTGGCACTCACCTGTTGAAGACTTTGCACTGCTGAATTAGTTTCATCTCCTACATTTCCTGTAAATTCCACTTCTTTTTCTGTATATTCAGTGAAGGCAGAATCCTCAGGAAGTTGTGTTTCCTCTTCTTCGCCAGGTTTGTGCTTCTGTTTATGACCTCGTTTATGAGCCTTTGTATGCTTCCCTTCTGGTAATTCACTTTGTTCCAGAGCTAGATCTGGCTACAGGAAGACATTTCGATGAAATTCAGTACCACCTTTCTCATTTACAGTACTTTAATTCAATAAATGAACTTCATGATAAACTCTAATTTGACATGGGAAGATTAGAATATTATAAGTAACTTTGATTCTACTTGTTTAGGATTCAACCAAGACCATATGAAAATAGCACAAAGGCTACTAAAATTGTATTCGGCTAATTACCCCTGCTATAAATTATCATAGTGTTTAGCTATCTTATATATGTTTGAGCTGGAATAGAAATAGCTATTAAACATAATTATAGAACAGACAGAGAGCCAATATGATGTACTAGCTAAAGAGATGGATTAGGACCCAGGTTCAAGTCCATCCCCAGTCACGGTCACAGAGCCTCACAGAGCCTGGGTGACTTTGGACTGGTCAGTTTCTCCAGCCCAACCTACCTTACTGAGTGGTGGTGGTTGTGGGGAAAATTTGGAGGGAGTGTTATGACTGCCGCCTTGAACTCCTGAAGGGAAGGCGGAGTATAAATCTAAGAAATAAATAAAAATATCACAAATGACACCTGCTGCATTTCCCACCCTTCTGCCTCCACTGTTTAGATTTGTTTGCTTAAATTAGCATTTATTGTAGCTGCTAACCAATGTGGATGGTAATTATGTTCTAATCCGTGAAGTAACAGACCGCTGCTGATTTTTAAAGTGTAACAGATTTGTGGTTTTCTTGTAACTGAACTCCATACTGTATGTATCTCATCAAAGAAGTGCCTAAGATGTCTCCTATCTAAAACTGGAGAAGTATGAGAGTCCTTATCTCTAGAAATTTCAGATCCATCGACTTTAATTTAGATACATATGATTGTTCATATGCTGCATCAATATACAGGTATTCTTATTCAACAAATGGTAAAATGTATGACACCAAATGTATGTCTAGTTTGTTTGTTTGTTTGTTTCTTTATTATATTTATATGCCGCCCTTTTTCCCCGAAGGGGACTCAGGGCGGCTCACAACTCAAACCAGGGAAGGGGGATACAGACAAAAAAAAAAAAAAAAAAAAAGACACATAACAATGCATAATTTAAAACACATGACAGTCATACCATTCGAGACGGGGGCAACAGCTCTTTAGCCCCAGGCCTGTCGGAACAGCCAGGTTTTAAGGGCTTTGCGGAAGGCCTGGAGGGTGGTGAGGGTTCAAATCTCCACGGGGAGTTCATTCCAGAGGGTCGGAGCAGCCACAGAGAAGGCTCTCCTCCGGGTAGTCGCCAGTCGACACTGGCTGGCAGATGGAATTCGGAGGAGGCCTAATCTGTGGGATCTAATCGGTCTAGTGGAGGTAATTGGCAGCAGGCGGTCTCTCAAGTACCCAGGTCCAATACCATGAAGGGCTTTATAAGTGACGACTAGCGCCTTGAAGCGTATCCGGAGACCAATAGGCAGCCAGTGCAGCTCGCGGAGGATAGGTGTTATGTGGGTGAACCGAGGTGCACCCACGATCGCTCACGCGGCTGCATTCTGGACAAGCTGGAGTCTCCGAATGCTCTTCAAGGGCTGCCCCATGTAGAGCACGTTGCAGTAGTTCAGTCTAGAGGTCACAAGGGCGCGAGTGACTGTTGTGAGGGCCTCCCGGTTCAGGTAGGGACGCAACTGGTGCACCAGGCGAACCTGGGCAAATGCCCCCCTGGTCACAGCCGACAAGTGGTGTTCAAAAGTCAGCTGTGGGTCCAGGAGAACTCCCAAATTGCGAACCCTGTCTGAGGGGCGTACTGTTTGACCCCCCCAGCCTGAGAGATGGAACACTTGGCCAATTAGTAGGAGGGAAACACACCAGCCACTCGGTCTTATTTGGATTGAGTACAAGCTTGTTAACCCCCATCCAGTCCCTAACAGCCTCGAGGCACTGGCACATCACGTCAACCGCTTCACTGAGTTGGCACGGGGCGGACAGATACAGCTGCGTATCGTCCGCATACTGATGGTATTTTTATCCCGTGCCGTCGAATGATCTCACCCAGCGGCTTCATGTAGATATTAAACAGGAGGGGGGACAGGACCGAACCCTGCGGCACCCCATAATTCAGGGGCCTAGGGGTCGATCTCTGCCCTCCGACCAACACCGACTGCGACCTGTCCGAGAGGTAAGAGGAGAACCACCGTAGGACAGTGCCTCCCACCCTCACCTCTCGCAGTCGTCGCAGAAGGATACCATGGTCGATGGTATCGAAAGCCGCTGAGAGGTCAAGGAGCACTAGGACGGAGGCATAACCTCCATCCCTGGCTCTCCAGAGATCATCGATCAATGCGACCAAAGCGGTTTCCGTGCTGTAGCCAGGCCTAAATCCCGACTGGAAGGGATTAGATAATCGGTTTCCTCCAAGGACCGCCGGAGCTGAAAGGCTACCACCTTCTCAACAACCTTCCCCACAAAGGGGAGGTTGGAGACTGGACGATAGTTGTTTAAGATGGCTGGATCCAAAGATGGCTTCTTCAGAAGGGGTTTCACCACCGCCGCCTTTAGAGCGGGGGGAAAGAACCCCTCCCGAAGGGAGGCGGTAAGAACCGCCTGGATCCAGCCCCGTGTCACCTCCCTGCTGTTAGCGACCAGCCAGGAGGGGCATGGGTCCAGTACACATGTGGAGGCACTTACAGCTCCCATGGCCTTGTCCACGTCCTCAGGGGTAACAGCTTGAAAATCAATCCAGTGATGTCCTGCCAGATTCTCCCCTGGTGCCTCGGCTGGCTCTGCACAATTGGAGTCCAGGTCCGTCCGAAGCCGAACAACTTTATCCGTGAGGAATTGGACGTAATCCTCAGCTCTGCCTTGCAAAGGATCGCTTGTATCCCTCCTATTTAGGAGGGAACGGGTTATCCTGAACAAGGCGGCTGGGCACAACTCAGCGGAAGCAATCAGAGAGGCAATGTGTGTTCTTTTGGTCGTCCTAATTGCCCGAAGGTAGGCTCTGATGCTGGATGTTAAAAGCGCTCGGTCTGACTCAGACTTACTGAATCTCCATCGTTGCTCTTTCGGCGCTTCATCTCCCGGAGTTCCTCAGTAAACCAAGGAGCCCTCCTGGATCCACTGCCTCGGATCGGCCGTAAAGGCACAATCCAGTTAAGAGCCCCTGCCGCTGCTGAATTCCAAGCAGCAACCAGAGTCTCCGCCAGACTGCGGGCGAGGGTATCAGGAACAACGCCAAGCTCCGTCTGAAATCCCAAAGGGTCCATAAGTCGCCTGGGGTGGAACCACCTAATCGGTTCCTCCTCCCTACAGTGGGGGTTTGGTCTCTGAAAGTCAAGCCTCAGTAGGTAGTGGTCCGACCATGACAGGGGTAAGATCTCGCTACCCCTCAAACCAAGATCACAACTCCACTACTCAGAGAGGAATACGAGGTCGAGCATGTGACCCGCCGAGTGAGTCGGGCCCCGAATTACTTGGGTCAAGCCCATGGCTGTCATGGAAGCCATGAACTCCTGCGCTCCATCAGAGTGTTCATCGAGCGAAGGCAAATTGAAATCCCCCAGAACCATAAGCCTGGGAAACTCAATTGCCAGCTCGGCTACTGACTCGAGGAGCGAGGGGAGGGCTGCTGCAACGCTGTTGGGAGGCAGGTACGTTAACAGCAAGCCCACTTGACCCTTGAGGTCCAACTTCACCAGCAGGGACTCACACCCGACAAGCTCCAGAGCAGGGATCCTATGAGGTACTAGAGACTCTCGGATAACAATAGCCACACCCCCACCCCTTTCCTGGGATCGTGGCTGATGAAGCACCTGAAAACCCTATGGGCACATCTCTGCGAGGGGGACTCCTCCCTCCGGGCCCAGCCAGGTTTCAGTAATACATGCCAGGTCTGCCCTCTTGTCTAAAATTAGGTCCCGGACGAGGGGAGCCTTGTGAACTACAGACCTGGCATTTAGCGACAGCAGCTTGAGACCAGGGTCCTGATTACTCGCGCCATCTGGCCTTGGAGTGGGACTCATAGGGCCGGAAGGAGGGATCTCTGTAACGTAGCGAGCCCTCCTTCCCCGGTAATGGGCAGCCCTAAAGTCCCCGCCATATCTGCCCCTCCCTGTTACGACCATAATGCTCCGGCCCACTCCCGTGTCCGTAGTCCCTCCACCCACCCCTATAGCCCCCGCGTTTCCCGACAGGCCCTTCGAATCAGTCATCCTCTCACACAAATACAGCCACTCATCCATGCATTCCCCACATAGGTCAATTAAAACCGTGGCACGACATAACCGCGAAAGTCAAAAGCGCGCCGACAACACCGCGACGCTAAAACCGTGATGTCAAAAGCGCGCGACAACAGGGCGCGACAACAGCGCGACGACAGAAGCGCGATTTAACTTAAGGTAAGGTTTAGGGCTAGGTTTAGGGTTAGGTTTAGGGTTAGGTTTAGTTAGGTTTAGGGTTAGGTGAAGGGTTATTTTTAGGGTTATGTTACAGCGCGCTTCTGTCGGCGCGCTGTTGTCGGCGCGCTGTTGTCGTGCGGTTTTGACGGCCCGGTTTTGTCATCGCGCTTTAGTGACACGCACTTTAGTCGACCGCGGTTTTGTGGTGGAACCAATTAAAACACAAAAAATACAACAGTAATGAAGTTAAAAAAGTGGGTAAAGTCATCAATCAAACATACCATTCACACCGCATTCCTAAAAAATTTTTGCGCACTGCGCAAGTATAGCTTAATAACTGCGCAAATAGTTCTTTAAAAATTTGAGGTAGCTGAGCACCAACAGTGGTATATAGTTGGTATACAGGTGGTAAGCAGATGGTATACCTCGTTCTTGGAAAGGTATAATAATAAAGGGTCCAGAGTCTAAAGTCTGGGATGGCCGAGGTGGATCGTGAAAGGGGGGGGGGGGGTACATTAGAAACATTAAGTCCCCTCTTATAGTTTTGCCATCTTCCGTCACTCCCTCTGTTGGACAGATGTACCAGGGGGCAAATCAAGGAACAGACTGTAGATGTTACCGACAAGTCCGAGGGCCCTCGCCCTTGTTGTAAGTGCCCCCACCCATCCAGAGTCCAGCGTGCCTCAGTGAGATGACTTGCACGGACACTATCCAAGATGATACCCCAAGTTGTCCGATTCGCCCAACCTCGACGGGCGCTCAGGCCGTTCTCTCCCCCTCCGGGGTGATGGCAATCCCGAAAGGTCCCCAAGGGTTCAGCAAGCCGGACAAGCCGGGTGGGCGCAGTCAGAAGATGTTGCAGATACCAAGAGATCATAAAAAATGCCGCCATCATCCATATGCCGCCTGCAGCGGTGAGCAGAGAGGAGGCTGCGCCAGAGAGAAGGGGGGGGCAAGAGGGCTGAGGTGGCCAGAAACCAGCCACCTAGTCTCGGTAACGTAGATGGAAAAACTCAGCCACTCCTTCCTCAGGGTGAGGTGCAGGTCTAACACAAGCCCAGATCTTAGTCTCTCGCAATTCGGAAAAGAAACGCTCGCCGCCCGCTAGTGCCGCCTGCTAGCGCCATCGAGGCCAGTATGGAAGCACGCCCTAGGTGTCCTCAGCGTTTGCACCATACCTAAATACCTAAAAGCAATAAATTTTGTTTTTGCTACTGAATTTGCAAAATCTCTATCCATAGGATAAAAATCTGTATTCTGAAAATGTTTCCTGATTAAGCTCCGGAGAGCCCCCAAGCATGTATGCTTGGATAATTCTTTTTGCAAGCTATGGGCTTTCTCTTTATAATACAATATGAAAATATGTGATTGAACACAGCATCTTATCTGACTACATCTGAACTTTACCTGCACAATTCCTATAGATGAAGCATCAACAGTTGTGGTCTCTGACAGCTGCTCCAAGTCATCAATCCTAACTGAAAGAACCTAAAATTAAAGTATAACCCAAAAAACATTATTTTGCAGTTATGTAGAAAAGATAGTCACTCAGTAAAAAAGAATGCAGTGGAGACACAGGAAACATAGAAAAAAAGAACCAGGTCTGTTTTTTGACTGAAACCAATAGCCATGATTTCTTCTTTGTTCTAACATTAACAGCCATTCCATTGTTCTGTAGCAAAGAAAGAGAGGGAAGTGTCTTTCCACTGATTAAGTCACTGACAGCGAATTTTTGAGGTCCTTTCCTCTCTGAATTGTTTTCATCCAAACTAGCTACAGAACTATAAGTAGATGCAAAATGTTTTATCTTTCGGTCCCAGAATTTATGGATGAAGGTTGTAAAAATGCAAACTTAAAAAAAATGCTCTCAGTTGGTTCATTTTATAGGCATGTCTTAAATATTTTGAACACGTCAGCTTCCTCAGTCCCTGGATGAAGCTGTCTACCTGAATCCGTTTCAGTCAGGTTTCAGGCCCAGATACAGCATGGAGACGGCATTGGTTGCATTGGTCGATGATCTCTGGCGGGTGTGGGACAGGGGCTGCTCCTCTGTCCTGGTCCTATTAGACCTCTCAGTGGCTTTCGATACCATTGACCATGGTATCCTACTGCGACGACTTGGGGGTTGGGAGTGGGGGGCACCGTTTTACGGTGGTTCTCCTCCTACCTGTCGGATCGGTCGCAGTTTGTGTTGACTGGAGGGCAGGGATCAACCCCGAGGCACGTAACTTGTGGGGTGCCCCAGGGGTCAGTTTTTTCACCCCTCCTGTTCAACATATATATGAAACCACTGGGTGAGATCATCCGTGGTTTTGGGGTATGGTATCATCAATATGCTGATGATACCCAACTTTTCATCTCTACCCCAAACCACCCAAACAATGCCCTCGACATGATGTCCCAATGCCTGGAGGCTGTGCAGATCTCGATAGGGAGGAATAGGCTCAAGCTCAATCCCTCCAAGACTGAGTGGCTGTGGTTTCCGTCATCCTGATTTGTGCATCTTGTTCCATCTTTGATGATAGGGGGAGAAATTTTAGCCCCCTCAGAGAGGGCCCGCAATCTGGGCGTCCTCCTGGATACGTGGCTTAGTTTAGAAGAACATCTGACAGCCGTGACCAGGAGGGCCTTTTACCAGGTTCGCCTGGTACGTCAGTTGCGTCCCTTCCTGGATCGGGATGCAGTCACTCATGCCCTCGTCCTTTCTCGCCTGGACTACTGTAACGCTCTCTACATGGGGCTGCCCTTGAAGAGCACTCGGAGACTTCAACTGGTTCATAATGCGGCTGCGTGGGTTATCATGGGGGCACCTAGGTGCTCCCATGTTACACCCCTTTTAGGCGGCCTGCACTGGTTGCCAGTTGTCTTCCGGGTGCGATTCAAGGTACTAATTATGATCTTTAAAGCGCTCCATGGCTTAGGCCCAGGGTATCTGCGAGACCACCCACTGCCACCGGTAGCCTCCCACCGTCCAGTGCGATCCCACAGAGTTGGCCTCTTCAGGGTGCCGTCAGCCAGACAGTGTCGGCTAGCGACCCCCAGGGGGAGAGCCTTCTCTGTGGGAGCGCCTTCCCTCTGGAATGAGCTGCCCCCGGAGCTTTGTATAATCCCCCACCTCCGATCCTTCCGATGCGCCCTAAAAAATTGGCCTTTCCAGCAAGCCAGCCTGGCCTGAACAAAACAAAATAAATTATTGAGCATTGTTAATTTTAATTCAATTTTTTAAAAATGTTATTGTCAATTCTAATTGGGTTTGTTTGGAATATTCTATTTAATTTTTTTAAACTTTTGTATTATGTGTTTCTTTTAATGTTGTACGCCGCCTTGAGTCCTTGGGAGAAGGTCAGCATATAAATCTAATAAAACAAACCAAACCAAATCAACATCTACTCAAGTATGTCCTTCTTTCTCTTCTTGTTAAAAGACAACATTTAAAATGCCAGAATATTTAGACAAGAGCCCTAAATACTATATCAGGAAAAGATGACTTTCTATTTTAACTTACTAATGTTAGGAATTAGTCCTTTCTATTTCTCCCAAATTAAAAACCATGGTCCATGTGGTCTTTAACTGTGTGCAGAGTACACTGCATTATGTATTAACCTTATTGAGATCAGAAGAATCTTAATAAGCACCACAGGAAAACAAGTGAATTATTGCAGGGCTTTCCAACCTTGGCAATTTTACCACTTGTGGACTTGGAGACTTTATGGTGGCTGAGGAATTCTGGGAGTTGAAGTCCACAAGTGGTAAAGTTGCCAAGGTTGAAGAGACCTGAGTTATTGGATTGCTATTAGTGTTCCAGAACAAGAATCTATATTTCTTATGTGTCTCCAAGGAAGCCAACAAAAATTCTGATTTGTTAATTTGCCACTATACTCACCTCTGGGTGTTTTCTTCTCATGTGACGACTCATTGAAGCTCTAGTAGACACTTTTGTCCCACAGAGTTGACAATTCTGAGCTTCTACTTTATCATGAGTCAGCTGGATATGCTTTTGAAGCATGTAATCTGTGACATACTTTTTATCACACACTGAGCATGTCCACTGCTTCCCCACTATTAGTAAAAAAAAAAACATTTTGTATTAATATGTAATCACACTTTCTGATACGCAATCTCGGAGTACCATATTTTTCAGAGTATAAGACGCACCGGAGTATAAGACGCACCAAGGTTTTGAAGAGGCAATTTTTTTAAAAAAGTAGGTAGGTAGGTAGATAAAAGGAGAGGGAGAGGGAGAAGGAGAGAGAGAGAGAGAGAGAGAGAGAGAGAGAGAGAGAGAGAGAGAGAGAGAGAGAGAGAGAAATACAGTAGGTAGGTAGGGAGAGAGAGTGTGCGTAAGTAGGTAGATAGGTAGGTAGAGGGATAGAGAGAGAAATAGAAAGAGAGAGAGAGAAATACAGTAGATAGGTAGGGAGAGAGAGAGAGTAAGTAGGTAGGTAGGTAGATAGAGGGAGAGGGATAGAGAGAGAGAGAGGGAGAGAGAGGAAAAATACAATAGGTAGGTAGGTAGTGAGAGAGAGAGAGTAGGTAGGTAGGTAGATGTTTCCAGGTATATTTATCCATGTGCTGGAGAAGGAAATCACGGACTTTGTTTCTGCTGGCACAGCACTTGATCAATGTAATTCTCACCAATCAGTTAAAGAGCTTTCCAAAAGGAAAAAAAAAAAGGTTTTGCACTCTGCAAACCTCCCAAACACAGCCTGTTTTTCGCAAAAATGGGCATGTTTTTTTTCAAATAAAAGGCATGAATAGCCGGGGGAGGGGCTTGCAGAGTGCTCCGGGGGGGGGGGGAACAAGCAAAAAAATGGCCAGTTTTTCACAAAAATGGGCCCGTTTTTTGTCAAAAAATTGCATGCATAGCCTTATAGAGAGGCTTATAGAGTGCTGCTGGGGGCTGGGGGGGGGGGAAACGGCACATTTTTTGCTTATTTCTGTCCTCCCTAGCCCCCAGCAGCTCTCTGAAAGCCTCCATAAGGGTATGCACAGCCATTTTGGTGAAGGGGCGGGGCTTCGAGAGGCCAAAAATCCTATATTCGATGAATAAGACGCACCCAGATTTTCAGTCTCTTTTTTGAGGGAAAAAAGGTGCGTCTTATACTCCGAAAAATATGGTACTTCAATTTTAGCACTGTTTAATGAGTTTATGATGAAAAAATGGAACAGGGAACCTCTGACCCTGTGAACTATTCTGAATTATAAACCCTAGCAGCTTCAGCTTAGTATGGCACTGATTAGTTATTTTGGGAATATTAGTTTAACACCATTTGGAAGACTGTAAGTTTCTCATTTTTGGAGCAGAACTCAACTTGATCTTTGCCTGATGTTTGCAAGCTTAACTTGTAGGAATCCTAGAAAGAATAATCAACAGTAAAGCAGATCATTGCAATACAATACTTCTCAGAAGCATCAGTTCAGGGAAGAAGGAATGTAGGCATTATAGAAAATACATTACAATAATGCATGAAGCAGGCATTTATTAACTGATTAATATGGAATAAAAAAAGACAGAACAATGTAAGAGATGAGGAAGATCTATTTTTTATTTTAGAATTAATATTTTAACATTTACCTGTGTGAATTAGTTTATGGGTTTCCATTGTGTTCCTCTCACTAAAGGTCTTTCCGCAGAGTTCACACATGAAGTCTTTGATCCCTGCTAATTAGAAACTATGGTAAATACCAAAATAATGGTTTCTTATAGAGCTGTATATCAAATATAAAATTGTATTTAACAGTAATATGCCTCTCTTTAGCACTAAAAGAATTCAATAGGAATAAGAGTTCTGGAAAAAAAGATTGTTTGGGACGCGGGATAAGCTGCTCTCTATATCATACCAACGACAGCCTGCTTTTGCTCGTTCATTGGTTTCATGCGAAAGAAGTCTCAGGATTGCACTGGCAATGTTGAATTTAGCATGATTAAGGACAATAAACCCAAACTTCAACTTTGTAGTGTATGATTGCTGCAGATAAGCAGTTTGTCTTTTTAGACTGGATCTCTTTCACCAAAGAAAGAATGGATCATGTTTTGTTGGCAAGGGAGTACATCTTAGGGAAGGGGGAAGGATTCTCTTATATATTTCAAAAATCCAAATATCCTTCAGATTTTTGTAATGAGTTCTTCCATTTATGTTAGCAAGCCTTTTTTTTTTTTAACTTTTTTCAATCTATTCTCTGGAGTTTAGCAAATATGCTAAAATGCATTGCTTTAAACTGGCTTTATTATTGTTTTTGTTATTTGTTGTGTTTTGGTGTGAATATATTATGTATATTTCAGTGTATCGCTTTACTGATGTTTCATTTGGTAAAAAATGTTAACCATAATCGTGTGTGTGTGTGTGTGTGTGTGTGTGTGTGTGTGTGTATAGCCACGTGTAGCCATGTGAAAAATATAGCAGCTCAAACTCTTTGGATATTTCCTAGGAACAACTGTCTGCGTATACAATTGTACTGTTTACTCCTGAAGATACCTGAAGTATAATTGCCATAAAAATGAACTGACATCATTTTAATTTAAAGCCTATCAACTTCCAGGCAATTTGATTAATTCTCTGCAGGGTTCACAAAACACCTATCAATGGGGCTCACCTGTGTGCCTTTTATAATGCTTAAGCATGTTGACTTTCTGTGCAAATTTCCGATGGCATTCCATACATTCGTACTCCTTTATCCCTTTATGCAGCTTCATGTGGTGTCGCAAAGCATGCTTTGTTTTCATTCCTGCAAGGAATAAACTATGCTAAAACATGGCAGGCAAGCCTTATTAAGCTCATTTGGTTATATTTTATTTATTATTACATTTGTATCTTGCCTTCCTCCAAGAGCTCTGGATAGCCTACATAGCACCCTCTCCTCCAGTTTTTTCCCAGAACAATCCTGGGAAGTAGATTAGGTTAAGAATGAGTGACTGTCCTGAAGTTATCTACTGATAGAAAAATAGCAGTTAGACGTATCTCTATCCTTGGGCCACCTGATCTTAGTCTATTTCCTCTTCTAAATAGGGTGGGACTGCTGATCTTCTGAAAACCAAAAATGTACTCCACAATATATGTAATTGCTGTTTTCATTCATTGAAGCTGGAGCAGGCAAGAAAGAGACCTTCAGAGCAATATTCATGGGATACATGTAATTTATAGCACTCTGTAACCCAATGCAGCCAAAATCAGAGTCTGAAGACACAGACTAATCTATTTTATAATGTTTTACAAAAGTGACTTTAACCCAGAGTTACTCTATGAGTATTTATTAACAGTAGTCAGCCAATAAGGCTTCTGATGCAGTTGTCCTTCTACAGAAAATGCTATGAAACAGAAAATGGGATGCAGCATTTTGCTGGTTCTGATAATGAATTTTCTAACCTATCTGTAAATTGTTGAGTGGGAACTTCAACTCTCCTGATTTCCTGTTTGTAGAGATATGCATATATCCCTCTGAGAGTTCCCCAACTTTTCCAATGTCAAAGATTAAATTAGGACTTTTAGAGGCCTGATTTCTAGGAAAGAATGATCATTGGCTTACTGAAAGGTCTTTTTCTGTGCACTGCGGGAGAATTAGTCTGGTTGCCCAAGGACTGAGTTCAAATTCTTTGGCCACACCTCCGCCTCCTGCTCCTCCTTAAGGCCAGTTTTTAAACAATGCCTGGAACTGGAAGCTGTGATGATATGGCATGGAGATTGTCTAGTGTTCCCGAACCCTGGGCCTGCACTAGATCAGGGTGGGGTTGGATTCTCCCGCAGCACATAGAAAAAGACCTTTCAGGTAAACCAATGGTCATTTTCCTGTGCACTGCTTGGAGAGTCCAAGCATGGGACATACCCATGTTAACTGTTCCCAGGGCGGATAGAAGACGAGGCCAAGGGTTCGGCTGCAGAATGAACTTGCTGCAGCACCTGTCTGCCAAGTCTCAGCTGAGGCAAACATGTCCAACTTATAGTTCCGGACAAATGGAGATGGTGATGACCAGGTTGCCTCCCTGCAAATATCCTCTATTGTCGCCTGTATCGCCCACGCTGCCGTTGCGGAAGCACTCCTCATTCTGCAGCCGAACCCTTGGCCTCGTCTTCTACCCACCCAGGTGATGTTGCATGGAACTGCCCTGGACTGATGCTCATATGCCAGGGCAATGCAGGCCCTCAGCCACCTGCCGATGGTGGATGATGTCACCTTCCGCCACTGGAATGAGACAAACAATGCCTCAGACATGCGGAACGCCGCAGTTCTCTTCAGATATCTGCGCAGAGCCTGCTGCACGTCTAGAGTATGCCAGATACGTTCTCTGGGATACCTGGGTTGCGGGCAAAAGTCTGGTAAAATAACCTCTTGCGATCTGTAAAACCAAGTGTTAATTTTGGGAATAAATGAGGGGTCCAAGTGGAGTACGACCCTGTCAGGATGAGTAATACATAAATCGTTCCAAACAGACAGAGTCACCAACTCCAATATCTTCCTTGCCGAAGTGATGACAATGAGGAATACAGAGCCAGATGTCTGAGACTAACAGAACTGAGCAGTTCGAAAGGAGAAGTCAGGGCCCATAGAACCATGGGGAGATTCCACATAGGATAGCGGTGAACCACTGGAGGTCGTAAATTTGAGGCGCCCTTGAGGAAGGTATGTACCCTTGGCAGCTTGCTGAGGGTCTGGGATGGATGCTCTGCCCAGACGGTAGAAAGTGACACCACCTGACACCAGAGGGTGTTCGGGGCAAGACCCTTGTCCAGGCCCTCCTGCAAAAAGTCCAAGACACGTGGCACTGAGGCAGTGACCGGGTCAAGAGCACAGGCAGAGCACCAGTTGGCAAAGGTGGCCCAAGTCAAATAGTAAATTCTGATGGTTGAGGGCCTCTGGCCGCCTTGATAGTTTGGATCACCTTGGTCAAAAAGTTGTCCCTCCTCAGGCGATCCCACTCAAATGGCAGGCGGCCAACTGCAGCCACTGGGGGTCTGGGTGAACAATGGCCCCTTGGCTGAGGGAGACCTGGTTCTGAGGGATATGCCAGGGATTCACTACCGAAAGACTGACGAGATCAGCATACCAAGATCTTCTGGGCCAATGAGAGGCCAACAGGAGAACTTCCACCCCTTTGGCAATGATCTTGTGAACCACTTGTGGAAGCAGAGGCGGGAAGGCATACAGTAGTCCGGGCGGCCACCTGCAGTGGAGGGCATCTGTCCCCTCCACCCGGGGAAACTGAAAGTGGGAGAAGAAGTGGGGAAGCTGCGTGTTCTCCTGACTGGCAAACAGATCGACTGTCGGAATCCCGAACCTCCAGGTCAGTTGGTGAAATAGGTCCGGATGCAGGCGCCACTCTTAATTGTCTATGGTGGTCCTGCTCAGCCAGTCTGCTTGAGTGTTGTCCACTCCCGAGATGTGGTCTGCCTGAATTGACTGAAGATGTTGCTTCGCCCACCTGCCCAGGGCCTCCACCTCCGCCATGAGGGAATGGGAGTGCATCCCCCCCTTGGCGGTTATTGTGGGCCTTGGTGGCCACATTGTCCATCATCAACAGGATGTGGTTGTGTTGAATGTCCCGTCTGAAATGGTGAAGGGCGAGTCTTGCTGCTCTCAGTTCCAGCCAGTTGATGTTGCGGGCTGATTCCTCTTGAGACCACCTGCCCTGAGTCACCTGAT
The DNA here is from genome assembly GCF_051295495.1 of Thamnophis sirtalis. Taxonomy (NCBI): domain Eukaryota; kingdom Metazoa; phylum Chordata; class Lepidosauria; order Squamata; family Natricidae; genus Thamnophis; species Thamnophis sirtalis. The sequence continues at coordinate 54,533,017 of NW_028261388.1, forward strand.
TGTTGAAGTGAGTGCCCCAGCCAGATAGGCTTGCATCTGTAGTCACCACCAATCACTCTGGTTCCTTGAACAAAGAGGCCTCTTTTGACGGCCGGGCATAGTCACTACCGCAGGGAGTTCCTCACCTTCGGGGGGAGCCAAACTAATGCTGGGGAGCTGTTCCTGTTGGCTCAGTGGTAACAAGAGCCACTGAAGTGCCCTTGCATGGAGCCTTGCCCAGGGAACCACTGATATGCAGGATATCATCATGCCCAATAGCTGGGATAGACGAATGACCGGCACCTGCCATGCTCCCTGCACCTTGAGAACAAGGGTCCTTAGGCTGTCTAACCTTTCCTGCGATAGATGAACCTTGCAAGCTATGGTGTCTATCTCTGCTCATAGGTGTAGGAGCCTGGTGGCGGGCTCCAAGTGGCTCTTCTCCAGGTTTACGGAGAACCCGTGTGCTTGGAGACTTCTCATGGTAGCGCGAAGGTAGTGGACCACCTGTTCCCTGAATGATGATTGAACTAAGATGTCATCCAGGTAACAGACTAGTTGAACAGGCCTCCTTCTGAGGTCTGCTGCTACAACTGAGAGAATTTTGGTAAAGGTCCTGGGTGCTGACGACAGGCAAGACCCTGTATTGGTAATGTTGGCCCGCGTAGAAGAACCTCAGGAACTTTTGATGATGAGGCCGAATTGGTATGTGTAAGTATGGCTCCTTTAGATCTACCAATGTCAGTAGGTCCCCGTGCCTTATCCCTGAAAGAATGGTTTTCAGGGACTGCAAACGTTACGTGGTAATTGTACATTATGTGGTAATTGAGGTTCTTCAGATCTAATATTGCTTGCCACCCCCGGAGCTCTTCGGCACCAGGAATAGGATGGAGTAAAATCCCCTCCACTCCTGATCCTCTGGCACTGGCTCTATGGCATTGATGTCCAAGAGACGCTGAATCTCCATTTGCATGAGCTCCCTCTTGGTTGGGTAGGAGGGAGTGGGGCAGTGGACGAAGTTCCTCGGGGGAAGGGAAATTAATTCGGGGGAGAGATCCTGTCTCACCGTCTGTAGGACCCAACAGTCCAACGTGGTGAGCTGCCATTAGTCGGTGAACTGCTGGAGTCGCCGCCCCCCAACAATGGGAGACAGACCATGCTGGTCACTTGGTCTTCCAGAAAGGTCTCTGGGAGGCTCTTCCATGGTTAGATCTACGGTAGGCGTACTGTTGTCTGCATCTATCTTGAAAGAACTGCCTGTCCTAAAACCTATCAGAAGATTGGGAATATGGCCTGTGGAATGTTGGGGCGTTGAAAGAGGAATAAGATGCCTGAAAGGACTGCTCCTAAAATAAGGTTGGGACTTCCTCTCCTGCTTTTTTGCACTGGTGGGGAGAACCTTCTTATCTTTGGATTCGATCAACACCGAATCCAAGGTCTCTCCAAATAGTTTGTCGCCTTTAAAGGGGACAGCGGCCAACTTCCACTTTGACTTCATATCCACTTGCCAGTGACGGAGCCAGAGAAGGCGTCTAGATGTTACATGAGACGCCAGTGCCCTGGAAGCAAATTTAGCCGCATTTAATGATGTCCCAGCTGCATACTGGGACGCTGCAATAATCTTATTTACGTCTTGACATAGACGTGTGTACTCTGCAGGTAACCTAGCCTGCAGATCTTTCAACCAAAGGATGGAAGTCCTATTAAAGAAGGAGGCAGAAGTAAAGGGCTTAAAGGCCCAGGCTGCCGCTTGATGAGTTTTGTGACAAGCCTTTTCTGCCTTCCTATCCTCTGACTTAAGGCCCTCCATAAGGTCAGCAGGAAGAACTGAATTAGATGTCAAGGAAGCCACAGGAGGATCTACAGGGGGTAATTTGAAACATTTTCCAAAGTCTCCTCCACTGAATAGAGTTTCTTGTCCCCTCTGCTGGGAGCGGCAAAGGAGCCCGGTGGGTCCATTGGTGTTGTACCATGTCCAAAAACAGTTCAGGCATGGGAACCAGAGCCTGAGCCAGAGCCTGCTTCTTGAACATGCTGTCCCTGGGATTAGGAACCTCCACTCTGGGGGTTCCCTGACCAGTCTGAGGGGACACGCCAAGTTGCGTGATGGTGTTTGCCTTATGCAATATGGACTTAAAGATAGTGGGTTTGAATAACCCCGAGAATACAGGGGGGTCAAGGGGAAGATTCTCGTCTTCAGACAATTCCTGATCATCCTGGTCCTGCTCGTCCCCAACAGAAACCTTGCTGATGACAGAGGATTCCAAGGATGGATGCCTCACCCTGTGCATGGATGCCCCAGGTTTCTTCCTGAGCCCACTTTCCGATTGGCTAGTCTTGTGCTGAAGGCCTTCAGCTATGCCCTGTGAAATGGCATGTGTAATCATCTCCTGCATTTCAGAAGACATTCCTGTCACTCCATGTCCTTCCTGGAGTGATGTCTAGCCTGAGGGGGGGCGGGGGAAAGAAAGCTCTAAGCTAGAAAGCCTGGGGGGGGGACTTAGGAGGAGAGCCAGGCTCCAATTGGAAATAATGGCCTGGAGAGCTGGGCCCCCTCACCGAGTTATCAGAGGACAAGTCTGTCCTCACCTTCCTCTTCCAACACCTGCAGGGGGCCAGGAGGAACAATGGGGGGGATCTCCCTCCTCCCGAAGCCCTGCAGATCTGCCTTGGCATGGGGGCAGTGGGACTACTTCTACTGAGGCCTTGCCCTTGCCAGCCATCCTGCTCCTCTCCTTGGCCTTGCCCCTGGTGTTGGCCCCAGGTGGGCCAGAGCTACCATGTCCTAAAGGCTCAGGCTGCTTCAATGTGGTGGTAGGCATCCTGTAGACTCAGATGAATCTGCCAGTTGGAGTCCTCTCACAGCAGCCAATAGGGAGGAAAGTGTTCTTGTTGGGAAACAGCACCCAAGCACACCTAGTTTCCAAGCCTCAGCTCCTAGCCACGTAGTTTTGCTTTCACCGCTACCAACATTGCTGTGGGAGGCGGAGGCTGCACAGTAGAAGATGGTGGAGAGGTGGAGGACTTGGAGAATGACCACGTGGTGGCCAAAACAGTGCGGCCACCTGGAAACAAAATGTAAGGCTTGGGTGGTAGCAGCGCTGCCAGCGACCTGGACAATGCCCACACACCACCTGGCGGCGATCCTCCTAGGAGCTGAGTGGTTCAGACAGGTGTTGCCAACAAAAGCGTGTGAAGTGGAGGCTTATGATTGGCCGCCATGTGCAGAGGGCGGCGTTCCAAAATGGTGGCTGCAGCCACAATAAATCTGTGTGCTCAATTTGGCGAGTCTAAGCCGAATTAAATTAAAACAGCTGGAGCCTACTTAAAAGCATCTAAGTTAGAAATCTGGCCTTAAGGAGGAGCAGGAGGCATGGCCAAAGAATTTGAACTCAGTCCTTGGGCAACCGGACTAATTTAGCCCGTGCTTGGACTCTCCAAGCAACGCACAGGAAAATGTGCAGGGGGCACTTCAGGACTTCTGTTGTTAGTGCCACAAATTTCTTGCCTCTTTTAGCACCATTCAAAGATGTACCAAGTGACTGGTCTTGACTGCTGAAATTGTAAGATCCATGTAAGGTCATTATACAGTATGTACATAAGCATAACTAACTTCAACCTATGACTCCAAGTGGCTTATAGCATAACACACAACAGACATAATACATTACAAATAGATTTTTAAAAATCTTAATTATCAGATTTGCTAAGAAAAATAGGAGTAAATACTACTGTATTGGAGTGAATTCAAAATAAGTATAATTACATTGCCCCAAGCAGTTTAATTTATGTTGTACTATGGAGAGCACTGAAAAAGATGAGAATGGACCAGAGTCATCCTTTTGCCCACAGCGTCAAAAATATAACAATCCCCTCTTGCTCTGGGACTAAGAAGAGCTCACTGTCATGGCCAAGGTGAGAGGGGCATTGCTGTTTTGTTGACGTTTCATAAAAATCAGATGGACAACCCAGTCTGCGACAGACGCTGGTGATTTAGCCAATCTGGAGATGTGATAAGTAATGCCTTTTGTATATTTCACTGATATGGACACTGAAGGCCCTTCAACTGGATTCATCCTAACTATTTCAATGGTTCTAGCTGTAATTTTGCCATTTTACACCAGTTGGCAGTACTTTTTCATCTGGTCCAAGTCCAATTTTAGGATTAGTGGCACTGCTCTTCAATCTAGTTAAGATGACCAGCAATGCTGATTCATAATGGGGTTATGTTCCATGCCTAGTTCTGTTTTGTAAATGAGCTGCCTATACTTTTAGACTGGCATTTATGGCTATTTTCTATTCTTTAACTGTCCTCCTGAATGGCATTCCTGTGCCAGACTGACTGGGACTAACCACCAGCACAGGATTTAAATTACCTTATTTGGCATCATTACACACAAGTGGGTTCTGCTAAGAATCTGATCCTGAAACCGGAGAGGGAGGCATCTGCAATCTGCAGTAGAGACAGACATGTTCAATGGGAACATGTCCAAAACTATAATAATCATGGCCTGCAAACTTGCCAGTTTCATAAGGAACAGTCTTCTGAATACTACAATTCTCTTCCTATTTTGAGAGTTTGTTCCTGGAACAGGAACAGCTTCCTTTCTTGTATGTCTACAATGATATTAATTGTTATGATTAATAGCTGGCACATACCTAATGTCAGCTTTCTGAAGTGGCCAACTAACTCTGCCTAATGCTAAGGCCAACTCTGTGGCTAAGATTCCAGAGCAGACCTGAACCAAGAATGCATCAACATAGCTATAATATCTTACTCCATTTCAGAATCAATAAGAATGTGCTTAGGACGCCACATACAAGCCTAACAGAAATGAAGCACAATATCACACTGTAAGATCACATTTTCATATCAAATTAAATGCTCAGTTTTAGTATTCTGTGAAAAAAAAAGTCATTTAAATAGCCATGGAAATTCATATTTTCATGCTTTACAGAGAAGATGCCATACCTTTACCACATTCTGCACATAGATATTCTCGGATGTTATCATGGACTCTCATGTGTTCTTTTAACATGTCCTTCCTTGCAAATGACTTGCCACATTGTTCACAAGCATGACTTTTCACCCCTTCACAAAAAAATCATATTTTTATTTCTTTAATAATAATAATAAAAAATCAACAACAATGTCCCCTTAAATTAAAAAAAAAAAACCAAAATCCTTCCTATTCCCCCAAGTAAAAGATTGAAAAGGCAGAGGCAAATACAAGGAAATCTAAGAACTGAACAGAAGAAAGAATTTTAAGGTGTGGCAAGGTACAAGTGAAAGTAAAAGAATACTTATTATGAGAGGGGGAGGAAGGAGAGATTTAAAAATGCAGTATCAGAACGACTAAAGCAAATAAGAAGATATTTTAAAATGTTGAATATATTAAATTAGAGGGTAGAAAAATGACCAAAACAGGTTTCTAGATGGGATCCAGATGGAATATCCAACTAAAGCAGAGGTTAGAGAAGGGAAAACCATTACTGCCTCAGTTGTCCAGCTACAGCAGTTTTTCCTCTGGCCTATTGTGAACCCGCCTCCCCCACCCACACATACACCCAACTTGCAAGGATGACTTGAACAGAACAAAAGCAACAAATGTGGACAATGTTACCACTTTATAATATAATATAAAGCAAAGACTGAACTGCCCCTCTGTTATAATTTGCATGAGTTTTGTCTAGTGTATAAACATCCTTCTAATCCATACCAGCAAAATGTAGGTATTTGAAAGCGTTTCAATTTAAAAACAATCAATATTCATTGGCTTTTCCCAACTATAGGATTTATTTATAGATGAGCAAAACCTTTCTTATTCAGAAAGAAGAAATAGAACACGTTTACCTGTATGAATAAGTTTATGTCGTTCTAAATTTCCTATGCTGTTAAAAATTCTTCCACAGATTTCACATGGATGAATATATCTAAAATGGGAGATAAGGATCAACTTCTAAGATTTTTGTAGGATAATTTTTTATTTGAAAAGAAATATTGGAAATAACTTATTATAACAATACCATGGCTATAACGATACCACTTGGAACTGTACAAATACCTACTTGTACATTTCAGTAAATTTCCCTATCTAGCTCAGCCTTCTTTAACATATTTCCTATATTTTCCACCACATGTCCTTTGGGAGTTCTAGTCCCACTATATCTAGCAAGATGTTGATGTGAAAAGGGCTGGCTTGGCATTCTCAAAAATATGGATTCCTGCCCTGGAAGTATCTTCTGCTATTTCTCATTCTTTTCTCCTTCCCTGCGCATAGAGCTGTTTCCGGAGGCTATTTCTGAGGCACACTCTAGTCACAATGTCTTGATAGGATCAAATAAAGAAGCATTTTCAATTTTATTATGCTGTTATTGTTATGACAGTTTTTTTATGCCTTCTAGTCAGTATTAACTCTGAATTAGTCCCTGCAGTTTTCTTGGTAAGCTTTGAGAAGTGGTTTGCCATAGCCAGTTTTTTAGGGCTGAGAGAGAATGTCTGGCTCAATGACAGCCAGTTGGCTTCCTGCTTAAGAATGGACGAGGACTCACATTCTCCTGGTTTTTAGTCTGTTGCCTTAACTACTACACCAAACTGGCTCTCATATTTATTATACTACCTTTCAAACAATATCCTCTTCTATGACAAGGAAATTGGCTGCTACTAGCACATTTGCAAAATTCTTTTTGAGAGATAAATAAATAACTTTAAATTGAAATAAAACCAATCCAGTTTTACAGTTCATCATTCCCCTCACTTTAGCTTGCTAAAGTTTCACCATTAGGTCTATGAAACTGCTAGCATGCAACATTTACCCAGACAAAGCTGTTAAGAGTACACTTAATTTAGCTCTATTAGATTTTTTTCCTTACTTTTGCACATTGGGGTCTGGTAAGTTCTCCCGATGAATAACCATATGAGCATGGTAAGTTGCCTTCAAAGCAAAACGCCTGTTGCAGATGCTACAACCATAACCCTTCTCTTTGTGAACTTCCATGATATGTTTCAAGTACTCTTTACCTCGGCCAAACGTTAACTGAAAAACGAAACAGCAGTGAATGCACAACACTGAAGAATATATGTAGCATTACTAGCTACTAGCCATTATTATGATAAAAAACACTCTCATGTCTAACTTGTTTAGTTTGGTTTTTGTGTTGTTGCATAAATTCTTTGACAAAAATATGTATTAAAAATATAGCAGAAAATATAATGGAAGTAGAATATATATGTAAGTAGTCTTCACTTAATCACCATTCATTTGATGGTCATTCAAATTTATCGTCGCCCTAAACAAATGGTAGTCATGACCAGTCCTCAAAGTTATAGCTGTTGCAATGACAATACAATCATGCGATATTTTGTCTAACAACCACTTTGCTTAGTGACAAAAATGCTGGTCCCAATTAGGAACATTAAATGAAGACTATATTTAAGAATGGATTGATGTTTATTTGGGAACACCCTTTTTAAAACAATGCATCCTTAGTAATATAGTTGATATTTAGTTAAAACTATTTACAATCTATATTTGAGAAACAATTTAGAGTTCTGTTGGAGAATTTATGAACTATGGGTGTCTACTGGCCAAATCTATTGTCCTGCCACCACATACAAAGATTCCAATGATATTTTAATTCAATGATGACAATACATGCATAAAGATTTCTTGTTTACATCTTTTTCTTTCAATAGAGGCAAAATGTATCCTTTTTGCATGGAAAGACCTATTGTTACTGAAAAGCAAGAGTTTGCATGTGCAAGAAATCTATGTGTTCAATAAAACATACCGTAGAGACCTCTGGATCAGGAAATATGTTGGAATATTTTTTCATTATCTTCAACATTTTTCATGCCACTTTTAACCAATCCCACCCCAAAATGTTGAAAGGAGTAAAACTACCTGGCACCTTTTGCAGCTATACTTGTGGGGCTCAGAATCCACACTTCCATCTGAGTTGTCATCATTTTCTTCTGAAGAGATTCCAATTTTGCCAATAAATTCTTCTCTCTGGTGGTCATCCATTATTGCTATGTCCTGTGTAGAGGATGGTTCAAATGAAATGTCTTATTCAACCCAAATGGAAGCTGATGCTACTGTAATCACTCTGTAATGTTACATAAAACCTCTGAAAAACAGGTTACATGCTTTGTTGCCTCCTATATTTTTCTCCTATTGCTAAGCCCCTCTTTGATGTTAAATGTCTAGTTATCCTAGAGAAAGCAGATTATCTGGGACCTTTTCAGTTCTGGTATAGTCCTGGTTTTGGGATAGATATAGCATTGGTCATTCTCCTGGATGACCTGACTCAGGACCTGGATAAGATAATCCTTGGATCTCTTGTTGACTTTTAGCGTGATTGACCATGGTATCTTTTTGAACCACCTGCAAGGATTGGGAGTTGAAGCTATTTTCTTTAGTGGAAGATTCTGGGCCAATATGTGTTGGTGGGAGAGTAAGGATTGGCCTAGTAGTTCCTCACTTGTGGGATGCCGCAGGATCAGTCTTATCTCCCCTGATTTTCAACATAAATTGGATAGGTAAATAAATAAACAAAAATCTGTATCAAGCTGCTGGGCATGTCATGCAATCTTTTGGAGTGTGGTATCATCAATATGTTGATGATACTTAGCAGTGCATCCTCACCCTGGCCCATGGGGGAGATCATGTTCTCTCTTTCCTGGTGCTTGGAGGCTGTCGGGGTCTGGATAGGAGAGAACAGACTGAAGTTGAACCCTGGCAAGTTAGAATTTCTGCTGATACATCAGCATCCTAGTCTCCAGCTGGACTATAGTAATGTGCTCTATTTGGGTTGCAAGTGGTTCAAAATGCAATAGTCCACATGCTTTCATATTAAGAGCACAGAAGACCAGTTTTGCAGATTCTACATTGGTTGCCAACCGAAGGTGTTTGACCTATAAAGTCCTTCCTAGTTGGGCATCTTCAGGATGGCCTTCTCCAACCCACTTCAGACCAACCAATTATATCTAGCAGGGAGAAACTACTGCAAGTCTCACACTTTCAGTAGGATTGGAGACTAAAGCAAAGAGACAGTTTTTCTGTTGCAGTGTGATTACTGTATAACAGTTTTCCTGTGGAGATCAGGTTGCCTTCCTGTTTGTTGTTTTTTATAAGCTTCTAAAAACAACTTTTGGGGGGAACCTTCTCCCAATTTGCAATTTCATCTTCAGTTAATGGTCATTCAAGCATTCTCACTTTCAATATTTCCTCAGTATTTCTGAGGAACTTCTTCCTACTCCTGCTGAGCTTCAGCCTGGCATAAAACTATCACACACAGCTAAATATTGTACCTTAAAATGAACATGAATATGATCTCTCAGAACATCAACTCTGAAAAATTTACGGCCACAAATCTCACATGTATATTTCTTATCTCCATGGGTCAAAAGATGCTTATTCATATTACTCCTGCACGAAAAAATCTGGAGACAAAAAATGTTGACAAAAATTATTCACATTTTCTCAATTCATTTCAATGATTTTATTTATAAATTATTACTAAAAATTCAGCAGACTTGATTTAATAAAATCCATCTCTTTATATTAAATACAATACAATATAAATACAAATAACTCAAAACATACAGAAGTGGGTTTTAGCAAAACAATTCACTGTGATGTGACATTGGTACTACAAGCACTTCACCTACTAGCAATGAGGCTACTACACTTCAGGATCACCTGTAGTTTCTGAATAGTCTTTATAGGTGACCCCAAAGAAATAATAGAACGTAGATTCCTTGGGTTGCTCTGCTGTGAAGTACCATAAAGCTTGTTCCTTTTCCTGCTACTATTTAATATTACATGCAGCAACTGATAACCAAGAGCAATGAATGAACAGATGATACTCTGCTGTTCATCACCATCCTGGGCTAAGACAGGTAGCTAATCCTTGATGCACAGAAGCTGTTGGGATCTGATGGAGAAACAGGCCTAAGATTAATCTCAGGAAGATGAGAGTGGCTTTGGAAAAAATGCTGGAGATAGTCTAAATCTATACCTTAGATCTGGAAGAGGTAGAACTCCGTCAGATGGAGATAGTTTGCAATCTGGGTATTCTTGAACTCATGGCTCAGACTACAATAATAGGTGAAGTCTAAGGCCAAGAGGCTTAACTACGTCTGGTGTACCAGTTGTGACCAATCCTAGAAGAAAAGGTTTTGCTTATGGTAAGTGGTCACATGTTTTTCCCCTCTGCAACTTGCTTTATTAGTTAAAAGTTGTTTCAGCATGTGGCAGCCCAGGAAGTAAAGGGTGAACTGGAGTTTGCCTATGTGACACCTCAACTATAGGAACTGCATGGTTGCCAATTAACTTCTGTGTACAATTCAAGATTTTACGTTTTAACCTTTAAAAACCTATACGGCTCAGTGCCTGGGTGAATCACAAGCTACTTCTCTGAACAGAATCTGCCTGTCCAATAAGATGAAGCAGAGAACACACTTTATAGTATTGACTGGAGGGCAGGGATCAACCCCGAGGTGTGTCACTTGTGGGTGCCCCAGGGGTCAGTTCTCTCACCCCTCCTGTTCAACATATATATGAAACCACTGGGTGAGATCATCCGTGGTTTGGGGGTACAGTATCATCAATATGCTGATGATACCCAACTTTTCATCTCTACCCCGAACCACCCAAACAATGCCTTCGACGTGATTTCTCGATGCCTGGAGGCTGTGCGGATCTGGATGGGGAGGAACAGGCTCAAGCTCAATCCCTCCAAGACTGAGTGGCTGTGGTTTCCGTCATCCTGATTTGTGCATCTTGTTCCATCTTTGATGATAGGGGGAGAAATTCCAGCCCCCTCAGAGAGGGCCCGCAATCTGGGTGTCCTTCTGGATATGCAGCTTAGTTTAGAAGAACACCTGATGGCCATGATCAGGGGGGCCTTTTACCAGGTTCGCCTGGTACGTCAGTTGCACCCCTTCCTGGATCAGGATGCTCTGTGCACAGTCACTCATGCCCTCGTCCTTTCTCGCCTGGACTACTGTAACACTCTCTACATGGGGCTGCCCTTGAAGAGCACCCGGAGGCTTCAACTGGTCCAGAATGTGGCTGCGTGGGTTATCATGGGGGCACCTAGGTGCTCCCATGTTACACCCCTTTTAGGCAGCCTGCACTGGTTGCCGGTTGTCTTCCGGGTGCGATTCAAGGTACTAATTATGACCTTTAAAGCGCTCCATGGCTTAGGCCCAGGATACCTGCGAGACCACCTACTGCCACCGGACCATCCAGTACGATCCCACAGAGTTGACCTCTTCAGGGTGCCGTCGGCCAGACAGTGTTGGCTAGCGACCCCCAGGGGGAGAGCCTTCTCTGTGGGAGCGCCTTCCCTCTGGAATGGGCTGCCCCCGGAGCTTCGTATAATCCCCGACCTCTGGTCCTTTCGACGCACCCTAAAAAGTTGGCTTTTCCAGCAAGCCAGCCTGGCCTGAACAAAACAAAACAAATTATTGATTATTGTTAATTTTAATCGAATTTTCTTTTAAAAAATGTTATTGTTAATCTTAATTGGGTTTGTTTTGGATATTCTTTTTTTTTTTTTTTTACTTTTGTAATATGTGTTTTTTTAATGTTGTACGCCACCCTGAGTCCTTGGAAGAAGGGCGGCATATAAATCCAATAAACCAAAGCTAAACCAAACTTTAAAGGTTTTCTTTGTAATGGCGCCATTTCTTTGGAATCATTTTTAAATTTCTGAAGAACTCTGAAAGCTCTTATCTTCACAGGACATTTGGAGAAGAGAGAAGAGTGTCGATATCTTCCCCAAAATCTGTTCTATTTGACTATAACTCTCAAAAGGCAAAAAAAAATCTGAGGGAGCCTACTCAGTATAAAATTGGCAATCAACCATTCCAGATATCCCAGAATAGCTTTTCCCAGCCTATTGCCCCTGATATGTTTTATACTTCATCTCTAACTACTGCACAAACATTTTTGCAGTGGATGATGAGAGATATTCTCCAAAACACCTGGATAGCAATTTGAGGGAGCTGGCCAATATAATTTGGTCTAGTTTTTTAAAATACCAGACTAGAAACTCTTGAGGCCATGAGTTCCAGTTCCACATTAGGCATGAAAACTGGCCGAGTGACTCTCTCATATCAACTCACCTCACAGGGCTGCTGTTGTGGGAAAAATAGAAGGAAGGAGTTATTTATAAAAATAATAAAGGCAGGACAATAAACAAACAATAAGTTTCCTGAAGTACGCACTAAATCCATGGCTTCATTGGTTATGCTGTTTAGTAGGATTTTTGTCCAGTTGTCATATGGCTTTTAATGATCATAAATACTGAATCAGTGCAGCAAAGCTGTTGTACTCCCTTGCATGAACATACCTCTAAAATCTACACACATGCACGCACGCGCACACACACACACACCAATGGGAAATCCTACCTTTCCACATACTGGGCATCTGGAAGGCTCTTTCTTGTAGCGAACCATATTTTCTGCATTGTGCTCGAATTCTTCTCTTTTAACACGTCTCACTCCTTAAGGTAACAATTCCCACCAAGAGAAGAACACAGAACCATGATTTCTACTTTTCTCTTTAACAGCCTATATGTTACTAAAATGATCCAAACAATAAAAGGCGTAACAATAATAATGCAATCTACATAATTAATTTAGCTGTGCTGTTTGTCTGTGCGCAGATTGGATTGAGAGATAAAATGTTACCCAAGACTATGTGTTCAAATGATATGGTTTAACTTTCATCAGTCGCACATAATTCTGACTCTATTCACTGCAGTGCATTGTTTTAATTCCTATAGAATTTCCTACCTCAATAGAAGCTATTAGCTTCCTGATTTGAACACAACTTCCAGCAGCTTTATCCAAAGAAGCCAGTGGTAAGAGATGAAACAAACTGCAGTTCTTCATTTGCTGAAGGAGACTCAATTGCCCCCCACCCCAACCTCTCTGCAATATAGATTATCATTACTCTACATATTAGAACAACGAATTCCTTATACAATTACTCATGTACTGACAATCACTCTTGGCTAAAACAAGGATTACACCTTTATTACAGAGGCTAAAATAGTAATAAATCATTCTGAAAATTTATTATCAGATTTTCTGTTTTTCCCATTTGGTTATAACTTTCAGAATAAGTAGAAAATAATAATCTAAGCTTTTTCCCAGGACAACAAATTATAAAGAATGTTGTAAACTAGAGTTATGTTTGTATCAAATCCTTTTAAAGTGCAACTTTAATTGGTTTATTTCAAACACTGATTTCAACAGATAAGTAGCTCCCTTCTGACTTAATTTCACAGTCACTTGTTATACAGCAATACGAAAAATGATGTAGGAATTTTTTTCAGGCTCTTACAGTGGCTCAAACATGGAGAATACAATGTGATTCCCCAAGACACACCTAGAATGGCTATTGAAATAATGTGTAGCAGAAGCAAAATGGTGCTTTGTAAGAAGCATTTTGTTCCTTTCTGTTAGCATTCAATAAATTATTGTACTATAGCTTTAATGATGACAAAAGAAAAAAGTTGTTTTCAGACATCTAAGATGTCTTTTAGTTGCCTACAGACTAATAATTTCAAATTATGAAATTATCATAGCACAATTTTTTGTGAAGCTGATTAACTGGATTACAATCTAGTCCGTAAAATCCTTGTTTCACTAAGATGGCTAGTTCCCTGGAAAGAGTTTCCAAACAGATGAATCCTTGTGCTAACCAAGACACTTTTAAGCTAATGTGTCTTTCACTCCCTAAGGATTTGTAAGAAAAAAAAAAGAAATTATATATGTCTGCAGGGATGAAAACGTGTGGTTTTATCATGCAAATGTTGGGACACACATGCTATCATCAGCTGCCATGATACAAATGTGCAATCATAACATCTGTGTGAGAATATGCACATTTTATTTCAGCATCACTATGTTTATTAAATAAACAATGGGAAGACATTACAGGTTACAGACAAAAGTAAGTTTGAATGCTTCCAGCATAACAAAAATAAAAAGTAATTTCCCAAAAACTTTCTAAGTTCAATTACAGGTAATAAATTATAATATCAAAAGAGATTTTGTAAACTATCTTTAAGCTCAAACAACAAATCAGTAACTTAGATAATAGCTTTAGAAAATAATCTAATGTAATCTGTAATCTGTAATGTAAACTGTAATCTTTTACAGTAGATCATTACTACACCAAGAACTACCAACCTTTTGAGTAATTGTCAATCCAATTGACAATTTGAGTACTGAAAGTCCCAACCACAGACACAAGAGCCAAGAAGACATTATAATCACAAATGTACTTACCTTCCAGGTGCCGCCTCTGATGATCCAACATCACATCCTTTCGGTAGAATAGCTTATTGCAAATCTCACAGGCAAATTTCTTGTCCCCATGTTTCTTTTTATGTTTTGAAAGATTACTGTTTGTAGAAAAGAATCTGAAACACATCTCACACTGAAATGTCTTATCATCTGAAAGAAAAGGAGGTTACGATTCTAAATGTGATCTGTATGATTTTAAAAATCACATAGGTACCTGTTCTGACCCTCCTTCTCCGTCCAGGAATGAAAGCCAAAAGCCACGTAACTAAAAAGGTTTCTTTTAATCAGTCCAAGCTCTTGTTGGCTGCAAGCCCAAATAAACAAAGATAATAGCTCCGGCAGAAAGTCCTAATACACAAACGCAGCACTGCAAAGAGGCTTCTTCCAGCAAACCTACTTATCCAAGTTGGCTTCTCTCGGTTTGTCAACACGAACAAGAACAATCACTAGAACAGGAACGGAACGGAACGTTGACTTTTGCAACCAGGGCTGGCACCAGCAGTCTCTTTTATACTCAGGAGAGGATCCCAATGAGCAACAGCTGCTCGCAATCATCTCCTGTAAGTACTCAGTTGTTCCTTCCGTTGAGTAACCCTTCTACGGGGTGCATCCTGCAACAACTCCCAAATGTTTCCCTGAACACTCCCTCTGAGCTAATGCTCTGCCGCCACCTGGTGGCCAATGGCTCCTGCTGGGCCACAACAGGTACCATATTTTTGGGAGTATAAGACGCACCAAGGTTTTGAAGAGGCAACTAAAAAAAAAGTTTTTGCACTCTGCAAACCTCCCCCAAACGGCCTGTTTTTCGTAAAAAATGGGCCTGTTCCTCCCCCAAAAGGCATTAATAGCCTTTAGGGGGCTTGCAGAGTGCTCCTGGGGGGACAAAAAAGAGCAAAAATTGGCCAGTTTTTCATGAAAATGGGCCCATTTTTCATTAAAAAAAGGGCATGGATAGCCTTTAGGAAGCTTCTAGATGGACCGTTTTTCACTCATTTCTGCCCTCCCCAGGCCCCAGGAGCTCCCTAATAGCTTCCTACATTCCTTCCTGCTATGCAGGGCCATATTGGTGAAGAGGGTGCAGTTTCGGGAGGCAGAAAATGCTGCATTCAGATTTTCAGCCTCTTTTTTGAAGGAAAAAGGTGCATCTTATACTCCAAAAAACGGGCTGATTTTTGCTTCCTTTGGGGGGGGCACCACCCCCAAGCAGCACTCTGCAAGCCTCATATAGGCTATTCATGTCTTTTTTTGGAGGAAAAAATGGGCCAGTTTTCACAAAAAACGGGTTGTTTTGGGGAGGTTTGCAGAGTGCAAAAACGTTTTTTTAAATTTTTTCCTCTTCAAAACCTTGTTGCATCTTATACTCTGTTGTGTCTTATGCTCCGAAAAATATGGTATGAGTCAGTTGCCAAGCATCTGAATTTTGATTATGTGGCCATGGGGATTCTGCAATGGTCATAAATGTGAAAAATGGCCATAAGTCACTTTTCAGTGCTGTTGTACTATTGTAAGTTGAGGACTACCTGTACACATCTACAGGAGCAATTTCTAAAACAGAAGAAACAGCTTTCTCTGTCTTATGCTATAAAACCACCAGATTCAAAGTGATTAATCATATTGTAAAAAATTTAAAATTAAAGAAAACAACAACACAACATTAAACTCAGCCAGTAAAAAAAAGACAGAATGAAGATACAACCAATAAAACATCATCTGAAATCTCATTCAGATGAAATTATCTGTAGATTATTCACATTTTAGCTGGCTATGTAAATTAAGACACACAAGTAGCCGTTGGTTAACCAACACTTGTTGTGATGTCTTCCTTGGATGACTCCACAGATTCCTCTTCAGAGGTCAGCTCAAGGGAGGCTGAACCCATTCCTGGTACATTAGGAACTGAGATGAATAATGCCTTTGAACGGCTGATCAAAAGAGAATTGGAGGAGGCTTCAGATGGGGAAAGCTTGCTGTGGCAGATAGTCAAGCGAAGAGGAGGAGAACTGCCTTCTGTACTTGAGCCAAAAACTTGCAGGGCAGAGAGAAGACAGGAGCAACAGAGGTCACCCAAACTACTTGAGAGGAGAAGGCTCCACCTCTCTTGATGGGCTATATCAGAAAGCTGGCTATCACAGCATACACAGGGAGGCATTGCTGGGAACGTGTTGGTTTTCTAGCTATCTGATTGCCATGATTCCTGATTCACCCTGGATTGACACAGTGTTTGGAATTGTGTCTTGGAGTCTCTGAACTTTTCTTGCCAAATGAGCTCTCATATTTAAGTTTTGCCTGGTGGGTTTGTTTGGTGGGGTTATTTGTTGGAGCAACTTTCAAGTGCTTTATGGACTATTGGGCCATTGCTTTGTGGACTAATCTTGGCCTGCTTGTAGCTGGACTTAATTGAAACAGTTCTGAGTCTTAGTGAAGGAATTGCTGGGGAACAGTTAGTTGTGTGTGTGAGTGAATGGGGCAGCAGACTTGTTCAGCAACCACTGAAATTTTTGCAGCATTGAATGAGTGGTGGTTATGATTGGGCCTCAAAGTTCTGGCTGTCCTGGTACAGCCGCAGTCACATGATCATAATCTGGGTGGTTGGCAGCCAGCTTGCACTTACCACAGTTCTACCTTTCCTGCTGGCTTCCTACAAGCAAAGTCAATGGGGAAGCCAGAAAGGAAAGTTGCAAGTGGCATTGGTAAGTCTCCCTCTCCTCATAAGGAGGTGCTCACTTAATGATCCATGATCCTCACTCATGAATAGTAACAGGGATTGCAAGGATTACCATCGTTAAGCAATGCAATCACGTGACACTGTGCTTTATTACTACCTTGCTTAGCGATCATTGTAATTCAAGGACCATCTGTACCTACTTTTCAATTTTGTTTGTCTTTTCTTATCAGAGAATTAAAACCCAATACCATTTCATATAAATCGGAGTTACCTGATCGTTATCATACCTGTCCTGCAGTTGTGGAATTCTAATGCGCTTTCTATCCGAAAAGCTTTCTCACACGTAGCACATCTGTATCTATATTCACTGTTAACCTAGAGAGGACACAAGAAATATGTCATACTTTATTCTTTTAAAATACAGGTAGTCCTCAACCTATGACCACAATTGACCCCAACATTTCTGTTGTTAAGTGATAAATTTGTTAAATGAGTTTTGCCTCATTTTATGACCTTTCTTGCCACCGTTGCTAAGTAATTCACTGCAGCTGATAAGTTAGTAACCTGTTTGTTAAGTGAATCTGGCTTCCCCATTGAATTTGCTTGTCAGGTTGCAAAAGACGATCACATAGCAATGGTCATAAATATGAACCAGTTGCCGAGCATCTGAATTTTGATCACATGATCATGGGGATGCTGCAATGGTCGAAGTGTGAAAAATGGTCAAAAGTCACTTTTTTCAATGCTGTTGTAACTTGGAATGGTCACTAAACGAACTGTTGTAAGTCAAGGACTACTTGTACTGGTTTTTCATTTGTTTCCATAATAGGACTTTGCCTACAAATAATATCAAGGAAAATCAGACACATTCAAATCAGAAGGAAACCTTGCACAAAGATTTTTGAGGCTCTTTTGTAACAGTAAAGGTCCCAGATTTATATGGAGGCAAAATAACTAGGCATATGGTCTATGGTCCCTGGGAGGATATCACAGTTGGACGATAAAATGGAACTCCCTGTCAAAAAAGAGTGAGAGTGAAAAGCAGAGAGGAAAGGCCATCTATATAAGCCTCCCACATGCAGTAATGGGACTGCCTAGATAGGTTACTTCTCTAATGCTAGGACTTAAGAATAGAGAGAAAAAAGAAAGGATTCAGTCAGTCACTCATGCCCTGGTCATCTCCTGATTGGACAATTGCAATGTGCTCTACATAAAATTATCCTTGAAACGTATCTGGAAGCTTCAGCACATGCAGAGTGCAGCGACACAAGTAATATTGAGTGTCAAACTGCACTGGGTGCTGATTTGCTTATGGGTCCAATTCAAAGTGTTGGTCATTAGTTATAAAGCCATACATGGCATGGGCCAGGTTACCTAAGAACCAGTTTTGCCCCATCCGATCACCCTGACCCACTTGTTCAGGCAGGGAAGGTCATGCTACAGACCTTGTCAGTCAGAGAATTTTGACTGGTGGGGTCAAGGAAGAAGCCCTTTTCTGCAGCTGTCCCTGCATTGTGGAACATCTTATCCTCAGAGGTAAGGAAAGCCACCAATCTTCTGGCCTTCCGCAAAGGGGTCAAAACCTGCCTGTGTAGCGACACCGCCCCCTGTATTAACAATTGTTAATCCACCATCTTAGAATTTTTCACCTTCTGAAATTTTTATGCTTTATACTTTTTTTAAAAAATGATCCTAAATTATTCTGATTTCAAAGATTGATTTTGATTATATTGTACACTGCCCAGAGCCCTTCTCTGAGGGAGATGGGTGATTAAGAATATGAAAAATAATAAGTAAATAAATACATTTTATTTCCCTTTCATTAACAGCAACAAGAAACATTCTTGTAAAATATTTGAAAAAAAAGGAAAAAGAATAGTTTTAAAAGAACTGCAATTTTTCTGCCTTGTCAGCATGGAAAGTGGTTATTTTTTGCAACTTATCTTCTTTCTTGACTTTGTATGAAATTGACCAGTGTCTATGCATAATCCATTTCTGTTCCATAAATGAAGAAGTACCATACTAACCTCATTCCTACTGTGTTTGTATGAAACATGTTGCTTCAAACTCTCTTTTCGACTAAAAAGCTTCCCACATTCCTCACATTTGAATAGTTTGTCACCTAAAGGACCAATTAAAAATACTCATTATTTTTAGAAAGCTGCAAAATTTAGGAAAATGTAATAATACTTAAACCAAAAATTATGAAATGGTTAGGCTAGGTAAAGCAAATCAACTTGATCTCAGGAGGCTTCCAAAAATTAGCAGTCTCTATTTAGCCTGAGATTAGAGAGCCTTTAATTATGAACAGATTGTGCTTTTGTAAATTGTTTAAAAAATTCAATTGTCTGTGGTATATTCCTAGTTACTTAAAGGAGCAGAAATTGAGGATTGCTGAAATTAGAAAATCCATACAGGCCCTGAAAATTCCTTTGTCAAATTTCTCTGAAACAAACAAGTGCTCCTCCTGGTAGTTGACAAATTATTTTACCATTCCTTTATCCTCAGCAATGAATACATGCAGTTGATCTATTTAATTACTGCTTCAGCTTCCAAATGTTCTCTGCTTTTTGTATGCTGGATTAAAGATTTTTTATCCACCAATAATTTGCTTTGTAAAAGAAGAATCCAGCTAAATTGAAATTTACCGTGAGAGCGGATGTGTCGGCTAAGATTGCTACTATTTTGGAACATTTTACTGCAGATACTACACTGATAGACCCTTTTGTGTTCCCCAAGCTGCTTGATCAGCTTGCGTCGAATCCCGTGTCGGCTGGAAAGGATTAAACTTCTCTTAAGGGATACAGAGCTCTGATGGTGAGGAAACCTAACAGATTAAAAAGAAAGCAGAAATGAGCAAAAAAATAAAAATAATCAGCATATATTGGCACTCACTGCTGACTAGAACTAGATTTTCACTCCCAATATATCTGCAGGATGCCATACTGAGAAAAGCTGTTTAGGTCTCCCTGTAGATTATCACAAATGTAAATTGATATTTATATACCTAAATAAACAGATTGCCAATTTACAGGTAATCCTTGATTTACAACAGTTCATTTAGTGACCAAGTAACAATAATGAAAAAAGTGACTTATGACTATTTTTCACACTTACAACAACTGTTTTAGTATCCCCATGGTCACATGATTGAAATTTAGCCGCTTGGCAACTGACTCATATTTTGGACTGTTGCAGTAATCTGGGGTCATGTTATCATCTTTTGCAATCGTCTAGCAAGCAAATTCAGTGGGGATTCACTTAACAAACATGTTCCTAACTTAAGAACTGCAGTGATTCCCATAACAGCTATGGCAAGAAAAGTTATAAAATGGGACAAAACTCACTTTACAAATGTCTTACTTAGCAACATAAAGCTTGGGCTAAATTGTGGTCATAAGTGAAGAACTACTGATATTCACTGTCAGTATAAATATGCCAACTTATTAACTGTCATTATAGGTAACAAGATATTTATTCACTTCTAAGTCCCACTATATTTAGTATGGTAAGATATCTTTTTTCCAATAAGCTTTTTCCGCATGTCCTCCACTTCAGGATCATCATAAGTGATCGATATCTAGCAGAGTTACCATAAGTAAGCAGGACTTAGAGCAGGATTTTTTCCTGTGCAGGGAAAGCTTACTTTGTTAATGAACTCATGTTGTTTGCAGTACTGGGTAGCTTTGTTAACATCAGCTCCATAATTTGATCTTCTGCTGCTGAAGGAATCGCTGTGTCATCAGGTGGGACCTCAGTGATAATTTCAGCCACATGGTCCACTGAGTTCACTGCTACCAAGAAAAAAATCAATGAATTATGAAAAAATAAGCATATTATTTAAAAAAAACCTGATTGAATTTGTTCATCTATACCCAAGTTAACTCAAAGCTGATTCACATATATGTTTACTCAGAAAATAAGTATAAGCATGATTATAAGCTTCATACTATTTTGTCTATAGCACATAGTAGAATTTAGCTAGTTTAAATTCATGTTGTAATTGATACACAGATTTGGCCATTATTCAAATAGAAATGTAGGGATTGCTTTTAATGATGTGTAATCTGGCTGTACATTATAATAGTCCTTTAATTACTGACATTACATTACTATAACATGAGTAGTGACAATAAGGTACAGCACAAAGCCATTTTTAGGATATTTATTTTTGTTAGTTAAGTTATCCATTCAGGTAATTTTATATTACACAGTAAAAAAGGTGAACAAATTGTCAAACATTCTGTGAGAGGATTAAAATAATGAAAATTAATAATAGCTGTACCAGAACTTTTGTCACCAGTCGTGCTATAGTGAATTCCTGCGAGCTGGAATTCAGTATGCAGGGAATACCACAGGTTTTGGAAACAATTTAGCTTTAAAGAAATGTAATTTAAGATTACCCCTTGATACCACTTTAAAAGAATTTCAGAATCCCCAAAGAAGCTTTGAAGTCAGGGGAAAAAAACCAAATTATGGAACTTGCATATAATATCTGTTTCATATGTTGAAGTGGGAAAAAAAGACAGGATACATAATTATAGATTGCCAATGCCATGCCTGTTTTGGTAAAAGAAATTGCTTTGACCAAGAGTCCAGAAAGCTAAAATTAGATAGGTGGAGCAATTATCAGAGCTACATTAAGCCAGCTGCATTTATCCACAAGTTTTGCTATCCAGAGAGTCCATGACTTACAACCATTAGTCCATGACTTACAACCATTGCTCCATGTTATCGAATGACTGTTACCAACTGCCCCATGGTCATGTGGAAGCCAGCAGGGAAGATCACAAGCTGCTGGGATGACTCTCCCTCTTCTACACGCCCTTCCTCAGCTCTTTTGCGCTTGACCCAGCCACTCATTCACCCCAGTGCATCTATTTGACTCTCTCCTGCATCTCCGTGCATTGCCTCATCTCCTGCCACTGCCTTTCTCACAAGTTCTCTAATGCAATTACATCATAAGGTGGAACATGAAGCTCTCCTTGCCCCACTTCTTTACTAATCATTCTAGAACAATTATTTAATTATTACTGTATCAAACATAAAACATAGAGTATGGAGATTACTTTTAACGATTTCCTAGTCTCACCAGTAGAATCTTTATCATCCACAATCACAAGAGGTATTTCTACTTTTGCTCCTTTGGCTTTCCTGCCCCGTCGAGTTTTTTTCTTCATATCCACTTGGGAATTGGCACTTTCACAGATAGTGATGGGTTGATCGGTATGGGTAACTTCCAGAGCCTTCTCTAGATGAACATCCTTTTGATTGCTCTGTGGAACTGTTTTAGCTTGCTCCAAATGACCCTGCCCATGTTCTACAAAGAAAAAGCGATAAGAACCTGCATCACAGGGGAAAGTGGCCAGTTGAACTTTAGAAACAACTAAAAATCTATATTTTAATATCCCCCTCTGAAGTAAACAGTATTGTACTTTCACCCTTTGCCCAAAGCTGAGACAATATCAATACCACCCAAGATATAAAAGACCATGAATGTTACCACCTCCAACCATAACATACAAAACACATTATAAACTTACTCACTATCATATAAATCATCAAATTCTCACTGTTAGAGGATTTTTTTAAAGGCATGATAACCATTGTATGATCTTCTTTTAAATCATATACACCAGCTCTTTGAAATTTAATGAAATTGTCAATAACTGCCTTCAAAATAATCTCTGCTGAAATCTTATAGAAAAATGACTGAGAGAAAATACAAAACTAAAAAAAAATCACCACAAAGCAATTTATGTTTGATAACTCTCATTACATTTGCAATTTTACTTTGTGGGATAATACACAAATATTCCAGATTTATATTGTACACATACACTAGAGATGAAAATGTGCCGATACCTGAAGCATCAGTTCTGGCAGATTGATTATTCTTGGCTAATTTTTTGAGTTTCTCAAAAGAAAAGGCAGCAGGATACATGCTTTTATTTCGTTGTTGGTCACATTCCACCACAGCTAAGCACATATTAAAGAGACCATATTTTTATTAGCTTGTTTTCCCACTTAGCAAATTTCTGTAACAATGCTAAGTGAGCATAGAGATTGATGAACAGTTCTTCACTAATGTCCAAAGCCATCTTCATTCTGGTAATTTGTCATTTATTACTTCAACAATGCTTGCAATTTAAATTATTAGAATAAAATAAAATTCAAGAAATGTAAGGGCAAGGTATACATTTTTTTCTGTTTAATTTAGCAATATTTTTAAAGGTGTACATAGAAAGAGAAAGGAAAAAGAAAATTAGTTATAATCATTTATTTCAAAGGGTTGTGGGATATTTAAATTTTCGGTTGTAAATCAATAACTACATCATACATACAGAAAAATTAGACAAGCCAGGAATATAGAAATGTTATTCTAACATAGTCCCAGTTCACTGTTCATATACAGAGCTAACTACTGTTTTTTGGGTATTAGATGGAGAAGATCAACCCTCATCTAACACACCCATTTTGACTTAAGTGTAAACCAATTAGGTAAAGTTTGTTCAATAAACAAAGTTTTAAAGAATTCTGACAGCATTATGTACAAACATAGCACAGAAACTCAGGTCTGGAGAATATCACACATGCATGATATGTATTTTCTCTTTCTTAACAGAACATAGTATGATAAACAAGATTTAAACAGCAAGATTTCTTCCTCCATTCTCTATGCATTTCTGTTGAAACACAATTCTTTGAAGCTTTGTGTTTTAAAGCAACCAGCTGAAAAGTATGTTAGACTGTATCATGTCCACTCTGGTTTCCTCCTCTGTGGAATAAGGGAAGATGTTAGGGAAAAGGAATATGGATCCTGGACTTTTTTCACCCCTTTTAGAGCTCAGATAAGTGATGGAGGCTAAAGAAGCTCCAACTCTATAAAAATCTATAAAATCTGAAGCTATGACTCTGATCCATAACCTATCAGTCCAAAACAACTCCAACATCAACATCAACTTCAAACTGATTGGAAGTTAGAATCTTAATGATTGATTAGGTGCTATCAAGTCATTTTCAATTCCTAGTAACTACATAGGTAAACTTAACATAGTTCACATAAATAGAGTATTAAACAATACCAATTAGTCTTGGAAGGAAAATATGTACGTAAAGTAGCAGCAGAATCTGAGATAGTTAATGAAATCAAGTTTGTTTAGCCCAGCTAATACTCAGGATCTGGAGCATGAAATATTTAGTGGATCATGCTTTTAGCTCCATGCTCCTTGGATGTGGTTGCTCACGTACACATTGACTATGGATAATTCTCAACAATTAACCTCTCTGAGACACTGATTTATTAAGTTTGATCTCAAATCTTCTGATTATTCCTTGTTTGTGTGTGTGTGTCCTATGTCTCTGTCAAACAAAATAAAACAGGCTACATATAATAGGCTGGGCCCAAACATATTTTGAAAGAAGAGAAACACATTTTTGCCTGCACAAGGGAAAATTAGTATCAAATTGTTTTCATTCTCCTAACTATTGAAATCCTTGTGCCTATCATATTCCATGCCACAAGCACTCTTGAACTTCATCAAAGGCTTGGAGATGGGAAGCAAAGTTCTATTTGTGTTATCTTTGGATCCAATTTAGTAGCCTCCACCTTCAAATAACATGTGAATTGGAAAAAATAATGTTATCAATTTTGATGTGGAGAAGATACCTGCATGAATATTCCCACCCCAGGAAAATATCCACAAGAACCGAGTCAGAGAAAATGCTGTATGGTAGTAAAGAACCTACCCACAAACAACCGAACATACCATTGACAATGCATTGCTTTAGAACTGGCTTTTCCATTTTTTTGGCGTAGAAAGCTGCATACCATACTCTTAACTCAGTTCCCGGTGGGATGTCCCGAGAGGTAGTGAAGTAAATGTCATTATCATGTTGAAAAGCAGTCAGGTTTTGATGCTCATATAGACTGGCAGGTCTCACCATCATCATCCAGTTACAGTTGTCTTCATTAGATGTATCAAAATAGACTGGAGACCCCTCCTTCTGAAAAACCTATACAAAGCCCATATAGAATGTCAATACAAACGTGCTCCTAACAATCATTTTGATAGAGTAACAAACTATACAATGACTCACTTATTTTATTAGAGCTATTTTCTCCAGAAGAAAGATCAAGGTACCTCCAGCATTTTTCATCTGGCCATTTCAAATATATCACACTATTTTATAGTTGTATGCCATGGCACTTCTTAAAAATGAAAAATGTGTCCAAGGTCCCCCTCAAATTGGGGGACCCCTAGAATCAAGCATGACCTGATTCCAATGGGTTCCCTATGTCCAGATAGCACTGTAATGGCATAGAAAAAACAGAAACAACTAGATTTCATGTTCCAGTGATGAGGAAAACAATAACCTGAATTGCTTGGAGTCTTCCTATCTTAAAAGCACCTTGGCTTTCTTTCCAATTCTTGGTCTGAATAAGCTGAATTTGTTTGTTAGCTATTTATACATTATTGCCATTCATTTACTAATTTATTTCACATGGTTTTAATATGTCTTGCTTACTCTAGCAGAAACTTTCACATATCTAACAGTAGGTATTAATTGTCCCCAATACAAATAGAAGGTCTGCTTTGTTATATCTGATTGAAAAGTCTATCTAGCTCACTATTCCCTTAGGAAACTCAAAGGCAAGATATGAGGATGCCTGTTACAATGATCAAAGCATTGATTCATTGCAGGAAGGAAAGCTTTTAAATTCACTACTTCCCTCTAGATTATGAGAATCAAATTTGCTCAAGGCCATAAATAACTTTGTCTTGATTCTTCACATTATCTGAAAGTTATATATAAACAAATGATCAGCTAGTAGTATTAGACTGTAATTCTCAATGAACATAGCAATGCTCATTTAGAAATTATATATCTACAGTATTGAAGGCATCAGATCAGGAAAAGATAGACATATTTTCCAAGTCCTTATAATTGATTGACCTGAATTTGGAATCACTGTACCTTCAGTGGAAATGTTAATTCCTTTTCTAGTTTGGCAACTCTCTTGGATTCAAAGGGACCAAATTGGGTACGCTTCACAAGTTGAGTTATTGCAAAAACACCTTCAGTCCCATCTTCATGTTGTCTGATCTCCAAGTTTGAAGGAAGAGATGATCTAAAAATTGAATATTGTGATGCTAAAACGTATCTGGCAATAGTTATGGAAGAAAGAATTCAACTCTTATAGAATAAACCCAGCATCTTAACATGGATAAGGACAGATTCTATGCAAAAATGTCACATAGCAAAACAATAACTAATACAAAAGAAAAACCAGGTTATACTCTTTGACCTTACTGTATGGTAATGAACAGAAGTCCCATGTGTCTCCTGCTATCTGATCATCTGTCATTTGAAATGAACTGGGACTGAAATTGAGAAAAAATATTTTCTATCCAAAGCCAAAACTGCTCTACCATGTTATTGGAAACAATTATGGGAAAGGCTTGAAAAACTTTCCTGGGAACTATTTATTTTCACACCTTTTTCTATATTATTCTTTCTCTAGAGATCAATCAGTTTTGACTCGAGTTGCACATTTATAACGCATTGCTGTGACAAAGATAAAAACAGAAAGCCTCTTGACACACTAGAAATTATATCTGGTAGTAAGAACTCAAATACTCACAAACTAGATGATTTATTAAAACAAATATCCACTGTAAGTTACCATTTATTTGAAAATTTAACATTGTTATGTCTGACAAGAGAAAACTAATCTTAATGATGTGAGTTTTAGCTTGTCTTTACCCAAACAGGTAAAGACAGATTTCAGTTCTTGGAACATAGTGGTCTTTCAAAATAGGATTTACAAATGTGTAATAGGTAGTCATCGTTTAGTGACTACAACTATGCTTAGAATCTTATTTCACCTTTTCTTTGCTTTACAGACCTGCAAATACAAGACTTGGTTGCAGTGTTAGTTTTTCATCACTATCATAACTGCAAACAATCACTGTCAAGGTAGCTGCTATATAAGGACTACCTCTTCTCCTTATATAAACATGGCTTCTTTTGCTCCCATTTTATGCTATTAATAAAGTGTAATTTTCATGAATCTCTCACACTGCTTTTTCTGCTAAATCCTAGAAAGTTGCCACCTCTCTGAGGTTTCCTTATCTTGATAACCTTCTGAAATGAGAAAGTACAACTTCAAGAATACTACATGCTGTATTCTGTAGCCCATAATACATTTGGAGGCCATCAGATTGGGATGCTTCTTCAATCCTATGAAAAGGTAATTGGTCATGAATTCCCACTTAGCTGAAATTGAGTAGTTCATAACCATTACTTGCTTTGTGATATTCAGAAACTCCAGAGGCTGAAGACACAGATGATGATCATGATGACTATCTAGTAGTTTCCATTTTACCTTTTTTTCAGGAACTCTAGGCTGAAAAGAAGGTGGCTGGCCCAAAGCCACTCAGTGAATTTTGATGACCGAAGGAAGGCTTACACATGTGTTTCTCCAGTCCTTTTCCAACTCTTTAATCACTACACATGCTAGCTCATTTCAGTTGACATTTAGAATTTGATATAATCAACATAAGACCTAGAACATTCTCCATTTAAAATGCAACACCTAAAGCAAAATTCAAATTCAAGTTTGAAATGTTGCCAATTAGGTTTGGTTTACTTCAAAAATGCAATATTGTAAAAGTTACCTTGCTCTACTTAACACAAAGGAGTCTTTGACTGTCACCACAGGACCCAGCTCTGGACATTCTGAATCATGATACTGATTGCAATCTTCACACCCTGGAAGAGACAAGAAAAGTACCCTTTGCTCATATATTGTTAAGTAGCTATACGTAATATTTCAAGTCTTTATATCAAATAATTGTGGCATTTAATAGCTCAAAATAGCCCATTTAATAACAAAAATGTAGTAACAACTTATTTCAACTGATTTCAATTATGCACTTGGTGAAATTATACTGAATACAGAGCTGAGGGAGTGCGGAGTGTCCTGTGATTCGGAGCTGGCAGCGGACCGGTAAACTTTAATTCTCCGAGCTGCCAGCCTCCATGGACGCCAACATTGTTGGCTAATGAAATTGACCACCTTGGACTTGTTTTTTGACGCACTGGGCCCTAAGAACGTCGGGCCCGATTATTGAATGGAGCGTCCCCCCCCTCCCCTTCTATCGGAGATAAGCTTCCTTCCCTCCCTCTTTGGACTCTTTTGATCCTGGAAATGACACCAAGAGAAGCTGTTGAAATGAACACACTTACCAGACTTCTTTCTACTATGGTTAACTCCCCGGTTCTCATCATTGCAGCTGACTCTCGAACTCACTTTACCCCCCCAGCCCCTCCCCCCCTGGACTACACTGAACTTTTCAGAAGAGCCCCCCCTCAAGGTAGGCCCTCCCTTAGGAGAGGGCAAAAGACACCTTTGGACTACCATAAACTGAACACTGTGTCTGTGAGCCCGCGCAATTTTTAAATTTTAAAAATTTTATTTTAATATGGTATGTTGAGTGCATGGGATTGCTTGGGATGATATGAATGATCTCACTTTTATTATTATTACTGTTGTAACTTTGTGTTTTAATCATTTCGTGAGGACTGCTTGAGTGAGAGTTTGGGTATGACTGATTCGGAGGACCTGCCGGGGTATGCGGGGGTCATCGGGGTGGTTTGGGGGACCACAACCACGGGTGAGGGTCGGAGCATTGCGGTCATGACAGGGAGAGGCAGATATGGCGGGGACTTTAGGGCAGGCCATCATCGGGGAAGGAGGGCTCGCTGTGTCATAGAGATCCCTCCTTCCGGCCCTAGGAGTCCCACTCCAAGGTCAGATGGCGCGGGTGCTCAGGACCCTGGTCTCAGGCTGCCAGGTCTGTTGTTCATAAGGCCCCCCTCATCCGGGACTTGATAACTGATGAGGGCGCAAACCTGGCATGTATTACTGAAACATGGCTGGGCCCGGAGGGAGGAGTCCCCCTCGTTGAGATGTGCCCAGCCGGATTTCAGGTGCTACACCAGCCGAGAGCCCAGGGAAGGGGTGGCGGTGTGGCTATTGTAGTCCGGGAGTCTTTAGTACCTCGTAGGATCCCTGCTCCGGAGCTTGTCGGGTGTGAGTCCCTGCTAGTGAAGCTGGACCTCAAGGGTCAAGTGGGTCTGCTGCTTACGTACCTGCCTCCCAACTACGTTGCAGCAGCCCTCCCCTCGCTCCTCGAGTCAGTAGCCAAGCTAGCGGTTGAGTTCCCTAGACTTATAGTTCTGGGGGACTTTAACTTGCCTTCGCTCGGTGAACACTCTGATGGAGCGCAGGAGTTCATGGTTTCCATGACAGCCATGGGCTTGACTCAAGTAATTCGAGGCCCAACTCACTCAGCGGGTCACACGCTTGACCTCGTATTCCTCTCGGAGCAGTGGAGTTACGATCTTGGTCTGAGGGGTAATGAGATCATACCCCTGTCGTGGTCAGACCACTACCTACTGAGGCTAGACTTCCGGAGGCCAAACCCCCACCGTAGGGAGGAGGAACCGACCAGCTGGTTCCACCCCAAGCGACTGATGGACCCTGTTAGGTTCCAGACGGAACTTGGGGTTATTCCTGATACCCTTGCCCACAGTTCGGCGGAGACCCTCGTCGCTGCCTGGCACTCGGCAGCTTCGGAGTCTCTAGACCGGATTGCGCCGCTACGGCCCCTCCGGGTCAGCGGCCCCCGGAGGCCTCCTTGGTTCACTGAGGAGCTCCGGGAGGTAAAGCGCCGGAGGAGACGCCTAGAGCACTCGTGGAGGTCCGATAGGTCCGAGTCGAAACGGGCACTTTTAACAGCATGCACCAATTCGGACCTTAAGAACAGCAAAACAGCAAAAAGAACATACATTGCCTCCTTGGTAGCGTCCGCCGAGTCCCGCCCAGCCGCCCTGTTTAGGATAACCCGCTCCCTCCTAAATAGGAGGGAGACGAGGGACCCCCTACAGGGTAAGGCTGAGGAGTATGTCCAGTTCTTGGCGGACAAAGTTGCCCGGTTTCGAGCGGACCTGGACTCCACCCCAGTAGATCCAGTAGAGACACAAGGAGAAGACTTGGCAAACCATCTCTGGGTTGAGTTTCAGGAAGTTGCCTCTGGGGATGTGGACAAGGCTATGCGAGCTGTGAGTGCCTCCACCTGCATACTGGACCCGTGTCCCTCCTGGCTGGTTGCCAACAGCAGTGAGGTGACACGAGGCTGGATCCAGGCGGTTGTTACCGCTTCTCTTCGGGAGGGGTACTTTCCCACCGCGCTCAAGACAGCGGTGGTAAGACCCCTCCTGAAGAAACCGTCTCTGGATCCAGCTGTTCTTAATAACTATCGTCCAGTTTCCAACCTCCCCTTTGTAGGGAAGGTTGTTGAGAAGGTGGTGGCTCTCCAGCTTCAGCGTACCTTGGAGGAAGCTAACTATCTTGACCCCTTCCAGTCTGGCTTCAGACCCGGTTACAGCACAGAAACCGCTTTGGTCGCATTGACTGATGATCTCTGGAGAGCTAGGGATGGAGGCTATGCTTCCATCCTAGTTCTCCTGGACCTCTCAGCGGCTTTCGATACCATCGACCATGGTATCCTTCTGCGACGACTGCGGGAGATAGGGGTGGGCGGCACTGCCTTGCAGTGGTTCTCCTCCTATCTCTCGGACAGGTCGCAGTCGGTGTTGGTGGGGGGGGCAGAGATCGTCCCTGAGGTCCCTAACTTATGGGGTGCCACAGGGGTCGGTCTTATCCCCCCTACTATTTAACATTTACATGAAACCGCTGGGCGAGATCATCCGAAGGCACGGGATAAAATACCACCAATATGCGGACGATACACAGTTGTATCTGTCCGCCCCGTGCCAACTCAATGAAGCGGTGGACGTGATGAACCGGGGTCTGGAAGCCGTTAAAGACTGGATGAGAGCAAACAAGCTGATACTCAACCCAGACAAGACCGAGTGGCTGTTGTGTTTTCCTCCCAAAAATTTGACCAACATACCATCACTCAGGCTGGGGGGACAAAATTTACACCCCTCAGAAAGGGCCCGCAACTTGGGAGTCCTCCTGGACCCACAGCTAACTTTTGACCACCATCTCTCAGCTGTGACCAGGGGGGCATTTGCCCAGGTTCGCCTGGTGCGCCAGTTGCGGCCCTACCTGAATCGGGAGGCCCTCACAACAGTCACTCGAGCCCTTGTGATCTCTAGGCTGGAATACTGTAATGTGCTCTACATGGGGCTGCCCTTGAAGAGCATCCGAAGACTTCAGCTAGTCCAGAATGCGGCCGCGCGAGTGATCATGGGCGCACCACGGTTCGCCCACATAACACCGATCCTCCGTGAGCTGCACTGGCTACCTGTTGATCTCCGGGTGCACTTCAAGGTCCTACTCACCACCTATAAAGCGCTCCATGGTAGTGGATCTGGCTATTTGAGAGACCGCCTTCTGCCAATTACCTCCCTGCGTCCCATCAGATCGCATAGAGTTGGCCTCCTCCGTATTCCATCCGCCAGTCAGTGCCGACTGGCGACTACTCGGAGGAGAGCCTTCTCTGTTGCGGCTCCGACACTATGGAACAATCTCCCCGTGGAGATTCGTACCCTCACCACCGTCCAGGCCTTCCGCACAGCCCTCAAGAACTGGCTAGCCCGTCAGGCCTGGGGATAATCTTATTTTGCCCCTCCCGAATGCTGAGTGAATGTTGAGTTTTACTGGTTAATTATTTTTGTGCACTTTTCTTTTGTATTGTGCTACACTCCCCTTCCTTTTGGATTGTAAGCCGCCCTGAGTCCCCTCAGGGAAAAGGGCGGCCTATAAATGTCTAATAAATCCAAAATCCAAATCCAAATTTATAAACCATTTCTATATCATATATAAAAACACATTTTCAATAAATGTGTAACAAATGAACCTTATTAAGAATACTCTAGAGAATGGGAGAGAAACATGTTACATTAAAATGAGAAAATAATTTTAGAATTTTAGATCAATGGGGTTCCATTAAAATTTAGGTGTGTGAATCTGGGCTGGCAAAAATCCTAGTCAGGAATCCTTGGGAATCTTGTTAAAAAGAATGGATGCTGGGATATGAAAATCATAAAGAAAAGGATGAATTCCATAGGACAACTCTACCACACCAAAATTTGGAAATAATACCATGCATTATTTCAAATGTTACAAACTTGCAACACAAATACATTACTTTATATTTATAACCTATGACATTTTTCATTATCACTATTGAAACAAAGGACAGCTAAGTGTCTAGGCAAAACAAAACTACCACTGCAACCTAGCAAAGTAGATATTAACCATGGCTTAGCAGTTGAATCAAAGATATATATATATATATATATATATATATATATATATATATATATATATATATATATATATATATATATATATATATATATATATATATATATATATATATATATATATATATATATATATATATATATATATATATATATATATATATATATATATCAGACCTGCATTGTTGTGTTTTAGGCAGTTCTGCTCCCTAATAGTATATCCCTAAGTATTGTCATTTATGAATTATGTCTCACATATATCTATTTACCTTGCTGATAAAATGCAAAAATTACTATCAGTAATACACAATCAATAAATGAATAGTGTACAAGTTGTCTTTGTTTAGCAACTGTCTCATTTAATGACTGTTCATTGTTACGATGGTGGTTAAAGCTGAATGGAGCAAAGCACAGGGATATCCTCAATGAAAAGCTGTTCCACAGAGCTCAGGACCTCAGACTGAACAGAAGGGTCACTTTCCAACATGACAACAATTCTAAGCATGCAGCCAAGATAATACAGGAGTGTCTTAGGGACAACTGTGAATGTCATAGGGTGGCCCAGCCAGAGCCCTGACTTGAACCCTATTGAACATCTCTAGAGGGACATGAAAATGGCTGTCCACCGACAGTCGCCATCCAACCTAACTGAGCTTGAGAGGATTTGCAAGAAAGAATAGCAGAAAATCCCCCACTCTAGGAGTGCAAAGCTTGTTGCTTGCTACCCAAAAAGACTCGAAGTTGCAGTTGCTGCCAAAGGTGCTTCAACAAAGTACTGAGTGAAGGATCTGAATACTTATGCTAATGAGATATTTCCATTTTTCCTTATTTTAATAAATGTAGACATTTCTAAAATTCTGTTTTCACTTTGTCATTATGGGGTACTGAGAATAGATTAATGAGAAAAAAACAAACTTCAACAACTGTAAAATCAGACTGCAGCAGAACAAAATTGACAAAATGAAGGGGGTCTGAACATTTTCTGAATGCACTGAATGTAAGAGACCTCACTTTCATTAAATTTCTCTTTTGTAAGCTATTTGGGGACAAGGGCTCTGTTTACAACATAGAACTATTTAAATCACTACTGTATGGGAATGAGATAAACCTGAGACACAGGATCACATTCAAAGGAGCTAATAGCATGATAGCATTCCTTCCAGCACCCTGCATTCTGCTTTCAAGAACATAAATACTAAATAAAAATAACACTGAAAGAAGTGAGGCCATCCAATTAGAGAGAGCTGAGTCTTTCACTTGTCTACATGGAAGAAAAACGAGCTATCAAAAAAATAAACTAGCACCTGTGTAAAATAGCCTGAGTACAATACAAAGGCAATGAGTTAAAATTGTTGTTTTATTGCCACAGAAGAACAGGTAGTCCTTGACTTTTGGCCATAATTGAGCCAATATTTATGTTGCTAAGTGTGATACTTGTGAAGCGAGTTTTGCCTCATTTTACAATCTTTCTTGCCACAGTTGTTAAGTGAATCACTGCTGTTGTTAACTTAGTAACACGGTTGTTAAGTGAATCTGGCCTCACTATTGAATTTGTTTGTCAGGTGGCTTAAAAAGGTGATCACATGACCCTGGGCCACTGCAACTGTCATAAATATGAAGCAATTACCAAGCACCTGAATTTTGATTACATGACCATTTGATTATGGGAGGCTGCAACAGTCATATGAAAAATGATCATGTCACTTTTTTCAGTACCATTGTATCTTTGAATGGTCACTAAACGAATGTACAATGGTCGTATGTTTGTAAAGTTGAATGGTTGTAAGTTGAGGATTACCTTCCTTCCATTTACTCAATTAAATGACTAATATAGAAGAATAGAATGACACATTCAGTTTTAACCGCACAAAAAGTCATAGCAATGATTTATTCTTCTTTCTTGAGCACTTACATATAAAATCGCCACCTTCTTCAGCCATTTCTGGTATCTGCAAAACCAAAAGGACAGAAATATCAATCAGATCATTAGAATGTCTTCCATAAAATTAAGTCATCTTAAAGCTCACTAATTTTCCTGCCTTAAAAACAATGTAAAGCAACTACAATAACAAAGAAATGTTAATGGATAATATTTAATGATACATACAGGTGTGTTGTACTAGTAAAAGTAAAATGGACAGAAGCATTAATTTGTGAGTTGGGGGGGGAAGGAGAGGGAATGTTAGATATCCTTTTAACCGACTTTCTTTTAGAATATGTTATGAAGATGCAAAGTTATGGCAGATTCGTTGAGACTGAAAAAAAAATGCCAGTAGGTGGTTGTGTCCTTAAAACCCTAATTAAATGAAAATTGTGGTACAGTGATAGTAAAATACATAAATTCTAAAATGTACAACTTAACCTGAATGAAATATATGTAATGATCATGGAAGAAACACACAAAATGTACTTGTAACCAATTGACACGCTTTCTACAAGATGTAATGAAAGATGATTCCTTTTTTTGTGTGTTTTTCTTTAATAAAAACAACTTAAAATTTCCTTAATTTCCTTTTCCTTAAAAACAACAACAATGTACAGCATGAATAAAATGAAGCATCTGCAATGATATACTATCTCTGATATTTTATTATCTATACTCGTGATGGCCAACCTTTGGCAGGTGTGCCAGCTGCTCTTCTGGGTTTAATCTCGCACATGCGCACTGGCCAGCTGGCCGCTATGCGCACGCACACCAGCCAGCTGCTCTCTTCCAGGTTCCAGGGTGTGTGCTTGGCACTTGGTGCCAAAAAGGTTAGCTGTCATTGATCTATAGGCTTATATTAAGGATTGTCTGAATTACTAAGAATTCCAGAAGAAATACTGTTTCCAGAAAGAAATATATGTATATCACTATGTACACCAATGGACCAATGTTTATGTTATTTTTTGTCCATAATACAAAACTCAGTTCCATGTGTGTGACTTACCAGCCATGTTACCCATGTTAGTTAAAAATCACATCTTGAATTGAATTGAATACTTTATTTGGTCAAGTGTGATTAGAGACACAAGGAATATGTCGTGATATAGTCAATATTATGACCTTCATTATAGATATAGGAATTGCTGAACAGTGGCATATAAATTTAATAAAACAAATAAGTGAAGAAATGAATGAATAAATAAGGAGCCATGTAACTTTCAGACTTCTAATGTCTTCCAATGCCTTTTCTTGACTCCCAAGATTTCTAAGCATTTGTGATGCAATCTACCAATTCTTTAACTGGCAGAAATGTATGCTGACATTTGTTCTAATTACTGAGCAATAATGCATTGGAGAAAAAGTAAGGGATAAGGAATGTCACTAGATTATTTTTAGATTCAGATTTGACACTCTTTAAGTGCTCAGTCCATGTTCAGAAACATTTTGCTTCATGTGTACAGAGAATATTACTTTAAAACTGAAACACTTAAAAGAGAGTTGCTTTAGCCACTAACTAGGATTGTTGTATGTCTACCTGCTTCCCTCTCAAAAACTTGAAGAGGTGTGGACTTCAACTCCCAGAATTCCCCTGCCAACAACTTCAATTCTGAGAGTTGAAGTCCACACCTCTTCAAGTTGACACGGTTGAGAAACACTGCTGTAAGGATACTACAAAAAAGATTCACATGAAAAAAGGGTCAAATTTGACAACCTTACAGAGGTTTAGAGAAGCATCTTTTCTCTTTGGAAAAAGTAGGAACATTTGGTAATCCTCCTGAGAAATATATTCTTGCATAGGGAAATGTCAACAACAGGTAACCTGGCTGAAAAACACATCCTCTCTACCCCATAAGCTTTCAAGAACATTTCCAAAACCACATTTCATAATATTTAAAACCATGTTATTTAAAAAAAATGAAAACGATATATTTCACAATATTGTTTAAAACAAACCCTTGGGTGTAACATCTATCTCTGCTGCAA
Source organism: Thamnophis sirtalis (assembly GCF_051295495.1). Lineage (NCBI taxonomy): Eukaryota > Metazoa > Chordata > Lepidosauria > Squamata > Natricidae > Thamnophis > Thamnophis sirtalis. Next base: position 54,569,209 of record NW_028261388.1, read on the forward strand.
CAAAAGGATACCACACCTATGTCTAAAGTGACCCAAAAACCCTCCCAGATTTATTTAGCAGACAAGTGGCTAAAAGTAGTTAATTACAAGATAGATTACCGTGCAGGTCAATTCAGAGTGTGCAATCCAGTCCTTTCACAAAACATAAAATGTACATTTATTTTAAAAAAAACTCACGTGAAGAAAAATGATTTAATGCAGAAATTAAAAATAAAGGAGAATATTTGTCACTCAGGGTTGAAATGAGGGGGTGCTCTCTCAGCTTGCTTTGTTTTCTTGCAGATGTTTCATCACCCAATGTAGGTAACATCATCAGTACTATTAGCACTAAGAAAACAACCAGATTCAGAGAGCACCAAAACCCCACAGAAAATAAGAGAAGGAAAGGAATACATCATAAAACTCTAGTGCTCATTAACAAATTGTTTCTTGTTTATTAGATTTATATACCACCTTTTGTACAAGAGCTCAAGGCAATATATACAGTACACGACACAACTGAGATAGGTTTGGTTGACAAAGAGTGACTCGCTCAATATTGCCCAGTGAGCTTCTGCAGCTGAGAGTGGGCTGCAACACAGGTCTCCACCATGTCCTAGTCCAGCACCTTAAACATACCACACTTTAATATTTTTAAACTGCTTTTATGTAAACCGCCTGGAGTCCTTCGGGATTGGGCGGCATACAAATCTATTAAAATTGACAAATTGACACTTTTCAAACAAATACAGCTGTGCAAAAAGGAACAGTTCCATGTTTAATTTACTTTTAGAAATAGGTGTGAACTTCTTTAAATACCCTTTACTATTACTACATTTACTGATCTGGATAAAAAAAAACCAATTCAATTCATTTTAATAATCTAGAAAAAACAACTGATCAATAGAGCTATTCATCAGTCATATTCCAATGGAGCTAAATTGCTATATGGGCTGCTAAGGATATTCTTTGCAATCCAAATAACACTGGAAAATACTGTTGTAGATTATTAACAAGAACTGACAAGATAAGTGTTTCCCATTGCATGTATGCCCAATTGATATATTAAATGATATAAAGCATTATTCAACGATTTCACACTGGCTTACTAAAACCCAGGCTGAAAAAAATGGATCATTGCATAAGACTTAATTCTCCAGAGAAATCTTTAATGGTGGGAAAAGCAGAAGCAAATAGAAGATGGCAACATCAGCAAGATGGATGGACTCAGTTAAAGTGGCAATGGGTACATCATTTTAAGACCTGAAAACACTAACATAGGGACAGACTATCATGGAAAAAAATCTATCTGAATTATCACTAAATTACCACTAACTCAATGGCATGAAAATTTATAAAATAAAATGGTCAAATTATCTGATAGAACTGGCCTTTGAAATTAGTTCCAATGCTCCAATGTCTAATCTTTAAACCAACATAAAAACATTTTGCTGGAGAAAGCTGGAAACGTCGCGACAAGACCGGTTGAGAAATAGCAGAGCTGGATAAACCATTGCCAGGGGATCTTTGGGTTGGAATCGTTCTGGAGGAACGGGGAAAAAGGAGAGACATCTTAAACAACTAAGAGGAACCAGCAGTTCCTCATCAGGTCAAGGATAAAGCTCTCCAAAACTGACAGAGGGAGTGGCGGCCATATTCAAATGACCACTTCAAAGTGGGGGCCACTGGACCAAGCTGTTTGAGCAGGAGCGGTGTCAGAATAGAGTGTTGGATTTGGGTGAGAGAGTGACCAACCCAAAGGTAAAGAAATTTTAAGTTGGAATCTAAAAAGAGACCCGGAGGGGAACTAGAGGCTAATTGGCAATTGGAAGTTTAATGGAGGAAGAAGGACAAAGCGGAGATTAAATCGGAAAGCTCTAGAAGATTTCTGTTCCCAAAAATTGAAGTTGGAGACATTAAAAATAATTTTAAAAATTCAGGGGGAGGGGATTCCTTTCTTTCTTTTTCTACCTTTTTTCTATTTTTTGAGAATTAAAAGTGGAATTTGACAGCTTTTGACAGCCAGCTGATTAGAATGTACTGTGGGGAGGGAGACATCTCTCCCTCCCCACAGTACAGTGAGAAGAGAATACTACAACATCTAATAGAGGAATAACAGAGAAAGGAACAGCTGCAGAATTTGACCTTGACTATAGCAAAAGATACTCTGAAGATACTTTGAAGTGGTGGGAACCATCAAGGAGGATTTGCTTTTGTAACAGTGTTGTGGATTTGACTTACTATTGTTGTGGAAGGGGAAAAAATAAAATACTCAAAAGTGGACTGGACTCGACTAAAATTGGAATTGGACTTTAGAATTTGGAAACAAAAAGGAAAAAAGATCAATGGACTTTAAGTTTAAATAAATATGATATAGCAGAAAAATCTTAAACAACTTACTAAATTATCCAGGCAGGCACTATGGAACTTTGGATGTATGATGAATTACTTGACATGCTAAAAAATGCACATGAAACGTTAAATGTAAAGAAAAAATAGAAATTCAGAGGGAGCATCTAGATCAGGGTGGAGGAGAAAAGGCGATAGAAAAGGGACCAAATGAAGAACAAGAAGATACTACAGAAGAAAGGAGGACTGAAAAAGAAAAATATTTAGATGATTGCACTGGGATTTACAGGGGCACACTAAAAGTAGACAAGGGGCAATTAGCCCCCAAAAAGGGAAAACTTTTTTTGCATAGTTTACATTATTTTATTTTATTTTAAACTGTAAACATCTACAAATTTCTATTATTTCAGCAGGGTTGATTCCCAGACATGTTTTATAGTATTACGAATATAACTATGAGCACTTTTTTCTGAAAAAACATATGTATGGTTGTATTGCTTAATTTTTAGAATTTTCATAGTGCTATCCTATACATACCTCAATTGAAAAAAAATCACTAAATTCAGTGAAGCTTGCTTATCAATATTAGAGTAACAGCTATATTCTTTTACTGTTTTAAATAGCTATATCTTTGCTAGCTTTTGGCAATCATTATGTGCTTTCACATGGGGGTGAGAGCTCTGAGTACTTATTTAATTCTTACAGTTTTAAAAGTTAGTTTTATAGTCAGATGAACATTCTCTGAGTGGCGTAAAACCACGATACATGAATACTCAGGAATAAATCTTGGACTCCAATGGTAGAAACTGTATCGGAGGCTTCAACCAGTAGAATTGCAAAAAGAATGTTGAACTGCGGTTTTAAAACAAACCTTCTTAATTCTTAAGACAGATAAGCAAAGGATCGAAATTGCTCTACTTATTTCATAGCATACATTGTGAGAATGAAGGGGAAAGAAACTACTATTCAATCTTATAAAGTCACACACCAACAAAATGACAAAAATAAGATTAATATATTTTACAGAGATATAGAATATCTGTAAAAAAAATCCTAAACCCTTACATACTTATGAAAAAAATGGTTCTGTTACCTTTTAAAATACTATTTTCAGACACCAAAGGCCAAATTCCAATTTACTATAAAAAGTAATGATAGTCACTGCAATGCTGTCGTTGAAAAATAATAAATATATATGAATAATAACACCAACTAAAGAAATAACATCAGTTGGTGAAAATAATTCATATCTGCACTAATCTGTTCAGGGGTATATTATTCTTCAGGATAAGTGAGATCAAAATCTAATACATATAAAAACACAGAAGATCATATCGTGTCATAAGTGAGTGTTGAGGAAAACAGATGGCCATCTGAAGGAACTGTTTAACATCAACTCTAAACATTGCAGGGTTTAAATGATAAACATATACTATAAAACCATTTGCCGAATCAACAATTTTTAATTCATTTATATTAAAAATTAGATGAAGTGTGGGTGGGAGATGACAGATTAACATATGAATTCATACTTGAATTGATTCCTGCCCCAAATCCACTTCATGTCTTACAGTACTCTCTCCCAGTATTTAAGATTGCCTTAATTTCAAGCCTGAACAATGCCTTTAAAATGTAGTCCTTGGTTGCTTGTATGAATGTGACACAACTGACCCCTACTGGCCCCCAGAGATAGTTACTAAAATTGTGTTACCCATTCATATTGAAGAAAAATGCAATATTTGACAATATTGCTTCAGTGATTTAAAAAAAATGCCATCCCATTTATAACCAATACCAGTACAGTACAGTAGGTAGAATGTATCAATGCAACTGAGTGGAAGAAAGAAAATTAAAACTATACTCACTTACCTGGAAGTAAATCAAGTTAACAAATTTAGTTCCAAGTTCTAATTTAGTTCATTTACAGAATAGTAATTAGGTGAGATTTTAGCAGACAATTAGTACTTTAGAAATGAGATAGAAGTAAAGTGCTGCAATAAAATGAGCTATAGGAAAAATTCTAGAAAATGTGGGATATTATCTTATACCTTTTAAGATGAAAACATGTCACTGCAAAACCAGAGTTAAACTTAAAAATAAGTCTGAAATAAAAGCATACAGTATGTTCTGCTAAAACATCATATAACTATAATTAAAAGTGTCCCTGTCCAAATGTCATTCTTCTGATTCTTCCAAAGTACATGTAGTACAGTATATTTACTAAGTTTCGTCAGAAAACAGTGAAATATGGCCCTAAATACAAGCAAGTAGCATAAAATATGTCCAAGCAGTACAGTCCCTTGGAAACACTTCTGCTGATCTTTCATTATTTTAATTTTGAAACACAATCAGTGAGATTTAATGGTGATTGTGGAATTCTATACAGTACACATATACTAGTTGTTCCACTCAATACTGTACGCTGAACTTGTCTTAACATGCCATTCAGACACTGTTTCTCCATATATCAGTCTTGCTAATAAATCTGTATTCACTAACTCTATTATAGAGGAAGAAATGCTTACTACTCTGAAAGGAGATTTCTGCATATGTTTAATATTAACCACACCTTAAGAACTATTAAGTCACCAGTGATTAGTACAGTATTCCACTTCTTACTGTTCAATCATAAGAGTGCAAAGATGGTAAAAATATGTGCTTTGCTTAAGGTTTCAAGTATTCTTTACATGGTTTCCCTTATCCATGCAGTAGGTGCTTGGAGTTACTTTGCATACGGCGCTTAAAAGCATGAGATAGTATGTTCGGGTGATCAAATTCCTTCATATGAAGTTCGAGAATAAACTTTTGCATTAGAGAGACAGAGGTGGTCCCTTCCGTCTGGTGGCTAAGAAAAAGCCCTTCATGAATTTTGGAATAGGCTGTGGCAGAATGGAACAGGTGAGTTTTGCAGCAGTTAAAGCGCTGCATTCCAGATGTGGTGCGGTTCTGTTCTTATGCTGCCCGAGGCAGAGACGCGATGCCTACAAGAGGACGAACGCTGAGTCCGACCCAGCCAGATTAGAGAGCGCCTGGCTTTTTTCTCTGCCGATGATTCGAGTCTTAAATCCGGGCGAGAGGAGGAGGAAAGGAAGGATCCGAGGCGGCTCCGTCCTCCTCCTCCTGCACACGCCAAACCCCTTGCCCTTACTAGGCTGGCGAGTGGTACCCACAAAGGCCCATCCCACCGCCGCTCGCTGCACGGCTCGTTTTGTGCCTCATTCCCGCTCCCAGGTTATCCCACCCGGTTCTAGCGCGGGATTGGGAGAAAAACAAAGGGCGGAGGAGCCTCGACAGCCGAGAGGGGCGGCGGCGGGGGCGGCAGCAGGCAAGCCCGTCACCTCCACTCAGAGAGGTAGTGGCTTGCCTGGGTCGGGCCGGGCCGGGGATCCGGGAGCGGCTCCGCCGGGTTTTGCTTCGGACCCGCCTCACCCTTTTACAGTGCGCGCGGCCGAGGGCGGCTGCTGCCTGTAACAAAGAACAGGCGGCGTGGAGGACCCGAGCGGGACGGAGGGGAGGGAGGAGCAGGCGGCAGCACGGGAGGAGAAGGTACCCCGCCGCGCCGCCCTGGGAAACTCCACGGGTGGAAAAGGGCTCACCGGCACTGGGTCCTGCGCACGGGGCAAGGAGCAGTTCCTGGAAGTAAGAGAGAGACGCGGATCAAGGCGGGGGCTTGGCATTACCTGTTTTTGGAATGTTGATACCCGGATCGAGTCCGGACTCCAGGTTCCGATCCGAGCCGGAAGCCACGCGCCACCGGAAGCTAATGCGTGGCGTCGCAAAGCATCATGGGAATTGTAGTTCGGGGCGTGATAAAGTTGGGTTGCTCGAACCAGATAGACGGAAAAGTTGACAACTGTCAGCCAAGCTGACTGACAGCATAGAAAGGAAAGGGGAGAATTACTGCCTTAGTAGCTCCTGTATGGACATTAGCACTGGTTCGATTACAGCCATTCCATATCGAAGTCCGAGAGAAATGAGGGCATTAACAGAATGCGAAGGCACAGACTTGGCAATAGAAGTGGATTACTAAAAGCAGTAGAATTAATAAAAGCTGATTATGTCCAACTTTTGATCAAGCAGATGACTGTGATGAAGCTAGTTTGCATTAATGCATTTCCTTCAACTTAGCAGTGATTGTCACTATCATTGGAGACTTTTATTTTAAAATAGGAGAATATGTCTTGAGTGGCATTCAGAATGGAGCTGTAGCTATAGCTTTCAGTTCCAATTCTGTAATTCGGATATAAATTGAACGAACAAAGAAATTCCAATTAAATTGTTATTTCACAAATGTGTTCTGTGTCCAGGTATTATTTTCATAACTGTTAACTATAGTACAAAGGCATCACACTATTTTTAGAGGACAGATCCTCAGGCAGCTTTTTATCTCCAGTCCATTATGGAGACAACCTTGACTTCTCTACAGGTGTTCCCATTTTAAACCAGACTTTTTCTATTTTCTCCTGACACAATCCTTGATGTATGAACAGTGCATATCATTCATATTGATGGTCAGGATGGTCATATTTGATAGTACCTACTGGTCAACTGAAGCTATTTGGGAGGGGGGAACCTGTCCTCTGGTCACCGAGGTCCAACTTCCATGTCCATTCCAACTTGGCAGAAGAAACATCTGGATTCTACAGAAGCATCTGTCCCATAATACTTGACCTGCATTTCTACCTTAGGACCTTCTATCAAAAAATAAATGTTTAAGAAAAGACTTAAGTTGAGTTTTAGCTGGAGAAAGCTCTATTGGTGATTTTGCCTGAAATAAGTTGTTCTTTCAACAAAGAATTTTGCATGTCCATGTTTGCATTGTCTTTATTACTTTGGAAAGCAGAATATCCATTATCAAAAGATAGCCCATCTGAGAAGGTAATAGAGTAGAAGACTGGCTAGGATGAAGTGAGAGATAGCTCTCACAATGTGTCCTGCCAGCTTTCTCCTGCTTCACCTAGCTTATTCTCTGCTCCATCAATGTGTCAAAAACTAATGGAACATTCATATCCACACTAAAAAATCTGGATAAATGATATGGAGCACACAATCAACTTGATCGTGTCACAGGCCAGATCATGATGTATCGTGATGTCTTTTACCTTTGCGGAGCCTGGGTGGGCATGGCCTGTGCGTGACCCTGTGAGCTGCCAGTTTGACAGGCCTGATATGGAGCATTCCAATGATTTATGACTTTAAAGTTACATGCTTTAAGAACAATTCCCTCCTCTCTCTCTGTCTCTCTCTCTCTGTCTCTGTCTCGGTCTCTCTCTCTCTCTCTCTCTCTCTCTCTCTCTCTCTCTCTCTCTCTCTCTCACACACACACACACACACACACACACACACACATGACATTAGTTAAGGGAGAAATAAAGCCAGGAGAATCTACCAATTATTGTCCTTAAATTGTCCCTCAGCAAAACTGTATAGAGTGGACCATCCACAAGCCGCATTGCTGAGGCAGATTACAGCATGCCCATCAGAGCAGATCAAATTTTGCTGGCAAATGTTTCTGCCAACTCAGATCCTGGAGGAATGAATGCAGTCATGAGGAAGAACCCTGGACTATCTTTGAATAGGCTGACCTGGCTGACTTGAGTATGCTTTGATGTAGGAACATCCCAAGAGAATAACATTAATTGTATGGTTGCTGCCGCATAGTTGTTGCAGCCTAATAATTCTTACAAAAATCTTCAAACTGATCTGTTGCTGTAACAGAGGAGAATTGCCAGGAGAGATTTCATGGCATTCCCTTCTAGCTTGGGCCTGCTAATGCACTAGATAAGAACTCCTGTCATTCCCAACCAAACCCTGCCAATTGGGACTCCTGCCCATTCCTTAAGCCAAACCACTAATTCTATTTTTACTGATACATTGGGGCTATTTGCATAACACAGGGATGTGACTAGTCTGGGGAGTGAGTGAAGTTCATTTTCTTTTGAATGGAGCCAGGGGATTTATTCTTCCACAGAAGACAGAAAATAATGTTTCATTTTCAGCACTTCTATATTAGTAAAGAGAAAGCAATTTAGATTGTTTTCCAGTTGTTTTCCTAGATTGTGCTTGTACAAATAACAGTTTCCATTTTCTATCTCTGTCTCTATCTCTAAATTCCTTTTTCACCTTTATAGGTGGTCTGTGTCTTCCTCTAGGAATTCTCCATGAGAGGCTTGGGATTTTGAGGATTCTGCGCAGGATCTTAATTGTTCCTAGCACCACACTCTTCGGGACTCAAGAGGTCTGATGTCATTCCTGGGATCTGTTGGAGCTACTCTCCCATCTAAGGAGTCACAGCCCCAAAATGCTGCTACCTGTACTAGGATCATTTTGACCTTTACTTTTCACATCCTCTTCAGTTCCTCCTTTGGGCCCTGGTACTTCTCTAGCTTCCCACTCTTTCTTCCTAATGTTGCTGTCACTTGGCACTGCTGCATCTATCACTACTGCTGCCTTTTGGTCCTTGTCTGGCTGATTGACTAGTACCTGCTTTTCCGTGTGGGTCTGGAAGTCCCACAGTATCTTAGCTTTCTTAGTCTCCAAGATCTTCTGTGGGATCTCCCATCTGGACCTAGGACAGTCTACTCCATATTGTGCTGATGTTTCTGTATGCAATGCCAGCTATTTGGTTGTGCCATTGTGTATGCTGTTCCTACCTGTATTTTACATCCTGTCACTATGAATTGGACTGTCTCTGAGACTCCTCTGCATAGTCCGAAGCTTAGATCTTACCTATTGTGATAGACTCTTGCTTCTACTATAGGAATCTAATGCTTAATGCCTATACTTGTGTTGCTATGGCCAGTGCCTCAGTGCTCTTTTAGTCCAGCTCTTTCCACTCATTGGTAGGATTTCCCAGTATCTGCTACCTCAGCTAACTGTTGATGGTACATGCCATGCAGTGTCTTGTCTTGCCATAGCTCTTCCTCTGCTTGATTTTCTTCCCATGTCTGCTTTTGCCTCAAACATTCTCTCAGCAGCTCGATTTGGGTGCCATCTTAATGATGTATTTCTGGGTGCTCTGAGTTTCATCCAGGACAGTGGCTTTGACACTCACTACATCACAACCACCGTCTTTCCAGGTAGTGGGTGTTGGCCTTGAGGTAAAAACCTCCATACATAGTAAGGGGCTTTGGCAGCTTCTGTGTCCTTCTTTGACCTGGCAGAGTACCTGATGAGTGGCAGAACACACAATGGCATGGATCTTTTTCATCCTTGCCTCATCATGTTCCTATATGACTATGGGATACCAAGGTACTTGTAACTGGTTTGTGTGTCTGCTATGTGGAGTATTGGTAATTCCACCCCATAAATCTTAATTGCTTTCTTGTCTTGGGCAACTTCTCTGTTTATGAGCAGTTAACTGGTATAGTATAAATCTTTATTACAGTCAAAAACCAGCAATACGCATTACTTTTTACCATATGTTAAAAGTACTGACATTAAAATATAATTAAAAAGTATTGACGTTAAAAGTGGATAATAACATACATGTTCTCAAACTGTTCGGGTCACTCCCTGGTTTATGTGGACGCAAAACCGATAAGTATGGGAGTAAATACAATGGTCCAGAAATTGTTAGAGATATGTCCAAATAATTAGTACAAGATGACAACTATACCTCTGTAACCAATTTTTTTCTTGTGGACATTGCAGCAACACAGAACTTTGCCACTGCATACATGGTAGCCGGATTTGTGTCCTGGAGGAGAAAGCCTACATAAAAATTGTCTGCTCTCCCTGGCAATCTCTCTAATAAGGAGAGAATATGTGCAGACCTACAAACTCTGTATAGCTCACAGTGTAATAGAACATGTGAGATACAGTATCTTCAACTTCTCCTTTGGCACATATACAAACCTGTTCTGCTATTGTTATTCTCTTATACCTGCCCTGGAGGAGAATGTTGAAGGAAGAATGTTAAATCTGGCTCTGAAGAAAGCTATTCTTTTGAGAAGATCAGGTCATTTAGATATCTTGCCGATTTCCACATACTGTGTTTGATTCTGTCCCTACTGTGGAGAGGCAACCTATTTAGTTCTACTTGGAACTCCATGTCCTTCATTCTATTGATTACTACTTGCTTTGCTTGGTCAAAGCCTAGAGACACTACGAATACCAGTGAGAGCCCATAAGAGCCCAGCTTGTGATCAATTGCCTCTTTCCAGGGGGAGGGGAAGTTGTCAATCAACACTAGTGGGGACAGTGTATGAGCAACTGGCATTTTAGTCTCTGGTGTTGTTCCCAGTGCCCTTCCAAATTGTGATTTTTGTAGTCAGAATTAGATTCAGTAAAATAAAATGTTTTAAATTCTAAGCATAATGCTTCTTTGCATCATGAGTTGAGATTCTAAGATTAATAATAATTAAGAAGTCTGATTTCTTATTCTTAATTTAGAACCAGAATTCAACTCAGTGGATAAACTCAGCTACTATACCTGCATCTCACAATTGTAGGCTTATCTAATCTTTGAAATCAGACCATAATATCATCATAGTCAGCATATTGGGAGAAAAAAGGAATACTATATAAGGTTGATTTCATGTTATATGAAAAAAGTTTTGCCAATATTGTTAATATACAATTAATATTCTATTTTATATCTTGAATTAGGATAGTTCCCATACGTAAAGTTAGAAGAATTTAAACATCTGACTATTCCTGGGTGCCTATGCTATCTATGGTTTTCATCCATATAAATCTCAAAAGCATTCAAATCCCTAGCCAGGAGACAAGTGGAAAGAAGAAAACTGCATTTTGCCTTTCTGAGTGCCATTAAAAAAAAATCACTCATTTTCTTTCCATAAATGCAACTTGAAATGTCACCCTACCCCAATTACTGACTGAAGTAATCTTGAAAAGATACTACTAATTAATAATTGCAATATATGTATTGGGCATATTTGGGCAAGTGAATGCTAAAAAGGGAAGACAACATTATTAATATAATTCTTTTTAGGAAAACCCATGTATCATCAAATGATAAGAGGCAAAAATCTGAGTTTTTGTAAAGCTTCCCTTGTCTATAGAAATGGGGCATATTCATTTCAGAAGAATATGAGCAAGATGTTTCCAATGATTTACATCTTAACTATATTTAAATTTTTATAAATCAATACAATACAATAGCAGAGTTGGAAGGGACCTTGGAGGTCTTCTAGTCCAACCCCCTGCCTAGGCAGGAAACCCTATACCGTTCCAGACAAATGGCTATCCAACATCTTAAAGACTTCCAGTGTTGGGGTATTCACAACTTCTGGAGGCAAGCTGTTCCATTGTTTAATTGTTCTAACTGTCAGGAAATTTCTCCTTAATTCTAAGTTGCTTCTCTCCTTGATTAGTTTCCACCCATTGCTTTTTGTTCTACCCTCAGGTGCCTTGGAGAATAGTTTAACTGAGATATTGGAACACTGCTATCATGTCTCCCCTAGTCCTTCTTTCTATTAAACTAGACATACCCAGTTCCTGCAACCGTTCTTCATGTTTTAGTCTCCAGTCCCCTAATCATCTTTGTTGCTCTTCTCTGCACTCTTTCTAGAGTCTCCACATCTTTTCTACATCATGGTGACCAAAACTGAATGCAGTATTCTAGGTGTGGCCTTACCAAGGCATTATAAAGTGGTATTAACACTTCACATGATCTTGATTCTATCCCTCTGTTTATGCAGCCTAGAACTGTGTTGGCTTTTTTGACAGCTGCTGCACACTGCTGGCTCATATTTAAGTGGTTGTCCACTAGGACTCCAAGATCCCTTTCACAGTTACTACTGTTGAGCAAGGTACCACCTATACTGTACCTGGGCATTTTGTTTTTGTTGCCTAAATGTAGAACCTTACTCTTTTCACCACTGAATTTCATTTTATTAGATAGTGACCAATGTTCAAGTTTGTCAAGATCCTTCTGTATCTTTAGCCTATCTTCTGGAGTGTTGGCTATTCCTGCCAGCTTGGTGTCATCTGCAAATTTGATGAGTTCCCCATTTATTCCCTCATCCAAATCATTGATGAAGATGTTGAAGAGTACTGGGCCCAAAACAGAGCCTTGGGGTACTCCACTGCATACTTCCCTCCATGAAGATGCAATTCCATTGAGGACTACACGTTGAGTGCGGTTGGTCAGCCAGTTACGAGTCCATCTGTGGTGATGCTGTCTAAACCACATTCTTCTACTTTATCTAGTAGTAGGTTATGGTCTACCTTATCAAATGCCTTATTGAAGTCCAAGTAAACTATATCTGGTCCACTAATTTTGTCACATTGTCAAAGAATGCAATAAGATTAGTCTGTCATGATCTGTTTTTGACAAATCCATGTTGGCTTTTGGGTATTACTTTGTTTACTTCTAGGTGTTCACTAATTCGTTGCTTAATTATCTTTTCCAGAATCTTTCCTGGTATTGAATCTTTCCTAGTATTAAATCAACTTGTATCTTCCTTATATAATCATTTTGCTTTGAACAGAAATAATGTTGGTCAATATATCAACCCACTGCAGTGTTAGAATGCTATTGGAGCTGTGGTAGTGCAGTGGCTGGAATGTAGGCTAATTAGCTCACTGCCAGGAGTTCAATGTCACTGGCTCAAGATTGGTGTGGATCCAAGATTGGTAAAACAAGGATCCAGATTGCTGGGGGCAATATGCTGATTCTGTAAACCACTTAGAGAGTGCTGTAAAGAACTATGAAATGGTATATAAGTCTAAGTGTTATTGCTACTCATTTCTATTGAAACAATTAAGATAAAATCACAAACCACATGGCATACCTTTAAAATCCAGCAACATAATTTTGAGTCATTCAAATAACAGTTTAAAAAGTGTTCAAGTATTTTTAAGAGTTACAGAGCAAGTCCTTTTGTTTTTAATTTAGCATTTCAGTCTGCTTATGTGCCAACATAAAGCTATACAATTTTTTAAAAAGACAGGATGGAATGTCATGCAACCAATTCTAACTCCAGGTACATGGAAGCAAGTTTACATCCAAAGATATGTGTCTAAGCTAAACATAGCATAGGTAGTCCTTGTTTAAAACCATTTATTCAGTGACTGAAGTTATGATGACATTGAGTGGAAATTCTGGTCCCAATTAGAGTTGTTAAGCAAGGATTACCTGCACATACTATGAAAATAAAGTATTTCATACAGATAGCGAAATGTATTCTCCTCAAGAAACTGCTGGAGACAATGTAACGCTAATCTTTTATTAACGTAGCTGACAACGAACTAAGTAACAAACTTAACTGACAGCCTTTTATACGTGAGCTGCCAAACTGGGCATCAATATGAAACCCGAGGAAATCTACCACCCGCACACCAATTTGACACTTATTTTTTTTCAATTTCAGACCTGCCTTCCGGAAACGGAGGAAAACTGTTCTAAGTTTATTTAGTAGCTCCCCCTGACTCTGTGCTGCGATGAGCACATTGTCAAAATATGGTAACACTCCAGGTAACCCATGGAGTAGCCGTTCCATGATGCTCTGGAAAATGCCGGGAGCCACGCAGACTCCAAATTGGACTCTATGGCAACGAAATGCTCCCCTATGTGTGACGATCGTTTGGGCATCTGCTGTTGCATCGTTGATTGGTAATTGTTGATAAGCTTGAGCTAGGTCAAGCTTAGCAAAGAGGCGTCCACGACCTAACGAGTGCAACAGGTGTTGCACTACAGGTACTTGGTAGGGATGAGCTTGCAATCCTCTATTAATCGTTGTTTTATAGTCAGCACATATCCTTATGGATCTGTCTGATTTAATTGGTATTATGATTGGGGTCTCCCACTTCTCATAATCTACTGGTTCTAATATTCCTTGCCTAATTAGTTTATCTAGCTCTGCATCCACTTTTTCTTGCAGTGCAAAAGGAACTCGCCTAGCTTTAAGCCTGATGGGTGCTACATTTGGATCTAAATTAAAAGAAATTGGTGTTCCATTATATTTACCCAATTCATTGCTAAAAACGTCCTCGAACTCCCGTGTCAGGTCTTCAAAACCGGCAGCAATTTCTGTAGTGTGAATTCCTGAAATAGAGAACCCCAATGCCTCAAACCAATCTAATCCCAATAATGAAGCAAGCGGACCCTCAACAACTACTAATGGTAGTGTGCCCTTAAAATTGCCATGCTCACCTTGAAATTGACCACAACCCACAATTGGAATAGCTCTTTTTTGGTAATCTTTTAAAATGCAGCTAGTTGGGACTAACTCTGCTCTAGAAATTGTGGGCAGGATTCTTTTAAGGCTGTCCCAGGAAATAATGGATCTCGCCGACCCCATGTCAATCTCCATTTTACAAGGAGATCCTTCAATTAAAACAGTAGCAAACATCTTCTGACAGCTGGGTTTTTCTTCAGAGGCTGTGTTGACAGTTCCTTCTTCTTCACTGTCCTGGTCGATGGCGTTGCAGGCCTCCCTGGCACAGCCTGATTGTCTTTGTGCCACTCTATTCACAGTACGACCAACATCTGTGGCAGGCAGGATGGCACGGCAGACAATGCCGGCAGACGGCTGACTTAAACCAGCAATTGGACCGCAGATGGTCCCCTCCGCAACTCAGGCAGTTTGCCTGAGAAGCATTCGTTGCTGGCTTCCATCTGCCATCCGCTGTCAACTTGATACGTGCTACTTCATCCATTGTTTGTTTTTCCTCTGCCTCCTCAGTAGACTGCTGGTTAACTACGGCTATTACTGAGGATGGCATGTGGGAGGCTTGACATTTTTGAATTACAGCAGCGGACTGGGCTGCCTGTTCAGCCATTCAAGCTTCGTCTAAAGCAATGGCTAAAGTTAGCTCTGTTTTAGCTAGCAGGCGGCGCTGAAGCCTTAAATCCCTGCTGCCATAAATTAGTTGCTCCAGTAATGCCTCGTTGAGATCTGGAAACTCGCAATAAATCGCAGCTTGTCTGAAAGCTACAATGAATTGGCTGACAGTCTCATTTTCTTTTTGAACACACCGGCGAAATGCGAAACGTCTAGCAAGAATGTCTCCTCAAGAAACTGCTGGAGACAATGTAACACTAACCTTTTATTAATGTAGCTGACAACAAACAAAGTAACGAACTTAACTGACAGCCTTTTATATGCGAGCTGTCAAACTGTTAACCAATAGGAAGCTCGCCCAGCTTCCTCAAGCCTGAACTCGCGCCAGAGTAAACGGCTTCCTTTTTCCCCCATTGATTGACAAGTTTTTCTCAAGACCTCAGGACGTAGCAGATAACCCCATCACAGTCAGTCTATAATATCCTGTCATTACAAAAATGAGAATTTCCACAACTTTCCAGAAATTGCTACTTCATTTCAATAATGTTTTGTATGTTGGAGTTCATTAGGCTGTATTTTTAACATCATTATTGCAGTTTATGCAAATCATTGATCCACAGGAGGAACAGCTTTATTTCAACGAATTATTTTCATTTATTGATTTAAATCACAGTGATGGAACTGGCACCAGATTTACCCTGAACAAATGTAATAGAACTTGATTCTAGGATCTACAATCAAGCCATATATTCCACAGCAAATCCCTACTGAGTCAGAATACATAATGTTTGGTAAGATAGGCAAAATCACTAAGGAATGTTTTCTTTTTAGATGAACAAGTTATAATATCCAATATAAAGAAATGGGGAACACTTCCCTTATCTTTTCAAATAAGCAAGCTGTGTCAAAACAGAAACATAATAGTTGAAACTTAAAAAGAGTGAGCATGCTCTAATGTCACCTATCAGTATGCTGCCATTAAATTATTAATATATTCTATTTTAGGATTTCCAAGGCACATTGCAATATTGGCAATGTTGTTTCCAAGTATTGTGGAAGTAAGAAAAGTAAGCTTCAATAGTCTGTGGTTCCTTATCTTAGACTAAAAGGATATCTACAGAACAAAAAAAATTATATTCCTATTAAGTAATTATATAAATTGCCAGTTTGTATTACTAGCATCTTATCAAAAGCAATACCATTTATATGTGTTTAACAACTACTGTATCATGTTTCCCAATTCAATATTTTATGTTTCCTCCAGAAACATGTTAAGGCTGAAATTTTATGCATTTTTATCTGGGAATACATTTGCACAGTAAAATGTTTCCCAGTTTATAAATCTGAAGGAATATGATAGCATATTTTCAGAATTCATTAAAAGGTATACACTTTCATGAGCTGCTTCTTATTTCATCAGCCTTCATCAAGTTCATGAAAGCTTATGCATATTAACAATATGTGTTAGTTTGCAATGGTGAATCCAGACTCCATCTGATTTTTGGATCTCTCCTACAATTTTCTTAAATCATTCAACCTTTATCACAATTTCTTGTGTTTTTCCCATTTTCCCGCAGGCACAATAGCCCATTTAAAATTTGCATTGTGGCTCTTTAAAAGTGCAACCACCACAGATATGTATTAATGCAATAGTTTTTCATTGTAACTCTCAGCTATACTTGAATTTCAAGCAAAAATGCATTTTAAACCTAATTTCTAGAAATTACAGTATATTTTAGACTAAGGCCTACTGAATTAAATTAGCTAATTTCCAAATAAATATGAGTTATTCTCTACAGTTTAGTAACCATAGTTCTAAATCCAATCATTCCCTATCTATGCTTTGCTATCTTCTGCAAACTACCTTGCTAGTAAAGCTCAAAAAGGATATGGTAGTTCATTTTTCTGTAAACAATTAGTCATGTGCAGCTGATACAATTTGGCAGGTTCTAGAATTTATGCATGTGGTCCAACTGATGAGCCATTCAATTTGGTTTTGCTCTTAAAAATAGTTTTCTTGTTTAGAATTCGTGTTAAGGTTCCTCCTTTCTTTTGAGTACCATCAGATCTGGGTTGTTGTAGGTAGGAGAGATCATTATGTGATTGGCTCATTCCTGGGTCTTTTTTATGGTGTCTTCGAAGAAAAAATAACTTTGCACTCTTTTTTAATATTCCACCTGCAACAAAGAAAATATATAGTTAGCTTCACAAATCAAATTTATCTGAAATCCCGAAGTTCCCTAAAGTATGGCAATTGAATGCTTCACAGCTATTCTGAATCCCATCAATTTCATAAATTCTGGTCAAGATTGGTGTGGACTTTAATCTAAGGATTGTGATCCCCTCCCCGATAATTACTTAATGTTTCTGAGCATCACCTCAAAAGGCAGGAGCTGTTGACATGGTACACACCTTTTCTTAACAGTATCTGCAGGACATCAAATTAAATGTGTTTTGTAAAAAATCAGAAATGTCCAAAATCTCAAAATGTTAGGCTCCCACCTGAAACTGGAAAGATTTTGAGCTTAAAATGACAAATTCATAATAAATTCACTTCAACTCCCAGAATTAGCATAACTGGCTGGGAAATTCTAGGAGTTGAAGTTCACACACCTTCAAACTGCCAAGATTGAGAAACACTGATGTACAGTATACATTTTACTAATAGAAATATTTTAGATACCAAAGTGTCAGAAACAACCCACATTAACCTTGCAGACCTTCAGGGTTTCCTAAACCACAGGCTGTAATGAAAAGGTAATTAACCTCAGGGAAACGGGAGCTAAAACTAAAATAATGGGGTCCTTAAGACCTTTAGTTATACACCATCATATTTCATATGCCTGTGAATGTCACTCAGAACCAGCAAACTGAAACATGTCAAGAGAAGTTTATCTAGCTCTAAGCATATTTGATATTGAAGTGCAGTAAATGGCTCCTTAAATGACTGATAGTTGGGAGTCTGAAAGAAAACATCTGAAAACACAATTATACATATTATATATTGATGATTTCCTAAAAGTGTCATTTTTGGGCTAAAACTGCTAGCCATCTCTGACTATTGAAGACGAAGCAGAACAAGAAAAAGGTTTTCCATAGGAAATTTCCTTGACAGAGAGAAAATAAGTTTTCAAATAGTAAAGATTTCTCAGTTATCTTTGGGAAACAAATAACATGGACTTGCTGAATCAATGACTAGAAAAACATGGACAAAGTCCAGATAAAATAAAACACATTGAATTGGCTCAGAATTCAACAAGAACAGTTAAACCATCTCTCTCTTTCTCTCTCTCTCTCTCTCCCCTCCCTCTCTCTTGCAGTAAACTAGCTAAACTGAATGAATAGGTTTTACTTCAAACCTGCTCATCAGGTTTTTGCTGATATTACAAAATAAATGCAATTCTGGCTCATTTTTATTAAGTTTGTTTTAATAATTACTCATTTTAAATTAAACCTCAAATAATACTTTAGTAGCAATTACCTCTAGAAATAATATTTTCAGATTTTTTTTAGGTCTAATGTATTCAAATATATTTATTTTTGGAAGGCTAAATAGAGAGTACAAAGGATAAATAGAAAAGGAAACTGCATTCACCTACTGGAAGAAGGAACAAAATATCAAATGTTCCTGTGAGTGATGGTACAAATATTCTGATAGATATTCAACAAATATAAAGGATTTTAAATTAAATATTTCATACATTAAATATGCAAATATTGTTTTTAATATTGAGCAAACGTTTCTTCAAAATGAATAAAAAATAATCATAATTAAAACTATAAGGAAAATCAATAATAGCTTTGATTACTATTCCTCCCTTCCCCCCCAAAAAAACCTCTTATTTGCATACTTTGAACAACATAGAGTTACTATTATTTTTCAAAGTATGCCAAGAATTCTCCCCAAACTTTGGGAGAAGTATATAAGTGATTGGTTGGATTTCAAATCAGAAAGCTTACTTTCATCTAAGCATTTCCTCTATGTAAACTTTTCATTTTAGATGGACCTACTTCTAACTTCCAGCCTGGCTGAGGGAAAAGGACTTTTAGGAAAATGGGTCAAAAAAAAGATTCAAACTTTTATATTGCCAATTTGTTCAACCTCTGTTTAGCACTTTAGAAGACCAAGGAAAGATATACAACTTTGAGGGGCTGTAGTCTTGAGTACAAGATTCTAAAATAAGAGAAGTCTGTACAAAACTAAAAGTTATTTTTTTTAGTTGATAAAAAGAAACTGAGCATAAGGTGTCTTTACTTTCACATCAGAAAGAGGGAATACTACTAAGTTGGAAAGGACGAGACATCAAACAAAACTTCTAGGAAGCAAAAAGAATATGTGGAAATCAGAAGCTAAGTCCCGAAATGGATTTCAATTGCATAGGTTATGAAAGAATGATTTTTCCAGGATAGCCTAGGCCAAGACTCTTGCAATGATCATACAGCCATTGAAGAAAAAAAAAAGAATTATGTGGAAACAAATCTATGCATTATAGATAGCTTTCATAGAAAGGTGAAAAGACAGAGAAAAGAGACATCTGTAGAGAAAAGGCCATTACAATTACCTCTTAAAAATGGCCTGGTTGGGTCAAGTACAGGTAAGGAGGGTGGGTGGATGAGCAGGCCCTCCAAAGCACAGTACCGGAACGGTACCTGGTGCTCCCAGCAGGCATTGGTACGCCCATACCAGGGCTTACCAGCCGTAACCCACTACTGAGCTAACGTTATCTGTTCCAGGAAGCTGAGAGAACAGGAAAAAAAGGAATATTGCCTAGGAGGAAAACTAAAGGCTCCTGCTGCTATGCTGTGCAAAAGATAAAAAACCCACAAATGATGCCTGGTCTTCTTACATTAAAATCCCAAGAACCCACAAAAGAGTCTTTTTATCCACCAATTTCATTGTATTTAAGTACAATGACAATAAAGATAATGCTTATACTTATATTTTTTGCTTAGATCTTCCCATCTATAGCTGTGCAATTTCATACTGTCACTTGCAACTGATGTCATGGGAATTTTCTAGACTGCTTGCCCATATTGTAGGAAATTGTAATTACTTCTAAACCTGACCACAAGAACTACATATCCTCAAATATTACCATACACTACTCTCCTTACACACACACACACACACACACACGGGGGGGGGGGGAGGGGGAGGGAGGGACTTTTATATTCAATAACAATTTCTGTAGCTTTAAATCAAAGGGCAGAAAGATGCTTGTTCACCTCAATCACCATATTCAATCACAAAACTCTGATCTGTTACATAGATCAGAAGAAAGAGACTTACCATATTTTCCAGAGTATAAGATGCACTGGAGTATAAGACGCACCAAGATTTTGAAGAGGCAAATTTTAAAAAAAGGTTTTGCACTCTGCAGACCTCCCACAAATGGCCTGTTTTTCGTGAAAATGGGCCCATTTCCCCCCCCCAAAAAAGGGCATTAATAGCCTTTAGGAGGCTTGTAGAGTGCTCTGGGGGTGGGGGCAAAAATGAGCAAAAAAACAGCCTGTTTTTGTCAAAAAAAAGGGCATGCATAGCCTTTAGGCGGCTTATAGAGTGCTCCTGGGGGCTTGTGGGGGGGGAATTGAACAAAAGAATGGGCCATTTTTCACTCATTTTTGCCCTCCCCAGCCCCCAGGAGCACTCTGAAAGCCTCCTAAAGGCTATGCATGGCCATTTTGGTGAAGGGGGCGGGATTTTGGGATGCAAAAAATGCTGTATTCAATGTATTAGACGCACCCAGATTTTCAGCCTCTTTTTTGAGAGAAAAAGGTGTGTCTTATACTCCAAAAAAATGGTATATTTAAAAGACAGATAAATGGATTTACATGGGAACAATTCATTCTAGAACAAATCTGGATATTTTATGGTCCCCAGGCCATATCTGGCCATTTGGCTATTCCTGTCTGGCCATTTGAGGTCAATTGGAAATTAGAAATCAAATGTAAATAAGTGTACCATGCATGCAATACTTATTTTAAAGGTGACTGCTTTTTCAATTTAGGTACGGAGATGCACATGTGCTTATATATTTTCATAGTAATAAAATCATACAAATTACTGCTTTTTATAAAGCAATAAAATTAATATTGAACAAAATTAAATTCAGCTTATTGGTTCGGCCCTCCATAATAATCCCAGTTTCTCATGTGGCCCTTTGGGAAAATAAATTGTCCAACTGTTCTAGAATAACACATGAATATTGAAAAACCATAGAGAGGTTTTGTTACACACACACACACACAATTTCCATTTGTTATTTTTTCTTTTTAATTCTGTAGTTTTTAAGTGTTTTCTTCAAAGACACAATCTGAAAGTAAAACAAAATAGCAACATGATTGCTCTGTTAAGAAGGCTGTTCCAAATTATTACCAGGAAAAAGTAAAGTACAAGAGGAAGTGGCAAGAAATATCACCAGCTTTCCTCTAATCCCTATTCCCAACCCCATTGGGGGTGGGGCACCCCACTCCCACCCCCACGATATGCTGTACATTTTCTAAGTGTGCCCAAGGCTTAATAATATTTTGTGGTTTAAATACAAGACTAATTAGAACAGCTTCCCACTTCTGGCACTCTAAAAAGTTTTGGACTGGAATTCCAAAGATGCCTAGAACAGAGATGGGGAACTATGGTGCCCTTTAGGACTTGTGGACTTCAACTCCCAGAATTCCTGAGCCAGCATTCTGGGAATTGAAGTCCACAAGTCATAAAAGGCCATAGCTGACTGGAGAAGGCTATGACATTGATACCCCTTTAATAGAAAATATTCATACCTTTGGACTTCTTCACAATTTCAGATTCTGAGATGCTTACAGAGCTCCCTGATATCTTATCACAGTCTTGGTCTAGTAGTGCATTGTTGTGCCATTGATGGTGGCTGTCATCTAAGGTCCAGGCACCATGGCTGTGTTCCTGGGGTTCTTCAAGGGCAGATATCGTTTGGGAGGCAGCAAGTGATACTTTTTCATCAGAAGGGGATTGTGCAAGACACCCTTCAAAACTAAAAGTATCATCTTGTTTACAGGAGCCATCCATGGCTGCTGCATAGTCCATCATTAGTGCAGTTTTGCTGTCCTGAGATAAATTAGTCTGAAATATGAAAAAACAAATACCACAAGCAAAACACCATTAGTTTGGAATAAAATTAGGACCAAAAATAATTTTTAGATACGCTTAAAGTATTTGTGGCAATGTTATACCATGCACACTTGGACATGCTTTGGAATAAAAAGTGTGTTTTCTTTAATTTCATAACCATGTTTATTTTTCCCCACATTCTTCATACTGTTTGAATTAACATTTAAAGTAAAATTTAATACAAATATTTCTTTTATAAAATCGTACATAATGGGGCAGTGAGCCTATTTGGAAATACATACCCATGGATCCCTAATCATTGGGCTGGAATAGAAGTGGTTAAAATCTGCTTGATTTCTTCTTCTGCAAGACCATCAAGTGGTACAGCATTTCTTAGGAATTGGATCTTGCCTCCTTAAGGATTTTTCCCTGTTCTTTTCCTTCTCGTCCACAGCATGTGGCACTTTTTGCCCTGGGGTCTACATAACCTTTTGTCCAGGATCATTTGGTTCTCAGCTTCAGCTGCAGGTCTCCTCTCTTTCTTCAATGGCCCTTTCTTCTTCCCCCCATTTTTTGTCATACCTACTCATTTCTGAATTCACTTCGCATTCTCTTCTTTTAAATATCTATATTCAGGCTCTACATGTCTTAGTATACTGCAACTTGGGATCTCTTCTAATTTCTGTTCATGCGGCTACTTCTATGAAAAAATTTTGAGGCCAAATTATCCTTTCATATTCAGTGCAATACCTGATATGTTTGAACTAATTCTACTTTGTTTATTTGTGTCAGAAGCATCACAATTAAAATGAGGCATACTCTATAACATGAAAATTTACATATAAAATACAAGATTAAAATATGTATAACTTAAACAAGTCTTGCCCAGGAACTAGCAACTTTAATTGTGTTGCCACACCACCATGAGGTCCTCAATTGTACACTGATAGGACAAAAAGAGCAGCTGTACTGTACGAATGACATGAAAGGAGACGTGAAAGGAAACCTCTCTAAAGAATATATGTTCTTAATATATTCAGGTGTCCCCTGGGCAACAGTTTATAGCTGACTAATCCTTTCAATCCAGAAGCATCTAAAGTGTAGTGAAGTGCTCATTTCCATCTGTAACACTAATTCTACTGCAGACATTATTTTCTCAGTAGCCAGGATATTTTGACAGTACCAGCCAATGACTGCTGGGAGGGTCTTTAATATCACCAAAGTGCCATAGGTGTTACATCACAGATTTCAATAATAAAATTAGAAGTTGTTTTGTGCAAGCTTGAAAAAATACTTTCTCTTCAGTTCTAGACAAATTTTAATTAATTAACTCATTACATTTATACACTGCCTGATTCTATTGACCATGCTTTTTACCCTAAGTAAAGAGAAGCACAAATTATTGTTTTTACTGCATGACATGAAAAACTTAATATTTCTGATGCTTGCAGTATTCATAAGAAATGTCTTTTCTTCTCTGGGAAACCATGCCTTAGTCTAGAAATTAAACTGCAAAATAGCATATAAGTTCAGCGGGGAGTTTTTTAAAGATGTTTTAGTAGGAAAAAACTGATCTTAAATTCATTAAACAAAAAAAATCATGATTATTTTGTACCTTTGAAATCCCTGATATTATGATGGTGCTTTTTTTTCTGGGAGATTTGAACTTTTGCTTTGCAGATTCACTGAGCTGTTGAATGGCTACTTCAGCCACAGGATCTGTGCCACTCAACACCAGTAACTCTGCCAAAATAAAAACATAAATAAGAGAATGACTAGATAAAATAATCAAGTGAACAATACAGAATCAAGGAAAAATGCCTTAATAGAAATGTATTCTTTAAATTAAATTGCAATTCTTTAAAAACTAAAGCAATATTTTTCCATTGCTTTGTATTTCAAGAAACAGTTCTGAGGATTTTGCTTGCATTTCATCAATAGAGGCAATTCAAAATTTAAATATACATGCACTCAAAATACACCATGTGAACAGTATAGGTTATATATAAACAGCTTCATATCAAATTAGTCCTAAGCACTTCAGAGGCAGATTTGCTTTTCAGATTCTATCAACCAGTTTCTTATAACTAAATACCAGAGATTAAAATGGAATGCACATTTTTCTAGTTTTTCCTTTTTAAAAAACATTGACAAACAGGGATATATATATATATAATGGATGCATTTATCGTTATTCCCTGGTTTCAATGTGGATAGTAGCTTAAAAGAAATATTTAGAAATAGGGGCAAAAATTCCTGTGTTTATGACATAGCATAAACTGTGTAAAAAGAAAAAAATAGCACATGACAAATTCTTAAGAAATCTGATAGAATCTCTATAGCTATTTCTCAAAGGAGCAGATTTGAGTAGTAGTATTTTCTTCATACTACATAGAAGCAGTTCATTGATATTTCATATCTCCTATGGCATTATCATAACTATAACTCTCTTAGTGGAAGATTATGATGTCGTAGAAAATGTAGTGAACTTTTAGAGTATTTTTTTTTCATAAAAGGAAGAATGAGTCACTAGATATTCCTTTCCAATTCAAATTGCTCAATTTTTGTGACTCTGTTAAGTTTAAGTATTATTGTTCACCTTGGCACGTATGGCATATATAGAAATCAGGCTTATCATTATTCTGTGTGAAGTAAGCCATAGTATCAAAACAAGCATTTGGAGGGGGGGGGGAGGACTAACATAACTCAGTGTCTTCCAATTCAAGACCAGTTATATAGATTGACCCTAAAAACCAACCAGTATGGTTGGAACAGCCCTGGCGTAACCCACATGCACGCACATGGTGCGTGCGCACATGGGCACAATGGAAATGATGCTTCCGCAAGCCTCCACGACACTCCAGTTGCTTGGTGGAGCGTCACGCAGGCACTGTACGTGCCATGAGCATGCACAGAAGTGCCGGCAGCTTTAAATCACAGTACGGCGCTCGGGCGGATGGGTCCTCCGGAGCACCATACTGGAACAGTACCCAATGCTCCGGGTAGGCTCTGGTATGCCCCTACTGGGGCGTACCGCCTGCAACCCATCACTGATCATATGCCAGCTGAATGTTTGCTTGATATGAGTTCATTAGAATACCACTGTCTGAAGATTGTCCCATACATTGCTAAAGAAAACCCAAACTCACCAGTATCGGAGGAAGATAAAGCCTTGCTTACTGAAACATTCTGACAATGGATTGCTTGAATGGATAAATCCTTTTCTATCCCTTTCAGTTTAGCAGGACTTTGCACTGGGGAAACTATTAGATAAAATAGCTTGTTTATTGTTTCATTTATGCATTATAAAGGACAAACCCAGCAAAACATTCACCTTTGACAAATAGATAAGAAATTAAATACATAGATCTGATAATTAGACCATTAAAAAAAACTTTACTGTACTAAGCCATAATGTTAATTGTTTGCTTTGACTTAGCTTAAAGCAGGGTATATACAGCATAATATATATTCATTCAACAAAATGTTCAGCAAACCATTAAGCAAACTATTAATTATTGTAATGAATAATTCCAATCTATTCCCTACTTCATTTCAGATTTTTTTAAAAACATTATACTTTATGGAATATGAGCATACACTGCCTAAAAATTCAAGAGATAGAGAACCATTTATAAGGCAGTCAAACCACACAGTTACTGTTTGTATTTCTTTCTCACAGCACATATTTTTCACTCTTATTTTTGTTTTGAAGCTACATTCACAATACAGCATACAACATCTGTTTGTTCTGAACAGCATAGTTAATTTAGTATCATGCTTGGAAGGGATTTTAAACAAATCTTTAAAAAAGACTTATGTGTAAGAATTAATAACTAGCTTATTACTACTACTGTTGTCCTGTATTTTATTTATTGCTGCAATTTTAACTGCATAGTTAATCATTAGTGAAGCATGAGGGGAAATCTTTGTTCCTTCGCAATTTTCCATGCATCTTCAAGATTTGACTGAGGAGATGGGCAACTGTCCCAAACAGAATTAGTGGCCAGCATATCAGCAAAGAAACTGAATGATGTTGGATTTCGTTTAGTCATCTGAAACTTATTTTTCCAATGTTTAACTTGCAAGATTATACAAATAGGTACACAATATGTCTCCTATTTATAGTAATTCTGAAAATTGAATATTATTTTACTGATACTGAAAAAAAAAACAATTTGAACTAATGCATTTGATAGTACTAATATGGAGAAGTCATGGTAGAATATTAACTATGGATCATTCTACAATTCTACTAAAGCCTGCTGCTTTATGTAAAATAATCAAGGCAATTCAGCACTTTTGTTCTATGGGAACAGAGCTAATAGGTACCCTATTAATTTTATATGACATGGGATGAACTTGATTGAACATGGGTAAGAGCTGCTATTAAGGTCTACCTGGTGGTGATTCATACTGTGTTACTTCTCCACACTAATTGCATGTGCAGATAATCATCCAGCAACCCTCTTTAAGGTGAGTCGCCTCCTGGGGAAGGAGGAGATTGAGGTCCACCTGAAGGGGCACGCTGAGGAATTTATGGATTTTCTGGAAGACAAAATTGCTCAACTTTGTTCCCAGTTAGATGCTGGCATGGTTGCTGGTCTAGTGGAAGCCCCTGAGGCAGGTTCTCGCTCCCTTATCTGGGAACAGTTTGATCCTGTTGCTCCTGAGGAAGTGGACAGAATGCTCACAAGCATATGTGTTTTAGACCCATGTCCCTCCTGCCTTGCAAAAGCTTCCTGGGAAGTGACAGGCAGATGGACTCTGGTGGTGATTAACACTTCCCTACAGGAGGGGATAGTGGACCAGCACTTTAAAGAGGCTGTGGTCTGCCCTCTTCTTAAGAAGCCATCGCTGGATTCCACCCTGTTGGATAATTTCTGGCCCCTCTCCAATCTTCCCTTTTTGGGGGAGGTTGTTGAGAAGGTGGTTGCCCGGAAGCGCCAGAAGTTTCTGGATATAATGAATTATCTTGACCCCTACCTGTCATGATTCAGGCCTGGATTTGGGACAGAAACAGCATTGGTCACACTTTTTGATGAACTCTGGCAGGAGCGGGATGGGGATAGTACATTCATTCTTGCTCCACTTGATCTCTCGGCAGCTTTCGATACCATCGACCATGGTATTCTCCTGGAATGGCTTCAGGTGATGGGAATGGGAGGCCTTGTGCTATCCTGGTTCACTTCCTTCCTCTGCAGCTGCTCTCAGTCAGTGTTGATAGTAGGGGAGAGATCCAGTCCTTGCCCACTGCTTTGCAGGGGTCCGCAAGGCTCAGTTCTCTCTCCGTTCCTGTTCAACATTTATATAAAGCTGCTGGGTGATATCATCCATCACCATGGACTGAGGTATCACCAATATGCTGATGATACTCAGCTGTATGTCTTGGCCTATTTTGAGTTAAGTGATGCTGTGTCCTCCCTCTCGCAGTGCTTAGAGCAGTGTTTCTCAACCTTGGCAACTTGAAGATGTCCGGACTTCAACTGCATTGGCTGCCTATTTGCTTCCAGGTGCAATTCAAGGTGCTGGTTGTCACCTTAAAGCCCTTCATGGCTTGGGACCAGTTTATCTGAGGGACAGTCTCTTGCCAGTCACATCTACCCGACCCATCAGAGCAGGAAGGCAGGGAATGTTGTGGGTCCCATCCCCTAGGGAGATACACCTTGTGGGACCCAGAAGAAGGCCTTCTGGGCCTTCCGTGGTGGCTCCCTCTCCCTGAAACATCATTCCCCTAGAGATTACAATGGCCCCCACTCTTTCGGAAGGCACTGAAGACCTGGTTCTGCCAGCAGGCCTGGAGAACCCAGAGTGGGATGGAGCCCATTAAATGGCTCATGTGATCTGATATTGTCAGGTGGGGGTGATTATTGTATTGTATATTATAATCCTTTTTTATTCTGTAAGCCCTCTTGAGTCTCCATGTGCGAATAGGCAACAATATAAATTCAATAAATTCAATAAATTCAATAAATAAATAAATAAATAAATAAATAAATAAATAAATAAATAAATAAATAAATAAATAAATAAATAAATAAATAAATAAATAAATAAATAAATAAATAAATAAATAAATAAATAAATAAATGTGTGTGTGTGTCTACTAGTTCTGTTCCCATACAACAAAAGTGGTAGGTAGGTAGGTAGGTAGGTAGGTAGATAGGTAATTAGGTAGGTAGGTAGGTAGGTAGGTAGGTAGGTAGGTAGGTAGGTAGGTAGGTAGGCAGGCAGGCAGGCAGGCAGGTTGGAGGGACGGACAATTGTTCACTGCATTTATGTGAAACAAGATTTTCACACTGTGTGAAAGAAGCAACTACAGAAGCCAAAACACTAATCCCATTTAAAATATTTTGTGCAAAGAAAGAAATAATCAATTACTTCTATTATATACAAAAGTGAAGTAGTTGTTAAAAGGTAGAATATAAGGCTATTTGAGGTTCATTATTGTTATATACGGACAGACGTAGCTTAGAGTTGCATGTCCCT
Source organism: Thamnophis sirtalis (assembly GCF_051295495.1). Classification (NCBI taxonomy): domain Eukaryota; kingdom Metazoa; phylum Chordata; class Lepidosauria; order Squamata; family Natricidae; genus Thamnophis; species Thamnophis sirtalis. The sequence goes on from NW_028261388.1 coordinate 54,597,859, forward strand.
GCAGATTGGTTCGCCAAACTGCGGGAAGTTTAAATTGCTGTCATTGGCCAACTGGTCTGCCGGGGCTCCTTAAAGAGCGAGCTCCGGCAGACCAGCCGGCAGAGCATATTGCTTAGGCTTGGAAATAAAAAAGTGCTGAAAGCCATTTGCGCTTTTCACCTGCTCTATTTGCACCGATCTAACATTGGCAACGAAGGACAAAGGGACCTGAGAACCCACCTCATGGCAACCGCGGCCATCTTACAACAAGAGAACCCTGAGACGACCAGCACAAGATGGCATCACAGACATCCCCAGCACCAGCAATCTTCGACCCACATACTGAGGACTGGCACACATATATGGGGTGATTCAGAATGTTCCTGGAGGCAAACGATTACCAAAACCTGCTGGACAACAGGAAGCAGGCATTGTTTCTCAAGTACTGTGGCACCAAGATATACAAGATGGCACAGATGCTGATCGCCCCAGCCTATGTGGAATCCGTGTCATGAACAACCCTGCAACACGCCCTAGGAGACCACTATGCCCCATCTGCCACTCCCATGTAAGCCAAAACGAATTCTACCACCGGCGCCAGCAGGAGGGGGAGACAGTGAACGATTTTGTTGCCAGCCTCAGGTAAATCACCACCAAGTGCGAATTCACAGAGCAGAAGAGATGATGAAAGACCAAATCATCCTGGACATGAGAGACCTCACCCTACAGAAGAAACTACTGATCAGGAGAGGGGTCTCATTTAAGGATGTGGTGGAAGAAGCAAGGGCTGTGGAATCATCAGACAACTCAGCGGCAGACATCAGGAAGACCAGCGGAGTGCACCACACATACAGAGAGCCTGACTGGTCCACCGAAGTCCCAGAATATGATGAGGAGTGGGACCACGCCAATGCCATCCACGACATTTACCCGGACAGGTGCCTGAACCCGAGACTTGGAAGGTAGGCAGCCCCGTTGTCTTGGCTGCATGGAGTTTCACATAAGAATGGCTTGCCGTTTCCGAGAGGCAATTTGCCGCCAGTGCCAGAAAAAGGGTCACATCGGCGAGGCCTGCAGAGCAACCTACCCCACCCCGTTCCAGCCCAAGCCCACGGCACCGCCAGGAAGACCTAACAACCCAAGAGCCAGCCATCAGCGGAACAGGTGCTGGGAGGACCAATACTAAACCTCCAGAGAAATTAACCACACCACCGTAGGGCACTCAGACACCTCTGAGGGAGAGAAATACCACACCACTGTGACCACTGAAGGGGGACTGTGCAAAATGGAGCTAGACACAGGATCATACTTCACCATTGTGTCCTGGCAAATGATCAAGAAACTGAACCTCACCGCCAGCAGAAAGCACCTCAAGCCACCAAATATCAGTTTAAACGACTACCAAGGAAAGTGGATCCAGGTACTGGGCAGAATGGAAATCAAGGTGGCGTTCCATGAGTTCAAGGGCTGCCTACCCTTCACAGTTGTCGCAAGCAACCAACCATCCCTGCTGGGAGTAGAATGGTTCAAGCCCCTAGGACTGGACATCACAGGGCTGCATCAGATCACCACCAATGACATGGACCGACTGCTGGCGGAATTCGCAGACATCTCCGATGGGGGCCTAGGTAAATATACGGAGAAATCCATCTCATTCAACCTAGACCCCCATGTGAACCCCATCAGGCTAAAACGCTGAAGGGTCCCCTTTGCTGTATGGCTAGGGTGACCAGACGTCCCTCATCTGGCCGGACAGGCATGACTTTTCATAATTTTTCCCGCGTCCCGGGCCGTTCTCAAAAAACCCTGCTTTATTTTGGTGCTCGCTGGCTCCCCCGCCCATCATCAGCTGCCGCTAGCTCGCTCGTTCCGTTCCCCCATCTATTCTATCTACACTAAAAATCTAAGCCAGCCCAGCCTGCCGCTCACTGATTGGCCTGGACTCCAGCCAATCAGTGAGCTGGCTGGGATGGAAAACTTTAAGCACACACGCAGCGTGCTTAAAGTTTTCCATCCCAGCCAGCTCACTGACTGGCTGGAGTCCGCTTAAGCATGCCACGTGAGTCGCAACTCTCACGAGTCTCCATTTCATTTCACCTTCGCCATTTGCTTTTGCTGCACTGCCCTGGTGAGTAATTCCGGCGGTGCCGGTGGGAATCGAGAGGCTTCGCCGCTTCGGCTGGGCGGCGGCGGCCTTTAGCAAGGGAAGGGAAGGCCTTCCCTTGTGAGCTACTCATGAGAGGAACTTGGGGGGGGGGACCGGGCAACCTGAGAGAGGGGAAGAAGATCGTCCCTCCCCGCAACTCCCCAGATTTTGGAAGCTGGGTGTGTGTGGAAGGCGGGGGTGCGGGGGGAGGAAGGAAAATGCAGAGACCGGCAGCGGAGAAACATTGTTCTAGCGAAAACCCAGTCGCCAGCTCTGTTTGCTACAGCAATGTTGTTTCTCCGCTGCCGGTCTCTGCATTTTCCTTCCCCCCCCCTGCACCCCCGCCTTCCACACACACCCAGCTTCCAAAATCTGGGGAGTTGCGGGGAGGGACGGGAGGTCGTGGGAAGTGCCGTTTTTGAGGAAAGCGCTTGGCCACCCCGTTAGCCGCAGCCCCAGACGGAGGAGCGGAGCCCGAGCTTTCATCGCCATCCCCGCCAGTCACAGCGGGGTGCGCCGAGTGACTCGGCAGCTCGCGCTGCGATGCCAGCAACCCCTGCCGCCCCCTCCCGGTTCTGCCACCCGGCCCAGTGCATAGCTGCCAGCTCCGCCTCCCGCGGCTGCCCAGGCAAAGCAAATTCCACATGTGGATGCGGAGATGGACCTCTCGCCTAGGGTGGCCGCGGGCTGGCAGTAGCCGCCATGGGCTGGCTTCCCCCCCGCCCCACCTCCTCCACTAGCCTTTCTCCCTCCACAGTAGGGCGGCTGGGGGGAGGAGATGGCCCTCCTCTCCTTCTCCCCCTTTGTGGAGTTGGGCGGGCCGCCCTGAGAAGGACTACCACTTTTTGAACTGCCTGCATCAGATTTGAATCGATTTTACCATCTTCTGCTCCCAAGCCTCTCGGAAATGTAATTTTAAAGTGGACAACGCGAGGAGCTCCCACTGCATGCTGGGAGATGTAGTTCTGCAAACGTCGAAGTCTCTGGACGGACATTGTTTCCCGGCAGCCTTTTCGGCGTGCCCCATTCAAAACGGTGGCAGTGGTTGAGTGCTCTTGTGCGGTAGCGGGCTAGTTTGCAGGCGTCTTGAGATTTCTCTGGCAGTTTAGTATGGATTCCAACATTTACAAGTGCCTTCAGCCTGGCTTATTGATTAATATTGAGCGCAGCAATGGTGAGTGCCGAGAGGAGAAAGGTGATTTGCTTCGGAGCATCTTTTGCCTTCTTCCGTAGCCCTGGTGTTCTCTGGAGTCTCCACGAGATTAATGCTCAGTGCGTTATTATCGCTTTCCTGCGGATTCGTATGTCTGTAATGCAGAAGGATGATGGCCGGGCTAAATTCCAGACTCTTTTCTCCTGTTCTTCGGGACAGAAGAGTTGTCAAAGAAGCAAGTTAAAGTCGGGCTATTCTGCCCCTTTGCCTAATGTTACTTGCTGGGACTAGCTAGCGGAGCTGAGTGTGTGCTGAGCAGTACCTCCATGTGGTCTCACTCCTTGATGCTTTTTTAGAACAGGAATGGGGAACTGTGGCCCTTTTAGCAAAGGACCTCCCCAGACTTGTTTTGATGAGCATGGAGCGACTGACGGTAGTTTGTGCCGGCCGCGGCCGCTCAAACTAGTGTCAGTCGCCCCCGTGTTCAGCAAAGCAAGCCCGCTGGCGGCGCCTGTACTGTGGTGGGAAGCGAGTTGCGGGTCCTCCCGCCGCTGCCGCCGCTGCCTTCTTTACCTCCGCCTCTTCCAGAGCCCGGGGTGGCTGCCAGGGCGCTGACGGCGGAGCGGATGTGCCCAGTTTGTTACTGCTTCCAGTAATCGAGACGGACGAAGGAAGCAGCGGTGGCAGACGTCGGACGTTGGCAGCGACTGTAATGACTGCTTGGGCGAGGTGCGAGGAAGAACGGAAGGTCCCTCCCGCCTGCGACGACGGCTCCAGCCATGGACGAGCAGGCTGGCCCCAACAACAACGCGTTGCTCTTGCCGCCACCTCCGGGTGGGAAGCAACTATGCCTCGCGGACTCGCTTCCCACCGCAGCACAGGTGTGCTGCAGTGGGAAGCGAGTCTGCGAGGCGTGATTGCTTCCCACCCGGAGGTAGCGGCAAGAGCAGCGCGTTGTTGTTGTTGTTGTTGAAGAAGATGCCAGGGCCAGCCTGCTCATCCATGGCTGGAGCCGTCGTCGTGGGCAGGAGGGACCTTCCGTTCTTCCTCCGCACCTCGCCCGAGCGGGCATTACAGTCTCTGCCGACGTCCGACGTCTGCCACCGCCGCTTCCCTCGTCCGTTTCAATCCCTGGAAGCAGTAATAAACTGGGCGCGTCTGCTCCGCCGTCAGTGACAGCCACCCCCGGTGGCGGCTACCAGGCCTCGCTGGAGTCAATTGCAAAACCGCGTTCAGCGCTTTGAGGACCTGAGGCATCTTGGGAAATGCAGTTCCCTATCGGAAAGAATGGAGTAGCTGCGAATTTGTAACAACAACAGAAGATAATAACTTGGTGCTTCGCAGGTTATGAAAATCTCAAGTTTGATTTGCACACAGTTTTTTAAAAGTTAGATAAAGAAATTATGCTGTGAAAGCGACTAGAAAGCCGCCCCCTCCCCTTCCTGTGTGCGAGAAAGGGAAGGAGAGGAAGGAAGGAGGGAGGGGGGAAGGAAAAGAAGTAGGGAGGGGGGAGAAGATGGAAGGAGAAAAGATGGATGGAAGGAGAAAGAATGGAAGGAGAAGGAGGAAGATGGAATAAGAAAGGAAGAAAAAGAAGAAGGGAGGGAGAAAAGAGGGAAGGAGGTAGGAAGAAAAGGAGTAGAGAGGGAAGATAGGGAAAGAGCAGAAAGACCAAGAGGATGAAGTTGATAGGCAAGAAGAAGGAGGAAGGAAGGAAGAAAGAAAAAGGGAGGGAGAGAGGAAAGAAGAAAAAATGGAACTAGAAAGGAAAGAAGGGAGGGAGGGAGGAAAGGGGAAGACAGGGAAAGAGCCGAAAGACAGAGAAGGTGAAGGTAGATAGGCAGAAGGAAGGAAGAAGGAAGAAATAGGAAAGGAGAAAAGGAGGAAGGAACAGAAGCGAAGAGGAAGAGAGAAATGGAAAGAGCAGAAAGACAGAGAAGGTAGATAGGCAAAAGAAATGAAGCTGAAAGAATGGAAGGAGGAAGGAAGAGAAAAGGAGGAAGGGAGTGAATGAGGAAAGAAGAGAGGATGGAAAGAGAAAGGAAGGAAGAGAGGGAAAGAGCAGAAGATGGATAAGGTGAAGGTAGATAAGCAAGAGGAATGAAGGAAGAAGTGAGGTGTCTCGAGGAGGGGGAAAACATTTAGTGACCAAAGTTACAATGGCATTGAAAAAAGTGACTGATGACCATTTTTCACACTTAGCGACCGTTGCGACCATTTTTCACACTTAGCGACCATTGCAGCATCCTCATGGTCATGTGATCAAAATTTTGTTTGGCAATCTGAAAATCTGGTCACCTTATCTATGGCCCAAAGTGGACGAGCAACTAGACAAGCTAATTGCCCAAGGAATCCTAGTGCCAATCAACCACGCCACGTGGGAGGCTCCCATAATCACCCCATCATGCCAGATGGTTCCATCTGCCTCTGCGCAGATTTTAAGTGCACACTGAATAAAGCCCTCCAATGGAGTGCATACCCAGTGCCAGTGGTGCAACATCTGTTGCATTCCCTAGGGAGTAGGAAGGTTTTTGCCAAACTGGATCTTACCCAAGCATACCAACAGTTATCAGTGGGCGAAGCCACCGCAAAAGCACAAACAATAGTGTCCCATTGGACGGCATTCAAATGTACCAGGCTGAGGGAGGAGGAGCCAACATCGCAATGTTACATTTTGCGGATTCAACTGTTCGAATCTGCTGATGACACTTTTGCTCCTGGACCTGTCTGGCAGGAGGTAAACTGTCCCAAAGAGATGGTGACTGGGAAGACAAGACCTTGCTGGTCGCAGGAACATCGCAAAGTCCCTGATCGACCCAAGGGAAGCGCTTCCAACCGGCGGCAAACCGCCCCCCCCCCCGGCTGACATAGTTGGAGACGGCTCCAGAAAGAGAGAAATAAAAGTGTTTCCACCTGGTGAGGGTTTTTTTCTTTTCTTTTAGAAGATTGCCCTAAGAAACTCTTTTCTTAAGCTAAATTAGTCCATTAAGCAAGAACAAAGTGGCGTATTTAATCCCTATTAGACTGCCTTAGAAAGTTTTTTGCTCTTGCTTGTAATGATCTTTTGTGGATTGAGTGATTGCAACATTTCCGTTTTTTCTGCTTGAGGTGAAGGGATCTTTTTTTCTCTATTTCCCTTCACTACTTTAACTTTTTTGGCTTAAATTAAAACTCTTTTTATTTTAATAAATTTCTTCTTCTACTTGTTACAATATTATATTAAAGATACTTAAGGAAAGAGGTTTTTTGAATCTGCCACTTGGAAGCCCAAGTTTGAAGCTTCTTTTCCTTTGTTGTTGCAACAATGTTTCCTTTGTTCATCCTTATCTGACTACACTGACTGTGCAACAGAAGGGTTTGGAACGTCTCTTTAAAACCTGATAAAGACCCAAGGTCACATATAGTGGTTTGTGGAAAATATTTTGGCAAGAATTGGAAAAGGAAAAAAAAACTTTAGAACCCTTCTTCTTTGAAAACCATAAAAGAACATTTGTCTAAGACTTAAAATAAAAATAGATATATTCTTCAAAATCTGTGACAGGCAGATAGTACCAAATGCTTCTTCCTGCTTTTTCTTTATATTTTTCCTTACACTAAAAAATGGAGCAATACTCAGATGAAGAAAACTTGATAATTCAAAACATTTTGGCTGGACTTCAAAACATCTCAGAAGGACTTGAGAGATTTGACAAGAAATGGGACAGACTATGGGGTATCACAAAAAAAGATGATGGGGTTACAGCCCCAGAAATTAAAGAAGGAATGAAAATACAGAAAACAAAAATAAGAACTCAGATGAACTTATAAATGGAGTAAACATGAGTGAAGGTGGAAAGAAGGGAAGCTGGAAAAGTGACTTTGATAATTTGGTGCTTCATCCCAAACTCCAAGATGCAGGAGAAAGAGAAAGAGCGAAAAAAATGGAGTTAATAAGACAAATCTATTCAGAAACAAACCTGACAACCAAAGTTAAGCTTACATTAATAACAACTCAAGGGCAACAAAACCACATGAGAGATCGTTTAATCTTCAAAGTGCAGAGAGAAGTCTTAAACCCTGGAAAGGTTCTGGACAGAGAATTGACACAACAACTGGTGAGAGATGAAGAACCATTTTGTTACTGGAAAGATACTGGTTAATAATGCCAATTGATGGAAAAAACCTAGTTTAGAGATTTTAGTACCTTATAGACTTTTAGATTACCATTGAATGTTTATCCATTAACATAAATTCACTATGATACTAATAGAGAAATAATAATCCTAGTTAGGATAAATAACCAGGCCATAGAAATGCTAATGTACATTCTGGGTGATTGTCAAGTAGAAATGTTAATATCTCTTAGATTGTCTTAGATGTCTAATGTTTATTTTCTTAGCACATAATTAACTAATTTGGGATTGTGGGAAAAGTCCTATAAATCTTATTAATAAATCATTGTTTAAAGACGGTTATAAAGTTATAATATTGTGTGGGCCTGGAGAGGAGAGGTGAGATAATCAGTAAATAACCCTCAGTTAACTACAATAATAACAATGAAATGTTAATGGACAATATTTAATGATACATACAGGTGTGTTACAGGGGGGGGGGAATGCTTAGATATCTTACTTAACCGAATTAATTTTGGAATATATAATAAAGGTGCAATGGTATTGGAGATCTATTGAAATTGCAAATGAACGCCAGTAGGTGGTTGTGTCTTCTAATATAAATGATTCTAGATAAAAACATGTTTAAACAATGGTAACCAAATGAGAATTATGGAACAGGGATAGTAAAATACATAACTTTTCTTTCTTGACTTAAAATGTACAACATGATTTGAATGAAGTATAAGGACTGTGGAAGAAACTCCCGGAATATATTTGTAACCAATCGATACGCTTTCAACAAGATGTAACGAAAGATGATTTTTTTTCTTGTTTTTTTTTTTTGGTTTAACTAAAAAAATAAAAAAAATTCTCAAAAAAAAAAAGTACCAGGCTGCAGTTTGGGGTCAGTTTGGGGGGGGGTGCCATACTTCAATGACATATTCATCTTGGGGTACTCTACAGAACAACTGATGGGACATGTACATGAGACACTGGGGAGGTTCCAGGAAAAGGGACTCAAGGTGAACCCAGATAAATGCAAGATCGGTGTGAGGCAGGTAGAATTCCTAGGCTACCTCATACACAGGTCGGGCATCCATCCCATAGACAGTAAGGTGAACGCAATATAAGTACACCCCCATCTCGACCAATAAGACAGAATTACAAGCCTTGTTAAGATTGCTACAGTTTTATAGCATTGTTTTGAAACAGAATGCAACTTATGCTGAACCATTCCATAAGCTCCTAGGGAAGACCATGCCGTGGACTTGGGAACAGAAGTAAGACCGAGTCTTTGCAGCAGTAAAAGACCTCCTCTCCTCCGACAGCATCCTGATACAATTCAACCATACTTTGCCAGTCCTGATAACCTGCGATGCCTCCCCTTTTGGCATCAGAGCTGTTCTCAGCCACCGTCTGCCGGATGGGTCAGAAGCCTCGATAGCCTACTACTTGAAGACCTTGTCACCAGCAGAACGGAACTACAGCCAAATTGACAAGGAAGCCTTGGCTGCAGGCTACAGGAGAAGCTGGAGAAAGAGTTCAAGAACTTCCAAAGTAAGCAATCCAAACTGTCGACCATTAAGGAATGCTTGCTATGGGGGGGAAGAGTCATAGTGCTCCAAAAGCTACAGAGGCAAGCATTGGAAGCCCTACATGTGGAACATCCAGGAATATTGCACATGAAAGCACTGGCCCAGAGCTACATCTGGTGGCTCAACATGGACAAGGACATCACCAAACGGGTGGCCACCTGCAGACCCTGCCAAGAAACATGGCCAGCACCGCCAAGGACACCAGCCCAGGAGTGGGAGACAGCCAAGGGTCCATGGTCATGAATACACATCGACTTCACCGGGCCAGTGGAGGGCCAGACGTTCCTGATTGTGTGGACACCTATTCCAAATGGCTGGAAGTTGTCATCATGCCCACCACCATGGCAGAGGCCACCATCCGAGCACTACGGCAGCTTTTCACAACTCACAGGATGCTGGATGTCCTGATCTCCAACAATGGACCCCAGTTGACTGCCAAGATCATGGAGGCGTTCCTCGCAGAACAGGGCATCCAGGATGTCCTCATCGCACCCTTCAACCCAGCAAGCAGTGGACAGGCCAAATGGATGGTGAGATTAATCAAGGAGACCCCCACCCAGATGGACCCTGGGAATTAGCAGGAGAAGGTAGACCAGTTCCTACTAACCCAACACATTACCCCCAGTGTGACCACCAACAAGAGCCCTGCCCAGCTGTTAATGTGTAAGAGGCTGAGATCCCAGTTCGACAGGTTCAACCCCGATGACCTCCCTGAAACACCTCTGGACTCTGCTGGCCTACCCAAGCATTCAGCATCAACGACTGGGTATTTGTACATAATTGTACTGGATACCCGACCTGGCTAGGAGGCCGGATAGTCACCAGGCCCAAATCGTACCAAGTGGAACTGGAGGATGGGATAGACACATCAACCAGTTCAGAAACTGCCTGGAGGACTCAGAATTAAGGAACCAAGATGACTGGGCCGCACAGGCAGACCCAGGGCAGAACTGCGAACAACCAGGGTCTCCGCCCCGAGGAGCATGCACAACCACCAGTCGAAAGACGGGCGAACAAGAACAAGCACAGACACAGACACACAGACATCGAGGTGAACTATGTTCCAGCCCAAGAATAATATGTGGTCACTTATCTGGGGTCGAAGGCATCCAGCGGAGAGACGAGGCCACAGGAACCAAGGGAACCAGGCTTTAACTCGACTTGCGGTACAGGGAGTTCCAGGAGCTTCCATTCCAGGGAGCCAGAGAGACTATAGGGTCAACCGCATTGACCGAGATCCCAGGAACAAGTGAGCTGTGCAGGTCCAGTAGAAACCCAACGCACCCCGCCTACCTGAAGAACTACGTCACCTACGTGGGCCGGGAATTGGACACTGTTCATTCTTTGAGGGGAGGGGTGTTACGTACAGACAGACATAGCCCAGATTTACATGTCCCTGTGGATTGGTTCGCCAAACCATGGGAAGTTTAAATTGTTGTTATTGGCCAGCTGGTCTGCCAGAGCTCCTTAAAGGGTGAGCTCCTGCAGCCCAGCTGGCAGAGCGTATTGCTTAGGCTTAGAAATAAAAAAGTGCTGAAAGCCATTCAAGCCTCTCGCCTGATCTATTCGCGCCGATCTAACAATTACTACTATTTTTAATTGATTCAAAGGTTGAACATGTTCTTTTAAAACAATCTAATCACTGTTTTCAGTCTAAAGAACCCTCCTTTTTAAGAACTAGCTTGCATATTGTCTGTTAATATCGTCAGTCCCAGAATGTTCCATGGCCAAATAAGTTTGGGAAATAGTGAGTCAATCGAAGTTGTATGCTGTCTTACACTTTAGCATAGAATTTTGTCTTAAAAAAATCAGGTTACTGTAGCAAGGAAGACTTCCTGTTGGGTTCTCACCTGAATGCAGAACAGATGATCTCCCTTCCACCGCAGTCTTGGCTTTCACAGCAGTTACAGTAGTGACCACAGTCCCACAAGGCATCACAGTTCGATCCTTTTCTACTTTTGCAAAAGGAAGCTTGGCAGGAACTTGCAGTGATTTGGTTTCTGATGGTTCTATGTACAAGAACTAAAGAAAGAGAATACTTAACATCTTAAAGTAAGGATAGTTGAAAATATATCTGGCTTTTGTGGGGAAAAGGAATAGATCAAATCATTCTAAAAACCTGTAAGTGTCAACACAGTTGCACCCCTTTTTAAAAAATCATATACAAACTTATGGCCTCTGATGGGCTTGAGATGGGATACTTTACTGTTTTGTCTACAGTTTATCATTATATGCATAATGAGTCAAATGACTAGGGTCAGGATATATTCAAGAAAATAAAATTCAAGTAATTTTAAACTTACTACCTCTGCGGACACAGATCCTACTGCAGAGCTATTATTGCGGATTTGGCTGTTCAATGCAAAACTTTGCAGTCCAGAAGGCTGTTTCCTGAATAAATCCAAAGGAACATTAGCAGAAACAGAAGAATCACCTGAATAAAACAGAAATAATTTATTAAAATTTTCAGTATGGAAAATTATGTTGAGAACAAGTTTTAAATATTTTGGGACATATTATATTAAAAACTACTTTTATCTTTGATGTAAATCAGAAAAGAAGTTACTATTTCCAGTGTACCATTTGTCACTTCATAAGGAAGTCACTGAGGAAGTAGACATTGGGGCTCTGATTTCTGCCATTTACGTTTGGATCCATGTCTCTCTCACCTCTAAGGTGACCTTGGAGACATATTCTACTGTTTTAAAGAAAGTGGTAATTCATCCTCTCCTCAAGACACCATTCAACAGTACTGGACAATCTTTGCCCAGTATCCAATCTTTTCTTTTTATAAGTTATTGAGGTGGTGATAGGTTTGCAACTTCAAAGGAACATGAAAGAAACAGATTTCCAGGGCTATTTTCATTGGGGTTTCAAGCCACATTACAGAGCCACTTAATGGATAATCTATGCAGGTTTAAGATGGGGCTGTGTATCTGTACTAAGCCTCCTTGATCTTCCAACAGCCTTCAGTATCATTAAACATGGTATCCTTCTGAACTGACCCATGGAGCTGGGAGTGCAGGACACAGTTTCATGGTGGTCCTCCTCTTTTCAAATTGATTCTGGTTCTGGTAAAGATAACCAGCCCTAATCCTATTTTGCAAGTGCTCCAGAGCTAATTTCCAATTTACCATCTATATGAAACAGATGACAAGGTAATTTGTTGGCAGAGGGCTAAGAATCAACAACATGTTGATAATATTCAGTTATATGTCTCTGCCCATGTTTTATGTAGGTTTTTGACTGCTATTCAAGATTCTGTTTGTCATTTTTAAAGCCCTGCATTGCATAAGGTCAAGTTATTAGTGGGATCAATTGACCCCAGTGGTTTCTGCCCATCCCTCCTCAGGTGGCAGGTCTGCTTTGTGAAACAATGTTATTTAGTAGAACCAAAGATGCTTCTGTTATGCTTGTCCCATAGCCTTCCCCCCCCCCCCCCCCCGAATCCAGATGGGCCTGATTCTATCGACCTCCTGGAAAGCCTTGAAGGCCATTTCCTCAGACAATGATATTAGAGGGTAGCATATGTGTTTTGCCTTTATGCTGTTAATCACCCATTATGCACCCATAATGGTTGGACCGTTCTCCAACCATTAGTTTCTCCAAAACTAAATGGGTTAGTCGTTAGATGGTTAAACAAGATCTTGGTTTTCACTGTTTGCTTAGAGTTCATTGAGGAAAGAATGGCTGGAGAAATAACACTTGGGCTTCTATGGTGTTCAACAGTTTCTCCTGCTGCTCTCTTCTTCTCATTGGGCACTCTTCAGTTTTACAAACAGAGAAGATAAATTAAACCACCTCTTTGGAGAGAATGAGTCTCCAACAGTACTTACCATCCAACTCTCCATTTTCTGTAATGCTGATTTGCAGCTCTGTTGATTTGGCATTTAACTCACTGTGTACAAACATAACTTGTAGTTAGCAAAGCATTCAGATACATAGATAATCCCATATTTTAAAACATGGTTTCTTAACTGCATAATGGAATTTCTGCTTGTCAAGTAGTTGTTAAAAGCAGAACCACCTGTTTGGAAGGGAAAAAAATCCCCAATGCTGGCAAAAACATACTTTATTTTGTTTGAGCAAACACAGTCTTAATACTAGCATTAAGTTTCACTTATTCAGTAAGTTTACCAATGTTTAATTTGTAAGAAAGTGTAGCTTTGTATTAAACTATTTTTATTTCTCTGATTGGAATCTGTAATCACATTCCCACTTATCTAGGAATAAGAATAACTAAACTCAGTAGAACTTACTTCTGAGTAGGTTTGCAGGGTTGTGAACTACTAAAAAAGACTTTGGTCAAACAGGAGTACATAGAGAAAAAGAACATATTCTTTCTATCTAAAATTCAGACATAAATCATTATGCTTACAGCTATTATTCTAGCCCCTTCCTAAAATCCAGTATAGACAGGAGTAGTAAATTAGTCTTGGTATCTTTTAATAAGAATAGCTGTCACTTCCCAAGAAACTATTGCACAGAGGGAGAGAAAAAAAGAATGACCCTGCTTATTTTTATGCTGTCTCTTAAGAAATAACCACCAAGGGAACTTCATAGGCACATCATATAAAAAGAAAAGTTCCCTTCCCCTAGGCTGTTTTGTCTTCTGACACAGCAGTGAAGGAACAAAGCAAAACAATTTCAGTACCTCCAGCAGGCCAGGCTGGTCAAAGTAGAATACTAAAGTGAAACTGTGGCCATGTTTTAGAAGAAGCAAACAACCAAATGATGCAGAAAATCCAACTTTAACTTAAGAGACTCTCTGTGTAATCCATATCTCATGCTGATCCAAAACATACTTTATTTACTTTTGGCTTTGTCTTGTGTGAATCAAGCTGTTGCCACTTGGTAAATAAAACATGGGGTAGTGTAATGCTTGAACCTGTTAGGTTCAAACATTACACTACTCCATGTTTTATTTACCAAGTGACAAGCTGTCCTCTAACTATTGTTATGTCCAATCAGTGCTGGAATCCATGATTATTTTTAAATATATTGCTAGATGATTGCTTCATTGAGAGGTTTTATAACATAGGTGTACTCACACAGGAAATGTGCAAAAGTTCAAATAGCATACGGTATGACAAAAGAAAAACAAAACCTAAAATCCCACCCCATCCTTACACTAATATTTGCCAGTGTGCAATCTGAATGTAATTGACACTCCAGAACAATCTACAATAAAGATGTGATCATGCTCCTTATTCTTCATTATAATGCTATGCTATGTACTGCTCTGTGTAAGCTTTCAGCCTCAGTAAGCAAATAGGATTTTTCACACTAAGAGGTTAAAAAAATAGGGAACTGTTTTCTACCATGTTTGTAAACATATCATAAAGAGTACTTACAAAATAAATTCCTTCTTCCAAGAAAGGTCCATGGGGTAATTGGCAAAAGAGCTACAAAATTTCTGCAAAGGGTCATTGAGTTGAACTATACAAATGGGGTTAATGATACCTGTAATGAAAAAAAATGGAAAACAACTTAAATAAAACAAGAGTTTCTTACTTGGTGTGCAACTACATTAAAAATGGTTTTATGCATTTCAGATCAGTGGGTTACTGGAATGCAGGTTCGAAACCCATATAAGAACTCCTGCTGTGCTTGGGAGATTTTAAATGAAGAATCTAAACATGTACCAACACATAAATATTGTAATGTTTATTATCTGTGTGATAACCATATAGAAGTAAGGTAGAGATATTAAAAGCTTGAGATGTCTCTTATGTGCAAAGGACTGATTTATTCTTTCATGGTCAGGGGAGAGCTTTGATGAATAAAATCTTAATGACAAAAATATAAAATGAAAAAAATACAACTCAATATTTTTAAATTATTTAAGAAGTCAAAGTCATTATTAGTCATGTACAGCTTCATTAAGAAAAAAAGTAGCCAAACCATATTTTAAACTAACTAAAATTTATTTCAAAGACTACTTCAGTCAAGACAAGGCCAAAGTTTAAAAAGCAGGATGGAAACACAGTAAAGAATGTAGAAGCAATGTGGGTAAACCACTTGTTTTCCTTAATGCTCACCTTCCCTGAATTCCCTGAAGGAAGTATGCAAGCGCAGGCTGGTAAAGGCTTACAAAACCGGATGGACAAGTTATGTACTCACCTCTTTAAACACATATTGCATGACTTAGTACTTGATATTATGACCACTTAATAGCACTTAGAAGAACTGCAATGTCTGGCTTAAGTAACATTTGGAAGAATAAGGACATCAGCCTCACAACCAAATGCAATTTAAGGCAATATTTTTTTCATTTGTTACTTATGGCTGTGAAACCCGGACTCTGAAAAAGGCAGATGGGAGTCATCTACAAATGTTCATATGAATTAACAAGCCTCAATATGTAACTATTAGAATATAATAGCAAATATATTACTTTGTATAACATATTAGTTACCACATGCCAATTCTAATAAAAAGATGGGGAGAAAAAATATGAAAGGTTTTTATCCTACAAGAGTATATAGATATCTTTCCTGTTCTTCTGCCTACAAATATTAAGTATTAAGAACTGGTTAAAAAGTAAGTTCACTTGAATTGCAATGATCTTAATTTTTTTTATAATAGGAATTTACAGCCATCTGATTAAAACACAAATTACCTGATTTTGAATGAAATGTTTGAAATGGTCCATTTTAGACTCAAAACAGTGATTTCATTTTTGAGCCAGAGACATTTTGTGCTTGAAATAGGGTATTTTGCATTCCAAACATTTTGTATATTCTAATTTATAATAAATCTAGTAAAGTAGCCATGTTAAACATAGTAATCTCTGGATGTGTGTTATCCACCACTTCTCAATGGAAACTGTGCCACATAATGTTGTAAAAAGCAAACTCTAATTCCTGAAACAACACACCTCTGGACATTAATTTGAATTTAGCAAAGATGCTTGAAATGTTTCTCACAGACACCAATAGTTCTAGTACAGTATCATAACAAAAAGAGGTATATTTCAGGTGATGACATAGAATAAAAAAGATTTATTATGAAAAAGTTCTGATACTTGAAACAAGACAGAGAACAGAAATTAAAACCAATCAATAAAGCTATGCATTTACTGATGAAAAAAACCTCCTTTTCTTTGTTTATAGCATCTGCTTTAATCTATCATTGCAATTAAGCCAGAATATATATTAAACAATTCAGGAGGGTACAGGGACAACAAAGTATAAATTATTATACCTGCAATATTATGACTGGTGAGTGTTGCTTTGATATTTTTCATGAGCAATTTTAGTTCATGAGCCCTTGGAGGCTTAGGAGGACTAGCACCCTGAGGAATGGCCCCTGTATTCTGTATATAGGAAGGAAAAAATAAATAGCTCCATTAAAGATCAATGTGCAATAAATTACGCTGTCCTCATACATTAAATTTCAACATCATTTTGAATTAAGCATTGCATATCATTTATGTAGACTCAGCCAAGGCATTAAATTATGAGAATCTTTCAACAGGAAGTACAAAAAAGGAGCCACAGCAGCAATGAGCAAATCCATTATTTTAAATAAAGCTATACCTGTATTCCTTTTATATCAGTAGATCTTGTACTCAGAATCATAACAGGTGATGTGCAACTGATGAGATTCTGCAACACACTTTTAAATGTTTCTAATACAGTGCATGTCCCAAGAGTCTGATCCTAAAAAGAGAAAAATGGTGGCATTGCTTATAAAACTTTGAAGAAACATATGGGAGAAAATCTTCAAAATTGTTACAGCATGCTGCTTGGTGCATCGATTCAAACTACAGCATCATCTGCTCTACAAATTCTACACTGCTTCCAATTCTAGAAGAATAAGCTTGGATTAAAATAATACATTTGGATGTAGACAAATGTATATAGATGTGAGATCCCCTCATGTATTGTTTCTGATTTGTGCATAATGGAGAAATGAGGTCCATGATATGGAACATAGAAGCAGACATAATGGAAAGAGCCAATGCACCTCAGTGACAATGCATCAAACATAATACACTGTAGTTATGAAAGCCAGACAGCAAAAAGTCAAACTGAAAATGATTAAACACTTATTATATATTTAGCATATGATAAGAACATGACAAAGAGAAGTCAATATATGCACACAGTCCACATAATTATACACAAAACATTTATGGTGGTACAGCAGTGGCCTCACAACTGGATGTCCAATTGAGATATCTAGGCAACTGCCTCTGGTATTGCTTCATGGGATTTCTACAGGAACCATCAAATTTGGTATCCAGGAGTATTTAGTTTATATTTGAATATTGGGAAGTTTATTGAGATATTGAATGGTATGTAGATTAGATAACACCGAGCTGTATTTTTTTCCTTTGTATTTTTCAATTCCAGAATGATCAATAAGGCCTGGAACCATTATCTGGAGATGTAAATAACCAAATGTGAAAACAAATTGAAGTTTTTGAAGCATTGAAGTATTCAAGGAACAGTAGCTCTTATTCAGAAAATAAGAGGTCCAACATGTATCACTCCCCTTCAAGATGTTAGTTTGTATTTGCAGAGAAATAATTCTGAATCCCTTGATCTTGGTTGCTTACACTTCACATTTAACTGAGGAATATTTTTACCCATCCCATTCTCTACACTAGTTATGCACATTCTTGGAGTGAGTTTAATTGTCAATCTGGCTATAACTATGTTATTTTAAACAGACAGAGAAAGACAAAGAGACAGAAGAGAGAGAATGAATTATTTCGATGGAGATCATAATGGGAAAGAGACTAATGCAGGGGTCCACAAATAAGGGGGGATGAGAACTTTTTTGTTTTGTTTTTTTAACAAAGGTGATTTTTTATGCAATGTTTAGCCATGAATTATAAATATATAATCAGAAAATTTAATTACAGAATATTCTCTCAATAAAGTCAATAGAGTACATTTCAGCATTATCAACCTCCATATAAATGCTATTCATTCACTCTGCGGCATTGTGTCACCTATATCCATCTATATTAGCTTTCATCAAGCGGGTGCCCCCTCCCTCTATGAATTCATGGGGTTGTAATTTCATAGAATTGGGGGGGATGCCACCAGGATTGGGTTGCTGCCGGAGTTACTGCCAGTTCACTGCGCATGTGTGCACAATTGCCTATAAATTGTTCTGTGCATGCGCAGAACATTTAAAAAGGGCTAAAAACATGCCGGCAATGGCATGGGCGATTGGGAACCGGTTTGGGGGCATGGCCAACCTGCCATCCATACCGGTTCAGTGACCCACTCACAATTTCCACTATCAGTTCACCCGAACCAGTGCGAACCAGTAGCAACCCACCTCTAGTGCCCACTATGTTGAAGAAAACTGTTCTGATCCATTAATTTTTATTCATAAATACACTGTAGCCAACTTCATAGATCTTTCATGCCCTGTCTTTTTTTAATTCCTGAACATTCAACAGGTTATACGTAGCTGAAGCACAAAGCATTTGAACCTTAAGAATGCTTTTTTAAAAAAGAGAGAGAGTATCTGTTAAAGTCTCCCTCTAGGAGCAAAGATCACCAGCAATATTTTGAATTCTGTCTAATAAACAACTGGAGACAAAAAGCAGTCTCTTTTATTACTGCCCAAATAGCCTTAAAAATGCCTGTGTTTTTTACAGGCAACTGTATAGATAGTAAAAATGATAATTTCCAAGGAAATGATAGTAATGATGTATACCTGAGTTTGCTGTTGTTGTCTATCTCAGTGGCAATTCTGAGAGGCTTTATAGACTATTATTGTAATTGTTTTAGAAGTAGCAGCATATAATTAATTACTCATGCAAAACTTAACAGCAGCCTATAATTGTCAACCTTTCAAAAAGCTGTCACATCCACATTAGTATGCCAAAAACCGTAGCTTTATACCCTTGGCTCCTAATTATATTTATTAGAAGCCACTCCTTTGGAATGTAGAATCAAGGTGCTAGTGGTTTAGAGAAGGGACAGACAAATGTTTAGAAATATTATTTATTTAAACCAGCTGTAGTTACATGTAAGAAAATGGCAACATACTTACTTTTTGCACATTAGTAGGTTTAACTTCAATATTTGTTTCAGAGGAATAGATGAAAGACCACTTGATCTGGATGTCTTCCTCTTCAGATTTTGCTGAAAGTTTCAGCTGTTGATAATGACAGTTCATTAAGGATTGTGATTTTTATTTTGCAAAATTAAGCAGGTGTTAATGTCAGTTGCAGTTTTATATAAATTGCAGTTCAGCTTATGATACAGAATCTTTCTTCTTTGAAATTTTTAAATTATGAATATAATTTAAATTTGTGAATATATATTCTGATAGAAAATCTGATATACTCTTCAAATACTTTGGGCATCAATTCCCAGAAATTCCAATAGTAAACAATTATGCAAGATATAGTTAAAAACTCTTGAAGAACAGCAGATTAATTAGTTATGTATGTTCACTCTCTGTAGTCCAAATGCAATCTAGTACATACACAGTTCAGTGAACTATGGCTATCTTCCGGATCAGTTAGTCCTCAATTTTCATAATTTATCATACCAGTTGGACTATCTTTGGTTGGTGACACAAAATGCTGAGAGTTTGATCCTAGCATCTCTTTCCCCAGAGCCCCAGACTGGGAACACTACAAACTACATAATTACTGTAGGACAACTGATTAGTAGGTGCTTAGCATTTACATTTTTGACATAATTTCTGATGGGTACACATTGGAATTTAGTAAATTTAAAATTTAAATGCTTAGCATCTACTGATCAGTTCGTTCTATACCAATTATAAATGAAGTACTCAATAAAATGTAAAGAATTTAGGTTTCTGTTCCTGTCTATACTGCTGACTAGGTATTTGAAATGTAAATAAACTTTCTTGGCTCTAAGATTTTAAGTCCAAACATGCACCAGCTACCAGCATCCATATATATTATAACTGCTTCACTGTTCTCTTGATACAAGCAATAAAATAATCAGAAGCTAGTTAAACATATATTCCCAATAAATCCAAAGTGGTAAACCTGTCTCTAAATAAATCATAATATGGAGTTGTAGTTTAAATTTGGCTTCTAAATTGAAATGTTTGAAAGTCATTAAATATTATTTGGGTCAAGCAGGAAACTACAATTAAATGAAGTTTCCTTAATTGCAGAACAGAATTATAAGGAGATTCCATGTAGGTTTTCAATACAATACCCAAACTGAAATCTATGGTTGACAACAATATTAAACATGAGGAATCTAGTTACATAAAGAGTACAACTGACACCTATGGTTGAATAAAGCATATATAATTTTTTAAATTAAATAAGGTAGAAAATATTAATTAATAGGTCACTAGTTTATAAAAATATCAACTATATTAATCCAATGTAAATATAAATTAGATCAAATTTAATTTTCATCCAGACTATACTATTTTTAAGAAGTGCTTTCCCTCCAACAAATCACATAAAGACTAGATATGTCCTCTGCCAGAAGAAGTTATGTACTGTTACTTACAAGAATGTCCAAGGTGACTAAATGAACGAATACATATGTAAGATATCTTACTGCAAGATTTGTTAATTTACATTCAAAATATTACCTGCAAATGAAGTGGAGATAGTTTTACTCTGTAAGACTGACATTCTCCAGTAAGACGTGCAATTTGGTATACACTGACAAGAAAATGGAAGGAATTTCCAATTACATTACAGGAAACCACCTAAAATAATAAAATATAATTTTATCATCAAGCTGTATTTATAGAGAAAGCATCCTGAGCATTTATTTGAATGTTAAAGTGATTGCCATTTTTTAACATCCGAATTCAAATTTTGGCAGTTGCATTGGTCCAAAAAAGTAGGTTGTTTCTTGTCTCTTAGGTGAATTAAGCTTGTATAGAATCTTGTCCGTGGGAAATAAAGCTCATTGATGTAATTCTAATGCTATTATTTTACAACCAAACTAAAAGGAGCTAGCAGGAACCTGTAGTGAAATGTTGTAAGATCATTTTTCAAGCTATGTTATCCAGAGCATTCTCAAAAAAATGTTTGTAGATGGCTGCATCAGTATGATAAACTGAAGAAATAAAGTACTTGCATTTACAGCTATATGTGTGTGTACATACAGTATATTCATTCCACACAAATCAGAATGTTGCATTAACAAGATCCTATCTTATATGAAAGACAATTCACATATAACAGCATGGATGTTGGTATCTCAATATCATTTGAGTGATATTGGCAGAAGATTGAGTAGCATCATAACAGGACAAGCCTTCCCAGCCTTCCAAGGAAATATTTCCACTTGGGCTCCAAATAGTTTAAAACAGTAGTATGTGGAGGAGTTCATTGGCAGGCTGGTGAGGAGGAGGCTATTATTTTTCATGTTCCTTATCTAAATTATTTAAATTAAGACTCTGTCTACATGTTTAGGACTTGAATCTGAAAATGATTGCATTACTGCTACATTAAGAAGTAAGGTTGCTTTTTTCACCTTCCTCCTCATAAAGTCTACCACATGGATATTCCCTCTGTTAGAGATACTTAATTATATTTGATAAAGATATACCTAAATTTTAGCTTTCACTGCTCTTTCCCCAACCCACCATCTGCACATTCCATTCCAACACTATAGAACCCTATATTCAGTGCAGAGATTTCTGGTTTTGTACCAACTTTATCATATCAGGATGTTTATTTTTCTTTTAAAAGGTACAAATATTTTACTTATTATTTAGGAATTTAAGATTTAGGCATTTAAGGACTATCAAGCAATCAGAGAAAAATCCTATCACTTTTATCTGTTTCTGCTTAAGGGTACCAAAAGGTATATTTAGGCTTATTTGGGAGTCTGGAAGAAAATCCTTTCCCACAACCTTTGAAAGTGTTAATATCAGACTGCTGTAACCTCATAGAGCACTTCTGCTTTTCAGTCTCAAGGTATCTTCTTCTTTGAGAACAAATTTTTCTACTGATACGTATTAACCACTTGGTATCATTTTTGCTTCAAATATGGATAGTGTGACTCTCTGGTTTTTGACACAGAAACATTTGTACTGTTATTCAGGCAGCACTTTATAAATAATTTACTGTTTGTTAATAGAATAGGAATAGGAATAGAATTATTTATTGGTGAAGTATGATTGGACACAAATTTGTGTAATAAAGGAAAGTAACCCATGAAGGAGTCAGTCCTGTTAATTTCATACCAATCAGACAACTCCTACCCACTTGAGTCAATATTTAAGAGTTATTTCCTTACTTAGACTGAGAAACAGAAATAGTGGGCAAATAGAGAGTGGGGGTGATTCTGTCTTTCTGCTGGCTTCTCCATTTACTTTGTTTGTAATAAGGTTGCAAGAAGAAAGTCAGTGTGGAGGCCAGCAGGAAGATGCTAAGGTCAAAGGCAAGTAAACCATTGCTGAGTGAGAAAGAAAGCAAAGGGATGCATGGGGGTGTGGATCGGGAATGGTATGTGTTGTAGCCTCGTAAGTCCTCGGATTTACGAATGACAGCTCGGCAGCAGCCAAGCGCATCTTAGCCAATCAGACGCGCCTGTCAGTTGCCGGGCTGTCATACGCAAGGCTATTGGCTCGTCCGTCTGACAGCCTTTTATACTGAGCTGTCAGACGGATGTCAGACGAAAAGACTGTCAGACGGAGGAGAGGTGCCGGTCTACTCACAGTTTCTGTTCTTTCTGTTCTTGCCTGTAATAAACTGTTTGAAGGTTACCTCAGACGCCTCTTCATCTTTCCTGTCGCCGATCTAACAGTATGGGTTGGGAAAAGCATGTAGAGGATTGATTGGGGAAGTTGTACAGGGGGGTACATGGGCCAGTAAGAGTATGTGAGGTTCCTTCCTCCTGTTCCTCCCTCCATTCCTTCCTTCCCTTCTTTCTCTTTCCTAGAGATAGGTGAGTGACTACGGCTGGGTGAGGGAGGAAGAAATTGTGAGACTGACTGAGAAATAGTCACAGAATACTGAAAATAATCACATGACCACAGCAGCAGCCAGTAGCCCTGAAGCAGCCATGATTTCCCCAAATTTCATTCCCTTGGGCGTCATGGGTTTTAGATTTTGGATGCATTCTACAAGTTACCTATTAGAGGGACCTTGATCCAAAAATTGTTGCCTTATGATGCACTATTTTGTCCAGCTAAAAGTCATGAAGACTTTTGTTTTAGTACTGTATAGACAGATTTCAGAACCAAATTCCTATTTAGCAGTTGGATTTGCCACTGCAATCAAACCTTTGTTTGAACTTTCACAGGTAAGTAGAGCAAGCAATTTTTAAGAAGAAGAAAAAAAGGGGGGAATCTGCACACTTCTATGCATATTGGCTACTAAGAGTGGAGTTTTTTCTACTACATATATAATAAAATATATAAAAATGTATATATTATGGTTATCATACAAGCTAAACATTTATTTGATTATATTGTTTGTTCGTACCATGTTTCAAATTTAAATTCCATTGCTATTTGTTTGCCAAGTTAAAATTGAAAACAAAACCCATTTCAATTAGAGTAACTCACAATGCTTTCCAAAATAGCTTACAGTACTCATTTTTAAATGCAGTATGATGAACATAGAACAAAATAGAAGAGCTTGTGAACAACTACCAGGAGTTGTTCCCTTTTTAGGCTGCTCTTCATCTAAAAATTAAATATACACACTTTCTCTTTTCTTTTTTTCCTGAAGGCTGGAAACCTATTTAGGCAAGTATAAAATATGCAGCTTTCAAGTGTTCCTTGGTCCTAATAATTAGGTACAATCTGAAAGTTGTACAGCACTTATGGGAGCCTAATTGGAATAAAATCTACAACTCTTCTTAAATGCCAGGATCACCATGAAAACTTCATTTCTCTCTCAATGCTGTCAATTTCTGAGTCAATCTGAAATTCTCCAGCTGGGCAGACGTGGGGGATGTAAGCTCTAAAGAGTCTTACATGAACCCTGTCTGACAAACTGTCTCCGAGATCCGTTTTTGGAACAGACCCTCCTGTGGAGATTGTAAAGTAGAGGTTTGTGATTCACTTTTATACATGATAATTAAACTGAGTTGCTAATTGACTGAATATGACAATAGAAGGACAATTAAGCATGGGTTAAAATATATGAAACATGGACATATATATGATGAACAAAGTGAGATGTGTACCGCTTGTTATTCTATATAGTAGATTAAGGGAATAACATTGAACAGTAAGGTTTGTCATTTATAGAAAAATTAAAGATATGGAAAAATGGAGAGGGAACATGAAATATATTTGCAATGGGAAACTATTGAGATTTAAAGACAGAATTATAAAGTGGGGACGTGTAAGAATGTATAATTACATAAACATAATGATGAGAATAGCTGGGAATTGTAACCAGGTCTACATCTCGGCCAAAATGAGGCAAGGGGGGGGGGGTTAAAAGTATGACTACCATGTTTCCCTGAAAATAAGATAGGGTCTTATTTTCTTTTGACCCTCCAAATAAGGGCTTGGCCTTATTTTCGGGGAGGTCTTATTATTTTTCAGGTGCAGGAGGCAGCAAGCCCACCAGCCCCACAACTTGCTTGCCTGTGGCCTCAATGACTCAAGTTCTCCTTGAATCCTAGCCTTCACCTGTCCTTTTGCTGGCTGTTGAACAGTTGACTGTGCTGCTCTGACCTCGCTTTTCCTGCAGAACACACACACACACACACACACACACACACACTTCCCCTCCAAGGCCCTGCCCTGTTGAACAGTTGACTGTGCTGCTCTGGCCTCGCTTTTCCTGCAGAACACACCAGAGGTGGGTTCCTACCAGTTCGCACCTATTCGGTAGAACCGGTTCATCAAATCTATTGAACCGGTTAGAAGAGGTTCCACCAGTGGACCCGGAAAGCAGGCCACACCTACAGAAGAGGTTCCAAACATTTTTGAAACCCATCACTGGAACACACACACACAAAAACACACCCTTCCCCTCCAAGGCAGCCACATCCCTTCACTAACTTGCTTTTCAGCTCCATTCTCCGCTTCACGTACAGAGCAAGAAGAGTAGACTGTGCCTGTGGTAAAAAAAATACCAGAAAATACCTTCCAACTTCTCGCAAAAAAAAAAAAAAAAGATCTCGCAAAGTTGGAAGTAGTTCCAAAAACTTCTTTTCTTGCCTTGTACGTGGCAGTGGAGAATGGAGCAGGAAAGCAGGTTAGTGGAGGGATGTGGATGCTTTGGGGGGGGGGGGTAGGGATCACTCTCTCACATACCCACACACAATCCTTTCCTTGGGAGCTCTGCACAGATGCAGAGAAGGCTTCGGATAGAGCATTTGTGGTATGTGTGTCTGCGCTGACCTCCCAAGGAAAGAACGATTGCCAGGAAAGGCGGGGGGATTTTGTATTTGTATTTGTATTTATTGGGATTTATAGGCTGCCCTTTTCCCTGAGGGGACTCAGGGCGGCTTACATTCGTAGGGAAAGGGGGAGTGCAATATAAAACAAAAACAGTATGTGACTAAAATAAACAGTAAAAAACACAACTTTCATTCAGCATTCAACACTCGGGCGGGGTGAATTAGAAACTTATCCCCAGGCCTGACAGGATAGCCAGGTCTTGAGGGTTGTGCGGAAGGTCTGGACGGTGGTGAGGGTGCGAATCTCAACGGGGAGGTCGTTCCACAGGGTCGGAGCTGCTACTGAAAAGGCTCTCCTCCGCGTAGTCGCCAGTCGGCATTGACTGGCGGATGGGATTCGGAGGAGGCCCAATCTGTGTGATCTAATTGGTCGGAGGGAGGTAATCGGCAGGAGGCGGTCTCTCAAGTACCCAGATCCACTACCATGGAGGGCTTTAAAGATGGTAAGTAATACCCTGAAGCGCACCCGGAAATCGACAGGTAGCCAGTGCAGCTCGCGGAGGATGGGTGTTATGTGGGCGAACCGCGGTGCGCCCACTATCACTCGCGCGGCTGCATTCTGGACTAACTGCAGTCGCCGAATGCACTTCAAAGGCAGCCCCATGTAGAGCACATTGCAGTATTCCAGCCTAGAGATCACAAGGGCTTGAGTGACTGTTGCGAGGGCCTCCCGATTCAGGTAGGGTCGCAACTGGCGGACCAGGCGAACCTGGGCAAATGCCCCCCTGGTCACAGCCAACAAATGATGGTCAAAAGTCAGCTGTGGGTCCAGGAGGGACCCTCTTATCCTGTTCTGAGTCTGCGCTGAACTTCAGAACAAGGTGAGAGACAGGAATATCTCCCTTCCCCATTTTTAAGCCGTTTGCAAAAATGCCCCATTTCGAGCCTTCAATCTTGCAATCCTGGAATATGCTGAAGGCTTGGAATGGGGCGTTTTTGCAAACCGCTTGAAATTGGGGAGGGAGGATTTTGTCTCCTATCCTGTTCTCAGTCTGTGGTGACCTTCAGAACAGGGTGAGAGGCAGGAATATCCTCCTCCACATTTTCAAGCCATTTACAAAAATGCCTCATTTTGAGCCTTCTATGTGAATATGCAGGTGAGAAGTGACTTCCTGTAGGCATGAAAATCCATACACTTGGGACATCGGAAGAAACTTTGCAAGGAGACGCTGCTGCCAAAGTGCAGGAAATCTCTCCCCCCCAACCTGCAAATTGTCCTTTCAAAGAGGAGTTTCACCAGGACGAAGAGGTGGCTGAAGGCAGCGTTTGTGTCTCCATCCTGGTGAAACCTCTCTTTGAAAGGACGATCTGCAGGTGGGGGGGGGATATCCTGCACATCAGCAGCAGCGTCTCCTTGCAGGGCTTCTTCCGATGTCCCAGGTATACTGATTTCCATGCCTTCCTTTCCCATTCCATGGACGGAATTGCCTGCTGTGACTGTCACCGTTAGGTAAGGAGGGCATGAGGCATTTGGGTTGTGTTGCTTGGCCTCCGGCTTCTTTTGCAGCCACAATTGGCTGCAAAAGCGACCGGCGTTTGCTGGAGGCAGAGGCCTGAGCAGCATCCGTGAATCAGCTGTTTTGTGAATGGAGTGGTTCAGCTGACCCAATTAAGGGGCCAAGAAGCCCTGAGGTGACCGGGGAAGGGAAGGGTTGCCCCCTGTTCTGGTTAAACCCATCCCTTCACTAGGGCTTATTTTCAGGGGAGGGCTTATATTTTTGCCCACCCTGAAAATCTGACATGGCCTTATTTTCAGGGCATGTCTTATTTTTGGGGAAACACGGTATATATTTCTTCTCTCTTTTTGAAAAAAGGAGGAAGATATATGTTAAAATTAAACATGTATACTAAAAAGGAATTATAAATACCATCAACATAAAATGGAGCTCGCTCAGAAGCTGAATTACACCAAATAAATGAGATGAAGAGGGTGAAGTAGAGGAGAAAGGTAAGGGAAGAAGAGAAGAATAGGGTAGTGGGGGAAAAGGAGGAGTGGAAGGGGAGATAGGAGAAGGAGAGAGGAAGGGGAAGTAGAGAAGCGAAGGATGACAGAGGGAAGAAAGGAGGGAGGGAGGGGGAGGAGAGAGGAAGAAGAAAGTGATGG
The DNA here is from genome assembly GCF_051295495.1 of Thamnophis sirtalis. Classification (NCBI taxonomy): domain Eukaryota; kingdom Metazoa; phylum Chordata; class Lepidosauria; order Squamata; family Natricidae; genus Thamnophis; species Thamnophis sirtalis. The sequence goes on from NW_028261388.1 coordinate 54,625,288, forward strand.
ATAAAGTACAAATATGGTGTATGGAGAGCAGAAGAGCCAATAATTGTTTTTGGGAGTTGATGGTAAGATGAATTGATGTAAACATTTACTAATAAAATACAATGTTGGCTATGTAATAATATACATGTGGTTTTATGTTATGAAAATGAAAAAATAAAAAAACTTATATGTAAAAAAGAGAAAAAAATGCTGTCAATTTCTTTCTTCCTCTACATTCACTTCCAACTGATGAAGGCACAATCCTGACAATAAGGTTGTCTGAATCAGTTTAATTTCTAAGCTGCTCAAAAGTCTGGACTATCACTAGATGGCAGCAAAGAATTAGCATTAATAGTTTTCTATACTTATGCAACATGTATGCAGTAAACCATATTTTAGCTGTATAAATTGATTAATCTACTAGCTTATAAAGATTAGAAAAAGAGAATTATGAAGTAAAGACTGCCACACACTTAAACACACTGAAGTTTAAAAGATTGCAAAAACAAGTTGGGGAAAAGAACTAGAAATATCGTAACTATGAAAATGTAGAGGCTGAATATAACTCATACCATATCAGACTGTGTGTTTTAAAAACATATCTTTGTACGCTAATCAGATAAATGATTTTCTTGCTTACCTTTATCCTCCTAACCCTTCTGAACTTTAATCAGAAACTTGAGTACTCTACTGCTATTAGAAAGTGATTTAAATAAGAACATAATTGACTGATATTGCCAGTTGCTGCTCAAGTGGGAATCAGCTTTGTGGAAGAGATATTGTAACTTTCCACAGAAAGCTAAGTAAAGCTACTGATGGTTGACAAAGGAGTGACTGTTGATTGCGCTGCCAGTTTCAAAGCCATGTTCTTCCATAACTGAAATTCACAAGTAACTTTGCAAGAAACCAAAATTTCATGTATAGTATGTAGTTTGAACAGGTTTTGGGGATACCTGGATGTTAAAGAAAAGAAAGGGGTGCAAGAGGAAGAATATAGGCTTCTTTGATCTTGAAACATTAGCCTATATAATAGCTATATTCGTAAAATGGAATGTGTGAGGAATGGCAAGTTTGAATACATTATGATATCTAGAAAGAAATACAGGTTTCAGGTTAAACTTTAAAGGAGTAAACATATGTACACTTAACTATTTCTGAATACATGAAAGAGGGTTTTTCCAACCTTGGAACAATTCTAAAGTTTTATTAGTAGATTATAATAGAAGCACTAAGGAACTTGTCAGTGTTTATCTTTTCTGGAAATTAATGCTTCTATTGTTTTAGAAAAACAGTCAGTACAGGCCAATTGGGAAGCTGAATAATCAGACATAATGTTGTTTTCAAACCAGAGTAAGTCTACATATTCTTCCCTAATTATCAAATCCTTCCCCATATTCCTAACTTCATGTTTAGTCCAAGTTTCTGATTATCAAGAAAAAATTCTGCTATCACTTTTAAATGATTTTTAACATATTTTGCTTTTTTATAAAGACTCCCAGAGAGCTGCTGGAGGTATCACTAGGGGCATGAAATATAGCAATAATTACTAACCTTTTGATTTGTACTCTGTGATGATTTTTAAAAATCAATTATTAACATAAATGCATGTTCAGTTCTAGATAGAAAATATGTATTTAATAATGTAATCAAAGCAATATGAAGTTTGCTTAAGGTGTGCCACAATCCAAGGAAAGCATAACATTTTACATAAAGAAGTATATAAATACAAAGGTTGGTTTGCCAACTGATATCACCCTATTCTTATTTACATAGGAATAGACTGTACTTCTATATTTATTCCATAATGGCACATATTCTCTTTATTCATAACTATACTTTCATTTTATACAATAAGAATGATTTTGATGTCAGAAAGACTAAATAGTTATATCTTCTTTTTATGGGACTCTGGTAAACCAATAGGCTTCCAGTATTCTTGCTTACGTTTTTTGTGTGAAAAAATAGTAAGCTGAAAACTGTTATTTGCAAACAACTCAAAACATATATCATCAGTTAAATCATATAATTTGTTTAGATTGAATTCTGTCATGCATCCAAATTACTAGCATATTTACTAAAGAAAGGATTATTTAATGTACCCATTTTATTATTTTGCCAATTCTATGCAACTCTTTTTTTCGAAACACTATAACTATTCTACAGTACAGCTAAATGTCAATCCACTGAATCCACCTTTATTAATACTTTACTACTAAGCATTAATTCCTAATAAACACTTTTTGTGTAAGGATTAATATATCATAGATAACAATCCATAGATTATATATATTTAACAGCGCAGAACAGCAAACAACTAACGAAATAAGTTGAAGTTTTTGAGAGCATGCCCACCTCAGTTTGAAACATTTTCCCCTTTTCCTGTACGTGCTAATGACATTAACAAAAGAGAGAGGTGGGGGGAGGGAGGGAGGGAGAGAAACAGGATTCAAGAGAGCATGCATCAGCCCTCATGGTAAGGAGCTGACCAGTTTTATACATGGGGCTCTGCTGTATAAATTAAGGGATGTCAAGAAAATAAAAGCTCACCTTTTCTTCAGCAGATTTTACTACACTTCTTACTCCTTCTACTCCAAGCTCTTGATTCTGATGAGCTGCATCTTCATCAAATGTAAACAAGCAGGTGTTCTGGAAGAGATAGAAAAAAAGAGAAAAAGTGAGATACACAAAGCTATTAAATAGGCCTAAACATTACTGAAATTGAAAAGTGAAACAGCAAATACTGGAGAAGACTAAACCAGTGAAAGATGTGCTTGGGATAATGTCTATTAACAGGATGCATGGCAACGTGCTTTCTGTGTAAGCCCTCAATTTCCCTTGAATAGGATGCTTGAGCTTTTGCCAAATTACAACAATTTATACAGAAGAATGTCATGTTACGTAGATTTTATTCTGTGATGCTGAGGAATAAAGTTAAGAACCCAATCTTCAATTAAATGCTATTTCATTCAAAGCTAATATATTTAATTATACATTACCAGGAGACCCTGGTAACCACCTGCACTATGTTGCCAGTCTATTGCTTAGTGAAATTAATTCAAATTATTCTTATTACCAGTGTTGATTCACAGAGTTTTAAAAACAGGTTTTGAGTGTACACTCTTGGTTCTTTATTGTGTTACCTGTTGTAAGTGCACTAGATTAAGAAATATTATGAAAAAGCAACAGCCCCTGCAGGAATTAAATTATGTGAAGCAAAATAAGGTGGGGTAAACATCCGTTTGGTTTCAAACTTCCATGGGAATAAATAACTTAGAATTGTAACTAACTGCAATTTGTTAAATATATTTGCATGTATTCTTAAGAAACCTTTTCTGCATTTTGCTGGATGTTCATGTTCAATTTTGCCATCAAATTTAGAGCATAAAAAACCCTATGGATAAAAATCCTACTTCTGCCTGGTTTTCTCAATACGATTACTACAGCGTACTATAATAGGCTTGCCGACATAATACCTTTAGTCCCCTTCTGGAGGTCTCTCTCTTCACCTAGGTCTTGTTAGTATGAATTTATTTTGGTTTTCCTTTCCTTTGCTTTTTCCCTCACCTCTTTAATGATTATGTACTTCCTTTTAATTTACTTTTATATTATTATATTTAGCATTTTATTGTAATCTGCTTTGAGATGTGACAGTATGCTATAAAATATATTAAATATAACATAATCCCTAGAACAAATGCTATAATTTTTCATCTTCATTTAAACATTGAATGCTTCACAGAATGCACTAAACTATCATTTAATTATGTTTCATTGAATACAACTGAGGACTTAAGACCACAATTGAACCCAAAATTTCAATTGTTAAACAAGTTGTTAAATGAGTTTTGCCCATTTTATGACCTTTTTCCCATGGCTGTTAAGTGAATCACTGCACCTCCTAAATGAATCATGTGGTCATTAAGTGAATTTGGCTTCTGCCTTTGACTTTGCTTGTTGGAAGTCAGATGGAAGGTTACAAATTGTGATCACGTGACCCTGGGGCAGTGCAACTGTCATAAATACATGCTAGTTGTCAAGCACTCAAATTTTGATTAAGTGATCACGTGAATGCTGCAACTGTCATAAGTGTAAACAGTCATAAATTATTTTTTTACTCGTGTAACTTCAACCTTTTCTGGCATCTAGTTTAAGAGACCAAACCAAATGATTTAATTTGTGTTTCGAATGTGTTCCTGACAAAAGGCAGTCAGGCGCAGAGAACTATTATCTTATACAGTCAGGCCTAATTTCACAGACTGTGGTATTCTGTACATAAAATTATGCTATACTAAATATAAATGTTCATCACAAAACCCTTGGTTGTTTAGCAATAAAATGAATTGATATATTATAATTGCAAACTCTCTATTCTTTACATTTCCAAATGTATTTAAATATAAGAAATACTTTCATGGGAAACAGCATGAAAGAGAGAGGGAACAAACATGTTCACCTTATTTAATTATCTAGTGGAGAACAGAACTCAGGTGTCATCTTTATTGCCAAATACAATAATAAAGAACGTAACATCTGTGGCATGTGCTTTCCCTTTATTCCAAGGCTCGTTTGTTATGGTGGCGAAGCAGCAAAAACAAATGCAGTTTTGCAATGACAACATTGTTTTGAATTTGGAAGGCTGAGTGAGGAAGTAGAAACATTGTCTGCCAAGCAGTGAGCTAAAAAGAAGAGGATGCAGTTGCTTTCTTGGAAAGGATGTACGCAGGCAAGGTATTGTTAATTTCCTATCAGACTTTTTACAGTAAGTTTGTTTCCTACTCTTTGACCCTCTTCCCCAAATTACTGTTTACTTTTCCATTTTAAAAATTATTATTGGAACATACACAATAGCAGGCTGGAAAAGCACATTAAGTAGAATAAATGAAATCTCTCAGCCATTCCTCAAGAACAAGCAGGGGAAAATTAATGATCATTTTATCCTATTTACTATTACTTTCTAGAAATTTAGGAAGGGGTCAACATGACTATACCTGCAAATACAGGTAATCCTTGAGTTATGACCACAATTGAGCCCAACATTTATGTTGCTAATGGAAACATTGAGTTTTGCCCCATTTTACAACCTTTCTTGCAACAGTTGTTAAATGAATCATTGCAGTTGTTAAGCTAGTAACAGGGTGAATCTGGCTTCCACATTGAATTTGCTTGTAAGACGGTTGCAAAAATTGATAACATGACCTCAGGACACTACAACTGTCATGAATATGGACCAATTGCCAAGCATCTGAATTTTGATCCTGTGACCATGGGAATGGTGATGGTTATAAGTGTGAAAAATGGTCATAAGTCATTTTTTCAGTGCCATTGTAACTTTGAAGAGTTACTAAGTGAACTATTGTAAGTCAAGGACTACCTATACTTTTAAGGGTTAGAGAAGAAGAGACGATCACCTTTTCCCTGAAAGAGACCCCCTCATTGATTCAAGATAATTTTAGTTTAGGATCGAACCATTACTAAGCAGATCCTGTTGATGATTTTTTTAAAGCTACATTCCCACACACAACAGGATTGCATAACAAGAGAAAACACTAGAGGTCAGTGCAAACCTTTACACGCCAGTCAAGCCACATTTTTTTTTAGCTGTAGAAGCTCCCCAGTACAATGATGACCACTAAGGCGCTGCAAGAGCTTTGCGTTCTAGTTTTACTCCCGTGGCCCGCGCGCGCGCGCACACGCACACACCCACACATCCCTGCTGGAGTGGGGTCCTGCCATTCACTCACCTCCCGCAATCCAGCTTCCTTGTTCAGCGCTGCGATCCAGGCTTTCTGCCATTCGCTCTTCCAGCTGTCCAGGGACATCAGCCAGGTGAAAAGGGAGCCCCCCTCGTCCTCTTGCAGAAGTCCCGGGCGCGACGGCCGGGGAGGCGGCTTCCCACCGCCTTGCCGCAGGACGCTCAGGCCATATTGCACCAGGTAGACAGTCAGGATGGCCAAAGCGGCTGTAAACAAGGAGAGCAGCGAGAACCGCTGGAGTTCATCCAGCCAGCAAGCCAGCCACGACATGACTGACCATATTTACTGGGCCGACTCGCTTCCTCTCAAGAGCGGGGAAGCCCTTCGCATGGCAAGACGCCTTCCCTCCGCGGCAAACTCCGGGCATGCGTCCTTCCCTCCGGTCCCTCAGAGAAGCCTCTCCCGGGACAAGTCCAGAGCCGCGACTGGGAGCGAAAGCGCCCGGATGACGAAAGGGCTCGGGCCAGGTGTTCGCCTTCCGCCTCGGCCAAATGGGCGCGCTTGAGAGGTCGGAGGCGCAGCCAGCAAGATGCGGCGAGCGGGAGCGGCAACGTCACGGGAGCGGCCCCGTGCGTAGCTGAGCTTTCACGGGACTGACGCGCGGCATAGGCGAGCGCGGGCGACGACCGGGAGGAGCGGTCAAGCGAGTCACCCAAGGAAAACATTCCCAAGCCAGAGAGGAAAAGCGGAGGCGACCCAATTTGCGCCCTCTTCTTCCCGAGGAGCCGGGCGGGGGGATTTCTCCCGCTACCAGCTACGTCCTGCTCTTGACGCGGCGCTGTTCTTGTCCGGCTCTTCGGGCCCTTAAGCTTAGACCGCGAGCGATAGGGAGACAGAGCTTCGCTGGTGGCTTATCGCAATCACTGGAGGCTTTCAAAGAGACTGGATCATCGAAATGGCATCGGGTCCCCTGCTCGAGCAGGAGGTTGAGTAGAAAACCAACCAACCCTGTTATTCTATGCTCTAAGGCCACTCTACTGCATAGCTCCGGGATGTTGGCTCAAATCCTAGAGCCCTTTCAAGGTGCTGACTGCAATCCCTGCATTAGAATCAAAGGGCTCTTCACCACACCCTTGGCTTGGGGTTTTCTTGCCTTCCACTGGACAACAGCTGTCCCTTTGCTGTGTCTCAAAAACGAGGTCAACCAAATTGTTGCCACATAGGAGGGTAGGTTGCAACTGCAAAGAACTAGGAAAAGTCCCTGGGATCACCACTGCCACTCCCCTGATGCTGGGAGGCAGCAGTCATTCTCTTCAGCACTGGCGGAAATAAAGGCTGATATATCTTGGTGGAAGACAGGCAGTGGCATCTGAAAGATTCAGATGCTTTTCTAAGACCGGCAAAAGCAGTGTCATCCCACAGGCTCTACCTGTTTTGCACCCTGTATGTGCAGGATCACAAGATGGAAAAGTGGCAGCGTTTGATTTGAAAAGCTGCAACACTGCTTTGTTGGGCTGTCATCCCTATCACCCCCACCCCGCAAATGCACTGGAGGTGGCTGGTAAGAACATTGACCCCATGGAATACCTTCCACAATGTTGGCATTCAGTGGAACCAAAAAGAGAACAGAACAACTTGACTGCCCACAAGGCTCTGCTGTTTCCAGCAACCAAAGGGGAAATGACCATGGAGATACATCTGTGGCCAGATGGGAGGGGATGGTCCTTCACTCCCCTCCCTGTGAATCCATATGGTGACAGAAAGGAGGACTTGAACTGATTTTTCATGGAAACTACTTTCCTTCTGGATCTCTTTGACACAGCCTGCATTTGCTTTAGTGGCAGACTGACCCTCAGATGAAGGCACTGGTGTGAGGACGTGTCATCAGTCTTAAGAAAGCCATCTTGGAGCTGAGCTTTATTGTGCCTCAACAACCTTTCACAGTTTTGATTGCAGGATATTTCAGGGCAATGGATGGTGGCTTTACTTCCGTCTTTTCCTACTGATCCAGCATTATGTACCAATGGGGGCGGGGGGAGGAATCACCAGTACCTCGCCTGAATTAATGCCAGAAATTTCCTGCCCTTCATGCTATATTCCTTTTATACTCTAGAGCAGTGTTTCTCAAACTTGGCGACATTCAGTCCTGTGGACTTCAACTTTCCAGAATTCTGGCTGGGGGATTCTGGGAGTTGAAGTCCAAAGGACTGAAAGTCGCCAAGGTTGAGAAACACTGCTCTAGAGAGAACCTAATTTTTTCTCTGGAGTATTTTTTTTTCTTTTTACCTGTTATGTTTAATATCAATTTATTGAGTGTCTTGGGAATATGCATTTTCTCAGCATATGGAGTATCAAAGAATTGCTATTCCCATGACAAAAAGAATCTGTACTTTTCAAAGTCACTGCACTAAAGGCCCCTGCCAAGCCATACCTCACCCTGTTATTGCCCTTGTCCGCCGCTTGATTTTCTCAACTCTAAACAAAACAGATCCTTCAGTTTTCAGCAAAACAGGGAAGCTATCCGTCAATTTTATTTTCAAAGATAGCTTATAAGGTTCATTTGGGGTTCAGAAGGAAAGATTTTGCTTTGTAACTTGACAACACCCCACCGTTCTGATTACTTTTTTTAAAATAAAAAGGGAGCATAGGGAAGTTTAAAGCCACTAAACATGCTATCTGCTGGCACATTATCATTTGTGTCTGCTTTACTGCAGCCTCACTATATTGCATAATTCAAAAGAAATAAACATCCCAGTTTTAAAATAAATTCAGTATAACATCCATAAAGGCCAATGGCTCCTAGAAGGAATGGATCCATGAATTTTGCAATGAAAATTATGGTCACAATCTAGGGATAAAACAGGTTCCATGTGCCTTAAGTTTTATGAAAGCCTAGATCAGAGGTCCCCAAACTTGGCAACTTTAAGACTTGTGGACTTCAACTCCTAGAATTGTTCTTCAGCCAGCTGGAGAATTCTGGGAGTTGAAGTCCACAAGTCTTAAAGTTGCCAAGTTTGGGGACCCCTGGCCTAGATGGACATCTCAAATGAATGAAGGTATGTATGTTCACAAAATGGCTGCCATAATGGACGCTGCCAGTGAAAATGCACATTAGCCAGAAGGCAAAACAGGCTTTTTTCCATCATCCATAGTACGACTCTTGAAAACAAAAAAAATATTGACACTGATGCTCTGCTGTGCCAAAGTATATGCTGAAAAGAGGCATATCGGTGCCTAGTATCTTTGTTTTGACAGAGTAACAGAAAGTAAAATTGTGTAGACAGAAAATTTCAAGTAGTTGTGGGAAACCCCCACCCACTAAAATATTTCATATTTTGGAAAATATTTAAAAAGGCAGAATATTATATTTCCCTAAAGGAGAAATGGGGAAACATGTTTTTAGAGGCAGAAAGCAGCCCCCAGTCTTTCTCAATAGCCCACAGCAGATGCCAGCACTTAAGGAGATAAAGAGCTTATTGAAAGAGGAAGCCAACTATCTAGATGGCTCCATTCATAAGCAAAGCAAATATTGCCAGCAGAAGCCCATTCAAGACAGGAAAGTTTGACAGCTAACAAAAGCAGAATGGTAGGATTAGAACAAGCACCCCCTCACCCATGATCCAACACAGGAGGAAAGCCATGAGACACAATAGGAATTGTACCCTTTCAGAACATAAGCCCCTTCATTGCACAACCCCCAGAACAGTTCAGATTTCAAAGTCATAGAAACCTATAAAGACCCATCCACTCATTCAACCACTTGGTCAGCTGCCCCAGAGCCACAAAGCCTGATGGTTCTGTTCATAAATGGACCTTCTTTCCAATCAGCCTCCAACCTCCATTTTATTTCCAGCATCTTTCTCCCAGCTTGGAACTGAACCAGATGGATTTTCCTTCCAACATAGTGTTGTATAAAATATTTTGAATTTAAATAATTTCTAATTATTTAAACAAACTCTATTGCAAGTTCAAAACAATTGTTTGGCTCAGTTCAGGTGTATCTTGAGTTCAAACCAGCTCCAAAATGACTGAAGTAGTCTGTTTTGATTCAACACAGCTGTTTTACATACAACACAAGAGAGGACAATTTGAGTTCAAGATGGTTTAGATTAGAAATTTATTTATTTTATTAATAAAATTTGTATTTCACCAAAATTAATTTATAAACATTTATTTTATTAATAAAATTTGTATTTCATCAAAAGTGACTCTGGGCAGTGCACAACAATTGGAACGATTGTACAGAAATGATTTATGTATTTATGCTTTCAAAAGAGCAATATAGACTGCCTATTTTTGCTTGTAAATTGTAACTATTGGCACTTTCCAGTATTGTTTTGATTGTCTTATCTCACTCAGTAAACCCAATAAGTAGAGAAATTAGAGTTCTAACTTTTGTATCCATAGGAAAGATTTAATACCAGAAGATTTACTTAACAGATTTGTTCATAAATAATACATGTCTAAGGTGACCAGATTTTAACATTGGTAAAGAGGGACACCATTGACCGGGGGGGAGGGGGGTGTTGATTAAATTTTTTTTAAAAATCGGGACGTTTTTAAAACGCCGCGGGATGCGGGACAAATTGTTAAAAATCGGGAATGTCCCGCCAAAAGCGGGATGTCTGGTCACCTTACCCAATGGAGAAGCCCAGATTCACTTAACAGCCATGTTCCTGACTTAACAACCACCATGATTCACTTAACGTGGCAATAAAAGGTCGCAAAATGCGTCAAAATTCATTTAACAAACATCTCCCTTAACAACAGAAATTGGGGGATCAATCCTGGTCGTAAGTCGAGGATTACCGGTAACCAATTGCAAAAGGCAACTTTACTTGGAACAGGTGAGATTGTGCCCGGATCCCTTTCATGCCAACATCCCATCCTGTCCATGGGGAGAACTCCACAGGTGGACAAAAGCCCCCAATCCCCTCTCAACCTCCAGCTGACTCTGCCATCCGCCATAACTACACATGACATTTAGATGCCCCTCAAAGGCAAAACTCAGGAGCAGAGGTGGGTTCCTACCAGTTCGCACCTATTTGGTAGAACCGGTTCGTCAAATCTACCGAACCGGTTAGAAGAGGTTCCACCAGTGGACCCGGAAAGCAGGCCACACCTACAGAAGAGGTTCCAAAAATTTTTGAAACCCACCACTGCTCAGGAGGCTGAATTCTACAGGGGGAGGAGTAAAGGGGGGGATTTGAGGGGCAGCCCAAAGCACCGTCTGTCTAAATTTGCATCAGGCAGGCAGTAACATTTTCATAGACCATGATCAGAGGAGCAGCTGATCCTATGGAGAGACTCCTCCTGCATTCAGTCCCAGGCCTACAAGTGGAAGTACCCCTTCTTTCCTTCCTCCTTTCACCTTCCTTCCTTCCTTCCTCCCTCTTTCTTCCTTCTAGCCTTCCTCCCTTTCGATTCTTTCTCCTTCCTTCCTCTTGCCTATCTACCTTCTGTCTTTCTTCCCCTTCCCTTCCTTCCTCCTTCCATCCTTTCACCAAAAATCAGAATGTTTTATTAGCATCAGCATCATTCTGCTGAAAATGCCAGATTCTGTGGTACTTCTGGATGAAACTTAGAAAATTACAGAGACATGGGGAATCATTATATAATTTCACTTGGCAAAACTCTGATTAAAATAATAGCAACAAAATGTAAGGTTTTTTAATTTTAAAACTCTAGCAAAACAGATTTATATCCAGTTTAGTTAATGTCATTATAAAAAGGAATGCAATTGATTAAATAAAAATGACTTTTTCTTTTATTAAGAATACTTATTCTACATTAAACTAGAAAATATTTCATAGGCCCTTCAACAAGTTTGTTACAAGTTTTCAGGAATGCATGCATTCTTGAAACTGATACCATGATGTAATGTTAAAAAGCAGATGGCTAACTAAATACATTAAAAACCATGTTTAATTATTTGCTACTTGAGGCCAATAGCAATGATGAAGAAATTTCTACTAGACTGTCATCCTCGGTGACAATATTTTTAGGGCCAAAAGATAAAACTCTATATTGGATCGGTTAGCCATTTCTTAGCCTTCAATCAATCAATATAATTATTTCTGTCAAAGAAAGCTTAAAAGTAGTGATTAAACAATAGCACTATAAAGAAAACATCATTTTTAAAGATTTTCTATGAATGTGTGCATAGCATTTTAGCATACCATTATTAATAAGCTAAAAACACTTAAAACCTGACCTAAGAATAACCTAAAATAAAGGATAAAATCATGGCATTGTTGAAAGACTATGTCCCTAATGAAAACCAAACAGGAATCTGAAAACATTCTCTGATATCATTTTTCAGTTGAGAATTATTGTTCATAATTCAGAATCATTGAGAATTATTGTTCATAATTCTCTGGTTTAGTAAAAGTTTACATTTAGAGCCTCAGGTAACACTACTTGTACCCCTTCAAATATTTGAGAATCTCTAGCCTCCATTAGCACCCCCATTAACTTTCTTTCATTCCAACCTACACTGCAGGGTGGTTGCTGCAAGGAAAATTAGAAGGGAGTTCAAAGTTCATTGCTTTGAGCTTTTGAATGAAGGGAGGATTAAAGCTCAAAGATTAAGTTCATTTCCTCACTAATGAATTATAAAGCTTCAGGGCCATTCACCCAATTTTGAAGAAATATAAAACCATATGCATTACTGATCTTTCAAATTTATTATGGGATGACTTTAGAAGACATTATAAATTACCAGTGGGAAATATACTTAGTTGCATAACTAAATAAAACAATTCTAAACTTAATGTCATGTATTCCAAATCACAGGCATATAATACTGCCGCGAACCTGCTGTTCATGCGATATGTTAAGACCACCTTACTATATTTGAGTTAAAAATGACCAGTAAGCACCAGCAATCTTTAAAAGAGTTTGCTGTATGCTGCCGCCTTGCCGACCTGGAATTTTCGCACCCTGCAAGTCTCCGTCTTCATAATTTGCTAGAGTTCATCAGAGGATTTTATTTCGACAATTCAGAGTTTCATTCCAATTATACCCACATTTTAATTGCCTGGGAGTTCCCCCACCCCAAATTAAAAACAATATACAAACACATTTAACAGTTGGGGACAGGAAGGAAGAAATGCTTTGCGGGCATAAGCCCGGACATCATCACGGGAGAAGGAAGGAAGATGAGGGCAAGAGCCAAGCCCTTATTCTTCTTCTAACAAAGCATCTGCAACTTGTGCAAGCTTAGGGTAGGCTTCATCGCGATGTACTCATTTCCCGCAGCCACGACCTTGGCTTGGAAGTCCTCCACCAGGTCCTCTTCCAGCTCACCTCCCTCTCCAATATTAAAAAGTCCCTTCAGTCCCGATCAATGTTCCCTCTAATTTTTTTTCCAGTGTGGGCGGAAAAGTATAGCGTTTGAGCGGCACATTTTCATGCCTGAGCACCTGATTTTTTTTCACAGATGTCACCCAAGACAACAACGAAATAGGAGTTATATCAAATCAAACTAATAAAATTTTAAAATGAATAAAATTGTAAACAAATAAATTTAGAAATATTTGTTCAAAAGCAAACTCACTACAATTGTCTTTTCAAATTCATTTTGGATTAAATAAAAAAGAGCTTTGAAATGAATATATAAATGGCACTTAATACTGGTAATATTAAAATAGTAAATGTTTGATATACTTCATTTTAATGAATTTCACTTGATATACTTCATTTTAGTGTATCATATGCAATTTGTTATTTTAAATGAGTAAAATGATTAAAATCCCAATGCATAAAGTCTAACAGTTTTCTTCCATCATTAATTTGTAAACTCAAGGATTTATTGCCTGTCTGTTCAACAATGCTTGCTGACTGTTTAAAAAATTGTGGCAATTTGTTCCTCTCTATACAAGTGGTTTCACTTGTAGTAACCTACTACTACTGAACTCTGGGAGACAATTCTGCATATAACTAGTGATAGTAACTAGTGACCCAAAATATCCAGGGACGTGCAGTCAGGGGAGGCAGGGGAGGCCTCACCAGTGGCATGAGGAAAAGACAAGAATTTTTTAAATAATTAAAAAGGCTAAGGTAGTTGCTGCCAGACTCCAGAGTCACAGTGACCCTGAATCTGCTTAGTGCTAACTGTAGGGTGAGGCGAGAGAACTATGGACCTCCTTTGCATAAGGAATTTTTTGCCTTTTAACGCTTGCTCAGAGTTAAGCAAAGGTTAAAAGGCGAAAAATTCCCTATGCAAAGGAGGCACGTGATTCTCCTGCCTCCTGATCTGGGAGCAGCAAATCATGCCTTGGCAGCCTTGCCTAAGTAAGTTGCTTTTTTATTTAATTTTTTACATTTTCATCATGGTGGGCAGAAAAGAGGAGAGTTGAAATCCACAGCTGGAAAAGGTATGTGGATCAGACGGAGGGAGGGGGGGATTCAAAATGATAATTTAATTTGTAATTTTTTGTGAGGAATTTGTGTGTGTGTGTGTGTGTGTATGTGTGTGTGTGTGTTTCTTTCGGGGGGCGAGGCGGCAGAGCGCGGCAGCGCCAGGAACGTTCTTGCCACTGTGTCCAATAGGCCAGATGTCTCGTGTTTATGTCCACCATAAATGCGAAACGCCTGGCCTGTTGGACACAGCGGTGGCGGGGGGAGGAATGGGCTGGCTGGGCTGGCTGGCTGGGAAGGGGGGAATCATGGCCGCTCAGGCCCCAGCGGCAGGGATTTAAAGTGGCAGCAGGCACTGGTGGCAGGACTTTAAAGTCCCGGCGCCACGTCCACCATAGAGCAGGACCCGGTCCCACTATAGGGTGGACGCGGTGCCGGGGCTTTGGCGGGGCTTTTGCGCTTGCCTCACTGGCCATGAAGCTCACCGCATGTCACTGAAAAATATCCAACAAAATTGCACAGATAAACTGACAGATAGGATGTTTAATTAGCTTAAAAGCAGATTTCAATGACTTTGAAAATCCCAATGAGTTATCAAATATCATGTGATGTCACTTGGCCAGTGGGAGACTCAAAGATAGCTGAGATTGCAGCCAGGAGAGATAGAACAAGGAAGGCTTTCTTTGAAAGAGAGAGATGCGCAAGGAAACAGACCCTGCTTCTTGCATTTGGATTCTGTGGCACAGTTGCTCTAGGTGGGAGTTTAGGATCGCTGCCGCACCACCCTGGAATGCGAGCCTCAGGTGGGTAGCCTCGAGAGAAACGGCGGCAGTGAGCCTCCTGCCTTCGCTTTCTACCTTGTTGCGGAGAGGTAGAAAGCAAAGGCAGGAGGCTCACAGCCGCCGTTTCTCTCGAGCATGGGTTGCTCTCTGCGGAGCAACCCACGCTCAGCTTAGTTAGCTCATTCTTGGTTCGCAACCAGCCCCCACCCCTTGTGGGCTTTTATGTGTTAATTGAGGCATGGATGATGGAGAGGAAGGGAAGCCAGCTGCTTTCACACAATAAGTTTATCTCAAAGGCTGAATTAATCACACGGGTCAGAAAGACATGGAACTTTCTTTCAGTGAGTTTCGGCCAATCACTCCCTTTCCCCCACCCAACGAGACAAATTTCGCCCTCTTAAACTTGTGCGAAGGCAGCTGTGGGCAATGTTCCCTCTAAATAGTTGCTCCAGGAAGCCCGAGCCACCACAAGCCCTCAACCTAGTCACTTTGCTGCCATGCTGCACCTCAAGACTCCTGTTTAGCTGGAGGGGGTTTCAATCACGATTGTGCAGCCGCTCTGCAGACTGCAGTCGGTGTCTGGCAAACGACACTGCAGTCATTTGTGGTCCCAATGCGAGCAACCCACTCGGCGTCCCTGGCCCGTGCTAAGAAATAATAGCCCCTGAGATCCCACCTGCCACAAAATCGCTTCTGCCATGTCACAAACAACTCCCCCAAGCAAAGCAGTCAATGACAACGCGCGATGGATGCCAGGCTATGCAGTAATGCCTCCAAGTCCAATGGAAAGCCGGCAAGTGTTGACTGATAGGGCAAACAGCAGTCTCCGTTTGCGATTAGCTGGAGGGGGTTTCGTTCACGATTCCACGGCCATTCTGCAGAGTACAGAGACTACAGTCCATGTCCAGAAAACAATGTATTTACTTGCCAAAATTTACTTGCCAAAAATCAGGACTTTTTAAAAATGCCACGGGACGCAGGACAAATTATTAAAAAGCGGGACTGTCCTGCTGAAAGCGGGACATCTGGTCACCTTATACATGTCACATTTCAAAGCAATGTTTTATCAGAGTAACGTAGTACATAACATTTCTAACATAAATGTAACCTTGATGGAAACTAATTCAGTGTCATTTCCAGGACTTGTAATCTTCAGATGTGTGGAAAATATTTGCAGAATTTGCAGCCAGCATCTCAGCCAACATTCCTAGCACATCTGGAAGTTACCCAATTTCAGAAGTGCATTAAGAGAGTACAGACCTTGGAACTTAATTTAAGTAAAGCATCTTTGATCTCTGTTTGGAGTACTTTTTAAAATAATTTTATTAAATGCTGTATTTACAATAATAAAAAACAAGTTAAAAATAAAGAAAAGGATGCAAGAATACAAGAAAAGAGAGAGAGAGGAAAAAACCCAAGAAAGCAAGTACTCTCTCCATCTCCTTTTAATTAACAGATGTAAAACTCTTTATCCCATAACTCATCCTTAACTTTAGGCAAATCCAATAAAAAAACATCTTCTCCAGTCCAGGTATCAGCAAAAAACAGAGCCCAAACATAGATTGATTATATTGATTAACAGATCTAGAACTCAGCATTCTACATCTTGATTCTTAATTGTAAGCAAATGCACATTTAAAAGGCATAAAGTGGTTCCAGTATCCTAGTATGAACAAAAGTAAATAAAGTAAATAAAAAGAGGGACTTTTCTCCCTTAAAGAGAACAAACTCACATCTCTTACTTTAAATGAAAGGACAGTTCGATACAATGCTCTCAGATTAGGACAGATACTGAAACTCCATGGAAGAAGGCTTAAACACCTCGTTAACTGTAAGTAAACCCAGTGCAGAATATTTTTCAATCCAGATGTTTGCAGTCTTCTTATAACTGTGGAGCACAGCTTGGGTGATCTTACATCCTCATTTGGCCCAGAGTGTTGAAAAAGCCAATCTACTTGTTGGTTATCTGTTATTAGCCAGAAACACTGGCTTCACGTTTTGTAGAACCATTTCCAGTCTGTCCCTGGAAGCATATTTGGAGCACTTTGAAAACTTTTTTAAAAGTTCAACTTATTGCATATTCCCTTCAACAGAAGTCAGACCACAGATAATCCTTAATTTATGACCACAATTGGGTCTGGAATTTGGATTGTAAATTGGTCATTTTTTGGTTTTGGTCATTAAGAGAGGTGTCCACATGATTCCCTCCCTCAACACCTGCTACCCTGGCCCTCCAAGATACAGCGCTAGCAACGCTTTTGATACCATTGACCATGGTATCCTTCTGCGACGACTGCGGGAGGTGGGGGTGGGAGGCACTGTTTTACGGTGGTTCTCCTCTTACCTCTCAGACAGGTCGCAGTCGGTGTTAGTCGGAGGGCAGAGATCGACCCCTAGGCCCCTAACGCATAGGGTGCCGCAGGGTTCGGTCCTGTCCCCCCTTCTTTTCAATATCTACATGAAACCGCTGGGTGAGATCATCCGACGGCACGGGATAAAATACCACTAGTATGCGGACGATACACAGTTGTATCTGTCCGCCCCGTGCCAACTCAATGAAGCGATGGACGTGATGAGCCAGGGTCTTGAGGCTGTTAGAGACTGGATGGGGGTTAACAAGCTTGTGCTCAATCCAGAAAAGACCGAGTGGCTGTTGTGCTTCCCTCCCACGAATTGGCCAAGTATTCCATCTCTCAGGCTGGGGGGTCAAATTGTACACCCCTCAGATAGGGTTCGCAACTTGGGAGTCTTCCCGGACCCTCAGCTGACTTTTGAACACCATTTGTCAGCTGTAACCAGGGGGGCATTTGCCCAGGTTCGCCTGGTGCACCAGTTGCGTCCCTACCTGAACCGGGAGGCCCTCACAACAGTCACTCGTGCCCTTGTGACCTCTAGGCTGGAGTACTGCAATGTGCTCTACATGGGGCTGCCCCTGAAGAGTATTTGGCAACTTCAGCTGGTCCAGAATGCGGCCATGCGAGCGATCGTGGGTGCACCTCGATTCACCCACGTAACACCTATTCTCCGCGAGCTGCACTGGCTGCCTGTTGATCTCCGGGTGCGCTTCAAGGTGCTACTTGTCACCTACAAAGCCCTTCATGGTATTGGATCTGGGTACTTGAGAGACCGCCTACTGCCAATTACCTCCACTAGACCGATAAGATCGCATAGATTAGGCCTCCTCCGAATTCCATCAACCAGCCAGTGTAGACTGGCAACTACCCGGAGGAGACCCTTCTCGGTGGCTGCTCCGACCCTCTGGAACGAACTCCCCGTGGAGATCCGGACCCTCACCACCCTCCAGACCTTCCGCACCGCCCTTAAAATCTGGCTATCCCGGCAGGCCTGGGGTTAAAGATTCTAACCCCTACTCGAATTGTATGACTGTTGAGTTCTTAAATGATGTTGTGTCTTTATGTTGTAAATTGTTTGTCCTTTCCCCCCCTTTGAACTGTGAGCCGCCCTGAGTCCCCCCAGGGAAAAGGGCGGCATACAAATAAAGTGAAAACTAAAACTAAAACTAAACTAAACAACCACATTAAATGGATGGAGTGAAAGATCTGCCTGCTGAAAGCGGGCAGGCAGTTCTCTCCATGTGCAGAAGGGAATTACTCTGTCGGGCTGGATAAACTAAAGTTGGATCTATAGGATTCGAGTTTTTTTTTTCTTCAGCCTACTGCAGGTGTTCCTCTTCCCTCTGTGAGGAAGAGAACTGGAACACAGGGCCAGAGAAAAGAAGGCCCAAGCTTCTTCCAAGGAAGTTTGGATCCCTTACATCCAGGTTTCATTTTTCCAGCCCACCACAGAAGGGGATTGGTATCCTGGGCCAGCGAAAGGAAGCTTGGATCCTCAGGATCTGAGCTTCTGATCGAGGCCAGCATGCCAGTTCTCCTCCCTGTTGAGTGAGAGAGCTATGCAAATTTACAACTTTCCTGTCAGCCTCTGTTTTGCTGCTTGCTTGGAGGGGGGGCATGGTATTTGGGTGAGGGAAATAATCTGTGCAGGAGGACTGTTAATTGGGAGTTGCTCACACCATTCGTTTGCGCATGTGGAAGGAGGGAAGTTTCCCGCCAAGGCCAACTGTCCAGCATACCAACCTGATGATTTTTGAAGATGTCTCCCACCTGACAGCTGTGGAGATATACGATTGGGGTACCAAGGGGGAGGGGAATGAATCATGTATTGATATCTAATGCTTTCGCGCTCTTTTGCTCAGATCCAGCTTTGCTTAGCTTCTCATTACTTAAAATCAGTAAAAGTACACTTAATTCTGCAAAAGGGAGTTGAGGGGTTTCTTTCTTGATTATTAAGTGAAGGAGCCGCGACATTTCCAGAGCTTGCAACCAGACCTTTTTGAGTTTATTTTATAAACAACCCCCCACCCCATAGACAATACAGATGAAAGAGGGAGGGAGTTGGGGGGAGAGAATCTAGACTACATCTACACAATATGCTAAGTCTTTCTGGATGATTCATGGAAATTTCTGTAACACCTTACTTTTATCCTGCATGATTCCATATCCATAGTTGGTAGTTTTCCTGTTGTCTGAATACAGAACCACAATTTCTGCTTAGCACCAGCCTAAATTGAAACCATGATTAATGTTGCTTTCAAATTCTAGTTATTGCTTATCAGAAATGGTGATATATTTTTACTTATCCTAAATTATTGATTTGTTGAATTATTAACCAATAGATGGCAGTCATGCCACTGCTAAATGTTGGAGAACTGAAGTTTGAGCAATCACTTTCAAATTCTCATGACAGATCATATA
Source organism: Thamnophis sirtalis (assembly GCF_051295495.1). NCBI lineage: Eukaryota > Metazoa > Chordata > Lepidosauria > Squamata > Natricidae > Thamnophis > Thamnophis sirtalis. The sequence continues at coordinate 54,644,878 of NW_028261388.1, forward strand.
ACTTTGATAATACAGAAAAGGGTAGTAGAAGAACAATATGTAATGTGATTATGAAAAACTATTTGGAAGGATATAATTTATGTGCTACTTTCTCATCTAGCTATTACTTCAGGTTATGTGAAAAATTTCTAAGTATCTTCCAATTCTGTATTTAATTGAAAAAGGATCTAACTACATTTAGTAGGATATATTCAGGTAAATGTGCATGGTTTATAGTTTCAATACTCCATTTATGTATGGGGGAATGAAGCCTAATACCGGTAGTTATCTGTAAGTATGCTTAACTGAACTCTTTAGGGCAAGGCTGTCAAACTTTCATTGAGGCCTGCATCAGGTTTATGTTTGACCTGGTGTGTTGTGTGTGTGTGTGTGTGTGTGTGTGTGCTGTGTGTGTGTGTGCTGTGTGTGTGTTTGTGTGTGTGTAGTGGGCATGGCCAAGGAGGGCATGGCCAGCTCAATGTCACTTGTGTCAGGGGCATCTGTGGTGGCCCGAGAGCTCTGCCAGAGAAAACAGAGCTTGGGAGGGCCACCCGTAGCCTTCACAAGCTCCCTTTTCACTGGCAGAGGCATTTCTGGCCAATCCTTTTGCCTTTCCAGGGTGGCCCTGTGGGACAGATCTAAGCACCCCACAGCGTGGATCCAGATCCTGGGCCTTGAATTTGATACCCCTGATTTAGGGTTTACATCTGAGCAGCCTGAATAAAATATAACTGTTAATCTGCATTTACTTTATCCCAAGTAAACATGCCATGAACAGGGTGACATTTTATGACACCAAGACATAATGCTGTTTGGTGATTTTGGTTATTTGAATAACAAGGACTTTATTTTGTTATTAACCACTGGAATATTGTTATGATATTTAATATGAGACAATCACTCTAGAGAACAAGTTTATTTTACTCCATATTTTCTTAATAATGAACTATATAATTAAAACATACAGTAGAAAAGTAATACAAAAGAGCAACATTACATTAAAAGAATGGGAAATTAGGACTTTTCAATTCTAAAAAGTTAGATTTCTACTTTAAAGTTAGCATAGTAAATGTATGTATACAAAATGATGTATACAAGATATACATAATTATAACAACAGCTTTCAGATTTATGTTACATATCTTTACTTTAAAACCAGAAAAAACTCAAAATAGAATTAAAATTATATTCCTGGTTATTTCTTGGACATGATTACTCCACGTGCTTTTCTAATGTAGTCCCCAAAATTAGACAGCAATATCATAAAAAAGTAGGCCTCTTGTCATATTTTTTAAAAATCTATTTTTGTCAAGCATTTAAATTTAGTCTGTTGGCTATACAGAATCACTTTACAGACACTCAAAATGAAACTGGTTTTGTGTGTAATCATCTAAGGACAATAAAGCGTAAAGTACTATAAAAAAACCGCTCACAGAAATACAAACTTTATGCATTCCACACAATTCATATACAAGAACTATAAAAAAAATCTGGAAATTTTAATATCTCAACAGCTTATCATGCAAGTGCTAAAACAGTGAATAGGATACTATTTGGATCTACTGAATTCAATGGCTTTTTTAAAAAGTAAAATAATTTTAATCAACCTTGGAAAGTTGAATTTTAGATATCTTTTTCAGTGTATGAAATGTACTGAATTTCATAATGGTGAATTTAGAACCTTATAGAGTGCTCATCTTCCTTTATTACTGGGAAACATAAAGTAACCCAGCTATTCTATTAAAAATGACTTCCTTGTTGCATTTGTGGTCAGCAATATATTTGGTTTTAATACTGATTAGATAATTACCATTGCAGGAAGAAGAAAATTAGTGTGCTTTAATTGTATCCAACATTCAGGCAATAAAATGTAAACAGTGCTCTTCTAACACAACAAGCAGAAGCTAAAAGATTAATGCTAAATTAATTTTAATTAAATATTAATAATTGACTATCAATTTAAGACCATATTGCCTATTGTAGCTTCTAAAGGCCCTGGTTTAGTAAATCATGTTATTTCAAAAATCAATTTAATTACTTATGACTGCAGAACCATTAACATCTCCTCTTTCTATTTCTGTCTACATATAATCCAAGAGGTACATCATTCAAAGAAACACAAGAAGATCTTATGATGAAATCTTAATAATTAAAAGGGTGTGATGTAGTTCGCAATAAAAAACACTGGCTGACTGTATTGGCAGGTAGGATTTATTAGGATTTGCTGAGCTCAATTGCTGTTGTGGTTTTATGAGGATTACTGGATATATTCAGCTATTTTACAGTGCCAGAGGCAGCAGTGCTTTTCCCTAAAAAAACTTGAACATTGCTGCCCTAATTAGGAAAGATGGAAGAAGCAGATGCATCTTTAAAAATAGGATATGATTTTCAATAAGCAATTATTGGAAGATGATAAAAAGATACCTTTCACTGAACCAAATGCTACTTAGAGTAACCAGTATCCACAGTTAAATAACTGAAGATGTTTCTGAACCACTTGGGCTGTTATCCATTCCACTTTACAAAAACAAAAACAAGTTTTTTGTTAAAATGCTACACTGTTCATATGTATTTGCTACTTAGGCATGCAAATTTAGAATGATTCCTTTTAGAATTTTCTTATTTCATACCTTTTTAGAAAGATTAATTTATGAACAGGGTTTATAGTATAGCACTCATTTTAAATAAAATATTAAAATTTTATTGTTTAGAATCTACATTCATATGTAGATAATGATAAATCTTTGCTAGGGTAGAATTCCAATTATTTAATGAACTTTAATTTCAAATGTCATTTTTGCAAATATGGTATGAATTTGCAAATAGTAATTAAACTAAATACATATAGCTAAAATAGTTATATATCATAATATGCATATTGTGATATTTTTAATTTTGAATCTTTATCTCATGTTATGTTCTAAATTAGAATGTATGAACTATATTTAATAGAATGTATATCTGAGCAATAAATCAATGCCTATATTGTTTGTATAATACAAAAAATACTTATATTATTGTAAATAAAATGTATTTTGATATTTCTTTTATTACAAGCAATACAGTGGTGGGTTTCAAAAACATTTCGAAACCAAATCTGTGGGTATGGCCTCCTTTGTGGGAGTGGCTTGCTGGCCATGTGTTCTCTCTCTCTCTCTTTCTCTCCTTCCTTTTCTCTCTCTGTCCCTTTTTCCTTTTTCCTTTCATCTCTTTTTCTTTTTCTTTTTTTCTTTCTTCTCTTTCTCTGTTTGAGTCTGTGTGTGTGTGTGTCAGTGGTAGGTTTCAAAATTTTTTGGAACCTCTTCTGCAGGTGTGGCCTGCTTTCCAGGTCCACTGGTGGAACCTCTTCTAACTGGTTTGATAAGATTTGACGAACCGGTTCTACCGAACCGGTGCGAACTGGTAGGAACCCACCTCTGAAGCAATATATATATTTATTAAATAAGGCTTAGTAGAAGAGTTTCTACTAAATCTAGACTTCATGGTGGGGAGAGCATTTTTGGTAAGAGTTGATAGTAGACATTCAATAGTTGGAGACTTTCTAACACAAGCCCTACTAAAATAAAATATAGTTAAGTGGCTGAAAGAAATGAGAATTCTAATCTATAAAAGTCAACCTTTGTGTTACTGGTTTAAGTATGATTCAGAAGCGTTGTGCACAGTTTAAAAGAAATCAAGCTAAATGCTGTGGTAATGGGAATGAGCAAATTTGTGTATAGGGCATACCTGAGTATGCCTGGAGCACCGGATACCGTTCCAGTACAGTGCTCCAGAGGGCCTACCCACCCACCCGAGCTCCTTACCGGTATTTTAAATCTTCGGTGCTTCCGCACATGTGCATGGAGCGTACAGCACCTGTGCGACGCTCCGCTGAGCATCTGGAGCGTCGCGGAGACTTACAGAGGTGCTAAGATGCATGTGCGCACTGCACATGTCTGTGTGGATGCCGCCGGGCACCACTGAACTGTATGTGTATGAACCTTGTTCTAGAGATATTAGCTTTTTATACATTCATTTATATTTTCAAACTAAAAATAAAATACATGTTTTAGTGTTGGAATAAGAAGATAACTTATTTGTAAACTTCCTGTAAAGTTATTGCTTTTTTCTTATAGCTTGAGGAAATTAAAGTCAGATGTTTCCCTTTAAAAAAAAAGAATACACAAAAGCATGCTCAAAATTGTAATTCTGACCACAATTAGTTCTAAATTTCTTTAATAATATAAAGATTGGTTCTGAAGAAATATTTCTGATAGAGCTTTATTAAACAGGTTCACAACCTGAGAGCCCAGTTCAAATGGTGTTTGAAAGCCTTGTATGCAGACCCCAAAAATTACTGTATTCAAATTATTTTGTTAAATTGTAATTCATATGACAGCAGGGCAAAAGGAAATTGATTTGTATGAAAATAGTAAAAAATGCCCGTATAATAATTTCAATGCATTTAATATAATTAAATATAAATCTAGTCCCCACCCCCACCCTCAGACCTCAACTATTTCATGGAATTTACCCTATATCATGCCACTGAAAGGTCAAGAATGGCCTTTGGTTGAGAAAAATGGTCCATCATATTAGAGTTAGCATTCACAAAAACTTTCTTCTCACAACACACTATTCATTGAAGAGTAATTATCTTGGGGAGAATTTATTGGCCAGATGGATATAATCATATAACTTTTTTGTAATAGCATGTTTTGCAAATGCCTTTCTCTGATCCACTCACTAACTACATTGTAGCCCAATATGGTGAGAGAACCTAAATCATATGATCTTGGGAACTCAGTTCATTTAAGTATGGATAATGTACCATGAAAACCTGGTTAGACTTCTCAATCATCAGCATAGACAAGTGGCACAAAAGGATATCAATAGAAATAATGTAGTAACTCCTCCAAGCAACTGTTGATGCCCAGAAATATCCTACAATTCCCACAATAAAGTGTGATTTGACCAGAAGCTGGATGCAAGGGCCTCAATGTTTGCTATACAGCTTTCTTGTAAAACTTATTTCTGTCTTTCTTACCTTGTTTACAATATTTGGATCATGGACATTCAAGAATTTACTATTTTTGATCAAAAAGTGATTTGACAACCATATTTTCTACAGCAACTTCTGATCAGCCGACTATCGAAAATAAAATGTTTAAACCCCAATAAACATTAAGTGGAGCTCACTAGATCACATGTATTTTATAGATCTTATTTTTAATTTTAAAAAATATTTTAAGTTGCTCTAATAACGTGACTGACAATGATATTTTATTTACTGCTCATATTTCATTTCTATTAGAGTCCAGTATTAGTGTTCTATTCTTTTTTCTTCTAGAAATCCAACAAGTTTCCCTTTATGTTTTTAAATAGCATAAATGAATCTTGCAATTACTCTAGCTCCAAAAAAAAATATTCTTATATCACAATCTAAAATGTTACTTGATGCATCTACAACATTCTTATCATTCATTCTAATATATGGACACTAGGTCAAACTTAAAATAAACCAGGGTTAAATGTTAATTTTTGAGCAGGAAATAGAAGTCCAATTGCTTGGCAGGCTACTGTATTCTATTTAGGCATATATGGATGCTACAACTCATCATCCCACTGTCTCAGTCCATTTTAATTGTAGGACTGCATATATATGAAACTTGTCTACTACAATGATTGCATTATACCAAAAGAAGAAATCAATGAACAAGAATTCTTATGTAAGGATGTTGCATTACAATTGATGAGTACACATGCATGTTTGGGAAAGTTGTTTATAGATGCTGCAACTGTACATGTACATGAGTGCAGGTGTCTATGTGAATAAATATATAAAACACACATTGAAATTGATTGCTTGAAAAGTTTCTAAACTGGCCATATTTGATAGGGAATTATGAAATTGAAGAGCACACAACATTTGAAAACACTATTTTGAATATCACTTAATGTACACAGCATTTTGGCCAAGGAAAATCAGTGGGCTTAAAATTGCATTAGATTATGGCTCAATATTTTAATCACTTTAATCTTAAATGAATAAAACAAAAAAGTGGTAAAAGTAGGATACTGGATAGAAAAGTTCATTGTGGATTTTCATTTGTGAAATACATTGCTTTTGGGTGTGGCATTTCCTCCTGCATTTTCACCTAAGCATAGTTAAAATAAATTTTCTATTCATTTTTCATTTATACATACATAATTATTTACATTTGAATTTTTTTCCCAAACAATTTTTTGCAGCCTTGGCTGAGCCTTCTATTGCCCAGTAATGGAAATGAATTTTCTCATTTTTAAAATGTTCATATTCATACTTTTCACTATAATGAAACATAAGCACCAAAATGGATCAGAAGCAAATAATTTAATTTATAATATCTATTAAATGCTATTTCATTCAAAAATGAAATAGTTTGTATTGGAATATAAATTTGCTTCTTCTTCTTACATTAATTCTGTGTATTAAAATATAAGGCTATCAGCCTCTGAGGATCAGATAAGCACTGTATTGTATTCCAACATTAAGAATCTTTTTTAAGGCAGCAAAAGAAAGGTTCACACCTACTGTACAGGTAGTTCATTTAATTACCATTCAGAGTTACAGCAGTATTGAAAATAAGTGACTTATAACCGTTTTTCACATTTACAACTCTTGCAGCATTCCCCATGATCATGTGATCAAAATTCAGATGCTTGGCAAATGATTCATATTTATGATGGCTGCAGTATCCTGAGGTCATGTGATCATCTTTTGCAATTGTATTACAAGCTATGTGAATGGGGAAGCCAGTTTCACTTAAGAACGATGTCACTAACTTTATAGCTGCAGTGATTCGCTTAACAACTGTGGTAAGAAAGGTTGTAAAATGGGGCAAAATTCACTTAACAAATGTTTCATTTAGCAACAGAAATTTGGGGTTCAATTATGATCATAAGTTGAGGACTACTTCTCTATGTATAAAAATCCAAATGCTCACATATTGCTAATCTTTGATTACCGTACATCTTGTACAATATTCATTCAGAAAATTCCAGTCATGAAATTATTCCATGATAAGCAACCTTTTTCAATAAGGGTCAAGTTAATTCAATTGAGGTTTTATTCATTATTGCTAATGTTCAACAGGACCAAGGCCAACCCAGCGAAGCACTCAATCCACTTCTTCCCTTAACATCAAATGAATGTCTAATATATGGAGCTCATGAGTTATTTTCTGTAAAAACAACTAGCATGAAATTTTGCTGTACTCTAAATACTTAAGTCACTGATTCTTTTTACATGTATCCATGTTTACCAGTATAACATTATGAGAAATATATACTCAGATTTAATGAATGCAAATATTCTATAACTAGGAAATCTGAAATCACAATATCAAAAGGTTTGCACAATTTTCTCTAGTAAGGATAAATTTAGTTTACTTTCATTTCTATATCCAAAACACAGCATCACAAATTTCAAGTTTAATTTTGAGAGGATTTTTCCCCTTTGCATGTGTATGCCGTAATATATATATATTCTACTTTCAGTGATACAATTTCAGAAACATCACAGAAATTAAACAGATATTTGAAATTATCTGTAGGCACTCTTTTCAAACTTTTTTCTTTAATTGTGTGTCTGTTCATGGCTCCAAAGACTAAATGCAGTTTTGAATGTCCTATGGCAAAGTTTGCACATATACTGTCTTTTGAATGTGATAGCTGACAATGGTGGAGCATGATAAAAAAGTGTGTCAGACTTCTGTGGGACAAATAACTTCTCACTACCTGAAGAGGTTTCTGACAGGCTTGTAGGACTATCAGGTTCCAAAGGCTGTATTTTGGGTAGCGGAGGGGGTGGAGGCAAAGGTGGTGGTGAAGGAGAATTAGCAGAAGAGCACATCTCAGGTTCTTTTCGCAAAGGTTCTTCCGAAGCTTGTGCCATATGGGACTGGAAATGACTCCATAGTCGGAAATTGGTTCGAAAAGCCTTATTACACACATGGCAAATAAAGGGTTTCACTGAGCATAAAAGCTCTTGATGACGCTCTAGCTGCTTGTGTACAGTGAAAATTTTTCCGCACTTTTCGCAGGGCCACAAACCAGTCTCCTTATTAGCAATGCCTTCCTTTGGTTCCCGGCTGCTTTCAGATATCTCCTCTTCTACATCATCCATAGGTTCTTCTTTGATTTGAACTTTCAGCTGTTTCGAAACACTAAGGTCTTCAGGAAGGCATGAGGAATCTTCTGAATCAAAATTGATTTGCTCTGAGGAATCACTAAACACACCATCTTCTTTAGCTGCAAGAAAGCTGCCAATTTTGTTAGGCTCTGCTTGATAATGTGGTTTTGAAGCATTACTTACTTCACCATTGTGCTCCAAAACTGGTAAAGAAAAATTCTCTGTTGGAGCCATAGTATTTTGATTGTGAACCTCAACTTGATGGCGCCAAATACTGAAGGAGGATTTAAAAGTTCGCATACACTCCAAGCAAGTGAGCTTCTTATATTCACATGTGACTTCATGGTCATGCTTCAGTTCTGGAGAAGAAAACAGAAGACTGCAGTAAGCACAAACTGTTGCTTTCCGGCACAGCCGCTCATGATTTCCTTGTTCAGTAAGAGACGAAAGTTTAGCATTACAAATACGACACTGATAAACTTTTTTGTTTTCCACTGAGTTTTCAATGCGACTATCTTCTTTTGGTTTAATAAGAGTTTTATTTCCTCCAACCAGTTTTTCTCCTGGGTGCATTTTTATATGCTGTTTAAACTGTGACAAAAAGCGATATGCTTTCCCACAATAGGTACAAATGTAAGCTCCTCTATTTCTTGACCTAAGGTTCCTCTTGATGACTTGTTGAACTTGTGAACTAGCTTGTCCCTGAAACCCTGGTTTTCCACGTCTTAATTTAACAATCAAAGCCTTTTTAATTTCCCGTTCTCTTACAATGTCAATTAATTTCCTCTGGAATTTTTCATCTAAGACAGCATGTGAACTAGAAGCAGGCGAGGGGTTCTTTACAATTCCATGTTGTGTCTGGCAATGGGTCCAAACTTTGAAGTTTGTGTGAAATCTCTTATGACAAATATCACAAGCATATGGTTTCTCTGGATTGTGGTACATATTGACATGACGATGTAGGCCTGCTGTTGACCGGAAAATCTTAAGACAGTGTTTGCACTTAAATTTTTTGTTAGGCTTTGTTTCCTCCAATTCACCACATTCATCTCTGCTAACATCAGAATCTGGAAAATCAACAAAGGGTACAGGATTCAAATTCTCTTCAAAATTGTCCTCTGACTCTGTGGAAATATGTTGAGCTACCTTCATTTTTTTGAGTGGTAGCCTTCTGTCTGCTTGAAATCTTCTTTTGGCTGGAAGTCTATTGAGCTCACTATCTTCTGCTTTAAGAGAATTAGTGAGTTCTCTGTGGTCATCTTCTATCTTAAAACAGTCATTTTTGTTGACAGATGATAAAGTATCTCCCACTGTAATTCTTATAATTTCAGATGGATCTGAAAGTGGACTGCTAGGTTCCATTTTAATTTGTACTTCTTGAGAATTCATGTCCCTGTCTGTTGATTGAGAAGCACTGAAGGATCTGAGACGATGTGGAGGCATTATCTGTGTCTTATCAACAGAAGCTGCTATTTCTGAAATATCTTTAATGGGTGACTTTTGTGATATTACATTCAACATTATTCCTTGTGCATTGTTCCCAACTGAAGATCTTTGAGAAAGCTTTAAATCAATAGAAGGTGAAGATATAGGAATTTGACTATCCATTGACAATGACCTTCGAAGAAGACTTTTTACAAGTGGACCACTCCTGTCAGTAGTTTGGCTTTCAGGACCAGCTATCCTAGATGGGATTACTAATCCTAATTTTGAATAGTATAGTAAATTCCTGTCTTCACCTGAACTAGTTCCTTTGTTTCTTTCCTTCAGCAAAAATGTGGCTTCTGATGAACCGCATACAGATTCAACGGGTGGACAAACCTGTTTCAAGGATATTTCCTCTGCCTTTCTTCTTAATAGTTGATCACTTTCTTCTAGTTCATCAACTGCCAGTTCTTTTTCTACAAAAGATTTCTGTGATAATATTGCATTTCTTTTCATTTTACTTTGATCATCCATTGTAACTGAAGATTCATGGGTCTTTGAGTATCTTAAAGAACTATCTTTCAACCACCTCTTTTCATTTAGTGATAGGCTGTGTTGAAATTCAGTTGATGGTTGTGACCACTTAGTTTTGATAGCAACTGTTGACAAAATATTAGAACTATGGCTTATATCATGGGAGGCTTGACCAACCTTTCCCCCCTGTATTTCATTTTTGCTCTGACAAACGATGACACTTCTTTTCTGGGAGGCACTTTCATCATCTTCTTGGAATAGTATTTTCTTGATTGGACATGCAGGCAAAGGAACTTGAGGACTTCTAGATACAATGTTAGTAAGAAAGGAAATTCCAAGACTGTAGCCTACCTCTTGCACACCAGCCAGACTGTTTTTCTCAACAAACAAAGAAGATGAATAAATGTAGTTTAATACATTATCAAAGGTATCTGGTTCACAGAAATCAAGTTGAAATACTGACTGAGATTCATTTTCTTTCTTAGCGAATAGAGATTGGAAGTATTCACTGCTGGCAGCTAGAACATTTTTATGAGCTCGAAATTTTTGATCTCCTACTATGAGAACAACATCACAAAGTTGTCCTTTCAGACGCTGTTCATTTAAAGCACTTAAAAGAGAAATAGCATGTGCGGGATTTATATAATGCAAAAGTCCATCCATGATTAAGTTTATCTGAAAGACAAAAAAAAACCAGACTCACATTCACAAAATAATTTAGATGGAATAAAAATAAGTAAAAGCATTTTAAAAATAATATCTCCAAAGCATAACATGCCCTTAATATGTTTTGTTTAGATTTTTAACTTGCGTAACATTCTATATCAATTAAATCAATATTATAATGTAGTAAAATGTATAATCAGCCTACTACACAATAAAGGAGAAAAAGTCAATTTCCCCCCCTGCATAGTTTAAATATTTAGCAAACAAAACAAAAAAGTTTTAGCTTTTCACTACATCTCTGTAAAACTTGATAAAAATAAAGACTGAATTGAAAGTAAAACTGGTTAAATGTTTAAAGGCTTCATTTTAATTCATATTTAATTCTAAATACAAAGGGAATAATCCCAGTTTAATAAAGTAGAACAAGGGGTATTATATACTCATTGTGGGTTGAATCTGAACTAAGATAATTGTTGATGATGTTAATCTTGGAGTTAATCTATGTTCATATAGGTTCTAATTGCTGGTAGGGAGGTGTTTTGGTCTCTTTTGTTCCCTTTTTGGCATGTTGTTTGTCTCTTTTCCATAGTATATATTGTTTATGTCTATGTGTTTCTTGTCAAGTGTCAAACTTCTAGAAATTCCATATCATTTTTGATTGGCTTGGTCTAGGACAGTGATGGTGAACCTTTTTCGCCTCGGGTGCAAAAAGCATGTGCGCTATCGCACATGCTTGTGTGCCCACCCCCATAATTTAATGTCCCCCGCACTGTGCCTCCTGCGCATGCGTGCATGACCCACCCCCCGCTGTCCCGCGCATTCACCCCCAGCATGGGGAGGGTGAAAACAGCTTCCCCCGGCCCACCCCGGACGCCAGAAATGGCCCGTTTCAAACCTGGGCCCAGTAGGTCTATTTTCCGCCCTCCCCAAGCTGCAGAGGCTTTATAGGAGCCTGGGGAAGGTGAAAATGGTCTCTCCCGCCTCCCCAGAGGCCAGAAAGAACCCATTTTCCAACTCCTGGTGGGCCTGGAAGGTCCGTTTTTCATCTTCCCCAGGCTCCAGAGCCTTTCTAGGAGTCTGGGGAGGGTGAAAAGGGCTTCCCTCACCCCCCGGAGGCCCTCCAGAGGTCAGAAGGTTGGCCATTTTCCAACTTCCGTTGGACCAAGTAGCCTGGGGAGTGCAAAAAAAGGCTCAACACACAAACCGGAAGTTCGGGAATGGATTTCCAGGTTGCCCGCTGGGCAGTTTTTCTCCCTCCAGAGGCTTCAGGAGGCTTCCTGAATCAGAAGTCCATTCCCAAATTTACAATTTGCGTGTCAATCAAGGCTGAAAATCAGCTGGCCAACTCATGCATGTGCATTGGAGCTGACAGGGCAACACCTCGCATGCCCTCAGAAATGGCTCTGCATGCCACCTGTGGCACACATGCCATAGGTTCGCCATCACGGTTCCATGATGATCAGTTTCCCAATTGAGACTATGGTTGTATCTGTGCATATGTTATGAACTTAAAGAGTTTTCATCATGTATTTTGAATGCTAGTGTTCATGGATGCATTCTGTCAGTCTTCTGGCTGTTTGTCCTATGTGTGGTTGTTGCAATCATTATACTATTATGTTGTAGATAACTACTGTTTTTTCTTCTGGGGTTGCTGGGTTTTTTATTTATTAGGATATTTTAAAGGGTTTTTATTGGTTTGTGTGCTACGCTGATTCCAAGTGGTTGCAATAGTCTGTTGGTGATTTCTGAGACAGTATTGATGTATAGCAGTGTTACTCTTCTTAGAGCTTGTACTGGTTGTACTGTATTGGGTTGAGTGGTCAGACACTTTTTGATAAAGTTGCATGGGTATCCATTGTTGGAGTATGTTGCATAAATACTGTTTCCTTTTTCTGCTGTTCAGGGTTGCTGCAGTGTTTGTGCTCATCTAACTAAAGTTCTGTTCAGCAAGAGAAGCAATTTGTTGTTTTCTTCTTCCCTGGTAAACTTGATTCCTTTGAAAATGTTGTTGATGGTTCTGTGGATGTTCTCTAATTAGTCTTTTTTTATTGGTAAAGATTTCATCTACATATGTGATCCATATTTTGGGTTGTATTTGTGGAAATGCTATAGCTTCTAGATGTTACATAGCAACCTCTGCTATAAGTTCTAAAACTGGTGATCCCATAGGTGTACCTTTAATTTGTTGGTAAGTTTGTCCATCAAATTGGAATATGTCATTAGGCAGAGGTTTATGAGATCCATAATCCTTGGGTGTTTCAATCTCCGTGTAATTTGGTTAAATCAACTGTGCTATGGAACAATGTTGACATAAATTCTTTGCTAATTCCAAATCTATGGACATGAACAGAGCTGTGATATCAAATGAGACCATGATTTTGTCTTCTTCTATAGTCATGTCTCTGATTGTTTGAAGGCACTGTAGTGGAAAGTTGATGGATGTTTGTTTCCTCTTGTGAGGTGCCAAAGCCTTTTTGTTAATTCTTTTGTGATGTTGTAGGCAGGGGTCCCCACTATTGATACGATTGAATGGAGAGGTATATCATGTTTGTGCATTTTGGGGCATTTGTAGAAGCATAAAAGGATGAGTCCACCTTTTCTTATCTGCCACTGTTTATCTTTGGTAATTTGGCCTTTCTTAGTGAGGTCATGGATACTTCTCTTGATCTGATTGTCTAGTTTTTGTGTTGCATTAATGTTCACTGGGATGTAAGATTCTTTGTCTTCTAGTAGTTCTTCTGCTTTTTGTAGATATTGTGATCTAAATCAAGTACACAAGGTTGCTTCAATACTAGAGAAATTAACTATATACCAATTTCACATTTGGGCAATTATAGCATTGTCAGAGACTTAATTCTGTTCTTAGTGTCTTCTTTGCTGTAAAATACAGAAACTGCATTTTGCATCAAAGGTGAAAATATTATCACTCTATCTGGATAATGATCTGGTAGACAGTCCTTCAAAAAATATTCTTCTGCTAGTTGCTGGCTGAAATGTTTACATGGGATCCAACATTTATTATTTAATATTTTATTTTCTGCCTTTCATTGTAATTGCTGAGTTGATTCATGAGATCTTTTTATTGGATATGCAAAGCATATTCATTTAAAATATGTAAGGAGTATGGAACAATGTATGGAAATGCATTTGACCTGATATAATACTAGAACAAGTTTAGTATTATATGAATGTAAGCAGCAAGCATCTTTCATATTTTTCTCTTATCTGTTATAGCCATAGCCCCAAGTCTCTATTTTCTCTTCCAAATTTGTTAGAATCATCTTCCCCAATTTCAGATGTAATGGATAATCTAAATAGTTTAAAGTAGTCTCCCTTCACAATCATGCGGAAGAGAAAAGTGGAACTAGGCTCTTTGTGCTTTTTTCCAGTAATGTTCAAAGATAGTTCATTACATTTGCAAAAGGTCTTATTCTTTAACAACTGAAATATCAAAAGAAATCAAGAAATTTAATCCTAAATTCATACTACTAAAAATAAATAGAACGTACCAGAAATGTTTTCCTTCTTCTTCTTGAAAATACTTCCAAACAAGAGAAATCTTAGATTCAGGACTGCATTTACTCCTTAATTTGACAAAGTCTTTATGTCATGTGATCTGTTATGGGGAAAAAAGAAATTATGTCTATTGTAAAAAAAAATTAACATCCAAAAGAATTTTGTGAGTAATTACTGCTCCTTGAACATGTAAGAATAACCATACTAATGTTTTTATTGAGGACTTCTCTTTTCAGAATGTAATTTCAGTAGGAAACAATCTGTTTTGGAAACAGTTCAAAGTAGTTGATTATAACTTCTAACTCTTTAAAGCAATGGAACTAGATTCATTCTCAGATGAATCTGATTGTATTTTTAAAATCTCCAAAAAAACACCTCTCCTTTTTCTGTCCTACCCTCAGTACAGTACATTTCTGAGGACCTGAAAGGGATCTTTTCAGGGACTGCTTCTAGATTTTGGAATTGTCGGTTAAAGAAGCCAAACTAACTCAATATTTGATGTTCTTCTTGCAAAAAATATGTTCTCGATCAGACAAGCTTTTGGACAAAGTAACATCTCAGTATGGCCCAAAAAAATGTGCACTGATTGCTTAATATATCTAATATCTTAACTGATTTTATTTCATGTTTTGGTTGCATTTTCCTATGATTAATTACCCTAACAATTCGTTGCCCTTAACTCCTGCTATGGTGCCTGATCATGACAAAGTATGTGTGTGTTCCTGGGAGGGAAGAGCATGAGCAAAGAAAGCCATAAATGCATGCCAAGTTAATGTGTGTATGTGTGTACGTATATATATTCCCTTCATGAAAGTCATCTCACTTGTCCAGCTAAAGCAAGAAGGCACCTATATTGGGCATCAGTGATATAGGAAAATGCTGGAGACAAATGATCATTGTAGTGACAATGACAAAGGCATCAATGAACATTGAGCAGAAGGCAATTTGATCTACTCTAGTATTTAAACCCCCTCGCCCAAATAAACAAAGGATACAAAATATAAAATGATTTGCAATTAAATCTATGTGGTTGCTAAGACATGAAACTTGATGACTTGATGATTCATGATCAATTAAAAAAACCATAAACTGAACACAATAGGTAATAAAAAAGTAAAATATAGTATAGATTTAATTTAAAAAATTATAGTCAGCTTTTTTTTCTAGATACAATGGTAAACAAACCCTAGTCATGTGTTAGGTATTCTGAGTGCTCAGTTCATGCCCATTAGAAATAATTCACCCACCTGCTACAAATAATTGTTGTTTTGAATCTGAGGTTCAGCATATATACAAATAGTTGCATGCACTTAAGACGTTCCTTTGACAGACAGTTGGGCTAAATCAGTGATTGTCTATGTTATTTAAACGACATCTGCGGAATCCTAACTGGACCACTGAAATTAGGTGAACTTGTTTGTGAATCCCAGAACAGAACTACCCTGGTTGGATTCACTTCCAACTATAGCCTCTAATATTTGAGCCAGCCAGGTTGCATCTGTATTTTTAAAAGAAACAATACAGACAAGCAGACTTCATTACTACTGTAAGTCACATGGCTCTGTCCAACATAATTTCTTCTTAAACTTGGAACTCTTTCTTATTTGTTAATGCCTCATACAAATTTTCTTGCGACTAGCTAAATATGATAGATAATTTTGCAGGTCCTCTGAAAATAAAATGTAAGAGCTTTCAGTTTTTTTCCATTGGATTAAATATCTGAGGTTTATTGTCCAACATCTCTGGACATTTTCTGCTTAATATATATATAAATAATGGTATCTCAAGTTGTTTTCCAACTATTTTTAATATCAACCTAGCGCTACTGAGACATTAAAAGTAGAATTGCTAACTGCAGTTGTAGGGTAGGATCATATTCTTAAATGCAAGGCAAATTAGGAGGCAGTTGTAATGTAGACATGTCAAACACACAATGTGGTTAGATCGGGCCCAAGGGGCCACCCTGGAGACATCCTGGTGAAAGGGAAGGACTCAGAACATGGTGAGCCTGCGGGGCAAGACAGTCATTGGGGATGCCTGGCTCTGCATGCTCACTGCCTCCTATCCGCATGACCAGGGGGCATGTGTTCTGGCCTCCATAGCCACTCCGAAGTTGTAGATCAGTATTGCACAAGCCACCAGCATCTCCATGGCCACAAGGAGTTTCCTTTCCTGGGATTGCCCCAGCCCCCACTTGGGAAAGCCAGAGCCACCGTTGGCCCAGCCATTGGCAATGCTGCCAACCTCTTCCCCTCCCCTCATCCCTTTCTGAGCATGGGGGGAGGGAGGGATGAGATGGGAATGAGGGTAGGAAGGGAGGGAGGGAGGGAGGGAGGAAAGGAGGAAGGAAGTATGGGAGGCAGGCAGATTGGAATGAGAGGGAGGGTCTGAGAGAAGTCCTGCCTTAGTACTTTGCCACCAGCAGTCCTGATGCCCTTTTGCCATCCCCTTGCCGCTTCGTCCTGTCCTGTCCTGTCCTGTCCTGTCCTGGTAGTCTCCCATCCTATTGCTCATGATGCTTTGGTTACAAAACATGGTCTCCTCACATGGAAAGACAATCCATAACTTTTCTCTCCCACACCCACAACAAGCAACCTGCCCAAGGAGAGCGAGCATAGCGACAGGAGCCTCAAGGAGATAAGTGCAGCTGGGCGCTCCCTCGGGTAAGCGGGGCTGGGCTGAGCTGGGCTATGGGTCCCAATGCCCCAGGAGCAGGAGGGCCGGGCTGGGTGCTTGCCCTCTGCTGCCCAGGGCTCTGGGAAGCCTGTGCTGCCATCCGTGGATCCTCCATGTGGCCTGAGAGGGATAGCGAGACTCCTCTGGTGGACTAGGCTTTGGCACTCACCCTGGTCTCATCCTCCTTTACCAGAGACCTCCGGATCCCCTCTTCCAGCCTTGCCTGCCCCCTCCCACTTTCAAAGAAGGTGGAGGGCAATGCTGCTGCATGTGGAAGCACAGATCTCTGGAAGGGCTGGTGGGGGAACTGAGTGAGGGAAGGCTGTCCCATCAAGCCAGTATCCTTAGCACACACGGTTGGAAGCATTGATTCCCTTTCAAAAAGGTCCAGCCTCCCTCATCCAGGATCAAGGAGTGCTGCTTCCTTGCCTCCTCCTTTTTCTCTCCAGAGATCTGTCAAGGCAGAAGTTGGACTTGGAGGAAACTGCTTGCTGTAAACGTTCTCCTCTGTGCCTTCACACACACAGTAGCATTGTCTTCCACCTCCTGCTTTGCTGGAAGTGGGCACCGGACAGGGAAACGCTAATGATGTCTGGGATTGAATGTCTCCTTTAGCGTGCTATGCATACATACACACACAAACAAACACACCATTTCAAGCTTGTAGTCTTTTATCCATATCTGAGCTTGTAAACTGCCAATCATGCCTAGGCTTGGGGAGAAGGCCCTTTCCTTTCTCTGTAAATAAGCCTCCAAATATAGAATGTGGGGGGTATGCCCGTGTGCACATGTTTGGCTGCCAGCAGTTTGGAGAGGTGAGGAGCTTGTGAGGCACCAAATTGTCCTCACATTGAGTTAGCCAGTGAGACTTATTTCGCCCTGACCCAGCAGTCCCAAGTCAACTATGCCCAATGAGCTGCGTCAAGCAGGCCACGGCCAACCAGCCATACCCACCTAGTTATGGTGACTTGGCTACTGGCCTTTTGAAGGCAACCATAATGCTAATGCAGCCCTCAATGAAATTGAGTTTGACCCTGCTGTTGTAGTGGATCTTATTTTCCTGAATTTGCCTTTTGTGTGCAATTGGGTGCTG
Source organism: Thamnophis sirtalis (assembly GCF_051295495.1). Taxonomy (NCBI): domain Eukaryota; kingdom Metazoa; phylum Chordata; class Lepidosauria; order Squamata; family Natricidae; genus Thamnophis; species Thamnophis sirtalis. The sequence continues at coordinate 54,662,919 of NW_028261388.1, forward strand.
CTAGAGACCAGAAAAAAAAGTATGAGCTGAAAGTCTGCCAGTTAATTTGAACTGCAATGATCCCTAGGTAGCAAGATCAGTGACAAGGGACTGTGGAAATTATAGTTGTGGATACATAGACAGTTGCAGACTTCCTATCTTTGGTCTACTGTGATTGATGACTGTCTCTGTACTGTTCAAAACTCCCCCATACCTCTCTGCTCCCTCTCCTTCCCACTAAGTGCAACAGATTTTGTCCTCTGTATTTTACCCAGTGGGCTTCTACAGAAACATGTTCGCTGATGATATAAATATGATTTTTTTTACACTCAGCTGCAACTAATCAGCCGTTAGTAATAATGGCGCTTGAAACATAATTAATCAGTTATCACTCATGAAATTCAAAACCTCCTAAAGATTGATTTTTATCAGGAGGCAAACATCCTTTTCAAAACTCTTTAATGAAAGCAGTGCTTCTAATCATGTGTGGTTTCCCAGGAAACTGCAATGTGGAAAGTAATCCATTTATAGGTCAAAGAAATGCTCTTCTAAAATGTATAAGGACATTATTCGTATAATTTCCAATCATCACAGTATTAAGTTAAACACACCTTGAGAATATTAGTCAGGGAAAATAAGTTTAAAGGAAGTACTTGTACTTGTACAGGCTGCATCCCAAGGCTTCCCAATTCAAACTTTGTTATCTCTGGCTAACACAACTTTCTCAAATTATAATGTCCCTCGGGTATTTTGACCTTTAACTTTCATAAGTATTTGTTCACAATAAATGATTAAATAAAAAATAAATAATTCCTATACTGCCTGGGAATTTTAGGAGCTGAACCTCAACATTTGAAATGATTGCACTGATGGGAAAAAGCATACAGTGTTAATGAACCCTGAAACTTAGACATCAACATTAGGTGCATTCCCTTCTTTTCCGCGGAGAACGAGACTGGCCCAATTGTGTTGTCCAAAATGACATCATACGATTCAAAGCCCATTACTCCACATTCATTTTCGGCGCATGCTCACTGCGCTCAATTATACCCCACCCAAATTATTATTCCTAAACTAATCGCGTAGGCGGTTAACGCTATTGTATATGGGCAAAGCGCAGGCGCAACACAGAAAAGAAAGCATCCATGAGCTAAAAATGGGCAACAGACATGCGCGCTAGGCAACTAATAAAAACAACGACGTGAATGTATGCCACAGCGTGAACGCGTCTATTAAGACTCACGCATGCGCTGTGAAGGGTTAAGAACTCGTTTTGTAACTGGCGCAGGCGCACACAGAAGCTTAAGACCGCAGCCCTACTCGGTAGGGGGAAAATATACCTCAGAGTTACGTCAGGAAAAGACGCCTTTGTGCACGGGCAAACCCAAACCTTTGTCCAGGAGGAGTCCCACTTTAAAGGAGCAACAACTGGGGTCTCTTACTTACCTTCTGCGCACACCCTTTCCTTCCCCCTTCGGCCGTCTTCTTTTACGATTCACCCGCGCGCGCCGCCGCCACCGCCGTGATTCCATCCATCTTGAATTTGACGTCATCCCACACCAGGGATGAAGTCATCGTTGGGAACACTTATCACGTGCGCATCTTTTCGATTGGTCGAGGTTAGACGGATGGAGGAGGGGGAACGCGCCCGATTATCAGGCTGGGGCCGGGGGGTGGGGGTGGCGACGCGGCTTACGACGAAGAGCCCTGAGGGGAGACTCCCCTCCTGCGCGGTGGTTCCCTTCCTCTCCCCTTTGGGAAGCGCCGCCGGGCTATGGTGCGACCGAGACTACGACGCGAGTGGTAGGAGAGCCGCTGCCCGGGAGATTGCGGGGCGCCGAAGCGGTGCGGGGTGACCGCTACAGTTGAGGCTGAGAGAACCGGGGCAGGCGGTCCCGGGTATCCTGTGCCGAAGAAGGATTTGGAGAGGACGAAGCTTTGGTCGGGCAGAGGTTGCAGAAGCAAGTTTTTAAGCACACGGTTTTCGCCTCCAAGATGACCGATTTTCCCGAAGGAAGGCAGGCGAGGGACTTCCAAGTCCAGGCCTTCAAATTGGGGGGAAAGGCGAGAGTTTATAGTGTTTTTTTTGTGACAGCCGCTCGGCCTCTTCCAGAATGCTAAGTTTAAAAAGAAAAAAGTTTACAGCCTGTCTAAACAAACAGAATAAAACCGATTAAGAACTAGGAAATCTATACTTGTCTAAAATAAAGCAGATTCAACCTACAGCCCTCAAAACAGTCAGAAGTCCCGTTGAAAGGTGGCAGTGCTGCTGAATTCCGTATTTTGAGAAAGCCACTCTGCGGTGTTTTCCCCACAATAACAGGAGCGATCTGATTCCCTACTAGTAACATCCCACTAGTATCAATGTGTCTCCGTTTTTAATATATAGATATTAAATCTATCGTTGAGCTTTATTTCATAAGCGCTCTGAACCAGCCACAATATGTAGAACTCGTTAAATTTCTCATGATACATTCTTCATACAAGTTAAAGCATTTAGGTGCATTCCTTCCCCAGTTTTGATACATGTATAGTATGCTTTAGATCAGGGGTAGTCAACCTTTTTATACCTACCGCCCACATTTGTATCTGTTAGTAGTAAAATTTTCTAACCGCCCACCAGTTCCACAGTAACGTGATTTATAAAGTAGGGAAGTAAATTTACTTTATAAAATATATAAAGCAAGAGTTACAGCAAACTCCTACCGCCCACCATGAAAGCTGGAATGCCCACTAGTGGGCGGTAGGGACCAGGTTGACTACCACTGCTTTAGATTTTGCTTCATTTCCCCCCCCCCCCCCTTTGGATCATCTCATGCATTCCTTAATGAGCAGGTGAAGTAGTCTGATATACCCATGTTTAAAGACCTATTCATAATTCATAGTTATGGACTATACAGTCAAAATCCATTGCATGAACAACAAACCGGTCGTTTTGGAACTATCTTGCCTCTTCTATGTTACCAATGGGATCTGAAGTGTTTTCTGAACATAAACTTTCTGACAATCTTTGTTCCACATTCTGCAGTTGTCTGGATTGTAAAATCTTGACTGTTATGATAAAAATGCAAGTGTTTCATGGCTGGATTTTTTTTTTAACCATTGCCTTTTTCTGGTATTGGAGTATGAATGTATCTTTTCCAGTCCCTTGGCCACTGTTGGGCATTTATAAGCTGTTTTGTATTTAATTATATTCAATATTCTTAGGCTGAAATTATTATATTTTTTAAATTCTGATTTAAAAGCTAAAATTTGAGGCATACCAATTACAGTTACAAATGGCACAATAACCTGATTTTAACTTAAAACTATGAGATTAATATATGTCAGTTTCTTAAATTAATTTTACAATGACTGTAAATCTATTCTTGTCCCTTTTAGTTTTTCCCGTGGTTCTCCTTTGATTGTATGTGTAAATCTAATAAATAAAAAAAAATAGAATTACAGAACTAAACTGATGATATAGCAGCTTATTCACTAAATTTGAGCTAGACATACCGGAAACTAAAAAATAAATGGTATCTAAAAATGTCCCTGAGTACAGTATTAATTAATATAGAAAAACATTCATTCCATGGAAAGCCTTCCATTCAAAATTATTTATATTGCTTCAGGTTTTTCATTTGTTAATACATATTTTATAGGGAGAGATCTTATGGCCCATCTTGGGAGAGATGGGCCATAAGATCTAAAATGCGATTTTTGCTAATCATTTTAATGGATAAAATTGCTCATATGTGCTCTAGATTAGCAACCAGGTTGATAAAACCTGATGAGATAATATCTTTTGCTGTTATCTGAAACTTTTTGAGGCTGTGCAACCCAAGCTAGTAGTAGATTTAGATTTTAGATTTTAGATTTGTTTATTTATAGGCCGCCCTTTTCCCTGAGGGGACTCAGGGCGGCTTACAATCAAAAAAGGAAGGGGAGTGTGGGACAATACGAAAAAAGAAATGTGCACAGATAAATTAGACAATAAAACTCAACATTCACTCAGCATTCGGGAGGGGCGAAATAAGGTTATCCCCAGGCCTGACGGGTTAGCCAGTTCTTGAGGGCTGTGCGGAAGGCCTGGACGGTGGTGAGGGTACGAATCTCCACGGGGAGATTGTTCCATAGTGTCGGAGCCGCAACAGAGAAGGCTCTCCTCCGAGTAGAATTCTCTTGATCCTAACTCTGTCATTTATGTGCTTGACCCTCTCCTTATGGTTAGTTAAAGCAGATAGAGAGAAATCAAGGAGATGGGTTCAGGCAGCAGACAAATGGGAAAGTGCCAGCAGCCTCAAGAGAGGCACAGCCCTTCTCATGGGACCTGCTTCAGTTTCATTATTAGCAGATAGGTGAGCATAGTGCAGAACAAATTCACCATGCAATAAATACTAAGAAGATTAACAAGTACTGTGCTATACCTATTGTCCTCAATGGGAAGGTGACGGGACAACAGTTACGTAGAACTGTAGAAGAAATGGTTCTTTTAAATCTTTGGCAAACAGAATTCACTGAAACTCCTTTGATTGCTTTCAAGAATGATTCATAGCAGGACAGGAGTGAAGAAAGTATGGCCACTTTCTATAGACACTAAAGTTTGTAGCTGTTTTTATAGTGTCATCCATAGTATTTGGGACTGCCTATGAAGACTCAGGGTAAAAACATTTTGTAGCAGTTCTGCTGTTTCCTGAATGGGTTCAGTTAGTAGTTGTGAGAGGAGGGGGAGGTACGGCCTACAGGTATTCCATTATTATTGTGTGCTTCTAAATTTGGTCCTCGTCCCCAAACTTGTTTTACAATCATAAAACTAATGGGAAAGATAACCAATGTAAGATACCATCAGTATGAATATTTGTTAAAAGATACAAAAGATAAACTGAAAGAAACAATGAAAGACTAAAGACAAACAAACAAAAACCTGAACCAAGAAATATTAATAGGAGAAAAAGGAGCCCCCCCCTTTAAAAAAGAAACCTGTTAGGGTTCTGACCAATGCCTTAATTACATGAATATCAAGCTGAAGTTCAAAAGAAATCCAGTTATTTATTAGGAACGTAATGTTGGCATGTACCAAGTGAAGCCAACTCTGACCTCACTTAATTCACGCCTTGGCTCTGACCCTGTTTCCCCCTCCCCCCCAAGGTGTGTCATCAGTCACATTCCCCAACGAAGCAATTTTGCGGGTTTTAGAGGTCTTTCCCTCTGGCCACTGTGGATCTCCATGAAAATGGCCTTGACATTTGCTGGCTGGAATGTACTTTGTTTTGACTGAGGTGCAAACTCCCTGATACAGCTGCGAGGCTCGATTTCCCTATCGCCTTATGGCAACTTGAGAGTCGGTTGGAAAGGCTTCAGGAGTTGACAAAACCACACAAATGAAATAATAGCAATACCAAAGCATAAGATATAAATTATTGGAGAGCAACTTCACAATTTGGAAGAGCAACTTCACAGTTTGGAAATCCTCTAACACATGACCCTGAAGATGGAAGCTATGACCAGTAGGGCCTGTGCCCAAATTCAGTTGTGCACCCTGTACAATAGGAGGCACTAATGATTTGTTCACTTCACATGTAGCTTACTATAATTTTCATAGGATTGCCTTTGAAGACCACCCAGAAACTTCAAATAATACAAATTGCAGAGTCCCATCTGCTTATGAGACAGACATGTTATCGCTTTGTAACTAAACAATTCTGCTAGAAGAGTTGCTCTAATTTGTGGTTTGCTTCTGAAGGCAGTTATGAATGGCTTAGGGCAGATAACTAGGGAGTCTACAAGATCTCATATTCTCAACTGTTTCTACTCAACAAGCCTGAGTGAACAGAGAGTGCCTACTGAAGCTTCCACCTACCAAGAAGTAAGGCAGCCAAGATATTCTCTCTGACAGTTCTCAGCTTTGCCCCCTGAGATAAGAGTAGCTCCAATCCTCATTGCCTTCCAGATGTTGGCTGTTCTGGAAGGCCATGGGGACTTGGGGAGTAGTTAATGACCATTGTACAATATAAAGTTAAAAATGATGTAACATAATGTAATATAGTTTCAGATTATTGGGTTTTATGGATCCTATTGAATTGGCTCTGTTGCCTTTTGAAGAGCCTTGTCAAAATGGAAGGAACTTCATGCATTGATAAATATATAAATAATAACATGTCCTTGAATTTTTAAACAAATGCAAGACATAGTAAGTGGTTTAGGGGCATTCCATAAATCTACATAATTTATAATTCATTTGAAAAAGACATTTTAATTTTTTTTTGTAAGAATTGTTTATGTAATATATTTTAACCGAAAGCAGGAAGCTAGAAACAATAAACAATTTAATAAGGTGCTGTGGGAATTTCTCATGATCAGGCTTATTAAAGGTAGAGTGTTAAGTGATCAGAAGACAATTCAAAAGATTTAACTATGTGGGCTATATGCATTTTGCCAAAACAAAAATGGAGTGTAACTCAAAAAATGTGACAGAAGTCACAGATTTGCTCATGAGTTTGAGTATACTGGTAGGTAGGTGGTAGGTTGTTGATATAGAAAAAAGAGACACAAACCCACATGAACATACACAATCTGCAACACCATACCACACCATGACCTGATCAGATGTACTAAGTTTGCCCTCCAAATGTTATCTTTTGATGGGTAATTTCTTTACTCTCCAATTTTATATTTAAATCAGAGTAGAAAGTAGCCAGAGTATTATCCTTTGTAAAATGGGACAATGGTTGTTCTCATATTTACAGAAGTTCGTATGTATTCAGCATAACACTGAGATACCCAAGATGATACTTTCTCTTCCTTTCTTTTTTTTACAAGTCAGTTTATTTTTATCTCCACCAACCTAATCACTGAATATATTAACATATTTGAAAAATAGATATATAGATACTGTTTTCCAAAACCTGTTTTGAATTCCCAATGGAATACTCTTGATGTGTTTCCATGGCACTGGTGCATGATTCACTATGGTTACCATAGCAATAAAATGCACAGTATCCTCTAGAGATATGAAGAACTATTTTTAATGCAACCAATATGATTCCTTTAAAGATTTATTTTATCTCTTAATTAAAATTATTTTTCAAGGCTGCATTTGTATATGTATCCAGCACTGATAATGGGAACAGAAAAGAAAAGCAGAAAATTTTATTAATTTTTCTTGTGTGTTATTAGATAAACAAGAAAAATGGAGGATTAATAATATCAAGTCAGAATTGTCTGTAACTTTTCTTTTAAATGTTGTCTCAGGTGCTCCTTAGATGTTAATTTTCTACATAGTTCCTTATATTGTATACTTTTATAATCATGGGAAAGACAGCAGAGAGGAAGTGCCTGATAAAATATGTGCTCCCCAAAGACCTTTCTCAAAAATACAGTCCCAAGTGGAAAATATTTGCATACTGTAGATTCTAAAGACCTAAAGCTACTGAGATCATGATTACACAAGATATAAAATAGCAGCAGAACCAATTGATTCCTTAAGGCTACAATCCTAGGGAGAAAGTGCCACTCAGCACAGAGGAACTAACCACTTTCAAATAAAATTCTTCTGTTAGTAGTCTTTGATCAGAAGTATTAATTTAAAAAAATTCTAGATTATGTTGAAGATGTTGCAAATAGACAGTACATATTACCACCTCTAGAGGCAATGGTTATTGGATTACTGATATTAAGACTTGTGGCCATAGTCCCTGCCCCCTCTCCTGAAATAAAAATGGTGATATATAATTTAATTGTTCTAATTAGCTGTCAGATTTACTATAGCAAAGCAGTAAAAAAAAAACCAAATCTTTAATCCAATGTATATCAAGATGAAAAAAGGTAAATATTTTCATATGTGATCTAGAATTTATGGTGCTATGAGAGAATACAAGGTTTAACTGCCACTTCTTTTGTGGCTTTTCTTGAAATTTGATTGCTGAAAATTTGTAAAGTAGTGTCTTTATGCAGAAATATAATGTACACAAATATTAAACTTATCAACTTTTCCCTCTAAGGTTGGTGGGGGTGGGGGACAATTACTTAGCATTGTTGCCTAATCAATTGCAGCCTTTTCCCCTTTCTAAAATGTTATGCAATTCCTAGCCACTTTTATATTTTTAATTTTAATCTTGGCCTTCACTTGTTCAATGTTTTATTTCTTTCCTCTCCTGCTTAGTTCTGTCTAGATTTCCCCCCAGTTTATGAGTCCTCTCTCATAAGGGGAAGGAAAAGGTGCTGCTATCCTCCAGTCCAGTGAACCAATATTAGTATAATGGAGGGATGAAGATGCTGGACTTGGAGAAACCCCAGTTCAAGTCCCTACTTAGACATATTGCTTGCAGAGTGAATGTGAACCCTGACTTCTTCAGCCTAACATGTCATCATAGATTACTGTTATGCAGATAAAATAAAACCCAAATTTCCACTACCTTGAGTTTTCAAAGAAAATGCAATGATTTAATTTAATAAGCAATTTATCCATCATTTTGTTCTCTCCCAAAAACATTATCTTGTTTTTAAGTTCATGAAAGAGTGTTTTCATCAGATTGTTATTCTGTACATGAGTGGAACAGGTTGCTGAGGACCAGGATGGGTAATTTAGATGCAGGCAGTCCCTTGGGAAAGCATTAACAAACCCATGCAAGCAAGATACTGGCTGAATTCTCTCTTTGTTCCAGGACCAATGTATATCTGTATTTAAAGGAGAAAAGCAGTGAATGTTTTCCTTTATATCCTAATAACTGTATGTAATACTACTAGCTCTTTTGTTTTCAGAGAACGGAGACAAATTAAAACATGATGAGGGACTCCTTTATTTTATTAACTAAAGTCTTGGTAACTTTTGTTTTCATTCTGTGCATCACTTCAGCAGAGAGCACAAGCAACACCTTTACAGGTGAGTCACCATGCTACAGTTCTAATGGTACCACAGTAGTTTCATTTCAAGGATAATTTTAATTTAGAACCATAGATTTTGTTTGTTATACAATGCAGATGGTCATTCATCCTGAGCCCCAACGCTAATCATGGATTTAATATTTCGAACACTTTGATGTCAATGATTACTATACTTTCAAAATGATATTTTGTAAAAGAGATGTCAACATCTTTTGTCTCACATTCTTTCCATTCTTCTCTGAACTTGGTGAGACTTTGTTTCATTTAAATTTGTATAGAATGTTTAGATGAACAATGTAAATCTTGGAGAAGATTGTCTTTAGTGCTGCTGAAACTTCTATATATATCATTTAGGAATTCCCATTTTTTTGAGCTAAGGGACATATGTAGAGCTTTGAGAGCATGTTATAGGTATTCTCATAAAATGGCTGCCAAGATGACTATTCCAGTTACTAATCAACAGTTTAACCAAAGACAAACTGCTGAGCTTACTCTCAGCTATCTATTTTAGCCTTCCAAATGACCATTTAACATCTCTTTTTATTTTGTTTTGTTTGCTGGGTTGGTGGACACACTTTCAAAGCAGGCATTAAGCTGTACTTCCTTTAATTATGTCTTGTTAATTGTGTATGTATATACCAAATAAATACATTTTGAAAGACAGTACCTCTTGTTAATTTTCATTTTCTGAGATTGGTTGGAATATAGCCAGGCCTAAAAGTATTATTGGAATAAAGATCATACTTTAGACTGATGTTTTGCTTTGAAGCATGATAGTATCCCATTTATCTATTTTAAGTTAAAAGAACTTAACAAACAAACTAAATTAGGGTGCCTGTAGGTTGTCAAAGGATGCCAAAGGACATATCTCCTGATATATGAGAACCCTGTTTGGGATTCTGGATAGTTTTGCCTGTACAGTTTGCCATTCTAGAATCTTATTAGCACATTCCCACTTTACAGAACTGTCTGAAACAGTAGAATGAACAAAGCAATTCTGGTTGAATGCCTTATTTTAAGGGAAAAAAATGAAAAATGCATTTTCTTTTCCTCCAATACTTGCATTGCCTTATTTGTTGTAAATTAATCTTCCCCAACTATTAGCATTCCAGGAGTTAAACATTTCAGCCTCTCTTCCTAATTTGTTATATCAAGATAGATGGAAAGAGGCTATGAGATAGGGAGCTGTAGTTCTTTATTTTCAACTTTAAAAGATTCTTTTTACTGGATGGCTTGGCAATGATAAGTTTTCTGCACTGTTTTTTTCTCCATTAATAATTGTGTAAAAGAGACTGTAATGAAATCCAAAATATTGCAATAATTATTGAGGTTATATTTTATAATTATTCTGTTGAATGAATTATTTGTATTGCATTTGATTTTACTTCAAATTACATTCATGGATTTGTATTATGGATCTGATTATTTAATATACTAGCCAATAACCTGGCATTGCTCCGGTATTTATTTATAAGGGGAAAATTTCCAGATCAAATGTAATTTCTAATGTTGGATTTACCCCCTTATCAGAGGGAGCCCCCTTGTGGAGTACTGTGAAGCCGTTACCATGGCAACTAGTATGGCACAACAAGCTGTATCTTAACAGAACACCCCCCCCCCCAAGGGGTGTTAGGGATGTTTTACCTCCACAGTATTTTTCTCCAGAGAGTAAGTCATCTGTGTACCAAGTTTGATTGAAATTGCTCAGTCACCTCACCTCATAGGATTGTTGTTTTGGGGAAACAGGAGGAGGTGGATATGTTCGTCACTTCGAGTTATCTCTAAAAATAATAAAGGCAGAATACCAATAATTAAATAAATAGGCTTTATTATAACAATACCAATGAAGAAAGATAAGCAGTTTACAGCCACAATATATTTTATACTGAATATATAGTATATTTCAAAAGTAATTTAACCATAGTTTTTCATTGTTTAAGAAAAATCTTAAAACTGTTACTTGAGCAATACAATTTGCCACCAAGGATTGTAAAATGTTAATATTTTAAAGGCAGAGTATTTGCCTGGATTGTCAATGTCAATAAAAGATAACCTGGTAAAATGATAATTAGCCAGTAATTATAAACCTTGTAAATATCCAATAAATTTCCAGTAATTGTAGTGGAAAATTCAGCTCATAATTGAAAGACATTCACACCACATGCACCCATACCAAAGCACATTTTAAATTAGCTTAATGGCAAGCTAAGTCTTGTAAATAAGAGCTATACAGCTGAAAATGCTAATTTGTAAACAAATTTTGCTTAGCAATTCTGCCCAGGGGAACAGTAGTTTTCTGAGAGCTGGGCCTCTAAACTTCAGTGCTTGGTTTTGTTGCTGGATCCTAATTGATGCTAGCAGGATTTTAGACTGCAATTATTGTTAACTTCGATATTTATTGAGAAGTAAAAGTTTTAGCATTTACACTGAAGCAAATTTATTTTGTAAATGGCTTGGACAATGTGGCTTCCAATCAAAATAGACAGAATATAGGAGTATCAATAGCAAACAATAGGTAATAACAGACAAGCCTAAACGATTTATCGTGAAAGTTTTAGGAGTATCAGACATGCCAGCATCAAGAAGAATATACCATGGAACTCTTTAACATGTGTGAAAGCCATCCCAAAGATTCTCAATTGCGTGTGTGTGTGTGGGGAGGGGGAATCTTGATCAAAAAAACTTCTTCAGGAGATTACCATGTTCTGCTGAATGATTGTGTCAGATTTGGGTTGGCTTGCTGTATTAATAGGTATGTAGTTATACACTTATTTACTTTATTTTATGTTCCCCATTCCTGAAGGTTCTGAGTGGATTTTGGATAGTTTCTTTTAACATTTGTCATTTGTTGATCAAACGTGATCTTGCATGATTTCCTCTGGACCTTAGACCATATTCAAAATCATTAAAATATTTATTGAAAGATTACATGTTATCAAACCAATGTCAACTCCTAGTGACCACTGAATGAATCTGTACCTAATATAGTCTTTCTGTTCTTCTAGTGGTGTGTATCGTTTACCACTGCAAGTGTATCCTACCATTGTTCTCTTCTCCTTTGTTTTATTTTTCAGCATTGTGAATCTACAAGGATAACAAAATCTTATGTTAACAATAGTGAACTTGAACAACATTCAGTTGTTTCCAAGTAGTTTGGTGGAAAGGTCTATGCCACTAATTCCATTCTAATAGATCACTCTGCTTTCTTTATTTTAGAGAAAAGTATCTCTTTGCTTGGTTACCATTTATGCAATTATTCTGTGATAAAAAATGTGAGCAAAACAGTTGCATATCAAAAATCATATGAGAAACAAACACCATGTGGAGGATGGATTCCTTGGAGAATGTGCACCACAACCTATTACAAAGAAGAGTACCATCCTATTATGGTCCAAGAAGCTGTGATTGTGACAGATTGTTGTGCTGGGTATGAACGAGTGGGTCTATATTGTTCTTTACGTAAGTATGACACAATGAAAAGACTATGGCCTATGAATTGCAAAACCAATAATATACATTTAATTACAATATAGAGTCAGCAAGTTAGGTCACTTGCAAATATCTGGATGACTTCTAGATAGCAGCAAATAAACTGACTTTTGTGTATTTATAATCTAGTGCTTATTCTTTTCTTTTCATAAAACACATCTAGTAAATATGGTACATATGTAACTATAGCTAGCTGGCTGGCTTATTGATTGATTTGATTTGATTTCTAAAGCTGCCCATCGCAGCCAATGGTTTGTAGTATATTTTGGGTATTGTGATATAGGAAAAGTATTGTTGGCTTTAGAGAGCCAGTTTGGTGTACTGGTTAAAGATCTAGGCTAGAAACCAGGAGACTGAGTTCTAGTCCTCCCATAGGCATGAAAAACCAGCTGAGTGACTTTGGGCTATTTTCTCTCTCTCAGCCCAACTCATCCTATGGGTTTGTTGTGCGGAAAATAGGAGGAGGAAGGAGTATTAAATGGGTTATTTATACCAGTAATAAAAATAAAATAATAAAGGAGGAAGGAGTATATTATATGAGTTATAACAATAATAAAGCAGGATAGGAATACTTTAAAAATACAAATAATTTTCTATGCATTGAAGAAAATATCTGATGTTCCTTAAAGTTGGTGTATCTTGTGGAGAAACATACTGAAGTCCAGGTTTGCTCTTATATGGGTAATTCTTTCCAGTAATAGTATGATTAGGTCATGTATTCATTTCAGTGAAACCTTCTCATGGATTTTATTTCAGGTTTATAGCCATATGTTTGAAGATCAAATGAATTGCCATATTTGACAAGCTGACAAGTTGAATATTAAGTGACTTCCTTCCAATGTAAATCAAAAATCTTGTATGTCACCATTATCTATAAATATTCAGCAATTTTAAGACCCTTCCCGTCATTTTAAATTATTCATTTTGAATTATTTTAAAAAGATAGTACATTCCATGGTAAACCAATCAATAAATAGAAGCTTCAAATCAGTGTTAACTCCTCTTACATTTTATTTGGAGATATTTTTTGAAATATCTGGCCATTTATCTTCCTAGAGCTGAGAGAGTGACTGCTTTGTGCCTAAGGCAGGACTAGAACTCACATCCCCCTGGCTTCCAGCCTAGTGCCTTAGCCACTAGACTAGACTGGCTCCAATATCACATTGTCATTATTACTTAAACTCCTATATTATCCTGAATGTATTTTATGCATTCAGTATAAGAGTACTGTAGCTATTCTCTGAGGTGCATATAAACCTATATGCAGGGGTAGCTTCTGGCCAGTGTTATTGCTGGTTGGCTCGTGCGTGCACATGTGCAGTTCATTAGAAATTGTTCTGCACATGTGCAGAACTAAAAAAAAAAAAAGATGGTGGCAACAACGAATGGGGAACTGGTTCGGAGGCGTGTCCAGCCTGGGTGGCTGCCATTTCTGTGACCCAGGCCAGCATGCCACTACTGGTTCGGGCCAAACCGATAGTAACCCACCTCTGCCTCTATGCCATTTCTTCAGTTTCATGATAAAAAACCTAAGATAAAATAAAATTGTTTTGAAATCAGGCAATGGTCATGTTGCTATTATTTGCTAGTACTTATTAATTTAAAAATAATTAGTTATAGCCTAAAATACATTCATTTAGGTAAATGACATAATATGCACATAAAAATTCTCCTTTGATATATAACTAAGCCACAGAACAATATTTCTATAAGTCCGACTATAGGCATTGTGTTTGTCCTTTCAAAAATGTTTATTAGTACAAGAAATGGCTCTTCCATTATGCAAATGTGCTCAGAGGTGCCTTGAAAGATCAACACTACTCAAAAAATTATATTTAGCTCTTTTTTCCCCTTTCAGTGAAGAGGGGGTATTCAGCAGCTTCTGACCAGTTCTGGAGAACCGGTAGTGAACATTTTGAGTAGTTCCGAGAACCGGCAAATACCACCTCTGACTGGCCCTGCCCCCATCTATTCTCTGCCTCCTGAGTCGCAGCTGATTGGGAGGAAATGGGGATTTTGCAGTATTCTTCCCCTGCCATGCCCACCAAGCCACACCCACAGAGCCGGTAGTAAATTTTTTTGAATCCCACCATTGTCTTAGTGCCAGATACAAATTCTGCCTTGATTACTATTTTCAGCTATTTCATATATTTTACAACTGGGAATTTTTATTCCCAATGTACTATATTTTTCTAATCATTTTAAAGGAGGAGATTGCATCATTGAGTCATTATGACTGACTAGTTGAAATACAATGTAAAGTACTATTTATCAAATTCTAATATTGCACATCCTACTTTAGTTTTTATATTCTGTGCAGGGGTGGGTTCCTGCCAGTTCTAACCTCTTCTATAGAAGAGGTTCCACAAATCTACCATGCCGTTTAGAACCGGTTCCAGCTCCCTCCCCCTGCCCATCCGCACCACGCTTGCCCCGCCTGTCGCTCACTGATTGGCTGGCTCACCAATCGCCCCGCCCACCTCTAAGAGTTCTGTCTAAACCTCAAAGTCTTAAAGCTGTCAAGTTTGAACACTCCTGGGTTTTTTTTTCTAAAGGGTTAGGGGTGCAAGGGTCTTGTAACTTGACAGCATTAAGACTTGCGTGCTTCAAATGCCAGTGTTTTTGAGCCAACATTTTGGTTGCTAAGCAAGAGCATTGTTAAGTGAGTTTCACCACATTTTACAAGTTGGCCATGCCCACCCAGTCACATGACTGCCAAGCCACTCCCACTCAGTCACATGGCTGGCAAGCCATTTCCACCCGGTCACATGGCTGGCAAGCCACTCCCACAAAGCGGGCCACACCTACAGAAGAGGTTCTAAAAAATTTTGAAACCCATTACTGATTCTGTGATATCCTTTTCTTTCCTTCTGTTTTGGCATTTATTATGTGCAAAATATTATGATTTCTCATTTCGTCTCTCTAATTATGCCCCATTTTTCTGGACCATAATGTCCCATTGAGTTACAGAAGACTGTAGAAATTAGCTTTCATGGAATGATATTGATCAGTCATTCCATTATATTGCTAACAAGCCAGTCCTAAAGCAGAGAGTGAACACATATAATTACTGCATAATCAATGCAAAATTATGAATTTAGTTTGTGGCCTTTTCCTTTTACTTCATATTTGGTAGATCTATAATACCTCAGATTTAAAAAGTTTATATGTAATTTAGAAGAGAGAGCCAGTCTTACGTAGTAATTAAGGCACCAGTCAATTCTTGTCACATGCAACCATCTGTTGATCAGAAAAGCAGCCCCTGCATCTGTGGGAAGATGCTAGGAAGAAAAAAAAAGTCATTTAAAATATTCATATATTTCAATTACATTGTTCACCAATATGCATCCATGCCAATTTTCTTTAATTGTATAAACATACTGTATATTTGGAATTCTTCAGAATACGTGTCAATGCTAATAGTAACTCTAGCAGTTGAGACTATGCTAAGGTGACCAGACGTCCCGCTTTTGGTGGGATAGGCATGCTTTGTCACAATTTTTCCCGCGTCCCGCGACGTTTTAAAAAAGTCCCGATCATTTGAGTGGACGAAAGGACATCGGCAGTGTAGCCAGGACCCGCTGTGCGAGGGTGAGGGAAGAGCAGGGCGGGGCTTGAGGGAAGCCGGAGGGAGGGGGCTCGGAGGGAGGGGGGAGCCAAGATGGCGGTGGCTGAGGTGGAGGAGGTCTCGTGGCCTCTGCTGCCACCGCCGCCGCCAAGGAATTGCAGGATAGTGGCTGTGCGCCAGGAGGATGGCCTGCGGGGCTGGAGGTACGCGCTGCCGAACACTAACAGGAGTCGCGGGGCCGGCTGTGTTATTCCAGATAGGATAGAATATTGCCTTTTCCACTTTCTCCACTCCCCCCAATGGCAGTTAAGAATCAGCAAAAAATTGGGGCAGGTGTCTGCGGGAGAAAGAAAAGAAAAGAAAGGAAAAGGAAAGAAAGGAAAAAAAGAGAAGAAAAGGTCTTTTTCTCTCCCATGGTTGTTTCTGCAGGGCCGCTTGGAGGTGTTTTCCCCACGGCGCGCGCGCATTCTCCTTTAAAGTTGCGGGGAGAAAGCGAGAAGTGAACCCCACTTCTCTCCAACGTGTCTGAAACACATAGGGGAATCGCTGCCCTGCTCAGGTTTCAACTTCGGGGGAGTGACTGAGTAAAGGAGGGGAGAAGAGGGGAGAAAAAGGGGTTTGTTGTAGAGTTGATAAAGCTTTAAGAGTTTGGCGGTGAAAGGATTCTGAATGGATCCTGAATGATCGGGACTCAAAACAGCTCTATTACGTCCTGCTTTTTGTGGGGGAAAGAGAGAGAAAGAGGGAGAGGAAAAAAGTTTTGGTGAATGGCCGTAGCCTTCCTCATCTAGATCCTGGAGTGAAGCGTGGAGAACAACACAAAAAAAGTGTTGGGTTGGGTTGTTTTTTTTTGATACTCTGATTTTCGTCTCTCTCGTTACTGTTTTCAATTCAATTCTTTTTTCCTCAGTCTTTTTTTAAAAAACTGAACGCTTCTACCTTCACCCCTCCTCCGCTGGGTTTTGGAGTGGAGGGGAGGAAGAGGTTTTGAGGCGCGGGGATGGAGGTGGTTGCCGCCGAGTCCCCCCGCCCGGGTTCCGGTGGAGAAAAGAGGACAGGGGTGGGGGGATCGGCTGGCCAAGGTGGCGTAATCCCCCACTTTCCAAGCTCACAAACAGCACGGATCTCTCCAACTCTTTCTTGCTGTAAGTATTTTACACTGAGGTTTTTAGCTCCAGCATCCCTGTTTTTAAAATGCTGAAGACCCATCCTGATCCTCCAATGACGTTCCAAATAATGAAATATGCATGGCATGTTGTAGTAAAAAAAAAAAGTTGCCAATTATCATGGTTGAAACAGGATCTGAACTGTAGATCTCCAATTTGCTTGGCATAATGTTTAAAGGACTTTGATTTGAAGAGAAGAGATTTCAGAGGAAGAAATGACTGTGGCTTCAGAGGAACAAGTGGCCGCCTCAAGTTACATGAGCTTGCCATATGTCATAACTACATGCTTGCAAATTATTTTACTTATTGCACCAAAGACCCAGCTAGAAAAAATGATAACACATGGAATCCTTTAGTGAATGCCATGCAGCAGTATGTGTATCAAAAGCATAGATTTACAGGAGCTTAGTAAAAACGTGCTGTAGTACTAATGCAAATCAAAAGCAGAAGAATTTATCCTTGAGGATCTTTACTATTTTCAGCCTCTTCCCTCTTCAGGCTTCAGAATTTAAGGAAAGAGAAAGGGGGAGGGAGGGAGGAAGAGAGAGAGAGGGAGGGAGGGAGTGTGTGCACGGAGGGGAGATTTTCTAAACCCCATTGAATCCAGAGAAGGGGGGGGGAGAGAGAGAGAGAGAGAGAGAGAGAAAGGGAGTGTGTGCACAGGAGGGGGGATTTTCTAAAAGTCCCATTGAATCCAGAGGAAGAGTGTGTGTGTGTTTGTGTGTGTGTGTGTGTGTGTGTGAGAGAGAGAGAGAGAGACTATCACTAAGTGTTGTAGCTTATGATTCTTGATGAATGTATTCTATTTTATTTTTTTTATGTACACCGAAGACAAATTCCTTGTGTGTCCAATCACACTTGGCTAATAAACTACTCTACTCTACTCTACTCTACTCTACTCTACTCTACTCTACTCTACTCTACTCTACTCTACTCTACTCTACTCTACTCTACTCTACTCTACTCTACTCTACTCATTTCTAATAAGAAGTTTAGCTTCTCTCTCTTGAAAATGTAAGCTAGCATAAGGCATTATAATGCAAGCTAGCTTTAGCTTTCAAACAGTTCATTTAGTGACCAAAGTTACAATGGCATTGAAAAATGACTGATGACCATTTTTCACACTTAGCGACCATTGCAGCATCCTCATGGTCATGTGATCAAAATTTTGATGTTTGGCAACAGATTCATATTTATGATGCTTTCAGTGTCCTGGGGTCATGTAATCGCCTTGTGTGACCTTTTGATAAAATATAAAATTTTTAATCAAGTCCCCCCCCCCCCGCGCAATGGTGTCCCTCTTTACCAATCTAAAAATCTGGTCACCTTAGACTATGCTAATGGTACTGGACCAAACTGAAATCAAAATTTGCTAGATTAAGTAATCTATTAATGTGGTTCATAGATATTCATCAGAAAAAAGTTTCCTTGACCTTAAAAAATGCTACCCTGTGACTATGGAGATTTCTGAGTAGATGTTACATATAGTTTCATAGTGATCAAAGAAAATTTCAGGAGAAAATGATTAGGGAGGCTTAGTAGAAGAGATATTCTGAATTTCTATAATACACATGCACAACCATCTCCATCTGGAGAAAAACACTTAGAGAAAGTAGCAGGACTTATAATAGAGCACCTGAAGCTTGCCAAAGATAGATTTAACAAGGTAAACTTATCTTCAACTGCACACAGGTATAGGCTGCCCTAATCAGATTAGAGGTTCTTCATTCTCAGGAGAACTTGCGAATTATTCTATATGTGGGGATATACAGATCTATCTTATTTATTTCCCTAGTAAAGGCTAAACCATTTTCCAGACTGCATAGAGCTAATATTTATGAATAGTATTATCTAGACATATTCTTTATCAACTTTTTCTTTTCATTATTTATTCATCAGTGGACAGTATTAAGAGTGTGTTACTGAATGACTCTTTAATGTTTCCCTTGATATTAAAGTACGTACTTATGTCTGGATTCAAAATAATTAGAAATGAGAGGTGTTTAGAGCGCTTTAGATTTTCCCTGGATGCTATCACTTGAGAGTCTATTCTTTGGATGCTATATTTGTATCTATATAGCATACCCAAAAGTCACTTTAAGTAGCAGATCACTTTGGCCACTCTGTGACTCTCTTTATTCTATCATAACTGAAATCGCTTTATTTAAAATTAGGAGGAGCTTATTAAATACATGATGAATTATATTAATTTAATCAATTAGATTTAACAATAACTAATTAAATTAAATTAAATGGAATTAGAGTGTTGTCCTGGCTTTCCCCCATACTTTTAGAAATGTAGCCCCTGTGTTAACATTTTATTTCTTTTATGGGGTGCTTTTCTCTTTCTTGCCACTATTAATTTTATTGATTAATTAACATATAGGAAAATATTCCCTGGCAAATTGTGATTGGCTGTGATTTTCTGAGATAGAACCTCTCAAGAGGTTTTACATTTATTGCAAATGGTTTGCTAGCAAGCAACAAATGAATCAGCTACATAAAATGTGCACCAGCCATTTACTGGCTTTCTGCATGTAGTAGTTGTCATGGGAATATGAATCATACTGAATTGTCCTTGTCTCATCTTAGCATATCAGGCTGCTTATAAATATTTATCTTACAAAAGCCATAATCTCTTAGTCAGAAAAGCTTTCAGAACATACGACAGACCTGGCAGAGTTCAAAAAATAAATAAAAAAATGCAGTAAATAAAACCTTTTGGAAAAAAGCAGAAGCACCATAACAATACTTTGTATTTCCATTATTAGTACATGGTTTTCAGGAGGTTTTTTGCTGAAGGAAGACACTGACTAGGTAACATTTTTGCAGGGATCTCTGAGAATTGACTTCGCTCCTGAGAATGACTCCTGTAATAATGACAACTTGACAGTCTTTTCAGAAACATGCTAGAGGTTTATGCTACAAGTACTAGACTAGGATTATAATATTATTTGGGCATTGATATTTTTGTTATCAATAACTGATATAGATGCATTAGCTCTCACTTATTTTGTATGATTCTTTTAGCTTGAAGCTTATCTGTTTTGAATTAATTGAAGTTTTGTTAAATTATTTGCATATGGTTGCTTTGTGCTTTTTATCTTTTTATTTTCCTTTATTTCTTGCTTATTTCTAGCAGTCAAGAGTGGAGAATCTTTGGCTTTCTGGATGGTATTGCACTATAATTCCCAGGATAGCCAGAAGTGAGGGATGCTGGGAATTTTTGTTCAGGAACAACTGAAGGGTCACAAGTTTCCCCTCCCTGGGTGCAATTAACTTTGGTGGAAAAAGCCTCACTTCTGGGTGATTAAATGCACTTCTAGAGCTGATTAAATGAAATGCTCATAACTATGCTAAGCATTCTAGCAGAAGGATTCATACAAAATAGCATCCATTGACATTGATATACTCTAGGCCAGGGGTAGTCAACCTTTTTATACCTACCGCCCACTTCTGTATCTCTGTTAGTAGCAAAATTTTCTAACCACCCACCGGTTCCACAGTAATGGTGATTTATAAAGTAGGGAAGTAACTTTACTTTATAAAATTTATAAAGCAGAGTTACAGCAAACCCCTACCGCCCACCATGAAAGGTGGAAAGCCCACTAGTGGGTCGTAGGGACCAGGTTGACTACCACTGCTCTAGGCAAAAGTCATTTCTTAAATGGGGGGGGGGAGTACTGACTGTTTATTAATCATTAAGGTCAAGGGAGTGGCTGACATTCATATTTCTCTGATTAGAGTACTGGAATGCTGTTAGGTCTTGTTATCAGTGACGTACAGATGTGAGAGGCTGGCTTTCATTTTCATCTGCTTAGCTGGCATATAAAGATTACTTGGAACTGGATTTAGATTTCTTCATTGCTGGAAACTTTAGTCACCTAATTTTTGCACAAAACGTTGCTGGCCTGCAAAGTTTCTGATCAAGTCAGATATTTTTTTACAATTGAAATATAATTGCCATCATTTATTGCTCCTTTTATTATTGGTACTATGTTGATTAATAAATGTCTACATTAAACCAGGGAAATTGCCTTAAAATAGTGGGATTGATCTTTGACATGAGATCTTTGATATCAGCTTTGATATCAGCTCAGGAAGGAACTATGGCCCTTTTATGACTTGTGGACTTCAACTCCAAAAATTCTGGGAGTTGAAGTCCACAAGTCATGTTGAGTGCAAAATGCATAAGAGGTCACAACTCTTGCATTGTGATGTCACAACTTATTGTGACATTTTCATGCCATAACAGTTTGTATGAGTTACTACAGTGAATCCCTTCCATGGGCTATTTCACTGCTATTCTGACTCTTAGGAATTGGGGTGAAATTCTAATAATTATTATTATGAAAGGGTTAATATTTTCCACATTATTGAAAACTGATTATATAATTATTAATCACCACTAATGGTAATTCTATGTGTTGTTGCAATCATGTAAAATAATATGATGAAATCTATAAAAATCCAAAATAATTCAGTATAATATAAAAAATCAACTATATTTGAAAAAGGTAAGAGTCAAAAGAATCAAGCAATACATATAGGCACTAAAACTGCTAAACTATCAAAAGTATTAAAATAATCATCTTTAAAAAACACTGGTGGTGCCAAGAAATAAATAAGTTGATTGTCAGAATGAAAACTGAACTTTAGCAGGTTTCTCTGGAGAAGGCCTTCCATTATCAATGTAGAAACCTTTCCAAGAGAGCCCCTTCAAACCTCAAAATCACTTTTCTTAAAAGTTTAGAAAGGAATCATAAAAAGTAAAGAACTAGAAATATACTGGGTTTCCAAATAGTGTACAGCTCTCTACTTCTGTGGATGGAAAGCCCATATTTCAAATGTTTCAAAGAGAGCTGGAAGCTAGTGTGAGAAAGGACCGGCATAACTTATGTAAAGTGTCTGATGCCAATTCAAAACTCTTTTGACTATCTTTTTCACCAGCAAAAGATTTGTTTCATCTTAAAGACAGACTACTATCCAAATAACAATGGTTTCAGGCATGGCATTCAACTTCGATAAGGTTTATTACCCTAATCCAGAAATAATGCAAGTTGCAGCAAGAGCTTCTGCTATTGTTTAATTAAAGATCTAAATCCACATTTAGGTTTCTCAGAGGGGAATATAAATACAGTCTGGACAGAGGTATGGAAGCATGGACTTTATTCTTGCTCTCTCTCTCTATCCCTGCCTTCATGTTTTGCCTTGACATTAGTCATGACTTAGACAAGGTAACAACAATTAAAGAGAGACGGAACACTAGCAGGTGTCTCCAATGGCTGACAATTGACTCTGGGACTAGAACCTATGGAGTTAAGAATATTTTCTTCTCTGCTTCTTCAAAATTCTGTGGAAAGGAACTTTTGAATCTGATGTTCATAGGGATTGGCAAAGTTTGATTCAAAATAAATTCCATTGAGGATGGTTAGGCTCTTAGATGTACCTAAAGAAAGCAGAATCTTGGCCAGTGAATGCAATTTTCTTGTAAAATGTTCTATTTTATAGCCATAAACAGATCCAGCGAGTTTGCTTCAAAACCTGGTGCCTGTCCCATGAAGATAGGGGAAGCAGTAAAGAGTTCATGTGTGTCTGACATGGATTGTCCAGGATATAAAAAGTGCTGTAAGACATCTACGGGAACCCATTGTTCAGATCCTGTTCCAGAAGGTATATTAGTACAATACTGTCATGCTACTTATTCTTTTCTTCTTCGGATATAGGGGAATTGAGGCAGAAGATCTGATTTGTGGGTCTTTACTTCTTGGGCAACCTTGATCTGATATTTCAGGTGCGTTTCAAAATTCTGTCAGGGTTTTCAAACAAAAGAGATCAATTATGATTCAGAATATATGAATCTCATAGATAATTCTGATCGGTTGATTAAATGCATACATTGTCACACCTTGTGAGTCTCAGCAGTTAATCAAGACCACTGAAAATGAGAAGACCACTATGTTAGTTCAGCACCTATGCACTAATGTAAAGTTCTGACTATCACCTGATTGTTTTCTCTTTCCAATTCTAGAACGAACAGTGACAAAATACTGGTATAATGTGTCAGCCCTTGTGAAAACGGATTTCAGTGAATTATACAAAGTAGCTCCAAGACTTCTGAATCATTCACGTTTTTTGCACTCTGTGGTATGAATCAATGGAATAATAATATATAAACTGTACTGTATATTTCTGTTGATGTAAGAAAGCTCAGCCTACATTGGACTGCCACCTACTGGAAAAGAAGTTATAGAGTATATAGTTCCTCTTACATTTCAGATAAACCCCCTTTTTGGTGTGTTTACAGACAAATAGATTGCTTGAACATGAAAATAAATCATTATTCTTAAAATGAATAATGTTGAATATTTATTAAATATTGTTAAAATTGTTTAAAATATATTTCAATGTAATTAAAGTAATAAATTATAAATTTCTGACTAAAATAATGCCTCTTTAATAGAGTTATCCTGTCTTAAGTTAATATTGAAACATAGTTTTTATAGTGTTAGAAAGGATCTAATTTGGATTGCATTGTTTTTCATTTTATGTATAGAATTAAAAGAAAAACTATTTACTTGCCTACAGTGGTATTTTATAAGATTTAAGAAGAGTTTCTTTTTTCCAGATTACTGGAGCATTGTGGCCCATGAATATCTCTGTGTATCATATCCAGACAACCAAGTCAGAAACTTATGCAAACACATTAGCGTCTCGTTTCCTGCTTGGTCTGCAGCAACTGGTTCCATTGGACAATATTTCTTCTTTGCTGAAGAAAATTGTGATCAGAGTATCTGAAGTTATTGACATTGTTGTAAAAGGTTATTATTTCAGACATATTTGACTGAAGAGCAGCTCTATAAAATGGAGAGATTTTTTAAAATTTCTGGTTTACTTTGTGTTTGGATCTTTAGGATTAGAAAACAGGGCCTCTAGTGTGACAAGGCATTTTCTAGGATGTGAGGAGGGGGGGGGGGGGTTAAGAAAAGAGTCAATCTTTTATATACATTATGTGACTCTCAAGTACAGTTTGTCACATGTGATAAACTAAAAGCTGAAGATCACAATACAAATTTATCTTTTGCGACAGCATTTAGTCACATAGTAAAATTAACATTCACATCAAGGACTGCTTTCACTTCAGTGCAAGGACAGAGTTAAATCAGCACCTACACTGTTTCTTAAGGCCTTATTTTGCTTGTTCTTTAATCTGGAGGGAAATGTAGAAAAAAACCTAAAAGTTTGTATAACAAATAATCTAAAACTTATTTCAGCAAATGCAATTATTAATCTGTAGACATGCAATCTAATATTTATCTAGGGCAAATATATCCTGTCTGTAGGGGGACAAGGAGAAAACTTGTAGTTTGATTAGATACCATGGATCAAAAAGGTTACCATTGAGGGTATGGCCAGTCACAACCCCCACAATTTCTGAAAGGTAAACTAGTGAAGCTGCTTCCTACCATCCTCTTTATCTCGTATTCCCAAGATGCTCTGTCATTTTACTTTTATCTTTTGTTTTTCTGAATAACTGGACATATTTCTAATTAAAGCATTTGGCTACAATTGCTGTTCTGTGTCTTGTAAATTACATGAGATCAGAGGCCACAACATGGGTTTTTTTAGCATTCTAATTTCCCATTTATTTTTCTTAATCAAAATAATAAAAAATAAATTTGAGGGGGTGGCAGGAAACCTGCAGATGTAAGTGGTGTGTGTGGTGACCTGATTTTAACATTGGTAAAGCGGGATACCATTGACGGGGGGGGAGGCTCGGAGCACCTGAGCTGGCACCGCGTTACCCCTGCCTCCTCCTCCTCCTCCGCTGTGCTTTGAGAAGCCATGGCGCCTTTTTTTCCGGCTCCCGCCCCCTCTGCTGGCTTCCTTCTAGCTCCCGTGGCCTCCTGGCTCATGTAGTCCCCACCACACTTTTCTTTGCAAAAAGCGCCCCCTCCCTTTGCAAAAGTGTTTGGGGGTGGGAAGGAGAGAAAGGCAAAGGTGGACCCATTGCCTTGCTCCTTTTTGTCTAGGGCAGGGCTCCCCAAACTTGGGCACTTTGAGACTTGTGGACTTCAACTCCCAGCATTCTCCAGCTGGAGAATGATGGGATTTGAAGTCCACAAGTCTTAAAGTGCCCAAGTTTGAAGACCTCTGCATGTCTAGGGCAAGGGGGAGGGGGGCCCTCTTCCCTGCCCCCCATTATTCCTTTAGATCCTTCCTCACCCAGAAGACAAAGGTGTAGATGAGGAGGACGCTCTTCAGGCAGGTGATGACTGGCTTGGTCTGCAGCCTCCATGATGGGGATGCCATTGTGCCGAGCCCGGATGCCGCCACTCCGCCGCTTGTCCAGACCAAGCCAGAATCCCAACTGTCTGGACGGAACGAGCCGAGCCTTTCCAGAAAATGCCAAAACACACACACACACACACACACACACACACAGAGAGAGAGAGAGAGGGAGGGAGGGAGGGAGGGAGGGAGGGAGGGAGAAAGAGAGAGGCATCTTCTCCCAGCCAATCACAAATCCGGTCGGACCTGCCAAGCCTGTCCGCTCATCAAAACAAGTCTGGGGAGATCCTTTGCGGGTGGCCAGTTCTAGCCGCCTGCAAAGGACCTCCCTAGCTTCCAGAGCCTGTGACGGTAGAAATCACTGCGCGGCAGTTGCAAACTGCTGCGCGGTGTTTTCTTGCCATGTGCGTGGCCGTGCGAAAAATTGGGATTTTTTAAAAATGCCACGGGATGCGGGACAAATTATTAAAAATTGGGACTGTCCTGCCAAAAGCGGGACGTCTGGTCACTATAGTGTATTCAGTAGATTTCCATAGATTTTCACAGGTGTAGGTATGCTTGTCTTGTTGTATTTGGGTCTTTTCCCATGTAAGATTGAGATTGTCTTGGCAACGTTTTGGTGAGGTCTCACTCGCCATCTTCAGGCTGGGTTTTGGGCTTAAAGTGTGATCTAAGCTGCTGTCTTTCTATAAATCTTGGTGGAGGGGTGTGGAGTGCTGGCTTTGTTTCAGTTAGTGGAATGATTGGTTGTGTGGTTGTATCATGATTGGTAGATTGGTGCTGGCTGTGTGTCCGTTGTTGTTTCATATTTTAATGGCCTGGGTGGTGGGTGGGGCTCGTTTGTAGACTAGGGCTGGTTTCTAGATGTCTGGTAGGCGGGAAGTATCATCACGTTTATTCATGTTGTGGGGGTGTTTCTCTATTTTGATAGCTTTCATAATTATTCTCTTGTTGAAGTGTTCAGTTTTGGAGATTAACCTGGTTTCTTCAAAGTTAATTTCATGTCCTGTAGCTTTAAGGTGCTGGAAAAGGGAGAAAGTTTTTTCTTTTTTTCTGACTGTGTTCTTGTGTTCTGTGATGCATGCATTTATTCTCCTGTTCGTTTGTCCTATGTATGTTGCAGGGCAGATTTTGCATGGTATTTCGTAGACTCCTTGGTTTTCTAGCTGGATTTTGTCTTTGGGGTTTCTTAAGATGTCGGCTATTTTTGGGTCAGTGTTGAAGGCTGTCTTGATATTGTGTTTGTGAAGAATTTTGCTGATTTTATCTGTGCTGCCTTTGATGTAAGGGAGGAGGGTGATGCCGTTATCCTGTTCTGTGTCTCGGTTTTTTGGGGGGAGTGTCCCTTTGGATTAGGTTGGTTATTGTTTTTGTTTGGAATCCGTTGGATAGTAATATGTTTGTGAGTGTGTGTAATTCAGTTTTCAGGTGGTCTTTGTTGGCTTGCGTTTGGTTCCGGAGATGAGGGTCTTGGCTACAGAGTTGATCTTTGCAGGGTAGTGATGGGATTGTGCATTTAAGTAGCGGTTGGTGTGTGTTTTTTTCCGGTAGAAGTCCTAGGGAGCCATTGGGTTTTTTGTAGATTAGGACATCCAGAAAAGGAAGTTGGTTGTTTGCTTCTATTTCCATAGTGAATTGTATTTTGGGGTGTAGGCTGTTGAGATGTGTGAGGAAGTTGTCCAGTTTTTCTTTCCCGTGTGGCCAAATCATGAAAGTGTCATCAACATATCTAAGGCAGAGTTTGTGTTTGTGTTCAGATTTATCTAAGGCGTTAGTTTCAGAATGTTCCATGTATAAGTTTGCGATGACGGGTGAGAGAGGTAATCCTTCTATTTGTTTGTATCTTTGTCCATTATGGATGAAGTATGTGTTGGTTAGGCAGTGGTTGGTCAGGTCCAGGATGTGTTTAGGGGGGTTGTGTTTGTTATCCAGACCATTTGTTATCCAGACAACCATTAAAAAAACCCTCTCTTTTTATTCCTTTTCCTTGCTTTCAAAGAGCAGAGCATCAATGGAATATCCTTTGAGTTCCAGTGTTTATCAAAAGATACAAAGGGATATATTATCTGACGTTGAACCATTTTGGGGTCATTTTTCACTAACACATCAGAAGTAATAGGAGGATAGGTAAATGTTAAAAGAAGGCAGAAATAAATGTGCTATATAACAAACCATTGTCTCTATATTGTCTCTACATTCCACAGCTGGTTAAATATTGCACCTAGCTTTTAGGAATACCTTTACTGGCTTGTGGTTATGTTTCATTATTCTTTTCTTTGATCCAGATTGTGATCATGATATACCCAACATTTTGATTAAAAATACGCATTCTTCTAATTTGTTGAGAAATTCAAGATCTGCAGAACCTGAAATTAATGTATCAGTAGATTCTGAATGTGGTAAGTTGCTTTATATGTTAAAATTCATTTATTTTAAAAATTTGTTTTCTTTAGGGCCTGTAGGATCTACTTTATTTAAGCATGTTTGCTCTTTTAATTGTGTCTACACTATCTTTTATTTAGTATTTCTCTGTATATAAAGGAACCAATGAATATTTATGTAAATGAAACAAATTAATGGACCTACTGACACATTTTGTTTGTAAGTATAGCTTACTATTTCAGAACAATAGATTACTGTTCAGTATAGTTTATCAGAAAGCTTTTGCCTTGAAGACTTTCTTAAAATCTTAAGATCATTTGAAAAAGTTAGAGTGATAGAATGAAGTGCTGAAGCTGAGATCTTTTATAGATTGTTGCTTAAAGAATGTTAATGGTTATCGTAAGATGTCATATATTGGTGCTTAATTTCCTGACCAGCAGTAATAGGAATTTCAGTTTAATACATTTAGAAGGGATCAGATTGGAGAAAACAGTAAAAAAAAAAAAGCTTGCTTGAACATTCAGATATATGGTACTAGTCAGTGGTGGGTTTCAAAATATTTTAGAACCTATTCTGTAGGTGTGGCCTGTTTTGTGGGAGTGGCTCAGTGGTCATGTGACCGGGTGGGAGTGGCTTGGTGGGAGTGTGACTGGGTGGGTGTGGCCAAGTTGGAAAATGTGGTGAAACTCACTTAACAATGCTCTTGCTTAGCAACCAAAATTTTGGGCTCAATTGTGATCGTAAGTTCTCTTTCCCTTTCTCTTTCTTTCTTTCTTTCTTTCTTTCTTTCTTTCTTTCTTTCTTTCTTTTCCTTCCTTCCTTCCTTCTTTCCTTCCTTCCTTCCTTCCTTCCTTCTTTCTTTCTTGTGTCTCTCTTCCCCACTTATTTTCTTTCTTTTCCTTCCTTCCTTCCTTCCTTCCTTCCTTCCTTCCTTCCTTCCTTCCTTCCTTCCTTCTTCTCTCTCTCTCTCTACAACTTTCTTTCCTTCTTTCTCTCTCTCTCTCTCTCACACACACACACGCACACACACACACACACACACACACCATTTCCCTCATGTCTGCCACTGACAGCTCTCAAAGAAAAGGAAGGACTCCTGCCTTGGGAAGGGGTTGGACTAGATTACCTCCAAGTTCCCTCGCATCCTTCTATGTTCTCTGTCCCATTTAGTCACAAACAGCCACATTCACTTTAAAGTTGGTCGCAAACACCACTCACCCTGCACGTGCCCTGGTCCCACTCAAGGAGGCGAACTGTGGGATGGGGGAAAGGGGGGAGTCTGTGGCTCCACGTCTGTGGCTCGATCTTCTTCCCTGCCTCGATTCTGCTGGCGGGAGGTGCTGCTGCTGAGGTAGCGCGGTGGTAGCGGGGGAGTTGGGGCGCTGCCTGCCCAGCAGTGCAATCCACAGCGAGCCCAGAGGGGCATGGTGGCAGCGAGGGCAGCCGAGCGGGGGCAGCACTTTGGTGGGTGCTGAGTGAAGGAAAGAATGAAGAAGAGCCGAGTTGAGGGGGAAAAAAAGCTCTGCCGGGCGGGGGAGCAGGGTGGGTCGCTCCATGGTGCGCTGGTCCTGCCGCCACAGAGCCTTTTATTATTTTTTTTCTCTTCCCCTCACAAGATTCGCACCGACAGTGGCAGGAGCAACAGCCTGGTGTGCGCTCCTGATCCAGCCTGCCTGAGAATCAGGAGGGGAGTTCGGCTGTTTGAAAAGCCCCACGTGGAACTCATCTTCTGTTCCTTCTTCTGCTGTTTGAACAAGGCGGGGTGCGCTGCCTTGTCTTTTACAGCCACCTCGTTTCCAACTGGGGGAATCCATGTCAAGGATTTCTTCCCCCCAAATTGGAAATGAAAAACTGTGAAAGACAAGGCAGCGCACTCCACCTTGTTCAAACAGTAGAAAAAGGATCAGGAGAGGAGTTCAGCTGTTGGAAAAGTCCTGCATGGAACTCCTCTCCTGTTCCTTCTTCTGCTGCCTTATGGCACCCTCTGCAGCCCACTCTGCATGGAGTTGAGTTGGGGGCAGGCAGCCCTTGCTAGGGTTTCCCTCTTCCTCCACCCAGCTCTCCACCTCCTTCTTTGCTTAGGCTCTCCACTGGGTTTGGGGGCTTCTGCCCCTCATGCCACACTTTGCAAGCATGGCGAGGCAGAGAGAGAGAGAGAGAGAGAGGAGAGAGGAGAGAGGAGAGAGGGAGAGAGGGAGGGAGAGAGGGAGGGAGGGAGGGAGGGAGGGAGAGAGAGATCGAGAGAGAGATCGAGGGGTGACCAGGTGGGCAGGGGGAGCGAGTGGGGGTGGGCAGGCCAGTGGAGGAAGCATTCCAGTACGGTGCAACTGGACCAACTGGTACTGAAAGGCACGGTAAATTTGACCATCTGATAATGCGTATCATACCGTACCTGCAGAAACCCACCCCTGGTACTAGTCTTCAAATAGTTTAAGTTTCAAAATAAAGACACAATTATTGAACCACTTGTTTCCTTTTTCTTTACTGTGCCCCTAACAATCTGAATGGTCAGCTTTTAACCTGACCATTCAACCCTTGGGGCCAACAGAAATAGTTCATTAGTCCCATATGTTCAGTGGAAACAATCCTGATCTTGAGGGACACATGTGATGACATTTTCACTTTGCTAGCCTTCATGTGAAGGCAAATGTACATTTTTTCTGTTGAATTTAGTGGAACATTTCTACATGTCCCAACTGCACAAAGAAATGCACCGGAAGCTCTAGAGCAGGAAAAAATAAACATTTGAACATAACATTTATAATGGAAGAAATGAGCTGCTTGGGAAATTATAGCCAAATAATTATTTTAGTTTAATCCTGAAATCTGAATTTTGTGTGCATTTGTTAGACTTGAATAAAATAAGATGAGTTGATTATAACAGAACAGGTAAACTGATGTCTGGGCACTTTTGAGTAAATGTCTTTTAGTTCCAAGAGGAAGACTAACTAAAAATTGATCTTTTACTTTCCAGAAATGGTGACTAGTATTTGATAGACTGAACTTTCAATCAGCTCTAATGACTAGTTTCATTCTCCCCTTCTTTAGCCAAATTACAGCAAGAAATAGAACAGGCCTCATCAGTTTGTAAGATTGTCCATGGTATCACCTCCAACAAGATGGGTGGCATATAAATTTAATAAATAAATAAATAAAATGTATACTACTTGCCGACTAGCAAATGAACTTAGTGGAACAACCACTTACTTATTATATTAATGTGAAATAGAAAACACAATTCCCTAGCCACTTAGGTCCAGTCAAAATAAGAGTAAAAGCATCTATTTCAAGATAAACAACTTGAATCGTAAATAGCTTAGTGTTTAATTTCATTCCATCGCAAACATGTACACATTTTCAGAAACCACACAAAAGGCTGCCCTCCTAAAGACAGGGTGTTGTTGTTGTTATTTTGCATAGCATCCCAATTAGGAATGGCAAATAGAGCACCTTTTATTTCTACCCTAAAGGTTGAGGAAAGAATTTCTGTCCCTCAGCCAAGAATCAAATTCTGCATTGACTTCATTTATTGCTAAAAGGAAATACTAAACAAACTATTTTATGCAATTAAAGTGCATATCTATCATTCCTTAGCCATACAAAATATGACTGAAAGTATTTCTTTCCCTCAAATATGATAACACTCACACATTTGTTGTTGTAGATCCTCCTTCTATTAGAAACCACAATATCTTCAATGTAACTAGCAGCAGTTTTGAAGCATCTTGGAGTATTAATTCTTCGCAGAACCATTCGTTCCGAGTAGAAGTGTACAAAGGCAAGGAACTTGTTGAAAGAATGGAAATCACAGATATGAAGCTAACTATGTTAAATCTAGAAGCAAGTGTAATGTATACAATGTCCATCAGCTATGAAGCTTGTGGTAAAAATGTTACCTCCAGTAGAATTGTGAAAACAGGTACAGTATCAATTTTATTATTACTATTTTATTCAATTGAAAATATTTTTCTAATTTGTTAATATGTTTCTTAAAAAGCTCCCTAATTTGATCTGATAGTACTGTAAATCTGAAGTGCCTTAATAATTAGTGTCTAATTAAGATTTGGGAAGCATGAATGTTTTATTAATTTGTCTGTTTTCATATGTTTTACCTCTCATTGTATCATGGTCTTAATATGAGGATTTGTTCCATGAATTAGGAAAGTGTCTTCTTTGGTGCATTAAACCCTGTGAGGGTTCTTTGATTTTATTATTTTTAAAAATCAATTATTAAATTTATTATACTGCTTCTTCCAACATTCAAGGTGGTGTACAATAATTTTTAAAACTGTAACAAGTTAATATGATTAAAATCAAAACCAGAATTAAAATTAAGCATTTAAAACAATGAATAATGTAAAGCTTGGTAAAAGAGATGTATTTTTATCACCTTCAAAAAGAGATGATAAAACAAATGTCCTTAGGGAGCATGATTCACAGACCTGAAGCCACATAGGAAAAGGCCCACTATTTCACCATGCCTGAGAATCAAACATCTTCAAAAAAGTCTCTCCTAAGGAGCTAAATAAGTAAGCAGCTTCATAATGGGAAAAGCAATCCTGAAAATAATCTGATTTTGTTTGATTAGGTGTCTGATGCACTCAGAGATTCCGATGACATAGAGCAGGGGTGTCAAACTGGTGTTCCATGGGCCAGAAGTGTCACATGCAGGCCACGCCCACCCCAATTACATGAATGGGGAAAACATTGTGAAATCTCATGTGACATAATGAGTTTGACATTAATGACATAGAGGATGCTCTATAATTACTGGCTGTGGGAGAGATTGTTAAAAAAAAGTCAAGCTAGTGGCTGCAACTACAGTGTTTCTCCAAAAATACTACATATCCTCATAATACAGCCATGCCACATTTTTCTGGTGGGCAAAAATATAACCCCCCGCAAATAAGCCCCCTGGGCACCTCCGGCCAGGCAGAGCATCGCTCATCAACCTAGCAGTATCCCGAAGGTGCCAAGCTGCGGGAATCTGGGGGGAGGCAAAGGTGATCACGTTGCTTGGCTCCTTCGGATACCGCTAGGTTGGTGAGCAGCGCTGTGCCCAGCTGAAGAGGGGGTTGCCGGTTTTCTTGTGAACAAGCTCCCAAAGAGCTGGGCACAGCCTCATGGGCGAATGGCTGTGTTGCGCTGTCGCAGCAGCACAACACAACAGCCATGAAGCGACCACGCTCACAAGCAGCCACCCAGCAAACCCACTTTGTAGCCGGGTACAGCGCCATTCACTGGCATTTGGAAGGTGCCAAGCTGCAGGAGCTGTGAACCGGCACTCACGCGGCTTGGTGATACCCTAGGTCAGTGAATGGCGCTGTGCCTGGGTGCAAAGGGGGTTGCCGAGTGGCTGCCCATGAGCATGGTCACTTCATGGCTGTTGTGTTGCGCTGCCGCGACAGTGCAACACAGCCATTCGCCCATGAGGCTGTGCCCGGCTCTTTGGGAGCCCGCTCCCAAGAGAGCAGCTGCCCAGCAATCCTAAAACAATAAACCCCCTCCCCATAATAAAGCCCAAGCCATATGTTGGTAAAAAGAAAATAAGATCCTGTCATATTTTCGGGGAAACACGGTATGCACTTGAAGTCCCATGATTTTTTGATGCATGTTGCATACATGTCACATGTAAGAAAGGGGCAAGAAATTGATTGTATAGTTGTAGCTCCTACCTCCCCTGAACATTCTTGTTTAGTTCCCCTTTGAATCTTTTCAACAGGTGAAGTTTGAGGAGTATAGTGAACAAGGAGGTGTAACATGGGTCCTGCATTATTTAGAGCTTGGAGCCTACTTACATGGAGCAGTGCATGAACAGGGCTAGCCTCTGTTTCATTTGTATAATTAATTTGTTTCAGCTAACTTAATATTTTTTTCATGCATAAATGAAAGGAAATATTACTCTGTTATTATATTTATACTTATTATGAACAAAATGTTGTTATTCAGGTGAAATTGTGGATCCTGTTACTACACAGGGATCAAATGTAACTGATTATACAACTACCACACCTTTCTCAAAGGCAGAAATACAGGAGGTGTCATCTTTCACTAAGTATACTGAAGCAACAGTGCTGCCATCTAGTGGCATCCAGGAGTCAAGCACTCTTTCAGCAGGGAAGACATTGGCAACATCTCAAAAGATGAATATATCAGGGAATTTCAGGAAGAATAGCACCTTAAATAGCCCAGAAACAGTTACTTTGGCTCCAAAATGGTCGGGCAATGTAACAATCTCAAATGGAACTGTAGCTGAAGAGAGATGGACCACCCAAGATCAGCAAAACTCTTCAATGACATCATCACCTGGAGTTTCAAACATAGAAAACTATTCTTTTAAGAGCAATGAACCTACAGTGGAGGCTAGCACAACTCGCTTCTCAATTGAAAGAAGTTCTGAGAATGTTATAGCCGTGAATGTAACTGAAAATGCCAAATTTCATGCTTTGAACCATACCCTTGATAGGCACATTGGGGGAACTAACAGCTCTTGGTCTAATGAAAGAAACAGTACAGCACCACCATCTTCTTTCAAGAAGAATATGGCAATCTCCCTTGCTACAGATTTGAGTGGTGAGTATACCTTTATGTTAGCATTGACTTTAAAAGTAATAGGTTATTACAATGAGAAAGGCAGTGGGGTTTAGAAAATGGACGCAAATGGCAACAAGCCGGAGGAGTGGTTCCATCTAAATAAAATAAGAAAAAAAAAAGAACATGGAAGTTCTAATATTTTCGTGGGATTTAAACAGATATATAGCGCAACCAGTTCCCTTGTTTGTAAAATAAAAAGATAAAGGTTTCCCCAATCTGGTTGCGTTTTACTCTAGGGGTTGGTGCTCATTTCTGTTTCCTAGCTGAGAGAGTCTGAAGATTCTTCTGTGGTCATGTGGCCAGCATAACTATATGTGGAGGTGTGCAGAATACTGTTACCTTCCCACCAAAGTACTTGCAATTGTGTGCTTTCAAACTGCTAGGATGGCAGGAGCTGGAGCAGGAATGGCAACTCACCCCGTCACACAGTACTTGGGTCTCAAATTGCCAACTTTCTAGTCAACAACTCAAGCATCTTAGCAGTGAGGCCACTGTGCCCCCTAAAATAGGTGTTCATTATTTGCATAGAATGCTGATTGCCTTGGAACTAACTATAATTACATGAGCAGGGTCATAATAGAAGAAAAGTTTTCGTACGATTAACTATTCTTCCAAAATTGTATCATTTGTTATTTAGGTTCTTATTTAGCCTTGTCCAAAGATTAACCAGATAGGTATCATCTAAGCCAAACATCCCCAATCGTTCTGGCCCCATAGACTGGCTGCGGCAATGGTGACAATGATGGCAGTAGTGGTGGCGGGTGTGTGTGTGATTTTGCATGCACAACCTAGATCCTGCGCATGCGCTCACCCATCACTTGCACAACCCAGTTCCCAACAGACCATGGACTAATACTGGTCTATGGAACCAGGATTTGGAACTCCTGATCTAAACCCATTTTCTAGTTGGGGCCGAGAAAAAAATCCAAGCAACAGGTTTCTACACTATCAAATATTCTTTTTAATAAAGCATCAAATTGTTCATAAAACAAATGTGATAGATAATACTAATAATGGATTCAGTTGTTTCCCTTTGTCTTTTCAGCGGTATTTCCAGCTGAAAGAATATTTTTTTCCAGTGTGATGAATACTAGCTTTCAGATTTCCTGGACTACACATTTTTCAGCAAATACTACTTTCCATTTTCTGCTCTTTGAGCAGGAACAGCTGATAAAGAAGATTAAAACCCAAAGCTGTCATCTGAATATTTCTGAACTAAAACCAGGAACTTTGTACACTGTTAAAATAAAGCCAGACTTTTATGGAAATGAAAGTAAAATCGTGCAACGTAAAATAAAGACAGGTAAAGCAACATAAAATATCATAGTGTGCATATACTTCTGCAGAAGTCCATAACAGAAAGTGTTACCTTTCCAATTTATCCTAAATAAATATCAACAGACATTTAGTAAACATCAGATGTCTAGCATACTAGCATGCTATTGTCTTTCCAAATATCCTTCCTATTTATGGAATCAAGTTTAGAGTGATTGCAACTTGTGAAAATGTTCCCCTTGATTATATTTGGTGTTTTTGGAATTTATCAAGAAAATAATCAAAATTATTGATTTTTTGTAAGCAAGGGGTAGGTGAATATCCAAAATAATTAGAATATAACATAATAATAGTTATTTTCTAAATATATCATATTTGCAGTTATAATTGTTGATATATGCTAATCATCAACAATTACATTTCTTTTTTAACATAGAGGGATGAAGAAAGGACTTTGGGGTTCTTTTTTTGTTTTTTCTATTTTTAAAATAATATATTGTGTAGGATAAATATTGTTAGCTATTAATTCAGACTATTTGATTTAATTTGCTAATATTTGTACATAGTATATGATGAATGTTATATTTTAATCTTCATCATTATATTGTTTTCACAATTATTCACAATCAAAATAATTTCAAAATTATTTTATTTGTTCAAAAGAGAAAAAACTGTTCTGCACTTCTTTGATCGTAGATACAAAACAGTCAGATGGTAAATATCACTTGTGTCTCTAAATGTAAAGTTGCTTCTTTTCAGTTGCTTTTAAGATATTCTTTTGATTTTCCATTTGAAGTGTAGAAGTGACTTGGCATAATGTATTTGATGTCTAGAACCTGCCCACAAACTGATTACTCGTATTTTAACTAACAATGCTTGTCTAATTTTGGTCACCTTCTCATATCTTGCAGCTGCCCAGAAGTTTAATGGGACAATTAGGATAACGAATCTGAACTATAGCTCAGAGTTCAGCAACTCAAGAAGTGAAAAGCACCAAAATTTTTCAAAGATGTTTCTTAATGAAGTAAGATGATGATACCTTTTAAAAAATGAAGAATGTAAAAATGTATAAGGGACATAATCAGATACTTATTTTATTGAATATGATCTAGGATATCCATAATGTCTCATAATGTGGAGTAATAATTCTATGGCAACGTAACCTTAAGTTGCAACTTGCAAATCTGAAATAGGGATAAAAATTACAGAACTAAAAATAGTACGAAGTTGAACTTTGTGCTCAGCTTCAAACCCACAAATTCACTGACTGAAAAGTGAATGTGGTGAATAATACCAATTGCCCATATTGCCAGAATCAGTCCCTGGATTTGCTTTATTTACATTCAGCTGGCTGGATAAGAATGAATTGGATTGGATTGGATTTATTACATTTATATGCCGCCCTTTTCCCCGAAGGGGACTCAGGGCGGCTCACAATTCAGTCAGGGAAGGGGATACAGACAGGGGGATA
The DNA here is from genome assembly GCF_051295495.1 of Thamnophis sirtalis. Classification (NCBI taxonomy): domain Eukaryota; kingdom Metazoa; phylum Chordata; class Lepidosauria; order Squamata; family Natricidae; genus Thamnophis; species Thamnophis sirtalis. The sequence continues at coordinate 54,700,000 of NW_028261388.1, forward strand.
AAAAGACGAACATAACAATATAAAATTTAAAAAACACACAACAACCATACCATTCGAGAAGGGGGGCAAAGCTCTTTAGCCCCAGGCCTGTCGGAGCAGCCAGGTTTTAAGGGCTTTGCGGAAGGCCTGGAGGGTGGTGAGGGTTCGAATCTCCATGGGGAGCTCATTCCAGAGGGTCGGAGCAGCCACAGAGAAGGCCCTCCTCCGGGTAGCCGGCAGTCGGCATTGGCCAGCGGATGGAATTCGGAGGAGGCCTAATCTGTGGGATCTAATTGGTCTATTGGAGGTAAGTGGCAGCAGGCGGTCTCTCAAGTACCCAGGTCCAATACCATGAAGGGCTTTATAAGTGATGACTAGTGCCTTGAAGCGTATCCGAAGACCGATAGGCAGCCAGTGCAGCTCGCAGAGGATAGGTGTTACATGGGTGAACCGAGGTGCACCCACAATCGCTCGCACGGCTGCATTCTGGACAAGCTGAAGTCTCCGAATGCTCTTCAAGGGCTGCCCCATGTAGAGCACGTTGCAGTAGTGAGCTGTTTGCACTCCCAAATTTCCAGTTGGCTACTTGGGAATGGCAGTGTGAACACATAAAGAGGATGTAAAGTTGCTTACAGATCCCATGTAGTGTATATGAGTAAAGCAAAAGTCAAGAGGTTGGCATAAGCCTATCTCACATGCATTAACGGAACTGTGTAATATAGAGGAAGAGACACATTTTTTTGGGAGAACAAAGCAGCCATTTCACATTCTTAAAGACTTAACAAAATAACAGAATAATTATTCAATCATTCAAGAACAACTGTTACTGCAACAGAATTTCTTGTACTGGGCAACAGGAATAATCTTGGGGAACAAGGAGGAGGAGCTGCAAACAACAGAATGGTCAAATGAAAGAAATCTGGGTCCAGGTCTGCAACCTAACTGAACATCTCAGCAAAGATCCTCCCTAGTTCTCATGAACATAAAGAGAGTGAAGGGTGAAAAAGTTTCAGACTTACAATATTCTGTTATTACAGTGGTACCTTGGTACTCATTGTTAATTGGTTCTGAGAGGTGCAATGAGTACCAAAAATGATGAGTGTCAAACAAATGTTTCCCATAAGGAATAGTGTATTAGTCACAGGGCAGTTGACATCAACAAGTTCTAGCTTGTGCAAAAGAGACAAAATTTTGACATCCAAATGTGCAGAGTACCATATTTGTTGAGTTTTAAAGCAGTCAAACGCTGAGATCCTGCCTTTGGTTTGGTTTCTAAGTCTGGTCTATCTTGAAGGGCTGACATTTCTCCATTCCTTGTCTAGGTCAATAATAAAGTTTTTTTCCCCTCTCAAGCCCTCTTCTCACTTTAAAATATTATGGAGGATCTCAAAAGAGCTTTTCTTGCATGGGCTATACAGCTAGTCCTCAACGTACGACCACAATTGAGCTGAAAATTTCTGTTCTTAAGTGAGACATTTATTAAGTGAGTTTCCCCCCTTTTTAGGACATTTTTTGCCACAGTTGTTATGTGAATCATTGCAGTTGATAAATTAGTACCATGATTGTTAAATGAATCTGGCTTCCCCATTGATTTTGCTCATTAGAAGAATGCAAAAAGTTATCATATGACCTTGGGACATGGCAACGGTCATAAGCATGAACCAGATGCCAAGCATCTGAATTTTGATCACATGATCATGGGGCTGCTACAATACTAAACAGTCACTGTTGTAAGTCGAGGACTACCTGTGTTTATCAATATTACCTTATTAAAAATATGCATTTGGTGCTGCTACCACTTCTCATGATTATTTGATGGGATCTTATATTATTTTTCCACATAGGCAAATAATTTTTATTTTGAGGATGCTTGAGATGATCCTGGGAGACCCTGAAGTGTCCTAGGACTACTTTAGGAAACATTAGAAAACACAGATTGAGGCTATGAATATGCAACTAAATTGCATATTGCTTGCAATAACAAAGCAAGTATATGCTTATGGAAATACAGGTTATCCTTGATTTATAATAGTACATTTAGTGACTGTTCGAAGTTACAACAACACTGAAAAAAGTGATTAATGGCCATTTTCCATACTTATAACCATTGCAACATTCTTATGGTCACATGATCAAAATTCAGGCACTTAGCAACTGACTCATATTTTTAACTGTTGCAAAGTCCTGGGATCTTTTGTGACCTTCTGACTAGCAAAGTCAATGGGGAAGCTACAGTCACTTAACAACCATGTTACTAATTTAACAACTGTAGTGATTCATTTAACAACGGTGGCAAGAAAGGTTGTAAAGTGGGGCAAAACTCACTTAGCAAATGTCTTGCTTAGCAACAGAAATTTTGGGCTAAACAGTAACTGTGATCATAAGTCAAGGACTACCTGTAGTCTACCATCTCTATATGCTAACTTCTTTATTTTGTTTTTAAGAATACCCAAGGCTATCCTCAGTTAAATAATTAGAAAGGTAGTTCAACGACATTGGTTGGTTATTGAGAAATCTTGTTGGATGCAACTTCATCGCATCTTCTGAATGTTCTATGTGATTTTATTCAATCATTAAGTAAGTCAGTTTGGTCAAGTGTTTTAAGGCATCAGACTAGAAAGTAGGAAACTGAATTCTAGTTCTGCCTTAGACAAGAAAGCCAGCTGGTGGATTCTTGGCTAGGCACTCTCTTAGCCCAACTCACCTCACAAGGCCATTGTGGGGAAAATAGGAGAAGGTAGGTGTGTGGATATATTTGCCACTTTGAGTTGTTGCATAAATATAAAAGTGGGAAATAACAAACAAACAAACAAATAATTTTCAAAAATCTGTGTGTCATCCTTCAAATCATGCAATTAAAATAATTCTCAGAACAAATACATACACAAATTCATGACTCTGTTTTGGTAACAGGTCCGAACATCTTTGCCTCCTAATATTCTTCAAAAAATGGATGCTGGTATGATTAACATTTCAATAGTAAGCATTATCCCAGGAAGCATTGTGGTCAATTTCAGCCTCTTGATTCCAACAGACATGGATGCAAGGAATGTTTCTGAGTCTCTTCTTGAAGCTTTTCGAAACAGCAGCCTTTTCAAGGTTGATAATAGCAGTCTTTCCATATATGGTAAATAATAGTTTCTTTTAATTTCATAGATTAATTTTATAAGCGGCCAAAACTCAGACCAATATTCTCCAAGGGCAGCAGAATTCCAAAATGATATTCTAATTATGTTTACTTCACTCATTATATTTGCATACAGTATTTACTTCTTATGAAGTTTGTTTGATTTATGAGTTACTCATGAATCGTAGTAAGTAGTATGGTATTAGAATGATGTTCATTTGAAAGAACAAAAGTACTGACATTTTAAGTATAGAAATAGCAAAGTATGCTAAATAATAGTCACAAACTCATGTATTACTTCTCTCTTTTATTATATATTTAAAAACAGATAACAATGAATGTGAGAGAGAGGAAACAGATTGTTCTCCTAATGCGTCCTGCTACAATATTTATGGGTCTTATGAATGCAAATGCAAAGAAGGATTTGTCAGTGTAAATGCTGAGAGACCTGGGAGAAACTGTGAAGGCAAGGTTTCAATGTTTATTTTCATTTTCTTCCAACTCTGCTATTCTTATTGCCATGTTATTGTTGTGGTCCCCATGCAAAGGATTACATTCACTCTCAGAAGTTCTTGTTCATGCAGTGGGCAAGATCCAGTTACTTGAACCTGTCACTTCCAAAGGCCATTCGAACACCTGTAGTTTCTTCAACTTGATTTGGCTGTCAATATTGAGGTAGCCACAAATCTTTTCTAATGAAGTACTGACTTTCAGATACCTCCACTACTGATCACTAAGGTTGCCTTTAAACCTGACATGGCTCTTCTTGGGAAGAAAAGTTGTGGATGGCATTGGGAGACATTGGATGCCACCCACAAGGGCCATTACTAAGAATCCTAGAATTTGCAATCCACACATCAGACTAAGACAGGGGAAGGCTGTCTTAGCGACTGATGTACTGTTCTTTAGTGTCATCCTCCTTGTCAGGAAAATAAAAGGGGGTTGTAGCTGACTGATAAAGGAAACTTTTTGAGATGGTGGTGAAGCTAAAAATTCTTTTACATTGGTACTCTGATAAAATTGACACAGGAACTGAATGGTGTTGAGGGGGCTGCAGATGGATGGTAAGTCCATCTTCTAGCCCAGTGGTCGGAAAACTGCGACTTGCGAGCCACATGTGGCTCTTTGGTCTCTTAAGTGTGGCTCTTCCACCGCTGCGCCACCTCACATTCCTTGTCTTCCAGCCGTGGCCCCACTCTGTGGAAAACATAGGCGTGTGCACAACCTTACAGCCTGGAGCAGGACCAAAGCCCCTCTCCCAACTAGACCTTCCTCCCTCAGAGAGCTTCAGGGGGAAGCTTCTGCAGAAGCCTGGGTGAGTGAGAACAGGTTCCCGCCGTTACAAAGTCTCATAGACTATAATTGTACGGGCTGTGCGCACACGCCTATGTTTTCCACAGCGTGGAGCAGTGGCGAGGCTCTGCCCGGCTAGTGATGACTCCAGAGGTCATCCAGGAAGACAAGGAATGTGTGGGGGACCCCGCCCCCCACAGATTGTCTCCGGAGTCATCGCCGGTCATGCATAGCCTCACTGCTGCTCCATGCAGTGGAAAACATATGCCCACGCTCACAACCTGTACAATTACAGTCTCTGACACTTCGTAACGGTGGGAACTTGTTCTCACTTGCTCGGGCTTCTGCAGACGCTTCCCTCCAAACCCCTCCGAGGGAGGAAGGGCCAATTGGGAGCATGGAGCTGCGGCCAGAAGACGAGGAACAGGAGGGCAACCAGCTGGGCCTCGTTCTTCTGCAGAGGACCTGTCCTCGAAGAGGGCAGATGTGGTGGCATCTGTCTTGGAATGTTCTGCAGAGCCCAACAGGGAAAAACGTCGCTGTCAGGTACTTTTAACCATATATTTTGGTCCTATGACTGCAGAATGCTGCAAAAAAACCATAAATGCAGGCCAGTTGTTGAGTGTTTCAAATGTGATTGGAACACTCAACAAGGTGACTACAGTATGTGTGTGTATGAGTGTGTATGAGTGAGAGAAAGAAACAGACAGACAGAGACAGAGACACACACACAGAGTGAGTGATTAAGTGAGTGAGTGACACACACACACACACAAACAGTGACAGAGAGAGAGAGAGGATGGGAGGATAGAGAGACAGAGACAGACAGACAGAGAGAGACACAGAGACCGAGCAAGTGAGAGACAGTCACACACAAACCTGACTTACCCAAACTTTCCAAGGAGATGCAAGGCCATTGTTCACATTCGTGTTTGTCAGTCATTATCATGATTTAATTTTATGGATAGTGTAAGGTAAATTGTAAGGAATTTAATTTTATCAATAAATAATATCATTATTAAGTATGATATCAAGTTTAATCAACGTACCTATAGTTCAACTAAGACTTAAAACTTTAAGTAAAGTTTATTAAGTTAATTTTAGGGAACATTGTGGAGTGAAACAAGATGTAGTGTCGAGGATTGAGAAAGGTACGTTGAGATGGTTTGGACATATAGAGAGGATGAATGGGTTCCACCACAAAACCGTGGTCGACTAAAGCGCGCTCGACGAAACCGCGTACCTGACGTCATCACAGCGCGACAAAAAAAGCACGCTGTGAGCGCTAAAACTAAAATTAACCCCTAAACCTAAACCTAACCTCCCGAAACCTAACCCTAAACCTAACCCTAAACCTAACCCTTAACCTAACCGTAAACCTAACCCTTAACCTAACGCTAAACCTAACGCTAACCCTTAACCTAACCCTAAAAATAACCCTAACGCTTAACCTAACCCTAAACCTAACCCTAACCCTAAACCTAACCCTTAACCTAACCCTAAACCTAAACCTAACCCTTACCTTAACGTGAATTGGCTTGCTTTCAAAGCGCTTTTTAAAGCGCCCTTTTTTCTCTGTGGTCGCTGTTGTCGCGCTGCTGATGACATCAGCGACGCGCTTTAATCGGGCGCACTTTAGTGGACTGCAGTTTTGTCGTGCCACGGATAGCAATAGCAATAGCAGTAGACTTATATACCGCTTCATAGGGCTTTCAGCCCTCTGTAAGCGGTTTACAGAGAGTCAGCATATTGCCCCCAACAATCTGGGTCCTCATTTTACCCACCTCGGAAGGATGGAAGGCTGAGTCAACCCTGAGCCGGTGAGATTTGAACCGCTGAACTGCTGATCTAGCAGTAGCCTACAGTGCTGCATTTAACCACTGCACCACCTTGGCTCTTGGCTTGGCTCTTGGATGAATGAAAGGAGATAGATGAAACAAGTATACCAGACGAGAGTGGGAGCTTTGTATTTGTATTTGTATTTTTGTATTTTATTAAATTTATATGCTTTGGGAGAGTTGGAAGGGATCGACCTCAGCGAACGTACGATTGAGGACGTTTTTTAGCAAAGGCCAGTTAAGGAGTACCCTAATTAAGTTAATAACAATGTACCTACCTATATAGTTTAAGTTTTAAAAAATTGGCTCTCAAAAGAAATTTCAATCGTTGCACTGTTAATATTGGGCTCTGTTGACTAATGGGTTTGCCGACCACTGTTCTAGCCAATCTTCCCTTCAGTGAAACAGGCTCCCAGTTTCTCTTGAGAAGGAAGAAGAGGAGGAAGGGGGAGGTTAGGCTTTGTTTGAGTTTTGATGGGCTGACCTGCTAGCAACACTATGCCTGTGTCCTGATTCTTTTCACAAAAAGAAACAATCTAAAAAAAGGAGAGGTTATATTGGATGCTTGTATTTAATCCTGACCTGGAAGAGGTTCAACTCATTCCTTTATCAAAGAAAGCTGTAAGCAAACATAAGCCTAAGGTACTTGTAATTATATGAATTAATAGAGTCAGTAGTCCTTTTCAAGAATGATCTGCAGAGTTTCTAACATTATAACAATGCTACTGAAGTAATTAAGTGGTAAATGAAAAAATATATTAGACATCTTACTGCTATAATATAAAATTCTGATTAAGTATCCTCCTCGAATGAAGCTTGAATAGATTTCTATAAAAAAAAATCTCTAGCTGTTCATCCCTTTCAAGTAATTAAAGTAATACTTTAGAAACATATAAAAAAATATCCCAGTGAATTGATCGGGCATAAGAGCTGTAGTGGTACAGTAGTTAGAATGCAGTATTGCAGGCTAGTTCCGCTGACTGCCTGCAATACAATCAGTTGAGCAGTTTCATTCCCACCTGCTCAAGGTTCCATTCAACCACTTAGAGAGGGCTGTAAAGCACTTTGAAGCGGCTTATAAATCTAAGCGCTATTGCTCTTTCAAGTGATTTCTTTTTCTCATTGGATAGGAGCTTTTATCTGTCTCACTTCAAAGTTTATTCAGTCCGCCTTGGGAATGACCTCTCATAAACACAGTATGAAAGTTAACAGTTATGTAACATTATCAAAATTTGCTAGAAAAACACATTTCACTTGCAAGGTTGATCTGACATCATTGAGAGATGAAGATTCTTTCACAGTTGTCAGTAAAGCTCCCATAACTTTGAAAAATAGCTTATCAGAAGGGATAAGCCAACATACAGCTGTAAACACACGTGTTTCTAAATACATGAACTTTGACTACATTGGTGGATTGGGATAAGACAATTATTTTATGAAAGAAGATAGGTTTTTTTTTGTCAATTTACAGAATGGGCAAGTTTGAAGCTGAGACAGTGAGTATCCATTGGCTGGCATTCTCTGTGTTCAGCTAGCTCAGGCTGAGCAACATTTGGCTTGAATATGCACTCTGCATATTTCCAAACGGGAAGGCTTCTTGAAGGATAGATCTCAAAGTTATATTTACTGTAATTCTTTATGGGGAAAAATGAATTATACAATGCAATTTTCAATAACTTTTCTCTACTTTATAGTACTTTCTTCCAGCCTTAGTTCTGGAGATGAACGGTCAAAGGAATGGAGCAGCACAACTTTACCCTTGACCTATCCATCTACTTCAGACCCCATGCCTTCATCTGCCAAAGATAATTTTTCTATTAGTAGTGGCAGAAGCTTGGAAAATGCAACTGCCAACACTACAATTAATAAGCAAAATATAAATCAAAGAACAAACATTAGTGATTTACCTCAGAATTCGCCCTTGATTAAGAGTTCTGCTGCTGGTTCAATTAAGGAGGCAGTTCAAGTACTGTGTGAGTTTGAAAAAATTGTCGTCTCCATTAAGAAGAACTTTCTGCACCAGCAATCTATCCCAGAAACTTCCTTGTACCTAGGGAATCCTCGCTGCAATGTAACTTCCAGTAATTCTAGTCATGTGGTACTTCAGACAGGCTGGAACGAGTGCGAAACTGAAATACAAACTGTAAGTCTGTTACTCTACAATAAATTAAATAAATTCTAATTAAACATTAAGAATAAATAATTTGAAATAATTAATATAAGGTTTTTAGAATTATTAATGATGAATAGTATTACATGTCATTCCACTTTCTTAATAAGAAAAAATCTTATTTTTTAATTTCTAAATTCTTAGAAAAAAGATGATAATAACAAAAAATTATTCATATGTTATCCATAAAGACCACATAGCAGGACAGGATTTGGGCTTTGATTCACAGTTTAAACAAATTGTTTCTGAAATGTATTTCTCATTCTTTTCTGTTACTGTAATGTAATTCTTATTTTTTCCCAAGGATCTTCTACATATTAGATTCCTCATCTGAAATCAACTAATTATGAATAGTTTAACTAAATGAATAGAATACAATCCTTGTATAATCAGCAGGTCCTGAATGGTTCTTCATTTTACTGTTTTGCTTACTTTATAGCCCAGCCTACACGTATCTATTTTTTCACAATCCTGTTTGCTATCTTTTAAACTAAAAATAATAATAATTACAAATTCAATATATCTTTCTCTGTTGCACTTCTTTTACAGAATACCACACACACCATTGCAAGAACTGTTCTTCGCAATGATTATTCTTCCCATGGGATTATCTACCACTTAAAGATTTCAAGTCAAATTCATTGTATCTTTCAGAACAATCTCTTAACTTCATCTGGATATACTTCAGAAGGGTAAGTAACTTTTTAGGAAATAAGAACCAATTACATTATTTTAGACATCAAATAATTGTTGTAAAGGTCCAAAATACAGAATTTAAAGGATAATTTCTGCAAAAGAGAGTGGGATATTCAGAGCTGATCTTCATTTTAGACATTGTATTAAAATATAGGTAACTCAACTGCGATTTTTATCTTTTCATGAACAACTTATTTAATATCTGGAAGTAGCAATAGGGAGAAATTACAGGCTTAGGGTTATATTTCCAATTACCAAAAGAGCCATGGTGGCACAGTAGTTAGAATGCAGTACTGCAGGCTAATTCTGTTGACTGATGACTGCCAGCAGTCCAGTCGATTGAGTCTCACCAGGCTCAAGGTTGACTCAGCCTTCCATCCTTCCAAGGTTGGTAAAATGAGGACTCAGATTGTTGGGAGGAATATGCTAACTCTGTAAATCACTTAGAGAAGACCGTAAAGCACTATGAAACTGTATATAAGCCTATTGCTATTGCTATTTGCAAGACAGAGTAAACTTTACTTACATGAAATATTTCAGGTTTATGAAGATTTGTAGTCAAATTACATCCTTCTAAGAAATTTCCCTATAGAAAGGAGTAAAAATAGTAAGACAGTCCTAATAAAGTATGTGAAATAGATTTTTTAAAAACCAAAAGCTTTTAATTTGTTGACACCGATATAGTAATCAAATTCTAATAATCTTTGATTTTAATTATTCACATTCTGTTAATATTTATGCAACTGTCTTTAATTTTTTTTAGACATTGCACAAGTAAAAAGTGGTATCTTTTTTATTTCCTTGGCTGAAAACTGAACAAGGGGGCACTTTATTCTTTTGTAAAAATAATAATGTTTCTGTGCAGACACAGGACATAGTTTATAAAACTAGTCTACCAATGTTAACAATGGCTCATTGTCTTTCAGAATTTATACCATTTTTGAAGATTTACATGGATCTGGACATTTCTTAACAGAAATGCGATTGCTTATTGGCAATTCTCCAATTCCACAAAATTTCAGCATCTCTGGCAGTGATAATATAGTAATTGAGGTGGGAGTTCAAACAAGAAGCAAGAAACTCAAAGTGGTTGTTAGCCAATGTTGGGCAACCCCAACCAATAACTCAATGGATCCTCGCTCATTTCATTTTATACATGGCGGGTATAGTATACACAATGTATTAAGATGTTATTACAAACCTTGTGAATAATAAAGACAAAAAATTTATAGAGTGGTATCAGCTTTTATAATCTTAAAGTTGAAACACCGGCAATGTAAATCTACTCTTTTTTGTAATGGTGACATTTCAATTTATTAGTTAATCCAAGCTATTATTTCTTGGCTTCAGCCTCTTAGCTGCTAGGTATATTTGTTTTAATTATATTCATATACTTGGTTATGAAAATTATTTAGATAATATTTATAAAATGGGGAAACATTTCAGAAGAAATGCATTCTGAATTTTTGGTTTCTAGTTTTAGTGCTTGAGCTGTTCCATCATTCCACATAGATAATTTTAGCAATCAAATCGAAGAAATGAAGAAGTAGGCTAGGGTAGGAATGAAACGAAAATAGGTGAGAAAAACCATTCCTCTTTCTAATATACATGTCTGCAGACTTTCAGTGAATTAAATGCAGGTATATGTTATACCAGTGGCGAGGTTTGCTTTTACAAACTTCACTGTTTGAGAAGTTGGCGAAGGTAGAAGCAAGGGAATTTTGTATATGTGTTGATGGAGGAGAGTACCTGTCAGGAAACAGATGACAGGTGGACAATGGCTGAATGTCTGAGTTGAAGTATCTCAACTTGGGGAGCTGCTTCTTGGTTACTTCTGCAGTAAGAAGGAGAGGAAGAATAATGGCTTCGGTCTCCAGTGGGCAATTGTATATATTATGAAGTATGCTCAAAGAACAATATGATGCTATTTTTTATTTATTTATTTATTTGAATTTATATAAGTCACTTGTTGATGCATATCCCTCTTAGATGTCATCAGATCTCTATAAAACAGAAGAAATTTATAACTAGTGAAATATGTTTCTATCTTTACTAGAACTATCAGCCATTTAATAGCTGCAATGGAACAGCATTACTTTGATACTCTCTTTTTGGAAAATAACCACATTTTTGTCTGATTATAAATAGAACTGTAAATCCATATAGATCAAATTCTATGCTTCTTTAAATGTTTAATTGAGCTTTCTTTTTCAGTTGTCCAGTTCCAAATACAAACACCAACGTGATTGCAAATGGGATAGCCAACCGAGCCCGATTTAAACTGAAAATATTTTCATTTGTCAATGGTTCAGTGGTTTACTTACATTGCAAAATCCAAATTTGTGTTGAACTTCCTAAAAGCACTTGTAGAACGGTAAGGAGTCTTGCTCAGTTGGAAAACAAAATGATTTTAAAAGAAACAGAACGATTGTTTTGTCTGTTCCCAGAATATGGTACTTTATAAACCAAAACAAAATAGTACAGAGGTCAGAGATAAACTTAATCCATAATTTTCTTCAACAAAAACTGGAAATGCAATAGTTAACAAAAAGAATATTAAGTGCTATGTAGGCTCAGTGGCTAAGACACTGAGCTTGCCAATCAGAAAGGTTGGCAGTTTGGCGGTTTGAATCCCTAGTGCCTTGTAACAAAGTGAGCTCCCAGCTTCTGCCAACCTAGCAGTTCGAAAGCATATAAAAATGGAAGTAGAAAAATAGGACCCACCTTTGGTGGGAAGGTAATAGTGTTCCATGTGCCTTTGGCATTTAGTCATGCCAGCCACATTACCACAGAGACATCTGGCTGTTCAGCTTTGAAACGGAGATGAGCACCGCCCCCTATACTTGGGAACAACTAGCACATATGTGCAAGGGGAACCTTTACCTTTACCTATACTGTTTGCTGTTATTTCCATTTTGGTGTTTATCTACATAAGAATCTTAAATGATTTTACAATGAGATCATCATAAGATTCTAATGTAAATAAGCTTCGATCTCTGACAGAAATTCTGCTCAGCAACACAGAAATTCTGTTAAGCAACAAATCTTATGTATAAATGCTTAAAATGCTAAAAGTGCTATAAATACTTTGAACGCTGTCATTGAAGCAGATAGAGGGCTGTGGTTTTTAGAACTTGCTGACTTCTATGGGAATATATAGCAGCTATAGAGAATTTAGCATTTTTGGTTGCATCCTAAGTCTGTGATTGCAAAGAGATTTATAGGTAGAAAAGAATCATGAATATTATTCCCTTTAATGTTAGGTAGCATAGGAGGTCTCAGAGATGTAAGTAACCTCAGACTTGAAGTTACTATATCCTATTACACTAGACACCCCCCCCCAAATTCTATCTAAGAGTGCCTTCAAAGTTATAACCTGATAACTTGACTTATATATGTGATTATATGGCAATAGTGTTTTTAAAGGATCTCTAAGAGGTTTATTACCTATTAGTCATAACGTAGAACACATTTATTCTCAAAATAGTGATTTCATAAGTGTGTTTCATTCTTGCAGAATTGCCAGGGTTTCCGTTTTTGGAAAACAGGTGAAATTATTGATACACCCAAAACAACTTGGGGTCCCCTTCGCAAATTCAGTGGTAAACCACTAGGTAAGTCAGAGCTTCAGTAGGAAGTCACCAGGTAAATGGTTTAATGTTGAAAGAGAGCACAGAATTATTGAAAATGGACACGCTGTGAGTGCAACCTTACACGGAGTCAACCAAGAGAAGCCAGAACCTTTCTACTACAAAGCTCAGCGTAGGAATGGGCAAATCTGACAGGCTTAGTTCTTCTTAATGCCGCATCATTAGAAATGCATTAAGTTTGGGATAAGGGTAATTTGGTTTGTTTCCACTTCTTCAAACGTGTTGCATTTGGTTAGTTGAATATAATAATTACTCTAAAAGTTTCAATTAAAATGTTTAAATATTGTGCACATTTCTCAGAACTGTACGTTTTCTTTATCATTTTGTGTATGTCCAGTTTTTGTAAATGAGTTTCCATACTGATTTTTTAAACATATTTTTTATGTATGTAGGCCTTTTAGTCCAGATTTCTGCCTAGGATTTATATTCTGTTGTTACTGATGAGGTTCATTATAAAATTTAAACTACAAATCTCAGCTGCTTACTGTTTCATTTGATGTGTTGGCTAAAAATCTGAAAGTAAATAAATGTGCATTCAAATGTGGACTAAATGAATTTCTTCCCCAATCCCAAGTGTGTGTGTGTGTGTGTGTGGGAGGACACACATCACCAAGTGAAATCTGATACTAATAATGCAAGGACATCACTTTCTCCTTGCTCAAGCTCCATGATGAGAGGCATCTAGTAGCTAGAATTCATAGCTACAATTAGACAACCTGTGACATTGGATCATCATTTCACAGTTATTTCCTTACCAGGTTCCTCAATGCCTTCAACAATGGCAGTGCTTCATTGTACTGCTTTCCTGGAAAAGCTCTTAAAAATCAATATATTGTTTCACTGGAAAACTTGTTAAAAATTTAGGGAGATATTCAGAGATGTAGCTGCCTTGAATATAACCTGTGTTGAACTGTACAACACAGTCAAACACCAGGAGTTGACCACAAAAAATGTTTTATGACACTTTGAATTATTATGTCATAAAATGTTTGCAATCATTTTTATATCGTAAAACTGTTTATAAAATTTGCCAAGTGTGAATTTTATGGGAATTTTTCGATTCTGAGTGTATTCTGAAATTAGCCCATTTGAGATACATTGGTTGAAAAATGATTGCTCTGTGCTGCACCATTTCAACCAGTTAAAGGTTACACACAGACAAACAAGAGTTTTAGTACTATATAGATGCTGTTAAGTTGCCCGGTGTGCTACACTGTCCTTAATGAATGCTCTCCCATTTTTCTGCAATCTAAAATCATGGTAGAACTGAATACAGCTTCAACAATAAGTATATATCAAAATACAGCAAAATATGGTAATCGTACTGTTCTTCAACATCCTACAGAGAGATAATTGTATGTGTTAGATCGGGTAATGGAAAAGCACACTCCGGCAAAAGGCAACAACAGCTCTTTATTGTAACAGAACAAGTATGTACAATCCAGCAAAGGTTGAGTCTGACAGCAGTCCTTTTATAGGGAGCTGTCAGACCCTTCGACCAATGAGAAAGTGGAAACCACTATAACTGAAGCTAGTATCTAACACCCCTCCCCTCTTAGATGGAGTAATCCTACTGGTTATATAGTCACACAGGTAGGCGGGCTTTTTGGTAGCTCTGCCTGACCTGCGCAGTTCAGTTGGAGGGTGTTCTTCAGACAGGTTGGATGGACCTGTTTGCTCTGCAGCTCTGCTTGGTGGAAGCTCCTGGAACCTTTCACAGGCCACGGCTGGAGCTTCTAGAGCCGGTTCACTCGAAGCTCACTCCGGGCTTGCAACACAAGAAGCTAAGTATCCCAATGACTTCGGGTTTGAGTTGGCTATGGAAGGAGTGACATCGTGCTCCTTTTGGGTAGGGCTTTCGATAACTTAAGCAGGAGTTACCTCTGGCTGCCTAGGAGTGGAGTTGGAGAGGCAGCTATGGAGTTGGTCAACGTGCTTTCTCCAATTCCGACCATCCTCGAGCGCTACAAGATAAGAGCGAGGCCTGGTGATGCCTATCACTGTGGCAGGAATCCACAGAGTCCCCCGGCGTAATTGTGGGTGTAAACTGAATCCCCTACACTAAAGTTCCAAATTTTGCTTGTGGAGTCAGGGGGCGATGCGGCAGAATAGTTTGGGTGTAGCCGGTCTAAGTGGGACCTTAGCCGATGACCCATGAGAAGCTTGGAGGGGCTTCTCCCTGTAGTGGCACTTGGCGTGATGTGTTGAATTAGCGAATAGTGGTCAATCTGTGTTTGCCAATCTCCCAGGCCCATCTGGAGAGGGCCTCTTTTGCAGATCTCACCATTCTCTCCGCCTGACCATTGGAGGCCGGATGGAATGGCGTGACCAGGGCATATCTGATTCCCTGTACTGCTAAGAAGGTCTCGAATTGCATGGCCATGAATTGGGGCCCGTTGTCAGAGACCAGGAAATCGGGCAGGCCATGTGTGGAGAAAAGTCTCCGTAGTACCTTGATGACTGCTTCTGCCATAGTGGAAGTTATCAGGACTACGTCTAGCCATTTCGAGTAGGCGTCCACAATTACGAGGAATGTCTAGCCATGAACTGGGTCAGCAAAATCAATGTGTACCATGGTGCTTGAGGTGGCTCCCACTCCTTAGTGGGCACCTCTGGGGGAGCTGGTTTGGACTCCTGGCACGGTGTGCAGGTAGCCACCCATTCTTCAATCTCCCTGTCCATGTTAGGCCACCACACATAACTCCTGGCCAAAGACTTCATCCTGATAATTCCAGGATGCCCTACGCACAAAGCCTCTAATACTGCAATGCGCAGTTTATGTGGAACAACGACCCGGTCCCCCCCCACAGCAAACAGCCATTGACAACAGACAATTCCTCACGCTTACAATGGTATATTTTGAATTCAGACCCAACAGGCTCCTTGGGCCACCCCCTCCACACCCAGTTCAAAATTTGTTTGATGGGGGAGTCTTTTGCAGAGTGGTGGGCAACGTCACAGGATGATACAGGACCAGTCTCCAAGCAGTCAATGAGAAGGACTGGCGTCTCGGGGGTAGGGTCAGCAAGATGTTCTGGCAGCGGGCAACGGCTCAAGCCTCGGTGTGCCCCAAAGTGGAGCCTGGTCAGTGGATGAACCGGTAGAAGTAGGCAGCTAGGAAAATGGTCCATTTGGTCATCTGTGAGAAAGTAATACTGGAGTAGGTCGGTCCCCAGCCAGCAACCCTAGTAGTGGTTTGTGGTGTATAATTAGATCGAAATCACGGCCATATAGGTACTCATGGAACCTTTTTACTCCATCCACTGCAGCCAAAGCCTCCCAGTCCAGCTGGCTGTAATTCCGTTCGGCAGCGGACAAGGTCCCAGAGTAAAAGGCTATGGGAGCCTCGGTTCCGTTGGGCTTGTGGTGGCTTAGGATGGCTCCAACGCCAAATGGGGATGTGTCACAGGTCAGCAGCAGTGGCAGGGTCTGGCTGTACTGCACCAGGAACATGTCCGCTGACAGGAGTCTTTTTACCGCGGCAAATGTGGCAGCCTTAGGTCTGCCCCAGGACCACTTCGCGTTCTTCGCCAGGACATGATGTAAGGGCTCAACAACGGTGGATTTCTGTTTAAGAAAGACAGTGTAGAAATTAAGGAGCCAGAGGAACGCCTGCAGCTCGGTTTGATTATGAGGTATAGGGGTATCCTGAATTGCTTGAATTTTTTTCATGGTCGAGTGAATTCCAGAGCCGTCAATTAGGTATCCTAATAATTCAACCCTTGGCACATTAATTTGGCATTTTCTTTTTTGAGACGGAGGCCCTTGTTTCAAATTTTGGTCAAAACAGTTAGCAAATGTTTGAAAAGTTGCGCCTCATTTGCAGCCGATACCAAGATGTCGTCAAAATAGGGGACGACTCCTAGAATCCCCTGCAAAAGCTGTTCCATGATGCTTTGGAACAGTCCAGGGGTGATACTAACTCCAAATTGCAGGTGGTGACGTTTGAATGCACCCCTGTGTGTCACAATGGTGCCATCTATAGGCAATTATTGGTATGCCTGTGCCATGTCCAATTTAGCGAATAATTTGCCGTGGCCTAAAGAATGTAATAAATGCTGTACAGTGGGTACAGGGTAAGCGCTTTATTGTAACACTTTATTGATTGTGCATTTATAGTCCGTGCAGATGCAGACAGACCCATCTGATTTGACAAGTGTCACTATTGGGTTCTCCCAGCATGCGTGATCAACCGGCTCTAGGATTACCTGGCCTACGAGCTTGTTAATTTCCAGATCAATATTTGGGCAGAGAGCGAAAGGTACTCTCCTGGGTTTTAGCCTTATTGGGGCTATGTTGGGGTCCAAATTAAAAGAGATTGAAGTCCCCACATACTTACCCAGACCGGTGCTGAAGACGTCCTCAAACACATTAAAAATTGCTTCAGCGCTCTCATCTTTCAAGGCGTTGACACCAGTCACTTCTAGGCCCAGGGCTTCAAACCAGTCAAGCCTGAGGAGGCTCTGCAGGTCACTGCTGACCACCGTCACTGGAAGCTGGGTGCTGTATTTTTTGAATTGCACCCGGAAGGTGCCCTGGCCCACGATGGGGACCCGATTCCCCTAGTAATCATGATGGCGGATGTCAGGGGTGCGTAGAAGCTGCTTCTTCAGGCTAGGGATAGCCTGCTTTAGCGTGGACCATCGCATGATGGTCAGTGATGACCCCGTGTCGATCTCCATTTCGCATGGAGAGTCCTCGATGAGGACTGTGACCTTCAGTTTTTTTGGCCGCCTAGTGCAGACTTGGCCGATGGAGGTGTGGTAGGTGACTCTAGTGTCGCCCTCTGAGTGCCATGGTGGCTTCTGCCATGCCCCTTGGTTGGGTCTCTGCTGGCGGTTAGCTCGGCTTCTTGGCTGCCAGGTCGCCGTGGGGTGCTCGCTTCTGCAAACTTTGGCGATGTGCCCCTTTCGCTCACAGCCCTGGCATATAGCGTTGCGGATATGGCAAGCCAATCGGGCATGGTCTCCTCCGCAGCTAACGCAAGGCGGGAATCATGGTTCGAATTTGTGCGCCGGCTTGGTGCGGCTACTGCGCATGCGGCAGCTGTCATGTTCTTCACCTTCTCAGCTCTTGGCCTCTGCAGCCTTGCGAGGTACGCATGTATGCTTTCACGCAGCTTGTGGAGTGTTTTGGAGCTGCAGGGTTTCTGTTGACTTGACGGCTGATTCTGATGCCCTGGATTTGTCCAAGGCAATTTGTAGAATGAGGATAGATTTGGCAAATAACCTCCTCTGTAAATTAATGTCCCGCACACCACATATGATGCGGTCAAGAATAAGCTCATCAAGGTCTCAGAACTCACAGTACGTTGCGGCCTTTCGTAGCATCACAACGTACTTGTTGATTGACTCACCTTCCTTCTGGTTGCGAATTTTAAATTTGTGCCAGTGGATGTGCTTAGATGGCTTGGGAGCGTAGTAAGTTCTCAGCGTCTGCTGGAGCATGGACCAAGCGACTGATTGTGGCGGCGTCAGCTCTGACAGGTCTTTGGCAGTTTTGAACACTTTCCATCCATAGTAACTGAACGTGTTCTTCTTGCGGTCTTCAGAAAGGCCTATGAGGTCATTGTCTTCGAGGAAGCAGTCGAACCTCAGCATATGCGAGTCCCAGTGCTTTGTGACTGGATCATATGGAGTCAGTGGGGGATGCATGGCCATTTTGTGTTCTGAGGGCATTTTGAGTTTGCCACTCAAAAATGGGTGCTCAAAGCCGCGCTGAGCTCCGGGCTGGATTTACTTGCTGGATTGCTACATTCTTTTTGGTTTACCTAGTTGCCTTCCAATCCCACCCTCGTCACCAATGTTAGATCGGGTAATGGAAAGGCACACTCAGGCTAAAGGCAACAACAGCAATGAGATTAAACCTCTGTCCCCGCTGGAACAGAGGACCTTGATGGAAACCACTATAAATGAAGCTAGTATCTAACAGTATGTAAGGAATATTTTACTTTTAGGCCCTCCAGTCAACCTCTTGTGATGCTACCTGTCCTCTAACAATCTCAGGGTTAAGGTTAGAGTTTCTTGTTTTTCTGCTGGGAGGCTCTGTCCATTTTAGCTCTCTTAGCAGCAGTAGCAGCAGCTCATTTCAAAATACAGAACACATACAAAAGAAAAACTGGAATCATTCTAGCAGTGAAGATGAGATTCCTGCAGAACACCATATAGGCAATCTATGGTATCGTGAGTGATAGAATAAAATAAACAAATCTCCTTTCCCCTAGCAACTAGGGGAGCTCTTGCTAATCAAAATAAACTACCCTAGAATTATTTGTAGCTAGTTTTTCTCTTTCCCTCCCCTCCCCTTCCTTTCTATTCCATCCCATTTCATTGTGACTGATACTTAGAAACTGCCTGGACAAGTCCCTGCAGGTTTTCAGAAGTAGTTTGCCATTTCCATTTTGACTAGCAAAAATGGCTCGTCGAAGGTCAGAAGGCTTTATGCCTAAGCAGGACTAGAACTCATGGTCTCCTGGTTTCTACCTGATGCCTTAGCCACTGCATCAAACTGGCTCTCAAAGCTAGTCTAACTTGACATAAAAAAGCTCAAAATGTACCTTGTAATTGATTGGTTTTTTTTTTTACAGCTTCACAAATACAGCTTCATTGACCATAACAAGAAGAAAATAGATTATTTCTACAAAATGAGATCTATTAAGACTGCAATTTTCTCTGTGTCATTTATCATTCTAAATTACAAATAAACTACAATTATCTAAACTGTACAGATTACAGTAAATCCTTTGTAATGAGTTTATTTCCATGCATATGATTGCACTCCTGCAGTGAGGCAGTATTATAATGATCTGATCACATTTTATATAATAGCATTCAATTTATAGCAATGGTAATTTTTTCAATTTCTTTTGCTTCAGCTGGATTAAAGGAAAAGAAAAAAAGTGGTATGGGAGTAGGCTATATCGTCCTCATTGTTATTGGCGTACTTGTTCTCGCGCTGGGAATAGCAGGACTTTTGGTCTGCCGATACAAACACAAGGCTGGGACCTATGACATCAAAAGGAGGACTGAGTGTTTTAACTACCGAGCCTTCCATGATTGAAATACATGTAAGTTTTGCTAATTAGTGAATTATTTTTCTCAACAGCTAGCTTCCTAAGTCCCCCCAAAATCCACTGAAGTGACTGTTTAGAGGCTTATAGCTACTATTAAATGGCTGAGGGAAAACAAGGAGTCCCGTCCTTCTTTTGCTTTGCAACTGACTAGAGTTGGTCCTGGCTTTATTCTCAGCCTAAATAACAAGTGCAGGAAATCAGAGTCCAGGCAGTTCAAATGAATATATGTTTATTGTATGCTAATGCTCTCTACATGAATCTGAACTACTAACAGTCAAGGCAAATTGGTGGTAGATAAGTCAACAGAATTCAAGGTAGGCTGGATGTAGATCTCTTGTGGGTGCGAAGGGACTTATGACTGGTGACACATTTGACCCCTCCCTCAGGCTCAGCCTGGTCATCTCCTACATTAACCTAATACTGACAGCACAAGTGGATTGAAAGATGATAAGTGGGCTGCAAATGTGATGTCCTGTAACTCATCAAATGCACTCACTCCTTATTTTCTCTTGGCATTCTAGCTGGAATCTTTCTATAAATATATTGGTCCATGAAATGCTGGAGGTGAAAGGCAGAACCAAAGCAGCTGATACTCAGATTATCGGGCCTCTGAGAACTTCTTATTACATTTATGTTGCTATTGCAAACCATTTGCATCATTTCAAGAGGGAAGAACATTCACCAGTGATTTTGTAATTGGATGTATTTTTGCTCTGCCTCCCAGTTCCACAATTAATATCACTTGCTTTTAAAAAGGTAGAAAACTTTTAGCCATGTAAGAAAGTAAACCAAACATGTTCTTTGATCAGAATCTTCCTTATATGTACTGTAATTTTTAAATACTGAATGGATCATACAGTGCAAAATATCCCTTTCTTAAAACTCATGTCTCCATGAAGTTGCTTCTGCAGATCTCTAATTCTTACAATAGCTTTCAATCCAACATTCAACTTCACACATCTACTTGGCAGAAAACTTATTCATTCAATTTCCCTTTGGATAGTTAGCCTGGAAGCTCTGAATGTGGACTTGAAATGAGGGAGAGAAAGAAAAAAGGGAGAGACAAAGGAAGGAAGGGAGAGAAAGAAAGAAACCAGAAAACACTATCGATTGTAATACAATAATACTTGGATCTTCAATGATTTGGATATTTTTTGAGTCTACAAAATTTGCTAGAATTTTGCTATAGGAACGGCCTTTTAAATTTTTTACAATGCTTAATACTTCAGTAATTGTAGCAAGTAAAATTGCTGCTATAAAATAGATTGATTTGGACAGACTAAGAGCTAAAAATAAATACAGAAACTTTGCTGATGTGCTTTTAGAAACTGCTGAATTTTGGGTATGTTTATTATAAATCTTCATTCCAAAGAATGCTATTTGTCTTATAAACATATAGGAAAGAGGAACTATTTTTATAGCTATTGTTTTTGACTTTCTATATCATACTAAAATTAAGTGAACATTACCACTATTGTAGGTGATTTGTGAAGTGGGAAGAGCTGAAAGAGAAACTGAACAATTTGCTTTCAATATATGCCAAATAAAACCACAGTCTTCAATTAGATATACAAAGCCTGTATACTTACCTTTATGTCTGCTACTTTAATAAATACATTTTGTAAATTTATTTGCAGTCTTTTATTTTAAATACTACTCAGTTATTCAAACCTGAGAGATTCTTTTATACCAAATCTCCTAATTCAAATTTAAACTTTAAGGTTATACCTCCCTCTATGAAAGCTTGTAAGTATTATTTTAATCTCTGTACAGAGACACTCATGTAGATGGACACCTGAAATGAATATGACCTATGCAATCCTATAGGAATAATTTTGAATGTGGTATCATGTGATAACAGCCGATCAGAATAGCTCAATTAGACTGTGCTTAATCCATTATTCAAGTGCAAACAGGACACCGGAACAGAACCGCCGAAGAGGAATACAAAAGTTTCCATTTGTCGCAACCAAGAGTCATCTATTTCAAAGAAATGTATATTTCTTATGCTACCACTCAAACTCCCCCTATTAATGCTACTTTTTGCCTCACTTAATGGCTTTTGTGGGGTTTGGGTGAAAGGTTTTTTTCTTGCTTCCTAAATATGTCTCTTTTATAAATTGTGCAAGATAGACATTTTAATCTTTTTTGGACCCTAAAAATTCATTTGTATGATTTCTGACTTTTGTATCCAATATCAAATAGCAACAATACTGCTATTTACAGTGCTTTACAGACCTCTTTAAGTGATTTAGAGAGTCAGCATATTGCCCACAACAATCTGGAGCCTCATTTTACTGACCTTGGAAGGATGGAAGGCTGAATTGTGCCATGAAATACAGGTAGTCCTTGTTTACTGACCAAGTTAAGATCAGCAAGCTGGTTTCTAAATAAAGCTATTGCTAAGTGAAAGCACAACTGTCCTTAAAATCTTACTTCAGCTTTCCCTTGCTTCACAGAAATGTAAAGGTCATAAATGCAAGGATTGGTCACAAAGATATATTTCCATCGCTGAAATAATTGTGAATTGTTGTTACATGAAGCACACTATATGAGGAATATCTATACTAGAATCCTGTTCTGTTACTCTGTGGGACAATAAAATAGGCTCAAGTTAAAGGCCAATGATTTTAGTATACAGAAAGTTTGTTTCACAAGAGAAGAACATGCAATTGTATAGAGCCCTATTTCTCTCACAACATAAGAAAGCTTTGTATTTATTATGATGTTTTCTATGCCCAAAATATTTTGCTTACTGAAAAAAAAGTTTGCAATTGCTTAAGCTGAAAATATGTTTTTTGTAAAAGACAGAAAGGAGTAGCTAACCCAATACAATGCCACCAATACATAATGCTAGACATACAGTGATAAAGAAGTGTTTGGTTTTACTAGAATAAGTACAACAAACAAATTTAATACATTCTTTTATATTTATTCACAATTTTACTAGCCAGACTAGGCCATTGGAACACTAGCTTATATAACTAAAACATAATCATTACTGTGCCTATATTGTGAATAGTAATATAACTATTATTATTAGTAAAGGACATGGAGTAAATCTAAGGTGTTCAATGGATATTAAGAAATGTTCTAGATCATGAAAAAATGGCATTTTTAGCCAAACAATAGGCAAGTGTGAAATAATACATTGACACCTGCAGGAAATCCCAACAGCCAATACAAATATTAAATGAAAGTTCATTTTAATTGATATTCTATAGTTGGTTGCGAATGCCTGACTCTATAATTATAATCTGGAGGACTTGCCATCAATACTATGTTTCCCCAAAAATAAGACAGGTTCTTATTTTCTTTTGACCCTCAAAATAAGCACTTGGCCTTATTTTCATGGTGGTCTTATTATTTTTGGGAAAACAGGGTAGCTCTTAAAATTGCTTTGCAATCAAGATGACTGTGGACTGTCCCCACTTGTGAAGCCTAGTTGGAGATTTTGGATGGTGCTGCACCCCATTCCTTAACGTAGTATGCTAGAGGGCCACACACCAACGCAAAATGTAGTTGCCTCATCTTTATACTGATCTTTAATTCACTTAAGTTCCACAAAAAGAATCAACGGGGGGATGACGGGTGGGGGGGAACAGTGGCAGAGCATATCACGTGCAGAAAGTCACAGGTGACCTCTCTGATAGGACTCAGAATCTGACTATAAATTTAGTGGATACCTGCCAATAAAATACCTGTTTAAAATACTGGAATCAATGGATCAGTGGTATGACTCAGAATATGTCTTACTGTATTTTATAGGTTAGCTATCACAGGATAAAGTCGTATGTTCTACTTTGGCAGAGATATGCTATTTAATAATACTGCAATAGTGTATGCTATGTGCTAGTCCAATATTAAAGTTGACTAATAAGTTATTAGTAAATTTATAACTTTAATAGATAAAGTAGTTTTGTCTATGGAGATTCTCAGTCATCCAGGTCATGGTTGTCCCAAAGGTGCTTTTTCAAAAGGTAACTGGACTTTCTGGTTTTTCTTTGAAGACATTTTGCTTCTCATCCAAGAGGTGTCTTGTTAAGGCCATCTGGAAGTTTATGTGTGTCATCAGGGTCACCTGAGTGGTATAAATGGGTGTGCAGCCTTCTTGAAACTGTTGAAAGGACAGTGTTGTATGTTGGAGATGGATGATGTTGTATCCCTCCTGCTCTGTTGAGAGAGGGCTGTTCAGTTTTGACATAGATGGCCTCTTTAACCCCTCCTTCAAACTAGCGGCTCTCTCTGTCCAAATGTGGACATTGCTGTTTTCAAGAGTTGCCTTTGTCTTTTAAATGTAGATGGACTGCTAAATTTTATCCTGATAGGTTTGTTTTCCTATGTTGTGCCATGTGTTTATATAGTGGTTTTTGGCTCACTGAGTTGTACTGCATATATCACGTTGCTCAATTTGTTTCTGGGTATTTTATCCTCCTTGGGTGGACAAGTTTCTGCCTTAGTGTATTCTTCGTTTTGAAGTGTACATGTATGTTGTGTTGGTTGAAAATCCTCCAGAGATTTTCTGATATTCCTGTAAAGCATGGGATGTTGTCTGCAAGACTTTAAATCATTCCATTCCCCATCATCCAGTCAGAGCTGAAGAAGCTTCTTGGATGAGAAGCAAAACTTCTTCAAAGAAAAAACAGAAAATCCAGTTGCCTCCTGAAAAAGCAACTTTGGAATAAAGTACTGTTTATCTATATTATATTATATTTCTTCTTCTTCTTTTTCTTCTTTTTTCTCCTCTTAAGGAATATTTTATATAATTTTGTTATTTTGGTGTATCTTGGTATTTTGCTTATATTTTGTTTTCTAAAATAAATCTTTATTTTTAAAAATATAATACAAGTAGATACAAGTATAGAACTGTCAAAAAGTAAACAAATGCTACTTAAATAAGGTTTCCTTTGCCAAGTTAAATCCTGGCTTAACATTTTATATCTGCTTATGTCATTCCAGGGTATTTCAAGTTGCCTGAGAAACTGTTCTTAAAAATGTAAATAATGGCTAAGATATTTAGGCAAGAATAAAAAACAGATCTTTGTTACCTTGATGAATATGATTTCACTTGTAAAAATATCAAAGTTTTCTTTCAATAGAAATTTAATGAAATTGGCTAATATTTTGCACACTACCTTGATACAGACCAAAATTAGAGTGATTTCTATAACACTGCATTTGAAATGCAGATCTAAGCAAAATGGAAGTCAACATTTAGTATGTTGGACTAAAAACCCTATACAGTAGCCCTTGACTTACAACAGTTTGTTTAGTGACTGTTCAAAATTATAATGGCATTTTTACAACCTTTGCAGCATCTCCAGCATCTTGTGATCAAAATTCAGATGCTGAGCAACTGGTTCATATTTATGACAGTTGCTGTGTTCCAGGGTTCTGTGACCAACCTTTGTGACCTTCTGTCAAGCAAAGTCAATGGGGAAGCCAGATTTACTTAACAACCAAGTTGCTAACTTGTCAACTGCAGTGATTCACTTAACAATTGTGTCAGAAAGGTCATAAAATGGAGCAAAACTCACTTAACAAATACCTCACTTAGCAGCTGAAACCTTTGGCTCAGTTGTCGTCATAAGTCAAGCACTACATTTGTAGTGTTTCCCTGGAAAATAATCAATTGACTTTAAGATATTATAAGAAAAGATTATTTATATAAAAAAAGATCTTTTATTTAATAAAAGAGAACCAAGAGCAAAAAAATATAGAAAGAAAAAAGAAAGTAACATATCAACTCTTTCTATCCACCTTTCTTTCTTTTTCTTTCTTTCCTTTCTTTCTTTATCATCTATCATCATCTACCTCTTATATAATCTGCCTGCCTGCCCGCCTGCCCACCCGCTCATCCATCCATCCATCCATCCATCCATCCATCCGTCCGTCCGTCAGCAAAAACTTAATCCCAGCCACATGTCTGGATTTGTATTCCCTATTGCAATCCCAAAGAAATTTAGTAAAAAGATGTGAGTTTAGCAATATAAAATTTGGTTATTGAAAATACCTTCCTTTTGCTTAGAAGTTCTCATAGAGCACAAATTATGACTTTTTATATTAAGCCAAAGCCAACTCTTATTAGGAATTACTTAGGGCTCAATTATTTATTGCAACATTGATTTTGTGAAAAATAATTAAACATCATTATTAATGGTACAGACCTACAGAGCATTAATTTGTTAATCCACCTTTTTGTTAGTTCTTTTTTTTTTGTTAGACTCTGCAATTTTTTGTTAGAGTATTAAATGATTGTTTTCATCTTATACACTACAATACACTAGCAGAGTTGGAAGGGACTTGGAGATCTTCTAGTCCAACCCCCTGCCTAGGCAGGAAACCCTATACCCTTTCAGACAAATGGCTATCCAACATCTTCTTAAAGACTTCCAATCTTGCATTACTACATGTCATTTCAATCTACATGAGAAGCAAAATGCACATTGATCACTGCTCATCTAATGGAATTTCTGAACACATTCCATTCCATTCAATTCAGGTTTCCTCACTGTTTGCACAAAACTTCACAATTGGAGCAGGAGGCAACCAGGAACTGGTATAATGAGAGATGCTTCAATATTGACCTCAGTGCAGTGGCAGCCTGGACAGGCACATTGGCAAAGTTTGACTTCTGGAATAGATTCAGAAGAATCAAAACTCATTGCTATTCTGGAGTTGTATAGATTTATTACCTTTGTTGTGCAGGGTTTTTCGGGGGGGGGGCATGGACTCCCAGGAGAGTTGGTATAGCTATTTGGTAAGAATAGTTCATATTGGGAAGGACCTCCTTCATAAGGTTCAAGCTTTGTGAATTTCCTGCAGGAGGATGAGCCTTTCATATCTTTCAATACCCTTACTCCAATTTTGGCAAGCATTTATGAGAACCCAGAAATTTTGGCAAGTGACACATAGAGGTTTCAAGACAATATGAAGAGCTTCAGTGAACCAAATTGCATTGCTTTTTTGCCTTGGCATATAGAACCAAATACTTCCTGCAAGAGAGGCTGCTCAAGTTGAACCTACCAGCTTTTAATGTCCAGGGTGCAATATAATGTCAACAGAAGGATTGTTTGCCAAAGGTTCTGGGAGAATTATCAATGTGGTGACTACAGATATCAGCATAATCCTAACCTGATAAGCAGTAATTTCAGTGTACATTTGTTTACGCTGTTTACCTCTGCAAATATAATCATTTGGCATAAGTGGTAGATAATAAGATGAAACTTGAAACATTTATTGAAAACTAATTTAATGGATTGATTAAAGATTCTATTTTTCTCTATTTCTGTAAGATTGACTTATAGCTGACAATAGTATTTGGGCTAGAATACCAAGTACAGGTTATATCTGAATATTACATATAGTGATATAATAGTGGGATGAATAGTACCCTGTGTGCAAGAAACACAAAAATAGCACAAATGAGATAAATATAATGTCAACAGAAGGATTGTTTGAAATACTGTAAGTACAGCCAAAAGTTCTGAGATAATTCTTCAGTTGATCAATGCAATGACGACATCTATGTTAGCATAATCCACACAATAGAAGTTTCAATGTAAATTTGGGATGATATTATGTTTACATCTGCAAATATTAACATTTGGCATGGGTGATAGATAATAGATGGACTTTGAAACATTTATTGAAATCCAGTTTTATGGCTAGCATACCTAGCATGAGTGACATCTGAGTATTACAAATAATGAGGTAAAGTGCATAGTTCTATGTATACAAGAAAGACAAAAATAGTGTGAATGAGTTGAATAGTCTAAAAAGTTTAATTCTGACATGTTTCCCCCCCCCAAATGTGGCCTTCATTGAAAAAAGTTGTAACTCATGTTGATTCTGAAATATTAGATATGCATATTCATTATTTAGAAATTATGGGTTTTTAAGTGAAGATATTAGTAATCTCTTTAATATGAATCAGATCTATCTACAATGGAACAGTTCTGTCTCCCTTCAGTGTCAATAATTTAATAAAGAACTGAGCAAATTAAAATGGTGAAATTAGTTAGGGAAGTATTTTTCAAAGAAACTTTGCCACCATTTTTTCCACATGAGCCGACCTCCAACCTCCATGCCCCTCCCCTCTGGGAAATCCAGGAAGGAATACTCACAACTTCTCTAGCCAATGTATTTCCTGGAGCTCTATGGTACTGGGTCATTTTTTCTTATAAAAGGAGGTAAAAGGGCGGGGGTGTGTGTCTGTTTTCTTGCTTTAAAGTTTTAATATCTTCAATGAAAGTACTGAGACACACAGAGAGAGAGGGTTAGACAGAGTGTCTTTTGTCTTGCCCCGATTAGGATTTCTTAAACAAATCCACTGAGCTTTCAACATGAAGCCAGAAAATTGGGACTTTTTAAAAACGCCCTGGGACATGGGACAAATTGTTATAAATCGTGACTGTCCCGCCAAAATCGGGACGTCTGTTCAACTTAGTTTATCTGTCTTGCATTATACACACCAGCACTTTTTCTTTGAACCTGGATCTTCTCTATAGAAAGTATTTAATAATTATTTTGTTTTTCTGTTTTAAATTATTATGCCCATTCAAAAGACAAAATGAATAATAATAGTCATTATGAACTTTTAACATTGCACAATACATGGTTCATTTGAAAACAGACAATATTATCCAAAGGAATATGCAAAGAATTGCCCACACACAGAAAATAGACCCCCCCAAAAGGAGGGGGGGAGATGGAAATTAATCAAGGAGACGAGCAAGCTGGAATTAAGGGGAAACTTCCTAACAGTGAGGACAATTAATCAGTGGAACAGCTTGCCTTCAGAAATTGTGGGTGCTTCATCACTGGAGGTTTTTAAGAAAAGACTGGACAGCCACTTGTCTGAAATGGTATAGGGTCTCTTGCTTGAGCAGAGGGCTGGACTAGAAGGCCTCCAAGGTCCCTTCCAGCTCTATTCACTTCTATTTTACACAATTCAGAATAAGCGGAAACTAATGGTATATGATGGGTTCAGAATCATATAGCAATACATTTGTATTGTTGCTATGTTGGCAAATCATAATAGCCATTTAATATTACATATTTATTTATTATCCAAATTTGTATAGCCACTCAACTCACATATAGGTAACTCCAGCCAATTTATAATATTAAGAATGATATAAAAGGACATAGCACACACACAAAGACCCATGACAGCAGTAACACAGTCAAATCAACCACTTGACTGGATCCATTTCCATTCATGATCCCCAGGCCCACAGACAAAACCATGTCTTCAGGGCCTTCCAAAAAAGCAAGATAGAAACCAATAAGCACAGATTTCAAACAGCAATACTGACTTAACAAAATGTTAAAACAGCATGAAGTAGAAGGCTTTAATTAATTTAACCTACAATTTTCCAAGCACTCATAGGCGAAGCTGCCCTACAATAAAAAAGAAAATGATTATTATCCATTTTTGCTCTTCTTTCATCCTTAAATTTGGATAATTATGGATAGGGAAGCCTTACTGATCATGTGTTATATATAATTTATACTTATGTTATTTGGTATATGTATATAAAAATCTTATGCTTATGAAGATATATAGAAACTCTTTATATATCTTGAAGATTTGCTTGGGTATGAACTAGAGGAAAAGCTATACTGGACCTAATTCTTACTAATAGAGAAGAAGTGATAGAGGGAGTTGAAGTTGCCAGAACCTTGGTTGAGAGTGACCAAGTCGTACTGGAATTCAATAAATTGCAAATACAAGGAATAGAATGTAATCCAACCAGAGTCTTAAACTTTAAAAGAGCTGATTTTAACAAACTCAGGGCCCAAGCAAAATTTCATGGGTTAAAATTCCTAAAGGGAACAACAACTCAAGAAACATGGGAAACATTGAAAAAAGGGTCATAATATCCCAGTCCAACACAATACCATTAAAAAAGAAAAATAAGAACTCCCAGAAGAAACTAGCTTGGTTGCACAAAGATCTCTCTGATAAACAGAGAGACAAAAAGGATAAGTACAAAATATGGAAAGAGGGGCACATAACTAAGACAGAATAGCTGCAATTAGCAAGAATCTGCAAAGGTGAAGTCAGGAAAACAAAGGCTCAGAATGAACAACGACTTGGAACAAAAGTCAAAAATATAAAATTTATATTCTTTCAGCATATAAATTACAAGAAAAAACTCAAGGAAATAGTTGGTCCAGTAAAGAGAAGATGGCAAAAAAGTAACAGGCAGTAGAGGGAAAGCAGAGATGCTTAATTCATTCTTTGCATCAGTCTTCACTTGTGGTGGGATTCAGCAGTTCGCACCAGTTTGTTAATCCCCCCCCCCAATATGAAAGTGGACCCTGGGTGCTGCACTGTGTTGCAATGGAGAAGCAATGGAGAAACGGGCAACAGAGTGTCGGGTATGAGGAAAAGAGGAGGGAAAGTGGTCTTCTCCTTCCCTGGCACCAGCCTCTCTGTTACCCATTTCTCTATTGCAGCACATCACAGTGCTTTTGGGGGGGGGGGTAATTTAACAACTAATTCACCCAGGGTCAGGTTGGCTGTTGTGGGAGACTCATCCCAGATGTGTGGCGGAGCTGGACGATGGGGATAAGTCATTCCTCTCACGATAGCCAACTTGACCCTGGGAGAAACGGTTGTTAAATTATTTGAATCCCACCACTGGTTTTCATCCAAAAAGAAACAATAGCCCAACCTAACAAAAACATAACTGTAAAAGGCAGACTAGAAATAAAAATTAAAATAAGCAAGAAAATGATAAGAGTACACCTGTCTGACTTTGGGATGACATAAATCACTGGGACCTGATGGATTACATCCCAGAATTCTGATGGGAGCTGGCAGATGTTATCTCAAAACCATTGTACCATATCTTTAAAAAATCCTGGAGCACTGGGGCACTACCAGAGGAGTGGAAAGGAGCTGATGTGGTTCTCATCTTCAAAAAAGGAAAAATAATAGAACCAGGAAACTACAGACCAATACTGGATACTGGAAAAGATAATTAAAAAAATGATCTGTGACCATCTAGAAACAAATAAAGTTATAACTAATATGTTATATACTATATAATATATAATATAATTATATATATAATTATAACATATAATATGTTATATACTAGTATGGGTTTGTTAAAAACAGATCATGCCAAACCAATCTTATTTCATTCTTTGACAAAGTGACTAAATTAGTAGACCAGTGAAATGCTGTGGACATAGTATACTCAGCAAGGCATTCAACAAAGTGGACCACAACCTACTTCTTGATAAACTAGAAAAATGTGGGATAGACAACATCACCACCAGACAGCTATGTAACTGACTGACAAACCATACTCAAGGAGTATTCCTTAACAGTACTGTATCTACATGGGAAGTAAGCAGTGGGGTACCATTAAAGCCAATAATCTTCAATATCTTCATAAATGACTTAGATGAGGGAATAGAAGGGAAACTCATCAGATTTGCAGATGACACTAAACTGGCAGGAATAGTTAACACCGCAGCTCAGGATCAAAAAAGACTTTGACAAACTTGAACAATGGCCCTATCTAACAACATGAAATTTAACATGGAGAAAAGCAAGGTTTTACACTTAGGCAGGAAAAACCAAAGGCACAAGTACAGAGTAGGTAAAACCTGGCTCAAAAACAGCAATTGTGAGAGGGATTGTGGAGTCCTAATGGATGGTCACTTAAATATGAGCCAGCAGTGTGCATCAGCAGTCAAAAAAGGTAATACAATCTTTGGTTGTATAAATAGAGGCATTGAATAAAAACATGTGAAGTATTAGTATTGCTTTATAAAGCCTTAGTAAGGCCACACCTGGAATACAGCATCTAGATTTTTTCACCACATTACAAAAAGATGTTGAGCCTTTGGAAAAAGTGCATAGAAGAGCAACTAAGACAATTAAAGGTCTGGAGACTAAAACATATGAAGAATGGTTGCAGGAATTGGGTATGGCCAGTCTAGAGAAAAGAAGGATTGGGGTGACATGATAGCAGTGTTCCAATATTTGAGGGACTGCCACAAAGAAGAAGGGGTCAATTTATTTTCCAAAGCAACAGAAGGCAAGGCAATGGGTGGAAACTACTCAAGGAGAGAAACAACCTGTAATTAAGAAGAAACGTCCTAACAGTGAGGACAATTAACCAGAGGTTTCAGAGGTTGCATAGGTTGCTTCATCACTGGAGGTTTTTAAGGAAAGACAGGACAGCCACCTATCTGAAATGGTATAGAGCCGTGATGGCAAACTTATGGCATGCATGCCACTTGTGGCACATGGAGCCCTCTGTGTGGGCATGTGAGCTGTTGCCTAGCACAGCTCCACGGCATATGCGTGTGCAGCTCCCACCGGCTAGCTGATTTTCGGATCTACCATGCACGTGGGAGATGGTGCATGCATGCACAGGGGGCAGGGGGAGCATGGGAGGTGCAGTATGCCCCCCTGCTCTATTTTTGGCACTAGGAGTCTTCAGGAAGGGCCTCCAGAGCCTGGGGCAGCCCATTTTCGCCCTCCCAAAGGCTCAATGGAAAGCAATAGCAATAGCAATAGCAGTAGACTTATATACCGCTTCATAGGCCTTTCAGGCCTCTCTAAGCGGTTTACAGAGAGTCAGCATATTGCCCCCAACAACAATCTGGGTCCTCATTTTACCCACCTCGGAAGGATGGAAGGCTGAGTCAACCCTGAGCCGGTGAGATTTGAACCGCCGAACTGCTGATCTAGCAGTAGCCTGCAGTGCTGCATTTTAACCACTGCGCCACCTTGGCTCTCCAGAGTCTGGGAAGGACAAAAAATGGAACTTCCAGAAGTCCCATTTTTCTCTTTTCCAGTCTCCAGAGGCTTTCCTTGAGCATCTGGGAGGGCCAAAACGGGCTTCCCCGGTCTCCAGAGGCCCTCCCTGAAGCTTCCTGGTGCCAAAAATAGAGCATTTTTCCAGCCACTGGAGGGCCTCTGGAGTTTGGAAATGGGCATGTTTCTGGCCTCCGGAGGGCTTCTGGAGCCCAAGGGAGGTTGTTTTGACCTCCTAGAGGTTCATGGAGAGCCTCCAGAGCCTGGGGAGGGTGAAAATGGAACTTCTGGAAGTTCCAGAACTTCCGGAAGTTCAGAAATGAGCAAAGGAAAGAGAATAATTTTAAATAAATAGAAATAAAGAAAAGGAAACAGGATTTGAGTGTTACCTACTTTTAAAAATCTCTGCATTCTAATAATGAGAAGATGATATTCTGTATGGTCTAGATCTGTGATGGCAAACCTATGGCACACATGCCACAGGTGGCACGCAGAGCTCACTCTGTGGGCATGCCAGCTGTCGCCCCAGCCCAGCTCCACCGTGCATGTGCGCACACCTCCCACCAGCCAGCTGGTCTTCAGGTCTCTGCCATGAATGCATGGGGGTGGGGCGCATGTGCAGGGGGGCACTCACAATACCTGAAGATAGAGATAGAGAGATAGAGAGATAGAGAGATGGAGAGAGAGAGAGAGAGGGAGAGATGGAGAGAGAGAGAGAGAGAGATAGATAAAGAGATAAAGAGATAGAGAGAGGGGGAGGGAGAGAGCGAGCTGGGGGCTATGTTCTGATGCCTGAGTCTGTCCTTGCCATTGTGCACTTGTCTTTCTGCAAGGAGGAGGGGGAGCTCTGTTCCAGAGCAAATTCAGGAGCTGAGGTGGCCTGGGCACCAGTGGCAACAGGTGCATACCTGTCTTTTATTTTTAGCTTAAGAACATTGTCAATGCATATATAAACTATTACACATGAAACAAATATAATTTTGTAGCACTCTTGTCAAATCAAATCATTATTCATTACTATGTATCATTCAGAAATATTGTCCTTTTGTTCTTAGAGAAGTGAAATACTTATTTTAAAATATATCTTCTTGTGGTTTAGAAATGGTGAAAAAAATTGGCTGCATTATCAGCCAACATCAATGGCAAATTAGTCAGAATTATCTGTTGAGATTCCAAGCCTTGTGTGTCAACTTTCTCACGGAAGACTCAATGTTTATAGGAAGCTGAATGGTCAACAGTGAATTAGCGAGTCCAGGTTAGAACAAACTGATTCTAAAGCATAAGCAAATATGCTTGAACAAATTATGTCCATAATCACAGAGCTTATGGTTCAAATAAACTGTAGTGTGGGAAAGAAATTGAGTCCTCCCTTCACATATTCTTCCTTCTATAACTCAAATCAAAAATTAAAATAGGCTCTAGGCCAGTGATGGCGAATCTTTTTCAGCACCGAGTGTCCAAATTGGAACACAAATTGGAATGTGCATGTGCCGGAGCGCTGGAAACCTGAAGATCAGCTGGCCAGTGCACATGCCTGTTTTTTGGCTGTTTTTCGGGCTGTTTTCTGCCTG
Source organism: Thamnophis sirtalis (assembly GCF_051295495.1). NCBI lineage: Eukaryota > Metazoa > Chordata > Lepidosauria > Squamata > Natricidae > Thamnophis > Thamnophis sirtalis. The sequence continues at coordinate 54,734,186 of NW_028261388.1, forward strand.
TTTTTCAGGCCGTTTTCCACCTGTTTTCCAGTCCTGAAAAATTGACCTGGAAACTGGCCTGAAAAACAGCCCCCCAAAAGGCCCAGAAATGGCCTGAAAACCAGCCCAGAAACTAGCCTGAAAAACAGCCCGAAACCAGTCTGAAAAACAGTCTGGTTTTTTGGCTGGTTTTTGCCGATTTGGAGGGCATTTTCAGGCTGTTTCCCAGCACTCTGGCACTCATGAACACATGTGTACCAGAAACCAGAAGAGCAGCTGGCAATGGTGCATGTGCCCACAGAGAGGGCTCTGCATGCCACCTCTGGCACAGGTGCCATAGGTTCACCATCACGGCTCTAGGCGGTTCAAAGTGCAACAGGAAACACTAAATGTAATAGGATGCAAACTTCATCTGACTTAACCTGAGAGCTCTTTAATCCAGAAGAGAAACAGCTTCCCCTCCTACTGCCCCAGCAAAAAGTGCCCTGTTTCCAATCAACAAATCACAGCTCAGTAGGATACCTGCTTTTTGCGCATGTGCGAGTTTGTAAATGGCCGGAAGCTTCTTTGCTCTGGTGGGATAGACGAAAAGAATATCAGAAAACACCATGGTCTCTATCAGCGAGCCCCGCGAAAAAAGGGCTGAACGGTAGAGTATGACCTGGGGGATCTGGCGAGATGATCAACTGGGGGATTGCTCTCTCTGGATGGTCGCCAGCCTGTGCGGTTGCTGGTGGTTCCTCTTGTCTTGGTGGCGAAGATGGCGGCGCCTGGTGGCTTCTAATATCGCCAGCGCTTTTGGCCTTACTTTCGGACTTGGAAACTCGGGAGAAATTCTGGAGAACTCCTGGGATCGCACTGACACTATCCTGCCAACGAGGGGGTGGTCGGTGGCCGGTCCAGACGGCGCCAATGGGATCAGGAGGCTAGCTCTGCTGCCGCCGCCACGGCCCTCCCAGCCCCCCTCCCTTGTCTTCACTGTATCTTGGCTTGCAGCAGTCCGGGCGGCCTTTGCCTCTGTTCTTTGCGATTGGGAGAGCCCTGGAAGCCTTGGACCCTTCGGCTGTATTGGCTCGTTGTCTGTCTCCACGGGGTGGGGTGGCTGTTTTGTGCAGCGCTGGACGGAGGTGGACAGTTGATCTTCTTTACCATCGTTACGACCCCTTCGGGCGCCCACCCCCACCCCATTTGATCGGACTCTTTCCACATTGCAGCCTCTTCTTTGCCCCTTTTGTGGCTCTCCGCCCTATTACTTCTACCACCTGGCTCTCCCTGCTTATGAACGTTGGAGTGTTTATGAACTTTGGACTGCTTATGGACTTTAGACTTTGGATTTTGGACTCCTGGATTCCCAGACATACGATCCTGTTTCCCTGTCACGACCGCTACCACCTATCACTACTTTAGAGACACCATCTCAACCACCCAGACCTCTGCCTCCCTTTACCACACTGGGAGAGAAGAGAAGACGAACTATTTCCTCTGCATCCCCTTGTCATCGACTTGACCTTTGTATCCCCACCCCACGAACTAACAACCTTACTTGCACAACTTTAATACCAATTTAATATCTGCGCAACTCCTCCCCCTTCTTCTTCTTTTGTATGTGGAGTGTATGTGTTTGCCTGTGAGTGAATGAACCCACCTTTTTTTAAATTAGTGTAATTATTCTTATTGTATTGCTGTATCTTTTTAAACTATAGTGGGGTATGTTTGTGGAGAATGCTTGGTTGGTACGTATGAGGGGATTGAGAGTGCAGCCTGGAGCCCCCTCCACTGAGTGCAGAAGCAGAAGTGGATGGGCCCCCGGATCCGTCTCTCATCCCAGAGTGTATGATTTGAATGGCCTGCCAAGTAGAGCGGGGGCCTTGAGAGGCAGAGGGGGGTCTATGGGTATGGGGGTGGGCCTGAGCATTACGGTCACGACTGGGAGGGGCAGGTACAACGGGAGCTTCAGGACTAGCCATTACTGGAGAAGGAGGGTTCGCTACGTCACAGCGATCCCTCGTTCCGGCCCTGATAGCTCAACTCGGGAACCAGGTGGCATGGGAAATCAGGGCCCTGGTCTCAGGCTGCTGCTGCTAAATGCCAGGTCTGTGGTTCATAAAGTTCCCCTTGTCCGGGACTTACTATTAGATGAGGGGGCAGACCTGGCATGTATTACTGAAACCTGGCTGGGCCACAAGGGAGGAGTCCCCATCTCAGAAATGTGCCCAGAAGGGTTTCAGGTGCTCCACCAGCCACGACACCAGAGAAGGGGTGGAGGAGTTGCAGTTATAATCTGGGAATCATTAGTTCCTCGCAGGATCCCTGCTCCAGAGAACATCGGATGTGAGTCCCTCCTTGTGAGGTTGGACCTAGGGAGTCAAGTGGGCTTGTTGCTGATGTACCTACCTCCCAGCTGTGTCACAACAGCCCTGCTGCACTCCTAGATTCAGTAGCCAGACTGGCGGTTGAGTTCCCCAGACTAATAGTACTGGGGGATTTCAACCTGCCATATCTTGGCGAACGCTCTGATGGGGCGCAGGAGTTCATGGCTTCCATGGCAACCATGGACTTGACCCAAGTAATTCAGGGTCCGATTCATGTGGCGGGACACACGCTCGACCTTGTGTTTCTCTCAGGGCAGTGGAGACGTGATCTGGAATTAAAGGGGATTGAGATCTTGCCCTTGTCATGGACAGATCACTTCCTGTTGAGGCTTGATTTCCGGAAGCTACTCCCCCACTGCAGGGAGGTGGAGCCAATTAAATGGTTCTGCCCCAGGCGCCTGATGGACCCTTTGGGATTTCAGACGGAGCTTGGGGAGATACCTGACTCCCTTGCCTGGAATACCGCAATGGCCGGGGCTCTAGATTGGATTGTGCCTTGTGGCCTCTCCATGGCAGTGGATCCAGGAGGGTGCCTTGGTTTACCGAGGAACTCCGGGAGATGAAGCACCAGAAGAGACGCCTAGAATGACGCTGGAGGGCTAGTAACTCCGAATCTGACTGAACACTACTAAGAACCTTTATTAGGTCTTATTTAGTGGCGATACGGGTGGCAAAATGTGCCCATTTTTCCACCCTTATTGCCCGGCCACCCTGTTTAGGATAACTCGCTCCCTCCTGAAAGAGAGGGATGCGAGTGAACCCTTACAGGGAAGAGCTGAGGAATTTGTTCAGTTTCTGTCGGACAAAGTCACTCAGATTCGGACGGACCTGGACTCTATTTGGACAGACCTGGACTCCATTTGGACAGTGCCAGCAGAGATGCCGAGGGAGAGCCTTGATCAAATTTTGTGGAGTGAGTTCCAGCTTGCCACTCCTGAGGAAGTGGACAAGGCCATTGGAGCGATGAGTACCAACACCTGTCTACTGGACCCTTGTCCCTCCTGATTGGTTTCGACCAGCAGAGAGGTGACACGAGGCTGGATCCAGAGGATTGTAAACACCTCACTTCGGGAGGGGTCTTTCCCGCAACCTTTGAAGGAAGTGGTGGTGAGACCCCTCCTTAAAAAGCCTGCTCTGGACCCAGCTGTCCAGAAAAACTACCGTCCAGTCTCCAACCTCCCATTCCTGGGGAAGGTTGTTGAGAAGGTGGTGGCCTCCCAACTCCAGCGGACCTTGGATGAAGCGGATTATCTAGACCCCTTTCAGTCTGGTTTCAGGCCTGGTTACTGCACCAAAACCACTTTGGTCGCACTGACCGATGACCTCTGGTGAGCTAGGGATAGAGGGCATTCCTCTATCCTGGTGCTTCTTGACCTCTCAGTGGCCTTCGATACCATCGACCATGGTATCCTTCTGCGGCGGCTGGAAGAGGTGGGAGTGGGAGGCACCGTTTTACGGTGGTTCTCCTCTTACCTCTTTGACAGGTCACAGTCGGTGTTGATCGGAGGACAGAGGTCGACCCCTAGGCCCCTGGAATACGCGGTGCCGCAGGGTTAGGTCCTGTCCCCCCTCCTATTTAACATCTACATGAAGCCGCTGGGTGAGATCATTCGGCGGTACGGGATTAAATACCACCAGTATGCGGACGATACCCAGCTGTATCTGTCCATCCCATGCCAACTCAGTGAAGCTGTAGAAGTAATGTGCCAGTGCCTGGAAGCTGCCAGGGTCTGGATGGGAATGAACAAGCTTGCGCTCAACCCTGACAAGACTGAGTGGCTTTGGATGCTGCCTCCCAAAAATAGTCCAGATATTCCACCTTTAAACCTGTGGGGTGAAATCTTACACCCCTCAGAGAGGGCCCGCAACTTGGGTGTTCTCCTGGACCCGAAGCTGACACTAGAACATCATTTGTCAGCTGTGACCAGGGGAGCTTTTGCCCAGGTTCGCCTGGTGCACCAGTTGCGGCCCTACCTGGGCCAGGAGGCACTCCAAATGATCACTCATGCCCTTGTCACCTCAAGGCTCGACTACTATAACACGCTCTACATGGGGCTGCCCCTGAAGAGTGTTCGGAGACTACAATTGGTCCAGAATGCAGCCGCGCGAGTGATATTGGGTGTACCTAGGTACACCCACATTACACTTATCCTCCATGAGCTGCACTGGCTCCCGATTGGTCTCCAAACACGCTTTAAGGTGCTGGTTATTACCTTTAAAGCCCTACATGGCCTAGGACCTGTATATCTCCGTGACCGCCTCCTGAAACATACCTCCCAGCGCCCAATAAGATCGCACAGGGCGGGCCTTCTCTGAGTACCGTCGACTACGCAGTGTCGTCTGGCGGCTCCTCAGGGGAGAGCTTTCTCTGTAGCTGCCCCAGCCCTCTGGAACGATCTACCCCCTGAGATCTGGACCCTCCACACTCTCTCGGCCTTCTGTAAGTCTATTAAGACCTGGCTGTTCCGGCAGGCCTGGGGCTGTTGATCTAGATCAGTGTTTTTCAACCACTGTGCCGCGGCACACTAGTGTGCTGTGACATAGTGTAAGGTGTGCCGTGGGAAAAACACTTTATATATAGTCAATATAGGCACAGAGTTAAATTTTTTTAACATTTTCTAATGGTGGTGTGCCTCGTGATTTTTTTCATGAAAAAAGTGTGCCTTTGCACAAAAAAGGTTGAAAAACACTGATAGATTGACCTTCAGCCCCATTAAGATCGAGTGTATGTTGTGTCCTTCTTTTAACTTGTTTCTGTTTTGTATTTTAAACTTTTTTAAAAAAAATATTTTTAAACTGTTTTTATGTAAGCCGCCCGAAGTCCTTCGGGATTGGGCGGCTTACAAATCTATTAAAATTGTAAATTGTAAATTGTAAATGTGCTGTTCCCTCTCCGCTATTTTAAATGCCATAATCTAAAATTAAATCTGAAGGACAGGACTAAAGCAGAAGAAAACTAGAAGTACAAAAATGTGTGTAACTAAAATTGAAGTAAAACTTTCTCTGGGACACCCTAGATTTTCATTGTTTTAAATGGAAAAAAAAACTTCATCTGTGGTTTTTCCAGAGAGCTATTTCATAAGTTTCTGGTCAGGTGGATGGAGGGAATATTTGAGATTTTTACAGTTATCTTCTAGATTATTTTTGTACTTCTTCAATTAAGAGGTTAATTTTCCTAGATTCAAAAGTTTATAAGAAAGGGCTTTAAATAACCCCTCCCCTACCCCTAACCCCACAATTCTATTTTCATTAATTTGCCCCATCTAATAATAAATAAACATGAAAATATCTGGCAGCATAGTTTGGATGCTGTTGTCTGCCAAATTGAAGGAGACAATAAAATGTATTGTATAACTATTATCAATACTTGAATCTTTTCCCAAGGTCCATTATTTGCATTGCTGATTTAGTCATTGCTGAATTTTGGTTCATTGTTAAAATACCACGTGTTTCTAGAGTGCTATTTTTCTCATGCTCAAGCATTTGCCTATGACTAAGCCAGTGAACATTTGCCATTGCCTGGAAAAGAAGAAGCTGTCATCTTAACTGCTGCTTTTTCCAAGTCCAACCCTGTGCTGCCACTATGTGACAAACAATTAACTGTGAGGTGTTATGAATGCTTCTAGAGAAATGCGTATTCAAACTCCATTACTTCTAGAGAAATGCATATTCCACTTTCTATGGAATTCTCTGAGTAATATCTCTATCTGGAGTCTTCAGCATCAACCGAGGAATGTATTTCTTTTTAAAAAAATTTTTTTATTTTAATTGAACAAAAACACACAAAAAATCATCCTTCATTACATCTTGTAGAAAGCATGTCGATTGGTTACAGATAACTTTTGTGCATTTCTTCCACAGTCATTACTTATAGTTCATATTAGATTATACACTTTAAATCAAAAATCTTTGTATATTTTACTATGAATGTATCACAATTCTCATTTGACTACAATTATTTGAACATGCTTTTACCTCAAATCATTCATACTTAAAGACACAACCACATAATGGCATTCATTAGCTATTTCAAAAAGTCCTCCAATAACATTACACCTTTATAACATCTTTTAAGTAAAAGTCAATTAATAAAGTTTCTAAACCTTCCCCCCCCACAACCAAGCAATGTATTTCTTATTGATTCTATATGCAGAATGCCTTCCTATGTTTATATATAAAACAGCTTTTTAGAACTTGTCTATATTTATTTAATACTCAAATTTGCAAACTTTCTTGAATCAGTATGTATAAAAAGCAAACTGAACAAAAAGGTTTGATAATTTGATGAGTGGTATATGGCTAGGATTCTTGGAACCTTGTTTAAAAGTCAACATCACATAAGGTTTTAAAAGATCCTACATGACTCTTTACTAGTAGGCTTATCATAGTCTCTTTCAAGAAAGGAATATTATATTTTATTCCGATTTACCCTAATGTGGAATGTCATGTTTTAGATTGATTTCCTTTTTGCTTTGATGTATACAGCCAAAAAACTTAGTAACAAGACACATTAATATTGAGCATATGACTCCTTAGACTATAATTTTCATCAATTCCAGCCAATAGGATAATGGGAGTTAACTTGAAAATATCTTTAGAAGCCACCATACTGCATAAAACTATCGGACAGCAACAGAAAACAATCTCAGTCATGAGAGGTTACCCAACATGTTTACTAAGTTCAAGCCTAAAACTACTAGGCTAAAAAGTTAACAAGGCAGCAGGAGTACCCTCAAGCCATCATCCAGCCCCAGGATTTATCATACTCTTAGACCCCTATGCCATCATCCAGCAGGTCCATCTGGGGCAGTACAACTTCATCCAAAGCCAAAAGTGGTAAACCTCCAGATACAAAGGAGTCTCCTACCCATAGTCACTCCATTTTATCAGGATTTGTTTGAACCTGTTGTCCAAGTTCCCACAGACTCCAAGCATCCTGAAAGGACATTCACTGCATCACTTACTTTGATGTTTACTTTTCTTGTTTATTATTAAACAAGAAAATCCCTGATATTATACAGTCATTCAGCGTATGTGTTTACGTGCCCCTCTCTTTGTGTGCATCTTTTGTTCATAAAAATATCTTTTGTGGTTGATAGCATGAGAAATTACTTTGGGTGGAAACATGGCAATATAGCATCACACTTTATAACAGGAGCAGTGTCAGAGCCCTCTCACAAGTGAAACAGGTACTGAAAAGAACTCCAACAGAATTATGGAACCATGGAGGTATTTTTGGAAACTTGTCCTTTTCATTTTGCTGGGTAAGTCAAGACTTTCTTAAGATTAAAAAAATTATCTCACAAAGTTTAATATGTAATTTGAAGTAGGCAGTTTAGTAGATTTAGAAGCTCTTTTAGTCTTCTTTTGGGTGTCCACCTATTCTTTCTCTTCTAATGTTAAATCTAATTTTTCTTGTATGTAAGAGTTGTAGGGTTGGCGACTCATTTTTACTTTTTTATTATGAAAATTATACACAGATGTCGTAGTCTTTCATGGTATCAGAAAAACATCTCAAGCAGAATTATAAAATAACTGTATCTGCCTTTTTTATTTGAGTTTTGCCTTTTTTTAGTCTTAATTTTTTAAATTTTTAGTTCTCTAGAAAAATAGGAATAGATAACAAATACACTCAACTCATATTTTTTTACTGGTAAAAGTTTACTATATGTTTACATCATATTTAACTTTTAAAATGAGTGTTGATGACTTTTTTGAGTAATGTCAAGAATCTCATTGCTTACATTAGCAAAGAAAATATTTCTTAAGACAGAATTAAAAAACAGAATATAGCGCTATGTTCTTGAATTTGATCACAGTGCAGTTTCTGTAGTTCTAGTATTAGGGCTGTGCAACCATTTAGAGGGGAGCTTTGTGAGGTGAGTAAAACAACTGTCCAAATGGTTTGCACAGCTCTAACAGTCTGAGATTATTATTCCATTCACAATGAAATAAATATATTAAAGAAGCTTGAGGAATTCAGTTTAGTAGTATCTATAGTCTTTTTCTTAAAGACTTGCCTGTTCAAAAACCAACTTGTAGTATTTTAACATAAGCCTTGATGCCTACAACAGTTAGAACAATTAATCAGTGAAACAATTTGCCTCCAGAAGTTGTGAATGCACCAACACTGGAAGTTTTAAAGAAGATGTTGGACAATCACTTGTCTGAAATGGTATAGGGTTTCCTGCCTGAGCAGGGGGTTGCACTAGAACACCTCCAAGGTCCGTTCCAATCCCGGGATAACTGGGCAGGGAAAATGAAAGTTTTTTTGTTTTCAGCTTTTGCATCTGCTCCAGAAACTTCAGTTGACAGAAATATGTAGGCTGCCAATTACATTTAAAGGTCTACATGACCAAAGTTGAGTCTATTTGAGTGAACACTTTTTTCTATATGACCCTCCTGTCATTTGATTTTTTTTTGGCCTTCCTTTCCTGATGGCAAATTGAGATGTATTCATTCATTCATTCATTCATTCATTCATTCATTCATTCATTCATTCATTCAATCAATAATCCAGCCTTCTTTTTGTTTCCATTTCAGTGAATGAGAATGAAAATTCCCTCCCAGAATTATTAGACAGCTTAATATATTTATCAGCTTTTAAAAATGTCCTATCCTTTTTTAAATAGTTGGTATTAATTTCTAATTTTAATTCTATTTGTCTCATTTGTTTTCACTGTTTTCAATAGATTTTTCTCCTGCCTTTATTACTTTATGTTACTCAAGGCAGCAAACATACCTAATATTTCTTCCTGCTCCTATTTTTTTACAAGAGCAACTCTGTTTTCCCCCACACTATGTTATGTTATTGTGGGGAACATATTATTATAGATAGTCCTCAAGTTATGATAGCAACTGAGGCAGAATTTCCATCGCCAGGAGATGCAATTGTTAAGCGGTGGCAATCCCAGAAAATCCACGTTGCCACTGTTGACGGAAACTCATCTATCATTAGCTAAAATCCACCCCTATTCAAGCCATTTCTGCTTTAATCGCTCTCAGCCCTGAGCCTTGGTAAGAGACTCCAAGTGCCCCCAAATGTGCTGCTTTGGGGCTGCTTACCATACTGTAGCTCAGTGGCTTCTTGATATGCCATGGCTCTGGGACTGCAAGAATTTCCTAAGCTACAGTATAGCATGAAGCCACAACTCCTCCATCCTCACCCAGTCCTGCAGCATGAAACCACAATAGCCCTATGAAGCTGCAGCTAGCACAGCTTAGCCCAACAGCATAGTATGGCATGAAGCCCTAGCCACCTTCACTGCCTTGCCCCCCAAGGCCCTTGCCAACCTCTGTCCTAGCCAACCTTTGCTATCTTCTTGCTCCCACAACAAGGCAGAGGCTGGCCATGCAAGTTCTTCTTCCTGAAATCTCATGAGAAAACTTCCACGTGTCACCTCAGGAAGAAGAAGACCTCATGCAGCTAGCATCCGCGTGGTTGTACTTGGTTGGCAGCAGGAGCAAGAAAATGGCAAAGGTCAACTGAGACAGTGGAGTGCGGGGCAGCAGAATGCAGATGCTCATAATGGCAGAGATGTAGGGAGATAGGCAGGTGGAGGGAATTGAAGTGACTCCATGATTGTGTGGGCAGGCTATCAAGCACCTAGATTTTGATCATACAGCAGTTGCAACTTCAGGGATTAGGCCTAAGTACCATTCATTCAGATACACTGTCACTTTGAAAAATTGCTGAATGAATGGTTGTAACTCAAGGATTATCTTTAGATGCAAGACTGGAGGATTTCATAGAAACAGATTTGGTATCATCAACATACTAATAGTAACTAATTCCACGCCTCCTGATGATCCCTCCCAACTATTCCATGTAGGTACTGAATGGAGCCCTGGGGGGATAAAATATAATGACTTATTTTGTGAGAAATAACCATTTCCTGTTCCCAAATCTCTCAGATAATCAGAATAATATGCTTCTTATATCACAGAAAAATCCAAAAGCAGGCAAGCAACAACTTCTACAAAAACCCTTTCATAAAAGGAACAGAAAATCCTTGTTTAATCCAAAATAAATGAAAAATTTAAAGAAGAAAAATATTTTCTTCAGAGGATAATAGAGAATGCAGGATTGACATCAAATGATTAATAAAAATTAATAAAAGACAATAGGCTAAATGAATTCATGGAAAAATGCTACCACATAATTAATCAATGTAATAATTTAATTAAATATAAGAATTAAAAACTGAATTTCACAGTTTCAGAGCACACGGGAAGTCAAAGGACCTTCACCAGCCCTGAAGCACCAGGAGGCACACAGGACCTGACTGACTCCTCTCCCCCGGAATCAGAGTCAAACACCTCCCTGGAACCTGAAACAAGGCTTCCAAATGGCTGGATATCACCCATGGCTACCACGGAGCTGGTTTCTGAAGTGAGCACATCTGCAACTATGATGGCTGATACCTATGAAATGCTCTCAGGTCAGTTTCACTCCCTGCCTCTCAAGACCAGTACTCCCAATGCAGAAAGTCCCAGCCAAGAGATCACTGTCTTCCAGGCTACCAGCACCCCAGTCGGTGAAAGCAGATCAACAGACAACCTGAGCTTCACTGAGACCAGCAGTGGTCAACCTTTGGCTGAATCCACAGCTCTGAACCCATCGCCCACCCAGGGCTATGCATTCTCAATCCACAGCAACAGCATCCCCATAAGAAAACGCTCTTCTGGCTTCAGACCTACTGACACTTCCACGATCAAAAAAGGATCCACCAGTGCCTACCTTCTTGGCCTCCAAGACACCACAGGGCGAATGTCACACCCGGCTATCACGAAGCTGGTTTCTGAAGTGAGCACAACTGCAGCTATTCTGGCTGACTCCTATGAAATGCTCTCAGGTCAGCTCCATTCCCTGCCTTTTGAGAGCAGCACTCCCAATGCAGAAGGTCCCAGCCAAGAAACCACCTTCTTCCAGGCTACCAGCACCCCAGGTGACATAAGCAGAACAACAGACAGCCTGAGCTTCACTGAGACCAGCAGTGGTCAACCTTCGGCTGAATCCACAGCTCTGAACCCATCGCCCACCCAGGGCTATGCATTCTCAATCCACAGCAACAGCAAACGCTCTTCTGGCTTCAGATCTCCTGGCACTTCCATGGTCAAAGAAAAACCCACCAGCAGTCCCCAAGGCAGCACGGGGCAGATGTCAAACATGGCTACAACAGAGCTGGTTGACACCTATGAAATGCTCTCAGGTCAGCTCCATTCCCTGCCTCTAGAGAGCAGCACTCCCAATGCAGAAGGTCCCAGCCAAGAAACTACCTTCTTCCAGGCTACCAGTGAATAGGAGGAGTGTAGCATAGAAAAGAAAGCAACCTTGTTATGACTGGTTCTTAAGAACATTTATCCACCTTTCCATGATAATGTAACTGATATGTCTCTTTCTATTAAGACAAGAATTCTTTTCTTGAGGATAATTAACAGTAGACAGACAGGGAAGTAACTTAAAGTGTGCTAATTATGAATATTTATCCTTACATCATCTATTACCTATGCATATATATATATATATATATATATATATATATATATATATATATATATATATATATATATATATATATATATATATGTATATATATAATCATTTTCTCCTTTCTGAAATGTTTAACTAAGAGTGTATCCTTTTGTCCCTAGGAATCCATCCTTTATTCCTCTCCAGTGTGTACTATTAAATAAATAATTACTGCAGCAAGTCTTGATAATTGGTTTTTGAGTCCTGCATTTGTTCCACAGAAACTGATGGGATTTACAATCTTCGAATCGAGAACAGTGACAACAGCTGGGGTGTCATTATAGAGAGAGTGTTGTGAGATTTATCCCATGTCCTTTCCCACTGCCACATAAGAGCACTATTAAGATGTGAGTGTAAGACAACAGTCTGTGTCTAAAAAACTGTTTTGGCTAGGGAGTTTTGTTGAATGTATGTGGCCCTTTCCATTCCTATCCTCATCAATCTTTGTCCAAGTTCAAGAACTACAAGTTCAACTGAGCAATGGCCAGAAGTGTCTAGAAAGCAAGAAGGAACTTGGCTTTGGAGGAGTGAATGTGATCTTTCTGTGTCAAAGGACACTGATCCCAAGGCTGTGTTCAAATCCCCCTTTTCCTATTGTCTTATTGAATGAAGTTGCCTAAAGTGATATCAAGCATGGAAGAAAGTATGTAATGGTGCTCAGGCAGACTGTGATAGGTGAATGAATCTTTCCCAAATAAAGAAGTACCATATTTTCACCCATATAACCCGCCCACGCAAATAACCCGCCCACGCGAATAACCCGCGGGTTTTCGGGATCGTGTAAAATATTTTCCGTATACCCCGCCCACGCATATAACCCGCGACGAGTAAGAGAGAAGGGAAACAGCTGAGATGGGGGGGGGGAAGAAACGGAGAAAGAAGCCTGCGCAAGCTGGGGAAGAGGAAAGGAACGGAGGAGAAGGAAACAGCTGAGATCGGGGTGGGGGAAGAAACGGAGAAAGAAGCCTGCGCAAGCTGGGGAAGAGGAAAGGAACGGAGGAGAAGGAAACAGCTGAGATCGGGGTGGGGGAAGAAACGGAGAAAGAAGCCTGCGCAAGCTGGGGAAGAGGAAAGGAACGGAGGAGAAGGAAACAGCTGAGATCGGGGTGGGGGAAGAAACGGAGAAAGAAGCCTGCGCAAGCTGGGGAAGAGGAAAGGAACGGAGGAGAAGGAAACAGCTGAGATCGGGGTGGGGGAAGAAATGGAGAAAGAAGCCTGCGCAAGCTGGGGAAGAGGAAAGGAACGGAGGAGAAGGAAATAGCTGAGATCGGGGTGGGGGAAGAAACGGAGAAAGAAGCCTGCGCAAGCCTCCGATCGTGTAAAATATTTTCCGTATACCCCGCCCACGCATATAACCCGCAGGGGGGGGCGCTGTGCACGTTAAAAACGCATATAACCCGCGGGTTATATGGGTGAAAATACGGTAAATCTGCTGTGGCCCAAAGCTGGACATGGGCTAGTGTCCTCACTTGTGTCTCTGCAAAAGTGAGGGAGTATATGAAAGTGTAAGGGATCGTAAGCAGTTGTTTCTCCCCATTCTGGAGAAAAGCAGGCCAATATAGGTAGTTCTCAACTTATGGCCCAACATTTCTGTTGTTAAGTAAGACATTTGTTAAGTGAGTTTTGCCCCATTTTACAACCTTTCTTGCCATAGTTGTTAAGTGAATCACTGCAGTTGTTGAGTTAGTAACAGTTTTTAAGTGAAATTGGCTTCCCCATCGATTTTGCTTGTCAACGGGTGATGACATGACCTTGTGACACAGCAACAGCCATAAATATGAACCAGTTGCCAAGCATCTGAATTTTGAGCACATGAGCATGGGGCTGCTAAAAAGGTTGTAAGTGGGAAAAATGATCATGTCACTTTTTAAAATGCCATTATAACTTTGAATGGTCACTAATGAACTTTTGTAAGTCAAGGACTACCAGTACATGAATCCAAGGACCACAATAACCAACACAGAAAAGGAGAACAAACAGAAGGTCAGCCAGAAGAACCCTCCAACTCTGGGCAGAGACAGAGATCCTACAGTTAAGTGATCTAAAGGAAAACATTAAGAATCTGTGGAAAGGAGGAAAATGTGTCGTTTGCAGACAAGGAAGTTTTTGCAGGAGGCTTCACAGGGGCTCCTGCTGTGTTCATGAAACACCAGTTGAGCCAATAGTACTTAAGTATATGGAAAAATGGCATGCAACAACCAAGCAAGACAGGACCCACTTTGGAGAAGTTTAGAGAAGAGCAGATTAGAGAGGATCCATACATTTATTTTAACACTCCCACCTAAAGAGAAAGAAAGGCAAGAAAAGGAATTTATTGACTGGTGAAAGAAATAAGCAGGCAAGATGGCCAAAGCAAAGCTAGTAGCTGGAAGGCTAACTGTGAAAAACCTTCACCAGAAGCCAGGGGTGGGTTCAGGCCAGTTCTAACTTCTTCTATAGAAGAGGTTCCACAAATCATCTGTGCTGTTTAGAACCGGTTCCAGCTCCCTCCACCTGCCCGTCTGCACATCATCAAGATGAAGAGCGAGAGGAGGAATTCTGGGAGTTGAAGTCCACAAGTCTTAAAGCTGTCAAGTTTGAACACCCCTGGTTTTTTTTTTTTCTAAAGGGTTATGTTGTGGCCCAAAAGCTGCCGGCAGAGCTGTTCATGGAATCTGACAGCGATGAACACTATGGGACTGCCCTGGAAGCTGAGGAAGACTCTGGGGGATGTTCGGAGTCAGAGCAGGGACTAGAGAGGCCTGTTGGCCACCAGATGGCATCTGAGTCAGGGAGCAGTGAGGAAGAACAGAGGGAGGCACCTTCGGATGGCCCCGATTACGACATGACGTACAATCTTACGTGACATCTTGTGTATGGTGTCGGCAGGCCAAGTCATTGACAGGAGCCCCTCCAGGGCTGCTCCAACCATTGCCACCCCCGAAGAGGCCCTGGGGGGCCATTTCTATGGACTTCTTGACGGACTTGCCTCCGTCTTCTGGATTTACCACTGTGTTCGTAGTGGTAGACATGCTGACGAAGATGGTGCATTTTATTCCATGCTGGGGATTACCGACAGCCCGTGCCACCACCCGCATGTTTATCCAACATGTTTTCAGGCTGCACGCCCTACCTGATAGGGTTGTGTCGGACAGAGGAGTGCAATTTACAGCCCAGTTTTGGAAAGGGCTGATGAAGACCTTGGATTTACAAATCTGCTTGTTCTCGGCGCACCATCCAGAAACCAACGGAGGGACAGAGAAAGTGATTGGGATCTTGGATCACTACCTCCGCTGTTTTGTGAACCAACAGCAAAATGATTGGGCGGACTACTTGGCAGTGGTGGAGTTTGCGTTCAATAACTCACAGCATACATCCACGCAAACGACGCTCTTCTTGGCCAATGTAGGGTATCATCCTCGGTTCTTTTCTCTCACACCAATCGACTCACCGGTCCCCCCAGCTAAGGACTTTCTGTTGGAACTACAGTGGTGCGACAATATCTGGATAAAGCCAAGGAGGACTATAAGAGAGTCGCTGACAGGTCTTGGCATGCGTCGCCGGCGTTGACTGTGGGGGATCGAGTGTGGCTGTCCACTAGACACCTTCCGTCAGACCGGCTAGGCAAGAAGTTAAACCACCGTTACCTTGGCCAGTTCCTTTCGAAGCAGTCATCAATCCGGTCGCCTATCGCCTGACATTGTCACGTTCGATGCGAGTCCATCTGGTCTTTCATCAATCTCTCCTTGTTCCTGAACGGCTGGCTTGTCCTCTTCACCAACCAGATCATCCCCGGCCAGAACCTCGTGAAAATGAGGAGCTGCCCGAGTACGAAGTTGCCAGTATCCGGGATTCCCGATGGCTGAAAGGATGGTTCCAATACCTGATTGAATGGAATGGCTATGGGCCGGAGGATTTTACCTGGGAGGATGCGACCTCCGTGCACGCACCTGCTTTGGTGCAGGCCTTCCATGATCTATTCCCATCTAGGCCACACCCTGAGCATGGGGAAAGGGCCCTGCGGTGAGTGATAGTGTTGTGGCCCAACAGTGGCTGGCTGAGCTGTTGGTGGAATCTGACAGCGATGAACACTATGGTACTGCCTTGGAGGCTGAGGAAGATTCTGTGGGGTGTTCGAAGTCAGAGCAGAGTCTAGAGAGGCCTGTGGTCACCAGATGGCGTCTGAGTCAGGGAGCAGTGAGGGGGAACAGAGGGAGGCTGTCCGTGATGTATGTATGTGTAGGGCTGCGAGGAGGAGGGAGCAGCTTTGGAAAAAGGGTCACAGAAGGAAATAGGAACAGGTGGATACTGATCCCAGAAAGCTTATAGGTGGGGCGACGGGAGGGGAATTTTGCAGGAAACAACAATTTACTGATCCAGCTGTAGAGAAAGATTGGGAGAATTTCGTGAGTTCAAGCCTTGTTTCATAGAGATAGCTTTCTGGGCTCCCAGCCAAGGGGGTTGCTTCTCTCCCTCCTTAGTTGTGGCAGACAGCCAAGTCTGCATCCATATATATTGTAGATGCTTGGGACAGAACAGGTTAGGGGCGCAAGGGCCTTGTAACTTGACAGCTTTAAGACTTGCGTGCTTCAAATGCCAGTTTGTGAGCCAACATTTTGGTTGCTAAGCAAGAGCGTTGTTAAGTGAGTTTCACCACATTTTACAGTTGGCCACACCCACCCAGTCACATGGCTGGCAAGCGACTCCCACCCAGTCACATGGCTGGCAAGTCACTCCCACCCGGTCACATGGCCAGCAAGCCACTCCCACAAAGCAGGCCATACATACAGAAGAGGTTCTAAATTTTTTTTGAAACCCACTTCTGGCAGAAGCCCAGTCCTGTGTATAGGAACAAGCTAACAAGGAGAGAGGAGATCGAATGGGAATCAAAAGAAGAAATACAAAACTCCCAGGTAAAAGTGCATCATGCTCCTAATATATTAATAACAATTAATTATTAATTATTTAGCTAATAAATTAATCTTTAGTAGAAAGAAGGGTTTTAGAGATCTTGCTGATTGCCCCCCCCCCCACAAGTGATAATCATAAGATATCAATAGGATTAAATATGTTTAGGCATAATACAGTGCTGTAGGAATTATGTGTTTAGCAGAGTAATGGCACAGGGGGAAAAACATCTTTGTGTTTAAATGTCTATGGAGATTCTCAGTCATACAGGTTATGGTTGTCCCAAAGGTGCTTTTTCAAGAGGCCTGGACTTTCTTGTTTTCCTTTGAAGATGTTTCACTTCTCTCATTCAAGAAGCTTCTTCAACTCTGACTGGATGGATTCCTCACCATCTATTGAAGAAGCTTCTTGGATGAGAAGTGAAACGTCTTCAAAGAAAAACAAGACATTCAGTTGCCTCTTGAAAAAGCACCTTTGGGATATCTTTGTGTATAGTTGTTTTGGCATGCAAGGCCCTCTAGTGGCATCCTGAGGGGAGAAGTTAAAATAGTTTGTGTCTAAGATGTTTTTCAGTCCTCTTTCTGACTCGTGCAATCTACAAATCCTCAATGAAAGGCAGGTTGGTTGCAACTGTTTTTCTGCAGTCCTAACTATCAGTTGAAGAGCACCAAGGACCCCGCAGTCTAATGTCTAGCCACATTAAATCCAAAATTCAGCTACTTACCACAAGTATATATGTTGCAGGATCCCCAATCACTGGGGTTCATCACCCCTGGATCCCTTGAGGACCAAGTTTTTACCCACCCATGAGAACCTAATCAAATTCAGAAATTAAAACTCAGCATAGACACATAACATCCTACCTATGTCAATTTTAAAATGTTATTTTCCCACATCATGATACCCATGCCAACAACCAGAATTTACAGACAATCAAATTTGCCAGAAAAGACCTTACTGAGGAAGACCATAGGGATTTTTATGAAAGATTAATAAATGTCTCTTAAAAATGTGGCAACTCAGGACTCAGAACCAGCATTTTGTAAACCAGCTCAACCATGGCTTGGGAACAAAGTCAGTGCCCATCTTTGCAGGTGGGAGAATAAGCCTATTAATGAATTCAGGTTTATTGCATAAATAAAGAAAAATAAAATTAGACTAGTTGCATTGTAGTTGTACATGGAGTGAGAGAGGTTCACTAGAGTTCCTCAAGAAGGATCTGGGACTATTACAAGAAGAGGAAGTGGAATGAGATGTAGCATGAGGTGAGGAAGAGGAACAGTTCAGAACCAGGAATGAAATTCTGCATGTGTTCTTTGTGGTAAAGAATGCCCCCAGAACCAGGCCCTTAAAGCGCCCATACCAATAGCTCCAGCTGAAGAATTATTACTATAGGGATGTCCTGGGAGGGCAAATATAAGGCAAATATGACTCCCCTGAGTTATATCTACTGTTCAGGGGGAAATTGATATTAAATTTGGTCTCAGCATGTTAAAGCATTGGTGAAACAGGAGCAGGTTTGTCAGTAATAAGATCTCAAGAGGTCAAAGACATATTCAAGCCCACCTTGAAGGGAGTATTAGCAACTGCATTTTATGGTATGCCCGTTTGGTTGGAGCCAACACTTGTATCGTTAGGTCCATTGGCAGAGAAACACATATTTTTAATTGGTACTGAGAAATCTCGAAACTACCAGTTCAAAACCTTTTGTGGAAATGGAAAACTCAAATAATTGTCATCCTGATGGTAAATTGGAATTATTAATTCTATTTTTTGTTTACTCTTTATTTATTTTTCACATCTGAATTTTTTTTAATTCTCTTACATACCATTTTAAGTATACATTCACATAATGGTTATTCTTCTTTACATTTATCATTCTTATACATTTATTATTTCATTTAATAGGTTATAATATACAGTTTGGGTTGCTTTGTTTACCATCCCTTCCTCCTGTTGTAGCACCACCTTATTTTCCCTTTCTTTTCTCCCTCCCTCCCTTCTCTACTTCCTTCCTCCTCTCCTTCCTCTTCCTTCTTCCCTTCTTCCCTTCCCTTTCTCCTACTCTTCCTCTTCCCCTTCCTACCCTCTCTCCTTCTCTTCCTCTTCCTTCCATCCTCCTCTCCTTACCTCTTTCTTCTTTTCCCCATCTTCCTTTCATTCTCTCCTCCTCTCTCCCTTTCTTTTCTATTATTGTAGGTGTTTCTTTCAGGTCTCAGTTTATGTTTCCTTGGGAAATATAATGATGATATTTCCGCAAACCCAAATATAATTTAATATCATTTCTTATTCCCTTACCTTCGTTAATCTATCCTAACTATATTTCTTCCCCTCTCTTTGTGTCTCGCTCTTGTATATATACATATATTTAATATTTTCTTTTCTGATTTCCCCTTCCTCCCCCCCCTTTTCCATTTAACAGTGCATCATCTGGGTTCTATAGCTTCTCCGTACTTTCTTTTCTAGCTTGCTTTCTCTAGCCAATGATAGAATCTTCCCCATGTCTTGAAGTACTCCTATTCCTCTTTATCCTTTATTTTCATTGTCAACCTATTAATTTCTGCACAATGTAATATCTTTTTTATTATCTCTTCATCTGTTGGTAGCTTATTTAGTTTCCAATTTTGGGCAAATAAGATTCTTGCTGCCATAATTACATGTATAATCAAATAAGTATCCTCTTTCTTAAATTTCTCTGGGATAACACCTAGTAAAATATATCTGGTCTAAATTCTATTTCTTGTTGTAACATTTTCTTTAACCATACTCTTATCTTAGCCCAATATTTCCTTGCTTCTGTAGATGTCCACCACATATGATAATAGGAACAAGCAAGGAATATTGCTTGTTGACACTTCCAACATTTCGCTGATTTATCTCTAAACATCTTTGCTAATTTTTCCGGTGACATGTATCATCTATAAAACATTTTGTATACGTTTTCTTTGTAAGCTGTTGAAATGGTTAATTTATAGTTCCTTTCCCATAGTTGTTGCCACTTTTCTAACTCAATCATGTGACCAAAATTCCTTGCCCAGATTATCATTGTATCTTTAACACTTCTTCTAACCTAGTTCTTAGTAGGTAGCTATATAGTTTCTTAATTATTTTTTTCTTCTGTTCCCATAAGTATCTTATCCAACTCCGAACTTCCTAAGTTAAAACTGAATTCCCTTTTATCTTTTTCATATCTTGATTGTATTTGCAATTGTGAAAAACATCCTATATCAATCCCTTGTTTTTTTAATTCTTGTTTTTGTTTTTGTTCCCCCCTTTCTGTTAAAATATCTTTGTAGCTAATGATATTTTTCATACTACTAATATTTGGATGGTCAATGCTTCAATTGTTGAAAGCCACATTGGTATTTCTAAATAGTGTTTCCCCTTCACTCTTTCCCATATTGTTAACAATCCATTCCTTACATAATGTCTTTGAAAATAGCCTTTTGCCTTACTTTTACTATACAACAAAAAATCATGCCAACCTAGTTGCAAATCATGACCTTCCAATGTCAATAATCTTGTATTACTCAGTAAGATCCGTTCTTTCATCCACGTTAATCCCACTGCTTGATAATATAATTTCCAGTTTGGTAAACCAAATCCACCTCGAACTCTTACATCTTGTAACATTTTTATATTAATTCTTGCTCCCCTCCTTGCCATATATACAGTATTTCCCCACTATTTTATTCATACTTTCAAAATATTTTTTCTCTAATTTTATCAGTATTGTTTGGAATAGGTTTAGCAGTCTTGGTAGTGTATTCATCTTTACTACTGCTATTCTTCCCATCAATGATAGTTGTAAGTTTTTCCATCTTTCCAGATCTATTTCTATTTGTTTTCTCACCCTATAATAGTTATCCTTCTTTAGTGTTACACATCTTGATGTCAATTGAATACCCAAATATTTCACTTTTTTTCACCACCTGTATGTCCAGTTTCCCCATCAACTCTTTTTTCTGTTTTTCTGTCATATTTTTCAGCAGAATTTTTGTTTTATCTTTATTAATCTTCAAGCCCGCTACTTCTCCATATTCTTCTATTATTTCAACTAGTTTTGGCCCTGTTTCTATTGTATCTTCCATAATAAACACCAAATCATCTGCAAAAGCTTGTAATTTGTATTCCTCTTTCTTGACCCTCATTCCTTTTACCTCTTTATTTTGTTGTATTTCTCTATTCAAAATCTCTAGTGTCAGTATAAATAATAATGATGATAGTGGACATCCTTGTCTAATTCCCTTCATGATCTCTATCTTTCCTGTCATCTCACCATTTAACATTACCTTTGCCAATTGGTTATTGTATATTGTTTTGATCATATTTATGAATCCCTCACCAAATCCCACCATTTGAAGTTGCATTATCATAAATTGCGATTTCACATTATCAAAGGCCTTTTGTGCATCCAAAAATAACAATGCCATTTGCTTCTCTGGGTGAACTTCATAGCATTCCAGTGTATTCAATACAGTTCACATATTGCCTCTGATCTGTCTCTTAGGGAGAAATTCATTTTGGCCTGTGTGTATAAATTCATTTAACAGTCTCTTCATTCTTTCGACCATTATTGATGCAAAAATTTTATAGCCCACATTTAGTAGTGTGATAGGTCTATAGTTTTTTACTTGTAGATCTGACTCTTCTTTTGGTAAAAGTGTTATATATGCCTCCGTCCATGTTTCTGGTATCTTTGCCTCCCTTAGTAAGTCATTAAAATGTTCCAACATTACATTGCTTAATACTTCTTATAGTGTTTGGTACAGTTCTGCTGGTAGTCTATCTGTTCCTGGTGTTTTCCCCTTCTTTTGCCTTTTGATGCCTTCTATTACCTGCATCATTGTAATTCTTTCTTCTAGTACCTTCTTAAATTTTTCTGGGATTTTAGTTATTCTGGTTTTCTCTAAGAAATGTCTTATTTTCCCTTCTGGTACCCTCTCATGTTGATACAGCTTGTTGTAAAGTTCTCATTTTTTTTTTCCTCTGAATGTTGTAGGTTCCCTTCTTCATCCACCAATTGGCTTATCAGCTTTTTTTCTCTTTCCTTTTTCAACTTGTAGGCCAACCAATGTCCTGATTTATTTGCATTTTCAAAAAAGTTTTGTTTCGCTGATTTTATTTTGTTTGCCAGAGCTTCATTTTCTATCAGGTTCAGTTTATGTTTTTGCAGTTCCAACATATTTTTTTGTTTTGTGGGTTTTTCTGCAGCTCCGTCTCCAATCTTTTATATTCTAATTCCAACTTCTTTTGATTTTGTCTATTCTGCCATTTCTTTTTCCCTAAGTATGTCATTGTGAGGCCTCTAATATACACTTTACAGGTGTCCCATACATTCTGTAATGATGTGTCTTCCTTTCTATTTTCCTGGAAGAAATATATCAGTTCTTTTTACATATATTGTTGGAAGCTTTTTTCATTCAGTACTCTTGAATTTAAAGTCTATCTCCCTTTTTTGCTCGGTCTCTTACAAGTCATTGTTATTGGATTATGATTAGCCCATATGCTTATGTCTATGTCTATCTTGAATGTTTTGAGTATTAACTCTGTTGACATTCCTATCATATCTATTCTTGACCAAAGTAAGTGTCTGTTTGAGTAGAAAATATATTTTCTTTCTTTCAGGTATCTTGTTCTCCAAACATCTTGCAAATTTAATTTTTCCGCCATCGTGAAAAATGTTTTGGGTAGGGTTTTCCTCGGCTTCTTGTTCATTGTGGATTTATGGTCTATTACATTGTTTACAATTGCATTGAAGTCTCCTAGCATACATATATCTTCAGATTCATATTGTATTATCTTTTTATGTAGTTTCCCCAAAAATTCTTCTTGTTTATCATTTGGAGCATATATTGCCACTAATAATATCTTTCTCAAATTCATCATTATCTCCACCATCAGTATTCTCCCTTCCCCATCTTCAAAAATTATATTTGATTGAATTGTCTTTCTAATGTATAGTGCTACTCCCTTTTTATTTTGGTCGCCAGAGTTATGTATAAGTTACCTAGTTTTACCTGTTCCAAAAATTTCCTGTGTTTCTTTCTAATATGTACTTCCTGTAAGCATATAATGTCCAGTTTCAATTTCTCTATTGAGTATTCTTTTTCTTTTTATTGCTGAGTTTAGTCCATTTATATTTATTGAGATTACTTTTATTTCTTCCTCCATGTCATTGATTTATAGGTTTAGTTGATCTAGTTGTTCTTAGCTCCCTCTACTCCTTTGTCTCTTTGGCCCTTGCTCCTTCTCTTAGCACTTTCTTGTCTTGTTCTTTCTCAATCTTCCCTTGCTTTTTCCCCTTAGCTTTCTGGCATTTGACTCCTCCCTCTTCTCTTACCAGCATTCCCTCCTGTGCTACTATATGTTGTTCATAAAAAAGTTCTACTTTATAGCAGAACTAGTGTATCTAATCTGTACCTTTGTTCTTGCCAGTTTACCAAAATCCCTTCTGGAACCAGCCCTCTAAAACTCACCCCTTTCTTAATCAGATTCTTAGTCAGGAAGAGGTATTTTTTTCTTATTTCTCTGACCTTCCTTGGAATTTGCTTCAATACCACTGTCTCTCTAGACTTGGATTTAATTGTAGTATTTCTTGTTGCTTGCAATATTTCACTTTTTAGAGTTTTTTTAAAAATAAATCTTACATGTACCTCTTTGGGCAGGTTGTTTCTCATTGCATATCTTGTATGTACTCTAAATGTCTTATCCATTCCACCTAAAATATATTCCTTACTCATTTCTGTGACTCTTGAGAGAATTTCTGCAATCTTCTCTGCTAAATTCTTTCCTTTCTCCTCTTGTTCTGAAATCTTAGGTAGAATTCAGAGCGTTCCATTTCCCAAAATATGGTGGATTCATCTTGCTTTTTAACAATTGTTAGCAATCTATAATCCATCTCCTCCACTTTTTTCTCTGTTATTTCTGCTCTTTCTTCCACCTTCTGCAGTCACTGCTCATTTCCCCCCATCATTTCTTTGACTTCTTTCAATTCATCTTCCACCTTGTCCACTTTCTCTTCTACTTTGTTTACTTGCTCCTTAAGATCCTTAAGGTCCGTGTTTATGGCTTGCAACATATTTTTTAACTCCAAGGTATCTTTATCTTGTTGTGTTGGTATACCGGTTAGTTTCTGTGTCGCTGAGCCGGGCAGTATAGCTGTTGCAGATGTATATGATGTTATTTTCTTCATCTTGGTATTTGATTCTGACATTGTTGTGTTTGAGTTATAATCAAATTTTATAATCCAAAGAGTGAATTAATAGATTGATTGTAATCCTGACATCACCACAGCAGCTCAAGCACCAACCTCAAAAAAACCAAACAAAAAACCAATCCCTGTTCTTGGACCCAATCTTCAGGTTCTTGCTACCTTAATCCATTCGCTTTATGATACCAACATATAGTAAAAAAAAGGAAAAAAAATCAAGGAAACAAGAGAAAAAGGGATTGGTGAAAAAGCACTCACCCCAATAGACAAAGAAAAAAGAAAAAAATTAATTCCGCAATAGTAATTCACATTTAATAGCAAAAATACAAAAACAAAAGAGGGAGATGGAGAAAAAAAGGAAAGAAAAAGGATAAAAATTCGCGTAGAAAAAAGGACCAAAGTAGACAAGTGGGAAAAAAGAAACCTTTAGTATGGGTTGTCTGGTTTATCCAAGTTTCCTTTTCCAGTAAAGAAAAAAAATGCACTGTCCAAACGGTATTTTCAGCAATCCGTTATAATGTAGCAAAAGAGTGCAAAACCGTGTTTACACAGCTGGTCTTAATTTCTTCTAGAGAGACTTTATCATCAGTATTGTCAACAAAAAGTCAAGGTCAATTCTTCTTAGCCAGCTTCCTTTTATCTTTTTCAGTCAAATTTGTTCAATCAATTTTTATTTACCACTAAATGGCAATGCAGACAAATAATTTATTGTATTTATCCCTTAAATTTAAATCTTTAAATTCACAGCTTTACTGCAAATCGAAAGCCAATCTCAAGAGACTGTCAAAAGTTACTAAAAAAGAACAAAAGTGCAGAGTGAAAGTCAGGATTCCAATTTGATTTCTAGCCCTTAAACAGTTAAACAATTCTATTGTTCATTTTGATTTACTAATGGTTTTGTCTGTCTGTTCGCTGCTGATCCGTGAGTGGAAGGGCTTTCTAATGCTCATTCCCCCCACTGTCTCCTGCCACTCTTTCTTTAAAAAAAAATCAACCAGAGGTTAAAGTTAATTACATGAATTTGTACTTTCAAGCAATCTTGTTATCTCACCCAGATGAAGCACTTCACTGCTTTCCCAAATTGCTCATCGTGGAAGCTCATAATGGCTGCCTTTCCTGCTTTGGGTCCAGAAGCAATTGCAGGGGTTTGGGGGAGTTGTGGGTTCCATACCCACTTGTGCTTCCCATCTTCACTGCCTCCCCAAGGCAGCTATGGTTAAACACCCCCTCAAACAATAAGAAATCTGATGGTTCTTCAGAGAGCCCCCCCCCCAGAGAACACGCCCTGTTGCTGAGATTCAGGCCACACCCTCTCCCTGGAATTATTAGTTCTAGAAGATGAGGTTAATGTACACGAAGTTCAAAAATAAGTCTTCCAGGTGTTGTCTGCTAAAGTTGTCATATCACCTCTGTCCCAGTACTTGCTGCCAGTACCAAGGGGGTTTGGGCAACAGAAAAATGCAATTGTGGTCTTAAAAAAGAGCTACTTCATTTAAACTGCCGCTCCTTGCAAGAAAGTCTGAGTTATGCCTATCACAATATCCACTAAAGCCAGAATGAAAACAGATGCACCAATGATTGATTTAATGCTCATACAATGCTCATGCTTAAAGAGATCTCCAGCTCATGAAGCACACCAATATTGAATGTCAAGAAGTCAGGAAGTAACCAACTCTCGGCTTTCCTGTGGCCTGTGTGACACATGCAGATCACATGCCTTCCCCCCCCCTCTGCTTCTTCCTTGGACAGGTAATCAACTCACCTGTGCTATGTGGGCTGCAGCTTCTTCTAGACACCATCAGCCTGTGTGCACTTAGCAATAGCAATAGCAGTTAGACTTATATACCACTTCATAGGGCTTTCAGCCCTCTCTAAGCGGTTTACAGAGTCAGCATATTGCCCCCACAGTCTGGGTCCTCATTTTACCCACCTCGGAAGGATGGAAGGCTGAGTCAACCTTGAGCCGGTGAGATTTGAACTGCAGAACTGCAGCTTAGCAGTCAGCTGAAGTGGCTGCAGTACTTCACTCTAACCACTGTGCCACCTTGGCTCTATTCCTTGCCACCTACTGTATTGACCATGCCCAATCTCCTTCACTAAGGCTTATTTTTTGGGTAAGGCTTATATTAGGCATACACTTAAAAATCAGGCTAGCGCTTATTCTCAGCATAGGTTTTATTTTTGAGAAAAATTCTCTCTTAAGTCTCCACTTTCTGTGGCCTTCAATACATGTATTTGCATGCCCCACAAGGTTTGGGTTTAAACACAACCTGGTTTGAATGGCTCTTACGAAAAGTCATATCAGCAGAAGCAGAAGAATTGGTAGCCTTGCATCAAGCCTTAGCCTACATAGAGATAATATCAGCAAATATTTATACAGTTACAAGATACATTTGGGAAATAATTTGATTATGATCAACGGTGGAAAAGCACGGGGTTCTTGACAAGCAATGGAACAATGGAATGGAAGCGAATGTTGGCAATTTTATCTCTAGTTCCTCTGCCTCTTTGAAACCCATATCATACTTCTGGTAATTCTTGGTTCACTTATTGCTGAAGTCTATCATGAGGGTTTTTAGAATAACATTGCCTTAACTGATCTGACACCAGAGATCTCTCATGCAAGAAGGCAACTGAAATCCATTCTCTTCTGTCCTGTGAATCTGGTGACTCCTCCAACCCAGCCACAACATTATTATAAGGAATGAATTATATAAGAAATACTGCAATATTTTAAAAAAATGAATATAAAGACTTCATAGGGAATAAATTGAGTATAGATAATTTATGGCAACAATATATTACAATTATTTTTATGCAAAGAACAACTTGGGAAAATACATTTTAAATATCTAAGCAATTATAAATAATTGCATTTGTTCAGCAACTTATAGACACAGTTGTTAAGTGCAATTAAATATCAAAAACATGTATGCATATTAATGCCATATTTCCCTGAAACTGAATTTTAGAGGAAGATTAGGTATAAAAATCTAGAGAAATCTAAAAAAATCTCTCCCATTTTAAAGGGAAATTATTTGGGGGAAGAATCTTGTTTTCCTCTCAAATAAGTTTTGTAAATGCAATTTTTTATAAATAGATAACTCTGAATACTTTCTAAACCAATGGTAAAAATTTAGCACAATATATTATATATATGTAGATACATCACATACAAAGCTTGACTTGTGACCACATCCTGCAGGCAGCCAAATAAAAATTTCCCTCTCTCCCTTTGCTATGGGAACAAAACAAAATGCTTCCAGACACTCTTGGTGCTCTGCAATTATGTACATTTACAATGCAATTTGGATATATTGCATTGTAAATGTACATAATTGGAAAATCTACCACTAGATGCCGCTATCTGCAATCAGTTCATGTACCTTAAATAAATGATGTTCTAAGCCTGTCAGCTGTTCAACAGCAAAAAAAACTTTGATTCTTGAAATGAATAGCAACAACATAAATCTCAGTACAGGTGTGTCAAAATCTCTTTTGGTGTGATCAAATTAATCACATCTGGTAACAAAAAGCTTACCTCACATTTAAAGCTATATAGGATTAAGAGCCATTTGCTATCACAAAAGGTACATTTAATCACTTCCTTTACAAAATATCAGCTGTGATTTTAATGGTACACCTACAGACCTACATCTCATTTACAACTGTTTTATAAGAATAAATGAAGTAAGCCTTGAAAGATCAGTGTGGAAAACTGTAAATATGTAGTTAAGTACTTAAAGTAGATTTCTTGGATGTATTCTGAAATTAGAAGAGCTCTATCTGTTGAAACAAAGAGACGTCAGAAGTAGACAATAAAAGGACTCCCCCCCCAAATATAATGTTGTCCTAATGCCAGGCAACATTAGATTTCATATCTCTCCCCCCCCCCCAGCAAAGTTGATTTCAAATAATTTTTTCAGCAAAGCAAGCCAAGGTATGAAGGGGATGTGAAGACAGGACTCAGAAAAGGAGGTCTCAAAAAGATTGGCTGAAATGGAGAATTAGGATACAACACTAAAAGGCAACATACAAATCTAGAGGGGTAAAAACTAACATGCAAAAGGAAAAAATTCATGCAAAGATTTCAAGGAATTTAAAAATAATAGCTGAAAAGTAGACTCACTTCAGGCAAGAAATTGCTCTCGATTGAACAGATGATTACTAATAGGCCTTTCTTATTTACAAAGGAGTTTTTAACCCAGCTGTTCTGTCTCGTGATTCTAATGAATATGCAGATCCAGGCTTGGCTGTCTGCCACGACTAATGAGGGAGATAAAACCACCCCTCGGCTAGGAGCCTAGAACGCTATCTTCAAGAAGCCAAGATTAGACTTACAGAATGCTTTCTCAATGGCTAGTAAAGTGGACTGTTGTTTCCTGCAAAGATTCCCCTCCCATCGCTCCACCTATAAGCTCTTTGGGAGGGGCCACAACAGTAGCCAGCTGTCCCTATTTCCTTCTATGACGTCTTCTCCACAGCTACTCCCTTCTCTTCTCAGCTCTATGCACATGCATATCAGGGACAACCTCCCTCTGTTCCTCTTCACTGCTCCCTGACTCAGACGCCATCTGGTGGCCAATAGGCCTCTCTAGTCCCTGCTCTGACTCTGAACACCCCCCAGAGTCTTCCTCGGCCTCCAGGGCAGTCCCATAGTGTTCATCGCTGTCAGATTCCACCAACAGCTCAGCTGGCCGCTGCTGGGCTACAACACCAGCCAATGGTGCTATTGGTTAAATTTAGATTCTGTACTTAGTGTGATCTTATGGGAAGGTTTCATTTGGTTAATTGTGTATATAAATTGGGAACATGACTCATTTTCTTACACAAAGGAATAATATATTTTAAAAGTAAAGTAATAAAATGTATTTTCTTTTAAAAAAAAGAAGAAAATGATGCTTTGGTTAGCTAAATAAGTTTTATGGAATGCCAGTAAATTGATGCCAGCTAGAAATTCAAGCTAGCCTGTGTTATGGTGGTCATTTGGGGTCCCCTGATTAGTCAATTAGCAGCCTGCTGTGTTGTGTAGCTCTGAGCATCAGCCCTGAGAATTACACTTAGAGTCATTACTGAATGCTGCTGTGAGTGATTTATGGCTTTTGCCTTCTATTTAAAATTTATCTCAGTGATCACATAAGCTTGGCAGCCTGACCACAATGCAAATTAAAACTAGTCTGATACTAGCATGGGTATTACAGTCAGAAATTTGTTTTCTTTCTTGTTTCAGACTTGTCAGCAAATAAAAAGGCATATTCTTCTTCCTGGGGCAGAGGCAGGAAGTGAGCTTTGACAGAAGCTATATCAGTAAATTTAGTCATCTCTCAAAATTCACCCTGGTTATGTGCAAGTATCTTCAAAGGAAAGCTGATAATGACTTCTATCAGCTGATATGAACAGGGGTTTAACACTGTTCTAGTATTGTGTTACTCTGGAATAGTACTAAGCCTATTTATATCCTCTTGAACATACATGTGGAAAGAGTTGGGCCAAAACAGAGTTGATTATTGGACATCTTTTATATATGTGTTTAGTATAAGGTGACCAGATTTTCAGATTGGTAAAGAGGGACACCATTGACCAGGGGGAAGGGGAACGGGAGGCTTGATTAAAAATTTTATACAGAGCAACAAAAATTTTCATACAACACAAAAATAGTACTGTAATATTTTTTTTATTTCAACATAACTACAATTTACAAATATAATACGTTTATTTACATTTATATTTATTAAATATATTGACAAATATATAAATATATATTTTGTACATATTTGACAAAAATATGTACAGTATAATTTTATTCTTTGGCATATTTCGCATTTGAGTGATTTTTTTTTAGTAGATTGCTGTTGTTGTTTAAAAGGTCATGAAATTTTCCACAAGAATTTGTTAAATTATATTTTACACATAAAATGGCTTTCAAAGTCTCAACACTTAATTGTGATTTTTCCACACTTTATTTACCGTAGAAAAAACGCGTTCAGTCGCAGCATTAGTTCCTGGTAAGGACAGCGCGTATTCCACAATTTTTATTGCATTATTATATGGAACATGGTTTGTTTCAAAATGATGAAATATTTCTAACCATTTGTTCTCTATTGTGATTTTTGCTGATGCTCAAGATTTAACCTTTTCCTTATCAATATTTTTTTTAATAATGACACCTCATCAAATGATCATTTTCAGAAATATTACTATTTGGGAAATTTTGAATATTATGATCGAATGATTTTTGCACATCATTCCAATTAAGTTCTTGTTTTAATGCAACCCAATGAAAATGTTCAATATCATTGTAATGTACCATCCACTCGTCTAAATAATCTATGCAGTTACTATAGAACTTTTTAATGTGATTCATGATATCTACACGATTTATTGCACCTTGTTCTTCTAGCTGGCTTATACTATTACGGATGGTTAATGCAATAAAAATATTTTCTAAGCGCTCTTGATAATGAAATTTTAAATTATTAATTTCATCTGCTACTTCGATTACCGAAATTTTGTCACCTTCAATAAGTTTTATAGTATTTTGAAAAAGAGCTGCTTGATTGTGTACAAACTCTAGCCAAATTTTTGAAGATTTTTTTTCAAAAAACTCTTCTAAAATTCTAGGACATTTATCCTGTGACAGAAAGTAGGATTTCAAAGGATCGTATATTTTCAAAATTCTTTCGACAGCTGGCAAAAGATCTAACCAGCACGTTTTACTGTATCCAAGTATTTTCTGATATTTGACTTCCGCATTTTCACAAAATTCTTTAAGCATTTCAACGCGCACAGTGTATATTTATTTATTTATTTATTTATTTATTTATTTATTTATTTATTTATTTATTTATTTATTTATTTATTTATTTATTTATTTATTTATTTATTTATTTATTTTGTATGCCGCCCACTCTCAAGAGACTCAGGGCGGCATACAACTATATATAGAAATAAGAATATATTTTAACAACAATATTTTCCACATCTACGGGCAACAAGTCAGCAGCTGTTTGAATGGCGTTATGTATTATGTGCGCTGCAGAACCAACACCAATAATGTTTTGATTAAGGTTTTTGTTTAATTTATAAAAAATATTATTTGTACCTCTTCTCGCTTTTCCTCCAAAATTTGTGTTTGTGTTGTCTCCACAATATGCAATTATTTTATTTTTTAAATTGTTTTGTTGCAAAATATTAATAATGGAACTGAAAATTATTTCAGAAGTTTCGCCGGGCAAAGAAACAAAATCTAAAATTCTAATTTTTATTCCAGTTTCCAAATCAAAAAATCTAATAATGGTTTGAAATAATTTTATATCCTTATGATTAGATGCATCAGAATATATGGATATAAAATTAATTTTCTCTAGATTTTTGTTTAATTCTGAAAATGCATATAGGGAAAGCACATTACACACAATTGCCTCGGATTTTGTTCTAGCACAGGCAAATTTTTTGTTGAATAACTTTTTGACAACTTGTGATGTACAGTCCATAGAGCTGAAGGAATGATTGTGATTAATAGCATGAAAAGACATAAGTCCTTTTGCTAATGCTAATTTCTTTTCTTCGTCTCCATAAGTTATTTTCCGGAAAAAAATCCTGTATTTTGGAGGAAGATGCAGCAGTATCTAAATATCTTTTATGTTTCTGTGTCTCCAAGTGCTTTGAAATATCATTCTTCCCAACATGCAAAATAGAAAATTCACCATTACATTTCTCACATTTTACTATGTGATCGCTTTTGGTTTTTTTAAGAAAAGGAAATTCACTTCTTAGATCATCGTTGAATTTGCATCCTCTTTTCTTACTCATTATGTTAATAATCTAAAAAAATTATATGATTTTATACGATATAAAATTCAACCAGGGTGAAACACACTAAATCTGGCAAAGCTGCCTTGCACCAACCTCGCCTGCCCATAGAATAGCAGCCACTTTAAGACACATAAACCTGGTCTGAACATATTGCATCACAAAGAAAACATTTGCAAAAAGGAACATTTCTTGTAGTAAATATATTTTATAAACAATTAAAAAATAAAATTCCCCCCAAAATAATTAAAAAAAGATATTCTATAAATAAAAGAAATCCTTAAAAACCATTGTTAAGTATTACACCAGCAATAATTTACACTGTAACCATTTCAAACTATTCCATACAGAATAAATTGAAGGAAAACCATTTTTCTATACTCAATACTTTGAAATGTATTGTGCCTAGAATTTTAAAAAATAGTTTTACTTCAATTTATTCTGTATGGAATAGTTTGAAATGTTTTACTTCAATTTATTCTGTGTGGATTCTTTTTTTAAATTGTCTTAGACTATTTAAAAAAAGATTATATCCAAAATAAATTGAAATAAACCATTTTTAAAAATTCTATGCACAATACTTTGACACACTTCCCTCCTTGCTAGGTTTTTTTAAAATGGTCCCCATTAGTCTTCATTGTAAGGCAAGAAGAATGTTACTATCTAACTACGATTTAGAGAATCAATCTCTGCTTTTATCTAGTTATTTTACTGTTAACATATAAATTGAAATAAACAATTTTTAAAAATTCTATGCACAATACTTTGACACACTTCCCTCCTTGCTAGGTCTTTTTAAAATGGTCCCCATTACTCTTCATTGTAAGGCAAGAAGAATGTTATTATCTAACTATGATTTAGAGACTCAATC
Source organism: Thamnophis sirtalis (assembly GCF_051295495.1). NCBI lineage: Eukaryota > Metazoa > Chordata > Lepidosauria > Squamata > Natricidae > Thamnophis > Thamnophis sirtalis. Next base: position 54,766,852 of record NW_028261388.1, read on the forward strand.
TCTGCTTTTATCTAGTTATTTTACTGTTAACATTAAGTAGCTTTTAGGATTCTTTCCATCAACTTTTCTCTACGTCTAAAGCAGTGTTTCTCAACCTTGGTCCACCTGAAGATGCATGGACTTCAACTCCCAGAATCCGCCAAGCCAGCTGGCTGGGGAATTCTGGGAGTTGAAGTCCATGCATCTTCAGGTGGACCAAGGTTGAGAAGCACTGACCTAAAAGAATCAGATTCTATCCCTGGCTGCTCATCCAAGGAGACGTGATGTTAATCCACAGGTGTAGGAACCAAAAACCTTTTGCTCCCCAAGACCCCCCCCCCATTTGAAGCAGTGAGAATGACTATGCTGTCTCCAGAGAAAGGATGGTTAATGTACAGGTAGTCCTTGACTTACGACCACAGCTGAGCCCAAAAGTTTTGTTCCTAGGTGAGACATTTGTTAGGTGAATTTTGCTCCATTATACCACCTTTCGTGCCACAGTTCTTAAGTGAATAACTGCAGCTGATAAGTTAGTAACATAAGTGAATCTGGTTTCCCCATTTGACTTTGTCAAAAGGTCACACAAGGCGATTACATGACCCCATCATAAATACGAATCTGTTGCCAAACATCAAAATTTTGATCACATGATCATGAGGATGCTGCAACAGTCACTAAGTGTGAAAAATGGTCATCAGTCACTTTTTTCAATGCCATTGTAACTTTGGTCACTAAATGAATTGTTTGAAAGCTAAGGCTAGCTTGCATTATAATGCCTTATGCTAGCTTACATTTTCAAGAGAGAAAAGCTAAACTCTTTATTAGAATTTAAATAGAAATAAATAGAGTAGAGTAGAGTAGAGTAGAATAGAATAGAATAGAATAGAATAGTTTATTAGCCAAATGTGATTGGACACACAAGGAATTTGTCTTTGGTGAATATGCTCTCAGCATACATAAAGAAAAATAAAATAGAATACATTCATCAAGAATCATAAGCTACAACACTTAGTGATAGTCATAGGTTACTAATAAGCAATCAAATTGTACTAGGAAACAAATTATTGGATTTTTAAATTATTGGATTTTCTTTCAAAGAAACTCAGTATGTGCTTCCTGATTATTGAAAGTGCAAATTCAGTGTCAATGACTCCTGACTATTTTAAAAAAGATTCTATCCAAAATAAATTGAAATAAACCATTTTTAAAAAATGTTATGCACAATACTTTGAAATGTATTGTGCATAGAATTTTTAAAAATGGATAGAATCTTTTTTTAAATAGTCTAAGACAATTTAAAAAAAGAATCCACACAGAATAAATTGAAGTAAAACATTTCAAACTATTCCACACAGAATAAATGGAAGTAAAACTATTTTTAAAAATTCCATGCACAATACATTTCAAAGTATTGTGCATAGAATTTTTAAAAATGGTTTATTTCAATTTATTTTGGATAGAATCTTTTTTAAAATAGTCTAAGACAATTTAAAAAAGAATCCACACAGAATAAAACTATTTTAAAAAATCCTATGCACAATAAATAAAATATTATTTTAAAATATATTTTTTAAAAAAAGAAAAAAACTCAACCCACTTACCAGCAGGCAGAATCAGCAGAACTCCGATGCAATGGATCCTCACAGCGATGGATGGAAGCAACAGGGAGCAGGCAAGCAGAGAGGCAGCAGGAACAGGTAAGACACTGGACTGGACTGTGGAGGGACAACAAGGCTAGGGTCACTAAGCAGGTGTGGAGAGGGAGGGCAGGGGGGAAAGCTAGGCCGCGGTGATTCCATCCTCCAGGGGGGTCACCTTAGTGCAAATGATTGCTGAAGCACATCAACTTTCACCTATGGCAAATGCTTGTTACTTGCTTAAAGTGGACAACATGACTTAGAATAGTTAAGTATTCTAGACATGGAAGGAAAAAAAGCTTGCTGGAGTAAGTTCATGCTGTGGTTATGATAGATGATAGATAGATAGATAGATAGATAGATAGATAGATAGATAGATAGATAGATAGATAGATAGATAGATAGATGATAGATAGATACCGTTTGTTCTAGAATGGCAATGTCTGTATTCTATTTAATAATAGCAAGCCTAGGGATTTGAAGGGCTGAACGAGCATGCAAGATGGGAGGCTAGGAGAAGTAGGCATTCCTTATTTTCAGTTTCATTCAGTACATGTAGGGAAATATATGGGCATAGTATACTTAGACTTCAGCAAGGTCTTGACCAAAGGAGACCACAAACTACTTCTTGGTAAGCTAGAAAAAAGTGGGATAGATAGCAACACCATCAGATGGATTTGTAACTGGCTGACAAACCATACTCAATGAGTATCCTTAATGGTACTATATCTACATGGAGGGAAGGAAGCAGTGGGTTACCACAAGGTTCCATCTTCAGTCCAGTACTGTTCAATATCTTCATAAATGACTTAGATGAGGAAGTAGAAGGGGAACTTACCTAATTTGAGGATTATACTAAACTGGCAGGAACAACACCCTAGATGATGGGCTCAAGATCCAGATGGATCATGACAGATTTGAACACTGGGCCCTAACTAACAAAATGAAATTTAATGTACAGAAAAGTAAAGTCTTGCGCTTAGACAAGAAAAACCAAAAGTACACATATAGACTGGGTGATACCAGGCTTAATATCAGTAACTATGAGTGGGATTTTGGAATCTTAGTGGACAATCAATTAATATAAGCCAATAATGTGCAGGGGCAGCCCCAAAAAACAATGCAATCCTAAATTGCATTAACAGAGGGATTCAATCAAGATCAAGTGAGGTACTAATACCACTCTACAAAGCCTTAGTAAGACCACACCTAGAATACTGCATCCAGTTTTGGTCACAATACTATAAAAGAGATGTTGGGTTTCTAAAAATGAGTACAGAAAAGAGCAACAAAGATGATTAGGAGACTGGAGGCTAAAAGAAGAGACTGGACTGTCATTTGTCAGAAATGGTGTGGTACGGTCTCCTGCTTGGGTGGGGGATTGGACAAGATCATCTACAAGGTCCCTTCCAACTCTGTTAATCTGTTAATACAATCAAGGCTAAATGTCTTTTGATTCCCAGTTACCAGTGCCAGTTAACCATGATATGTCTTCAGAAATAAGTTTCCCACCAACTTTTCTGCAGAATAAATAACATTTTCTGTTGCTGGGATGTAAAGGAATTAGAAATGGGGGATACAGTAGTTTATGATATATCTTTTTTATAGTTCTTCTATTTGTGTTTCTATTTTTTCTTGTATGAGGAAAAAGTTAGAATGCATTTTCCCCAAAAGTAAGGATGTTGCCCATGCAAAATAATCCAGATAAGAAGCCCACCAGAAGAATTAGCTCTAGATTTATGTAAGGTTACTTTAAAAGAATCTTGGAAATCTGAAAGTACAACTGGCCTTCTATTCACTCAGCGACCATTCAAGCTTACAATGGTGCTAAACAACTGGCAGTTATGACCAGTCCTAGGTGTTTCAGCATCCATGTATTTATGTGATAGTGAGCGGAGTGCTTGATACCTGGCTCATTGTCACAATATCACAAAGAACTGTGGTTACATAATTATGATTTCCATTGTTCCCTACTGGCTTTCTACAAGCATATCAATGCAGAAGCCAGCAGGAAGTTGAAAGTGGCAGTAACATGAAGTCCTAACTCTACAGCTTGCATAGACTAAATTTTGATTTACTAGACCATAGTCTAGACTGCAGATTTTCCTCCTGTCTCCCAAAGTCATTCCTCCCTTCCATTACATTGTCTTTTTAATAAGACATTTAAAATATGGCCAATAACTACATAATGCTAGATAACTCACAACATGACTAAAAGCACTGAAAGAAAAAATAACAAGATAATACCAATTCTTCTTCTTGTGCCATATCTGTCATTGGACGTTGGCAATAATGTTGGCGATCCTATTTTTATCAACAGCCGCACAAAAAAGTGCTGCTGAGTTTTATAATACTAATACTAATATTTAATATGTTAAGAAAGTGCAGTTGTATAACAACAGAGCAAAATTATGAACTGCTAGACTTTTTGTAACTTTACCAATGCCCAGAAGGTTGTGAATAAACACCAAGGTGGGGGGGGAAAGCATCTACAGTATCAGCATTATATGGAGAAATTTTCAGGTGTACAGTCTACCAGTACTAAAATAAAAATATCAGACATTCAAGGGGTCTAGCTCTCAAATAAGTACTATAATTGAAGCCTTAGCTATATTTAATTTTTGGCAAGAGATAAAGAAAAATGGTTCTCTCCCAACACAGTACACTTTGACAAATCTTGCCCTTTGGCCCAAGCAGACTCTGCATTTCTTTTCCCAAACTATTTGCTTAAAGTAAATTATGTGTGTATGGTCAAGAACTTTAAAATAAAGAGTGTTTTAATAGGAATATTTCCTTTGCAGTTTTCTTTAGCAATTATTTTCTTTTATAAAGCTGCAGTGTTGAAAATAACACGGCTGGTGAAAAGTAGTCCAAGCCTGTATATACAGGGCGGGGCATAACCTTTTCCTAGGGGGTCACAGCAACACTTGTAATAACAACACAAATAATTCATACACCATTCGAAAGCCCATCAAAAACTGAGTTTATTGACACGATTTAATAGTCAGTATGACCACCATTAGCCCTTCGAACAGCATTCAAACGAGGTGGATAAGAACACAACAAATCTTCAAACAGTTCCGTTCGATTTTCCAGATTTTTCAACACAGTTTCCAAATTCATTCTCAAAGTTTCAACCGAATATCGATTTTGACCTTGCTCCTGAATCATCAGAGCTTCCACTTCATCCTTAATTATGGCCCCAATGTTCTCTGCTGGATTGAGATCTGGCGAATTTCCCGGCCAGACGTCATTGCCCCAAAATTCGACATTGTTTTCCTTTAACAATTGCTGAGTCGCATTTGCACGCATGCAAAGAGCTTTGTCATGAAGAAAGACAGCCTCACCAACCACCAAGACATTGTCTGGATCACTGAGAAATGGAATGACATTCTCCAATAAAATTTTCTCACGGAAATAACTGCCATCCCAGGATTCCCCTTTATCCTTCAAAACCCAATGCAGTTTCTTGGCTGTGAAAATGACGAAAATCGAAAGGCAATGCATTTTATTCTGTCAATGATCCTTTGTTCTTCCGAATCGAATTTTCCAGCCATTCTTAAAGCAAATTTAACATTTAATAGCTCATTCAATTCAGGTTTTTATGGGCTTTAAAATGAGGTGTCGCAGAAGTTGTAAACTGCTGTCGATCTTGCTGTGACCCCCTAGGAAAAGGTTATGCCCCGCCCTGTAGTTGTTCTCTAGACTTCACTTCTGTCCTCATATCAAAAATCAAAGTAATGCTTCACAAAGCATAATCCTCTCTCCATTGCCTACTGGAAATCTGTTCTTTGATCCCAAAGAAAGTGTTGATCTATTCATCCAATGATCAGCACAGCTGCATATATAATAGATTACTGGTTCAGAAACAAGTATTAGTAATAATTTGTAAATATCCTGAACCTTCTTTAAATAGTAGCATCTTTTTATTTTCTAAAAGGCTTTACCAAACTGTTTGATTTCTTGATCACTATCACAGGAACTGGCTTTTTCAGTTTCCTGAATCAGCAGCTAATAATAGTGGCAGATGCCACTGGCTCTAAGTAAATTATACAAAATAATTAAACTATGTTCTTTAATCCTTAGAATGTTTGCTTTTTATCTTTCCTGGTATTGTCAAAGAACCTGAATGTTTTGTTATATTTCCACAATATTATTTCTACAGAGAAAGCTTTAATCTAAATGCTTCAGCTTCTGTTATATTTTTGCTGCATTACTTCTAATAACTTGATTACAGCCATAAGATCAGAAAACAGCAATATAAAATGTAAGGGAATATAAATATACACATATGTTGATTTATAAGCAGTATGTATAAACACAACTATACGTATAAAGATATAACAACAAATAAGAATGAAATATAGAATATAATAATACAAGGATAAAAGTACAATAATGAAAGGATGGAATAAAATATTACAAAATATAAGCAAGTAAATGAGAATCAGACTCTTCAATTATTTCAATTATTTGCAACATTACTAATGTCGGACGCCCCCTTTATTCCCCCCCCTTACATGGATGGTGGCTTGGCTGTTGGCGTTATTGGATGCCCCCCCCTCACACGGGCGGCGGTTTTGGAGTTTGCAGTCGTTATCGAGTGCCCCTCCCCCCCTCACACAGACCACAGCCTCCCAGCGTGTTACAAGCTGAGGGTGACGGTGGCAGCTGCTCTGAATAACTTGCGGCTTGAATTGGGTGAGTGAGTGGCACCGAGCGGCCGGTGCAAACACTGAAGATATCAAGGGCGTGTTCCATACTGGCGGGTGGCGCTAGCGGACAGCGAGCATTTGTTTTTGAATTGTGAGAGATTAAGATCAAGACCTGGGTCTGTATTAGACCAGCACCTCATTAAAGAGGGAGTGCCTGAACTTTTACACCTATACAACTGAGACTGGTGGCTGGTTTCTGGCCACCTTAGTTCTCTAGCTCCCCCCCTCTTCTCTCTGGTGCACCCCCCCTTCTCTGCTCACTGCTGTGGGTGGCATATGGACGATGGCGGCACCTCTTATGATCTTTTGGGACTTGCAACACCTTCTGACTGCGCCCACCCGGTTACCCGACTTGTTGAACCCTTGGGGACCGCTCTGGACTACCATCACCATCTTGCCATCAGATGGAAAAAACTATAACAGGGGACTTAATGTTTTTAACATACTCCCCCTCCCTTTACGACCCACCTCGGCCACCCCGGACTTTAGACTTTGGACCTTTAGACTTTGGACCTCCATTATTATATCTTCCAAGAACGAGATATACTATCTACATACCCTGTATCCCACGGTTGGTGCACAGCTACCTGAACCGCATTTTTAACAGCTGCGTAATCCTTCTTTTGTTTTCCTTTCTTTTTCTCTCTTCTCTTTTTCTCTCTCTTTTGTATGGGATATGCATGGGACATGCATGTGATTGAGCGAATGACCCCACTTTTTATTACCTATTATTGTTGTATTTTCTGTGTTTTAATTACCACGTGGGGACTGTTTGGGTGAACAGATGAGTGTGTTTGATTCGGAGGACCTGTTGAGGAATGCGGAGGTCGTTAGGGTGGTTGGGGGCATTATGGACATGGGAGTGGGCCGGAGCATTACGGTCGTAACAGGGAGGGGCAGGTATGGCGGGGACTTTAGGGCTGGCCATTACTGGGGAAGGAGGGCTCGCTACATTACAGAGATCCCTCCTTCCGGCCCTATGAGTCCCACTCCAAGGCCAGATGGTGTGAGTAATCAGGGCCCTGGTCTCAGGCTGTTGTCGCTAAATGCCAGGTCTGTAGTTCACAAGGCTCCTCTCGTCTGGGACCTAATTTTAGACGAGAGGGCAGACCTAGCATGTATTACTGAAACCTGGCTGGGCCTGGAGGGAGGAGTCCCCCTCGTAGAAATGTGCCCAGAGGGTTTTCAGGTGCTTCATCAGCCGAGAGCTCAGAGAAGGGGTGGGGGTGTGGCCATTGTTATCCGAGAGTCCCTAGGTTTAGGTTTAGGTTTAGGTTTATTAACATTTATAGGCCGCCATTTTCCCTGAGGGGACTCAGGGCGGCTTACATAAAATCAAGGGAGGGGTATAAAAACAATAACGCAGATAACATAGAATAAAATAATGAGCAACATTCATTCATCATTCGGGAGGGGCAATTATCTTTGTCCCCAGGCCTGACGGGCTAGCCAGGTCTTAAGAGCTATGCGGAAGGCCTGGACGGTGGTGAGAGTACGAATCTCCATGGGTATTTAGGTATTTAGGTATTTATTGGGATTTATATGCCGCCCTTTTCCCTGAGGGGACTCAGGGCGGCTTACAACCACAGGGGAGGGGAGGTGCAAGGTCAGAACGAAACAATATGTGAACAACAGAAAAATAATAAAACCCAACTTTCATTCAGCAATCAAACACTCGGGCGGGTAATTAGGAGCCTATCCCCAGGCCTGCTGGGAGAGCCAGATCTTGAGGGCTGCGCGGAAGGTCTGGATAGTGGTGAGGGTGCGGATCTCCATGGGGAGCTCGTTCCATAGGGTCGGGGCAGCAACAGAAAAGGCTCTCCTCCGTGTGGTCGCCAGTCGGCATTGACTGGCAGATGGAATTCGGAGGAGGCCCAGTCTGTGCGATCTAATTGGTCGATTTAGGGAGGTAATCGGCAGAAGGCGGTCTCTCAAGTACCCAGATCCACTACCATGGAGTGCTTTAAAGATGGTCATCAGTATCCTGAAGCGCACCCGGAGACCAACAGGTAGCCAGTGCAGCTCGCGGAGGACAGGTGTTACGTGGGCGAACCGCGGTGCGCCCACTATCACTCGCGCGGCTGCATTTTGGACTAGCTGTAGTCGCCGGATGCACTTCAGGGGCAACCCCATGTAGAGCCCATTGCAGTATTCCAGTCTAGAGATCACAAGGGCTCGAGTGACTGTTGTGAGAGCCCCCCGATCTAGGTAGGGCCGCAACTGGCGGACCAGGCGAACCTGGGCAAATGCCCCCCTGGTCACAGCTGACAGCTGGTGATCAAAAGTCAGCTGTGGATCCAGGAGGACTCCTAAGTTGCGGACCCTATCTGAGGGGTATAGAATTTGACCCCCCAGCCTAAGCGTTGGTGTATTAGCCAAATTATTGGGGGGGACTCATCCAGTTCTTAACGGCCTCCAGACCCTGGCTCATCACGTCCACCGCTTCATTGAATTGGCACGGGGCGGACAGATACAATTGTGTATCGTCCGCATATTGGTGGTATTTTATCCCGTGCCTCCGAATGATCTCGCCCAGCGGTTTCATGTATATGTTAAATAGTAGGGGTGATAGGACCGAACCCTGGGGTACCCCACATGTTAGGGGCCTCAGGGACGATCTCTGCCCCCCGACTAACACCGACTGCGACCTGTCCGAGAGGTAGGAGGAGAACCACCGCAGAACAGTGCCTCCCACTCCCACCTCCCGCAGTCGTCGCAGAAGGATACCATGGTCGATGGTATCAAAAGCCGCTGAGAGGTCAAGGAGAACCAGGATGGACGCATAGCCTCCATCTCTGGCCCTCCAGAGATCATCGGTCAATGCGACCAAAGCGGTTTCTGTGCTGTAACCAGGTCTGAAGCCGGACTGGAAGGGGTCAAGATAGCTAGCTTCCTCCAAGGCCCGTTGAAGCTGAAAGGCCACCACCTTCTCAACAACCTTCCCGATAAAGGGAAGGTTGGAGACAGGACGAAAGTTGTTTAAGATGGCTGGATCTAACGATGGTTTCTTCAGGAGGGGTCTCACCACCGCCGTTTTGAGTACGGCGGGGAAGTGCCCCTCCCGAAGGGAGGCGGTGACAACCGCCTGGATCCAGCCATGTGTCACCTCCCTGCTGTTAGCCACCAGCCAGGAGGGACACGGGTCCAGTATACAAGTGGAGGCACTTACAGCTCGGATGGCCTTGTCCACATCCCCAGAGGCAACTTCCTGGAACTCAACCCAGAGCTGATGTGGCAAATGATCCTCCTGTGTCTCAGCTGGGTCTACTGCGGTGGAGTCCAAGTCCGATCGAAACCGAGCTACTTTGTCCGCCAAGAATTGAGCATAATCCTCAGCCCTACCCTGCAAGGGGTTTCCCGCATCCCTCCTATTAAGGAGGGAGCGGGTTATCCTGAACAGGGCGGCTGGGCGTGACTCGGCGGACGCAACCAAGGAAGAAATATATGATCTTTTTGCAGTTCTTAATGCTCGGACATAGTCCTTGGTGCAGGTAATTAAGAGCGCTCGGTTTGCCTCGGACCTATCGGACCTCCACTGGTGCTCTAGGCATCTCCTCCGGCGTTTCTTCTCCCGGAGTTCCTCGGTGAACCAGGGAACTCTCCGGGATCCACTGACCCGGAGGGGCCGTAGTGGCGCAATCCGGTCGAGAGACTCCGACGCCGCCGAGTACCAGGCGGCGGCCAGAGTCTCCGCCGAACTGTGGGCGAGGGTATCAGGAATAACCCCAAGCTCCGTCTGGAACCTCAGAGGGTCCATAAGTCGCCTGGGGCGGAACCACCTGGTCGGTTCCTCCTCCCCACGGTGGGGGTTTGGCCTCCGGAAGTCAAGCCTCAGTAGGCAATGGTCTGACCACGACAGGGGTATGATCTCATTACCCCTCAGACCAAGATCACACATCCACTGCTCCGAGAGGAATACGAGGTCGAGCATGTGACCCGCTGCGTGGGTTGGGCCCCGAATTACTTGGGTCAAGCCCATGGCCGTCATGGAAGCCATGAACTCCTGCGCCCCATCAGAGCGTTCACCGAGCGATGGCAAGTTGAAATCCCCCAGAACTATAAGCCTGGGGAACTCAACTGCCAGCTCGGCTACTGACTCGAGGAGCGAGGGGAGGGATGCTGCAACGCAGTTGGGAGGCAGGTACATTAGCAGCAAACCCACTTGACCCTTGAGGTCCAACTTTATCAGCAGAGACTCACACCCGACAAGCTCCGGAGCAGGGACCCTACGAGGTAACAGAGACTCCCGGATTACAATAGCCACACCGCCACCCCTTCCCTGGGCTCTCGGCTGATGAAGCACCTGAAATCCCTCTGGGCACATCTCTACAAGGGGGACTCCTCCTTCTGTGCCCAGCCAGGTTTCAGTAATACATGCCAGGTCTGCCCTCTCGTCAACAATTAAGTCCCGGACGAGGGGAGCTTTGTGAACAACAGACCTGGCATTTAGCGACAACAGCCTGAGACCAGGGTCCTGACTACTCGCGCCATCTGGTCTTGGAGTGGGACTCCTAGGGCCGGAAGGAGGGATCTCTGTAATGTAGCGAACCCTCCTTCCCCGGTAATGGCCAGCCCTAAGGTCCCCGCCGTATCTGCCTCTCCCTGTCACGACCGCTATGCTCCGACCCACTCCCATGTCCCTGGTCCCCCCAACCACCCCGGTTCCTCCCGCCTTCCCCAGCAGGTCCTCCGAGTCAAGCATTCTCATTTATCCACTCTAACAATTCCCACGTAAAAATTTAAAACATATAAAATACAAAGGTAACAATTACTAAAAGTGGGCCATTCATTCAATTCCAGCCAACTCCCATACACTCAGCATTCTATTTAAAATTGCGCAGTTATAGTATATAATAATATGGAAACAATGGAGGGAGCGATGGTCTGCTCCTCTCCCTTCTTATGTCCTGGGGAAATGTCCTTAGCCACCAAGTCAAAAGTACGTAGTATATAAGGTGGCTGTAGACAAACAAGATTGAGTATAAAGCTCCAAAGTTCGTAACCGGCATCCGTATAGTCTTGCCCCACTGGTGGAGGTTAGCGGGCTGTATATTCGAGAGTCTCTTTCCCAAAGATATATAAGGGCCCCAATGTAGGAGACCAGAGTTCGAGGCTAACTTGCACCGCTCTTGCAGATGGAAGGAAAAATGCTGGTATTTTCGGGGCTCAGTCCTTGTCCCTGCAGTCGCCATCCTCTATTGCTCCCTGCCAGTTGGCCACAGTCCTACTCCTCCTAATGGTTAAGTGAGCAGGGAGCAAGGTCCGGAGGGGGCTACAACGATGATAAATAGTAAAGCAGCAGATGATAAATAGTAAAATAGGTAACAGATAGTAAAGTGAGCAGAGATAGATCCGAGGGGGGGGGGGTGTCTAGGGCAATAGCAAGCACGTCCATTCAATCTGCAGATTCAGTGCAGCCTCCAACAGCTTCCGACAGCCCCCTTCTTTAAAGTAAACTAAGTTAAAAAATTCGCCCCTCTCAGCTCACTAGTCACCAAGACTCACAATCTCAGTCACAACCACTCAGCTCCAGCGTAGTCAGCAAACTGGCCGGAAAGGAGGATGTAAAGATGTGATGCTGTGAGTCAGCTGTTTGGCGCCGCCATTTCCTCCATACTTCCCTCCACGCTTTCCTTCCAACCTCAGCAGCCGCTGTTCCGCTGCTCTGGGATGACTGCTAGGACCAGGGGCCAGCAGGTAATTGGCCAGGGGGCTCACCAGCAGCACCAGGGGCTACCAGAAAAAACCAGAGATGGTAAGGTGGTAGGGGAGGCTCCGAACAGGCTCCGAACGCCCGCGCGCCGCTCTCACCGCCGCGCGCCGCCGTCGCCGCCGTCCTCGCACAGCTGGGTAGCCCGGGCTGCCGCTATAGTAAAAATGCGAGCCTCCGGATTTCAGGAGGTCCTATGGGTTCCAGAGCTCTTGGGCTCTCCCAGGAGCTGTTCCCAACAGTTTTTGCGGTCCGTTTGGAGGCTTCCCGGTGCTTTTTCGCCAGGTTAATGTGGAGCGAAAAAGCCCGGTCGCCATTCCAAACCCGCACATGCGCAGCGATGGGGAGATCGTTCCAAAGGGTCGGAGCTACTACTGAGTCCCTAGTACCTCGTAGGATCCCTGCTCCGGAGCTTGTCGGGTGTAAGTCCCTGCTGGTGAAGTTGGACCTCAAGGATCAAGTGGGTCTGCTGTTAACGTACCTGCCTCCCAACAGCGTTGCAGCAGCCCTCCCCTCGCTCCTCGAGTCGGAGCTGGCAATTGAGTTCCCCAGGCTTATGTTTCTGGGGGATTTCAATCTGCCTTCGCTCGGTGAACACTCTGATGGAGCGCAGGAGTTCATGGCTTCCATGACAGCCATGGCTTGACCCAAGTAATTCGGGGCCCAACCCACTCAGTGGGTCACATGCTCGACCTCGTATTCCTCTCGGAGCAGTGGACTTGTGATCTTGGTCTGAGGGGTAGCGAGATCATACCCCTGTCGTGGTCAGATCACTGCCTACTGAGGCTTGACTTTCGGAGACCAAACCCCCACTGTAGGGAGGAGGAACCGACCAGGTGGTTCCACCCCAGGCGACTTATGGACCCTTTGAGGTTCCAGACGGAGCTTGGGGTTATTCCTGATACCCTCGCCCACAGTCCGGCGGAGACTCTGGTTGCTGCCTGGAACTCGGCAGCGACGGAGTCTCTTAACCGGATTGCGCCACTATGGCCGCTCTGAGGCAGTGGATCCAGGAGGCCCCCTTGGTTTACTGAGGAACTCCGGGAGAGGAAGTGCCGGAAGAGACGCCTAGAGCACTTATGGAGATCCAATAAATCCGAATCGAACCGAGCACTTTTAACATCTTGCATCAAGGAATACATCAGGGCAATCAGGACGTCGAAAAGAACCTATATTGCCACCTTGATTGCTAGGGCTGAGGATTATGTCCAGTTCCTAGCGGACAAAGTTGCTCGGTTTCGGTCGGACTTGGACTCCAATTTCGCAGATCCAGCCGAGGCACAGGGGGATAATCTGGTAGGCCATCGCTGGGTTGAGTTTCAAGCAGTTGCCCCTGAGGACGTGGACAAGGCCATGAGAGCTGTGAGTGCCTCCACATGTGTACTGGACCCGTGCCCCTCCTGGCTGGTTGCTAACAGCAGGGAGGTGACACAGGGCTGGATCCAGGCGGTTGTTACCGCCTCCCTTCGGGAGGGGGTCTTTCCCCCCGCTCTTAAGGCGGCGGTGGTGAGACCCCTCCTGAAGAAACCATCCATGGATCCAGCCGTTCTTAACAACTACCGTCCAGTCTCCAACCTCCCCTTTGTGGGGAAGGTTGTTGAGAAGGTGGTGGCCTTTCAGCTCCAGCGGTCCTTGGAGGAAGCTAGTTATCTGGACCCATTCCAGTCTGGCTTCAGGCCTGGCTACAGCACAGAAACCGCTTTGGTCGCATTGACCGATGACCTCTGGAGAGCCACGGATGGAGGCCACGCCTCCATCCTGGTTCTCCTTGACCTCTCAGCGGCTTTCAATACCATCGACCATGGTATCCTTCTGCGACGACTGCGGGAGGTGGGGGTGGGAGGCACTGTTTTGCGGTGGTTCTCCTCTTACCTCTCGGACAGATCGCAGTCGGTGTTAGTTGGAGGGCAGAGATCGACCCCTAGACCCCTAACATATGGGGTGCCGCAGGGTTCGGTCTTGTCCCCCCTACTTTTTAACATCTACATGAAACCGCTGGGCGAGATCATTCGGCGGCACGGGATAAAATACCACCAGTATGCGGACGATACTCAGTTGTATCTGTCCGCCCTGTGCCAACTCAATGAAGTGGTGGACGTGATGAACCAGGGCCTTGAAGCTGTTAGGGACTGGATGAGGGCTAACAAGCTTGTGCTCAACCCAGATAAGACCAAGTGGCTGTTGTGTTTCCCTCCCACTAATTCGGCAAGTATTCCATCTCTCAGGCTGGGGGGTCAAATATTACGCCCCTCAGACAGGGTCCGCAACTTGGGAGTCCTCCTGGACCCACAGCTGACTTTTGAACACCATTTGTCAGCTGTGACCTGGGGGGCATTTGCCCAGGTTCACCTGGTGCACCAGTTGCGCCCCTACCTGAACCTGGAGGCTCTCACAACAGTCACTCGTGCCCTTGTGACCTCTAGGCTGGAGTACTGCAATGTGCTCTACATGGGGCTGCCCTTGAAGAGTATCCGGCGACTTCAGCTAGTCCAGAATGCGGCCGCGTGAGCGATTGTGGGTGTACCTCGCTTCACCCACATAACACCTATCCTCCGCGAGCTGCACTGGCTTCTGGTCGATCTCCGGGTACGCTTCAAGGTGCTACTTACCACCTTCAAAGCCCTTCATGGTAGTGGATCTGGGTACTTGAGAGACCACCTACTGCCAATTACCTCCACCCGACCAATTAGATCCCATAGATTAGGCCTCCTCCGAGTCCCATCTGCCGGTCAATGTCGACTGGCAACTACGCGGAGGAGAGACTTCTCGGTGGCGGCTCCGACCCTATGGAATGATCTCCCCGTGGAGATTCGTACCCTCACCACCCTCCAGACCTTCCGCACAGCCCTTAAAAACTGGCTATCCCGTCAGGCCTGGGATTAAAGACTGTAACCCACCCGAATAGTATGAATGTCGTGCTTTTAATGATGTATTGTCTTATGTGTCAATTGTTTGTTTCCCTCCCTTTTCGAGTTGTAAGCCGCCCTGAGTCCCCCCAGGGAAAAGGGTGGCATATAAATAAATTACTCTAAACTCTAAACTCTAATGGAAAAGTTAGATCCATTCTGTAGTGTCATATAAAAACACCTAGTTGCCTTTCATTAAGTTCAATCTTCAATTACAATTATTTTTAAGGGAAGAATTGTGATGCTAAATATAGATTCTAAGTGGCTTAAATACTGTCAGGAAGGTTATTAATTCTCAGAAATGCTTTGAAAATGTCTGAAGAGCTTATTCTATGGAAGCAAAATCATTTATGTAGCTCTTAAAATCTGACTGTGACTGATAGCCCAGCTGTTGGATTGGGTAAAGGAGGCACAAAAGGCTTCAGTAAACAACAGCTCTTTATTGCAAGTCAAGTAAACATCCGGCTGAGGAATGGTCGGGCAGCATCCCCTTTAAAGGGATCTGCCAGGCCTCTTAGCCAATGAGATTCAACTTCTGTTCCCACCGGAACAGAGGACTTTGGTGGAAACCTCTTGCAGTCTGTCAGCAGGGGGAATATCTAACACCCCTCCACTCTAGGATGGAACAATCTAACTAGTGACATAGTCACGCAAGTAGGCGGGCTTTTGCGTAGTTCTGCCTGACCTGTGCAGTTTAGTCCTGGTGTTTCCTTTGCGCAAGTTGGATGGACCTGTTGCTCCTGCAGATCCACCTGGTGGAACCTCCTGGAACTTTTCACAGGCTGCGGCTGGAGCTTCTGATGTTGAATCGCTAAGAGCTCGCTGTGGGCCTGCATCGAAGTCAGATAAGTCATCCAAAATTCTTGGGTTTTCCTTGGGACTGTTATTTTGTGTGTAGCTTCTTTTGGTTTGTACAGGAGTTATGTTTGGCTGCCTAAGCGTTGAGTTAGACAGGCGGCTACATAGTTGGTCAATATGCCTTCTCCAGTTTCTACCATCCTTGAGTTTTACTGTGTACGATCGAGGACCGGTAATGCCAATTATAGTTGCGGGAATCCATAACATTCCCCCGGTGTAATTGTGTGCATATACCGAATCTCCTATGTTGAAGGAACTGACTTTGCTAGTGGAGTCATGGGGTGTTGAGATGGAATAATTTGGGTGCAGCCGGTCTAGGTGAGACCTAAGGCAGTGGCCCATGAGGAGTTAAGCTGGGCTTCTCCCAGCGGTAGCACTGGGTATGATGTGTTGTATGAGTAAGTAATGATCGATTTGGGTCTGCCAATCGCGTGGGCGCATCCTGTTGAGGGCTTCCTTTGTGGATCTTACCATCCATTCTGCCTGGCCATTGGAGGCGGGATGGAACAGCATGACCAGAGCATGTCTGATTCTCTGAGCTGCTAAGAATGGGAGCCCCCGTAAGCACCATGGTCCAGAATACACATTGATTTCACTAGATGTCATGGCTTTGAATTGGTGGCCGTTGTCGGAGACGAATTCATCAGGGAAACCATGCGTGGTGAATAGTTTCTGTAGTACCTTGATGACTGATTCTGCTGTAGTGGAACTCATCAGGACTACTTTTAACCATTTAGAAAATGTGTCCACGACTATGAAGAAGGTTTGGCCATGGACTGGTCCAGCGAAATCAATGTGTATTCTGGACCATAGTGCTTCCGGGCGCTCCCATTCCTTGATGGGTGCTTCCGGGGGAGCCGGTCTGGACTCCTGATAGGGTGTGCATGTGGCTACCCATTCTTGTATGTCCCTGTCCATGTTAGGCCACCAAACATAACTCCTTGCTAGAGACTTCATTTTCACAATATTCAGGTGCCCTACATGCAGTACTTCTAGGACTGCTATGCGCAATTTTTTGGGAATGACTACCCTGTCCCCCCACAACAAACAACCGTTAATAACTGACAATTCATCCCACTTGGAAAAATACATTTTGAATTCAGCCCCAACAGGCCTCTTGGGCCACCCCCTCCACACCCAGTTCAAAATTTGCTTTATTATGGGGTCCTTTGTGGAGTGGTGTGCAATGCCACTGGAAGAAACGGTTCCGGTTTCCAGGCAGTCAATGAGGAGGACCAATGTCTCAGGGTTGGGGTCAGCGAGAACTTCAGGCAATAGGCAACGGCTCCAGGCATCAGCGTGTCCTAATGTGGTGCCCAGTTGGTGGATGAGGCGGTAGGAATAGGCTGCCAGAAATATTGTCCATCTGGTCATTTGGGGAGATATTGAGACTGGGGTGGGATAGTGAGACAGTCCTCAGCCAGCAACCCTAGTAATGGTTTGTGGTGTGTAATCAGTTTGAAATCCCAGCCATAGAGATACTCGTGGAATCTTTTTACTCTGGCTACTGCAGCCAAAGCCTCGCGGTCCAGTTGGCTGTAGTTCTGCTCAGCAGCGGATAATGTCCTGGAGTAAAATGCTATGGGGGCTTTGGCACCGTTTGGCATACGGTGGCTGAGGACTGCACTGAGACCGAAAGGGGAAGCCTCACAAGTTAACACCAAAGGCAAGGTTTGGCTGTATTGAACTAGGAACAAGACTGCTGATAAGAGTCTTTTTATGGTGGCGAATGCGGTGTTGCCAGTTTTCAGTTTTGCCCCAGGACCACTTCGTGTTTTTGGCTAGGAGCCGATGTAGTGGTTCAACAACTGTCACTTTCTGTTTGAGAAAGACGCTGTAGAAATTAAGGAGCCCGAGGAACGCCTGTAGTTCGGTCTGATTGCGAGGTGTGGGAGGTTCCTTAATGGCTATAATTTTTTGTGAGGTCAGGTGAATTCCAGACCCATCGATCATGTACCCTAGAAATTTGACTTTTGGTACATTGATTTTACATTTTTCTTTTTTAAGGCGGAGGCCTTTGTCTCTGATTCTAGCCAAAACTGCTCATATACGTTTTAAAAGTTGCGCTTCATTTGCGGCCAATACAAGATGTCGTCGAAATAGGGGACGACTCCTGGAATCCCCTGCAAAAGTCGTTCCATTACACTTTGGGACAGTCCGGGGGTGATACTAACACAGAATTGCAGGCAGTTGCACTTGAATGCACCCTTGTGCATCACAATGGTCTGGCCCTCCTCAGTAGGGCCATCTACTGGCAATTGTTGGTATGCCTGTGCCATATCTAATTTTGCAAAGATTTTTCCCAGATCGAGGGAATGCAATAGGTGTTGTATAACAGGTACAAGGAGGCAAGAGCTACTGTAACCATTTCTGAAATCTTGCCAAGAAAAGTTCAAGGACTTGAACAAGCATAAGCAGTCAAAAACTGACTTGAACATACAAAACAATGACGGGGATAGACAAAGCTATCAGCAGAATCACTGAATAAAAAGCTCTCTATGTGAGTGAAGGTTCATTCTCCGAGCTTATGGGTTGGTTTCAAATATTTTATTACCAGGCTACTGACCACACGAAGCCCTTATAAACAGAAGAACACTGACAATGACACCCCCTAAACCAGTGGGATTCAAATAATTTAACAACCGGTTCTCTGCCCTAATTTCTTCCAACAACCAGTTCACCAAACTACTCAGAAGGTTAACAACCGGTTCTCCCGAAGTGGTGCAAACTGGCTGAATCCCACCACTGCTCTAAACAATGTTGAAGGTGTTATCTAGTCTGGTAATGAAAAGTTCAGAAACCAACCCACAAGCTCGTAGAATGAACCTTCACTCTCATCCTACACCAGAGCTACAGATATTCGTCACTATTGCAGCTCTCTATGTGTTTATCTTGGGAACAAAGGCAGAAAGAAGATCAGGCTGATTGTCTGTGTCACTTTGAACATAATCAGCCTGTTGGTGAGTGCATCTAATGGCAAGGTGCTTTTGACCAGATTCTGGCAAATCTGGCTGTACCCATCGTGGAATGAAAGCCAATGGTGATGTCTGATCTTTTTGCCTATCATTAAGTTTCATTGTTTAAAAGATTATGAAGAGCAATATAGCCCCGCTCAGTACAACAATGTTCAATAAACCTCTCTAGCCACATGTATGCTTGAGATTTACCTGGTTATAAAGATTTATTGAACATTGTTGTACTAAGCTGAGTTATATTGCTTTATTGCATTTCATAATCTTTTAAACAATCAAAGCTCATGAGCAAATTCTCAAAACAAACACTTGAGTGTATGATTAGTATAATCCTGGAAGGTGGATCATTGAGTAGATACATGTTTTATGGTCTTGGGTAGCTGCAATGAGCCTCTGTTTCAATGTTTTGAGCAAAGCATCCCTTTGGAGTTGTTTTGTGGTGCAATACTCTTTCCCACAGATTTCTAAGCACAAAGCAGTCACTGGATCCAATTCCAAGATCTTCCTAGCAATCCCAGTCATTGGCTCAATGACATGAATTGCAAAGCTAAATTGCTTTGCAGAGATCTAAGGCAGGTACATGAGGATGCAATATCACAGGTGAAATGGTATTTGTAGCACCAGTTGAATTACTTTACCCATCAGTACAACTTTGAGAAGAAATCACATGATTGATCAAACTTGCACTGTATTCACTGCTAGTCTTAAATTCCAAAGCAACATGTAGTGGTTAAGGTGTGTGTGTGTGTGTGTGTGTGTGTGTGTGTAATAATTTTACTATATTACTATGGAAGTTATTTGAAAAGGTATTGAAAAAAATTAGAACATATAAATATGTTTGCTATTTTTACATAACAGTGCATGATGTAATTTCATTGCTTTGCAATATCCCTAAATGCATTTGGTAGCAGTGAACATATTTTATACTGCACAGTAGCCCACATGAAGATGAATCATATATTGATTTTTCACAGATTCTATGGTTAAGTAAATCATATAGTGAGAAACCCAAGTTCCTTTTTTAAAAAACAGTTTTGAAATATAGAATACATTTTGAGGATTTTTAGAAGGACAGGGAAAGAAAAACGGAAGAATTTCAGAATGTTCTGGGCAAAAGTGAAAAATATGTTTTCTGAACATTAATCTGACCCTACTATTTATTTTTGTGTGTGTATGTATATTTAGAGGTAACACCATGCAAAGTCTATGCAGTTTTCTTGGCAAGATTTCGGAATGATTTATCAAGTCTGCTTCTTAGGAATGGGGGAGAATGACTGCCCTATGGTCATCCAGTTGGATTCATACTTAAGGTAGGACTAGCTGGATGGCTTAACTACACCAAACTAATTCTTCATATGTGATAGATACATCAAACTATTCAAGGAGGTAAAAATCATTTTTCACAAAATTGATTGCTTTCTTGGTGTCTAGAGGAGCCGAGGTGGTGCAGTGGTTAAGTGCAGCACTGCAGGCTACTTCAGCTGACTGCAGTTCTGCAGTTCGGCTGTTCAAAACTCACCGGCTCAGGGTTGACTCAGCCTTCCATCCTTCCGAGGTGGGTAAAATGAGGACCCAGATTGTTGTTGGGGGTAATATGCTGACTCTGTAAACCGCTTAGAGAGGGCTGAAAGCCCTATGAAGCGGTATATAAGTCTAACTGCTATAACTGCTATAGATGTACAGTATATTCTACCTGGATAGACCCCAGTATGGTCACTGAACATAGGAATAAAACATATCCAGCATTAATGTCTAATGCATGCAAAGTGCGCAAAAGATAAGCCAGCTATTTGTAACAATGTACTGTAATTTCTGGTGTACAAAATATTTAATAGACAAGACACTCACAACCCAATATTTATGACTCTAAAATGCTGAAGACTTAATGCAAGCTATTTGAAACTTGCTGTTTTGTTTGATGGAAATAGGCCACCAAATAGGGCATGAGGTACTAGGAATCATAGAATTGAAAGCGGACACAGAGGTCATATGATCAAACTCCTCAGTGTGGGATCCACTAATATCTTTAGCTTCAGTTTGAAGATCCATAGGGAAGGAGAATCATGTTATGCAGTAACCTGTTGCACTAGCTGGCAGCTAGTATGCAGAAAGTTCTGAACCTGAAGCTGAACCTATTTTCTTATAGTTTTAACTTGCTGGTTCTAGCCCTATCTTCTGGGGCAAAACAAAAATAACTCCATACTTTCTGTGTAATAGTTCTTCAGACAGCTGAACACTGCCTACTGATTTGTTCTGTAGACTAAACATATCCAGATTCTTTAACTATTCCTTACACAGCTTGATTTCCAGACCTTTCATCATCTTGGTAGTCTTCTTCTGAACTTGCTTCACATTGTCACATGATCTAAATGGGATTTGACTGCAATGAAGTATTTCATGCCGTCTTGATTGATATTTCTGTTATTATACCACAAGTTGCCATCTGAAATTTTAGCAACTGCATTACGCTGTTGAGTCATGTTTAATTTGTAGTCAGCAAGGATACCCAGATGCCTTCACATCTACTACTGCCAAGACAGGTCTTCCCAGTCCTATACTTATGCCATACATTTTTCCTACCCAGATGCAGAACTTGTTTTTCCTTGGGGAATTCTACCCATTGCTCATACCTGATTAGTTCTTTTGAATCTTTTTCATTTTATTTGGTTACCTCTCCCAGTTTTGTGTAATCTGCAAACTTTATAAGTGTCTCCTCAACTCTTTCATCCAATCATTGGTAAAATATGTTGAACAACACAAGGCTGGGGACATAGACCAATGGTATTCTACTACTTACAGTACTTTCCTCCAAGCTGAAGGAGCCTCATTATTAAGCCCTAGTTGGATCCAGTCATTCACCAACTGTGAAATGGGACCTAAGATATCATCAGTTCCAAACCTCTCTATCCCTGGAGGATTCAGTACATAATTTCTGATAATTGTCTATCTAATTTCTATTTGAAAACCTTCATGAAGGGGAAGAAATCACTCCATGCAGTAACATATTTTAGTGCTTGACAGCTCTTATTGTCAAGTTCCTCCAAATATAGAATCTGTATCTACATTTTGGAGTTTCATCCCATTAGTTTTAATATTGCTCTCTGAAGCAAGTGAGAATAAATCCAACCCCTCTGCTCTGTGACAGCCCTTCAGGTGTTTAAGACAGCTACCATGTACCCTATTGTAATGGTATGTGGGAAAATTGTGGAAGATAAGACAAAGAGATGGATTATAAGGAACAAATATAATAAAGGCATAGCCCACAGCTGACTAGTGGGTGAAGCAAGAACTCAGAAGGGACCATATGTAGCTTCTTGGGTTGTAGAGGAAACAGTGGAGGTATGTGCTTTCAGACTTACAAAATTCTGTTAATGTAATCTTACAGTAAACTAGAATTATCTCACCTGGTTGTTTCTCCTATCTGGTCTACTTGGGAAGGTTGACTCTCCTCAACCTTCTTTTCTGCAGGCTGAATTTATTTATAATTTTTTACTCCTCCTCATAAAACTTCATTTCCAGTCCCTTCTTCATCTTGGTAATTTGCTCCACTTTAACAATGTCCTTTTAAAACTGGAGCATCACAACTGAACATAATACTCCAGGTCTGACTAAGGCAGAAAAGAACTGATAATTACTTCTCACAATCTGAACTTTATGACACTCATGATACTCTTTTAGATGCTGTTGGCCTTCTTTGCAGCCACAACGATATACTGAAGTCCATGAAAATGGCTTTGTCCTTATCTCACCAACAACTCTCTTCCACTGCTGAACACCTTACTACATCTTTATCTGGACACCTCAAATAAAGTATAAGATATTAAAATGTTGCATCACTTCAGAACAGGAAACCAGCAAGGAAGTTCAGATGTAGTATTTTAAGATTATTCTTCTTGTCACTTTTTTTAGACTTTCAAAGAACAGACATATCATAGCCCACATGAAGATAGATAGATATAGTAGTATGGAAGCAAATATTACAGTTTTGTAATCTTCCTTCAACTGATTTTTTACTTTACATTAGTACTGCACAGTTGCATACAATTCATTGTGGCTAGTTCTTATTAACAGTTAATATCCAGATATCAATTTATATGGCAACTTGTCAATCATAAGCAAGAATACAGCAAGGTTAAGGTCTGCAATTCATATTTTAAATGTCTGATTGCCACCACTTAAGAAGGACACTAGTGTTTCCCACGAGCAACAAGGAAACCCTCCCCCCCAATACACCATGCCTTATAAACATTAGGTAAACAATTTTGCCAATAAATGAATTTCCTCCTTCAATATAAACAATCAACAGGTAGGATTTTCATTCCATTTCACTATTTACTATTCTGGGCTAAAACACAAAACTCAATCTAAACCATGAAACTTCTTGTCCTTCTGGAAATGTATATAAGTGATATCGGCGGCACCACCGAATAAGCTGCAGCATGACCTACATTTACCTCGGCGCTGAGCTGCGGGGAGATGCAGAACACGGGCGTCAAATCAGTTCTGACCTCCCGCCCTCCTCCGTCACTTTTTATTTTGGAAACCCTATCCCCGCTCTCTTCCTCTTTGGGTCGGGAAATATCGGTTCCAGTGTACGGTCGTTTGCGGTCTCCCTTTGTTATCCAAAGCAAGGGCGGGGCGGGGGAAAGCCTTCCAAACTGATCTAAACCGCCGCGAAGCGAAGCGACGCGCAGCCCGGGAGAAGCAGAAGGAAAACAAGAGCACGTTTACCCTCAGAGAGTATGCCCCGCCCCCTTCGGCCCTCCCAGCCAATAGGGCGCAAGCGCCGGTAGGATGCTGAGATAGAGCCGCCCTGGCGAAGAAGCGGCCGGTATCTCCGCTTTTCCCTTTGCTTTCCCGGTGCCGCTTCTAGCAGCCGATCAATCTCGGCTGACTGCGGCCGCTGCTGCGGGTTCTTCTCCGCCTAATCCTTCCATTCCTCTTTGTTTGTTTGTCTCCTCTTCTCCCTCGATTGCAGCCTCTCGGCTGGGGGCACATGGCATGTCTGATGGCTGCTTTCTCCTTGGGCGCCGTTCTGGTAAGTAGATGCTTTTGGAGTCTCTCTCTTTTCCCCTCCCTTCCTTGGTAAGGTGCAACATCGAAGCTGGCACCAAACCTCTGCTTATCGTAGCAGGATCTTACCTTGGTTACCTTTGCCGTAGGCATTTTGAATACACCCCCCCCCTCCCCGAGGAAGCCGGGAGCTGGAAAATCGTGGGAGGAATTGAGCAAGCAAAAAAGGTGCCATTTGGGCACCTGGCAGGAAGCGTTGTTGGAGTTTGAAGGCGCGGAGAACAACTCCTGCTGCCTGCCAGTCCTCCCTGCCCTCCCTTTCCGCGTCTGCATCCTTTGATCTTGTTTGCCCCTCTGGCTGGTTCCTCTTTTCCGAAAAGGGAAGCCGGACTGTTAGCTGGATCTCTATCTTTTAAGTCGAGCGCTTAGAAGCCCCCGAGAGAGGAGGCCGAGTTCAAAGCGCGGAGTTCATTCATGTGAAGTCCGAGGGGAAGGACGTCGCTCTCTCCTCTCCAGAAGGGACCCGGAGAGCCTGTTCAGAGGTGGGTTAGCGGTGGCTTCCTAGATCTGACTCTCCTTGCCAGTCCTTACTCTTATTGGAGGGACAGAAGAAGAATCCTTCGCCTTTTCTCTTGCGTTATTTCCCAGCGCGCAAATTGCTGTGGTAAGCGAATGTTTCTCCCTTTTTCCTTTTGACGGATGTTTTCTGGCTGTGACCCGTTTGCTTTTTGAAGGTATCCTTGACATGGGAACGGCTGGTAATGTCAGACGCGGAGAGGCATAATGCCATTTTCACAATGCAAATCCCTCTAATGTAATTTATATAAATGTATTGCCCATCGGCTCGGCGGCAGATGCCCAAACCGAAAAAGTTATTTAAGATCTAATTTATTGTAACAAAATAGACTGATTAAAATCGAAAGGTTTATGTTTATTTTCCTCGGCGCGGGATGGGGGGGGGCGTCATTTACATCATCCTGTATTTGAAGTCAGCTGCATATAGCTGGGTTTGACCGAAAGTTACCTCAGTGTTGCGCTCATTAAAAAAAATGGAGGAGGAGGGGAAGAGGATGATTTTCTGAGCATGCTCAGACTTTCACAGGCGCATCCTGTGATTCGAAAACACTTCTACTGAAGCACAAATACCTTTCCAGCTCTTTAGATAATTAATTTGATGTAAAAGGAACAAGAAAGTCAATTTTCTTAAAATTATTCTTAGTTGGAAGAGAAACTCTCTCTTTTTGTAATCAAATACTCTGTTGGCTAAGGAATGGATTCACAGTTACTGTTGCGTAACAGGATTTAAAATCCCCCCTAAGTGATGAAATCTGGATTTAAAGAGCCACAGGAAAGTGGAATGTGCAGAGAGAGGTTACTTAAATTGTGATGGAGAGAGCATATCTGTTATGTCATGTAATGCAGGAAGTTAGACATATATAATTATAAGTTAGGCATGCATACTATTAAGTCTCTTCATTACAGTTTGGAATGATGGGCTCTTTCTACATTATCCAAGTTTAAACTGTTTTTGCAGGATCCAATCTGGCTCCGTATAGGGAATCAAGAGGTTTAGTTTTCTGAGCTTTTGATTTGTGGCGGAGCCCATCCTCAGAGAACTTCTCTACCAGAATGTGTTAGGTTTTTCTATGAATTCACATTTCCCAAAATAAGCACCTTAACATTATTATGATCACTGAATTTACTCTTACCAAATTAAATTCCCTGCCTCATACTCAATAAAACTCTTACATATGGTAGCTAGGGATGAAGAATTTAAAAGGAAATAATTTATTAAATTTTTATGCTGCCAGACTCCCAGTGGTTTATAGTTAAAAACATTTAAGAACAAAACTAAAATCTTACAAAAACAGCATGAGGCAAAAGAACAATCATGGTGTTAGATACTTGTTCTAACTAGAGTGGTTTCCACCAAGGTCCTCTGTTCCAGTGGGAACAGAGGTTTAATCCTATTGGTCGAAGTGTCTAACAGCTCCCTATAAAAGGGCTGCTGTCAAACTCAACCTTCACTGGATTGTTCTCACTTGTTGTACTTAATAAAGAGCTGTTATTACCGTTAAGCCTGTGTGTGCCTATCCATTACCCAATTTAACACTGGCGACAAGGATGGGATTGGAAGGCAACTAGGCAAACCAAAAAGAGTGTAGCCATCCAGCAAGTACATCCAGCCCAGAGCTCAGTGCAGCTTCGAGCAGCCATTTTTGAGCGGCAGACTCAAAACGCCCTCTGCACACAAAATGGCCATGCACGCCCCACCGACTCTGTATGACCCAGTCCCCGAACACTGGGACACGTGCATTCTATGATTTGACTGCTTCCTCAAGGCAAATGACCTCATGGGCCTTTCTGTAAGAAGAACATGTTCCTCGGATACTGTGGCCAGGAAAGGTTTGAGATGGCGAAAGACCTCTCTGAGCCAACACCACTGCAATCAGTCGCCTAATCCGCCAGCATGAGTTTAACATCAGGAACCAGAAAGAGTCGATTAATAAGTATGTTGCGGCGCTTCGCAAGGCCACAGCATACTGCAAATTCTGAGACCTGGACAAGTTGATTCTGGACCGCATCATTTGTGGTGTGCAGGACATTACCCTGCAGAGGAGGTTACTCGCTAAATCTAACCTCACTCTGCAGATTGCCTTGGATGAGGCCAAGGTGTCGGAATCAGCCATCAAATCTACTGAGACTCTGCAGCGCCAAAGCGTTGCACAAGACGCATGAAAGAGTACACATGTACATCGCAAGTCTGCAGAGCCCGAAAGATCAGAAGACGAGGAAGATGACAGCTGCCGCACATGCAGTAGCTGTGCCCAGCCGATGCGCATATTCAAACCGCATCTCCCACCTTGCGCTAGCTGCAGAGGAGACCATGCCAGATCGGCTTGCCATTTCCGTGACGCAACCTGCCAGTGCTGCGAGCGAAAGGGGCACATCGCCAAGGTGTGCCAGAGCGAATTCCCTGCCACTACCTGGCAGCCTAGAAGCACACCAAACCACCAACAGAGACCCAACCAAAGGGCCTGGCAGAAGCCACCACGACGCTCAGAGGGCGACATAGAGTCGCGTACCATACATCAATCGGCCAAATCCCCACCAGGCGGCCAAAAAAGCTGAAGGTCACAGTCCTCATCGAGGACTCTCCATGTGAGATGGAGATCGACACTGGGTCATTGTTCTACCCAAACTGCGCATTGCAGTATTAGAGGCCTTACACGTAGGGCATCCTGGAATTGTCAGGATGAAGTCTTTGGCTAGGAGTTATGTGTGGTGGCCTAAAATGGACAGGGAGATCAAAGAATAGGTGGCTACCTGCACACCATGCCAGGAGTCCAGATCAGCTCCCCCACAGGTGCCCGCTAATTTATAGCATCTTCATTGTATTGCCTGAATATACAATTAAGTTAAGTAACATTATTATTATCAAGTTGGCACAACACTCATTGGATGACTCGGGAAGGTTCTCTAAACCTTTAACTGTGTTGTTCAAATTTATCTTTGGTGTGTAGCCTAGCCTTAGCAATAAAGTTTTGTTGTAAGCTTTCCACATTGTGCCTATGGATACTCATTCAGTTATGAGGTAGCATACAGTATTACAATAAACAGTAATGAACATTGTTTCACATGTTACCATCTTCTCTCCTAGCATGGCCACAAAGAAAAATGGGAAGCTTTTACTTATGGTATTTGGATCAAACAATGTGCAGTTGATTTTAACTATGGTTAATGGATCCCTAATCGTAGATTATCCAACTGATAATTAGAGTTAAAATTAACCTTAGTGTTCAATTTTGGTACAATACCATACTAAACTGTGGGTAATATAAAATATGAATGTTATGTGGGCCTGACAGAGGCAAAAAAAAGAGAGGTAAATAAAACCTGAAGTATTATGAATGTACTGGATTCTTGTTTATTTGTACAAATGGAAGATAAGAACATCTCAGGTTGTTTATGAAAAAGAAACATGTAAGCATCAATTTACAGAGAAAGAAACCAACACAATACATTTAAGATTGGCAAAAATGAACACTAGAGCTGAAGTAGTCCTTTCAGCATGAAAAACACATTTGTTAATTTGTGCTTTACTATGAAATAACATAGTCTAGAATTCTTGAATTTACACATTAAGTGAAATGCAGTTATGAAACAATATTTTATGGTGCAGAGTCCTATTTAAATGGGGGAAATGGGGAAAGATGCATAAAGGCAGAACAAATTTAAAATTGAGAAGTGAGATAGTGGGCCACACTTTGATTGATTTGTCTATTTCCAAAGTCATATTTTCTTGTAAAAATAACAATGTCATAGAGTTAACTCTTTTTCTTATGAGACATGCATTTTGAGACTTGTTCTGAGACAAATATACAATAATTGCATTTGCAATGGGGGGGGGGAAGAGAGAGAAAGAAAGGGAGAGCTATCGTTTATTTTTTTTCCCCTCTTGTCTTCTAGAATGCCAGTAACTCTTCATCTACAATGCCTGAGCCAAAGTCAATATGTGTTTCAGTAGATGAGGTGGTCTCTGGTGGTACAGACCCACAAGAGATTCATTTGCTGAATGGCCATTTAAAGAAGATGGACAATGTTTTGACTGAAGCCCATCATTTCTCCTACCTTCCTCGAAGACCAGCTGTGAACATTGAATTTAAAGACCTCTCCTATGCTATACCAGAAGGACCCTGGTGGAGCAAGAAGGGTAAGATAGCTTGAATATTTATGTAATTTACATTGAGGTAATCAGAGGGGGTATTCAGCAGGTTCTGATCAGTTCTGGAGAACCGGTAGCGGAAATTTTGAGTAGTTTGGAGAACTGGTAAATACCACCTCAGACTCGCCCTGCCCCATCTATTCTCTGCCTCCTAAGTCCCAGCTGATCGGGAGGGAATGGGGAGTATCCTTCCCCTGGAGTGGGGTGGGAATGGAGATTTTACAGTATTCTTCCCCTGCCATGCCCACCAAGCCACGCCCATGGAACCGGTAGTAAAACATTTTTGAATACCACCACTGGTGGTAATAAAATTGTTGGTTTGTACATCAGAGCATATTGTAGTGTAATTTTGCTCAGTATGGGTGTGAATACAATGTATCTAATTTATGAATTAAACTAAGTTATATAGCTTACTGGGAGACCATAGCTAACACATCATGGCTAATGCGTGAATTCTGTTTATTAGATGTTTTGAGGTTAAAATTAGGTCCTTAATGGTATAGGACACACTGAGATCTTTCCTGCTGTTATGATGCTGATTTCTTTATGTGGTTGATTCTGTAATTTAGTGAAAAAATTATAGTCAAATGTTTTAAGAACCTCTATTGCACAGTTACACTCATCATCTTAGATGGCATAATTGCTTGCTCTTGATTGCTATCCACAATTTCTTATTAGTGTGCTTAGGCTTAGCCTGTAAATCAGTCTAATGTAGTTTGGAACATTAATAATTTTTTTTAAAAAAAGAGGGCGGCCTATAAATCCTAATAAAATACTAAAAAAATAATAATAATAAAATAAATTAATTTTGACTTTGAGAGATTCTTGAGGATCTTTGAGCTTGCTTGTTTTCTTACAGATGTTTAATTATCCAAACTAGGTAACATCACCAGTGCTGATGCGGAGCACTGATGATGTTACCTAGTTTGGGTAATAAAATGTCTGCAAGAAAACAACACAGCTTAGAAAATACTAACAACCACTCATTCCAACCCTGAGCTAACTTACTTTTATCAATAATTTTGACTACTTGTAACTGTGGTACTTGAGAAGAGACTGAACTGCCATCTGTCAGAAATGGTGTAGGGCAGTGATGGTGAACCTTTTAGACACCAAGTGCCCAAACTGCGCATGTGCATACCCAAACTAAAAGGTGCACACATATGCAAACATAAATGTGCGCATGCGCAGCAGAGATCCAAAGACCAATTGGCTGGAGTTGGGGAGTGGGGGCATCCCAACGCTGGCAGTGGGCAAGAGGTAAGATCTTTTTCTTTTGTGAGCTTCTGCTTCATCATTTACAGAAGCTCACAAAAGAAACGCCTCAGAGATCTGACCTGGGGCGACAGTGCGCATGCCAGCAAAGAGGTCTCTGCGTGCCACCTCTGGCACCCGTGCCATAGGTTCTCCATCACAGGTGTAGGGTCTCCTGTTTGGGTGGGATGGTGGTGTTGACTAGATGACCTACAAGGTCCCTTTCAACTCTATTAATCTATTAATCTGGAACTTTTAATATAGTATAAATAGTTGCTGTCATGTTTTCAAAGTTTTGATTAACAAAATACGTAGTTGCAATTTAAAAAATAGTTTGGTGGTGCTTCATTTTGGGAACTTTGTGTCTGAGATGGGAGGATTTGACATTTTAAAAAATAATTTAATTTGATACTATTTTAACAGATGTGCAACAAAGAAAGAAAGAAAATAACAATAACAAGAAATAGGAAATATGTTTACATGCCTTTTAAAATAGAACAATAATTTTGAACAAAGTAACATGAGATTAGACTGTATCTAAGCATTACCATTGGGATGTTTACTCAGCCATTTTAATCAGAGTATTTGTTGTCTTATATAGCTGGTATTTATAAGTCTATGAAAAGTGTGTTGTTTTTTTTACTGGAAACCAGAAGATTTAACATCCCTCAGAAATCTATTCATTGAAATGCTATCCCAACCTAAGAAGTAGATATCGGACTATTGGGTTGACTAGAATCTATGCAGATAGCCTGTGCAAAAAGGAGGCTCCAGCCCAGACGATCAGCTTCAAGTGTCTGATGAATCCAAAAGTTTTCAAATTGTGCTTGAGAGATCCCAGTGCTAGTTCTGTTGAGCATCTTGTTAATGTTTGAAATATAGAGGTACATAGGGTGATGGGAGAATTCTCTAAAGTGAACTCTCCCTTATATACCAGTTCTGGGTGGTTCCTGGATTCTCTGGAGAATGAAGCAGGTAACAAATCATCTGGTCTATTATTGGCAGAAGATGAAGAATAAGCAAGATTGGACATGTGCATAAGCTCAACTTTAAGCAGCCCTGTAACTTAGGGGCCCACTTGGACTCACAGCTCTTGCTAGAACATGGCTGGATGCCATGGCCAAGACAGCTCTTGTGGCCTTTATTGGAGCAGGAAATACTGAAGACATTTATACATTTATACTTGTCATCTTACAGTTACTGTAATTTTCTTTACATGTTACAACTGCATCAGCTGCTGATACATTTCAGAGTGCAATTGAAGATGCTGATTATTATCTGTAAAGTTGGGCCTGTATATTTGTGAGGCTACCTTTCCTAGATAGATTCTACCTGACCAACTGTCTGACCAGAAAATGCCTGCTGAAGATATGGAAGTGGGAATTGTCCGTGGGAGCTCCTGTCCTTGGAACAACTTACAACTCCCATTTGTCAAATTGAACTTTAATAAATTAAAATTGCAAATTTATGGAAGACTACAAAAAGAGTTAAGCCTTCTGTTAATACAGTTTGCAGTTTGTGTTTCAACAGAAAATTGTTGTAAAAGACTATAAGCATCATCCACATGATTAAGAATTAGAAAATGTATTTGACAAAAACTATTCAAAGTGGTCTTTGGCATTTTTGAAATGTTTGCTAAAAAGAATGGGTACTCATCCATACTGTTTTTCAACTTCAGATAGTGAAAGGCAGTGCTTTCTATTTAGTACCAATTTCAAATCTATATTGTACTGATAATCTCCAACGACATTGATCAGCCTGATGGTAATTTGTTAAAATTGAATGGAACATGCTGACAAAATTATAGTGTTTAGCAGGAACAATTCTGGACTTCTAAAGTTATACATTATGCTTTAATGTTTATGATGTGTATTCTGCCAGGAAGGAAGAAGCCATGCATGATATTTCCATTAGTCAATAAATCTATTGAGATAATTACTCTAGAGAAAAAAATGAAGCTCTTGAGGCGAATGTCCCATATTTATTATGAAGCAATTAGATTTTCACCTGGGTCTTTTGGCTTGGCTATATGATATCACTTGTTTGTTTTACACTTTCAGAACATAGTGATGCACAGAATTTTGTTTCTGATGGTAAATCTAGCTCAGGTTCCAGGCTGCCCACTTAACTTGGAAGCCTGGAGTAAGAATTCAGCAAGGAAAGCATAACTCCCAATTCCTGAAGCCTCATTCTTTGAATCAAAGCCTACTTCCAAGTTTCTTTGCAGAATCAGTAGATTATAGAAAGAGAATGTTGATCAGTTTTATCCACTTCAATTCTGGTTATAAAATAGATTAGGGGAATCCCCTTTGCAACATATGACAGCAAGTGGCTATGATTGAAAATCCCAAAAGTCAGACTTGGTTAGTACTTGAATGGGAGACCAGCAAAAATCCCAGTGGAACGGGATGATGGACAACTGAAAAAACAGATCAGAAGAAAGAAGGAACCATCTGCTTCTGCACTATTGCTAAGAAAACTCATGGAAGCGCCAGCTTAAAACCAAAACAAAATGGAAATATATAGAGCTCTCATCTCACACTGCCATTTTAGCTCCTCTGTTGTTGTTTTTTTAGTGAAGATAGAGTTACCTACATTCAGCAAATTAATGCATTTGAGCCAATCTTATTTCATCCATTGCTACCCTGTCACCTGGTCAAAGCAAGGTAAAGGTTGCAAAATATTGAAATAGTATTTTTAATGAAATAGTTATAGGGGCTGTCAATTTTTGACTATAAAAATTATCTTATTTATCTGATACATTTTTAGAATTGATAATTTGGCTTTAAAGGGCTATGCTAGAATTTTATGAATACTTGGGAATAAATCCCTTTAAACATTGTGAGACTTGCATGCTAGTATGCATATGTTACAAATTATGCTATTAAATATTCACCTTAAAAATATGTGAAGGACTCTTACAACATTTCTGGTACAATTTATTGACTAATTCCTATGCAGCCCCCAACAAAAGATAAGTTTATAGTAAATACTACAAATATCTAATCATTGCAAATAAAGCTTTTAAATTATTTGCATAAACCTATTTTTTCTGTATATATTCATTAGTGAATTGCATGCATGCCATTAAATGTTTTGCTTTCCATTTTGTAGCAAATGTCTGAAACATTCTCAATTTTTTCAGGTTATTAAGAAACACAGCTGTTTTTTCATTTATCTTGCTGTGCAAATTAATGTATTTTGATTAGCTGCATATAGCTTAGATTGTTTTTTCAAATAGCAGAATTAAAGATAAACTTGATACAGTAATAGACTTCATTTGTTAAGTATTTATGTTTAATCTGCAAACCACTATTTAAACACTATCGAAGTAGATTTTACAGAAGAATACACCCATTTGATAAATCAAATAGTGTGGTATAAATATGCCATTGTTTCACCTTTTTAAAAAAAGTAGAGGTGTTGTAAATTCCACTTTGACACATTCTTATAACAAATATATATCTTGTATTGTGCTGGGAAGATTCCACCCCCTACTTTTTGAAATGCAAATGGTGAAAAATAGGATTTATTGTATATGTTTTGCTGTTTCTAGTCAGAGAATTCAAGAAAAGCCTGTTCTTGTGTAGCAGGTGCATTGCAGTTGAGCTGCCGCATGAAGCAGCTCTCTCTCAATCCTGCTCGGTTACTATCAGTCATTGCACTACAGTAACCTCAGCCTGTGATGCTGGGGCTGTGACGAAGCAGAAGTTGATTGGTTGCACTACGTCTGTTGCTAAGATGAGTGAGGAAAGCAAGCAAGGAAGCTAGAATTGCCAGAGAAAATTGCAGATTCTTCTTAACATTCAAAATAACTAAATCTTATAGTCAGGATTTTGCTTACATTTTCTGACAGTAGGTGTGCTTAAATCTTAGTTAACTAAACATTTGACCATCTTTAAAAAAAAGGAAATTCCCAGTTAGATTGAATGAAATTCAGGATGTAGCAACTCACTGTAAAGATAGTGCTAAAGGAATCTTTAAAAAAAAATCCAAACTTTTCTTGATCAATTTAATTGTCTTTATTCTAAACCAGCAAATATAACGAAACACTTCGTTGCTGCAACTGCTGCACATTTCAGTACTGGACTTCACATATCGGAATCTTTGATCCAGTGAGTTATTTGATGTTGGGAAAGCAGAAATTAGCAAATACTTTTTCCTTTTTCATATCAACTGAAGGTGGCAGAAGAAAACCATTTCTCCTTTAAAAAAATGATATTTTTTATAAATAGCCTGATCTTAAATAGGCTGCAGGGACGTGGTGGCTCAGTGGCTAAGACATTGAGCTTGTCAATCAGAAAGGGTTGGCAGTTCAGCAGTTCAAATCCTAGCGCCGCGTAACAGAGTGAGCTCCCATTATTTGTCCCAGCTTCTGCCAACCTAGCAGTTCAAAAGCATGTAAAAATGCAAGTAGAAAAATAGGGACCACCTTTGGTGGGAAGGTAACAGCGTTCCATGCGCCTTCGGTGTTTAGTCATGCCAGCCACATGACTACAGAGATGTCTTCGGACAGCACTGGCTCTTCGGCTTTGAAACGGAGATGAGCACCACCCCTTAGAGTTGGGAATGACTCGCACATATCTGCAAGGGGAACCTTTACCTTTAAATAGGCTGCTTTAAATATTTTTCATTGATCACAGTGCATTCCTGCAATACCAATAGCTAGGTCAGTGATGGCGAACCTTTTTGTAAATGCGTGCCAAAATTGTGCACACATGTGCAATAGTATACATGTGCGTGTCCACACCCACAATGCAATGCTCCTCGCCATCTGCACATGCATGCATGACATCACCCATGTGGGGGAGTGTTTGCCCTCCCCAGGCTCCAGAGGCTTTCCTGAAGCCTGGGAATGGTGAAAAACGCCTCCCCCGGCCCCTCGGAGGCCCTCTGGAAGCCCTCTGGAAGCCAGAAATGGATCATTTCCAAACTTCTGGTTGGCCTGTTAGGCTCGTTTATCACCCTCTCTGGGCTCTAGAGGCTTTCCCAAAGCCCGGGGAGGGCAAAAACAGCCTCCCCTGGCCCTCTGGAAGGCCGAAAATCATGCATATACATGCATGTGCACTGGAGCTGATGGCTTGTATGCTGGCAAATATGACTCTGCATGCCATGTATGCCTTAGGTTCGTCATCACGGAGCTGGGTGATGCTTCCCATTGTCTGATGAATTGAATCTAGTTACCTACTTTGGGAAGAAAAGAGAAATCCTTGTGTTATGAACAAAATACACCCTGGAACAACTTACGTAAATTTACAGATCTAGATAAATTCAGGCTGAACGTCTCCAGACTTGATCATTGTGGCTCTATTAAAATAAACACAAGCAAATTTTTAACCTCATTATTTCAGTGAATTTCGTTTAAAGATGACTATTTATTTATTTATATATTAAAGTTATATGGTTATCCAACTCACTCATGGGGACTCAAAGTGGCTTACAGAAATCAAATCCCAATACAAAATCTAATAAACCCCTGGGCCCCGACTATGTTTGTATCTACCTGTGTATCTTTATGGATATATATTGAATAAGTTTCACATACAGTGCTTTGTTTTATTGAGGCTTCTAAAGAATCAGCACAAGTGTTAAAAATATGTGTGCCTGGAAATAGCAGTAGCTATCTTACCATTCAAAGATAATCTTTGGCTACTTGGATTTCTATTGTCAGTAAGGCTCAATAAGCACCCCAGCTTTCTTCCTAATGCCTCAAGGAAGGGCAGTTCCATCTATGACAAATCTCGCCTTTTGTGATCCTGGGAGCTATCCAATCCAAAATTTTGTTCAGATTGGGATGTTTCAATAGCATCCTGCAAGTGTTTATTCTTGCCTCCGTCTGTGCTCTCCCAATGGCCAATTCATTTCTTTTCTAGCAGCAGTCCTTAAACGGGTTGATATATTAAACGGGTTGGTATATTATGTGTACATAATATGTGTACACACAGAGTTTAAATAATACGTTCAAAATTATATATGTATTCATTGTATATGTATTATGTATCTTATATGTATTGTATATAAGTATGTACATATGCATGTATTATATGTGCATGTATTGTATTGTATAGCTTGTATGTACAAGCAGCCACTATAACATTGAACATCAAAATACTTTTTTTGCATTATCCTAGGTTTGACTCAAGCTTTTGCTGGGTTTGACTCAAGTCTGCTACAGCTTTTGTTATAGGGGGTCTTTCAGTAGTGGTGGTGGTGGGTAAGTAATAACCCATATGAGAGGGTGTAGCCAATCAAAATGTAAGGTTTTGTCTAAAAGAAAGTAAAATGCATAGGGTAACTAGATAGCAAATCTTATGCTGGCATAAGCTGTAAGGCAGCTGTCCCCAACCTTTTTGGCATCAAGGACCAGTTTCCTGTAAGACAATTTTTTCCACAGAGCAGTGGGAAGAGCGCACAATCTACATTCCATGCATGCGCAATTTTCTCACCCACTGCTATGCTATGCTTTGGTTTCCTAAAAGGCTGTGGATTGATACCAGTCTGGGGTCCGGGGGTTGGGGACCCCTGCTGTAAAGTATTATGTACTTTCAACTTAATGTTAAGCACAAGGACATTCACAGTGGACTGAGGACAAGTAATGGATGACAGTGTTCATTGTCCAGTTTTGCAGAAATGGTTGGTAGCTTGTATTTGCAATAGGGCAACTTAGCAATATGAATATGGCCTTAAGACTTAAGGCTCCTTTAAGTCTAAGTTTCTTATCACAGTCAAAGTCTTAGATTGGGTCTATAATGCTGCATACATATTCTTTTTTGTAGAATAAAACATATTATTTATGTTATTAAAATACTTTAAGGCTTAAGTATTTAAATACTTTAAAACAGTACTTTCCTCTGCTTATTCTCTTTAGTATTTAAGTTTCTAGACCTTAAAAGAAAAATATGTATGGAATGTGAAAGAGAATTTTAAAAACTGCATGGACTATGCAGTATTCATTTTAAAGGCAGTTTAAGAATCATTACCTAAAATACATACAAATTTTATGTTCCACGGCGGTCTATATATTATGCTATTATCTAAACTGATCTGAAATGCTGAATGTAGGTCAGTTAGGCCTTTTGAAACAGAAGGTGGTTCAGGATTATTTTAACAGTTGTTAAGTGAATCTGGATTCCCCATTGACTTTGCTTGTCAGAAGGTTGCAAAAGGTGATCACTTAACTCTGGGGCACTGCAACTATCATACAGGTGAGTCAGTTGTCAAGCATCCAAATGTAAATCACATAACCATGGGGATGCTGCAACTGTTAGAAATGTGAAAATTGGTCATAAGTCACTTTTTTCAATGCCGTTGTATCTTGTAATGGTCACTAAGTGAACAGTTGTAAATTGAGGATTACCTGTACAGTTGCTTAGTTTTAAAGTTGAAATAGTTTTTAATTGGATCTTTTATCTTAATATGCGGCTTTATATGTAAACATGATGTAAATGTGCTTCTCTCCCACCCCATGTTTATTTTCTGCACATGTATTTCCATAATCTCCTTCTTAAGTATATGCTTGTGTATTTGACACGCCATAAGTAGATACTTGCGATACTCTGAAAAAACCAACAACCCTTCATCCTTTTTTTTCTAGATTCTACACAATTGAATTTAAGGGGGAGGGGAGTCCATAATATTTGTATGAATTGTCAGTCACTCAAAATATTAACATCATGAATCATGCAAGCACTCTCGTATTGTTTCTCCCTTTACCTGGTAAAAAAGCAAATGGGCAAATAGTGATTACTGAGCAAAGTATAACTTCTTCAGGTGGATGGCAGGAAGATTGCCTCATGGAAGACATCCCAGAAACATTTGCATGTAGTCTGGTGCCTACAGGGTTATTATCATTCATTGACCTATTTAAAAAACTCACTCTGATCTGAGCTGCAACAGTGCTATATACCTATTTGCATTTGCCTTAATCTTTCTCACATAAGCCTAGTGCTTACTATTGAGAAACAGGTTCTAACATGATTGACCATTTAAAGTCTACCAGATTGCACTTTATCCAACTTTTCAAATAGGCTAGCATTGAAGACTTTGACAGATGCTTTTTTGATATCAAAAAACATTATAGCTGCTTCATTTTCTCAACCTGCTATGTTACCTCATTATTTAATCTGCTGTAGAAAAATAAGATTACTATGACCTGGTTGCTTTTTATGAATTCAGACTAACTTCTGGAAATGGCAGCATTTTTCCTATATGCTTACAAACACAGTGCTTGATGATCTGTTATGATACTCTGTGTCCACACCACTGGAATACCTGAAGGACAGGTTAGGGACAGATTGCCATGGAGAAAACGGATCAGAAAAGGTTTATGAATGAAATTGATGACAACTGCTGCTG
Source organism: Thamnophis sirtalis (assembly GCF_051295495.1). Classification (NCBI taxonomy): domain Eukaryota; kingdom Metazoa; phylum Chordata; class Lepidosauria; order Squamata; family Natricidae; genus Thamnophis; species Thamnophis sirtalis. The sequence continues at coordinate 54,804,977 of NW_028261388.1, forward strand.
CCAATAGTTATTATTTTGAATATGTTTGTCACCTTGAGTTATTCATAAATATAATAAAGACAGGATATAAAGAAAGAAAAGAAAGAAAGAAAGAAAGAACGAAAGAGAAAGAAAGAAAGAAAATTATGCTATATTCAGTTAGATGCATTAGAGCAGGGGCTTTCAAACGTTTTCAGGCCATAGAATCTATGTTAAAAATAGCAACAAAATATTTTCCAGAACGTCTGATCAAGAGATTAAGCTTTAGGGAGAGAAAATTGGCTGTGTTGGAAATATTTTTTTTTTCATTCTTATTTTCTCATGGAACTGAATAGATTTTAAATTATGAAGAGACATTTTATTTATTTATTTATTTAATTTTTATAGCTGCCCATTTCAACAAATGACACTTTTTAAACCATAAAACAAAACAGTACAAAATAAATATTTATAACACTAAGTAAAAAATGATAATATGGATCTTAATACAGCCAGGAAATGGAGCTCATAACACTGTTGGAGCTCTAGGTCCAGGCACATAACCAAGATTCTGAGTCCTGAGAAATGCAGACAGTTTCAGGGTCATCCTAATATCTGAAGGGAGAATAGGTCTCCTGATTCCAGCAAGCTGACATTCCTTGGCTAAAGGACCCAAATTCCAACCTGCTTGCATGAGTTGGATGGGTAGAAACAACTGGAAGAAAATGTTCTTTAAGGGAACCTGGCCCCACCTTGAATTGCACCTAGAAACACACTGGCAACCAATTCAGCTCACAAAGCAGTGGTATTATATGTTTTGAATATCTGACACTTATGCACCCATGTAGCTGCATTCTGCAGCAGTTGAACCTTCCAAATGCTCTTTAAGAGCAGCCCTATCTATAGCACATAATCCATATGAGAGGTCATGAGTAACTGAGAACAAAGCCTCATGATCAAGATCCAGCAATGATGCTTAACAAGCTGTTTTAACTACTATGAGAGTCCATGGGACTAGGAAATGGCAATGTGAATGGAATGGACCTTAGTGGCCTTCTAGTCCACCTCCTGCTCAAGCAGGAGAGCCTATACCATTTCAAACTAAGGCTGTCTAGTCTCTTCTTAAAAACTCCAGTGATGAAGCACCCACAACTTCTGAAGGCAAGTCATTTCACTGGTTATTTGTTCTCACTGTTAGGAAGTTTCTCCTTAACTCCAGGTTGCTTCTCTTCTTGATTAGTTTCCATCCATTGTTTCTCCCTGTGGTGCTTTGAAAAATAAGTTGACGCCTTCTTCTTTGTGGCAGCTGCTCAAATACTGGAATACTGATATCATGTCATCTCTAGTCCTTCTTTTCTCTATACTAGCCAAACCCAAATCCTACAATTGTTCTTCATAAGTTTTAGTCTCCAGGCCTTTAATCATCTTAGTTGCTCTTAGTTAGATTCTACCCAATTTAGAAGATTATTTTCATGTTTCCAACACAAGGATTAAATGGTATATCAGATAGAAGTATAGCAACATGATTTATAGTTAAAATAGGAAATAAAGTCAAGCTTAACTTACTGGTATATATTTGTGGGGCTACCTTTCTTAGATAGATTCTACCTGACCAACTGTCTGTCCAGAGCACTCCTGCTGAAGATGTGAAAGTGGGCATTCTCTGTGAGAGCTCCTGTCTCTTGGAACAACCAATCAAAATGACAGTTGTTCCTCTTATCCGTTCACTATACAGAATGATATTGATATTGCATTTTACTTTAACCTGATGCCTTCAGGTTTGGAGTCTAGTTACCAGAATTCCCAACCAGCAAATTAGGTACTGATGGTAGAAAATAAACAGTGTTGCAATGGATAATGAGTCTGACAGTCAAAAATTGTTTGTCCAATTGAAATGCTTTAATATTTCAATTTTTTAAAAAACCCTCTTTTTTCTTACATAAAATTCTTATAGGTATTTTTAGGGACAGATATATGCATTATCACTATTCAATCTTGTATTAAAATGCTGCTACAAAATTCAAACACTTGTTTTATTTCTGACAAAGTACACCAAAACTTCCCTTGGGGTGTTTCTTGCAGTTTCTGCCTCTATATCATCCTCTTCCCCATCCAAATAATTGCCAAGACTTTAATAATCTTTTTTTAAATATCTTCATCAGAAACCTCTGGGACTGCTCTAGGCCTTTAAACAAAGTTCCTCCTCTCTCAGTTCCAGTGGAGCCAGATGATCTAGTTCTATTTCAACTTTCTGTCTATAATTTCTGTCTTACTCTCTAAAATTCCATTTTGTCATAATGTGGAATAGAGTAATAAAGACTTTAAGAACCAGTATTTGCCATTTTACTCTAATTTTCTGTCTTATCACTACAATCTTGTAGCAGTTGTAGTCTAGGTTAGATAATTAAATTAAAGTAAGTTTTTATTTTAAACCTAAACTAATTTTGATGTGTTTGTGAGATTTTTTTTCCCCCCGGAGACATTAATTCTTTGGTTTTTGGGCTCCATGATTCACATACAAGGTATGCTTAAAAATGCCATTTTTAAGCATGAAAAGTGAGAATTTGAAATATGTGTTCACTAATAAATGCTGCAGAGGATGACAATATTTTTTAATTGTGTATTAGCTAATCAATTGTAAATTGGCTCACAGAGGTTGAAACTGATTAATCAGATCAGTATAAGACTTATAAAATAAGTCCTTCATTCTTTTTTTGCAGGATCTACCTCCTTTAGCCATACAGTTTCCACCAATTTCTTAGCTTAGCAGGTGTTAGAGATGTTGCTATATCTTCCAATTTGTCTTGTATGACTGCACCCATGACTAACATTTATCACTGAATAACTAGCTGGACACAATACAAATCTTTGTTGTGAAATGATAGTGCTTTGCCATAAACTTTATTTATAGTGACTGCAATTTAACTTCTGTTTTGAAATGGCTGTATATTTTCTTTTCTCAGAGATATGATGACATATCACGTATTACTTGTGTTGGCAACTTAGCCCAAGAGACAATCATACATGTAAGAAATATTTGGGAAGCATCTGGTACTTTGTTCAGTGATTAATGGTAGATATGTTGAATATATCTTTTTGTCTTTGTCAGCTGTGCAAGTAGATAGCAAATAATCAAAATGACAGTTTTTCTCATCCATTCACTATACAGAATGATATTGATATTGCATTTTACTTTCACCTGATGCCTTCTAGGTATGTTTGGAGTCTAGTTACCAGAATTCCCAGCCAGCCAATTAGATAAAGGTGTAACTGATGGTACTGATGGCAGTATTTTTTTCAGGTATCACATGGCCCTTATGTGAGTTTTGTTCTGTACTAATGTAGCTTATTTTCTCAGGCAATGACACTTTAGTGGAATCTTCAGCCATTTCTAAGCTCTTTGATTCTTGGTAACTCCATGGCAAGCAACAAAGATCTGAAAGGATCAGTATTGCCAAATATACGTGTGATGCCAAATGTATGGATCAACACATTCCAATGAATATTCAGCTTGTTAAAGCAAAGAGTCCAGTTATTTGAAATCTATGTTTATTAATAAGTGCTGTAGAGGATGACAGCACATGAGCCATGGTGACACAATGCTAAGAATGCAGCATTGTAGGCTAATTCTGCCCACTGCCAGGAGTTAGATCCTGACCAGCTCAATGTTGACTCAGTTCTCCATCCTTCTGTAGTCAGTAAATTGAGGACTCAGATTGTTGGGGACAATATACTGACTTTGTAAACAGCTTAGAGAATGCTATAAACTAAAGCACTATGAAGTGGTATATAAGTCTAAATGCTATTGCTATTTGTGTCTGAGTATTTTAGATTACAAAGAGCAGCGTTGGTATTAACTAGTCAACTTGCATGGTAAATTTTCATAAGACATTTCACCCATTTCCAGAGGGATAGCCTATGTCATAGGGTTTTAAATCCCTCTGGTCTGCAGTACTACTTAAGAAAATCCAATTTGATAAGTTTTTTATATCCTCTCCTTTTAAAATGGAAGTGCAAATATACTTGTATGGTACATTACAAGGAATGATTCAGAAGCTTAATACAGCAACATGGTATAAGTTTACGAGTTTAAGTTTAATAAAATTTGTATGCTGCCCACTCCCATTGGGACTCTGGGCAGCTCACAGCAAGACAAAGGAAACATTTAAAATTTAAGAATAAAAAATACATTTAAAAGTCCACATCATCCATTCCATCTAAGCGGGGCTGGATATCAATCAACAGCCCCAGGCCTGCCGGAACAGCCAGGTCTTGATGGCTTTACGGAAGATCTTTCATACTGTTAAACCAGCTCTGCAATCCCACCAAATGAAATAATATATTCATAAGGACAAATAGGGACTTCTTGTTCATATACTATAAGGGCTCCCAAAATCATTTCAGCTACATTTTGAAAATTATTTGGAAGTACACTAAGAATCTCTATAAAAATAAAAATGTGCTGAGGCTTTCCCTGGTTGCATTTGCAGCGCCAAGACTTGTACTGAGGCCAAACCAAGCCACAGTGCATGTGGGTGCATGTAGCAAGATCCTGGGAAAGCCTTGGAGCAGCCACACGGGACTTTGTGGAGACTGTAGTTGCTCCAGTCCTTTGGGGAAAGGCTCTTGGCTTGTATCCACAAGCTTAGCATAGCTTTGAGGAAGAGCAATCCAAACATAACTTGGGTTGAACAAGTACTATGAGAACTGTTTTCATTCTGAAATGAATACCTCCCACCACCACCTTAAATACTTAGCAATGTAAAGGGTAGCATACTTGTTGACCAGGGCCAGATTTAGATGAAAAGAGGCCCTAGGCTATTCCACTTATGAGGCCCTTTCACCTCTCATTTTTAAGTTTGTAAATTACATGAGAGACAATAAAATACATCATTACTGTAATATATATCAAAATATATCAATATATATAGCTGGCCTCCCGACGGAGGTTGGTGGTGGGCTCCGCGTCGACGGGGCGGCTACTGGGAGCAGCCACGTCTCTCGCCTGACCGCTGGTGCCGGGAACGTGGGCGGGCTCCCCAACTGCCGTGGCGCTGGAACGATCTTAACCAATACATTTTTATGTTTGTTTATTAGTCATATGCGTAGAATTTCTCCTTATTTTCGGTTCAGTGTTTTAGTGTTCACTGTTTTTAGAATAGTGTAATTTTAATTTTGCTAACAATTTGAATGTAGGCCCCTCTTGATCTTGAGGCCCTAGGCTGAAGCCTAGTTAGCCTATAGGAAAATCCGGCCCTGTTGTTGACTCTTTGTAATTAAAAAGTGACTGAAAACTAGACAGCCTTCATGAAAAAAGATAAACATATAAAAAACAAGAGGCAGATAAAGCATTTTTCCAAATCTTTATATCAAATATAAGAAACAAGGAGAAAAGAGAGATACAGAAAGAGAAGCAAAAGGCATTTTTAATTGTTTTTTTACATCCACTTAATCCAGAACAGATCCATTCTCTTTTAGAATCTTTTAAGCATCCCTTATGAATGGCTATAAGTAAGGCATTTAGTATAGCTCATGAGATTGGTGTAAAATGTTTGCAGTTTATCCATTATAGTGCTAATGAATAATGATGATAGAGAAACCCAAAGAATAAATTTTGCTGAAGGTTTGTCCAGTCACTGGCTGAGAAAAGGAGCCCTAAGAGATCATGCTGTTGATACTGCAATGATAAAATCTTGTCCAAACATTCTAACTCAGAATTCATATTGGAGCTCTGCCTATACACGTATATGCTTCAAATCATCAATAGACGCTGGGGATAGTTTATGCAACTGAGAGCAGATTCTTTAAAATGTGATTTGGACTGATTCAAAGATAATCCTATTCACAAAGTAAGCAAAATAAAGGTGAACAAACTTTGGAGGGTTGTCTTGGGGTTATGAACCAAAGGGAGGGTTGAGTTTTTCTCTTTTATAAGTAGTCCTCGATTTTTGTTGTTAAGCAAGACATTTGTTAAGTGGACCTTGTCCCATTTTACAATATTTTTTGCCACAGTTGTTAAGTAAATCACTGCAATTGTTAAATTAATAACAAGGTTATTAAGTGAATCTGGTTTCCCATTGACTTTGCTTTTCAGAAAATCACAAAAGATGACCACATGACCCTGCAACACTGCAACCATCATAGATGTGAGTCAGCACCCAAATATAAATCATATGGCCATGAGGATGCTGCAACAATTTTAAGTGTGAAAAATAGTCATAACTGACTTTTTTCAGTGCTGTTGTAACTTTGAACAGTCATGTAGTTCAGGTTTGGAACAGGGGTGGGTTCCTACCTCTTCTGTAGAAGTTGTTCCACAAATCTACCATGCCATTTAGAACTGGTTCCAGCTCCCTCCCCCCACCTGTCTGCATCATGCTTGCCCCGCCGACCGCTCACTGATTGGCTGGCTCACTAATCACCATGCCCGCTTCTAAGAGTCCTATCTAAACCTTAAAGTCTTAAAGCTGTCAAACATGAACACCCCTGGGTTTTTTTTTCTAAAGGGTTAGGGGTGCAAGGGTCTTGTAACTTGACAGCTTTAAGACTTGCGTGCTTCAGATGCCAGTGTTTCTAAGCCAACATTTTGGTTGCTAAGCAAGAGCGTTGTTAAGTGAGTTTCACCACCTTTTACAAGGTGGGCACGCCCACCTAGTCACATGACTGCCAAGCCACTCCTACCCGGTCACATGGCTGGCAAGCCACTCCCACGAAGCAGGCCACACCTACAGAAGAGGTTCTGAAAATTTTTGAAACCCCCCACTGGTTTGGAAGCTATATATTGAAATCATTCTTTGTTTCTGTTTTTATATTTGAAGTATATATTTTGCTACAATAGAGAATTCAGTTTTAAAAAGAATTCAACAAACTTTATCTGTAAGCTAAAATTCCAAAGTAGGAATTTGTCTCTTTTTCTGGGAAAACAGGAATTGTTTATAAATTTTAAACTCACCATGGAACTGTGGTTGACTGTGGGGTATTTCAGTGTGCTGTTAAGACAAAGAAACATTGGTAGGGTCTTCTGAATAACCATTCTAGTCCTCATTAATGACAGCCTGTACATAGTAGTGTCCCAATACAAATCTGACCTTTATTTAAGCATATAGGCCACAGGGTTTGTTGTCCCCACTGCTTGGATGCCTGTGCAATTAGCCCTGAATTGTAAAAGATCCATGAAAATAGAACCGAAATATAATTTTTGAGTTATGGGTTGTAACAAAGCAATTGATGTGTATAAAATGGAACACCTAGATGTCCTGAATGAATTATAATGGTTACTACAAAGTAATATTACTTTATAGGCACCCATACACAATCCTAAATATACTGTAACTGCTTTTATGCCTGTTCAAGATCTAGAAACTTTATTGTATTCATTACGTGAATCTTATTCACCAAATTAAAATGCAGCCTTTGCTGAAATTATCAGAAAAGCTTCTAAATAATCATCATCTAAGTAAATTTGTTGGTGTTGAAGTTAATATCTTTGTGGTAGTAGAAATATTTATATGCATATGTTTTGCATCTCCTAAACAATTTTGATTGCTGAAAGAAATAAGGAAAACAAGCACTATGTCTGTCTAAGAACTTGGCAGATTACTCATTTTGCAGTTGTTACCCAACCGGCTGGTGTTTCTTTTTAGCCTGGTCAGCTAACTTTGCTTCGTGATTAAGAGGCAGAGAAAATGTAATGGAGCAAAACAATGAAAAAGAAAATAATTCTATCACAGCATGCTGTCAGATAAATGCCATCCTGCTTTCTAAAATATCTGTTGATCACTTTAGAAATCTCCTGGATCTTCAAGTAGGGAAAATATACAAAATTTGGTTTTCATCTCATTCTTCCAGTCCCTTCACTGTATCTTCTTCATCTCAATATTTTTCTTCCTTCATGATAGACCATAGTTCTTGAGGGACTTATTCTATTACTGTTGTAGTACAAAACTGATAATGCAAAAACATGTTTACCAGAAATAAATATTCTCATTTTTTCCATATCTTCTTCCTTTTACGTTTTTCAATCAAATTGCATTTACATTTAAAATCTTCCAGTTTTCATTAAATACAAATCAGGAAAAAGGGAATAAAAATGAAAAAGATGGGAGGAAATATAAGAAAAATCCCATAATACTTGGCTTTTGTAAGATAAGCAAGAATCAATTTAGATAGATAGATGATAGATAGATAGATAGATAGATAGATAGATAGATAGATAGATAGATAGATAGATGTCTCTATATCTATATTAGCCAAGAAAAATTGTAACCAATATTATTTACAGTTGCTAATGTCTGATCAATATCATTTTATTAATCTTAACATGGTTAAGATTTTATTTCTGTCAAAGTAGCTAAGTTTTGTGAAATGGATGACATCTTGACCATACCAGCTTTGTAATTAGTGGGTTTCACTGTGGTCTTTTACTTGCTTTCTTAATCTGTTTTTTATTTGTTTATTTGTTTGGTTTAATTTAAGCTGGTCTATGGCTGCAACGAGGTGCCTACCTATTTTAGAAAAATATGTTTTCTAAATTTTAACTCTCTCTCCCTTCCATTTTTATAGGTTTCAAGACTTTGCTGAAAGGAATTTCTGGAAAGTTTAGTAGTGGCGAGCTGGTGGCAATTATGGGTCCTTCTGGAGCTGGGAAGTCGACACTTATGAATCTTCTGGCAGGATACAGGTCAGTAAGTGTATAAACACCTGTATCTTTTAATGACCGATGTCTTAAGATGTTAAGCGTATTACCAAAATGTATTGTGTGTGAAATACGCACACACACACACACACACATACATACACAAACACATACACACATACATCCAGTAGGTAATTTATGTTTATGAGATAGGCTACATCCCTTTGTCAAGTTTAAATATTAACAATGGGTTTCTGTCTAAAAACACCCTCAGAGGTGGAACAGCTGGAATCAGGGTGAAAGAGTGGAGGTCTCATACCCTTTCTTTTCCAGAAATCATCTTTACATTTTGGCTTCATCTCTTGCTTAAAATAAGCAGTTTGGACACTTCCTCTGCTATGATCTATTTTCTAGGGGTACTTGATCTGGCATCTTGTCCATGTCTCTGATCTGTGGGACAGCCTTTGCAACAAATACTGCCATTCTAACAATTATAAGGAAAAATATTATTCATTCTTATCCATTCTTGGCCATGAAACTTAATGCAGGGGTCACCAACCTCTGGGCTGCAACCCACTAATGGGTAGTGAGCTTTTTGCAACCGGGCTGTGTATGTGTATGGATGCGTGTGTATGTGTGTGTGTGCATTCCCACTTGCGTGAGCAGCGGGTAAGTACACGCTCCTTTTGCAGAAAAGATGGAAAGGTTGGGGAACTCTGACTTAATGTACTTAACTTTTAATTATGAAGATATTTTCAGCCTAAATGTACTAGTCTTTCAGGAACTTCAGAGATGTGAATCCAACACTGTATGCTATTAGGAGAGTTTGCATATGATAGTTGCATATGTACAAACTTGATAAACACAATTTGTGAATGGAGAGATTTTCCACAATTCTCCTTAAACTGTAAACTCAGATTCTGATAATAATTATTTCACACTTCATACTTACTTGCATATGATAAAAAAGAACTGACTCCTGTACTGTGAAAAACTTGAATGTGCAGGTAATCTGATCTAAAGGCATGAAAAAAAATAGATTGTTTTTTCTCTTACTTTCAGGGAGACTGGGATGAAAGGAGAAATTCTTATCAATGAGCAACATCGTGATTTGCGTTCTTTCCGCAAAGTATCTTGTTACATTATGCAAGATGACATGCTGCTTCCACATCTTACTGTTCAGGAAGCTATGATGGTATGATTATTAATAATAGCAACCACATCTATATAACATACAGCTCTCCTTTTTCTGAATTAGCTTCTTCCTGGGTTAAGCAGTAATGATTGTACATCAAAGAACATGAAAAGAAATAAAGTGCATTCATGAAAAGTATTAAGAGGAATTGTGGACAGTATAATTCCTGTCCCAATTCACAAAAAGGAAAATCTTGCATTAAATGGACAGATTGTATCTTTTGCCCATCAATTGGGTAAATTTCCAAAGAAAGAAAGAGTGGGGGAAGAGAAGGAGGGGGGAAGGGCGAAAGAGAGAAAATAGTAAGCTATATACTGTACCAGTGTTGGCTAACCTTTTCGACATCAAGTGCTGAAATGGGAGCGTGCACGTGTGGGAGCACCAGAAACCAGAAGAGCAGCTCCCAGGCACGCATGTGCTGAACCTCCAGTTTCCGGCATGCAATAATCTCTGGCATTGCTCCATGCAAGTCCTCCAGGGAATCAGACAGCACATGTTGTGGGCAATCTTGCAAAATGTGTTTAATAGTTTGCATATCAGCACCACAATCATAACAAGGGGAATCTTTCCAGGCACTTCTTTCAGTATCATACCTAATTCTGTACAATTTCGACCAAACAAAACAAGTCAGGTCAAAACCAGATAGTTTGGTAGAGGGATCACTAATGGTCAGGCCATACAAGAAGGTACCTTGGATCATTTCTTTCTCTTGGCATTCTGTTTTGGTTAAACTGGGTTGATGTTAAGTGAATAGCTGGCCTGCGGGATTTCAGCCTCATGATGAGCCTATGTATTGTCCTGGTGAATAGGGAGGGCCTTGTTTTTCAGTATCCTTGACCATAGCTGATTGGGAGCTTATTGTCTTCTAATGTGGGGTGGTATGATATTGCTAAGTATTGGTAATCAGTGCACAGGAGTGAAATGCAATGATGATAAACATTGTTTGGCAGATTTGGACATCAACGATTGGGTGCTGTTAAGCCATACATCGGGACAATATTCACTTGTGAAATAAGCCAAGCTGTTGTTCATAGATCACATATTTTGGGGGGGCGGGTGGAATACATAAATGCATTCACAACTTTGGAAAATATTATTTTTCTAAGCAGAATTATTATAATAAAAGTATAATTTTCAGATCAAATGTTTCCAAGTAGTTTCTTGAAGAAATGGTTCAGTTAAAGGTGGATTTTTTTCCCTTCATGAATACCTGGGTCAGGCCAGCTTGGGCATTTAAGAACGAAAGACCATCAACTCCATTTGTAGAGAAATGTATAGTTTTAATAAAGCCAAGAGGTGTTACAGTATAAGCAAAGCCAGATATGTTCTGGGCTGGCATCTTCAGTTCCTGTCATCCGGTCATTCCCCCTCCCTATATCCTCTTACTACTCTTCTTTTATGGCAGGATGCCATTGAAGCAAAGCAGGGCTGAAGTGATGCAATGGCAGATCTGACAACCTGCAAGCTTCTCACAATACTCTAACAAATATTTATCCTAATTGAAACTATTGATAATATTTCACCTCTTAAGGATTTATTTCCTGGCTTCTATATAATAATAGCTCTGTATTTTAAATAAGCAGCAACATTAGTTTCAAAAGACCTATACTGTATTATAGGAATTGGGTAAGTACTTTGCATGGCTGATATCCTACCCCCAAATAAATTGACTTAATAAGTATAATATTCTACTATTTCAGGTGTCTGCTGACCTGAAACTTCAAGAAAAAGATGAAGGCAGGAGAGAAATGGTATGTATATTACTTTATTTTGACTTAAAATGTGGTACTTATTTTCTTTTAGAAAAAAAACAGCACACTTTTTATATTTGAAAGTATTATTTATATATATATAAAAGTAGTATATTTAGATGATTTTATACAATGATTTCTCTTTTTTTGACCAGATTTATGAAATGTTGAATGCAAAGGATATCCAGTTTGCATATAGCATGTAATTAAAATCAGTGGGTTGAAAAGAATGGAAGAAATATGGGAAATGTCAATATTGAAGAATTTGTGCAACAATAGGAATGCTTCATTGAACATTAAATTTGAGTTCTTAGCTGGCTCAGTAACTTAGGGTTTGAGCTGGTGGTAAAAGATGCTTTTGACCTGAGAGCCTGTCTGGTATAGTGATATTAGATCAGGAGATCCAAAGTCTATTCATTTATCAAACTTAGTGCGCAACTTTAGGCCATCATTGTCTTTCAGCCTAACTTACTATTTTAATAGGGTGGTTGTTATGTGATAAAATTAGGAGAGATCTGCCTGTATGCTTCCTTGAAGTCTCAGGAAAAAAGATGGGATATAACCATGATGGTGAACCTATGGCATGCATGCTGGTAGTAGCAAGCAGAGCCATCTCTCCGGGGACGTTAGCCATCTCCCGTTGCTCTTCCAGGTTCTGGTGTGCGCATGCCAGCTGGTCTTTGCACATGCGGGAATGCGGGAAACCAGAAGAGCAGCTCGCTGGCACTGCTCTTCTGTTTCTGGCACTCCCATGTGTGTGTGCTCCCGTTTCAGCACTTGATGCTGAAAAGGTTCACCAACACTGGGATATAGCATGGAACATTTAGTACATCTAGAATCTTTTCAGTGAAAGTTGAAGACCCAGACAAATTTACTTAGAAAGAAATCAAATGGATATTTGTGGAAGATGTGCATAGACTAAAAATACAATGTTTAGTACATAAAAGATAGATAGATAGATGATGATAGATAGATAGATAGATAGATAGATAGATAGATAGATAGATAGATAGATAGATAGATAGATAATATTACTTCCTGAGAAAGGTTGGTATCTACCTAAAATTTAAGTGCCGGTGATTCAGAACATTCTAATTCGGGACCAAGGGATTCTTCTTTCATAGGGCTACTATATCTGAGCTGATAAAGATGGAAGTAAAAAGATTCAAAGGTGCTTTGCAGCAATTCTGACCTCCATTTCTGCAGTCCAAATTTGGTAGCCTAAATGTTTCATTTGCTTTTTAAATGAGAAATAAGAAAGGGACCTCTAGTAAATGGTATAAAAGGATGCTTAGCAAAGTGTATAATACATGGATAATAGTAGAATAGGATCATAGTTTTCATCCAAAATGACTATTTAGTCTTGTTTCCTTACAACCTTAACAATAATTAGAAATAGCAACTTCCAAACAGTTGAACTATGTTAAAATAAATATTAAACAATGTGCTTCCTAATACTTCAGAGCTGGCATATTAGAAAAATTATAAAATATTTACTTATACACTCCCCTAGTTTCAGATATTTATGTTTCAGAGATCACTATTGTGATATGAATACAATTACATAAATTATTACCGAAGTTTCCCTTATGTTGTTCCTCTTCACAGGTGAATGAGCTCCTGACAGCTTTGGGTTTGCTGTCGTGTGCCAGTACTCGTACTGGAAGCCTTTCAGGAGGGCAGAGAAAGCGTCTTGCTATTGCTTTGGAATTGGTGAACAACCCACCAGTTATGTTTTTTGATGAACCTACCAGGTAATTTGTGTTCTGGAGTAAAAGGCTGACAATTATCACAAATATGCTTTAAAACATTTATTATTTTTAGTATCTAAAGTATTAAAAAGTTGAAAGTATCCTCTTGATGTTTTAATTTTAAATTTTAAACAGATCTTTTTAAAGAAAAAAGAGACCTTCGACTGTGAAAATTCATTTTGTGCATTTATGTATTATATCAAGTTGAATATAATCCTTAATTTAAGATATTTCTCCCTCCAAAGGAAGGATAAGAAAAATATACTCAAATGCAGATAAAAATTTAGTGTAATGCTCAGCTTCCTCACCTTATCAACCTAGGATTGTCAACTCCAGATGAAACCAATATTGGAAACTTGCCTAAATTAGTCTATTAAATGTGTGCATATAAACCAGAATCAAATAAAAAAATATTTTGATGCTAAAATCAAACATCAAATTGACAAAAAGACCCTATAAATTTAATTAATCATTAATATTGTTCAATCTGTAAAATAACATACTTGAGTTATAAAATTCTTGGATTTCTATCTTTGTATGTTAGAATTCATTCAATCAAACATAAATAATTCTCATACACAGGAACAGACACTTCCCCATAGGCGTCAAAAACAAAATGGGAAATCAGGATGGAGATGGGACAAAGTAGAGTAGAGCAGCAGGAAAGAAAGGGAAAAAAGGAGAAAAAATGAGACAGTAAGAAGAAGAAATAGTTGGATGGTTAAAGAAAAAAAGAAATTAGATTCCATTTTTAAAGTATTAAATTTACAGGATAGCTGGTCCTGTCAAACAATAGCTAGTCCTTACGCTAATTTTTAGAAGCATCCATATATTTCAGAGTACACTCTGCAAATGTTTGCATCTCTTTATCCACTTATAGTGATTATTTGGGGAGTGGGGGAATCTTTCCTTCCTTTCAGGTAAATGTATTAATACATCCTTTATCTCTTCATTAAGTGCAGTGTATGTGGGTTGTGAAATCCTGCATTAACTGGAGTTGCCTACTGCTATGTATACTATCTTGAGTTCCATAAGAAAAACAAAATATACAGCATATGCCTATATTCATTGATCATCATGATTTCATGAGTTGGTCCCAAGGTTTTTAAAATAACTCTAATAATAACAACAGCAGCCACCACAACAAATGATTTGACATTTAGAATACCAGGAGATTCGTGGACATATTCTTGCCACTTGCCAATATCCCTAATTTAAAATAGAAAAAAATGACCATGAAACAAAAGGGACAGCCTCCTACAATTTCAAGAAGCTCTCGGGGCACCCAATAAATGTATAAAATAAAATAAAATAAAAATGTTGGGTAGCTATAGTCTAGACTTTGCTTCTCCTCTAAAAAAAAGTCCAGCATAAGCAAAGATAGTAGGTAGCATCCAGTATAGTGTGATCTAGAGGTTTCTGGTAGCATTGTAATAATTACATGCTTTGCAATTGTTAATTGAGGTTAATTGGCTCTAGTTTCATGTCACTCCAACATTGAATGTGCTGAGATATGTGAAAATGTATCGCATATATTATTATTATTATTATTATTATTATTATTATTATTATTATTATTATTATTATTATTATTACACAATTGTATCACAGCGGCCAGTTGTTTCGCCGGATTTGGCATTGGTTACTAGTCGGGCCCCACCCAGGGGCCTAGGACGTCGTAACGTATTTTCGTAATATGCGTGCAGATCCAAGCAGTGCGGCTTTTTGCATTTGACTGATGGTGATTTTGTCAATTTTTAACTGTTTTAAATGTAATTCCAGTGCTTTTGGAATAGCATCCAGTGTGCCAATTACCACTGGAATTATCACTGCTGGTTTGTGCCATAGTTGTTGAATTTCGATTTTTAAGTCCTAGTATCTTGCGATTTTTTCATGTTCCTTCTCGCCGACCCTGCTATCACCTGGTATTGCGATGTCTATGATTGTGACCTTATTTTTCTCAACCAGTGTGATGTCTGGTGCATTATGCACCAGTATTATTATTATTATTATTATTATTATTATTATCATCATCATCATCATCATCATCATCATCATCATCATCATCATCATCATCTTTGGTGAGATTCACAGCCTTTGAGGCTGGTTGGTAGCTCAACAGCTCGCGTCCTAGCCAAGGACCTAGGAACTGTTAAGGTAACATCGGAGGATATAAACTGTTCCAAGTAGGGTGGTTTCTTGTAGAATCAGAATGTTCAAGTCTGATAAATTTAAAATTTCCAAATAGAGACGTAGCCCTTTAGGTATTGCTCCAAGGGCTCCAATTACAATCGGGACAACACACAATTTCTTTTTCCACGGTCGTTCAACTTCAACTTTATATATATATTTATATTTATATATATATATATAATATGTGATAAGCATAATATATAATAAGCATAAACATCACTGATACATGAGGTAGTCAAGGCTACATTTTAGTGCACAGAATATGATATTAGCAACCTTCTAAAAGAGGAACTAAAATGTGGGGGGAAAATAAGTAAAGATTACTTGTAGGATTCTCATACTGAACTTTCATTCCAACTCTTCATTTCAAGTTCAATTTTGGATATTAAAAGAACAAAGTGGACAAACTGTGTTTTCTTCATTTTTTTTCACAGTGGCCTGGACAGTGCTTCTTGCTTTCAAGTTGTGTCTCTGCTGAAGGCTTTAGCCCAGGGTGGCCGATCCATCATCTGCACTATCCATCAGCCCAGTGCCAAACTGTTTGAACTTTTCGATCAGGTAAAATCGTAGGGCTGAAATATATGTATCTGTGCACACTGTGTCATAGCCGCTTGGATCCTGGTCTTGAAAAGGCCTTTCCTCATTATTAACATATCCTTTGTTAGCCTCATATTTAACAATTATTCACAGAGAAAGGCTGTAATACATCAACTGCAGAAACGGATGAGTCAGTACAGTTGAATTTCTTTGGGAATCAGTTAGAACAGAATGTTATAGAGAAATTATCTTTTGCCAGCTGTTCTTTCAAAATGTTTACCTTGTAGTAAATGCATTTATTAGGAGTATACAAATCAGATGTGGGTTTCAAGGAATATGGTATACGTGTACTGGTGCCAGAAATCCAGAGCGTGTTTGCGTAGCAGGACCTCCGGAGGCCCTGTACCACAACGGTCCCTCCCCTGGCCTGCCCCCCTTGCTCGCTCGCCCTGTAGACCTTCCCTCCCCCTCCAGGGAGCCCATGCTGGGAGAGAGGAGTTGGGCTGGTTTGAACACGGGGGAGTGGGTGGTTTAGTGGCCTCTTTCATTTGTTTGGGCAGGCAGAGAAAAAAAGGAGGCGCACAATATCCGAGGGCAAAGGCGCTCCCCTTTGCCATTGATGGTGGAGGTGCATTATCGTGCACCTCCTTTCTTTCTCTGCCTGCCCAAACAAGTGAAGGAAAAGAGACTCACATTCAAACCGGCTATCACGCGCCTTCTTCTTTTCTCCACCTGCCCAAACAAGTGAAGGAGGCAGGTGGAGAAAGAAAGGAGACTCACATTCAAACTGGCTATCGCGCGCCTCCTTCCTTTCTTCGCCTGCCCGAATGAGTGAAGGAGGCAGACAGAGAAAGAAAGGAGACTCACATTCAAACTGGCTATCATACACCTTCTTTCTTTCTCTGTCTTCCCAAATGAGTGAAGGAGGCAGGTGGAGAAAGAAAGGAGACTACCATTCAAACCAGCTATCGCGCACCCTCGCAAGACCTCACTTGTTCTGGTGGCATCCAAGGATAAGAGCTGAGTGAGGGAAGGAGGAATTCTGGGAGTTGAAGTCCACAAGTCTTAAAGCTGTCAAGTTTGAACACCCCTGGGGTTTTTTTTCTAAAGGGTTAGGGTAAAGTGACCAGATTTTAAATTGGTTAAGCAGGACACCATTGATGTGGGGGGGAGGTGTTCTTGATTAAAATTTTTGCCACCGGCGCTGCGGCTGAGGTGAAGCCACCAAAGCTCCCGCTTGGGCCCCCACCCATGGCAGCAGTGGTGTCGCCTCCCCCTCCACTCGGAGCACCTGAGCTGGGCACGGTGTTACTCCTGCCGCCACCACCTCCTCCTCCGCCGTGCTTTTGAGAAGCCATGGGACCTTTTGTTTCCTGTTCCCGCCCCCTCCGCTGCCTTCCTACTGGCTCCCACAGCCTCATGGCTCCTCAAAAACACAGCGGAGGAGGAGGGGGCAGGGGTAATGCGGTGCCCAACTCAGGTGTTCCGAGCAGAAGGGGAGGTGCTGCTGCCATGGGCGGGGGTGCCGGCGGGAGATTGGCAGCTTCACCTCAGCCGCAGCGCCTGGCAGCAAAAGTTTTAATCAAGAACACGCCCCCCATTCCATTCCCAGGCAGAAGAAAGAGACTCCAGGGAGGAGAGCTTAGCCAGTCATTGAAAGGCATTTGGGAAGGAGAAAAGCAGGCAAGGAAACTTCTCAAGAAGTTCCAGAAGCAGCTGCTTCTCCTCTGGGCTGGAGGGAGGGGAGGAGAAGAAAGGAAGAAAGGAAGGAAGGAAAGATGGGAGGGAAGGAAAGAGGGGAGTTAGGCGAAAGGAAGGAAGGGGAAAGGGAGGAAGGGAAGAGAAGGTAGATAGGGAGGAAGAACCTGGCTTTCCCAAGAACGGTCTGCTCTGGGCCGGAGAGGGAGAACCAAGAAGTTTAGATGGGACTTCACTGGCAGTTGCAAAGCAGCCTTCCCCCGATTGCCTTCCCCCAACGCCCCCCAATCCTTTCAAAAGCCACCCCCATCACCAGCCTCTCCCAACCGGATCCCCGCCTGCCTCCCCTCGGCTCACCCGGACCAGGTTGCTGACAGCAGCTTGCATGGCAAGGCTGCAGGGAGAACGGCACCCGAGATAACTTCCGATGGCAGTGCCGCTTAACCTGGGACCGAGCCTCCTCCTTGCCACATTGCCGCCACCGGAAATCCCCCCGCCCGAGGCCGCCGGACAGCTTTCACAAAAACATCACGCATTGGCACGCGCATGCGCAGGAGGGGAGGGAGACTTGCCCCTCATCGGGCGCTGCAAGCGAGCTGAGCGGAGGGAGGGAAACCACTGCCCTCTAAAGGCCACATTGGGAATGACACTTCAGAGAAATAAAAACTTTTTTTAACGGCATCCTGTTTAAAATTGATGATTCGGCGTCTTTTCTTTCTTTTGGAAAATCGGGACTTTTTGAACACGCCGCGGGACACGGGACAAATTATTAAAAATTGTGACTGTCCCGTCAAAAGCGGGACGTCTGGTCACCTTAGGTGAGGGGTGCAAAGGTCTTATAACCTGACAGCTTTAAGACTTACATGCTTCAAATGCCAGAGCTTCTGAGCCAACATTTTGGTTGCTAAGCAATAGTGTTGTTAAGTGAGTTTCACCACATTTTGCAGGTTGGCCATGCCCACCCAGTCACATGACTGCCAAGCCACCAAGCTGCTTGATGACAATAGCTGCTGTTCATTAAATCTGTTCCTTGAGATAGATGACCCGTATCATAACTCTTCATAAAGGTGGCTGAATGTAGTTCTGTGAAGATAGGGCAAAACATATCTGTGAGGTGAAATAAGTCTTTGGAGTAGATTGCCAATAATTTGTATAGTTTAACAATTCATATCAAAATTAGTTTATAATTTATAATCAGAAAAAAGTATTTAACATATTGAAATTTTTCAGCCATTAAAATATAATATAATGGAATTAAGAAATTGAGAAATTAAAAATGTTGAGGTTGTATATTTAGGAAATTTGTGATGAGAAAAATGGGATTAAAAATTAGATCTGAATTAGCCCTAGTGTGAATGCATGTTAACATATGTAACAAATAATTTTGTTAATTAAAGTTTAGTGCTACTTTAAAACTACACCTGAGAAAAATGTTGATATGAAAATGTTGTACAACAAGGCTAGGCAGGTGAAAAATAGATGATTTTTAATGCATATCAGGAGAAAGATTAATAAATTAAAATACAAGAAATATCTTCCAGTAGTTAAACCTGGAAACAGATATTTTCTGTAAAACTCTATTGGTTCTTAGTAAGTATATTAATATCCAGGAGATTTAACTATGTCAGTGTCACTTCTTTAACTTACATAATATTTTTGTAATAAGATTGCATGCCATAATTCAGAAGCTAGACAGGAATATTTTTCATCATTTCTTGTTTTTCTTTATTTCAGCTCTATGTCTTGAGCCAAGGGCAATGCATTTACCGTGGGAAAGTATTAAATTTAGTCCCTTATTTGAGAGATTTGGGTTTAAATTGTCCAACATATCACAATCCAGCAGATTTTGGTGAGCAAAATGATGGAGGTTCTCACTTTCTTTCACAAGCTTTTGGGAATGATACTGAGTTTCTATGTGTGCCTTGTGTCTGTTTTTGTGTTTATACCTATGCATTGTAATTATATGGTATCTATTTATTGATATCTTATACCCTCTAGTGGTAGATAAAATTGGCAGAGGTAGTTCATTTAAAAAAAACTCTTTGAAATAAAACTAAGAGCAAGTAAAACACAACAGAGCTGTATTTGCTGATTTTTTTCCTTCTCTTTTATAATTAAAAATTCAGAAGCTCAAGACAGGCATTATTGGGGGATAATTTCATATTCATATTGGAAATAAGCATACATTCCAGAGGATGTGGCAGCCATAATCAATTTACATTAATTGATGGGTATACTTACTGAAAATAGAATTTCATTAGGAAGGTGAAATGTTCATGACACTTTTTTTCAAATACTTTGGAAGTGTTCTTTTTACATGGAGTAAAGAATAGCATACTGAAGTGTGCTTTTAAAAAAATTGTAATAACTTTGATTATTAAAGCTATCATTCTGCATAGACATTGAAATAGAATCTACATTTAAATTGGTTGATCAGCCATAATTTTTAAAATCATTTAAAACAATTTCAGAAATCCTGCAGTTTTTTAACTTTGTTTTCTCTCCATAGTTACCGCTTTTCACAAACTGTCCTATAATATGCCCATAACAAATGAATACATATTAGATTTCAGGATTATACTGGTAGCTGTCCCCCTAAACAATCATGTTAATTATATCATCCAAACAATCTACATTCGTTCAAAGTCAGTTTGTGACTGCTAGCATATATTTCTTTATTTATAGATGCAGAAAGTAGTGTCCAATTCCTTATCTGATTCACATATCTTTTGTAATTATTACTGTCTTTTTTCTTAATTTTCAATGGCTGCCATGTATCCAAAATATTGTTTCTAATTCCAAGATATTGTTTGTGCTTACGTAGCTGCCTTAGATGTTGAAATAGTACAGTTTTATCACATAAGCTGGAACTCAGTTTCCTATCTTTAAAACTCCAATGGATATTAGTCTTAATTAAAATTATGAATATATGTCATAAAATTTATGGTTACGGCATTGTTTTCAAATGCATGTAAAAAATGCTTTCAAGTGGCAATAGCCATTTTGATGTAGGGGAGTTAGTCAGGGTATTATGATTTAGGTTTTAGGTTTTTATTTGACTTGTATGCCGCCCTATTCCCGAAAGACTCAGGGCGAAAGACTCAGGGCTTGCATTATGATGCAAGCCCTGAGCCTTTTCTGATGTCACCCATGTCACAGCTTCACAATGCAATCTGTCCCATGTATGGCCCAAACAGTTGAGGCTTGTGACACAGCTTTGTAATGTGTTATTCGCATGCTGATGAAAATGGCAAGTTCTGTAGATGCTGTTGCACTATGTATTGAAGGTTAGGCAAATTCCACAATTTTATGCATACCTGACAGCTAGGAATAATGCTTCATGTATCTTGCTTTTATTCTACTATGTAGTAGGATCAAATAGTTTTTTTCTACCTGTTTAGTGATGGAGGTCGCCTCTGGAGAATATGGAGATCAGAATAGCAGGCTTGTAAGAGCTGTGCAAGAGGGAATGTGTGATGCAGATTACAAGAGAAACTCTGGAGGAGAAAATGAACTTAACCCTTTTTTATGGCACAAACCATCAGAGGAGGTAATTCAAAGTAAAGGAGATCATGTCAGTCACAGTAGTTCTTTGAGTTTTTTAGTTTTAAGCGCTTCCTTCAGCTGAGTGTTGAGTGACATATAAGCTTAATAAATGTATTATTATTTTGATTCAGCACATAGCAAGGCAAATGTTTAGACTAGGTTTGGTATTTTTATCCACTTATTGAGTATTATCATTATTATTGAATTATTTCTAAACTGTAATAAAAAGTGGACCTGCCTCAGCAGTTAGTTCCACAATAAAAACCCCATCATGCAGGGGTGCTTCTCAGGTAATTTTGTCCCAAACATTTTATATGCCTACGTGAGCACTTTGAACTGGGCTCAGAAAACAACCAGCAACCAGTAGAAATAAACTCCCCATATTATAATGCCAATTTCTGGCCCATCTGCAATTTAAGACTATCTTCAAAGATGATCTCACGATAAATTATTTGTAATAGTCCAATTTTGCAACAACTAGGATATGTGTTACTAATTTGAAGTCTTTATTCTCCAGATAGAATTGCAATTGATTTAGCTGTCAATATGGTAAAAAGAATCCCATGCCATAGATGTCATGTGGCTGTTCACCATGAAAGCTAGATCCAGGAGCACCCATAGACTGCCAACCTGTTCTTCAAGTGGGAATTCCAGTCCATCCAGAATAGGTTTATGTATGAAATTCAATCCCTGTAATTAGCAACACTGGGTTTAATTTCAGGCTTTTTCTGTCCATTCAAGTCTGGTAAAACACAAAGCAAGTGACAGATTAAGATTATAGTTGATATCAAGTCTGAAACAGACTAAGAAAGAACTTCTCATGCATGGATATCACTAGTTGTTAGTGGTAAAGGCTATGTTTAGTGTTCCTC
Organism: Thamnophis sirtalis; assembly: GCF_051295495.1. Taxonomy (NCBI): domain Eukaryota; kingdom Metazoa; phylum Chordata; class Lepidosauria; order Squamata; family Natricidae; genus Thamnophis; species Thamnophis sirtalis. The sequence continues at coordinate 54,827,113 of NW_028261388.1, forward strand.
TTTAGCGTTGTTGAAAAGGAGCTATATCTAAAACTGCTTTAAATTCAAATCAAATGGTTGAGTTTTGTTTAGAAAGTTAAAGAGTTGGCTAGATCTTAAATCTGATTCAACAAATCTTTTTCTATCTTAAAACTATAAATTTGAGTCAGACGTCTCATACATTATTTCAATTTAGGTTCCATTAAAATCAAGTCTGATATTATGCAATGTATTCTAATGGCCAGTGCTTCATTGAGCTAAATTATTTGACTGTGTGCTGAATCCAGGTCAAACATCACTGCTCCAGCCCAGAAGTGGGGCAGCTTTATTAGATTCAGTATGTTTATATTGGTTTTCTGCCTTCTGAGAAGTCAGCTGATACAAATGTAGGTCTAGGCCAGTCTGACCTGATTTTATGCCAGCATTGTGGATGTTTCTCTGATCTGGCTGCACTTGGTTATTTTCCTGGCTTATTTTGGCATATTTTGTTATTTCACAACATTGTCTATCTGCTAGAATATCTTAAAATCAGTGGATGATTTCAGCTGTCCCAAAAGTAACCCAGCCAGCATATTTTTAAAAATAGTTTGCCCTTTAATTGAAACCAACTGCAACAAACCAAATTTTAATTCAATATTATGCTTACTTTAATGCTAGACAGCAAATTTGTAGAATCAAAGTTGTGTTCATTGATGTTGGTGTTGAAACCCGAGAAACAATACCAACCTAAAATTCTTTTCCACTTGTGTTTTGCACCAGGATTCTTCATCTATGGAAGGCTGCCATAGCTTCTCAGCCAGCTGTCTTACTCAGTTTTGCATTCTGTTTAAAAGAACTTTTCTCACCATAATGAGGGATTCGGTAAGGCTCAGATTTTAAGTATAAGAAAGAAAAGTGCATTGTAAACTATCAGTTTTTATCTATGAAGACATATTACTGAAATTAAGTGTATAAAATAAAAGCTAGATGGGTTTGATTCTTTTAATGTTGCATAATTTTATCATTGCATTTCAAAAATCAGGAGATGTAAGGGAAATATAGATATAAAGCTTCATATGGATGTATAATGTGCTTTAAATAATACGAAACATCATATTAGTATTTAAGCCTCAGGTTTTTTTCTCCATCTGTTTTGATGTAGCATCTCTGTAGCTTCATCCATGCTCTTAGCAGAGGTCTTCAGTTTTGCTCCCTTCTAGTGCATCCCTATCAACTTTAATGAGTACAAAATACTGGAAATGTGTGGAATTAAAATTATAAAGTGAACTGTAGTAAAAATGTTTGCCCATCCCTGTATTGTCTTCCCAAATATATTTTCTTCTTTTGTCTTCCCACCAGTCCCGCACTTTTGTCTCACATCTGATTGTTACCGCAAATTTATTCCCTTTTTTCACACTGAAAAATTTAGGAAGATACTTTAATTTTTCACTAATTTCATTTTTCTTCCTGACAGGTCCTAACGCATCTGCGGGTAACGTCTCACATTGGAATAGGACTTCTGATAGGCTTGCTGTATTTGGGGATTGGAAATGAAGCAAAGAAAGTTCTGAGCAATTCTGGCTTTCTTTTTTTTTCCATGTTGTTTCTTATGTTTGCTGCTCTCATGCCAACGGTCCTTACATGTGAGTAACCAGTATCGCACAGCCAACTAGGCTTCTTTAACCAGTTGCTTCCCAAATATCCTAAACTTCAATTCCCGCAAATCCTAGTCTTTGGTTTCATTGACAGGGAAACACAAGAGAAGCTCTAACTCTTCATATGGCACCAGTGGTGGAAGGTTACCAATATGCTAATAGTTTGATAAAAGACATCTATTAGATGGTTTCAGTAATACTAGCAAAACTCCATGTAGTTGTTTTATGCATATATGCATACACACACAAGGAGTGAGCAGCACTTTGGGTTCATAGAAAAAAGGCAGTACAGAGCTTACAGCGGTGCATACATTATCATCATCATTGCCATCATTTTCTGCCTTATATATGCCTCAAAGCAGTGAAGATGCGTAATACTCCTGCCGTCTATTTTCCCCACAACAATAACCCTGTGAGAGGAGAGTTGGTCTGAGAAAGAATGACTGGCCCAATGTCTCCCAGTCGACTTTCTTGAATTAAGGTCAGCACTTGTCTGCATTTGCCCAAGCCAATGTATCTTTTCCATGGAGTATGGGGCAGGTGATCCCAGGAGATGGCATATAGTTCATCCATACATCCACTTTCCTCCAATCTATAATTTGGCAGGAAAGAATGTGTATAAACCACAGTACATCCAGGGCTGAGTTTTACAGGTTTTCAGCAGTGAGGCTGGGCAGTGTTTGCAGTCTTTGCAACATGGTGTAAGTTTGGGGAAGTGACTGGTACCTGAAACATGCATTTTCTATCCATTAAATAAATGGGAGAAAATACTTTGAGATTTTGTGATGATTGTAATATCATTAATATAGAAATTAAATCTGTAGAGATTCTCAGTCATCCAGGTTGTTCAAAATGTGCTTTTTTCCAGGAGGCAACTGGGCTTTCTTGTTTCTTCCTTTGAGAGAAACGTCTTCAAAAGAAAAAACAAGAAGGAAAGTCCAGTTGCCTCTTGAAAAAAGCACCTTTGGGACAAGAATTGAGCAAGTAAACAGCTCTGTTTAATTCCTCTTTCCAATAACATAAAGTCTAGCAATAACTCTTGTGGGCCTATTCTTATTCTATCTGTAATCCAATCATTAGTTTAAGAAGGTGCTTATTGATATCTGCTCTATCTAGTTTCTCCCATAATTAATACCTGTCAATGGAATCAAAGGCAGAGGAATGAATAAAAGCAACATAGAGTTGTTTTGTATGCCCACAGGTATATTTCTGAACAATCACCTTCAAAGTGATACAGTAATCTAGCATGCTATGTCCTTTTGAAACCCTTCTTCCCAAACATTTACCGTAATTTATTCAGAAGATGCTTGGTATACAGCTTAGAAGAAATATCTAGCAGACTAAATGGACGATAATTGGCAAGTTCCTGCCAGTTGCTCTTCTTAAGGATTAGGTGTATTATAATTTGTTTCCAATGGGGAGGTATAACATACAGTATCTTTTACCTATTTCTGGAAAGAATCTAGTCAGGATTGGTTCCCACCAGGAGTCATTGATCTTATATATATCTGGAGGAATCATATGCTCTTCAGGAGTTATTCCAAGAGCCAAGTTTGAAACCAGCTGTTTACACAGATTTTGTGGTTAGTTATGATTAATTGGTTAAGTTAAATGTGGTTAGTTATGCTAAATATGCTTTGAAAAAGAGGTTATTATGGGTTCAGTATATGGCAGTTAAAAAACCTGGAAAATTTAAAAAAAAATCTCCAAAAACTTAATTTTCCTGCCTAATATATTAGGGAAAGAATTTCCTGAAATATCTAAAACAGCGCATTACACTTTTGAAAAAACAAATTGTGAAGATCTGCATTTTTCAGAATTGCATATTCATATAAATTAAACCAATTCTTGGCTTTTTTATAAAATATATTAATGAATAAGCATATTCAAATCATACATTTTCAAATGAAGGAGAGGCTGAGTATGACAAGACAAAATATAAGAAACTCAGGACAGCATCTAAGTAGCTTTTTCTCCTACCTACTATGGAATGGGAAACTATTATTTATGACATTAATTTTTAGAATTGCTTTTGATTTTATGTATTTCAAGTGCTATTTTTATTTTTCTATATAGTTCCTCTTGAGATGGGCGTATTTCTTAGAGAACATCTGAATTATTGGTACAGTTTGAAGGCTTATTACTTGGCTAAAACTATGGCTGATGTCCCTTTTCAGGTAAATTTCTCTCTGCACCTCATTATTATTTTAGGACAGGAAGATAGATAACAGTAGTAATCAAATGAAATTTTCTTATGCAGTTTGCAAAATGCAATATGTCATTTTATCAGGAATATGAATATAATATTGCTACAAATCCTTTCATAATACATAAGTATATGTTATATGTTATACAAGCAGTTGTAAATGTTTTATTTTTATTATACATTGGAAAATGGGATGCCCAAATTGCATTTTAGAATTATACCAAGAAATGAAATTTAAGTCACAGATGGATGGTCTCATTCAGTGCCAAAGTTTGAGGGAAAATATAAACCAGCTATATTTCAGTTGCAATTAGGTTAAATCTGTAAACTGCCCAGAGTTGCTATCATAGAAATGAGCTATATATAAATTAAATAAATTAAATAATAAATAAATAAAACTTTAGGCTTGTGCTGAGCATTTAAAATAATATGTTTCATTCTTAGTGCCTAGGCAAAGAAAACACCCTCTTCAAATTATTAAAGTAGCTGAATTTTTTCACAAGGCTGGTGTCTGCTGCTGAAGTTGCTCCAGTGATCTTCATCTACTTGTATATGCCAACCATTTCATAAAATACTCTACTCTGGAAAAATCCTGATAGGACATGACTCATCTGATAAGTAGGAAAACTATTAGAGTATCTGACTTCTCATGTGAATTGATAGATACAGGAACTAAAATATCATTCAGCTCATAAAGACAAAGACCCAGTCTGGAGGATCCAATGTCATGACGAGACGACGTGCGATCTCAATGCTCTGAGATCGCTGTCGATACTTTTGCCGCTGGGTTGTCCAAAAGAGACCTAAACTATCCCCCAGAAATGGTGAACAGGAAGAATGTGTCTTGCTGATCTCAGGGACATCACAAAGTCCCTGATCGATGCAAGAGAAGTTCTTCAAGCCAGCGACAAAAAATCCAGCTATTAGGTTGATGAAGTCGGGGCGGCTCCAAAATGAAAGGATATGGAAAGAGAAAGTGTTTCCAGCTGGTGAGGAATTTTTACAATTTTAAAAAGACACTGCCTATAAAAAACTTAAAATTAATTTAAACTGGGGAACAGAAAATATATGTGGCAGAATTAAATTTGGAATGGTTTTGGACAGTGGGTTATCTTACTTTTTAAATGCTATCTTTATGGATGGAATTTATGCAAGCCTTTTAAAACGAATAGATTAAGTTTTCTTCTATTTTTTTTCTTTTATTATTCTTTGTAACCTATGGACTAAAATTCCCCTATTTCATTACTGTGGGTGTTCTTCTAAGTCATTCAAGAATCAGACTTTTTAAAAACTTGAAATACAAAAAAGATACAAAAAGAAACAAAGAAAATTGCAACAATAACACTGCTACTCAGAGACTGGAAGGTTTGTGTATTGGAAATGAAACACTTTTACTTTTCTCACTGATCCTGGCTTAGCACTCCAAGGTCTCACTGCTTGTTTATAGAGAGTGATAAGAAGAAAAGCACACAGATGTCCCTTTGAAGTATATCTTTAACCAGAGAAAAGTGAAAATAAAATGTTATTGTGAATCTATGCTTAATCTTGTTAACCTTCCAAGCTAGAACAGCAGTGTTTGTCAGCTGGAGATAATGGCACAATTTCAACAGCAGAAAGAAACTTTAAGTCTGCAAAAGATATTCTCAGAAATATAGAAATTATCAAATACATTTGAGAGGATAGAGAAGAAGTTGGAAGACTTAGAGCATCTAACAGCAAAATATGATGAAGTAGTTGGGGATGTTTATCAAGTGGAAAAAGTGGTTAAAATCCTAAAAACCGAAGTGGAAAATGAATATAAAGAGATTAAACCTGCTGATATTTATGGTGATTGGTTTATCTCTGAAAATGGAAAGAGTGGAATACTGAGAGAGGAACTAAATGGAGGGGAAATCTACCCCAGATGGCAAGATACAGAAGAAGAAAAAACAAAAGAATTTATGGATTTAAAGAGAGAAATTTTATTAGCAATATCATTGATAACACTACCGACAATCAAAGATAAGCTGATTAAAGAAACAGAAGAAGGGCATTAATTACATGAGAGATTTTATAAGCAAGGAGTTGCTAAGAGGAGTCTATACAAAGTTGATTAAGGAGATGATTAGAGGACTGACACCACAAATGGCAGAAGATATGAGACTGCTACTGGAAAAATACAGGTTGATAGATGGAAGAGTATAATTTAAAACTAGTGAAATTTAGTGAAATTTAGTGACAATAGATATAGTTAAATAAATAATTAATAATTTCAATAATGTATACAATGTGTAGTGTTATGATAAGTAATAATTGGATATGAATATTGAATGGTACCCATGAAAGGAAGATTAGAATTCCTTTTGGATTATATATAAAGGTTAATAAAAAAAGAAGTTAGATACAGTTAAAGTCTTGATTATTAGGGGGAAATGTTATGATACAGAATATAGTTGTTGTTTTTGTTGTTTATTATATTTGTATGCCGCCCTATTCCCGAGGGACTTAGGGCAGCTAACAAACAGGTGGGGGAGGGGAAAATACAAAAAACAAACTAGACAAAACAAGATACAAGAACAGATTAAAACTATACAACTATCGCAACAATTCAAGTGGGGTTGGGAACTCATCAGCCCCAGGCCTGCCAGAACAGCCAGGTCTTGACAGCTTTGCGGAAAGCCTGAAGGGTGGTGAGGGTCCGAATCTCCACGGGGAGATTGTTCCAGAGGGCTGGAGCAGCCACAGAGAAGGCCCTCCCCTGGGGGGTTGACAGTCGACATTGGCTAGCTGATGGTATCCGGAGGAGGCCTAATCTGTGGGATCTGATTGGTCGTAGGGAGGTAATTGGCAGGAGGTGGTCTCTCAGGTACCCAGGTTCAATACAATGTAGGGCTTTAAAAGTAATGACTAGCACCTTGAAGCGCATCCGGAGTCCAACAGGCAGCCAGTGCAGCTCGCGGAGGATAGGTGTAACGTGGGTGTACCGAGATGCACCTACAATCGCTTGCGCAGCTGCATTCTGGACAAGCTGAAGTCTCCGAATGCTCTTCAATTACTTGGGTCAAGTCCATGGCTGTCATGGAAGCCATGAACTCCTGTGCTCCATCAGAGTACCCGCCGAGCGAAGGCAAATTGAAATCCCCCAGCACCATAAGTTTTATTTTTCAGTTTTATTAGAATTTGTAGGCCGCCCTTTTCCCTGAGGGGACTCAGGGCGGCTCACATAAAACTAGGAAGGGGGGGGATACAGACAACAAAATAGAGACATATACTAAAATGGTAAGCAACATACATTCATCATTCGGGAGGGGTAACTATCCTTATCCCCAGGCCTGACGGGCGAGCCAGTTCTTCAGGGCTGTGCGGAAGGCTTGGACGGTGGAGAGGGTACGAATCTCCACAGGGAGCTCGTTCCAAAGGGCCGGGGCTACTGCTGAGAAGGCCCTCCTCCTTGTGGTTGCCAGCCGACACTGGCTGGCCGATGGGATACGGAGGAGGCCTAATCTATGAGATCTTATTGGTCGCAGGGATGTAATTGGCAGAAGGCGGTCTCTCAAGTATCCAGATCCACTGCCATGTAGGGCTTTATGGGTGATTAGTAGCACCTTGAAGTGCATCCGGAGATCGACAGGTAGCCAGCGCAGCTCGCGGAGGATAGGTGTTATGCGGGTGAACCAAGGTGCACCCGCGATCACTCGCGCGGCTGCGTTCTGCACTAGCTGAAGTCGCCGGATGCTCTTCAAGGGCAGCCCCATGTAGAGCACATTGCAGTATTCCAGCCTGGAGATCACAAGGGCCCGAGTGACTGTTGTGAGAGCCTCCCGATTCAGGTAGGGTCGCAACTGGCGCACCAGGCGAACCTGGGCGAATGCCCCCCTGGTCACAGCCGTTAGGTGGTGGTCAAATGACAGCTGCGGATCCAGGAGGACTCCCAAGTTGCGAACCCTCTCTGAGGGGTGTAAAATTTGACCCCCCAGCCTGAGTGATGGAATATTAGCCAAATCTTTGGGAGGAAAACACAACAGCCACTCGGTCTTTTCTGGGTTGAGCACAAGCTTGTTAACCCTCATCCAGTCCATAACGGCCTCAAGACCCCGGCTCATCACATCCGCCGCTTCATTGAGTTGGCACGGGGCGGACAGATACAATTGAGTATCGTCCGCATATTGATGGTATCTAATCCCGTGCCTGCGGATGATCTCTCCCAGCGGTTTCATGTAGATGTTGAATAGTAGGGGGGATAAGACCGAACCCTGAGGCACCCCATAATTTAGGGGCCTAGGGGATGATCTCTGCCCCCCCACTAACACCGACTGCGACCTGTCCGAGAGGTAGGAGGAGAACCACCGTAGCACGGTGCCTCCCACTCCCACCTCCCGCAGTCGTCGCAGAAGGATACCATGGTCGACGGTATCGAAAGCCGCTGAGAGGTCAAGGAGGACCAGGATGGAGGGATGTCCTTCATCTCTGGCTCTCCAGAGATCATCCATCAATGCGACCAAAGCGGTTTCTGTGCTGTAGCCGGGTCTGAAGCCTGACTGGAAGGGGTCTAGGTAGTTTGCTTCCTCCAAGGACCGTTGGAGCTGGAAGGCCACCACCTTCTCAACAACCTTCCCCAGGAAGGGAAGGTTGGAGACAGGGCGATAACTATTAAGGACAGCTGGATCCAAGGATGGTTTCTTCAGGAGGGGTCTCACCACCGCCGCTTTCAGTGCGGCGGGGAAGTTCCCCTCCCGAAGGGAGGCGGTCACAACCGCCTGGATCCAGCCTCGTGTCACCTCACTGCAGTTCGTGACCAGCCATGAGGGACACGGATCCAGAACACAGGTGGAGGTACTTACAGCTCTCATGGCCCTGTCCACATCCCCGGGGGTAACATCCTGAAACTCAACCCAGAGTTGTTCTACTTGGTCCCCCTGTGTCTTGGCTGGAGCTGCGGGGATGGAGTCCAAGTCCGACCGAAACCGAGCAATTTTGTCCGCTAGGAATTGGGCATACTCTTCAGCTCTGCCCTGCAAGGGTTCCCCCGCCTCCCTTTTGTTCAATAGGGAGCGGGTTATCCTAAACAGGGCGGCTGGACGGGACTCAGCGGATGCAACCAGGGTGGCTATGTGTGATCTTTTTGCTGCCCTAAGTGCCCTGGTGTATTCCCTGGTGCAGGTGGTTACCATTGCTCGGTTCGATTCGGACTTATCGGACCTCCAACGGTGCTCTAGGCATCTCCTCCGGCGCTTCATCTCCCGGAGTTCCTCGGTAAACCAAGGGAGTCTCCGGGATCCGCTGCCTCGGAGGAGCCGCAGTGGCGCAATCCGGTCGAGGGCCTCCGACGCTGCCGAGTGCCACGCAGCAGCCAGAGTCTCCACCGGACTGTGGGCGAGAGTGTCAGGAATAACCCCAAGCTCTGTCTGGAACCTTAACGGCTCCATAAGGCGCCTGGGGCGGAACCACCTGGACGGTTCCTCCTCCCTACAGTGGGGGTTTGGCCTCCGGAAGTCGAGCCTCAGTAGGCAGTGGTCTGACCACGACAGGGGTATGATGTCGCTCCCCCTCAGACCAAGATCACAAATCCACTGCTCCGAGAGAAATACAAGGTCAAGCATGTGTCCCGCTGAATGGGTTGGGCCTCGAATTACTTGGGTCAAGCCCATGGCTGTCATGGAGGCCATGAACTCCTGCGCCCCATCAGAGCTTTCACCGAGCGATGGCAAATTGAAGTCCCCCAGGACCATCAACCTAGGGAACTCAATTGCCAGCTCGGCTACCGACTCGAGGAGCGAGGGGAGGGCTGCTGCAACGCTGTTGGGAGGCAGGTACGTTAGCAGCAGACCCACTTGACCCTTGAGGTCCAACTTTAACAGCAATGACTCACACCCGACAATCTCCGGAGCAGGGACCCTACGAGGAACTAACGACTCCCGGATGCATCTTGGCTGATGCAGCACCTGAAATCCTTCTGGGCACAGCTCTACAAGGGGGACTCCTCCCTCTGGGCCCAGCCAGGTCTCAGTAATACATGCCAGGTCTGCCCTCTCGTCTAAAATTAAGTCCCGGACGAGAGGAGCTTTATGGACAACAGACCTGGCATTTAGCCTGAATGCCTGGGGAATTCAACTGCCAGCTCAGCTACTGACTCGAGGAGCGAGGGGAGGGCTATTGTAATGCTGTTGGGAGGCAGGTACGTTAACAACAAGCCCACTTTACCCCCAAGGTCCAACTTCACCAGCAAGGACTCACACCCGACAAGCTCCAGAGCAGGGATCCTACGAGGAACTAGAGACCCTCGGATAACAATAGCCACTCCCCCACCCCTTTACTGGGGTCGCGGCTGATGAAGCACCTGAAAACCTTCTGGGCACATCTCAGTGAGGGGGACTCCCCTCTCCGGACCCAGCCAGGCTTCAGTAATACATGCCAGGTCTGCCCCCTCATCTAAAATTAGGTCCCGGACAAGGGGAGCCTTGTGAACCACAGACCTGGCATTTAGCAACAGCAGCCTGAGACCAGGGCCCTGACTACTCACACCATCTGGCCTTGGAGTGGAACTAATAGGGCCGGAAGGAGGGATCGCTGTGACGTAGCAAACCCTCCTTCCCCGGTAATGGCTAGCCCTAAAGTTTGCACCATATCTGCCCCTCCCTGTTATGGCCCACTCCCATTTCCGTGGTCTCCCCCAACCTCCCCCCTAGCTACCGCATTCTTCGGCAGGCCCTTCGAATCAGACATCCAAGGCTGGGATTAGGATTAGGCCCCTTCCGAAACTTCTGCAAAGCACTCAGTGCAGGGGGTTCCCAGGTTGTGGTCCCAGCCTACTCAGATGTACACAATCATACAACCAAACACTCCCCACAAAATGATTTAAAAAACACGGATACGGCAATATGGAATAAAAGTGGGAACAGTCAGTCAATCACATTCATACCACACACACTCACCATACCATTTAAAAAGTTGTGCACTAGCGCAATTCGAGATCGTGCAAGAACGTTCTAGAATGAGGGAGGGAAGCTAAAGTCCCAATCTTCTCCCTCAGGGAGAGCAAAGTCCAAGACTCCGGGGTAAAGCTCCCGTTAGCAGCGATTGGAGGGATAGTTCTAAGAGCGGGAGCCTCAAAGCCGGCCATAGCTGAAGAATAGCTGGAATGGCAATAGTCGACATACAGTCTTTCCCACAGACGGCGGAGGCTGGGGGACTGTATCCACGCTGACTAAAGATTGTAACTAGAGGAGAGGGGGAAGGAGGGGGGGGGGAGACCCCTCTCGCAGCTGAGCCGCCATGTTCTCAAGCAGCGACTATGAGTTAGTAGACCATCAGGCTAGTAACCCCACCCTCACCCTAGCCCTAACCCTAAACCTCATCAACCCTAACCCTAGCCCTAAACCTAATCCTAGCCCTAACATTGACCCTAACCCTTATCAGACCTAACCCTAAACCTAACCCTAATCCTAATCCTAATCTAGCCCTGACCCTAATCTAACCCTGACCCTAGCCCTAGTCCTGTCCCTAGCCCTAACCCCGCAACAGCACCACAGTAGTTGAAGAGCCAGGCAATCAACACAGGGGTAGGGCCCCCCCAAGACCAGCCTCTAGCAGCAGTCACCGCAGTGATCAGTCGCGGACCCAGAAGGAATGGGGCTCCCCTCCACAGACTCCTCCCAACTCCGCAATCCCGTGAGGCTCTCCCACAGCCTCAGTATTCAGCAGCCAGGTCGCTCTCAGGTGGCCTCAATCAGCTCCGGAGTTCTCTCGTGGCTGTTCTCCCTTGGGTGTTTTCCCCATGAATGGGACATGCAATTCACGTGGCCTCGTGTATCCCTCCTTAAATAAAGGAGGGATAATGATAACAACGTATATATAGGTATGGGTACAACATAAGGAAACTGGATGTAAATTGTAAACTGATTTGGAAAGGAGGATTAGAAAAATTTGTTATTAAATATTAGGACATAAGGATTCAGTGTTAATGGAGCATTTTAGAAATAGTAAATGAAATGCCAGTATGTGGTTATGTATTAAATTTTGATATATTTTATGATGAAGGACGTTTAAACAATTATAGTCAAATGAAAATGGGGGTATGATGATGGTAACAAGTATAAATATCTGAGTTAAAATATTTGACTTAATATGAATTATGTTTGTTGACTGTGGAAGAGATGCACGAAAGTCTTTTTGTAACCAACTGATACACTTTCTACAGTATATAAAGAAGGATGTGTTGTGTTTGTTTTGAAGATTAAAAATAAAAAAAATATTTTAAAAAATAAAGACACAGACCCATCTCTCTCTTTCACTTTACTTTCTTGATGTTAAATAGGGATATAACTCCTTCCTTTATTTTTGACTTAACAGAGCACCATTTTCTGTTATTTGTCTACTATAGATTATGTTTCCTGTGGCTTACTGCAGCATTGTGTACTGGATGACAGCGCAGCCCTCTGACGCTCTGCGATTTCTCCTGTTTGCAGCACTGGGGACCATGACATCACTTGTGGCTCAGTCCCTTGGACTTCTGATTGGAGCAGCATCCACCTCACTTCAGGTCTCTTCTGCTTTATGTGATCTTCTGTATCTTTTTCATTGGATCAACCTGATGTCATCCAAGAGGCTTGGGATTTCCAATGCCATTGTTTCTAGCCAAAGGTTGGGGAATGATGAATTGGTAGCTGGAACTGAACTGTACTCATTATGTTTTTGCAGTCCATACCATATGTCACTAAAACAGGGTTGTTGTTTTTTAGTCAATATGATTCTCATAGAAGTTTGATCCACAGTTTGATTTGTTAATTTTAAAAAAATATTTGTTTTTTTTAAGGTGGCAACATTTGTTGGTCCTGTTACAGCAATCCCAGTTCTTCTCTTCTCAGGATTTTTTGTCAGTTTTGATACCATTCCTGCTTATCTCCAGTGGCTGTCCTACATCTCTTATGTCAGGTACATCTGAAGGGTGCTTCTTGTTTTTTCAAGCTAACTCTGCAAAGGCTTTTAGACCATCCTCTTAGAACTTTATTTACACAGAGCTAGCTATTTTCATCTTTAACTATTCTTGGTATGTGTATTTGTATATATACACAGATACACATGCTGTGCAAACATGCATTCTTGTGCTTCTAAAAAAAATGAGCATGCAGAAAAGCTGTATATACTTTCACCCTATGGAGTCTAGATATGGGTAAGCCAGTTTGATTTGCTGGATATCTGAAATTGGACCTGAGTTATACAGCCTGAGTTCAAAGCTTGGATCAGCACAAAGCCTCTGAACTACTTTGGGTCACGTTACTTGTTTTCAGCCTTATAATCAATGCATCTCTGCTGACCATGAGGGGTAAAAAAAATATTTGTTGAGACAAAACCTGCGTTTTCAATTGGAGAGGTTTTTGTAAAAAAATAACATTTTTTTTATTAATTCAACTATATGTTCAATATCTGTTTATAGTCTTTATTTTATTTATTATTAACTGCCTTGAGTGCCCAGCAAACCAAAATATAAAATACTAATCAAATAATTCTGTTGCTATACATTTCTGGCATTTCTTTGCTAGCATGGTGCTTGCTTTGAGTTTGACCTTGCAAATGATTCCTCCCCATAGGTATGGATTTGAAGGTGTCATTCTTTCCATCTATGGTTTGGATCGAGAAGATCTTCATTGTGACAAAGATGACACTTGCCATTTTCAGAAGTCAGAGGCTATCCTCAAAGAATTGGATGTAGAAAATGCTAAACTTTATTTGGACTTCATTGTGCTTGGAATTTTCTTCATCTCCTTACGTCTCATTGCCTATTTTGTTCTCAGATACAAAATTCGAGCAGAGAGATAGAGAACAAATGTGATAACATGAAGTTCTAGACTGTTGCTCTCTGGTTGTGGCTAATGAGTTTTCAAAGCTCGGTTGCAAATCATGTTGTCTTCTGACTCCTAGAAGAACTAAAATGGAAACTTGTTCCAGTTTTGAAAAATACCACTGCTGATCCCAAGAGTTTCCTCTCCTGGAAAATGTATTTCTTCTAAGGTAGCTGTAAATCTGACAATTAGAATGAGAATGTCTATCTTTTATTATAAGGGAAAAACATGAAATGTTGTGTCATCACTTCTTGCTGCATCTTACAAGTGTTTTTCCCACAAGAAATCCCGCAGTAGTCTACACACTTTTCCAGTTGTATGAAAAGGTGCTCTATAAACCGAATGTTTAAAAATAAAGAAGTGAGAAATCTGATATTAGTTCTCCTTAATACCCAGCTTTAGAGCTTTAATCATATGAGCTGGTCTCATGTACCAAATTTTTAATATTGTATCATATTACAGTGAATGATGTAGAAGAATTTGAAAATCAATATGCATACCTAACTCCTTTCTCCTAGCATTCTGTTTTTGTAGTGTCTTTTCAGTTCCAGTTTCTTGTGGAATTTCAAATACTCACTGTCTGTTTTATCTATTTTCTGTGAATGCAAAACCCAATGCAAAATGGAAACCAATCTCAAAGCCTATTTGAATACTCTAGCATGTTTTTAATAACACATATTCTAAAAAGAGAAAGGACCGCTCGTAGTTTGGTGTTTGGTATGATGAATGCTTAAGGACTTAATTAAAAAGGTCTCGGTGAAATGTATGTGCCCTGCCCAGCAATATACATAATACTGTATACAAAACCTATTATTTTTGTTTTCATCATTTATGATTTTCTCAAAAAGAAATTCAAATCATGCTATTTTTACATTCCAGCAAAACTAGGTGATTCCAAACCCATTCATAATTTTTTCCCTCACTCACTTTTTGCTGTATTCCAACCAAATTTATCTAAACAGTTTTTGTTACCAGTTTGACATCTAATTTGACAACTGAGATGTGTAAACTGATGCCGATTACTAGAAGTGCCTACATCCTGATTTCAAATATTAGCTGTACATAGCACTTTGTCTCAGAACATTATTTGATAAAAATAATATTATAGGAAAAAAGACTAGCACTCTGGGCCAGACTTATCTACCTCAGTGCAATGGATTCAGATTGATTTATTAGAGAAACCGATTAAGCTGTTTTCAATCCAAAACAAATTCAAGTTGTGTGTTTAGAAATCAGATCAAATGGCTGTTTCCACCAGAGGCTGTTGTTGAATGGATACTAAATCACCCAAGCCAAATCTCCAGAGTTTAGCTAGAGCATCAAAGCAAACCAAATAGAAATTGAAACAAAAACAAGGCTATAAATTTGAAGATAAATTTGTCTTATCTATATTGTAAGATTTGTCCCTTCCACAGTTCTTCTAGACTAGTACATGTTCATGAAGAGCATATTTTATATTGGTGGAAAACAGTTAAGTAATTAGGATTGTATTCATTGGCAAAGCCAAAGTCCTTCTCTCCCCATAATCCTAGTCTTCTAGTCTTAACTTTAAAGTACAAAAATAAAAACAGACACTGTTCTTTAAATTAGCAACTTAGTCCAGACATATCACAGGATTCAAATCTGTACCACTAATTAGATACTTGTAGGTTTGTATCCAGAAACCATTAAGAACTTATTTTGTAAATTAACAACAAATATGTAACAACATTTGTGATTAGTCCACACAACCTCCAAGAATGTAATTACATACCTTCAACAACAAAAAAACTTTTTTTGTATATTTTGGAGGATAATTGGCCTCAAAATCAGTAGATGGATTATCACCAGATTTGGAAGAGTCACACAAGAAGTGCTTTCCAAGAAACTCCTCTGGTGTATCTGCTAATTGACAAGTAAGGCATTCACGGGAACTGAACATCCTTTCATGGAATACTGCAAGTTGGTACTGCAAGTGTAGGGATAAATCATTTATGGATTATATCTCTAAATATAACATTATTTTTGTTACAGGAAACATGGGCCCCAGAGAATATGGGGCTTGATAATTTTGCAATGCATTCTCTGAATGCTACTAGATTAAGGAAAGTGGGGAGGAGGCCAAGTGGTGGGTTTTTCAAATAAGATCCACCCTGTGGTGAGTAATCTAAAATCCTATAATCAATTTGCAATTATTATAAACCTTTGAGTTGGCCACCTCCACATTCTTCCATCATGTTATAAAGCAGGTGGAAGGAAACTGATTTATATTTGGACTATATATGACATCTGTAATAATTGTTTTTATGTCCAGTGTGATGTATCCAGTTGGATTATGTAATCATTCCCATATTCTGATATTATATTGGATCAAGTCACTAATAAATTCCTAATTCTTTTGAAAAAGAAAAAATACAATCCACATTAAGCCCCTTTAAGTTCTGTGATGTTAGTTAAACTTAGCTAGTTTAACTTGATTGTGGTGTTTCTAAGAGATTATTAGATAATTTGTTAACATGCCAGGATTGTCTATTATCAAGTTTAAAAATACAGCTGTCCTAGATACTGCAGTTCCATTCTTAAACCAAAATTATAATTGGCATGATATTTCCACAATGAAGAAAATTATGTTATAAATTGTAAATCTACATTAATTATTTCCAGCAGTGGAAACTGGAAGAAATTACTGTGAGAAATTAGTAAACAAAAATGATTTCACATATGGCAAATGTAACATAAAAATAAGCATTTTTTTCTTGTTGACATCCCTGAAAATATCTTAAATATATTATGCGGTGAGAATCTACAATAGACAAGCATTATTAGGAAGTCACATACAGCTATTACAACTGAGGTTATTCAGGACCTCCCTTGCTTTTCAGTTAGAGTAGTGAGAATGTCTGTTTCACACATTTTGGGAGTGCATTGCAGGAGGGAAGGATTCAGGAGTGCTCCCTATGGTATTATTGGCTTTTATAGTATGTTTTAATCTGAAGACAAAAGACACTTGTGGTATTGCTACAGACAAGCAGGAATCTTGTCCCTTGCCCACCTCAATACTATTTATTAATTGCATATATATTTGCATATATCTGAGCTTAGCTTAGAACCCAGCTAAGTATGTGGGGAACCCCCTGGATGAGATCATACAACACACTAAACTATAAATTAGCTAATCACAATTTAGTTTAAAGCATCATGAAATTCCAGTCTGTTCAGCTAGTTTATGATTCACTGTGTTATACGAATCCAGAAAATTGGATCAATGGGGTAAACTATTATTCTAATAAACAAGCTTAAGCATGTTATGCAAATATAGCCTTTTGGTTTATTGCATTTTTACGTGAAACTTGCTATTTTCAGAAATATCAGAACGATGTATAGAGATCATGAAACTTTTCAGTTAATGTGCATATTCTAAGTTTCATGCTATACATATCCTGCTTTTCTTTTAGGAAGTATATTCTATTGAGCTCCATGCCTAAGTATGCTTAAATTTTGGTAAACCCCTATCACAAAAAGCACCCAACAAAATTTATTTTGTTTATTTAAAACAAATAATGGATTATTATTATTACTATCATCATCATCATCATCATCATCATCATCATCATCATCATCATCATCATCATCGGCATCTTTAATGGTGAGAGAGGAATTACGGTATCACCTGTATGTGAGTATCAATGTGACAGTATTTTTGACATCTTTTGTTTTTAAATTATACCTTTTGTGCAATGTAGATTCCTAGTTGTGATGAGTTGTTGCCCTAAAAACCTACTTACTTATTTAAGACATTTATGCATATGTGTGGTTTTCCTTTCTTTTCTTTTTCTTTTTTTAAGAAAAGCAAAAGTCAATGCAAGTAATTTCAAAACCTCAGCGTGCTAAAGAATGCATTTACTGTATAATAAACAGTTCTTCTGTCTTGGTTGTGTAATGCACACTGCATTACTTTGAATTCCTGTTGGTTTTGCTATTCTAGAGGCTGCTGCTGCTTGCACGCTGTGATACATTTGCACTGTTGTAGATACATGTAAACATTGTCTTTTTTCCAGGTGGCTTGTTTATCTTTTATAGTTCTGATGATAATAACTAACTGAACTATGAGTACTTTGATTCATGTATTAGAAGATTTAGGATGTTGGGCATTCTAATTCTGTATTTTGCATAAACTAACAAACTGCTTTGTATATTTCTGACTGTATAGTTGATTTCCTGTAGAATATTTGTATGTGCATTATTTTCCAGGTTAGAACTCATTTTCTGAAAATGGAGAAACCTTATGATAATGCAACAAAGGAATAATTAAATAAAAGCATTGATATTTTCAAACTGCTGTCTTTGTTCTGTTTCAGTGAGACTTCAGTTTTCAGCTTTTGAAGTTTTCTTTATCCCAGTATTAAATACGTATCCCTTTTAGAATTTTCTCTTCTTTCTCTTTTCCTTTGCTTCCTGTTTTTGCCTCTTATTTCTTCCTTTTTTCTTATTTCGTCCTTCCTGTAGAATTCATGAGGCATATAAATGAAAACACAATGTGGGTTCTAAACCATCCAACAAATGTAAGTTGGCCAGTAGGCAAAAAGCAGGTTTCTCTTTATGGTGTTTTTTAGAATATAGTCAAGTTGTACACTAGAGGGTGCTGCATTCTTCAATAAACAATGAAATTAAGTCTTGCTGAAATTAAATTTCCCTCATAACATTTCTCTGTAATGGATTCTGCTTCCATGCTTCTGTATTTTCAGGGGAGAAAAGGGATTAGAACTGTATACTTTTTATTTTTTAAAGAAATTAAAAAAATATTTTTCAAAAAAATAAAATACATACCGTATTTTTTGGAGTATAAGTTGCACTGGAGTATAAGACACACCAAGATTTTGAAGAGGCAAATTTAAAAAAAAAAGTTTTTGTACTCTGCAGACCTCCTAAAAATGGCACGTTTTTCACAAAAGCAGGACCATTTTTTGTCAAAAAGAAGGGCATGCATAGTCTTTAGGAGACTTATAGAGTGATCCTGGGGGCTGTGGGGGCCAAAAACGAGCAAAAATGGCTCATTTTTCACTCATTTTTCCCTCCCCAGCCCTCCAGGAGCACTCTGGAAGCCTCCTAAAGGCTATGCATGGCCATTTTTGCAAAGGGGGCTAGGTTTCAGGAGGAAAAATGCTGTATTCAGTGTATAAGACACATCCAGATTTTTACCCTCTTTTTTGAGGGGAAGAGGGTGTGCCTTATATTCTGAAAAATACGGTAATATGTGTACATTTTTATTTAGATTACACTATGTTTAGTAAAACTTCAAGGGGAGCCTTTTAAATGAAAATGTTGTACCTAAAGTGATTGTCAATAAAGAGAATGGCAATAAAACATTGGGAATATGCAATAGGCTTTTGCTATAAAAGCCTCAAAAAATTTTCATAGATCTTCCTCGTGTTGGGTGGGATTCGTTTGTTGACTAGGGCTGGTTTCCAGATGTCTGGTAGGTGGGATGTATTGTCACGTTTATTCATGTTGTGGGGGTGTTTCTCTATTTCGATAGCTTCCATAATTATTCTCTTGTTGAAGTGTTCAATTTTGGAGATTAATTTGGTTCCTTCAAAATTAATTTCATGTCCTGTAGCTTTAAGGTGCTGCAAAAGGGAGGAAGTTTTTTCTATTTTTCTAACTGTGTTCTTGTGTTCTGCAATGCGTGGATTTATTTTTCTGTTAGTTTGTCCTATGTATGTTGCAGGGCAGATTTTGCATGGTATTTCATAGACTCCTTGGTTTTCTAGCTGGATTTTGTCTTTGAGATTTCTTAAGATGTTGGCTATATTTTGGTCAGTGTTGAAGGCTTTCTTGATATTGTGTTTGTGGAGAATTTTGCTGATTTTATCTGTGGTGCCTTTGATGTAAGGGAGGAGGGCGATGCCGTTGTCCTGTTCTGTGTCTCGGTTCTTGGGGGGAGTCTCCCTTTGGATTAGCTTGGTAATTGTTTTTCTTTGGAATCCGTTGGAGATTAATACGTTTTTGAGAGTGTGTAGTTCAGTTTTCAGGTGGTCTTTGTCGGCTAGGTGTTTGGTTGTGGAGATTAGGGTCTTGGCTACAGAGTTGATCTGTGCAGGGTGGTGATGGGATTGTGCATTTAAGCAGCGGTTGGTGTGTGTTTTTTTATGGTAGATGGTGGGTCCTAGGGAGCCATTGGGTTTTTTGTAGATTAGGATGTCCAGAAAGGGAATTTGGTTGTTTGCTTCTGTTTCCATAGTGAATTGTATTTTGGGGAATAGGCTGTTGAGATGGGTGAGGAAGTTGTCCAGTTTTTCTTTCCCGTGTGGTCAAATCACGAAAGTGTCATCAACATATCTCAGCCAGAGTTTGGATTTGTGTTCAGATTTATCTAAGGCGTTAGTTTCAAAATGTTCCATATATAAGTTTGTGATGGTGGGTGAGAGGGGTGATCCCATGGGTGCTCCTTCTATCTGTTTGTATCTTTGCCCATTATGGATGAAGTATGTGTCGGTTAGGCAGTGGTTGGTCAGGTCCAGGATGTGTTTAGGGGGGTTGTATTTGTTCTGGATAGCTGTCAAGGCTTCTTTTATAGGCACTTGGGTGAAGAGGGATATGACAAAAAAACTCACAAGTAGGTCGCTGGGTTGTAGGTTTTGTTTCTTTATTGTTTCTATGAAGTGGAGTGAGTTTTGTACGTGTGAGGTGATGGATTCTGCGTAGGGTTAGAGTTGTTTGGTGAGGAATTTTGCAAGATTCTGTAGAGGTGAGCCTATGGAGCTGACTATGGATCTGAGTGGTGTTCCTTCTTTGTGTATGTTGGGGAGGCCATAGAGTTTGGGGCATCTGGAAGATTTCTCTCTGGGGATCATTCTTTGCTGGATCTCTTAACTGATGAGAGAGGCTTTTATTTTGGATTTGGTGGTGTTTTTCCAGGTAGGTGGTGGGGTCTGTGTTTAGAGGTTTGTAAGTGGGGTCTTGGAGTAGGTTGGAT
Source organism: Thamnophis sirtalis (assembly GCF_051295495.1). NCBI lineage: Eukaryota > Metazoa > Chordata > Lepidosauria > Squamata > Natricidae > Thamnophis > Thamnophis sirtalis. Next base: position 54,847,705 of record NW_028261388.1, read on the forward strand.
AGTTCGGCTTGGTAGTCAGACATGTTTATCACCAATGTGGCATTACCTTCGTCTGCTGGGAGAATGATTATGTTGTTGTCTTTCCTCAGGTTGGTGAGTGCTTTTTGTTCTTCTTTATGTAAGTTGCTTCTGGGTGGATTGCTGGAGCAGAGGACGTTGGTGACTTCAAATCTGATTTTATTGGCTTCATCTGGGTTGATATTGGTTAGGGTAGCTTCATCTCCGCATATGATGTTCTCAGTGGGGATGCATTTGGGGGCGACTGCAAGGTTGAATCCTTTGGAAAGGACATTGGTTTCTGCTATGGTGAGGGTCCTGTCTGATATGCTATGTACTGTTTGTTTCGTGAGTTGCTGTGGAGGGGAGTTGGGCTTCTGGTGTTTTTCTAGTCTGTGGAGTTTGTTGGTGTATGTGTCTGTCTTGTGGGAGGTTTTTCTTTCGGCTCTCCAGAGGGCTAGTTGTTTGGATTTGTCCCAGAGTGCTGGATGGAATTTGTTGCTAAGTTTGAGGTGAAAGAGTGAGTAGGTCCCTGTTGGTTTGGTCTAGTAAGAATCTTTTCCTGTGGAGTTCGTTTTCTATATTTATAGAAAAATGGCAGCTCTGATCACACTTTGCTCACACAAGCACGAAGCCAAAGGCAACAGCCTGAAGATGATGAGTGTGATCTTGTCAAAATGTCACCAAGATACTGTCAATCTTACATGGGAAAAGATCCAAATATGCCAAGACCTGCATACCTACACCCGTGAAAATCTACGAATATATATATATACCGTGTTTCCCTGAAAATATGACATGTCCTGATAATAAGGCCATGCCACATTTTTCTGGTGAGCAAAAATATAATCCCTCCCCCACAAATAAGCCCCCTGGACAACCCCCCCACCTCCGGCCAGGCAGAGTGCCACTCACCAACCTAGCGGTAGCCCGAAAATGCCAAGCCGCGGGAACCGGGGGGGAGGCAAAGGTGATTGCGTTGCCTTTGGGATACCACTAGGTTGGTGAGCAACGCTCTGCCCAGCTGAAGAGGGGGGTTGCTGAGCAGCTGCTCTCTTCTGAGCGGGCTCCCAAAGAGCCCAGCACAACTTAATGGGTGAATGGTTGTGTTGCGCTGTTGCAGCAGCGCCACAAACAGCCATGAAACGCTCACGAGCAGCCACCCGTCAAACCCCCTTTCCAGCTAGGCACTGACCTAGGGGTATCACCAAGCTGCATGAGCGCCTATTCGCCACCTTCCTGTTCCCGCGGCTTGGCACCTTCGAAATGCCAGTGAATTGCGCTCTGCACAGCTGGAGAGGGGAGCTGCATGAGCGGCTGTTCTGCTCTCACTCACGGGCCTCCCAGCCTCACAATGCCCTGGCCCAGCTCTCCCTGCAGAGCCAGGGCACCTCCGCTGCCGCCGCCACCGCCATCCCAGCATGGCTTTTTCGGCTGCTTCCAACCTAAGTCTTCCGGCAGTGGCCACTCTGGGCATACGCTCTATGGTTGTATGCTCTGCCGGCAGCTGGCCCACAACCATAGCGCATACGCCCAGAGTCAGCATATTGCTCCCAACAACCTGGGTCCTCATTTTACCATCCTCAGAAGGGTGGAAGGCTGAATTAACCTTGAGCGGGTTAGGATTGAACTCCTGGAGTCAGCAGTGAGTTAGCCTGAAATGCTGCATTCAAAGCACTGCACCACCATGGCTCATGTATCTGTATCTGTTATCTGTACCTGTACTTGTTCCCCAAATTTACAATGTTTTTTATACTAGCTGCAGAATTCTGGGAATTGAAATCTATATAACTAAAAGTTCCCAAGTGTGAGATTTAAACTTTACATCTCACACCAAGGTTTATTGACATGATTGTGCTCATCTCCATTTCAAAGCCAAAGAGCCAACGCTGTCCGAAGACATCTCTGTGGTCATGTGACTGGCATGACTAAATGCCAAAGGCGCACAGAACGTCGTTACCTTCCCACCAAAGGTGGTTCCTATTTTTCTACTTGCAGTTTTTCCATGCTTTCGAACTGCTAGGTTGGCAGAAACTTGGACAAGTAACGGGAGCTCACTCTGTTACGTGGCACCAGGGATTCGAATTGCCAAACTGCCAACCTTTCTGATTGACAAGCTCAACGCCTTAGCCACTGAGCCACCATGTCCCCTTGACATGATTGCTGCCAGATGAATTGGTTACTCTAATGATTTCTGGAAAAGGAAATGTCTTCTTTAACATGCTACTCTGCCAAAGCTCAGAGTTTGTGACAACAGAGTGTAATGCCTACCAAATAATGTACTAGGCTTGAATAACGAATATAACTAATGTAGAATATTTGTAGTTAGTACAACACTGCTGTATTAACTATGGTTTGAAGTATTAATACACATTTACTTTTGGGAAAACCAAAGCGATTTGCGAAACAGAAGAATACAATGTAATATGAAAAATGACATAGATTTAAAAGTTACGAAAGTTCAAGGCTTGTATTTGACAGAACAATAGGCTGGAAAAATCATATTTGTGTTTAAATATTTAATTTAATTTTTAAGATAAGGCTAACATGTTTTCAAAGGCTAATATTTATTTTAACAGAAGAGAGCACATGTAAGTCTAAAGATTCAAAAATATCTTTATTTTAATTCTTCAGGAGCTCTAGAAGAAGGAGACAGATTCTGGGATCCCATTTATTTTAGATGGAGCATTCTGGAAACAAAATATAATTAAAAACAATTAGTACTTTCATCAAATTGCAGTGCCAAATATTCCCATTATAGTATAGGCCTACTGACCTAAACTAGATATCTGAAATGAGGAACATAGGTTTCTATTTATTTGTTTGTTTATTTATATTTCATATTTCTAGATCTCCCATCCAAGGAGTTTAATGATCAAGTAAAATATCTACTAAACTACTACTAAATACTTAACTACTACTAAAGATGGGAAAAATAGTTAAGAGAAATACTAATATGCAAATCATCATGGAAAGGTTGTAGATAGTATGCTGTCTATTGCAAAGAATGAATGTTTGTCAAAACAAGCACAAATAGCTATGTATAAAACCTGGCCAAAGCAGAGGCATCCTCAAAGTGGCTAAAAAACATCAAAATGGTGGCCATAAGTGGGCTTTACATCTATTAATCTACATTAATGTGTGTTGCATGGGGACAAACAAAAAGGATAAGATGAAACCAGAAATTTTGTCTTCTGGGCTTAATGGAAAAAGACTTGGAGAAAAAATTTAGAACTCTGGACTTATACATGTTGATGGCAGCAAAACTATTGTATGCACAAAAGTAGAAGGACATATCGATTCCCACCATGGACAACGGCTACAGAAGCTGATGGAGTTTGGCTAAATTGACCGTTTTGATCAAAGAAAAGAATATAAATATATTTGTTTCTACTTAGAGACCATTTCTGGATTTTGTGCTTAAGATGGAAAAAAAATGAAACTTTGACTTTGGGTTTTACTGATTAGATTGACTTCTTGTTATAGAAATGGCTAGTTTATACTATTATGGAAAAGTACAGCAACAGAGGCAATATTGGTAGTTAACACCTTTTTTTCTCCTCCCCCTCTTTGTTCCCTATTTTGTGTTCTATTATTTGCTTTTGTGTTTTGTATTTTATTCTATAAACTAATTTAAAAAATAGATCTGAGGGGGAAAAAGAGAAAGAGATGTAGAAACTGCATCTAGACTGCATAACGAGTAACAAATACATATACCTTCATGAAACTGTAAATCTATCCATTTCAATCCATTAGCAATTTGTCTTTTGTTGGTAGGTTAAAAGATTATTTGGTTTGGCTTAAATTCCTCATACTTCGACTTGGTTCTCAAATCATTAGGTCAGAGTTAAATGTCTGAACTAAACTTTCATTAAAAGATAGGAATAACTTTGTGTCTCCCATTTACTTTCTATCAGCTTTCTCAATGAATGCTCAAGGATTGCATTCATATGTACCTGTCCATGTATATTCTTGTGTGCACATACCCGACAAACAGTGGTGGGTTGCAGGCGGTATACCCTGGTACAGGCGTACCGGAACCTGCCCGCAGCAACGGATACCGTTCTGGTATGGTGCTTCGGATGGCCCACCCACCCACCCAAGCTCCTTATCTGTCTTTTAAGGCTTCTGCATTTCCGTGCACATGCATGGTGCATACAGTGCCTGCGTGATGCTCCGTGAATCAGCTGGAGGAAAGCAGAGGTGCTAAGATGCATGCGCACGCTACACGGTTGGATCCAGAACCCACCACTGCCGACAAGCATACACCAAAATCCAGAAAGGTGAGATGTTTTCTTCAGGCTGAAGTTGTTATATGCTTGTGATGAATAGCTGACCATGCACAGAATCTGAAGTTGTCCTTGACACCATATTATACAGGTCACCAAGTTCAAGTTCAACTTATTTGGTTGATCCCTGAAGATCAATAGATGCTGGCAGTGGCTTGCAAAATAATATGTATTCTGCTTGCAGCAACACTTGGTTTTATTAACAGTAAGATTTGTTTAGAGTAATATTGTATTAAATGGCTTAGTATTTGCTGCCATAAGGGCTGGATTTATGTAGAATTTTTCAGAATGTACAAATCATCCCTATTAAAATTTTCAATTTGTTTTTCTGGTAAATTAATTTCTCACTAAGTGAATTGTCAAGTGGAATTGCCCCCTCTAGAGATTTGAGAAAATCAGTAGAGATAACTGATTTTATCATTTCAATGTAAGAACAAATGCTCAGTTTCTTATTACATATAATATAACGTGCTGGTGGTACAATAGTCATCTTAGGTTGGATAAACCAGATTAGATGAGTAAATTGCTTTTGTCATGTTGTCCCATTCCAGATGGTAGGTATTTTTGTGTTGGTATTTTAGTTGCATTTATATGATTATGATAATCATTTTGTAAAGATTTTTCCTTAACCAGTAGCATCAATCACCGAATCAATACCTGAATTATGTTGTGGAAAGAAACACCAGATGACTCCAACAACACTTGAATCAAAGCAGCATCCTCTATTGTAGCACTCCTGAGCACTGATGTAGGGGTATCCGCAATTCAGTCTGGCATTTGGTTGCACTTGGCATTGTTCTGGAACTGTTAAATACAGTCTAAATTAATCCAGGAGATTAGTGTATTTCAGAAAGGTAAAGCCATTAGGGTATTTGATTTATAAAAAAGATTCTATGCTCAAGTCTGAATGCTACATATTCTTAAAAACGGGTAAAGAATATAAATCTGTCCATTCCCCACTATCCTGTCAGAGCTGAAGAAGCTTCTTGAATGAGAAGCAAAATGACTTCAAAACAAAAAGAGAGAGTTGTTTCCTGAAAAAAGCACATTTGGGTTAAAAACAGATTGATCAAATTTAGAATTGTTCTTAGATACGTTGATGCTTTAGACAAGGCAGCAAATGCAACCCCTTTCCTCAGATTCAAGGTACCATAAGTGAAGAAATTTGGCCACCTAAGGACAAACGTCTGTACAAATATTGTAGCAAAAATTATGTACTAGGAATCCCAGGAAGATTCTGCCTCCCCTTCACATGTTATCAAATGATGACAAAATTAATATTGATGGCAAAAGGCTGCTGCAGAAAGTGTAGAATAGGCAGCTTTTATATAAACTGAATCAATAATTCCCAGTAAACATTTTTTTAAAGTTCCACTCACGTAATTTCAGGAAAAAACCATTAGCCAGGCTGCTGAATCCTAAGAAAAGGACCATCACCAGTAAACAGAACTTCTGTTCCATGGCAGCTTACTTTCCTCTGTCAGGAAGCTTTAGTGTTCCACAAGAAATTAACTATGCAAGGTCTAGACAAAAGATTTGCTCCAATTCATTTTTATACTAGCCTGTTTGTCCAATCTTTTTAGGTAATGTTTGTCTTTGGAGGACTTTTTATGTCCTCATAACTCCACCTTTGTTTTGATACCAAGATTTTTATGCATACCCAGATATAGTATCAAAATGTGGTAATGATGGATGTACTTTTAGTAGGAAGATTATGTAGCAAGAGATATCAGCCTCTCTTCTGGTGGCAAATGCATACATAATACTATTTTTCTTATATGCTGAGCTTGTGCTCTTTTCGGATCTTTTGAAAGGGTAACCTTTGCCAAAGGCTGAAAATGTCAGTCATTCAAAATATTGCATAGCCCACCTATTTCTCTTGACCCTATCTATTTCCTTTGATCTTATCAATGTCTTGAATTTAGTCATTGGCATCTCATCTGGACTGTATACCTTTCTGGGCTTCCCCCAATGTAAGTCATCTTTCATTACTGAGATAGAAACCAAAGTTGTTATTCTCCACTATAGTAGGAAGCATACTGAAAATAATAACAAAAAAGTGCTAATTGCAGATGGAAAACAATGCGGTGTAAAAAGATTGTGGAGAAGATTGGAAGGACTATATTAGCTTTCCATAAGTGGAAAAACAGAAGGAAGAACCAGAAGGAAAAATTAAATCAAGTTTATTATAGCCTTTATTCAACAGAACTCAAAAGAAAAGCTTAAACCCTAAAGTTATAAAGCTAATTATTTGTACTTATCTCTCTCTAGAATTAAACTAAAGCAAGTCTAATTTTGTTCTAGATGCAAAATATAGATTTAGGATTATCTAATAAGATAGTAATGAACACAGTTTAAATTATATACATTTATACCCCATGCAAATATATATTTAAGATGGTGTAATAAGTGGCAAATACATTTGGGATGTCTAGTACAAACAAAATGGCAGTTGATGATTCATAATAATTAATTAAATGGCCAAAGGTGGAGCTGAAAGTATTGCAAAGTTCTTCCTGGTCATTATTTGTAGGGAACATTTCCTTGGTATCCAGAGATATAGGCTGCACTATGAAATGATAATTTTTAAAAATTCCAGAAGAAAGCAGTGGTAAATCATACTTCCAAGAACATTGCATCAATCCAGACATCAGGAGCTGGAAAGGCTCTTGTTTTTACACACATATATTTTAAACTTTACTTCTGATTTAGTCATGCTAAATTAAAAAAACCTAAATCCTAAATGAACTAATATTGGTGAATCTTTTGTGTCTGTTTCAGATTACAACAATATTTTTGAGAGATAGCAAACTTCCAGCTTCTTAAATCAAATCAAATTTAGCAAGACCATCCAATAGTGGTCATTCAGGAAGAGTCCAGAACTCTTTCCTTATTTCCCAGAATAATTTATGTGATATTTTAATATTTGTTTCAAAATATCTTCTTTAGAATATGAATTGTGCTTTCATTCTAATCAATTTAATTTGAATCACTGATTTAATTTGATTTTAGGTTATCTGCACAAGCCTATACCACCAACAAATTTTCTGATCTATTCAAGAGCAATAAATTACATTATTTAAGAGTGAGCCAATTGTGAAAGTCCATTTGATTTAGATTTCATTCAATCTTCCTCTACCCAATTTTTGAACAATATTATTTATTAGTACCTCAATCACAACTGATCTTTTCTTTATCTTTTGGTAAGGTGAATGTGAGTAAATTTCTGAATCAGAAATTGTTCTGATTCAAGTTAGTTCTTCAATTTATAATTGCACTGATTACAAAGATCTTGAGGCTTGAAAAAAAATCAAAAGCACTTGAAAAAGGACTCCTGTCTTGGTAGGGTTTGGACCGGAAGACTTCCAAGGTCCCTTCCAGGCCTATGATTCTATGACTCAGATAAGTTCTAGTTGAAAGAAAATTTTAAAAAATATAGCTAGTTCCTGCTAGCTGCCTGTTTAAAACAATATAAAGGTTTATGCCTAAATGGCAGTAAGAATCAAGAGTAGAACAAACATTAGGAGTATCAACAAGAGAGAAAGGCAACCAATTATAGCAAAGCTTAACTGGGTGAAGATAGGAACCAGAAACTACAAGGTAACTTTTTACTTGTTGTGAGAAATGACCATGTCCCCAATCATATGGAAATACTGTTGGTGATCTTAGAATGTATTCTATTGTCCCAAAATCTGGGTAATTCCAGCTGATCCAAAAGGTAACAGAAGAAAAAGTATAACTAATTTAACAATGCAATATAATTTCAAAATAATCAAAATATCCATATAAAAATGTATTCCTTTCATTATACTTTTGTATTCCTATTGTCATAGTTTTATTGCTTTTAATGTTATAAGCTGCTCAGAGTTGCCTTATGGTGAGATGGTGGCAAATAAATTTAATAAACAAACCACTAAAATATTTCTTTGATTTCCAGGTGAAAATTCTTTATAGGCGGTATTCTAGAACTTGTGCATCCCAAGCCTAGAGCACTGTCCTCGAACCTAATGCCACATCTGAGTTGACACACCTCAGGGGCATCAGGCTGGAGAAGGAATATTTAGATTTAAATTTCAAATTAAACAATAATACATAAGGTGTCCAGATGTCCCGATTTTGGCGGGACAGTCACAATTTATAATAATTTGTCCCGTGTCCCGGGGCGTTTTAAAAAAGTCCCAATTTTCTGGCTTCATGTTGAAAGCCCAGTGGATTTGCTTAAGAAATCCTAACTAGGGCAAGACAAAAGACATTCAGTCTAAACCCTCTCTCTGTCTCAGTACTTTCATTGAAGATAAAACATTAAAGCAAGAAAACGCCCCTCCCCATTTTACTTACTTTTATAAGAAAAGATGACCCAGTACCATAGAGCTCCAGGAAATACTTGGTTAGAGAAGTCGCAAGTGTTCCTTCCTGGATTTTCCGAAGGGGAGGGGCACGGAGGTTGGAGGTCGGCTCGTGTGGAAAAAATGATGGCAAAGTTTCTTTGAAAAATATTTCCCTGACTAATTTCACCATTTTAATTTGCTCAGTTCTTTGTATTAACATCTACATCATTCTGGATTGACTTGGAGTACTCACTTGTGCCTGCTGGTAAGTGAGCTGGGTTTTTTTCTTTTATTTTTTAATGTATTTTAAAATAATATTTTATTTATTGTGCATAAGATTTTTTAAAATAGTTTTATTCTGTGTGGATTCTTTTTTAAATTGTCTTAGACTATTTAAAAAAAGATTCTATCCAAAATAAATTAAAGTGAAACCATTTTAAAAAATTCTATGCACAATACTTTGAAATATATTGTGCATAGAATTTTTTTTAATAGTTTTACTTCAATTTATTCTGTGTGGAATAGTTTAAAATGTTTTACTTCAATTTATTCTGTGTGGATTCTTTTTTTAAATTGTCTTAGACTATTTAAAAAAAGATTCTATCCAAAATACAAAATACCAGCTGCAGTTATTCACTTAAGAACTGTGGCAAGAAAGGTGGTATAGTGACCAAAGTTACAATGGCATTGAAAAAAGTGACTGATGACTATTTTCACACTTAGCGACCATTTTCACACTTAGCGACCGTTGCAGCATCCTCATGGTCAGGCGATCAAAATGTTGATGTTTGGCAACAGATTCGTATTTATGATGGTTTCAGTGTCCTGGGGTCATATAATCACCTTTTGACAAAGTCAAATGGGGAAACCAGATTCACTTATGTTACTAACTTATCAGCTGCAATTATTCACTTAAGAACTGTGGCAAGAAATGTGGTATAGTGACCAAAGTTACAATGGCATTGAAAAAAGTGACTGATGACCATTTTTCACACTTAGCGGCCATTTTCACACTTAGCGACTGTTGCAGCATCCTCATGGTCATGTGATCAAAATTTTGATGTTTGGCAACAGTTACAATTTATATTTGTAAATTGTAGTTATGTTGAAATAAAAAAAATATTACAATACTATTTTTGCGTTGTATGAAATTTTTTGTTGTTCCGTATAAAAATTTTAATCAAGTCCCCCCCCCCCCAGTCAAAGGTGTCCCTCTTTACCAATCTGAAAATCTGGTCACCTTAATAATACAGCGAATGCCACCAAATTCTAATGTTTAATCTTATTAAAGGGCCACACCATATCATCAGGTGATATTCCTCAATGCAGCTAGGTCAATATTTTGAGAGGGAACTTCAAGATGGCAGTGGGAGATTCCCTCCATTATGACTATTACCCTTCCTTAAACCCTATAAGGTAGTTCAAATTCACACTAGTGGGTTTTAATCCCAAGGTGGCCAAATTTGTCATTTGCCACTGAATGCAAATACTAGAAATGAGCAAAGAAGTGCTAGGGGGATATGCAGCCTCAGGTTGTCACCTATATCTATTATAACAGTTAGACCTGTACTGGGAAGGAGTATAGGAATTCTGCTGCCCCAAAGGCCAGGATCTGAATGAATCTCTTGCTAGCTAAGTTACCTTTTGAAAGTTATTTATAATTTTTAAGCTAAATGGGGGCAATACCAGAGGAAAATGAAGAACAGTTATCAGCAGTATGTTTAAAAAAAGATAGAAAAATGCAACTAATGACTTTTTCCAATCATGTTTTAATACCTTTCACATATATGTTTCATGCATATATTGCTTAAAAGATAAGCTGTGTATGACATTTTTCTAGATTTTATGGGGATAGCAAAGCTTAACAATAAAGGCGTGGAGCTGAGATTGTCAGAAATGCTTAGCCAGGCTGCAGAAAACAAATACAGTAGGTCTTCCAAATACTTTAAATATGGAAAATATTGAACCCATATGAAAGTATCCATACTTCTTCAATATGTCCCCATCCAAATATCTTGGCAGGATAACTGCATTTCCTGCAACATGATTTATTGAATAGGAGATGCTTATTATATCTCATCTCCTACAAGAAAAGCTACAAGACATTAGACAAACAGCAGATAATATGTCACACCATTGACATCTCCATCTTGTTTCCATTTCCATTCCATTCAAATTATTTTTGATTCCAGTTTTCATTTTGTTATAATTATCTGAAGGAGCGGAACAAACAAGAAATCAGTTAAGTTGTTGCATATCCATCCATCCACATCCATCCATCCATCCATCCATCCATCCATCCATCCATCCATCCATCCATCTATCTATCTGTTGATCCATCCATCCATCCATCCATCCATCCATCCATCCATCCATCCATCCATCCATCTATCTATCTATCTATCTATCTATGTATCTATCTATCTATCTGTTGAGACCCATCAGCGGCCCGCTGAGCTGTTGGTGGACTCTGACAGCGATGACCATTATGCTCTGGGGGATGAAGAAGACTCTGGAGGGTGTTTGGAATCAGAGCAGGGACTAGAGATGCCTGTTGGCCACCAGGTGGCATCTGAGTCAGGGAGCAGTGAGGAGGAACAGAGGGAGGTTGTCCCTGATATGCATGTGCATAGAGCTGAGAAGAGAAGGGAGCAGCTGTGAGAAGAAGTCATAGAAGGAAATAGGGACAGCTGGCTACTGTTGTGGCCCCTCCCAAGGAGTTTATTGGAGCTACGGGAGGGGAATCATTGCAGGAAACAACAGTCCATTTTACTAGACGTTGAGAAAGCATTCCATAAGTCTAATCTTGGTTTCTTGGAGATAGCCAAGGGGTGGCTTTATCTCCGTAATTAGTCCTGTCAGACAGCCAAGCCTGTGTCTGCATATTCATTAGAATCACGGGACAGAACACTATCTATCTAATCTGTTGTCAATCTCATTTCAGAACGGCTCTGGGTGGTTTACAGCTTATGCTGTCTCTTTGAAAACATATGAAGCTACTTCTATGTCTTTCTTCCATTTGCTTAAACATTTCAAGAGAGACAAAGAGGATCCATGTCTAGTCAGCTGCATCAGCTCACTCAGACTCGTGAAAACCATGTGGCAGTAGCAGGAGATCACTCTAACAAAGTCTTTAATTGCATTCATTTTCATTCTTCTTGCTCTCCTCTTTTTGCAAATACTTTTTTTTCAAGAAGGCTATAAACGTCCCATAGAAATGTATTACTCACCTGCGATAAAAACACCATTTTGCATTCTTGTACCTGCTATTAAAACAACACCCTTTTCTTAAACATGTTTGTCTTGATATTCCAGGATATCCACAATCAACTCTTTGTCTTGGAGGTACATTGCAACTCCCACCTAAGAAAAGTATAGAATTCAAGTATATAGAGATGGTGAGATGGTTTGATTTGTATTTAGTACAAATCGATGTGGAACTATAAGTTTAAAAAAGCATGGGCAGGCAGTCATACCAGTAAAATATTTCTTTGACTTCCAGGTGAAAATTCTTTATAGGCATATTCTAGAACTTGTGCATCCCAAGCCTTAAGCATTCTCCTCGAACCTAATGCCACATCTGAATTGACACACCTCAGGGGCATCAGGCTGGAGAAGAAATATTTAGACTTAAATTTCAAATTAAACAGTAATAGAGCTAATGCCTCTAATGTTCAATCATATCACTCTTAATTTTTACCAAATTAAGCAAAATAAATAAATAAATCTAAACCTGACATCTAATTGACTGGTTTGACTTTTCTTCTTGAAACCTCAATGTTAAATGCAAAATAGATGTCAGCATCTGGTTTGCTGCCTCCAGAGCCTATCCAGAGTGAGTGAAGTAAAAAAAAATAGTTTTTCACTGCTATAAGAAGCTTAAAGCACAAATTTCACCCAAACACACTAAAAAAGAATTACACACCAAGTCCCAAGTCTACATATTTTTGGAGTGTGGTCCTCGACATTTACTGTATGAGACAGCTCTTGGTCAAATGAAATTATGCTGTTCTACCTTTTAAGCCCAAAGGAACTAATTCCCAAGTTGGTCTTCAGTTGTACCATCATGAATGTTGAAATAACTAGTCGGCAATTAGGATATTCAACAGGCCAAATGCCGAATTCTCTAAGTTCCAGAAGTACCAATGTCACATAAGCAAATGTGATATAACTACCCTGCTTTCTTACTCTTCTATATAGAATGACATTCAATCCTGTCATTCTTCTTTCCAGGCATATTTGTTCTCTGACTATAAGAGACAATATGTTTTTATAGGCATATGGCTTTCAAACGTTAAGAAAGAGGAACATAATTGCAGAATGAGCTACTGGGGTCACCTTAATAGTCTCAAAGCTATAAAAACATCTAGAATTGCTGGCTGGCTTATGTGGTGGTCTAGGGTTGTGCAATGGCTCAGTGGTTAAGATACTGGTTTGAGACCTGAGTATCATGCAATGGGGTTAGTTCCCATCCTTGCTCTAGCTCCTACCAATTTAGCCATTCGAAAGCATGTAAATGCAAGCAGATAAATATTGGGGAGATAGCAGCACTATGTGATGTCATGCAGGCCACATAGCCGCAGAAACATCTTTGGACAGTGCTGGCTCATTGGCCCTTGATGAGCTCCACTCCTAGAGTCAGCAACAACTAGTGGGGTAAAATCTGCAAGGACTCCTTTACCTTTACGTGGTGGTCTACGTGGTGGTGGTCTAGGTGGTCTAAATCTAGCCTCTGTCAGAGAGCTGAATCCAAGTATCAAAGCAATGGTCAGGAACCAGAGCCATTTGCAGTTCATTTTGAATGTCAGTCTTCACTAAGAGTCAAGTTTATTGACGAATTCAAGAGTATTGGTCTCTGTGTGTGATCTGATTCCTGCAAAGAGAGTTGCAAAATATTCAAGCACTTTTCTACTACTGGCATTCCAGAGGGAGAGATGTGGTCTAATGCCCAAGTAGTTACTCTCAACAACACCTTAAACACTTTAGAGTTAAAAGATTCTTCTATGTGTCAATTGAATACAAGAAAGGAAACCATATGAAAATGTGCATATAAATAGGCTTTAGGGTAATGTGGACTTTGTGGTACATCTGTGATTGCAATGAAAGGAAAGAGAGGGAGGGAAGAGCTGAGGGTTGCATCTTCTATGATTTAAATACCAAACATAGTAATTGAAGATAAAAATTTGCAAAATAAATCTAACTTCAGCTGTCTTAATAAAATATTAATTTTGACATGCTTCATACTCTCCTAATTGTAACCCTTGTAAGATTTCTATTTTAAAAAATTCAGTTACATTATTCTCTGATGGAAGAACTAAGAAAGACATGATTGTCAGTGCGGAGATCAGAGTTAAACAATGAACCTCCTAATTCATCAGGGAGAAGATGGGATTCCATTGGAAGTTCTCCAGCTGAACAGACGTGGGGTGTGTGAGCTCTGAAGAGCCTCACATGAACCCTGTCTGACAAACCAATTCTGAGATCCTTTTTAGATCAGAACCCCCCTTCCCGGAGGGGGACAAAGAAGGGGCAGCATCTCATCAGACCCAGAGGGAGGCAACAGGTTTTTTTGTTTTTTGTTTGTTTTGCCTTTATTTGTATGCCGCCCTTTTCGGAGTCGCGGCGGCAGCATGGCAACATGGCAGCACAAGAACCTGACTTCAGGTCAAAGCAGCTGAACAGGACGAGATGAAAGCCTGGTAAGAAGGTCTATTAACCCACAGCCATAAATCAAAACTTTGAAAAGGCAAAATATCTTGAGAGTATAAATAATATTAATGGACAGATCTGGATTTTGGCAAAAAGAAAGAAAGGGGAAAATGGAGGGTTGAATCACTAGCCCCTCCCCCCAAAAAACCCATTTGCTTTGGATAATTTGGATAGAAAAGGAGAAAGTAGAGAAGTGACAAACACACTCAAATACAAACTCTAAATTTGGTTTTGGATTTGAAATAGAAACCAAACATACTGTGGAGATTTGCTTCGTCTGAATTTCTTCTAACTAATATATCTTAAGCAACTCCAATTAATGAGAGGTGAAATGTAACAAGGGGGAAAAATCAAGAAAAAAGCACTATTTTCTCACTGATAACTGATAACCTAATCTTGTCTGTATGGGAAGATTTAATTAACCAACTGCCGTAAATCAGAACTTGGAAAAGCAGGAGGTGAAGAGAAACATACCAGAGTTTGGCTGTATGCAAGTTTGTTCCAATTAATATACTTTGAGCAACTATAACCAATGAGAGGTGGAAGGTAACAAGGGAAAAAAATAATAACAAAATCAAGAACTGGGAAAAAAACGAAGGTTTTTTTCTTTGCAAAAGATCAAGATGGCTCCCGCTTCTCTTCCACTTCACATTAGCTAAATTAGCTAAATTTAAGGTGGATCAGAACTTTGAAATAGGAATTGCATAGCTAACTGTAATTTTGGAACTGGACATTAAGGAAGAACAAAAGATTAAGATGGTTCCCACTGCTCTTCTTCTCCACATCAGTTAAAATAGCTAAATTTAAGGTGGACCCGAACTCTGAAATAAGATCTGTATAATTAACTGTAACTTTGGAACTGAAGTTTATGGAAAGGTGGGAATTTGAAGAATTATGTGAAATTATAAAAAATATACATAAATCATTAAAATCAAGTCTAAACAGAATTTTGAACTCAGAGAAGCAGGAACTAAATGAAGAAGTGAAGGAAAAGGGGTGGAGGGATAATGAAGGGGTAGAAACGGTGGGTAATAAAAAGCAGACAAAAAACTTCATTGGGTTCGACAGTGGTATAGGAAAAATTGAGAAGGGGGGATGTGTCCCAACAAAAGGAAATAAAAAGCAGACAAAAGATCTTACAGAAGTTGACAGTGGCGTAGGGAAAACTGAAGAAGAGGGCTACACCCCAACAAAGGGAAATATGAAAGATTAGAGAAATGGCACAAAAGACTTACTAGGAAAAAATCAGACAATTAGAAATTGTTATATGGAAAAATATAGTGCCGAGATATATGGTTTACTCCTAAGCATGACAATAAAACTGAGTTGCTAACAATGTTCCCTCTAATTTTTTTTCAGTGTGAGCGGGAAAGTATAGTGTTTGAGCTGCACAGTTTCATGCCTGAGCACCTAAGAGAGCAACAGTTTGAACTGCTGTCACGTCTGCTGGACATTTGCGCAACATTCCAAGTGTCAAGCGCCGATTGCGAGCGAGGTTTCAGCCTGATGAATGCCAGGCATGAAAATGTGCTACTCAAACACTATACTTTTCTGCTCACCCTGAAAAAAAAAAGGCTCTCTGCTCAGCTTTTACATTGTTATACTGGCTAGAGAGAGACATGGCACCAACAGCCTGGGTCCTGGCATTTTGCAGGCAACCTGTCCTCTCACATTCTTTGGAATGCAACCCATCACATTTGAATTAGATTTTGCCAATTATCCTATTAAAAGATAATCCTATTATTCTAAACTACGACTAACTCAATATTAAAAACTGTAAATATTTCATGCTGATAAATAATAGCAGTAATTGTTATTTAGTATGAGTAAAATCAGTATTGATATATCAATATAATATCTATCAAAATTGATAATAAACACTAAAACAACAATATAAATATATAATGTGAAATATAAATGTAATAAATATAATATATAAATGCAACATAAATGTAATAAAATAATTTATCATGAAAGTCTCCCCCTTTAAAGTAGTAAGATCAATTAAATAGTCTTGCAAGTTTGGACTATATACTATATGTTATGTTACTTAACAATATATATACCTCAGAATCAGATACAACATCCACATCATTTCCAACTGAATCGATAAAACCATATGCCATGCCAAAACTATTTTAAATAAAGATATGAAATTAATCAAGTCTTGCATTTATTTTTCAAAATGAATGTACTATTTTTTGTTATTTAAGTTTGTACCCCATCTTTTCATCTCCAAGGTATTCAAAGCAGTTAAAAGATTTTTTTAAAAAAATTTGAAATCTACTTAAAAACTGGTGTTAACATCACCATAATCTAATTCAAAAAGCCTGGCTAAAAAGGGAATTATCCTTTTCTAAAACCAAAAAAGAAAAAACTGCTTGTATTCCGTAGTATTTAATCAATGCATAGCTTTCAAATGTAATCCAAATTATATATCTAAACAACATTATAAATCATTTAAATATCAGAAGATTCAAGCATTGTTTTTTCTGATCTCTTGGCAGAAAGGATGTGTACTGGCATTTTATGGAATTTAAAATGATTAAGTCCATGACACAAATTGCACAAAAGGAAATCCAAGCCAGAATGCATTTAACTCATTGTATCACCAGGGACCAGAATTTAGCAGGCCCAGGGGGAAAAAAAGTAGGTAAGGCCACTTTATAGCTAAATTTGATACCATTAAAAATTAAATAGGATTAAAAGCTGAGGTTTATAATTTACCCAGTTGTGCAATGTCGCCCGCCCCACTCCTTTCGCCGGCAGTAGCCCGCTGCACCAAGGGGACATGTAAGAGGGAGGAGGAAAACAGGAGGAGATACGAGTCGGGGGAGCAGGTGGAAAGCCGCTGCACAGAGGGGGCGGCGGTGGAAAGGCAGCCAACCAGCCTGCCACCGCCGGCCACTGCCAGCCCCGCCGCTCTTCCCGCCCCCTTCCCAGCCCCACAGTCCAGCGGTCACAGCAGAAGCAGCCCCGGGTCTCCACTGCCACTCCCCGCATTTTCTGGGCGGGGTCTCACAGGAAGGAATCCCCTCTCCAAGGGATCCCCCGAACATGGACTTGAAAAGCTGTGCTCTTCAAAACAAGTCTGGGGAGGTCCTTTGCAGGCGGCCAGTTCTAGCCGCCTGCAAAGGACTTCCCCACATTTGCTTTACAGAAATCTCTGTGCGGCAGATAGAAACTGCTGCGCAGGGTTTTCTTGCGACGTGCGCGGCCGCACAGCCGTGCACCTTAGAGGGAACAGTGGTTGCTAACTGTTTGAATATGATAATGGAAAGATAATTAAATAAAGGTTAAATATATGGAATATGGACGAATATGAAACTGTTATGGGGAGAATGCAAAACAGGTATATGATTCACTTTTATACATATAATTAAACAGAGTTGCTAATTGATTGAATATGACAATGGAAGGACAATTAAGAATGAGTTAAAATATACAAAATATGGACATATGTAGAACTTTTAAGATGATGAACAAAGTGAGATGTGTACCACTTGTTATTCTATATAGTAGATTAAGGGAATTGTAATGAACATTGAACAGTAAGGATTGTTATTTAAAGATAATTAAGGGTAATCTAAGCCAAGATATGGAAAAATGGAGAGGGAACATGAAATATATAATGGGAAATTATTGAGATTTAAAGACAGAATCACAAATTTGGGGCATGTAAGGATGCATAATTATATAAATATAATGATGAGAATAGCTGGAAATTGTAACCAAGTCTACATCTTGGCCAAAAATAGGCTGGGTGGTGGTGGTTAAAAACACAATTACTATATATGTATACCTTTTCTCTCTCTCTTAAAAAAAAGGAGGAAGATATATGTTAAAATTAAATATGTATATTGAAAAGGAATTATAAATACCATCAACATAAAATGGAGCTCGCTCAGAAGCTGAAATACACCAAGTAAATGAGATGAAGAGTGTGAAATAAAGGAGACAGGTAATGGAAAAAGAGAGAGATAGGAGAGAGGACGGGGGGAGGAGAGAAAGGAGGAGTGGAAAGGGGAGAGAGAAGAAAAAGAGAGGAAGGAGAAGTAGAGAAGAGAAGGATGACAGAGGGAAGAAAGGAGGTAGGGAGGGGGAGGAGAGAAGGAGAAGAAAGTGATGGATAAAGTACAAATATGGTGTATGGAGAGCAGAAGAGCCAATAATTGTGTAATTGTTTTGGGGAGTTGATGGTAAGATGAATTGATGTAAACATTTAGTAACATAATATGAAGTTTGCTATGTAATAGTATACATGTGGTTATATGTTATGAAAATGAAAAAATAAAAAAACTTCATATAAGAAAATGAAACTAAAGAAAAAAGGGAGAAGATGAACAAGAAGAACATAGGATGACTGCATAAGCACAGGAGCAAACCAATTTCTGAATTAAACCCAAGAAAATTACTAGGACAAAAATATTAGTAAGTAAAAGTATACAAAAGTATGTGTATACTTTTGATTTAATCCAGCAAGGCCAAAGAATAAACAAAGAAATGCAGTTTTTTCCTTGGCACTTGTGCTTTCTTAATGGCAAGAATAAAAACTGGAAATAGAATAAAGTTCACAAGTATATAGTCTTTTGGGAATTCAGGACAAAAATATATCCGAAAGGAAGAACTAATTTGTATTACAAATATATGAAAAATTATGGCACGCATACATTAAATATTTGAACAACATCAGGTCCTCACAAATGTCATAGCCTATTTAAGATACCAATGATAACTTATTTCTTGATATAAAACGGATTGAGTTGGATTAAACTGATTCTCCCAATGCAAATCAAACGTGTTATAAAATGCTCACCTAATTCATTGTTGGATTGTATATAACTTACCTCTCTTGATGTAGGGGTTCAGAAATTCAGGGAGAGCTTCATACCCCAGAATGAAGGTAGACATGCTCATTTATATGGTTCAGAAAGCCCTCCTTCTTCCTGTTTTAGTTCCACTAATTGGCCAAAAAAAAAGAGAGGCATAGACTACCAAAAAGAAAACCATATATAATGGATTATTGCAGCAACATTTCTGTTGACATTTTACATCTTGTTTAACATCTTAGATAATTTCCAATATGTTTGTGGTCACAAGAACCCATTGTTCCCCTTATTTTATTTCTCCATGAACAAGGCCTGAAAACTGTTCTTCACTTGCAGGTTCCTCAGGTGAGGAAGAAGCAGCTGAAGAAATATGTAGGCATTGCTTTCTCTTATTACTTTTGCTTGTTTTGTTTACATGATAAATATTTTGAGTGCTTTCTGAGAAGGACTTGAAAGTTTTATAATAAAATTGCTCTTCACTTGCAACTTCCTCCAATGAAGAACAATCAGCCTAAGAAATATGTTTGCATTGCTCTCTCATATTACCTTTGCTTGTTTTGTTTACATGACAATTATTTTGAGTGCTGCTTGAGAAGGATTTGAAAGGTCTTTATTCGTCTCATCTTTTAAAGCAATGCTCTCTCTGACAGCAAGAGGCGGGTTTCTAGAAATTCTGAATTTCATTCTTACATAACTGCAAAATGTTCAAACATGTTACATGTTTTTTTTTTATCACCCATCCATTGCTTTTCTGTAGCTCTGGATGTGTCTCTTTCACCTTTCAGGTTCTTTGTGTGGTAATTATTTTCCACAATCACATGTATTCTAAGTAAATGATTATTTACAATAAGTAATTCTCGCTACTACTTTATATACACAAATCGATCCACACTATTTATAAGTATTTTAAAGAAGAAGAAAAAGTATTAAAAGGTTTAAAAACAAAACAAAAGGAAAGATAGGCCACCCAATCACTTTTGGAGATCATATCTACCAGGTTTCTCCCTTTTATATGGCCCTGTAAGAACTGAATTTGAAGGGGATTATTTGGACCATTCTCATGACAGCAAAATCAATTATTTATCTTTTAAACTGTAGCTTCATACATAAGGTAACCAGATTTTCAGATTGGTAAAGAGGGACACCATTGACCGGGGGGGGGGAGGGGCTTGATTAAAATTTTTATTTTTTGTCAAAAGGTCACCCAGGACACTGAAACCAGCATAAATACAAATCTGTTGCCAAACAAAATTTTGATTACGTGACCATGAGGATGCTGCAACGGTCGCTAAGTGTGAAAAATGGTCGCAACGGTCGCTAAGTGTGAAAAATGGTCATCAGTCACTTTTTTCAATGCCATTGTAACTTTGGTCACTAAATGTTTTCCCCCTCCTTGAGACTCCTCACTTCTTCCTTCATTCCTCTTGCTTCACCTTATCCGTCTTCTGCTCTTTCCCTCCCTTCCTTCCTTTCTCCTTCCCTCATCTCTTCTTTCCTCACTCACTTCCTTCCTCCTTTTTTCTCTTCCTTCCTCCTTCCATTCTTTCAGCTTCATTTCTTTTGCCTATCTACCTTCTCTGTCTTTCTGCTCTTTCCATTTCTCTCTTCCTCTTCACTTCTGTTCCTTCCTCCTTCCCTCCTTTCCTATTTCTTGCTTCTTCCTTCCTTCTGCCTATCTACCTTCACCTTCTCTGTCTTTCTGCTCTTTCCCTGTCTTCCCCTTTCCTCTCTCCTTCCCTTCTTTCCTTTCTAGTTCCATCCTTTCTTCTTTCCTCTCTCCCTCTTTTTCTTTTTTCCTTCCTTTACCCTTCCTCTTGCCTATCAACTTCATTCTCTTTGCCTTTCTGCTCTTTCCCTCTCTTCCCCTTTTCTTCCTACCTCCTTCCCTCTTTTCTCCCTCCCTTCTTCTTTTTCTTCCTTTCTTCTTCCATCTTCCTCCTTCTCCTTCCATTCTTTCTCCTTCCATCCATCTTTTCTCCTTCCATCTTCTCCCCCCTCCCTTCTTCTTTTCCTCCCCCCTCCCTCATTCCTTCCTCTCCTTCCCTTTCTCGCACACAGGAAGGGGAGGGGGGCTTCCTAGTCGCTTTCACAGCATAATTTCTTTATCTAACTTTTAAAAAACAGTGTGCAAATCAAACGAGATTTTCGTAACCTGCGAAGCACCAAGTTATATTATGTTGTTACAAATTCACAGCTACTCCATTCTTTCCGATAGGGAACTGCATTTCCCAAGATGCCTCAGGTCCTCAAAGCGCTGAACGCGGTTTTGCAAGTGACTCCAGCGAGGCCCGGTAGCTGCCGGCTGGGGTGGCTGTCAGGGCGCTGTGGAGCAGATGCGCCGTTTGTTACTGCTTCCAGCAATCACTTCCACTGGGTCCCAGGGCTTCTGCCGGGTGGCACAAGCCCGGGAAGCGAGTGGAAGTTTTCTGCGCGACTGAAACAGAAGCCCCGGCAGGAGAGCGAGGCGGCTGCCGGCCGTTTCACCTTACGCAGAGAACTTCCACTCGGTCCCGGGGCTTCTGCCAGGTGGCACAAGTCCGGGAAGCGAGTGGAAGTTCTCTGCGCGACTGAAACAGAAGCCCCGGCAGGAGAGCGAGGTGGCTGCCGGCCATTTCACCTTGCGCAGAGAACTTCTACTCGGTCCCGGGGCTTCTGCCAGGTGGCACAAGCCCGGGAAGCGAGTGGAAGTTCTCTGCGCGACTGAAATGGAAGCCACGGCAGGAGAGCCGCAGGGGAGGGCAGCGGGACGCGACCATGCCTCATGGACTTGCAGTGTGGTCGCTGGGAACCACGCAGCATAGGTGCCGCCATGCCGGCAGAAGCTCCGTGAGTCCGTGATCGAGTGGAAGTTCTTTGTGCGAGCGGTGGCAGCTGTTTCACTCATGCAGAGAACTTCCACTCGGTTCCAGAGCTTCTGCCGCCCGTGGCGGCGCAGCACAGGGGCTGGCTGTGACGCAAGGAGGTGAAATGAACTCCGCAAAGGGGGAGAAGGAGGAGAGGAGGGCTGTCTCCTCCCCCCAGCACCTCCCGATTCCCACCCGTACCAATTCATAACATGATTACTCACAGTGAGTAAGCGCAGCTGCAACCCCAAAAGACGAAATGAAATGGAGACTCGCGCAGGCGTGCTCAGCTAAGCGGAGTCCAGCCAATCAGTGAGCTGGTTGGGATGGAAAATTTTCAGCATGTGGCATGCTGAAAATTTCCCATCCCAGCCAGCTCACTGATTGGCTGGAGTCCAGGCCAATCCAATCAGTGAGCGGCAGGCTGGGCTGGCTTAAATTTATAGGATAGAATGGAACGATGAGCCAGCCCAGCGAGCTAGCAGCTGATGGGCGGGGGAGCGAGGGAGCTGCGAGCGCCAAAAAAAGCATGTTTTTTAAAGAACCGTGCGGGATGCGGGAAAATTTATGAAAAAGCGTGGCTGTCCCGCCAAATGCAGGATGTCTGGTCACCCTATTCATACAGCACCCGCCCTCACACCCCATTTTGGGCCCTGAAGGCCTCCAGCACCAACCTTGAAGCAAAAATGGGGCATAGGGATAGCAATAGCAATAGCAGTTAGTCTTATATTCCACTTCATAGGGCTTTCAGCCCTCTCTAAGCGGTTTACAGAGTCAGCATATTGCCCCCACAGTCTGAGTCCTCATTTCACCCACCTCGGAAGGATGGAAGGCTGAGTCAACCTTGAGCCAGTGAGATTAGAACCACTGAACTGCAGATAACAGTCAGCTGAAGTGGCCTGCAGTACTGCACCCTAACCACTGCGCCACCTTGGCTCGGGGATGCTGCGCAAGGCCCCAAAATTCAATGTGAATGCTCCCCCATGCATGCTCCCCCACGCATACACACATGTGCCCCCCGCATGCACCCTGGCCCCCACACATGCACAGCAGAGACTCAAAGCCAGCTTGCCATCAGGAGGCGCGTGGGCATGGAGAGTGGAGCTGGGACGGGGCAATGGTTGGCGTGCTTGCAAAGAGGGCTATGCATGCCACATGTGCAGGGGTGAGTTCCTATCAGTTCTAACCTCTTCTATAGAAGAGGTTCCACAAATCTACAATGTCATTTAGAACCGCTTCCAGCTCCCTCTCCCCACCCGTCCGACATCATCAAGATGAAGAGCAAGAGGAGGAATTCTGGAAGTTGAAGTCCACATGTCTTAAAGCTGTCAAGTTTGAACACCCCTGGGGTTTTTTCTAAAGGGTTATGGGTGCAAGGGTCTTGTAACTTGACAGCTTTAAGACTTGCACACTTCAATTCCAGAGTTCCTGAGCCAGGGATATGCAGTCAGGGGAGGCAGGGGAGGCAGAGCTCCACCAATGTCATCATGAAAAGAAAAAACAATGTAAAAGGAAAAAGGCAAGAGCTGAGGATAGGCTGAGCTAGTTGCTGCCAGAGTCACCATGGATGACTCTGCTTAGTGCTTAATTGTTTAAAAAAGCCTCTTAAAAAGTGCCCTCTATAGGAAGCGGCAGGAGAACGACGTGTCTCATCTAGTCTGACTTTTTATGATCACTTGAGCAGAGTTAATCAAGGGTTAAAAGCCAAAAAATTCCTGATGTAGATGAGGCACGTCATTCTCATGCTACCTCCTGTAGAGGGTGCTTTTTTAAGAGGCTTTTTTACAGTTAAGCACTAAGCAGAGTCAGCCAGGATGACTCTGGCAGCAACTAGCTCAGCCTGACCTCAGCTCTTGCCTTTTTCCTTTTACATTTTTTTTCTTTTCATGATGGCAGGCAAGAGCAGAGTTGAAATCTTTTCTGAAACAGCTGGAAAAGGTACATGTGGGTTGGAGGGAGGGGGAGGAATTCAAACTTCGTCTTCCTGGTGCAACTTTGTGTGTGTGTGTATGTGTGTGTGTATGTGTGTGTTTGAGAGAGGGGGAGGGAGCATATTGAGACAGTTCTTTAGTTTATGCACTATGTAACACCCTAATATATGCCTTTGGGTCTTCTGAAATTTTAATTTTCCAATCATAAGCAAAAACAATGTTTTCAGTAGAATGAATTTCCACTTCTACTTACACCTGCCAGCCAAAATGCAGCTAGTGGTATTGCTAACATGGGCTGAGGAGGAAAACCTAAATTTTCTGAATCCTGGTGCAACTTTGTTTGTGTGTGGGTGTGTTTGAGAGAGGGGGAGGGAGGGAGAGGAAGGGAGAAAAAAAGAAAAAGTAAGAAGGAAACTTATTTAGCAAAAGAGAAAAACAAATGCTGTTGCTTTAAATCGGAACTGAGCATGCCTGGCTGTGGAATTCTGGGAGTTGAAGTTCACAACTCTAAAAAAATTGCTGCTTCACCAGCCATAAACCTCACCACAGGTCACTGTCCTGAGCCAACATGACTGGAGGAGGAATTCAGGGAGTTGAAGTCCACAAGTCTTAAAGCTGTCAAGTTTGAACACCCCTGGTTTTTTTTTCCTAAAAGGTTAGGGGTTCAAGGGTCTTGTAACTTGACAGCTTTAAGACTTGCATGCTTCAAATGCCAGAGTTTCTGAGCCAACAGAACGTTGTTAAGTGAGTTTCACCACATTTTACAAGTTGGCCATGTCCACCCAGTCACATGGCCAGCAAGCCACTCCTACAAAGCAGGCCACACATACAGAAGAGGTTCTAAAAAAATTTGAAACCCACCACTGCACCTGTGGTACATGTGCCATAGGTTTGCCATCATGGCCCTACCCTATCCTCACTTCTTGGTAGTAGGTGGGAAAATTTTGAGGTAGAGCATTTCTGGACTCTCAGTCCTGGAGGAATTAGCTTGAGAATTTGCTTCTTTGGAAAAGCTATTCACATACCAAAAAATCGCAGGCAAAAAACTCAGGAGTCTGGCAGTACCTTTTCTAATAACTTTATTAAAATATGATTTATTTAAGGCAGCCTACTTCATAAAATGGCTGAACTGCTGTAGGATTTAAATTGGATGGGATGGAGGATAAGAAATGGGAAGATAAGTTGGTATGTAAATGCCATTTACCTGTGAGACAGCTTGTTAGTATGCAGCAATTAACATTTGTAGCATGTTTAAAAATTATATTGGGACCTTCTGAGATTGTCTGAACTTTATTGATGTATGTGAGTTCAACAATTTCACACTTTGTTCTTAAAGCCCTGCTTTCTAAGGCAGTAACTTGGAGGTTTGCTAAAGAATATTCTGGGAGATTAGAGGGCTCTGAAATTATTTTGTTTATATTTGAGTCCTGATGTCAAACTTATGTTTATTAATTCTTTTGTGCAAATGTTACCATTTTGCTTTATGTATAATCAGAATGGCACTGCTGGCAGCTGATAACAGATATCACATTTGAGGAAAAGCATGTAAACGTGTTTGTTATCTTGAATATATATTATTGGGGCTTGTGATAGTGCTGTTGGTGTAGATGTGGGGACAAAGTAGACATCTGGGTCTGTTGAAGAATCTGGTTTCCATCTTGGCATCATGGTTATGTTCTTCTTTGTTGCTTCTGGATGATCGTCTGTATCTAAGTATGGGCCTGCTACTCAGTGCCTGACATATTCAGATCACTTCTTTACCATTTCTACTTTCAGCATCTTCACAAACCCACACTGCTTATATGGTTGCCCAATAAGTCTTCTGCAGGTGGTAACTTACACTGAGAAAAAGAGGAACTTGGTAGGTGGGAAAGACGCTGCAGATTGGGTAATTGAAAAAGAACAGGAGAAACTTCCTCCTTGCCTCCTAACTTCCACATTGGGTGAAATTGCCACCCAAAGCAGAGAGAGTTCTGAAATCCATCCATCCATCCATCCATCCATCCATCCATCCATCCATCCATCCATCCATTCATTCATTCATTCATTCATTCTGTTACGTAAGATGTTCGAAGCTTTTTATTATTAACAAGGATTTATAGTAAAGCTTATAAAGCAAACAAGATTTTCTATTCGCACAAACAGTTATGTTCAATTTGTTTTGCATGATTTAATAGCATATTATTCAGATAGTATATTTCTAATCACAGGAGCACCTCAAAAATGAAATTTTCAATTACAAAAAGCTAATATCTCATGTGTAGGTTACTATCTGGATATCAGCACAAGAGGCAAATTTATAATGCATTCATAAAGATAAATGCATTTCTTTTTTTTCATCACAATTGCCTTTAGCAGATGTAAAGAAGTGACAAAATATGTAATTAACTATTATAAAGATGCATTAATGTATCATGGAAGCCAAAATTAGTACACTACATGGGATAACATTGTGCTTGAATAGTTTTGTTGAAGGCATGCTCTTTGTGAGAGTTCTTCCTGAAGCATCATTTTAACACTCTGAAAAGAAAGAAAAAGAGTAAAAAATTTCAGCTTTTCTCTTTTTTCTATTTCTATCAACTCCCCCCCCCAAATAACAACAAATATTCTACTAGGATTATAATTGCAAGTTTTTGTATGGATTATTTATCACATTAATTTCCTTATTACTCTGATGCTGGTTTCAGCCCCAGTAAATTAGACCCTCTTTGCCTGCAATATTGGGAATAGGCTTATATCAAATTTATTGACTTCACAACAACTTAATGATGGTGCCTTCTGATTGGCTTTACATTACTCAGTATTTTCCAGTGTTATGTCAGGCACTTACATGGGAAGTCATGTGTATATGTTCAAAAGTCAAATATGAATCCTGACATCATAACACAAACCCCATGATTTACTGATAGTCCTCAACATACAACCATTTGTTTAGTGACTCTTCAAAATGACAATGGCAGTAAAACAAGTGACTTATGATTGGTTTTTACACCTGCAATCATTGCAGCATCTTCAGGGTCACATGATCAAAATTTGGGCACTTAGCAACTGGCATATATTTACCACATGGTGATCACAGGTATTTAGCAAATGGGAATTACATGACCCCAGAGAGTTGCCTTTTCCCAGGATCATGTGATCACTATTTGCTTCCGACAAACAAAGTCAATGGGGGAAGCCACATTCACTTAAAGACCACATGATTCACTTAACAACTATGGCAAAAAAGTCATAAAATGGGGGAAATCACTTATCAAGTGCCTTGGAACTTGAATGGAAATTTTGGACTTAATTGTGGTTGTAAATTGAGGACAACCTGTACATAGTAGCCTATAAAGTTAAGATGCAAATACAAAAGATTGGGGTCCAGATCTTCCCATTACAGTACACCTTGCATCACATTTTGTCATCAAAATTTCTCCCAGACACACATGTCACTCATCTGTAATGGTCCACAGCATTTGGAACACCAAAAGCATAATCAGAGATAGTGGTCTCATTGATATTTTACCACTATGATCCTTAGCCCAGTTTCAGTTTCCCATTCAATCCCACCCATAAATCCACCTTAGTAAGACATGTATCGCTGCCTGCAATGCTGGGGTTGCTCTCAAAATGTAGACATAAAATTGATGGTGTTAAGTGAATCTAGCTGCATTCAGAATCACCACGCATTGCTTTTTAATGAAAGCAACCAGTGGTCTATGTCAAGGGTCTCCAAACTTGGCAACTTTAAGACTTGTAGATTTCAGTTCCTAGAATTCCCCTGTCAGCTGGCTGAAGAGTTCTGGGAGTTGAAGTCCAAAAGTCTTGAAATTGTCAAGTTTGGAGATTCCTGGTCTACCAGGTTTTAAGGAAATGGATCATATATTGTAGACTACATAGCAGTTTCTAAATAAAATAAAAATGAAACAAAATGTTTTTCCTCTTTTGTCTTCTTCTAGAATAATCTGAAACCTGTATTTTGAGAAGACAAAATGCCTGGGAATCCCATGCAGACCATGTTTTTATTTTGTTTTGTTATTTTTTTAACGTGCAATTTCCAGGCTACAATGATTAAAAGTGGTGACATTGTGTCCGGTCATTTTGAGATGGGAATCTCTACCCATATTGTAGCATAAGCCCTAAAACAGACTTAAAATAGTATAAAAATGATAATAAATAATGAAAATAATTTCCCTTCCCCCAATAGCAAAACAAAACAACAACCCCCCCCCAAAAAATTCTAACTAATCATAAACTAGAAAACAGGGGAAAATGTTGATCTAAAAATTAAATGTACATGCATCATTTTAATTCTAAGCTACTGTAAGCAAATGCAATTAAATGAGGAATTCTACTCACAATGGAAAGCTACACTGTATGCCATAAAGTATCTTAGCATGTCTCTTCTATAAAAGGTTCATGCATTTATCAAAATGACAAAACCAATACTTCTTCTTACCCTCTTCCACACTGATATGAAAAAAGCACCATGGGACACCACGTGGTTTGCTCTCAAAACAGCACTTTCTCATTGCACATTCATTGGCAGGAATTCCGGGGTAGCCACAGTTCTTCCGGAATTTCACATCTGTAGGACATACCTTCCTATCTGTTTTGAAAATGAAGTCAGAATAGGTAGGTCAGGGCTAGCTGTAATTTGGTTCAGAATATGCTATATAAATTTTTGTCTGCTGCATTCAAAATCTGTAATGATGATTTGAAGCTGACCAGCCAATGTAAGGTTGTAATTTAAGATGATGAAATGAGGATGAGTCAGCAGAGGTAGTGCCACTTTAAGAAGCCAGATTATTGCCACTTTAAGAAGCTGTATATATAAGGGAGGCCATGTGAGAACATCTCTTCCTCATTTATCTCTCTCCATTGTAGTTCTCTGTGTAGAGTTGAAGATTGATTACTTGCTTGGTATTTGCCTAACATGTGTGTGTGTGTGTATGTGTGTGTTGTATTCATGCTGATAAATAATATATAATATATATATGTATGTGTGTATGTATATGTGTGTGTGTGTGTGTGTGTGTGTATGTGTGTGTGTGTGTGTGTGTGTGTGTATTTGTTATATTTATGCTGATAAATAAATAAAGGGAGACTAGTATAGATCTATTTCAAGCTATTTAGCTCTCATCAGCTAGCCACACCTTTACTGGGAAACGAACCTGTACTCTATTGCCTCTAAGGCAGATGTGTTAACCATAGAGCTACAGGGCTCAACTCCTTATCAGCGAGGCCAGGGTGAAAGGTATATATTTAAAGTCACAACCCCTGGTATGCCCAAATATGGGAGGAAGGTCACACTTCCACTCTCTGTCTTCGGCTCGTCAATATATATATATATATATATATATATATATATATATATATATATATATATATATATATATATATATATATATATATATATATATATATATATATATATATATATACATACATACATACATACATACATACATACATACATACATACATACATACATATATATATATATATATATATATATAGTATATAGTATATAAACCACTGTTTAAAAGACAAACCTCTGTGTACTGTATTTTGCTCTTGGGTTGTCTCAAAATAGTAGTCACGCTGTGCGCACTCTGACAAAATCCATTAAAGAGGACATCATTAAACTTATATTTTATTGTGCTCCATCACAGTAATTCTCAACTCATCTGAGCAGAAGGAATAAGAACTAAAAATATTGTAGCAGTTAGAAGTAATATATTTAATAAAATATGTATCAAATCACTGAGAAATTCCAAACAAAACTTTATATTCTTCATAACATGTGTTGCAAACTATGCTGTGTTGTTTAGGAAATCGCTTCAGAAATGTGTTGAAGTATTTAAATGTCTCACCTTAAGGAACCACCGATTAATAACTGATCTAACTGGGCTTGTGTTGTAATGATTGTCAAAAGCAGTTTGGGTTCAGTTACTTCCCAAAAAGACTTTATAGTTGTGTTACTTTTAAGCAATGTTCCAAAAGAATACCTCTTATCCAGAAATTACTAACAGCCAAGAAAATAACTTTTTTTAGCAGACAATAACCTCTAACGTACATGAAATAATAGTGTAAGAACAAATACTGTATTCAGACAAAACCTAGTAAACAGTGTGTACTAGTAATTAAAATTGTAATGAAAATTACAGTGGCCTGACATAATAATGCCTATTGTTCAAAATGCATTACAATACTTTTAAGATGCTGCCTCAGATTTAAGTAGTAGAACTGCCCATGGCTGAATGCATAATATAAATAAATCTCACAGGTCTCCTGCCTCATTTCTCTTTCAAAGGGTAAAATCAGCTGTGCATGTTTCAGTAGCATTCAACATGTAATGTATAGCTTTTAAGAGTTCTCTTGATGGATCCTGATTGTAACAATTCAATTTTAACTAAATTGTCCTGTACAGCGGTTGATATTTATTCCAAATGAGAGTTTTGAAAATGAAGGTGTAGGAATGTAACACCTGTCTGTAACTCTTTAAAGTAGATATGTGGCAGCCACAGCTGTATAGTGCAAGAAAAGATGTGGCTACATTAAAGATACAAACAGGTGTTACATTTGTAGTTTTCCATTGAAACTCCTGGAGTTGAATCAGAAGTACTACACAGATCACATTTTGCTTAAGAGTTTTTGCTCAAGCAGGCAGCATCTTTAATTATCACAAATTTGCTTATGTACATCTATTTAGATCTATTTACCTTTCTAAAATTCAGCTGCCTCTATTTGTGACCTCAATACTTGATATACTACCAATTAAGAATAGATTGGAATATTGATTTACATATACTGTATAATTTGGATAACCTTTTAGTACTCCAACTAGCTTTCAAATTAGCCTCTACTATCATTGAAGGTAGATATTAATTTTAGATAATACCTTTCTATATATTGTATAAAACATGAATTTAGGGGTTTGGCACACATTGAGAGAACTTTTCTTTGTTTGTTTTGATAAAATGAAACATCTCTCCAACTCTTATAGTTATAAGATAGTTATAAGCAGTGACGTGCAGTGAGGTTTACGGCTGGTGAGGCACTGAAACAGGGGTTTCAAATTTTTTTAGACTTGTGGACTTCAACTCCCAGAATTCCACAGCCAGGCATGCTCAGTTCCAATTTAAAGCAACAGCATTTGTTTTTCTCCATTGCGAAAAAGTTTTCCTTCATTCTTTTTCTTCTCCCTCCCCCCTCCTTCCTCCCTCTCTCCCTCCCTCCCCCTCTCTCAAACAGACACATGCACACAGATAAGTTGGATCCCTCTCTCACTCACTCTCTCTCAAACAAACACAAACACAGAAGTTGGATTGGATATTTTCCAATGGCTTGAAAGCAGCTACTCTGCCATACTCCCCCATTCCCCTGCTGCCTTCCGATCTGAGCCTTTGATTGCAGGTGGAGCCACGTTGCCTTTTCAAACTTGTAATCAGTGAAGCTGGGCTTATATACTTTTATCCAGGTGTGTGTGTGTGTGTGTGTGTGTGTGTGTGTAAAGGCAACATAGCTCTGCATGCAATCAAACTACACTTGGGGAGGGATTTACACTTGAGGATGAAGTTTGAATTCCTCCCCCTCCCTCCGACCCACACATGTACCTTTTCCAGCTGTTTCAGAAAGGATTTCAACTCTGCTCTTGCCTGCCATCATGAAAAAAAAATGTAAAAGGAAAAAGGCAAGAGATGAGGTCGGGCTGGGCTAGCTGCTGCCAGAGTCCCCAATGGATGACTCTGCTTAACTGTTTAAAAAAACCTCTAAAAAAGCATCCTCTACAGGAGGAGGCAAGAGAACCACGTGCCTCATCTACATAAGGAATTTTTCAGCTTTTAACCCTTGCTTAGCTCTGCTCGAGTGATCATAAAGTCAGACTAAATGAGGCATGTGGTTCTCCTGCCTCTTCCTGTAGAGGGCACTTTTTAAGAGTCTTTTTTAAACAGTTAAGCACTAAGCAGAGTCATTCACTGTGACTCTGGCAGAAACTAGCTCAGCCTTTTTCCTTTTACATTTTTTTTTCGTTCATGATGACAGTGGTGAGGCTCTGCCTCTCCTGCCTCCCCTGACTGCACGTCCCTGGTTATAAGATATAAAGAAACCATCTATGCAGGGTCCAATACTTCTCTGTTTCACTTGAAAGAACCTGTGATATTGTCTCACTACTACCACCAGCAAGATATCTGTTACAAAGTTCTTCCTGATGAGAGGCCTTATCTATTCCATTAATTTGGATATCATTTAAGAACTGGAAAAGTCTTTTTTTAAATCACAGAGATCAATTACATTTCGGAGGGGTTGGTTTAAAGCACCAAGGGACTCCTGGCACTGTTGAATTGAAGCAACATCCTGAATTTTCGCATTTCTGGGGAGTGATGCCAGGGGGTCCACAGTTGGTTCGTTTGTGGGGATCAACGTCACATCGGCATTTCGCTGTCAAAAGACAAAACTCCTGGTTATCCCATATTACCAATGTATGGCAAATGATTTTTTTTTAGCTACCACTATGGAAGCCAGCATCATATGTATCACAAAAAGAACATTGGAGCCTTATTTTTATAAAGATGCAGAACTTTATAAATACAGAAAAAGTGTCTCCTCACTTAAACCTTTGGCAAGTGAGCAAGTATGCTGCCCACTGTCCACAATTCCCATTTTTAAATGCTGCTGTGAAATATTAATATCATAATTGGCTACTTCATGGTTAGTTTCTTTTAAAAGATGCCTTGTGAATGGCACATTGCTCTAGTCTGTTAACAGAATCAATCCAAACCATGGAAACTTGTTATGAGCTAATTGCTTGTTGCTGAAATAGTTCAATAGTTGGGTGTTATTTTGAATGTTTTACCATTGACATACTTATCAGAAAAATGTAAGTTTTAAGAACATCGCTGTTGCCTCTTCATCTTCATCTTTTTGGATTCAATCATGCTGGAAATCTCTTAAACTAAAAGCAATGTTATATCATACCACATGGCTGTTAAGTTTTAATGCAGCCTTCCTAACTTACTGGCATCTCCATGTATTGAAATTTCATGGTGTCCAAACAGCATGGTCTTTGAGACCAATCTATGAGAATAAACCTATGAATCCAAATTAAAGGAGATATTGGATCATAAGACGTTCTCTGTGGAGGAAGCAACAACTCAAAGGGTCAAGCGCTGGAATCTCTGCATTAACATAAGGCACAGGCATTGGGGGTCCTTTATGATGTTTTCCTATTTTTTCCATTTTATAATTCCTGTAGAGAGATAATAACTAGACTCTGTTGGAATTGTTCATGTTCAATTTTAACCTGGAATAAAGTTGTCACCTGCAGAAATAATAAGTTCTTTTTCACTGAATATGTTGAATGACAGGCTAGAGACTCATCAGTTGGGAATGCTTTAATATGAATTCTTGGACTAAAAAAAGCTGGACAGCCCTTTGTGACTTATGTTTAAAATTTTTATACTGTAAAGCATGCATGCATAATTTAATCCTTAACTCAGAGACCCCCAACCTTTCTGGCTCAACGGTCTTCAGTGGCAGTGGGGGGAGGGGGGGAGGGGATGGTTTCACATGTGCAACCTAGTTCCTGGGCCTGCACAAATGAAGCTTTGCTCATTCGCCTGTCACTTGCTCAGCCTGGTTCCCAACAGACAGCAGACTGGTAGCAATCTGCAACCCAGGGATTGGGGACCCCTTCCTAACTGATTTGCTTATGTACATCTCTTTAGATCTATTTACCTTTCTATTTAGATCTATTTACCCTTCTAAAATTCAGCTGCCTCTATCTGTGATCTCAATACCTGATTAAGAATAGATTGGAATATTGATTTACATATACTGTATAATTTGGATAACCTTTCAGTACTCCAACTAGCTTTCAAATTTGCCTCTACTATCATTAAAAATACATATTAATTTTAGATAATACCTTTCTATATACTGTATAAAACATGAATTTGGGGTTTTGGCACACATTGAGAAAAAATTTTCTATGTTTGTTTTGATAAAATGAAACATTTCTCCAACTCTTATAGTTATAAAATAGTTCTAAAATATAAAGAAACCATCTATCCAGGGTCCAATACTCTGTTTCGCTTGAGTCTGGGTTACTCTAATTGGATACAATTAAAAAAAATAAGCACCTGTGATATTGTCTCACTACTACCACCAGCAAGATATCTGTTACAAAGTTCTTCCTGATGAGAGGCCTTATCTATTCCATTAATTTGGATATCATTTAAGAACTGGAAAAGTCTTTTTTTAAATCACAGAGATCAATTACATTTCGGAGGGGTTGGTTTAAAGCACCAAGGGACTCCTGGCACTGTTGAATTGAAGCAACATCCTGAATTTTCGCATTTCTGGGGAGTGATGCCAGGGGGTCCACAGTTGGTTCGTTTGTGGGGATCAACGTCACATCGGCATTTCGCTGTCAAAAGACAAAACTCCTGGTTATCCCATATTACCAATGTATGGCAAATGATTTTTTTTAGCTACCACTATGGAAGCCAGCATCATGTGTATCACAAAAAGAACATTGGAGCCTTATTTTTATAAAGATGCAGAACTTTATAAATACAGAAAAAGTGTCTCCTCACTTAAACCTTTGGCAAGTGAGCAAGTATGCTGCCCACTGTCCACAATTCCCATTTTTAAATGCTGCTGTGAAATATTAATATCATAATTGGCTACTTCATGGTTAGTTTCTTTTAAAAGATGCCTTGTGAATGGCACATTGCTCCAGTCTGTTAGCAGAATCAATCCAAACCATGGAAACTTGTTATGAGCTAATTGCTTGTTGCTGAAATAGTTCAATAGTTGGGTGTTATTTTGAATGTTTTACCATTGACATACTTATCAGAAAAATGTAAGTTTTAAGAACATCGCTGTTGCCTCTTCATCTTCATCTTTTTGGATTCAATCATGCTGGAAATCTCTTAAACCAAAAGCAATGTTATATCATACCACATGGCTGTTAAGTTTTAATGCAGCCTTCCTAACTTACTGCCATCTCCATGTATTGAAATTTCATGGTGTCCAAACAGCATGGTCTTTGAGACCAATCTATGAGAATAAACCTGTGCTTGCACAAATGAAGCTTTTCTCATTCTCCTGTCACTTGCTCAACCTGGTTCCCAACAGACCGCAGACTGGTAGCAATCTGCAACCCAGAGGTTGGGGACCCCTTCCTAACTGATTAATGACTGTCTAATCTATAAGGCTTAGAAATAGCAGAAATAAAATTATCTACAAAATTCAAAATATCAGCAATGAGTTAAAACTGTCTAAATATTAAATGAGTTAAATATCATATTTAGTGTCTTCCATGTACTGAAACATTGCAGCAAAATGCTAGTGCTAAAGTAAAGTACTTACGTGGAGCTCTTATTCCTTCAAGTAGTACACTGCAACCTAGAATTAAAATAACTAGGCGTAACCAGACCCTTTTCTGATTCTTCATAGCACACAACCTTTGGATTTGGATCAAAGAGTGTATTATGTGGCATAAATGGAGCTTATTTTATATCATTATGTTTGTGTACTTCATTCAGATAACAATTCAGAGGTGGAGTAAAGCTCCACCTCAAGTAATTATAAAATGTAATTCAGATTTACTAGGTATGTGGTGGAGGTATCTGGATGATATTTGCAAAGGGAAAATAATAAATGATGTCAGTCAAGTGTTTATATTAGCCAAGATTGGGCCGTTAGCCAACTGTCGAATATTGAACAGTTTCAGAAGAAATAAATTTTAGAAAATTAAGAAGGCAGGCCTTTTAAAAAAAAAAATCCCTCTGCTTCATCACCAATACATATTTGCTAAAAAGATCTTTTACTCCATTTCTGTTTCAATCCAGATGCTTCTTTACAAAACTTTCTACTCTGTATTTTCTGATACTTTCTGCTGGCTAATACATCTCCTCATTGTTGAGCAATATGGAAATTGACCTCTCAGGTATGAATGAAGATTGAGTAACATCCCATTTTTCATTTGTTTATTCAAAATACATTTTCCTCCTCAAATGTACTCACAAAAATTAGGAAACATTTCTTTAAAAGTTAATTTAAATCTAAGAGGATATATATATCCTCTTAATTGGTTCTAATTGGTTCTATATATATATAGTTAAACACTAATCCCAATATCAGAACCAATTAAAATTGAACTAAATAAAGCAATAAAAGCCATGGGAAAGTCTGGTTTCTTTAAGTCTGATACTGAAAGAATTGGGACATGACAAGTTTCAGATGCTATGAAGTGCCCATGAAGTCTTACTTTTATGCGGATACTAATCTGGAAGAAAACCAGTTTTGATTTTCTTAAAAGCTAAACATTCAGGTGTGGATGACCTTTAAATACTTAGAAGTCAAGCTAATTACAGGTTGTCCTCATTTAGTGATCACAATTGGGACCAGAAACTCAGTTGTTAAACAAAATGGTTACTAAGTGAAAACATGAATGTGCTTATGGTTTTAATTCAGCTTTCCTTTGTTTTAGAAATTTAGAAGTGTCATAAATGTGAGGATTGGTCACAGTTACTTTTTCATCACTGTCATAACTGGAAACAGTCACTGTATGAGGCTAAATGTGGGCTACCCATATAGCTTTAAAATATAGAAAATAGAATTGGAAAGATGTTCGAAACGAGTAGCATGGTTGTATTTGCCCTGTTCTTATTTAAAAACGTAGTTCCCATATTTTGGGCCACTTCTATGGCTAAGATATCCAAGGATACCTTTGTGTACATGCCTTTACAGCTATCTATCGAAGAAGTGGCAAGAGCCTATCATCAGTGTGCTATAGAAATGGCCCTATTTAATCCAACAACCAAAGCTGAAATAATGTCTTTAAATCTGTGTATTGAATGCAAACCTTAATGTACTTTCAAATTGTTTATTTTGAATATTTAGATCAAAAATGTATTACATTTAGTGACTTGTCTGTTATTTATCATTCAGAATTGTGCAAAAATATGAAATCATTGATTTATTCCTTGATAATTCTAGTAATGATGCAACAGTTCTTCCTTCTGAAAAAGTGAGAAGAGAAGAGAATATTCTCAAAATATCAAACAGTAAACATTTACATAATACAAAGAATATGAGGAAATCTACATACTAACATTATGTCTATTGGCCTTCACTCTGCAAGCATTTCTTTAAATAAGCCACATTTCTTTCAATGTTCTTCAAAGAGAATAATTTCCTTGTTTTTCATGTGGATGGAAACACCAGGGAACCATGTTGGCATACTGGTAATGTTCATAGCAGCATCCTTTCGCCATGCATTCATCAGCAGAAATGCCAGGAGCTCCACACGACATTCGTTTCTTGGGTGCCATTCCACATAGCCTTGCAGGTACTTAAAACAAAGAATAAAGAAGTATAGTCTTGATGTCTTGAAATATATTCTCTTGCTGATAAAGCAGTATAAGAACAATGAATGTAGAAAAACAATACAATTCATTTTGGTGGAAAGATCCTCCATCTCAAACAAAGACTTACTTCTTATTGGTATTATTATTATGATTATCATTATTCTGTTGTTTTGCATGTACATTGAGAGCTTCTGCACAGGAAACAAATTCCTTGTGTGTCTAATCATGCTTGGACTAATAAAGAATTCTATTATGAATTAATTTATATATTTATTGATAATATTTATTTGCTCCTTTTAAGACAGAAGTCTGCTATGGCAGTTTTCAGGGATAAAACCATTTTATTACAGAGTCATACTATAAATAATAGGCAAACAATGCTGATTAGATAACAATTGAAATTATTAACAAGCCACTACAACAATACTTCTTCCTCATGGAACTGAGCATGCTTCCAGGAAAGTCAAGACTCAGTTTGATTAGATAAGATGTTTAATTGCAAATATGACTGACGCTAGCACAACAAAAATTCACTTCTGAACAGCCTAAAAAATAAAAAAACACCACCCATCTCTCTTTCCTCCCCCCTCCCCCACATCTACATCTATCCCAAAGTATAACTACTGAGTTTCTGTCACTCCTTGGTTGGAGCAAACTGTTTGCAGTCCATTTATCACACTCACTTGTTGATGGCATCTGGTTTTTGTTTACAAAATGGATCCTCTCTGGTCCCAGGGGGTTTGTTCCCCACCATCTCAACTCCATCTCTCACACCTTCTAGCCACTCCTAAATGTATTCTCATCTCAGATTGATTTTCTCTCTCTCAGTTTCAGGTAAATGTAGCTTCCATGTGTGGATACTTGCCTGTGTCCGACAGAGGATGAAAGCACCACCGGGTATTAATGTCATATGAATTGAAGCAACATCCCTTTGCTTGACATTCCTCAGCGGTGATGCCTGGGTAACCACATTCTAGCCTCGCACTCCCTTCCATTACACAGTGTTGAGAAACTATTCAGAAAAATGAATCACTTTACATAAATAAAATCATTCTTCTTTATATTTTTCATTTTTAAAAAAAATCAGGGATAAGTGTAGAGTGGACGATCTTTGAAAACATTATATGAATAAATGCTTAGTGAGAAAACTTAAGAAAACATAAGCTTAAAAAAAAAAACCAAACCCAAGAATTCAAGTAACAGAAGTCCTCTTCTGGATGGGCTGTAAATTCTGGTTTTTCTCCAGCCAACATAACAAACTAAAGAGATGGCTGCTTTGGCTTTCACAATGAAGTTCTTAGATACATGTAACTTCTTTGAGTGTGTCAACATACTTTTACCAGAAATTGATGTAATAGACTTGTGAGCTGGTTTTGCTTCTCCCCCCCCCCCACATTTTATTATGTTAATATAAATCTTGACACCTTACTTTATTTCAGTGCAATGATATTGATACAATATGCTAACATTATTAATGTTATTTATTTAGACACTTTACAGAAGAGGGGGTTCAACCTTGGCAATTTTAAGACCCATGAACTTCAACTTCCAGAATTCCTCAGCCAGCCATGATGGCTAAGGGAATTCTAGGAGTTGAAGTATACAAGTCTTAAAATCACCAAGATTTGATATATCTGCTTTAGAATATTGGATAAAATAAGAGGGGGAAAGAATAGATTTTTAAGAAAATAGGATATACATTTTATTGCTTTTCTTTCTTTGTTTAGCTCTTTACAAGTTCAAAAAATTACCTACCATTATTTACTGGGGGATGAAAACACCAGTATGCCTTTAGATCAAAGCAGCATCCAATCCGTTTGCACCTTTTGCGTGTGATCCCTTGATAACCACACTCCTTTCTTTCTTGAGATGGAATCATTTTCCTTGCATAGGTTACTGAAGCTGTTATTGTAAATAATATTCAGGTCACTATATTTTCCAGATAATAAGCTTGGCTATGGGTTAAAAAATAAAGTTGCATGTTGCCTGAATTAATGTTTATTACTAATGGCTTGAATTTGACTAGTGTCTGGTCTAAGGTTAAATCAATGCATTTCATGGTAAAATTTCCCATACTTTCTTACAGGATGTTAGTCTATGGATGGAGATTTTCCACTTAAACAACCATATGCATTGAAAATATATTTGATTGGGATTATTTAAAGCTACAAAATATTTATTTAATCACTATGAAGTCATCCAGGTCATGGTTGACCCAAAGGTGCTTTTTCAAAAGGCAATTTGGTTTTGTTCTTCCTTGAAGACATTTTGTTTCTCATCCAACAAGCTTCTTCAGTTCTGATTGAGGGGTGAAGAACAGAAGGATTTATATTCCTTGCAGTCATCTGATTGTTAGCACTCTTTCTGAGAGTCATTGAGGCCAATTGGAGGTTTAGCTGTGCCCTCAGGGTCACCTGAACAATGCAAATGGGTGTGGAACTTTCTAGGAACTGCTGAAAGGACTGTGTAACAACACAATTTCCAGTCATTTCAGGAAGCAAGCTTAGTGGTCAGGAGTTCTAGAAGCTGTAAATTAACAACATCTAAAAGATGATCCATTTCTATTCTAAGCATATATGAAGCTACCGTTGGTATAGGATGAAATAAACCTTTTAATCAGCTAAAAAAGAAAATTCTAACTGCAATTTTATGAAAACTTATTTTACTTAAGGAATGTTTTCCTAGAATGTTAATTGTTATTTTTCTTTTCTTCTAATACCGTAGGATGAATTTTTCCAAGAGTATTTTCTTTTTCTAGCACACTTTGCAAAGAAGGTGTCAGAGTTCCAAGTAACACCCCCAATGAAATAAGACTCTGAGGCTAGAAATCTCTCAAAGGTCCAATTTATTAGAGATGTCATATTGGCTCATCTGGGAAAACACACATCTGAAAGCTTCCAGGTTTTCCCCACAAAAATGAAAATCCAAGTCCCTGCCCAGCACTCACGTCTCCATCACATGGCCCAATCAGGCACCGTCCCAACTGGCGATGTCTCCCAGTCATATCCCTCCAGGTGCAGGGCAAGATGTCCTTGACTCACTGAGAAAGGTTGTTATTTTGACTATTTATCTCCCATACTCCAAATAATCCCCCCTCCCATTTTCACACAGCATTAAATGTGGCAGGCCTGAAGGCCCAATGAAAAAGATGGCTTCCAGGCCTGACAGAAGGAGCATTTCTGCGAAGCACATTTGTGGGAAAGTAAAGTCTTACACTTAAGCAAGAAAAACCAAAAGTACACCTATAGACTGGGTGAAACCAGGCTTAATAGCAGTAACTGTGAGAGGGATCTTGGAGTCTTAGTGGACAATCAGTTAAATATATGAGTCAACAGTGTGCAGCAGAAGCCAAAAAAGCCAGTGCAATCCTAAATTGCATTAACAGAGGAATACAATCAAGATCAAGTGAGGTAATAATACCACTCTATAAAGCCTTAGTAAGACCACACCTAGAATACTGTGTTCAGTTTTGGTTACCACACTATAAAAAAAATGTTGAGACTCTAGAAAGAGTGCAGAGAAGAGCAACCAAGATGATTAGGAGACAGGAGGCTAAAACATATGAAGAATGGTTACAGGAATTGGACATGGCTAATAAAGAGAAGGATCAGTGGTTCCAATTTTTTGTGTGGGGGACTGCACAGAGAGGAAAGGATCAAGCTATTTTCCAAGGCATCTAAAGGCCAGACAAGGAATAATGGATGGAAACTGAACAAGGAGAGATTCAACCTAGAAATAAGGGGGAAAAATTTGACAGTGAGAACAATCAACCAATGGAATAGCTTGCCTTCAGAGGTTGTGGGAGTTTCATTACTGGAGGCTTTCAAGTAAAGATTGGACTGCCATTTGTCAGAAATGGTGTAGAGTCTCCTGCTTGGGCAGGGGGTGGTCTAGAAGACCTACAAGGTCCCTTCCAATTCTGTTAATCTAATCTAAAAAAATAAATCCAAGCATTACGATCTCTTTCTCCCAAAGGTGCTTTTCAAAAGACCACTGCACTTTCTTTGTTTTTTCCTTGAAGACATTTTGCTTCTCATCCAAGAAGCTTCTGCAGTTTTGAAAAGGTAAAGGAGAACCAGAGAAGCTTCTTGGATGAAAAACAAAACATCTTCAAGGAAAAAACAAAGACAGTCCAGTTGCCTTTTGAAAAGCACCTGTGGGACAATCATGACTGGGATGACTGAGAATCTCCATAGACAATCTCCCTTTCTGCTGCCCACCTGTCATTACCTCTTTCACCTGACGGTTTGAAGCACCAGGGGACATCAGGCACCGATGCATCAAAGCAGCATCCATTTTCTGTGCACTGCTCTGCAGTAATGTTTCCTGAAGAAAATTCACATTCCTCTCTTTCACTGGTTTCCATTAGACATTGACAGGCATCTGTTTGGAAGAAAGGAACTGGGCAGTTGCCTACAATCTTTTCTTCTTTGTGAATACATTTTTCTCTAATTCAGTAGTCAGTATTTCTGACTAGATCTATCTAGCAGGGCTCTTTTTCTGATATGCTCTTCTCTTACTTATTTCATTTTTATTTTGGAATGGAAAATACAAGACTCGCAATACTAACGGTAATAACCGATTATTTACAGCAGAGGTGTCAAACTCAAGGCCCAGGGCCCGGATTTGCCCAGCGGGGGGCTTAGATCTGGCCTGCAGAGCCAACCTGGAAACAGTGGGGCCGTTGCCAGCAAAACCAGAGCTCGGGAGGGGTGCCCGTGGCCCTCTCAAGCTCCATTTTCATTGGCAGAGGGTTTCAGGAGGCCATCGCAGCCGAAAATGGAGCTCAGAAGCCCATATCTGCTGGTAGAGCACTCAGGTCCCACAGGAGCCCCTGAGACAAGTGACGATGAGCAGGCCGTGCCACCCCCTGGCCACACA
Organism: Thamnophis sirtalis; assembly: GCF_051295495.1. NCBI lineage: Eukaryota > Metazoa > Chordata > Lepidosauria > Squamata > Natricidae > Thamnophis > Thamnophis sirtalis. The sequence goes on from NW_028261388.1 coordinate 54,889,880, forward strand.
CCAAGGTCAAACACAATCCTGATGTGGCCCTCAATGAAATTGAGTTTGACACCCCTGATTTAGAAGTAAGAATCATTCTGTACTAATGTTAATTAGTAATACATTTGGAACAACCACAATTGTTAATTCTCTGCCGATAGAGTGGATCATAGAATCTTAATTATGAGTTGTTTTCAAACCATCCCATGATTATTAATAGCAGCTCCTTCTCTATATGGTTTTACACTTTCTTAACATATGTATTGATTCAAATATTCTCTTTTATATTAACTATTGCTGCTTTTGCTGAGAATATAAATAAATAAATCCAGTCTATTAAACATACCACACAACATATATTGTTTAATATACTAAGAAAAAAATATAGCATATAGCCATAATATCAATATATGTTGGCAGGTTCCCTAGACAGAAATACAGTATCTGAACGCCTGAATCCAGCATTGATTTCCTTAGACTTTTAACAGAATGTATTAAATCTAGATTCAAAATTCTCCAAAAGGTTTTTCTGGTTGTAGGAAATACAAGGATTATGTTTTTTAGGGGCCTAGAATTCTGATGGCCTATTTTCTGGGATAGTGCACACTAAATCTAAGCATTCCAATCTTGTTGAGAAAATGTGACAACACAAAAAATAATGTACACTCAATGAAGTATTCACACAACAGTAGTGGGATTCAAATAATTTAACAACCGGTTCTCTGTCCTAATGACCAGATGGGTAGGCGGGGCTTAATGATCATGTGACCGTGTGGGCATGGCCAACTCAACATTACTCAGGTCGATGGGCGCTTCGCCTTAGCTATTACAATGTAATCAGGGTTAACCGAAGAGGCAGTTTCTGTAAGCAGGGCAATAAAGATTAAGGTAGAAACAACACCAGAATGTTTCCTTCCTGCCTTCCTTACAGGATTAGCCCTGTAAAGTGGAAAAAAACCAAAAGAAGATTTCTTCCAATAACCGGTTCTCTGAACCTTTTAGAAAGTTAAGAACCGGTTTTCCCGAATAGGTGCGAACTGGCTGAATCCCACCACTGTCACACAAATGCTGTGACTCACATAGCTGCATTAGATATCCTAACAAAAATTCTTAATCACAACACTCAGGTGATTACACATATATCCCCATTTGCCACCTCTCTCCTTCTCTCCCCTGCCAACATCCCTGCTTGTAATTTCCCCCGAGTACCACGGGGACAAATCCTTGACACTATTTGCCAGGCTACTTCAGCTAAGAAATCAGAAGTTTTCTGGCTGAAATGAAGTATTTCCAATAGCAATAGCACTTAGGTTTATATACCATATCATAGTGCTCACTACCAGGCCATGGCCTATTCGCAACTGGGCAGTGCCAAAAGTGGGCTGGTATGCACACACATGTGCATAGCTTGACTTGCGTGTGCAACAGGCCAGCGTCCATAGACATGTGCTGTGCATGCATGCACATGCAGGCTGTCCTGCCGCTTGCACAAGTTGACCTGTGCACGCACACTAATCTGTTATTTGTGGGGTCTAGTTCCCCTCTCCCCCTGTGCTGGGCCACCAAGCCTCAAAGGTTGGCGACCATTCTCTCAGGTTGACTAGTAACCTCCAGACTGCCTTCTGCCTAAAACTGACAGGACCTTAATCACTTGGATGATGCAGCTATTGCCTCCTCACTTGCTCTAGCACATTCCTGATTGAAAAGCTAATCTTTCTGGTGCCGGAAAAAGTACTTTTATATAAATGTAGTTCTATACATGGGGTAGGTTTTTTGTTATTTTTCACTGTATTTTTCACTGTGGAGTTAAAAAAAAGTATGCTAGTGTGTCTTCCTTTTTCTCCCATTTGATCTTTTTTCCAATTTCCCATGTCCTTCTTATCTATTCAGATATCTGATAATGCACCCATTACTCCAATGTTTTTGAATGGTTCTCTAATGCTTGAAGTGATATAATAAGAGAGCCAGACCCAAAGGGGAAAATAATGTCCTGGAGAACAATCATGCCTATGTCTACTCAAAATATGTGCTAATGAGACCCGTTGACTTTAGAATTCCCACATTCTTTAGTTGGGGCAAGCATATATTTGGGTTATGAACTATGTCACCTAGACATACAGTCATATATACATATAGAAAGCTTTGCCCTTTCCAGCTGTCAGGTGCCCATTGATTTAGAGCACATAGAATGCTATTACTTTTCCATCAAAATGGCACTTATTTATGTATTCTCATTTGCCTGATTTAGAACTGCTAGGCTGGCAGGACCTGGGGAAAGTAATTGGAGCTCACCCCATCGCACAGCACTCAGGCCTCAAACCCGGGCTGTCCAACTTTCCAGTTGACAAGCTCAGTGTCTTTAACTGCTGAGCCATCATGCCCCCTTCTACACTCTTATATATTAATATGATTATAATGGATTCATATGAATATATTATAATATAGCAAATAAAAAGAAGCAACCAGTTTGCTTGCTTATTAACCCATTAACAGTTAACCCATGACTTTATCGTCCATTCACCTTGCTTAAGTTATTAATCAATATTATATACTTACATGGTGGGCGACTATCCTTTTGAGGGCAAACAAATCCAAAACACAAGGCCGTAGTTAGTACTAAACAGGTCTTATACTCCATTCCTTTATCCTGTATCTGTGCTCTTCAATGTTCCTTAAATATACAAATACACATGATCATAATTTATAATTGTAAGTTACTATAATAGAAATATTAAATCAGTCTTTCTCCTTCAAAAATGTTGCAGCACAGTTAAGATAAATTTTAAATACTCACTTGTGGTTGTGATTCTATAACAGCTACCCAAACCATAAAACACTTCAGTCCTTAAATACCCTAAGCTTTTTTAATGACAGGGCAAAATAACTTCCACTAGATTCATAACAATAACAGGAAAACATTTTACAGCTAAGAGTTTCACTTCTCCTGCCAGGACTTTTTGCCCTTTGCCTACCGTGGAGAGTGTGGTAGTGATATTACTCCCATTGAAGACCCTGGGCTCTTCTGACAGTTTCAATCTTTTGGGTGAGCTTCAGAAACGTTAGGATTATATTTTGTTCACATTAAAGTTCCATTTTTAGCTGTTTCAGGGCAAGATCTTATATTTTATAGACTACAGCCTGACTTTAAGCATGAAAAGAAATGAAATAATGGAGCAGTACTTCTGATTTTTATTTTCCTTCTACTTAATGTGGAGGTACTAAAAATTATTATCTTTTAAAAGTATTTGTACAATGTATCTACAATGTATCTCATAAGTTCTTTTAACTATTTATTATGACAAAATAGTCCTTTTGGGCTTAGTTTCTGAAGAAGGCAGATCAAGCTGTGTAAGATAGAGGAATTGCCTCAGTTCTTTGCTCTGCCTGTGGTGTATGCCAATACTTTCCGCCACTGGCTTTGTGTACCAAAGTCTGAAGAGAGCTGCTGTCTTGAACACAAATAACTTTGGTATGATTGGCAACATGAAATTCAACAAACTGGAGTTTGCTTGCATTCATACCATTGCTGAATATTACATAGAGTAAGAGGCACCTTTGTAGATAATCTAGTTAAAACATCACAGTTGGTTATCCAACATCTCTTGTAAACTTTCACCAAAGTATCATCCCAGGTATTTCCACAGTTCACCTCCTATCATTATGAAGTTCTTTCTAATATTCAGGGGAAATTTATCCCCACCATCTGTAATTTAGGCCTTTAAATTTAATTCTGTCTTCAGGAACAGCAGAGAATATAGAAAGTTATTTAACTTTTGTATGTTTAATATTTAAACAGTGCTTTCATGCCTCTCCCTAATTTCCCTTCTCCAGGCTAAATCTACCTAAATCTTTGCCCAGGGATACTTTGCCAAACATCTTAGTTTCTTTATAGTCCTGTGGAACCATTCAATTTTGTCTTTATTTTTCTTGAATTGGGGCCTTCTGCCTGGAATTGTTTCCACTTTTCCCCATAATAATCAATCTTAACTAATGATCTGTACAGCATAAAGTGAAGCTATTGTTTCTGCAGCAAGTGGTTTATGAAATTGTATCGCTACAAGTTTCCATCTTGAGAGTTAATACCTGTGGGAAAACCTTAATATTTCCATATCCACATATAAACTCACTGCACCTGCCCCCACCCTTTCCAAAACAAATTCTTCTGACCCCACCCTATCCCATAATTTAAAAACACATTTAAAAGCCTAATTATTTTAAAGATCATTTGATACTACAAGGCACTTACAAAAAAGAAAATAGAACAAGTCAAAGAAGCATAAAGATTTTAATCTTACTTGAACCGTTGAGAAGCTAGAAATATCTGACTTGACTCCAGAGCCTGCAGATATGGATCCTGGAATAATACTGCATTTCCTATCTACTTGAGGCCCAACTATTAATTTTGCATAATGCCTCAGTCTGTGAAATCATAGTTTAATGACTGTGAAGTTATGTCATGCATTAAGAGCCTGTTAGATATATATCTAGATATATTTTGGGAAGACAGAAACACTATATGCATATACCTGAACCAGGGGTGGGTTCCTGCCAGTTCTAACCTCTTCTATAGAAGAGGTTCCACAAATCTACTGTTGGATTGTGTAAAGGAGGCACAGTAGGCTTCAGTAAACAACAGCTTTTTATTACAAGTCAAGTAAACATCTGACTGAGGAATAGTCGGGCAGCATCCCCTTTTAAAAGGATCTGCCAGACCTCTTAGCCAATGAGATTCAACCTCTGTTCCCGCCGGAACAGAGGACTTTGGTGGAAACCTCTTGCAGTCTGTCAGCGGGGGGGGGGGGGGGATATCTAACACCCTCCCTTCTAAGATGGAACCATCTAACTAGTGACATAGTCATGCAGGTAGGTGGGCTTCTGCATAGTTCTGCCTGACCTGCGCAGTTCAGTCTTGGTGTTTCCTTTGTGCAAGTTGGACGGACCTGTTGCTCCTGCTGATCTGCCTGCCTCCTTATCCACGTTAGGCCACCAAACATAACTCTTTGCTAGAGACTTCATTTTAACAATCCCTGGGTGTCCTATGTGCAGTGCTTCAAGGACTGCTATCCACAATTGTTTGGGATTGACTACCCTGTCCCCCCACAACAAACAACCGTTAATAGCCGACAATTCATCCCGCTTGGAAAAATACATTTTGAATTCAGACCCAACAGGCCCCTTGGGCGACCCACTCCACACCCAGTTCAAAATTTGTTTTGTTATGGGGTCCTTTGCAGAGTGGTGTGCAACATCACTGGAGGAGATGGGTCCAGAGTCCAAGCAGTCAATAAGGAGGACCAATGTCTTGGGGGTGGGGTCAGCGAGAAGTTCGGGCAATGGGCAGTGGCTCAAGGCATCCACGTGTCCTAATGTGGTGCCCGGTCGGTGGATGAGGTGGTAGGAATAGGCTTCCAGAAATATTGTCCATCTGGTTATCCGGGGAGATAGTGATACTGGGGTGGGGCGATCCCCAGCCAGCAATCCTAGCAACAGCTTATGGTCTGTGATCACTGTTCCCTCTAAGGTGCGCGGCTGCGCGGCCGCGCACGTTGCAAGAAAACCCCACGCAGCAGTTTCTATCTGCCGCGCAGAGATTTCTGTAAAGGAAACGTGTGGAAGTCCTTTGCAGGTGGCTACAACTGGATCCGGCAGTGCTGTTGCCTGTTGGAGGAGGAGGAGGCGAACCAGCCTGCCACCACCAGCCACCGCCAGCCCCGCTGCTCTTCCCGCCCCCTTCCCAGCCCCACAGTCCAGCCGTCGCAGCAGAAACAGCCCCGGGTCTCTGCTGCCGCTCCCCGCATTTTCTGGACGGGGATCCCTTGGAGAGGGGATTCCTTCCTGCAAGACCCCGTCCAGAAAATGCGGGGAGCGGCAGTGGAGACCTGGGGCTGTTTCTGCTGCGACCGCTGGACTGTGGGGCTGAGAAGGGGGCGGGAAGAGCGGCGGGGCTGGTGGTGGCCGGCGGTGGCAGGCTGGTTCGCCTCCTCCTCCTCCAACAGCACTGCCGGATTTCCGCCCAACGCTGCGGGGGCGCCAGCGGGAGCTTTGGCAGCTTCACCTCAGCCGCAGTGCTGGGCAGCAAATGTGTTGGTGCTGTTGGAGGAGGAGGCGGCAGCAATAGCACCTGAGGACAGGACAAGAAGCAATGGAAACTTGTCAAAAGGAGACTCAAGCTGGAAATAAGGAGAAATCTGACAGTAAGAACAATTAAAATCAATGGAATCTTAATTCATTTGCTACAGGTTTTCAAAAGACTGCACGGCCATTTGTCTCAGATGATATAAAGACTCCTGCCTTGGACAAGGGGCTGGACTAGAAGACCTCCAGTATCCCTTCTGATTCTATGATTTTAAAAACCACAAGCTTTTTACAGCTCGCTTGCAACTTTACCAAATTTAATTCAGCCATTTCCTTTTGTTATTAAATGGGTATTGCTAGTTCAATGCACATGCGCTCCACTTTTAAGATGCTGAAAACATCCCCATGACCTGCAACAAAATTCATTCTTCCACTCTTATCTTGCCCTAACTTCTGATAGGTTCCTGAAATATAGATCTATAAAATTTAGTGAAAATATTTCTATCTATTTTAATACAGACTCGTAAAACAGATTGGGACAAATGACATTAGTGCTCTAGGATAATAGCAGGTTTACTCTATTTGGATTTTCAGATAAAAGGTACCTTTTGTGCTAAGTTCTAACAATGTAGTTCTCTAATGTAACTATGAAACAGTCCAAATATATAATTCCCCTCAGGGAGGAATTCTAGGAGTTGAAGTCCACAAGTCTTAAAGCTGTCACGTTTGAAGACCCCTGGGTTTTTTTTCCCCTAAAGGGTTAGGGGTGCAAGGGACTTGTAACAACAGCTTTAAGACTTGCGTGCTTCAAATGCCAGACTTTCTGAGCCAACATTTTGGTTGCTAAGCAGGAGCGTTGTTAAGTGATACTGATATTATATAACACTTTTAATTAAGCGGGTACCTTGAATAAACATAACTTTGAGTTTCAAATAATACTGATTTCGTTGTTGTCTTAGGTGACATCTGTGAAAAAAATTCAGGTGCTCAGGCATGAAAATATGCCGCTCAAACACTATACTTTTCTGCTCACACTGAAAAAAAATTAGAGGGAACATTGTCTGTGATCAGATTGAAATTTTTGCTGTAGAGATACTTGTGGAATCTTTTTACTCCGGCTACTGCAACCAAAGACTCGTGGTCCAGTTGGCTGTAGTTATGCTCAGTGGCGGACAATTTCCTGGAGTAAAATGCAATGGGTGCTTCAGCACCATTAGGCATGCAGTGGCTAAGGACTGTGCCAACACCAAAAAGGGAAGTGTCACAGATACATTGATTTTACATTTTTCTTTTTTGAGGCTGAGGCCTTTATCTCGGATTCTAGTCAGATCTGTTCATACGCTTCATTTGCGGCCGATACCAAAATGTCATCAAAATAGGGGGTGACTCCTGGTATCCCCTGCAAAAGTCGTTCCATGATGCCTTGGAACAATCCAGGGGCGATACTAACACCGAATTGTAGGTGGTTGCATTTGAATGCACCTCTGTGCGTCACAATGGTTTGGGCCTCCGCAGTAGCGCCATCTACTGGCAACTGTTGATATGTCTGTGCCATATCTAATTTAGCAAAGATTTTTCCCGGGCTGAGGGAATGCAATAGGTGCTGTACAATGGGTGCAGGGTAAGCGCTTTGTTGTAACTCTTTATTAATTGTGCATTTATAGTCAGTGCAGATGCATACAGACCCGTCAGATTTGACAGGTGTCACAATTGGCGTCTCCCAGCATGCATGATCGACTGGTTTGACGATGCCCTAGCTCACGAGCTTATCAATTTCTTTGTCAATTTTTGGCCAGAGAGAGAAAGGTACTCTCCTGGGCTTTAGCCTAATCGGAGCTAATGCGGGGTCTAAGCTAAAGGAGATGGGGATTCCTTTATACTCACCCAGACCGGTGCCAAAGACATCCTCGAACTCCTTAAAGATGGCTTCAGCGGCAGCTTCAGCGGCAGCTTCCATGTCCTCTTCTATGGAGTTGACTCTGGTCACTTCTATTCCCAGGGCTTGGAACCAATCAAGCCCCAGTAGGCTCTGCAGGTCATCTCTGACCACTGTCACAGGGAATTTTTTGCAGAATTTCTTGTGGCATACCCAGAAGGTGCATTGGCCCATGATGGGGACCTGGTTCCCCTGGTAGTCGTGTAGGCAGACGTCAGGGCTTCTGAGGTATCTCTTTTGTATCTTAGGGATCGTTTGCTTCAGTACTAACAATGGGATTATGGTCAGTGATGACTGGTGTCGATCTCCATTTCGCATGGAGAGTCCTCGATGAGGACAGTGACTTTCAGCTTTTTGGGCGAATGGTCCAGATATGTCTAACCAGAACAGTGACATTCAGCTTTTGTGTGCGTCCCGGGCGGCTTCATATGGCAGAAGTGAGGTTGGCAATTCTATTGTCGCTCTCTGAACCCCGTGGATACTTCTGCCAAGCCCCTGGTTTGGGTCGCTGTTTGCTGTTTGAGTCCCCCTTGGGCTGTCCTGTGGTCACAGGAAAATCGCTGTGGCACACCTTGGCAATGTGCTCGCATCGCTTGCAAATGGCGTCGCGGAAACAGTAGGATGATCGGACATGATCTCCTCCACAGCTGGCACAGGGCGGATTTTGGGAATTGAATTTCCGTGCCAGCTTTGTTCAGCTACTGTGCATGTGGTAGCTGTCTTCCTCCTTGCTCTCAGAGCTCTCGGGCTCTGTGGTCTCATGGTGGAAGTGGGTACTTTTTCGTGCATCCAGCAGCACGCTGTGACACTGGATGGTCTCCATGGATTGGGTTTCTGATTCAGATGCTCTAGCTTCATCTAGTGTGATCTGTAGGGAGAGATTGGATCTGGCCAGAAACCTTGTCTGCAGATTAAGATCTCGCACCCCTAAGATTATGCGATAAAGAATTAGATCGTCTAGCTCACGGAACTCACAGTAGGCTGCGGCTTTCTGGAGAGCCACCACATATTCGTTGATCGATTCATCCTCCTTCTGGTTCCGTATATTGAACTGGTACCGGCAAACGTATTTAGATGGCTTCGGCGCATAGTGGGTCTTCAGAGTTTGTTGTAGCGTAGACCAGTATACGGCTTGCAGAGGGGTCGGTTCTGAAAGATTTTTCACCATCTTGAATGCTTCACAGCCGCAGTACCCTAAGAATAAATTCTTTTTCCGGGCTTCTGGAACACCCGTGAGGTCGTTTGTTTCCAGGAAACACTCGAATCACAGCACGTACAATTCCCAGTGTTCGGTAGCTGGATTATACAGAGTTGGTGGGGCATGCATGGCCATTCTGGTTCTCTCTGGGTGTTCAGCAATAGCTAGCTCGATGCCTCATGGAATGCTCTGGGCTGGATGTACTTGCAATGCTTCTCTCTCTTTGTTTGCAAGGCTTCACTCTCTTTTGGGAGTTGAAGTCCACAAGTCTTAAAGATGTCAAGTTTGAACACCCCTGGGTTTTTTTCTAAAGGGTTAGGGGTTGAAGAGTCTTGTAACTTGACAGCTTTAAGACTTGCGTGCTTCAAATGCCAGAATTTCTGAGCCAACATTTTGGTTGCTAAGCAAGAGTGTTGTTAAGTGAGTTTCACCACATTTTACAAGTTGGCCACGCCCACCCAGTCACATGACTGCCAAGCCACTCCCACCCAGTCACATGGCCATCAAGCCTCTCCCACAAAGCAGGCCACACCTACAGAAGAGGTTCTAAAAAAATTTGAAACCCACCACTGACCTGGACATATAAAAAATTGCGTCCAGTTAATAGATGCTCACCAGGGACCAGTACTTCATGGTAATGATTGGCATTGCTCTTTAGGTGGCCTCATGAACATCTTCAAGCATTTGTTAAATGTTGAAAGGAAAGAATTATACCTACCCACATTCTAAAGGTTTACATATGGAATTGCAAATGATGCACTACATAATTAAATATTGGTTAGGCAGAAATTCTGATACTTTTAAGTAAAAGTAACTATTGGAAAGAATTTTAGTATCTTTAAATATGTAATATATTAAATACCTTTGGCAGTAATTTGAATTCTGTAGCCTTTCTCAATTGAAGGAAGCATGTTGATCTAGGAGGATTTAATTGTACCTGCAGAATCCCCAACTAGTTAATCTTCCAGATGCATGGACTTGGGTTTTTCCAATTCTGCGGAATTCAAACTTCCAACATTTTCAGCAATGGCTGTAAAAATTAGGGAATTCTGGAGGTTGTCCAGAATTCTCCAGCCTGCAAGACCATTGTTGAGAATTTGGGAGTTTGAACTCCATACAATTAGGAAAACCTGGGGTTAAGTAGGACCATATTAAAGGTATAACTGCACTAATAATCTGGGTCCTACAAATGGGTCTCTTGAATATGAAACTGAAGTAGAGCAAGATTATTCAACTAAAATCTCTTTGAATTTCTGGAGAAACAGAGCAAATACAAAGATTCATGCAGGAGTAAATAAAAGGAGCTCTCCCCCCCCTCGCCCCCCCCCCCCCACACACACCCAAACACTTGAACAGAAAGTTGGGATATATCCAAATAAATACTTTGCATTGTCTGGGGCTGGAGTTGTTCTCCATAATGTGGCAGTGGCAGAATTTGTTGATTTCCAAGGAGAAAAAGGGAGATACAGACTTAAGATGAAGTTAAACACATCACATGGTTTGCTTTGCTTTATTTTTCAGAGAGTGCAAATATTGTTGGGCACCAGGATTCAGAAAAGAAGCATTCCACAGTCATAGTTTGTTAGTACTTCCCCTTAGATCAGGGAAAAAGAATTTAATTAGTTTATTCAGCAGGATTTTTCTGCAGGATTTCATAAAGTATAGAGTCATAACGAAATGCAGTCATGAAAAGAATTGGGTGAACAGCTCTTCATGCAGAGAAGTACCTCCTATCACTGAATTATTTCCTGTTAAAAGTGTTGGGTTGGTGGAAAACATTTTATAAGACACACGCTAGAATAAAAACAAAATGGATAATGCTGAATAGAATGAAAAACAACAATAAGACTACAATTTAGTAGATTCATCATAGCACTTCTCACCACAAACTGTGAAAAAAGAAGCAAACTTTAAATAGGCTGATGCAATTTGCAGTACTTGTTACTTGTCTTGCAAGGGTCTGTTTCCAGTAATTCCCAATCTGTCTTGTGATGTTATTGAAATGTCTTCTTTTGTAAAATTGTCATTATAACAATATTACCTTACCCATTTGGTTTTGAAGGAAACCAAGATCAAACCAAGATTTGCTGTTTGCTTCTGATATGATATATTGCTAGAAATCATTTATTAGGAATTACACTTTGTAACTGGCTTCTGCTTATATTATTGTATACTGTCAGAAACTAGTTGTTAGGAACTAATTCTAGCTTAATCCATTGCAAACTTCATACTGGTTGGCATTAGTGCAAGATTGGTATCTCGCTTCTGTGTCTCGTTTCTGTTCTTGGTTTCAAAGTGAGGCACATCCTTGAAAATATAGAAGAAACTGTTACCCAGGAATATCAGGCCCCATAGATAAAGGAACCGGAGTAGAGAGTTTGCCTACTCTGAAAGCATTCTGCTGAATAAACAACTTGACCAGGGAGGGAAACCTCCCCTACACAAGGTTATAGGAATGCTCCATAGATAAGGTGGACAGAAACAGGTCCCTGAACAAAGAACGTTTTAAAGACTACATTGGTAACGAATAGGGTAAAATGTATATAATACTCTGAGCGACTCTTGCAGGGATGTGGCTATTTCTTACATGCACTTTGGCTGTATGATTTGGATATAGTTTTGTCACCCAGACTTTTTATTTTGGCCTAAATAAAAAAACTGTTGCTTTGTGCAAGCCTCATCTCAAGTTTCACCCTCTTTGGCATCTCAGTGACTCGGGGAAACTTCTGGGACTTTACAACAAAGTTCTATATTTTTAAAGAACAGCAATTGAAACATATTCTGAAAAACAAGATTGAGAAAAACTCATTCTATACAAAGGAGAACCAGGCTATGTAGTTTCTATCCACACTACTAGAAACAAAGGCCTATTTTAAAGAGTGGGAAGAGATCATATGAAAGCACAACCTATTTTTTTTACTACTTATTTGAATGACTTGTTATTGTGAATGACTTAAAAGCAGCAGTTCTAATGGGGAAACATATAATAGGTAATAAAGGGCATCCACTGAAATTTGGCAAAGAACAAAAAGGGAGCAGCTTGCTTCCCAGAGTTGTGGGTGCTCTATCGCTCTAAGTTTTCAAGAAAAGATTGGACATCCATTTGTCTTGGATGGTATAAGGATTCCTGCCTGCAGGTGGTTGGACTAGAAGACACCCACCCAAGTCCCTTCCAGCCCAATGATTCTATGCAAAGTTTAAAAAAGTGAAATCCCTCCCTTCCTTTCATTCTTTTCTTTGCCAATCCTAGCTATTGTTATACCTGCCATTAGGGAGAGTAAGTTAACTGGTTCAGATACCAGGTGCTGTGACATTCCTGTTGCAGCATAAATTGGATTTACACATGGGAGGAGGGATGGCTGCTAACTTATCTGCAGCACTGAATGAAAATTCAGCTGTCTTCCATATATAGAACAGAAAGTGGGAATCTTACGCTCCAGCAGCCAAAAATGTGGGACTCTTATATGAGATGGGTTGCCGTCTCCAATCTGATGAAGATAAAGTTGCATCTTATTGCTTGCAAAAGAACAGTTCTCAGCCTCTGGTTATTAAACTTTGAAGTTACCAGGTTTTGGTTTGGGTATCAGTTTGGTTTAGGCAGAGCTGTAAATCTTCATCAGGCATTCCCCAGTGAGGGGATTTGCAAATATTAAGAGATTCCAGACTCCAGCAATGCTTTCAAGTTAAATGAGAATTTTTTTTAAAAAAAAAATCGTGCTCACCCCTGCAAGTGGAAGGATGACTTTCTCTATGCATGGACAGCACTGGATGGATGGAGCACAGTGATTTCTGCAGCAATATGAGTGCTGAGTTTAATGTTTATACTGTTTGGCACTCTCTGGGTCAAAAGATCATAACATAACATGAAGAGTTCATGGCACCTCAAGCAGGCTCACAGAATATTTTAATGATTTAGGCTCCAATGTAGCAAGCCCCTGAAATTATTCATTTTCACACTCACATCATACAAATAAAGTCACTTTGATTAAACTGAAATAAATGTATAGCCTAGCAGTGACTTAGAGGGAAAGATACAAACCTTGTAGTGAAGCAGGATGGAAACACCAGGGGACATTAAGTACATTTGAATCAAAACAGCAATGTTTGGCTTTGCACTGAGCTTCAGTGATGCCGGCAGGGCCACAATTTAATCTTGCTGTTGCTGGAACATTGCATTGCTCGGTAGCTATTGGAAACAGAGCACAGTATTAACAGGCCAGTTTATTTATCATATGCCATTGTCTCTACAAATAACAAATATAAAATTATTTAACGTTGTGGCAATAATTCCATTAATTATAATCTTAGCTGCAATATTTTAAAAAATCCTAAAAGAATTGCTGTCTAGAGAACTGTTTCTTACATATTCTAATATTTCTTCTCTTGTTCTATTTTCATTTTCCAAATTCTCACTTCCTCCTCTTTGGCTTATTATTCAGCAGTTTTGCCTTTGCTTCTACTATTCATATTTTAAACTCTTACTGTTTGACCTTTCACATTACACCAGTGGTGGGTTGTAGGCAGTACGACCCGGCACGGGCGTACTGGAGCCTGCCCGGAGCACCGAGTACCATTCCGGTACGGTGCTCTGGAGGGCCCACCTGCCTGCCTGCACTCCTTACCTGTTTTCAAATCCTTCAGCGCTTCTGCACATGTGCATGGATCGTACAGCACCTGTGCCATGCTCCGCTGAGCGGCTGGAGTGTTGCAGAGGCTTGCGGAGGCATCATTGAATGGTAAGACGCATGCGTGTGCTATGCACATGTGTGTGCACGTTGCGCGCATTCATGTGGAGGACGGCATGACCGGTTGCAACCGTACCTGTTGCAACGGGATCTGGAACCCACCACTGCATTACATATACCATAGAGAAATAATGAAAATGTGTACACTTACATTGCTGAACCCGATGGTTAGGCAAATAGTCAAAACCCAGAACATTTTAGTTTCTGTTGAAGTTTCTATGCTCTCTCTGTTGGAATATAAAATGAATCTACACATGGTCATTACTAGACTATCTAATATGGAAAGGAGGAAGGGCTGCTACTTTATCAGCAACACTGAATGAAAAATCAACTATCTTCAGTATATAGAACAGAAAGTAAGAACCTTACGTTCCAGCAGCCAAAAAAACCTGGGACAGCATTGGTCTGTTATATGAGAGGGGTAGCTGTCTCCAATCTGATAAAGATGAGATTTCATCTTACTGCTTGCAATAGAACATTTTAAGCCTCCTGATTATTAACCCGTTTGCTCTGACGTTACCTGGTTTTGGTTTGGGTGTCACTTTGGTTCAGACATTCCCTAATGAAGGTGAAGTGAGAATGAGCAGAGCCTGGTGAGACTCCAGACTCCAGCAATGCTTTCAAGTCAACTGAGAATCATGTAAGCTTTTATCATGCTCACGCTTGCAAGTTGAAAGATGACGTTCCCTCTCCATGGACAGAACTGGATGGATGGAGCACAGTGATTTCTGCAGCAATATGAGTGCTGAGTTTAATGTTTATACTGTTTGGCACTCTCTGGGTCAAATGGTCGTAGCATAACATGCAGAATTCATGGCACCTCAAGCAGGCTCACAGAATATATAAATGATTTATGTTTCAATTTAGCAGGATCCTGAAATTATTCATTTTCACAGTCGCAGATACAGGTAGTCCTTGACTTACAACTGTTTATTTAGTGACTATTCAAAGTTATCACATCACTCAAAAAAGTGACTCATGGCCGATTTTCACACTTATGACCATTGCAGTATCCTCAAGATCACATGATCAAATTTCAGAAGCTTGGCAGCTGGTTCATATCTATGACAGTTGCAGTGCCTCAGGGTCATATGCTCATCTTTTGTGATCTACTGACAAGCAAAGTCAATAGATGAATCAGATTCACTTAACAACCGTATTATTAAGTTAACAACTGCAGCAATTCATTTAACAACTGTGACAAGAAGGGTTGTAAAATGCGGCAACACTCAGTGAACAAGTGTCTCACTTAGCAACATAAATTTGGGGCTGTTAGTCGAAGACTACCTGTATCGTCACATTGATGAAACTGAAAGAAACTTGTAGCCCAGCAGTGACTTAGAGGGAAAGATACAAACCTTCTACTGAAGCAGGATGGAAACACCAGGGGACGTTAGGGACTTTTGAATCAAAACAGCAGTGTTTGGCTTTGCACTGAGCTTCAGTGATGCCGGCAGGGCCACAAGCTCTTCTTGCTTTTCCTGGAATATTGCATTGCCTAGTAGCTATTGGAAACAGAACACAATATTAACAGGCCGGTTTATTTATCATATGTCATTGTCTCTACAAATAACAAATACATAATTATTTAACATTGTGGCTATAATTCCATTAATTATAATCTTATCTGCAAAAAACAAAAACCCTAATAGAATTGCTGTCTAGAGAACTATTTCTTACATATTCTAATAATTCTTCTCTTGTTCTATTTTCATTTTCCAAATTCTCATTACCTCCTTTTGGGCTTACTGTTGAGCAATTTTGCCTTTGCTTCTACTATTCATATATTTTAATCTCTTACTGTTTGATCTTTCGCCTTACACATACCATAGAGAAATAATGAAAATGTGTACACTTACAAGAACCGGCATTGCTGAACCCTGTGGTTAGGCAAATAGTCAAAACCCAGAACATTTTCATTTCTGTCCAAATTTCTATGGGCTCTCCCTCCTAGAAAGAAGATGGTGATTCTGTTGGAGAAAGCTGCTCTGGACAATGACCCAAAGGTCCTTTTTTCAAACAGCAACTAGATTTTCTTGATTTTTCTTGAAGATCTTTCACTTCTCATCCAAGAAACTGCTTCAGTACTAAGTAACTGGTGGGGAATGGAAAGGATTTATACTCTTTGCATCAGCTAGTCATTTAACATTTTGAGAGTCATTGAAACCACCTGGGAGCTAATCTGTATCCTCAAAATCACCTGAAAGAGTGCAAACCGCTGTGAAACTGTCTTGGGACTGCTGAAAGGATTGCATTGTAAACAGGAAATAAGTAATGTTGAATCCCTCTCCCTCTGTTGGGAGAAGACTGATGAATTTTTATACAGGTAGCCTCTTTGATTCCTCTTTCAAACCAGCAGTCTTCTCTGTCCAGAACATAAACCTTGGCTGGCAGGATCCAGGAGGAGGGTTTCTCTGCTGTTGCTCTTGCCCTCTGGAACATCTATGTGAGGTTGACCCCAACCTTCCTATCTTTTTGTAAGGGCCTAAATATTGACCAGGAATCTGGAGAAAGCATAGAAGGCTTGCACATGTAGATGGCTCCATTATCTCTGCACACCAGTGGTGGGATATGACTGCTACGCCCCGGTACAGCGTACTGGTGCCTGCTGGGAGCACCAAGTACCATTCTGGTACTGTGCTCTGGAGGGTCCACCTGTACGCATGCCATCCTTACTTGTATTTGAGCAGATCGGGGCTTCCGCACATGCGCATAGAGCATATGGCACCTGCGCAAAGCTCCGCCGAGCAGCTGGAGCGTCATGGAGTGTCGTGTGCAGTAAGTACACATGTGCACACTACATGCGTGCTGCGCAAGTGCATGTGGTGGACGCCCGGCCCCGTTGCACCATACCAGTTGCAATGGGATCTGAAACCCACCACTGCTGCACATCTTGGAAAGCTCTTCGGGAAATACCCAATATCCCTAGGGTGACACCCAATGTCCTTGGAAGACCTCCATGGGCAGCAGATGACTATTTCTATTCTTCTTTCTGTTATTTATCATGTTCCAGCCATGCTGGGTGACTTCGGTATCTCTTGTGTGCCAGCTTTGCTGGGTGGATTACGTATGTACTAAAAGAGTATAAATGCAAGCATTTCTTGATACTCAGGGCTTCCTTTCTTTTAAAGGGGGCTGTCTTTGTTCAGCTGAATAAACACGTAAGCTTAAAGGGAGCTTCTGAGTTTTTTGTCTATATTTTATCTCAGAACTGGCATAACATAAAGACATGGCTCTGCCAGTAGGTTGGAGCCCCAGTGGGGACAGCGCAATGCAGGTGGTTGATTGAGTAATAACAGATCCCACCTCCCCCCACTCTGCCCTCATCCTCCCCAGGTTTTAATGTTGATCTTAATTATTAATTAATTGTACACATATAGAAATATTTTTATGGCTTTACTGCCCAGAGTTATCCAGTGGAAAGATGGCCAGACAATAAATTTTATAAATAAATAAATTGTTCAACTAATGCATCTAATGCAACTCCAGCCCAAAGCTTTGCAACTACTTTGAATGCTTTACTGTGCTGTGCTGTTGGGAAATGCCCAGCCATGCAGAGAGGAAGAATCAAGTGGGAAGTTAACCTTGAATTGTCAAGAGATGCAGGACTGATACACCACCACCACCACCCCAAGGCTCCATGGAATCTTATCCGTTTCTTCCCAAGGGAAGGCAAGCAGTCTGGAGAAATCCCTGTATTCTACATAGAATTTCAATAATCAACCTGAACTCTTCACATATTGGTCTGTTGCTTGGGCCTGATATATAATAACAGAATCTTCTGATTGTGCTGCTCCTCTCCCTCATTATATTTTCATATGAATGAGAGAGGGATATGACTGAATTAGTTTCTGGGAAAGTACTTGAGTTATGCTTCAGTAGGATCATTGTTTTAGTAGGAGCTCTTCCTCAGACTATTTGCTGTGCCTCAGTGACATGCGGTGAGGTTTATCGCTGGTGAGGCAAGCGGGCAAAAGCCGCCCTATGTCTGCAAGCGGCGAGGCTTCAGCGGGGCTTTCCAAAAGCCCCAGCGAAGCCCCGAAGCCCCGTTGCAGCTTTCCAAAATCCCCAGTGAAGCCCCGAAGCCCCGGCACGAAAGCCCTCTATGGCGGGCGCATCCCAATCTATGGCGGGTGCGGTGGCATGGCTTTGAAGTCCCGAAAGCCCCGGCGAAGCCCCAAAGTCCCGGCCCCAAAAGCCCTCTATGGCGGGCGCAGCAGCATGGCTTTAAAGTCCTAGTGCTGCGCAGGCCATAGAGCGAGACGCGTCCTGCTCTATGATGGACGCAGTGGCATGGCTTTAAAGTCCCGAAAGCCCCGGCGAAGCCCTGAAGTCCCAGCCCTGAAAGCCCTCTATGGCAGGCATGGCAGCATGACTTTAAAGTCCTGGCGCCGCACCGGCCATAGAGCGGGACACGTCCCACTCTATGGCAGGTGCAGTGGCATGGCTTTAAAGTCCCGGCACCCCAACGGCCATGGAGCGGGACGCATCCTGCTCTATGGCAGGCACAGCGGCAGGGCTTTAAAAAATAAAAAATAAAGTGCCAGCCTGCACACCAGCAGAGGCGGGTAAAACACACAGACTCACACTCAAACACAAATTACTTATAATAATACAAATTACAATTACTTACAAATTACAATAATTTTGAATTCCTCCCCCCTCCCTCCGACCCACATACCTTTTCCAGCTGTTTCATAGAGGATTTCAACTCTTCTCTTGTCTGCCATGATGAAAATGTAAAAAATGTAGAAAGAAAAAGGCAAGAGCTGCTGAAGTAAGGCTGGGTAGCTGCTGCCAGATCCTGCAATGGATAACTCTGCTTAACTGTTTAAAAAAAAGCCTCTAAAAAGTGCCCTCTACAGGAGGAGATGAGAGAACCAGTGCCTCATCTACATAAGGAATTTTTCGCCTTTTAACCCTTGCTTAACTTTGAGTTTGTTTATGAGTTTTATTGGTTTTGTATGCCGCCCACTCCCGAAGGACTCCGGAGAGGGGATAAATAAGACAATACAAGACAATACAACAATTTAAAAATACAGCAACATTCACAACTGAAGTGGGGCCGGATACTGTTCTGGCAGCCCCCAGCCTGCCAGAACAGCCAGGACTTAGTAGCTTTACGGAAGGCCGGGAGATCATTAAGCGTCTGGATCTCCACGGGGAGCTCGTTCCAGAGGGCTGGAGCAGCAACAGAGAAGGCCCTCCCCCGGGGGGGGTCACCAGCCAACATTGGCTGGCAGATGGAATCTGGAGAAGGCCAAGCCTGTGCAATCAAATCGGTCTTTGGGAGGTAATTGGCAGGAGGCGATCTCTCAGGTACCCAGGTCCGATGCCATGCAGGGCTTTATAAGTAACGACTAGAACCTTGAAGCGTGTCCGGAGACCAATGGGCAGCCAGTGCAGCTCGCGGAGGATAGGTATAACGTGGGTGTACCTAGGTGCACCCACAATCGCTCGCGCAGCTGCATTCTGGACTAGCTGAAGTCTTCGAATATTCTTCAAGGGCAGCCCCATGTAGAGCGCATTACAATAATCCAGTCTTGAGGTGATGAGGGTGTGAGTGACTATCTGAAGTGCCTCCCAGTCCAAGTAGGGTCGCAATTGGTGCACCAGGCAAACCTGGGCAAAGACGCCCCTGGTCACAGCTGACAAATGATGTTCTAACGTCAGCTGTGGATCTAGGAGGACTCCCAAATTGAGGGCCCTCTCTGAGGGGCATATAATTTCACCCCCCCAGCCTGAGAGATGGAATAGTTAGCCAAACTTTGGGAGGGAGCATCAATAGCCACTCAGTCTTGTCGGGATTGAGTGCAAGCTTGTTTGTTCCCATCTAGACCCTGACAGCCTCCAGGCACTGACACATCACTTCTACTGCTTCACTGAGTTGGCACGGGGCAGACAGATACAATTGTGTATCGTCCGCATATTGATGGTATTTAATCCCGTGCCGGCGTATGATCTCACCCAGCGGCTTCATGTAGATGTTAAATAGGAGGGGGGACAGGACCGAGCCCTGCGGCACCCCATACTTGAGGGGCCTAGGAGTCGATCTCTGCCCTCCGACCAACACCGACTGCGACCTGTCCGAGAGGTAGGAGGAGAACCACTGAAGAACGGTGCTTCCCACCCCACCTCTTGCAACCGTCGCAGAAGGATACCATGGTCGATGGTATCAAAGGCCGCTGAGAGGTCAAGGAGCACCAGGCTAGAGGAGTGACCCCTATCCCTGGCTCGCCAGAGATCATCGATCAGCATGACCAAAGCAGTTTCCGTGCTGTAACCAGGCCTGAAACCGGACTGAAAGGGATCTAGATAATCGGCTTCATCCAAGGATCGTCGGAGTTGAGAGGCCACCACTTTCTCAACAACCTTCCCAACAAAGGGGAGGTTGGAAACTGGACAATAGTTACTTAGAATGGCTGGATCCAAAGACGGCTTCTTCAGGAGGGGTCTCACCACCGCATCCTTTAGGAGGAGCGGGAATGATCCCTCCCAGAGAGAGATGTTAACTATCGTCTGGATCCAGCCACGTGTCACCTCCCTGCTGGTCGAGACCAGCCAGGAGGAACACGGGTCCAGTATACAAGTGGAGGCACTCACCGCTCCCATGGCCCTGTCCACTTCCTCAGGAGCGACAAGTTGAAACTCGCTCCATAAGCTCCGCTCAAGACCTTCCCCCGGTATCTCGGCTGGTACCGTGCAATTGGAGTCCAGGTTTATCCAAATCCGAGCGACTTTATCCGTTAAAAACTGAACAAATTCCTCAGCTCTACCTTGCAAAGTGTCATCCGCATCCCTCCCTTTCAGGAGGGAGCGGGTTATTCTAAACAAGGCGGTTGGGTGCGATTCAGTGGATGCAATAAGAGTGGCAAAATGCAAACATTTCGCCGCCCGTATTGCCACAAGATAGGCTCTGATATAGGCTCTCATCAGTGCTCGGTCTGACTCAGATTTACTGGCCCTCCAGCGGTGCTCTAGGTGTCTCTTTTGGCGCTTCATCTCCCGGAGTTCCTCGGTGAACCAAGGAGCTCTCCTGGATCCACTACCTCGGAGAGGTCGCAAAGGCGCAATCCGGTTTAGAGCCCCTGTTGCCGCTACATTCCAAGCAGCGACTAAGGACTCGACCGGACTGTGGACGAGAGTGTCAGGCATTTCTCCAAGCGCCGTCTGAAATCCCATAGGGTCCATCAGGCATCTGGGGGGGAACCACCTAATCGGTTCCTCCTCCCTACAGTGGGGGATTGGTTTCCAAAAGTCAAGCCTCAGCAGGAAGTGATCTGACCATGACAAGGGCAAGATCTTAGTACCCCTCAACTCCAGATCACCCCTCCACTGCTCCAAGAGAAATACGAGGTCAAGTGTGTGACCCGCTGAGTGAGTCGAACCCCGGATTACTTGGGTCAAGTCCATGGCTGCCATGGAAGCCATGAACTCCTGCACCCCGTCAGAGCGTTCACCGAGCATGGGCAGGTTGAAATCCCCCAGCACCATAAGCCTGGGGAACTCTACCGCCAGCTCACCTACTGACTCGAGGAGCGAGGGGAGGGCTGTTGCAATGCTGTTGGGAGGTAGGTACGTTAACAAAAAGCCCACTTGACCCCCAAGGTCCAACTTCATCAACAGGGACTCACACCCAACAAGCTCCGGAGCAGGGATCCTACGAGGAACTAATGATCTTCGGATGATGACAGCCACTCCCCCACCCCTTCCCTGGATGGAGCACCTGAAATCCTTCTGGGCACATTTCAGTGAGGGGGACTCCTCCCTCCGGGCCCAGCCAGGTTTCAGTAATACATGCCAGGTCTGCCCCCTCGTCTAATATTAGGTCCCGGATGAGGGGAGCTTTGTGAACCAAGACCTGGCATTTAGCAACAACAGCCTGAGACCAGGGCCCTGACAATTCTCGCCATCTGGCCCTGGAGTGGATCTAACAGGGCCAGAAGGGAGGGATCGCTGTGACGTAGCAGACCCTCCTTCCCCAGTAATGGCTAGCCCTGAAGTTCCCGTCGTACCTGCCCCTCCCCGTAATGACCTTAATGCTCCGGCCCACCCCCCACAACCGTAGACCTCATTTCCCCTCTCACGGCCTCCGCTCCTTCCGGCAGGCGATTTATATCAGTCATTCTAGGATTGGAGGTAGGCCTGGGCTCCCCTACCACTTCTGCAATAGCACTCAGTGGAGGAGGCACCAGACTATATTCCCAGTCCATTTAAATATACACAGCCACTCACCCATACAATCCCCACATGAATCAATTAAAAAACAAGTTACAATGATAACAGGAATTTAAAAAGTGGGTACACAAATCAGCAATCACACCATACACACCTCATTCATAAAATTGCGGAGAGATTAAATTTGCGCAGTTCTTAGATGAAACAGGAGTGAGGAGAAGGAGGGAGAGGTACTCCGCTCCTCTCCCTTCCTATGACGATTAAGTTGGCTGAGATGGTTAAAAGCCCAGCAGCAGTCCACAGAGAGTATGCAGGGGGGAGTCGCATTTCCCCCCTCCAGTAAGGCTGAAAAGGTCCCAAGAGTCTAAGACGGTTGAGGGGAGCAGAAGGCCTTCCTACGCGCAGTGGGCATCCCCGTTTGTCCAAAAACCAAGGCACTGTGATAGATGGAATTAAATAAGTGCTGTCCAAGATGGTATTGGTATTCCCAGGGCAGTTGCAGCTAGTAATAGTCAAAACAGCTGGGGCTGAAATAGCACGTCCAGAGACCCTGGGGTTATGGTTAGGCAAAACTTGATGTTTAAAAGCCCAGCTGGAAAAGGGCCAGATGACCAGCAAGGGAAGTAGACAAAAGCTCCACAATATCAATGACAGGCTATAGGAGAAACTCTCCCAGTCCACCAAGGAAAGAAGTCCAAACAAACAGAGCTCAGGAGAGAACGAGGGCAGTGATAATACAAAGGCTGAGCCACAGGGGGAAGGGAGGGGGCTATGGCAGCAGCAATTGTAGTCAGCCGCCCAATTCGTCCAGTCTCTACAGGTGCCCAGATCGTTTCCTCCCCCTCTGGAGCGGAGGTAGTCCAGTAAAGTCCCCAGGGGTTCAGCAAGACAGGTGGGTACTGTCGAAAGATGTTGCAGGCACCCAGAGATGGAAAGAAACACTGCCATCATCTGCCCGCCACCTGCAGCAGCAACAGCGAGCAGTGAAGGAGCCGCACCAGAGAGACAAGGGGGGTGGGGGGGAGGCGGCCTGGGGGAAACTGTAGCGGCGGCGGCAAAACCAGCCGCCCAGTCCCGACCACTTTGCTATTGGAATACAGCCTCCCCTTCCTCAGGGCGAGGCACAAGCTGCCTCGTGTAGCACACCGCCCAGAGCAGTCAAACACAAATCCCGAACCCAGGCTCTCACCGGCAGCGCTGCGCAGCTGAGAAAAACTCCCGCCACTCGCCCGTTGTCTTCAACACCGCTGAGGCCAGAATGGAATTGCAAAAACCATCCAGGGACCATCCAGCAGCAGCCCCCCACATAAGCAGATGCCTCTCCAGCTTGCCCAGTAGTTAATCTCCTGCCAGGACTCCTTTTCGCCGATCATCGGGATCTCAATCCGCAGATTGTTCGTTCTTTTCGTTCTTTGTAAGCCCAGCATTTAGCTTGGGCAGCCATTTCCCATCCTGCACATGCGCATCAGCCAAGTGATCATAAACTCTGCTCAAGTGATCATAAAGATAGATTAAATGAGGCACATGGTTCTCTCGCCTCCTCCTGCAGAGGGCACTTTTTTTAGAGGCTTTCTTAAACAGTTAAGCACTAAGCAGAGTCATCCACTCTGACTCTGGCAGCAACTACCTCAGCCTTTTTCCTTTAAAAAATTTTTTCTTTTCATGATGAAAGTGGTGAGGCTCTGCCTCCCTTGCCTCCCCTGTAAGCACGTCACTGCTGTCCCTTCTATAAAATATTCTACAGGATAAGCTACATCCACCATACTTCCAGGGTCAGCTAAGCTGATAGTTCTTAATTATCTTGGAATTCTCTTTGAAGATAAAAGCATTTGACCTCCAATTTTCTAGCACTATGGCCATTTTTGGTGATTCCACAAGGAATAGAGAAAAGGACTTTATAATGACATCTGCAAGCTCATTTGAAATTCAGAGATCTAATTGGGCTGACTCTGGAGACTTTATTACAGAATCCCTCTTAGCTCTCCTTAGAATTTCTTGTTTTCTATTTTTGCTTTTGCTTATTTTGTTTTACAGTATAAGCCGTTATTGTACAATTCTTGCAATACTTTTCAAAAGTTAAATCAGGTAGGGTTAAATAATATAGAACCAATTATAAATATTCCATCCAGATGCTTATTTTAAGGTAACTGAAATTATTATGAGGAAATACTGCATATACTGTATGTATACAGTATATGTATACATACAGTATACATATGTATACATACAGTATATAGATTATGATGTATAATCTATACATCAAATTTGTGATATAGATATATATATATAATGTGGGGTTGCCTCTGAAGATTATTTAGACATTATAGTGACATTTCCTCCTAGTATGGGAGCAGAGCTCCCATTCATGAGTTATTTCACAAATATAGGTTTGTTATTTAAGTCACAAAGTATTCATTATTCTCAATCTATGTGCATTAATAACATTACATACACTTGTGGTACAGAATAGTTTTGAGAAGTTGACTGGTTGCCATTTAGTATATTGTCCAATTCAAAGTATTCATTTTGAGTTTTAAAAAACTTCACAATCCAGGACCGGAGGTTTGAACGATCAGCTAGATCCATTATGTACCTAACCATGCATATACTTTCAATGGAGTGTCCTTCTGATGCCATTATCAGAGACAAAGTTGTTTCTCTGCTGCCAGGGCAGTGGCAGTTCACTTCCTTATGTCCTTATATTCTTAAGAGCAAACTTTTCCCACTGTCTTATATCCTGTTTTTTAAGATATACTATTTTCTTATCTCTGCAAGTTTCATTTTGACTGCTGGTGACTGCCTGGACAAGCCTCTGCAGTTTTCTTGGCAAAGTTTTTCGGAAGTGCCTTCCCATTGTTTTCTTATTTCTAGGGGTGAGAATGACAGAGTGTCATCCAGTTTATGGCTAAGATGGAACTTCTGCTTTCATGAACTGTTCTTGAAGAATTAAGGTTTGCTAAACTTGAGATACTTTTTCTAGAAGCTACAAAATATTATGTTGGTGTTGGCTTCCGGGGAGTGGCCTGTCGCCGGTCGGCAGCTTAACAGAGCTGCCCCCAGAATTCAGGATCGTTATCTACTCAATATCAAGAAGATAACTCTTTTTTCAGACAAGAAAAAAGCAGTGAGGAATCTCAGCTGGTAAGAATCTTCTTTGAAGTTCACAGTTTGTTTCTTTGTGAGCTGTGGACGGAGGGGGAGGATCGACCCAAAGCTGAGTCATTCAACTCCGACCTGAACTTCACAGCTGTTATTCACAGCACGAGACAGGATCCCCTCCCCCTCAGGACAATCTTTAGAAAAGAGACTATTAAAAATCAATACGAGCAAAGACCAACCTGTGAACTTTTAAACCTTTCTCTATCTGAAATACCAGCTTCAATGTTATAAAAACCTCTTTTGCTTAATTGTCTTCAAAATGGCGTTTACAGCTTCTGCATCTGTTATCTCCGGCTTCCTGCTACAGAAGTAAAGAAATAATCTCTTATAATTTAATTAGAGCTACTCCCTTAAAGCTTTCAAGACTCTTTGTTGATTCAGACACATTCCAAACATTCTAAACGGACTTTCTCTTTTGAAATCCTCCGTAAAACCCCTTGGAAAAAAAAAAAGGAAAAAAAAAAGAAGGGAAAAAAGGGGGGGGGAGGAATTTCTTTTTCTCCACATAGCACAGTGGATTAGTAATTTAGAATAAATAATTAAAACCAAAATATAATGGCATCCAAATCAACCTCTGTTAAATTACCTCCGAAAACGTCTCCCTTACCTGGCACAAAGTTGCAGCCCCCACCATCTATGCCCCCTAGTGGAGATGTACTAACAAAAGAATTTTTTCTGGAAATGTTCAAAGAATCCAGAGAACAGAACTTAGAAATGTTTAAAGAATTCAGAGAACAGAATCTAGAAATGATTAAAGATTTCAAAGATGAAATAAGGAATGAGATGGAAGTTCTATATGACAAATTCGATACCAGGGTCACTAAAATGAATGATAATATGATGGGAATTGTAAATGTGATAACAGAATATATTTCTGGAATGGAAGATAATTTAGAAACTCTCAATGAAGCTAAAACTAACCTGATATCCAAAACTGAAGTGGTGGAACAAAAAATTGATAATGCTGAAAAACAAATTATTATGATACAGTATAAGCAGATGGAGCTTGCATTAAGAGTGAGGGGGCTGCGTGAAGAAAAGCAGGAGAACTTAAAGCAAATGTTTTCTGAAGCTTTTGACCGTCTGGTGGGAAAACCGGGATCCAATTTTGATTGGCAGATTGACAGGATTTTTCGTGTTAACTCATGAGCGGCAAAACAAAGGCAACTTCCCCGAGACGTGGTAATATACTTTGTTACAAGAGAATCTAGAAATATGATACTACAAGAGTCCTACAATACTAAGCTTCAAATTGGTGCACAGGACCTGATTGTTCTGAAAGAAATACCGCCTCAGATGCTAAGAGCCAGAAGAGATTATGCTTTTCTGGTGGAAGAGCTCAGAAGGCGCCAGATACAGTACAGATGGGATGCCCCATTCGGTATTATAGTTACAATGGACAAACAAAGATATCATCTCAGCTCTGTATGGAAAGCTCGTGATTTCTATCATAAGATTCTGAAGATGGGATACCCTGAACCTTCGGGATATGGTGAAAAACCACGAGACGAACAAGATAAACAGCAAACCACACAACCATTAGATAAAATGTATCATCTCCCTCTTCCGGAAGGGCAAGGAGTCAAGGAAAAAAGATCCAACCGCAAGACCACCAGACAAACGGATAAACAAGCTACTATGCAACAATCTCAACAATCATTGGCCACTGACCAAGGAGCTACTGCAACAAGCTCAGAAGCTGTGGGAGGAGCCAAACCAAAGGTGAGACAGGCCTTGCGGGAGGCTCTAAAAAAGCTTCAGGCAACCAAAAATGACAACTAAGATTTTGACATGGAATGTTAACGGATTGAACTCTCCACAGAAAAGAAAGAAAATATTTCATTATCTTAAACAGTTTAAGAATGACATAATTTGCTTGCAAGAAACTCATATCAAATCAACCGATCAAAAATATTTGTTTAACCCCAAACTGGGCCAACATTTTGCGACCTCAGCCATGGAAAAGAAAAATGGCATAGTAGTATATTTAAGAAAAGACATTAAAGCTGAGCTAATTGAAGCAGATCCCTTTGGAAGATATATTGCATTAGATTTAATCTTAGAAGGGAAAAAGACGTTACTTTTGGGAATTTATGCTCCTAATCAACAACAAGATGGATTTTATAGAAATCTCCATGCTAAATTAGTACAGTGGGATTTTGAGTCTTGTATATTAATGGGTGACTGGAATGGCGTGATCGACACCAAAAGAGATAAGAAGACAGCTCGCCCGAACACCAAATTTCGAGCTAAGTTACCCAAACCCTTTTTTGACATGCTGGACGACTTTGAATTGCGAGACGCTTGGCGCGAGAGGCATGCAGAAGAATATGACTTTACCTTTTTTTCCAATAGACATCAATCTCTTTCAAGGATTGATTTTATACTAATTACAAATGATTTACTTTGTAGGGTGAAGAAGACAAAGATTATGGCGAGAGTTCTTTCAGACCATAATCCAGTCTGGATGGAATTGGGAAGGGTAGCCCAGGCAAGAAGGTCCTGGAGGTTGAATGAAAACTTATTTAGATATGAAAAGTATGTTAATGATTGTAAAAAATTGCTATCGGAATATTTTGTCTTCAATATGAACAAGGGTACATCTTTGGAATATGTATGGGATGCAAGCAAAGCGTATATGAGAGGAGTATTAATGAATATAAATAAAATACATAGATACAAACAAGGGCAAAAACGAAAAGAATTGGAAGAGGAAATTAAAGGGAAAGAGTCAGAATTAACATTGAATCCGGGAGATACAAAGATTAGGGAAACAATTGCTATATTAAAATCTCAGTTTGATATGCTGATCTCTGACCAGGTAGCTACTAGTTTATTATATGCTAAACATAATACTTTCTGCAATGCAAATAAACCCGGTAGGTGGTTGGCTTATCAGATTAGAAAAAAAAGGAAAGCTCGAAATGTATCCAAATTGTGTCACAGAGGGAAGGAAGTGTTTCAACAGGAAGAGATTCAAAAGGTATTTCGGGAATTTTTTACAGAGTTGTATAAAGGGGATAAAATCAAGGACGGAGATATAGACAAATACCTAGATAAAGAGAAAATCCCCCTAGTCAGAGAAGAACATAGGCATAAGCTGAACCAACCTATAACCTCTGGGGAAATTTTGCAGGCAATTAAACAATTAAAGTTAGGGAAAGCACCAGGCACAGATGGTTTAACAGCTGTTTATTATAAATATCTACAGTTAGAAATGGTAGAACCCCTCAGAGAATTATTCAATAAAATTCAATCGGGAGGGAAAGTGCCTCCCTCGTGGAAGACTGCGTTCATATCGTTGATACCCAAAGAAGATCAAGACCTTACCCAACCAAAAAATTACAGACCTATTTCATTACTTAATATAGATTATAAAATTTTTACTAAAATATTAGCAAATAGGCTAATGGGGGTAACTCAGCAACTGATACATACCGATCAAACTGGTTTTATACAGGGCAGACAGATGAAGGATAACGTTAGATTAATTATCAACGTTTTAGAATACCTGGGAAAGAACAATCAAATCCCGGCCGCATTCATATTTTTGGATGCGGAGAAAGCCTTTGATCGAGTTAATTGGCAATTCCTGCTGAAGACATTGCAAAAAATGCAGATAGGAGATGGCTTTTTACGGTCAATTGGTGCAATATATCAGCAGCAAACAGCCCAGATCATTGTCAATGGAAGTCTGACAGACTCCTTTCAAATTGAAAAAGGTACAAGACAGGGCTGTCCTCTGTCCCCATTATTGTTTATTATAACTTTGGAAATACTGTTGAATAAGATACGGGGCCTGGGCGGTCTAAAAGGGATCAAAATTAGACAGCAAGAATATAGAGTTCGTGCATTTGCGGATGATCTGGTTATAATATTGGAACAACCGCAGGAATCTAGTAGGGTATTATTGAATACGATCAATCAATATGGTCAAGTCTCGGGATTTAAAATAAATCTAGGAAAAACCAAAATAATAGCTATAAATATGACTATCAAACAGAAGGAAGAACTGGGGGCGACGCTAAGATGTGAGGTAGTTAAAAAAGTTAAATATCTTGGAGTTAATATCTCAATTTCAAATGGGAAATTATACAAGTATAATTATGAATCACTTTGGCATAGTACACAGTTGGAGTTGAAAAGGTGGGAAAAACTGCATTTGTCCTTGCTGGGTAGAATAGCGGCAGTAAAAATGAACATTTTACCAAAATTTTTATTTCTTTTTCAAATGTTACCAATACTTAAAAGAGATGCGAATCTTTTAGAATGGCAGAAGGGTATCAACAAATTTGTGTGGGCAGGAAAGAAGCCGAGGGTAAAGATGAAAATAATGCAAGATGCACGTGAAAGAGGAGGATTGAAATTACCTAACTTAAAATTATACTATGACGCAGTGGCATTATCTGCAATTAGTGATTGGATTCATCTAACTAATGACAGAATTTTGAATATCGAGGGATATGATTTGTTATATGGTTGGCATGCTTACCTGTTATTTAACAAAAAAACGGATAAGAAATTTAAAAATCACATCTTAAGAAATGCTTTATTGCGGGTTTGGAAAAAATATCAACATAAACTAAATGATAAAGTGCCCATGTGGGCAATTCCTAGACATGCAATTGAAAATATGAATGTAGAACAAAAACACGATAGAACCACTTATAGACAACTTCTTATCTCAGAAAGAGGGGTGATGGAACTAAAATCTTTAGAGGTACTTAAAGAAGAGAAGGTAGTTCAAACGTGGTTTCAGTATGGTCAACTACAAGCTAGGTGGAAAACAGATCAAAAAACTGGCTTTGTAAAAGTTGAGGATAATTTGTTTAAACAAATAAGAGATCAAAGCTCAATGCATATAAAGAGGATATATAATGTATTAGTACAGATGGATTCTGAAACGGAACTGATTAAGGATTGTATGATAAAATGGGCTCAGAATGTCGAGGAACCAATAATGCTTGATACATGGGAAAGAATCTGGGTAAGAAATGTGAAATTTACACAAGCACAAAACTTGAGAGAAAATTTTTATAAGATGTTTTATAGATGGCACCTAGATCCTAAAAAGCTTGCCTCTATGTATCCAAATGTTCAACCTAAATGTTGGAGATGTGGTTCTTGTGATGCTACATATTTTCATATATGGTGGACATGTCGTAATGTTAAGGCATTTTGGATAAAAATATGGTGGATCCTGCAAAACATCTTTAAAAGAAGGATAAAATTTACCCCCCAGCTGTTTTTACTGGGTATATGCATTGATTTTACAGTAGCAGAGACTAATTTGATCCTGTATTTAATAACGGCAGCAAGACTCTTGGTGGCGCAGTATTGGAAGAAGAAAGATTTACCCACAATTCAAGAATGGACTTTGAAAGTTATGAACTTAGCCGAAATGGCCAAAATCTCAGCATATCTCAAAGAACATTCAAACGAGAGATACAAAAGAGACTGGAAAAAGTGGATTGATTACATAAAAAGTAAATATGGGACTAAAAAACTCCAGATAGCTTATGCTTAGTATCAGTAATAATTTAAATTGTTTAAAATTTGGGTAACAGTAAGAAGCTGAGTTCAATGTAGAGATATTTCAGACTGTGATTGTTCAAAAATTATACCATGTATGGTCTTTGGGAAGTCGGGGGGAGGGAAGGGAGGTGGGGATTTAGGGGGAGGGGGGAGGGGGGAAATACAATATGTGTTAAATTCCATGATTGTATTTGTATACTGTGGCTTTTCAATGTTAGTGCGAAAATAGTACAAACCGAATATACTGGAAGGTAATAGATACCGAAGGAAAGAGTCGAGTGAAAGAAGAAGGAGGGTGGAGAGGGTGAGAGAGAGGAGGAGGAGAAGGGAGGGAGGGAATGGAGAGGGAGTGATAGGGTTAGAAAGAAGGGGAGGGGAAGTAGGCGTAGAGGGGTGTGTGAGAAGGAAGAATGAAAGTTGGAGGGGGTTGAAAGAGGGTGTATGGCAGGCCAAGGTGGTATACTGGGTTTGTATTGTAGAGGGCATTTTCTATATAAGTGAGGGCCGTGTTTATTATTCAATGTTATATGCCCTGATCAAGCACAGTGAATATGTGATTGTATAGAATGAAAACATAATAAAATATACATTGGAAAAGAAGATTAAAAAAAAAAAATATTATGTTGGTGTTGTTGTTATTTAAAGCGCTTTTCTTATGGAACTTCACCAGTGATGAAATTTTTATACCACGTATTCTGACTTTTTCTAGGCAGGCCAAGAAATTATTATTAGTAGTAGTAGTATTGCACATCCCTAAATATCATTAAATATATTGAGTAGGGTTTGTCTTAAGCAAGGATTACTTCATGTTCCCAATGTGCAACCATGGTATGAAATTGTTATTATCCTTTTCTTTGTACTAGGATCCTTTAAAACACATTACTACTTGTGAAATCTAGTTCTCTTAAATGCTAGATGAAAAGCAAGTTTCCTATTTCTAAATACTGTATGTCTTGTGGTTGTAATGCAATCTGTGGCAATACAGGTGCTTTACTCCGTTGGCAGTTCTTAAATTGTTGTGTTATCAATTTCTCAAAAGGGAATGCATGCAGACCCCAGTGTGACCACACCATGACAAAGGACTAACTGTAACGTTCCCTATTTTCAAATCCCATTGAGACTGTCCCAAAAAAGGAAAAAGACCTCGTGTGTGACATCTGTGTAAGTTATGTTTGCAGTTGTCATGTGATGTTGACTGTGAACTCTCAAGCCACTTCCAGTTCAGTGGCCCAGGACAGCAGATTGAAGTCTCACAAACCCAACAGTCTAGGACAGTGGTTCTCAATCTGAGGTCCATGGATCCCTGGGAGGCTGGGATGTTGTCACAGGGAGGGGGTGTACAAAGGCTTGAAGAAATGTTATGATTTAAATCTTGTGTTAAGTCTTGGGGATCCATGGTCATGATCCATAGCCACAAAAGGTATTTTCTTCCATGATGAAGAAAAGGTTAAGAACTAGTGGTCTAGGAGATTCCACTATCAACTCCACAACAAAGTGGAGCAGCAACAAATCCAACTGCTTCCTAGGGGCCAATCTCAATCATGGTACTTCATATTTGGCTAATATATGGCACAGTGTCTCTAAAAATCATTAGGTCTTCTCAGAAGACAATCCCACCCTCCCTGGCCCAAGACTGCAATTGATGTCAGACTCAAACCCCATGTAGGTATATTTCAGAAATGGAAACATCCCCCACTGGACCCAACCTGGTTGTACAGGCCTAATTAGCTGCCTCATCCAACACCATATCATGGATGAGGGTGGCCTTACTATATACCAAACTAGCATTTAGCAGCAGCAACCAGAGGCCAGGACTACTGAGGATCTAGTCAATATTGAGGACCAGAAAGTGAGATCATCCTAGAGATTGGTATTCCTTTCCCCAGGAGAGGATTACTTCTGTTCCCTATTGTAGGACAGAATAGACTTTCTCTTTATGTGATGTAATAGTTAAGCCACTGGATCAACACTGGGAATAACAGCTTCAAGTCTACCAGCAGCCATAGTACCCCATTGGGTGGTTTACACCATCAACCATCCATATCTGCTTATTCCAAGTCCTTGGAAATAACTTGATTGACAAAAAGAAATGCCAAATCCAGTCTGAACATCTCTCTGACTATGTGGCAATCATATAATAATACTGATTTGAACACAGCTTGACTCTGGTGCTTCCTAGCAAAGACAACACAATCTGTGTTATCTGACCAATTATGGGCTACCCTAACACCCACTGAGGCACTGTTTTGACATGGTTGTGGATCTTGTGTGCTTTAAGGAAGGTGAGAGCTATACCTGAGGTTCAATTAGATCTCATCAGTCAGACAAAGAGTGTCTCTCCCATAAAACTTATGGTGAGATGTAAATTACTGAAACTTACACTGGCTTGGTCATTGCCCAGGTCAACAAGGACCAAGTTAGGTATTGGGGTTCCTGGACATTTGGTGAAAAATGGGCTACAGGACTCAGGACTGTTCGCTGAGCAACCAGGGCCATCAGCTGCTGGGTGTTTACTTATCACAAATATACAATGGCAGAAAACAAAGAAATAATAATCTATTGTTACAGATCAAGTCCAACAAGAAGAGAATATTTGATATGAATGCACCACATCTGGAAAACAACATCCAGAATCAGAAATAACAAAATAAAGACTAGCAGATCAATGATTTATAATACAAAATAAAGTATTGACAAAAGCAGCATTGGAAGAGCTACAAAAGTCTACAGAAGGCAAAGAAATCAAAGACTTGCCATATGTACCCCAAAGGCAACTCAGAGGGAGTTGGCAGTAGCAGAAGCCAACACAGATTTGAATTGTTTTCATTCAGAAACCAGTTCTATCACCAAAGAAGAAAAATTTAAAGAAAAAATAATTGAACATCTAGAACAGTACAAAAAGAACAGAATAAGATTGCCTGCTTTGAAGTTTGTTCCAAAGAAACAGCTAACACAAGCATTAAAAGATGCCAATACTGTAAGAAATTGATGAACAAGAAGACCAAAAAAAAAAATCTACTGTATTTTTGGGAGTATAAGATGCACCTTTTTCCTTCAAAAAAGAGGCTGAAAATCTGGGTGCACTGAATATACACTGAATACAGCATTTTGTGCCTCCAAAACCCCCACCTCTTCACCCAAATGGCTGTGCAGAGACTGTAGAAGGCTTTTGTCAAAAGAATTGCACGCATAGCCTTTAGGAGGCTTATAGAGAGCTCCTGGGGACTGGAGAAGGCAGAAATGAGTGAAAAACTGACCGTTATTTTTGCTCAATTGCCCCGCCCCAAGTCCCCAGGAGTACTCTATAAGCCTCCTAAAGGCTATGCATGCCATTCCTTTGACAAAAAACGGGCCCATTTTCACAAAAAATTGACATTTTTTGCTCATTTGGGGGGGGGGCTACGCTCCAGGAGCACTATGCATGCCCCCTAAAGGTATTCATGCCTTTTCTGGAAAAAAAGGGCTCATTTTTGTGAAAAAACGGGCCATTTTGGGGAGGTTTGAAGAGTGCATTTTTTTTTTAATTTACCTTTTCAAAACCTTGGTACATCTTATACTCTGAAAAATACGGTAATCAAGAAATACTAATTAGAAAAGAGGAAGATAACAGCTAACAACAAATAACAGCTATAGCCAAGATCAGCAGATACAAATCTTGAGTTGCAAGTTATAGGCAGAATCTCCAATTTCAGTCTAATCAGAAATGTTTCTACCAATCCATCAATTGTGAAACTGCAGTGAATAACTTAATACCTGACAAGGAAGAAACAGTGAAATTCTGGACACAGATATGGAATAACCCAAAGAAATACAACAAGAACGGAGATTGGCTAAAGGAGGCAGATAAGAATAAAAAAGAAATGGAAATAAAAGAACTGGTAATAACAGCAGAAATGATGGAGAAAAGGGCAAGGAAAATCAAGAATTGATTAGTACTGGGTGAAGATGAACTGCATGGTTTTTGATTGAAACATCTGACTACTCTACACCTATTCATTGCCAAGCAGTTTTAAAACATACTGCAAAGAGGTGAAATTGAAGAGTGGCTAACATCTGGCAAAATGTACCTGATAATGAAAGATCCAACAAAAGGGGCAGCACCAGGCAACTACAGGCCAATTACTTGCTTACAAACAACTTTAAAATTGCTAACTATTGTGGCAGCTGATGCAGTCCAACAACATATAGTGGAAAACAAGCTCTCTCCAACTGAGAAAACCCAAACAACAGAAAAACAAAAGACCAACAACTAATTGACAAGATGATTCTGAAAAACTGCCAGAGAAGCAAGACCAACTTGTATGTAGTGTGGAATGATTACAAGAAGGCATTTGAATCTCTTCTATATGATTGAATAATGAAGTCCCTACAAATAACAGTAAGTAATATCAGGTGATTTGTGCAAAAATCAATTATACAATGGAAGACACAGTTGCTGGTTAATGGTGAAAGACTGGGAGAAATTAATATCAAGAGAGGAATCTTTTAAGGAGACTCACTTTCACCATTACTGTTTGTAATTGCATTGATTCCTCTGTTAACAATACTGAATAACTCTGGGCCTATCTATTAAACATCAAAAACATCTACCAGGCTCTCCCATCTCCTTTTCATGGATGATCTGAAACTATGGGAAAACACCATCTGAAACAGAATCACTGCTCAACACTGTCTGTATATGTGGTCCAGATATAACAGTGGAGTTGGGACTGGACAAATGTGCCACACTCAGCATCAAAGAGGGAAAAATAGTGAAAACTGAAAGAATCAAGATCCCAAGAGACTGGATGGAGATGATCACTGCAAATACCTGACAATCTTTCAAGCTGACAACATTAAACATACTGAAGTAAAGAGAAGGTGAGAAGTGAATACATCAAAAGAATGGAGAAGTCCAAACTCAGTGAAGGAAACACCATCAAGGCAATTAAAACATGGGCAATTCCAATCTTTAGATACACGCTAGAAGATTGGACTGGACTCAAGGGGAACTAAAGGCCCTGGATAGGAAGACCAGAAAAAATAATGACAATGAATCATGATCTTCATCCTTGCAGCTGTGTTGACGGACTACATTTATCAAGGAAAATAGGTGGGCATGGAATGTTACAAGTAAATCAGACAGTTGAAGGAGAAAAAAAGGCCATTGGAGGAATATCTGAAACACAGAGAATAAGATGCACGGAAGCTAGTGTACCAGGAAGGCTTACTAACTACCGAGGAGGTCAAACTGACCTCCAAGAAAGAACAAATGAAGAACAGAAAAGAGACATTGGAAGACAAATTATAACAGGGCCAGTGCATTTTAAAAAAAAATATCAGGCAAAACAGATATTAAGAAGACCTGGCAATGATTAAGAGCAGGAAAATTGAAGAGACAGAGGGGCTAATTCTGGCTGTACAACACCAAGCCTTAAGAACAAATGCATACAAAGTCAGAATTGAGAAGACAGCAACAAGTGCCACCTGTGTAAAAAAGCTAAAGAAACAGTCAATCACCTGGTTAGCTGCTGCAGAAAGATCACCCAGACTGATGACAAAGGCACAACAAGGTAGCAATAATGGTGCACTGGAAGAAGTACCATTTGCCTGCAAGCAAGAACTAGGGGGACTATAAAATACAGAAAGTACCAGTGGTGGGTTCCAGATTCTGTTCCAACCGTACCGGTTGGAACGGGCCCGGTGTCATCCACATGGAAGTGCACAGAATGTGCGCATGCATCTTACCATCCAGTGATGCCTCCGCAGCCTTCGTGACACTCCAGCTGCTCGGCAGAGTGTCACGCAGGTGCTGTACATGCCGTGCGCATGCGTGGAAGCACCAAAGACTTTAAAGACAGGTAAGGAGCGCAGGTGGATGGGTGCACCTTCTGGAGTACCGTACCGTAACGGTATCTGGTGCTCTGGGCAGGCTCCAGTATGCCCATACCGGGATGTACTGCCTGCAACCCACCACTGGAAAGTACCAAATTTTGTGGACTAAAAATTGCGCTGGAGTATAAGACGCACCAAGAGGTAAATTAAAAAAGGGTTTTGCCTTCCCCGGCCCCCAGGAGCACTCTGCAGGCCTCCCAAACCCTCTACATGTCTCATTTCATTGTGAAAAGCTGGGCATGCAGAGAGTTTGAGAGGCCTGCAGAGGCCTGCATTTTCACTAGTTTTTGCCCTTCACAGCCCCTGGGAGCACTGTACAGGCATCCCAAACCATCTGCACATCCATTTTTGTGAAAAACGGGATATGTGGGGTGGGATTTCAGGAGGCCAAAAATGCTGCATTCAGTGTATAAGATGCACCCAGATTTCCACCCTCTTTTTTTGAAGGGGGGGAGATACTTCAAAAATACAGTAATAAAAAACAAAGAAGTTAAAGTGCTTTGGGACTTTAGAATTCAAATAGTATCTGACACATAACACCCAGACTTAACAATTGTTGATAAGAAAGACAAAAAAGTCTGGATAGAGGGCATGGCAATACCTGGAGAAGTAGACTAGAAGAGAATGAACTGCAGAAGATAACAAAATATTATGATCTGCAAATAGAAATAGAATGACTGTGGCAAAAGAAAGCAAAGATAGTACCATAGTCATGGATACCTTACATGCAATCCCAAAACAATTGGAGCACCATTTGAATACCATCGACATTGACAAAGTACCAAAGCCAAGCTGTGTTCAAATATGTAAGTAAGTGAACATATATTTAAATAAGTTCAACATTCAACTGGTATCTAACTGTATTTCTATCAGAATTCCATATATAGTATACAGTAGCATTCAGTAGTCTCCTCTCCCCTTTTATATGTATTTCTTCCATTCTTGGTATAGAACCTTAGCTCATTCTTTAAACATGTCTTTAGTTTGTTCTGCTCAGTTTGGCCAGATCTTACATTCTGGTTTCATTTTAAAGCAATCAGATTATGGATAGGATATTTTTTTTAAAGGACCAATGGTTTACAAATAAGCTTTCATTTCCAGACTGCACAAAGTCATCCAAAGAAGGTTAAAAAAATCTCTATTGTAAAAGTATATTGTGTAGTTACAGGAAATGTTGCAGCACTTTTGTTAAAAAGTACAAAAATTATCAAAGCTGAAAATTAATTGTAGAGCATTTTGATGAATG
Source organism: Thamnophis sirtalis (assembly GCF_051295495.1). Lineage (NCBI taxonomy): Eukaryota > Metazoa > Chordata > Lepidosauria > Squamata > Natricidae > Thamnophis > Thamnophis sirtalis. The sequence goes on from NW_028261388.1 coordinate 54,927,805, forward strand.
CATGATGATGATGATGATGATGATGATGATGATGATGATGATGATGATGATGATGATGATGCTGCTGCTAACTGTCTCCCTTCCATTCTTCTCTCTATGGATAAAAATCAAGATTTCATTAGGAGACCATTTTGGGATACTGAACAAAGTCCTAAGTGCTTTCATAAACCCATAGGTTTGTATATGTGCCAAGTTGCATCCCGCATGAAATTTGTGCAACTATTTTGGCCATAAATAGCTTGACTGATGCTGGAATGTAATTTGCCACATTGCCTATAAAATTTAGTTTATAGTGTGCTCTTTGGGCAGCAGAAGTGACAGGATTTACTTGGGCCGTTAATTTCCTAGAGGCTTGAAATACTTTGTCCAAGTACTTAAATATCTTACTTACTGTAATTCATGGGAATCAATTGACCACTTGTTCCTTTGTCTGTGGTTGAAAAAACTAAAAGTTGTGATTCCACATAGTTGATAACTATGTTCTTCATTACAGAAGGGTGCTGTCATTGTTAATGCAATTTACTGTCAAACGTATATGGAGAGTTCATATGGAGATAATACTAGTGAACATATTTACATAGATCTGCAAAATCAGCATCTCCAAAGTTTATGGAAAGATGTTGACTTAAAATCAGAAGATCTATACATAGACCAATCATGGGAAAGGTGCTAGGCTAACAATGATGCAGCTTTCATGTACAACAAATGTTCTTCCTAAATTGTCATTGCATTCTAAAACTCTTTCAATGGACTTATTAAAAGTGTAGCTTTTTGTTCATCCATAATTCGCTGATAAGGAGCTATGATTCTGTTTCATTTACAATAGAGCTTGTTCATTCCTTTACTGCACCCATTGCATAGTCTAAGGATTGAGCAAGGACTGCTGAGAAAGAGTGATAAAAGAGTGATAGCATCAGTCAGATGACTAGATCACTCTTAAGCTGTTTGCCATTCTGCAGATTAGTAAAATATTACATTGGGAGGTGCCTCGCATGAAGCCTGCTTCTCTCTTAAGAATACGTGCTCATATTCCTGAAATAATTGCCTCTGATTGGCAATGCAAAACCAAGCAGGAAATGATTAAGCATAACTTTGCAAATCTAATCTTTCTTCTATTTTATCCCTGGATAAATAGAAGCATACTAGGGTGTGGCAGGACTACCATACTATCAAAGTTCAATTGGCACTCAGCCTTATGGCATGCTGTAAATCTTTGCATGTTATCAAAGTCTTTCTTCCTATTACAGGAAATGAAGAGTTGGGTTTGGTTTCTTCCCACCCACACAATAAACAATTTCAACTGGATTTCAACAATTGCCCCTACAATTGCCAACTTAATATAGTATAACATCAGAAAATCCCTTTCTGTTGTGCCATTCACATATTTGCAACAACAGAGGAAAACACAAACATCTGCAGGGAAGAAGGAATTAAGATGACAAACACAACCACATCATTGAAGTCCATTTCCTTTTACATTGATGGATGCCAAAAAGGGTTGGAGTCTGAGGCCGCCATCTTGACTATTTTATCCCCCACTACTGATGTCCCCAGGGGGGGCGGAGAAAAGGTTGCAAATGAGCAAAAGGAAACATAATTGTCTGCCTGCTCCCACTGGATACAATACGCTTAAGCCCAGAAAAGAAACTATCAAGAGAGTAAACCTCCATTTGTTCATGTATCCAATCCAGATATGAGGTGATGCGACTGTAGACTCCAGGTTTGTTTTCTTCTGCACAGCCCACCCCAAAACTGGTTGTTCCCACCAACTTCCAGGTATTCAAATCTTTGCATGCCAGTGGCCCCCCGCTGTCTCCCTGAAAGAGACAGAAAAACATAATGTGGCCATGCCTGAAAAATATTGCACTACCTGAGCCTATATAGTCTGGAGAACATTTGCTACCTTTTAATTACCTCATACTTTAAGGACTGCCATCTTAGAAAACAGTAGAGCAATTAATTAAAGAAACAATTGTAAGCTTTTATTCAAGCTGCTTAGCAACTGCAAATGAAGAGGAAGACTGTCTCTGTGATGAGTTCACAGCATGACTTTTCTGAGAGACTGACAAAAGTTTTATGAAAAAAGAAACTTCCTTTTGTCATTGTCATATAGCTCAGTATTTTCTCAACCTTGGCCACTTGAAGATGAGTGGACTTCAACTCCCAAAATTCATAGCTTTGCTGCCAGGGAATTCTGTGAGTTGAAGTCCACACATCTTCAAGCAGATATGGTTGAGAAACACTGATACAGTTTATTATAGCCTATCAGGCTGATCATGGCTATTCTCTACTACTGTCTCCCTCAACTTGGGCTTCTCCATAAAAGATAGGAAACAACATCCAGAATCCCAAACCATCATCTCCAAAGGCAACATATATGAAGAGGGATATTTCTGTAAGAAGCAGGAGCAGATCTTTGCCAAAAACTTAAACTGAGTTCTTCTATATTTAACAGCTAAGCTTTGGATTCTTGCCATTCTTCCTTTTCTTATATTCTCCTAAACAAAACATAGTAGGTGAATTTCTTAATTTACAATATTCCCAGTGATGTTTCTGCACATCTCCTATATCAGTGATGGCGAACCTATGACACGCGTGTCAGTGCTGACACGCGTAGCCATTTGGGGTGACACGCACAGGATTTCATGCGATTCATCCTCGGCTCCTGCACGGCCGCCGAGGATGAAAGAATCTGTGCTGGAGGAATGGGGGGGCGGGACATGTGATCTCCCCCGCCCACACTCACTTACTGTATCGCCGCCGCCCCTTTCTGAGCGCAGGGGCTGCTGGTAAGGCGTGTGTGCCGTGCGCACACACGTCATCAGCGCGGTGAGGGAGGACCCGCAGGAGAGGAGCGCGGGAACAGTGCGCGCCTCTCTCCAGTCAGGCCAGCACAGAGAGTCTACTCCTGGGACTGTCGGTTACGACCGCACCACACTTATCTCAGTTCACGGCAGGGCTGTGGAGTCTGCTGCTTCCAGCTCCACGTCCTCATCAACATGCCGCTCCGGCCCGCCCCCACTATGAATATTCATATTCTTCGCCCTCGCGTCACTAGGAATATTCACAGCAGGGGCGGGCTGGAGCGGCATGTTGATGAGGACGTGGAGCTAGAAGCAGCCGACTCCACAGCCCTGGTTCACGGCACCCCAAACAAGTTCAATAATATCAAGGGCAACATACGAAATCGACTGATGAACAAAGAAGTTACTAAGCAGGTATGTTAAATAATTTGTTTTTGGTTTATTAAATACAATTATATATTGCAATTATACATTTTTGTAGTTTAAACTATAAATTGCGCAAAATTATGTTTTTGTCGAAGTGACACACAACACGAGTTATGCTCGATTTTTTGCCGATTTTTGACACACCACGCCAAAAAGGTTGCCCATCACTGTCCTATATCATTTTTATTTGCATGCATTTATAATTTGACCACAGGCTGATGTGACCCATGGACGTTTTTCGATGGCTGAGATAAAGAAAATTTGTCATCAAATGCCACTTAGAGGTCTTCTTTAAAAGATAGTATGTTTGCATAAGACTGACAGCAGAATTCATATTTTTAATACACATTTAATCAAGAATAAAATTTAGACATGTAGCAATAAGAAATGTTCTTACCTGACAGGTGTCTATGCCTCCTTTTAAATAACCTGCACAGAGCATTGATGATGCTACAATTCCTCCATAGACCTCTCCATGATTGCACACTTTGTTAGAAATTAGAGGGACACCAGCATATTTCATGGTTTCTGAAGTATCACCTGATATCCCAAGAAAAATAATTAGCTTTTCCATTTCTGTGATAAGATGACTTTGTAAAAAAAAAGCTATAAGCAGCGATAAAATATACACTATAACCTAAGATGATTTCCTACAATTTAATATATTTTATTAGTCTTATATTCATAAATATATATATATATTCATTAACTATGTTTATATATTGCTGTTTTATAAGATATTGGATCATATGTATCAACTATTTTTGTTTATTTGTTTGTTAAGGAGGAATTTTAATATCCAAAAAGAATTAATTCAAAACAATTTAGAAATGTTTGACACTCAATGAGAAAAACATTAAATTATGAATCTCAACTAGAGAGGTGAAGTTAATTCCCACTACTTTCCAGTGGATGAAAATTAGGATCAGGAATGGAGCAGTCTTCCCAAATCTGACTTATTTTGTGTATGATCAACTAAAGTAATTACTGTATAATTTTTGCAACTTAAAAAAATGAATTTTTTGTCATGTATATGTTTTTTCATGATAAGCATTTTTTGTGTACAGCATTTTCTGCTATGCACATTTTGAGATTTGTCCTAATATAGTGCAATTTTGAGCTAGTTTGGTTTAGTAGTTAAGGCGTGGCCCAGTAATCAGGAAATTGTGAGTTCTAGTCCTGCCTTAGGCATGAGTCAGTCACATGGTGATTTTTTTTTTTAACTACCAGTTCTGTGAGTGTGGCTTGGTGGGCATGGCAGGGGAAGGATACTGTAAAAACTGCATTCCTTCCCCACTCCAGGGGAAGGTTACTGCAAAATCCTCATTCCCTCCCGATCAGCTGGGACTTAGGAGACAGAGAATAGATGGGGGCAGGGCCAGACAGAGGTGGTATTTACCAGTTCTACGAACTACTCAAAATTTTCACTATCGGTTCTCCAGAACTGGTCAGAACCTGCTGAATACCACTTCTGAGCCAGTCACTCTTCCTTAACCCAATTCACTCCACAGGGCTGTTGTGGGAAAAAGAGGAGGAGGAAGGAGTATGTTTTTTTGCCACCTTAGCAACATAAAGTGGTGGGATACATTTTTTTAAAAAAATCAACATTTTTTTTAATGTATGTAATTTTAAAGCAGGAATTTCAATGCAAAATTCAGAGGAGTGCAAAGTCAAAAATTGATCATATTCAGATCAACCTAATCAAATTTTCATATATTGCAAAAGTAATGTGTAGTATTTATACGTAGGAAGTAGACAATTTGGTATTGTCAGATGTTTGGAACATCTCCTGCAGTCTTTTACCTTAGATAAAGCAGGAGACAGGAGATGATCTTCACATTTCTAGCTATTTATTTGTTGGTAGAGGTACTCCTCAACTTACAGCAGCTCATTTAGTGACCGTTCAAAGTTACAACAGCACTGAAAAAAGTGATTTATGACCATTTTTCACATTATGACCATTGCAGCATCCCGATGGTCATGTGATTTGGATGCCTGACAACTGACTCACATTTATGACGGTTGCAGTGTCCCAGAGTCTTATGATCCCCTTTTGCGACCTTCTGACAAGCAAAATCAATAGAGAAACCAGAGACACTTAACAACCGTGTTAGTAATTTAAGATTGCAGTGATTCACTTAATAAAAGTGACAAGAAAAGTCATAAAATGGGGCAAAACTCACTTAACAGATTTCTCACTTAGCAACGTAAATTTTGGGCTCAATTATGGTTGTAAGTTAAGGATTACCTGTACACAAAGCAATAACAGCTCATAGTAATTTTATTTCTATTTTGTGTTCATAAATTTATTTTCTCTTTTAGAAATAAAGGGTTAGGGTTTATTGAGAAGCTTATAGAAAGATATTTATGAGAATGTCTTGAATTAATTTTTCACATGTGACAGTTTGTTTGAGAAAATTTCAAAGACTTAAATGAATACCTCCTTCTTCTGTCGCTCCCCATCCTGATATCCAGCACATTTTTCCTTCTGGAAAATGTTCTCCAAAATTAGGAAGGCAAATTGGCTCTATAAGACCTGTTTAAGCAAACAACATCCACTCTGAGATCACAGCCCTCATCTTTTTTCTAAAGATTCAGAACTTTTAAAAAATTAAATACAGATTTTTTTTATACTTCTTTTGTAAAACTACAGCATTGGGAGATTATAGAGGATTGGAAAAGTGACAAGAGACTTCCTATTATTGAATTGAGCATCCAGTTTTTAAATTATTTGAATTAAAAATCCAATTCTGAATCTACAGAAATCCATAACCCGTAAAATAATAATAACAACAATATCTTTAACACCATTAAAAAACATCTGCCTAGCCCAGATCCTTGGGAAGCACTTGAAGGTAGAATAGAAATGCCAAATCCATTCTAAACATCTGGCTGATTGTGCCATAACATACAACAATGATAAAACAGTATAACTTAATAAAATAAAACCATTTCACTGAACATGATGAAAGAGTAAAATATAAAATGATACTATTAATGGGGGAAAATGAGTCTGCATACTTTGCATAACTTCTAAAATCTGGATATATTTTTTTTGCAGAGTTGGAAGGGACCTTGGAGGTCTTCTAGTCCAGCCCCCTGCCTAGACAGGAAACCCTATACCATTTCAGACAAATGGCTCTCCAACATCTTCTTAAAGACTTCCAGTGTTGGGGCATTCACAACTTCTGGAGGCAAGCTGTTTTACTGATTAATTCTGTCAGGAAATTTCTCCTCAGTTCTAAGTTGCTTCTCTCCTTGATTGCTTTTTGATCTACCCTCAGATGCCCTGGAGAATAGTTTGACTCCCTCTTCTTTGTGGCAACCCCTGACATATTGGAACACTGCTATCATGTCTCCCCTAGTCCTTCTTTTCATTAAAGTAGACATACCCAGTTCCTGCAACCATTCTTCATATGTTTTAGCCTCCAGTTCCCTAATCATCTTTGTTGCTCTTCTCTGTACTCTTTCTAGAGTCTCCACATCTTTTTTTACATCGTGGCAACCAAAACTGAATGCAGTATTCCAAATGCGGCCTTACCAAGGCATTATAAAGTGGTATTAACTCTTCACGTGATCTTGATTCTATCCCTCTGTTTATGTAGCCTAGAACTGTGTTGGCTTTTTTGGCAGCTGCTGCACACTGCTGGCTCATATTTAAATGGTTGTCCACTAGATTCCAAGATCCCTCTCACAGTTGAGCAAGGTACCATCTATAAAGTATCTGTGCATTTCATTTTTCTTGCCTAAATATAGAATCTTACTCTTTTCACCATTGAATTTCTTTTTATTAGATAGTGCCCAATGTTCAAGTTTGTCAAGATCCTTCTGTATCTTAAGCCTATCATTTGGAGTGTTGGCTAATCCTGCCAGTTTGGTGTCATCTGAAAATTTGATGAGTTCCCCATTTATTCCCTCATCCAAATCATTGATGAAGATGTTGAAGTGTACTGGGCCTAAAACAAATCCTTGGGGTACTCCACTGCATACCTCCCTCCATGTAGATGCAGTTCCATTGAGGACTACATATTGAGTGCGGTTGGTCAGCCAGTTACGAATCCATTTGGTGGTGATGCTGTCTTGCCCACATTTTTCTACTTTATCTAGTAGTAGGTTATGGTCTACTTTATCAAATGGCTTACTGAAGTCCAAGTAAATTATATCAACGGCATTCCTCTGGTCCACTAATTTTGTCACTTTGTCAAAGAATGCAATAAGATTAGTCTGAGATTATCTGTTTTTGACGAACCCATGTTGGCTTTTGGCTATTACTTTGTTTACTTCTAGGTGTTCGCTAATTCATTGCTTGATTATCTTTTCCAGAATCTTCCCTAGTATTGAGGTCAGGCTGATAGGTCTGTAGTTTCCTGGATCTATTTTTTTCCCTTTTTTGAAGATGGGAACCACATCAGCTCTTTTCCAGTCCCTGGCAGTTCCCCGGTGCTCCAGGATCCCCGAAAGATATAGTTCAGTGGTTCTGAAATCTCGTCTGCCAGTTCCTTGGGTGTAATCCATCCGGTCCTGGTGATTTGAACTTGTCTAGGGTAGACAGGTACTCACTTACCATTTTCTTCCCTATTTCAACTCGTGTTCCTAATCTGATTTTTGTGGTGCTGTTTTTGATAGGTTGGACTGTGTTTTCCCTTTGTGTAAAGACATATGCAAAAATGAGTTAAATAGTTCTGTTTTCTCCTTGTTGCTTGTCACCTTCTTTCCACTTTCTCCCAACAATGGACCAATTGTTTCCTTAACTTTTTTCTTGTTTTTAACGTTGGAAGAAGTTTTTTTTGTTATTTTTTACTTTTGTGGTAAGCCTTTCTTCATTGTGAGCCTTAGCTTTCCTCACTTCATCTTTACAGGCTCGGGCTATTTGCTGATATTCTGCCTTAGTTATATCCCCCTCTTTCCACTTTTTATACTTATCTTTTTTTGTCTTTCAATTTGTCAGAGTTCTTTATGCAGCCATGCTGGTTTCTTTTGGTAGCTGTTATTTTTCTTCTTCATTGGTATTGTGCTAGAATGGGCTTTTGTAATCTCATTTTTCAAAATTTCCCAAACTTCTTGAGTTGTTTTTCCCTTGAGGATTCTCATCCATGGAATTCTTCCCAAGCTCTCTCTAAGTTTATTGAAATTAGCTCTCTTAAAGTCCAAGACTCTAGTTTGACTTTGTTCTACTATTTGTGTTTGCATAATGTTGAATTCCAATATTGCATGGTCACTTGCCCCCAGGGTTCCTGTGGCTTCAACACCTTCTATCATTTCCTCTCTGTTAGTGAGAATTAAGTCCAATATGGCTGATTCCCTTGTTCCCTTCTCTACTTTTTGGGGAACAAAGTTGTCTGCTAGGTTTGTTGGATCTTCCACTTGGTGCAGAGTTTGTTTCCCAGTTGATGTCAGGGTAATTAAAATCCCCCATTACTATTGTGGTGTGCTTCCTACATACCTTAGTTAGCTGACTAGCAAAAAGTTCATCGACTTCCTCTGCTTGGTTGGGTGGCCTGTAGTATAGACCTATGACAATGTCATATCCCCCTCCCCTTTAATATTGACCCAAATGCATTCAAGATAGTTCTCATCATTGTTCAAAATGGCTGTTTAGAACCGGTTCCAGCTCCTTCCCCCCATCCATCTGCACATCATCAAGATGAAAAGCGAGGGGAGGAATTCTAGGAGTTGAAGTCCACAAGTCTTAAAGCTGTCAAGTTTGAACATCCCAGAGTTTTTTTTCTAAAGGGTTAGGGGTGCAAGGGTCTTGTAACTTGACAGCTTTAAGGCTTGTACACTTCAATGCCAGAGTTCCTGAGCCAACATGACTGGAGGAGAAATTCTGGGAGTTGAAGTCCACAAGTCTTAAATCTGTCAAGTTTGAACACCCCTGGGGTTTTTTTCCTAAAGGGTTAGGGGTGCAAGGGTCTTGTAACTTGACAGCTTTAAGACTTGCGTGCTTCAAATGCCAGAGTTTCTGAGCCAGCATTTTGGTTGCTAAGCAAGAGCATTGTTAAGTGAGTGTCACCACATTTTACAAGTTAGCCACGCCCACCAAGCCACATGGCTGGCAAGACACTCCCCCCGGTCACATGGCCAGCAAGCCACTCCCACAAAGCAGGCCACACCTACAAAAGAGGTTCTAAAAAAATTTGAAACCCACCACTGCTTACGATTGAATCACCAACCAGAAGGTGACTTCTCTTTTTGGATTTTATTTTGAAGATATAACAAACTCTCAATCACCAAAAAGTTATCAAAAAAGGAAGAACAAAAGGCATGTTTCTTGGTCTTCTTGGCTTGTCTTCAACTACTCTTAAAATTGTACAGATTATGAAACAGTCTCTCTCTGCAAATTGGGTTTTGGTAGTCTCTCACACAGGGCAGCTATACTGAGATAAGAATCATAACCCACACCTTTCCTTCCTTCCTGTCTACCATAACTGCTTCTGCAAAATGAGCATCAGATCACACATCATCAGAAACCTGCACAGAAGCCTTCTGGAAATGGTTACTCTTCCTTTCCATGGCAAGTACACAGTATTTAAGAGAAATGAAAAGCATAAAAAGACTATTCCAACTTCATACAGGTCTCACCTTCTCATGGTCATAAAATATTCTTCCTAAAAGTGAATGCTAACTCTGTAGCAAATAATACATGTGAGAAATCTAGGTTACCCTTCTCAATATGAATTTTAAATACAAAACAAGAGAAAAAGAAAATCAAGAGAGTCAAAATTACCATTTAGTGCAAGTGGAGTAGCCAGCTTAATCAATGCTATATCATTCTTCATTGTTTTAGGCTTATAATTTTTATGGTATATAATTTTGTCCACTAAGTATGGGTTAACAGGACTTTCTTCCAGGATTACTAAACCCACATGAACACTCCACGCTCCTGGTAGGTACAAACTGTTTCAGCGAAAACATTACAAATAAAAAGAAATTCAACATTTAAACATTTAAATATCTTTCAACATTTAAAATTGGATGTGTGTAGAGTATTGAACTTTATGTTCAATAAGTTTTGATGTATAAGATTTCATTTCCAAATATATAGAATCATATGAATCATATATCTTATATATCATATCATATCACCGTGGCATTCACTTAATCACCATGGCATTTACTTAAGCAATGCCACAAAAAATGATGAAAAATAAGGTCTGGTCATGTGATGCCTCAGCTTACAACTGCAAAGACTTATGACCATAATTCCAAATTCAATTACAGTTGTAAATCAAGGACTGCTTGTATAAACTTCTGCAAGTGGTGTCAGCAGAAGTCTTATATTGTATTTTCCATCATCATCACCTTTTCATAGCAATATTCAGGGACATTTTGGCAAATAATTCCATTCTCCTGATCAGTTCCAGAATTCAAATTAAAACATCAAAATCATGTTTGAAGATGATCCCAAAGGTGCTTTTTCAAGAGGCAACTGGACTTTCTTTGTTTTTTCCTTGAAGACGTTTCATTTCTCATCCAAAAAGCTTCTTCACTTCTGATGTCTTTGAAATGCATTTGAGGAAAAACAAAGAACGTTGCTCTTGAAAAAGCATCTCTGGGAAAACCATGACCTGGATGACTGAGAATCTTCATAGACATCGTGCTTGAAGATAGCCACTGAAATATAACTCAGAGTGATTCTGTAAGAAAAATAGAAAGAAAATATAAGGTTTCTATTGGCAATGTTGCAGAAGTTTACAGCTTGAGCACAAAACCAAATTGATATTTCCTATGTAATATGAAATTATAATTGCATCATTTTGTTAAGATGACTTTGTATCATATTTATTCACTTTTTAAAAGTTTTTTATAGCCCACATCCAGCCATTCAGGCCCAACCAGGATAAGGTGGCGATAATTAGTTGCCTCTATATCACACCAGCATTTTGGAAAACAATCAAGGAAAGTTGATTTCCATATCATTGCTGTAATGAAAAGTGCATATAACTAAAATATACAGATGATAAATATTAATGTTTTGCTGCTCTTGTGATGCCAAATGTGAAGCAGCATAGTCAGGTTAAAAAAACAATAGAGGGACTACCTTTTCAGAAAATGGCAAACATGTATATAGGCTGAACCCATGAAGACCAGAAAGATAAAACTCAGACAATATCCAGTGAGAGAGTTCATATGGATGCATTTTGAAACAAGGAAATTGGAACAGGAAACTGGAGATAACATCACAAAATGTGTAGAAAATAGTATTCTAGATGGGATGCTTACTCATAAACACAGTGGGCTGCTGTAACAATCCACCGTGGGGTAATGACTGACCCCCCACACAAATGATATCCTTGAAACTGAAGGCTGGCTTGCCATGGCCATTGCTGGAGCAGGGACACATTTCCACCGACAATACGTGGGGAGTACCAAATTCTGGTACCACATGCTGGCAGAATGAAAAAATAAAATCACTGGCATATGCCGGTCACTATAAAATGCTGATTCTTAATTTATCTAATAGAAAAGATTAAATCTTTCTAGTTCTGAATAATCCTGAATTGGATGATTTAGATATTATTTATGTAAATAGTTGTTGCTGTTATCCTTATTTTGTCCTTATCATTTTAGGTGACTGCAGTTATACCAAACATGCTACCACCAGAAGGTTCTCCTCCATAAGTTTCACAGAAATTAATTGAAACTGATAATCTTCTTTTGTATAGCTGCCCTTCATTCAAACTAAACTTGCACATAATGATTTTTTCCAGTCTTTATACTTGAACATTTGCATTCTTCCCTAGTTCATGTGAGGAAATTGGGTTAACATTCTATACCATTTTCCAAATCACTTACCTAAACATTTTAAGACAATTACATTGCCTGAAATACATTCTTCTCTGAAATAGAAAAAAGTAAAGTCTATTACTTGTTCTTCCCTGCCAGCTTTATTCATCAAAATACCATTTGTTTAGTCTATAAGTTTAAACCAGCCTTCCTAAATTCATCCCTTCCAAATGTATTAGGACTACAACTCTCAGAATTCCCAGATAGCTTTCATTATGTTGGCTGGAAATTCTAAGAGTTGCCATCTTTCTTTCTCTTTCTTTCTTTCTTTCTTTCTTTCTTTCTTTCTTTCTTTCTTTCTTTCTTTCTTTCTTTCTTTTCTTCCTTCCTTCCTTCCTTCCTTCCTTTTCATATTTCTTAATTGCCCATCTCCCTTGGAGATAGACTCAAAATACATTTGAAAGGGACTAGATTGGCAATGATTGGTTTAACAAGAAAGATTATTGGCTCAATCTTGTAAATATTTTGTCAGCATAGTCTTCACCAACAGCAATATGAGTTCATCACTGGAAGTCTGAATTTCCATATATATTTCCACATAGATATATGGAAAGAGATACTTAATTTAATATATGAGCACTTCCTTTCCATATTAAAGACCCAATAGGGTAAAATGGAATCTCTCAGATGTAAATTATTTGGTGTTCTGATCCTAAGAATGTCCAGATCATGAATAAACTATATACATGATTTTGAATATGAGAGAGGTCACATTACTTTACATGGACATGTATTACAATTAACTCCAGGAAGAGACTGGCCATTTTAATAAACTCATTGCTACTTGTCCCCTGCAAAGGCTTAGGAATGAGAATTGAAATGAATTAGGAGTTTAATTTTAGTTGTTCTATTCAATTGAAGACGGGAAAGCATTTTAAATCAATGAACATTTCCTTTAGAACAGGAATCAATGCATATTACCAATTTGCCAATTGAGAAATGGTGAAGGACCAGTAACACATGGCATCTTATCTAACAGCATTATGTGATGGTTCATACATGCAGATAATATAGGTTTAAATTCTGCAGTTCCATGGAAGCCCATGGAGCCCGTTTGCATGTCTTTCTGAAGCTAAGTATCTGAAACATACCGTAAATCAGTAGCATTTTGTGGTGATGTGAGTTGATCAGCTGATAACCAACGATTTGCAGTAACAAAATATTTCTGGAATTCATTCTCAATGGCAGCCACTGGGAAGCCAGATGAACTTACAAAACTGTAGAAGGTAAGAATTAACCAATATGTTCCAGTACAATCTTTGTTTAACTCTTATGTATATTTAAGACTTTTTATATTACCTCATTTTTTAAATCTGGGATAGACTATAAAACAAATCTAATGCAGAATAGCAAATTTACAACCTCCTCAGAAAGCTGGAGTTTCATTCTTATCAGCATCCCCAGCATCTTCTCCATATATTACAGCATCAGCATCCAATTCTTCCTTTTGCAGCACAACAACTACTTTATAGTGTCCCCTACTCTGCATAATTGTAAACATTGCAAAGAGAAGACCTATCTCTCCAGTGCCATATAGTGTCTAAAATTCCTGGCAGATTTGACATAATTGTCAGCAACACCAAGCCTGTTGCATTTTAGCAAAGTTTTTCTTTGGAATATCTTCGAAAATTGTGTTGTTGCTTATCAAAATCAGTGATTAAAAAAGAAGCACCAAACGCAAAAGCTAATTCACTATATAGTATAGCAAAAACTTTCAAACTACATCTTGACTCATTTTGTTTCCATTGTGACTTTACAAAATTGCTAAGTAATACCTTGAAAATCCTAAGTATTTACATGTAACATTCCCATAGTTGTCTTTCCAGCCATCGGAACACACAGTCCGCCAGGTTCCGAAACTGAACACCTGCAGCACAGCCCTTTTGCCGCTCAGTCTGACTAAGGAGACACAAAAAAAGTCACCAGGTGTTTAATAATAATTATTGTAAGGACAGGACAACTGCAGCGGCTAAGTGCTTCTTGCTTTTCTCTCTTTACACTATTTGGGTAAGACCTCCAGTAGACTAGTTCAGGAAGTAAAATATAATACTGTGCATAACTTTATTATGTGATTTTTTAAAGAAGTTTTTGCAATCAATGCTGCTTCTGGAATAAATGAACCTTCTTAACATTTGTCACCCCTTTGTGGCAAGCTGGATGAAGGAAACAGGCTCCACAACTAATATTGGAATACTACTTTATTAATAAATAACAGAAACTTGAAAATATACAGTAGCTACTTTATTCCTCCTTTCCTTTTAAACTCAAGAGAGTAAAGAAAAAGTGGACTCAGTTTTTTATAATGTTTTCTTCCTGTCTTGAACTTAAATCACTTTGCCTTCACATAGTTTCTTCAAGGTCATCTCAACAGCTCTTTCCACCATTGTATAAAATGGTAGGTTTTCTGCACAAGCTCAGTTAAAATTGTAGTTTCTGATGAGTGCACAATAAAGAAATGTATTCATATTGGCAGGAATGTTAAATTCTTAAAATTAAAAAAAAGACTCACTGAGAAGGAAACATTGTATGCATTTTATTATTTCCTTCACAAAAGGGTCCCCTGGAGCTAATACTTTTCTCCTTTTAGTAATGTGGAATATTATCTACAGCTCAAAACTTAATATGGAAATTTCTATATGTTGGCGTAGTCATTCTTTTTCACTTCAAAACAATCCTTGATGGGAAATAGCACATAACATCCATAATAAAACTGAATGTTACCACATCTGTACTCATCTTCTCCGTCTTTGCAATTGAAGACGCCATCACACCTTGCTGTTTGATCAATACATTTAAAGGAAGATCGGCACTGAAACCTCCCGTTGCAATTGAAATAAACTGAAAAAAGCATATTGTATTAAATCGACACAAGATCGAGATTTATTTTAAAAAGTACAAGGAAAGAGATGCATAAGGAAGAAATAAAAAAGGGTACATTGACGAATCATCTGTGGTTACAAATGTTATTATGCTGTTCATTCAAAATACCATCTACAATGAAACAGCAACATTTTGATATTCGATTGGCCCTCACAAATTGGAACAGGAATTATGTGCGCAACCTCCCTCTCTTTCTCTGAACATTGGAAAGAAGGAAATGTTATAATTGTTTTGCGATGGAAGCTAAAATAGAAACCCATTCCTTTCTCTAACTTTCTCCATCCAGAGTCTCCTTCTTTCCCATTTGCTTTTCCTCCACGCCCTCATACAGCAACAAAAATCAGCTATATAATGTGAAATGGCTAACACTCAGTCACTGTCAATAAAAAATGTTTACATAGACATTTGTGAGCCTGTCTATTGTTCCCCATATGTTTTATAACCCCATATGTTATACAAAAATGTTTACATAGAAATTTGTGAGCCTGTCTATTGTCCCCCATATGTTTCTATACTGAAAGCTTTTTGTGAACCATAAATCTTGGTTAATTATTTTCCCCTAGTTTTTCTTAGTTTATGGTAGCTCTTAAAATGAGACACTATTCCATAAGAAAATAGAGACTGAGGAAAATCCAGTGCCACTTCAACTTTGCTGATACTTAGATAAATAAAGGTGGTATTATGTGTAGTCAATGTGACTGCATGCCCCCCAAAAGGTAATCTATGTATGTTGACTTTTGTATAGCAATAGAAATGATTGAAAGCTTAGCGAACTTTCAGGTGCTTGACTTTGTGAAAGAAAGCTAGCAGGTACCTGAAATACTTAGGAAAAGTGAGAGTACAACAAAATGATATAATGGGTCTCAAGAAGGATTTGACTCTCTGCAATAACCTTTTTTCCCAGGGCTGAGGGTTGCATTTCAAAGTAGCTGAACTTCAGTTTCCATGATCTCCCAGGCAATTTGTACTTTGGCCAGGTTTCCTGGGAATCATTGAGGAATGAAGTCCAACATTTCTGGAGCGCATCAAGATGGGGGAAGACCAGACTACACCTATTAGTGACTGTCTTACTTTACAAAGCTCATGAGAGGTTTTTTATTAGCATTACTTCAACAGCAATAATTCAAGATGCAACTTTTAGTATCCAATTTATATTATTCTTGGTGGGAGAGTCATGAAAAATGCAAACTGTTAACTGAGAACCTAATAAATAATTTGTACTCACCACTCAAGGCAATGGCTGTTGCTATGATTAAAGTGAGAAATAAGGCAAGGATAAAGGCAAGCAGCCTTAGTGGGATTAAAAAATGGCACCGAGGTGCTGCGATCTCCTCTGGGAATCAAACAGAAAAGTGAGAAATAAAAATGTCTACAAAGGCATGCAATTATAAGATTTTACTGTATAACAAAATAATATTTTAAAAGATCCAAGTTTCCTTCATATGAATTTACATGAAAAAGCTTGAAACATATTTCTAAAAGGAAAAGTTTTTGTTGATGATGAGAAGGAGCCTGATAGCATCTTTTAACAGTAAATTTTATTAAAAGGCATGTATAGAGTGGTGAAATTGGTATAGGATTTCAAGTTGGGATAAGAATTATTCAGATTACAAGCACCTCTTCAAAATACCAATTGTAATATGTTGAAAAAGCCACTCTTAAGGCATTTCAAAATACTCTTTTGATGTATGTGAGCTCCACAGCCTCTCACTCTGTGGTATGGCTTCTTTCTTCCAAAACAGTAACCCTGGGATCTTTAACCTAAAGTGTCCTGGGATTACCTTTGTCCTTATTTGAACCCTGATATCAAATTTGTGTTCATTAGTTCTTTGTCTCAAGATTTGTCTATTGTAGAATCAGAATGGCATTGCTGGTGGACAATGGCATATATCCCATTAGAGAAAGAACATATGAAGATAGTGTGTAAAGTTGCTGGAGCTTATGATGATGCTGTTGATATAAATGTGTGAGGAAAGTAGATGCTTGGTTTTGTTGCAAGGCTTAATGTTGCAGGATTAATATCTTCACAGGCACCCTCTGACTTTTGGATACTATACACTGACATGAGTTTCTTTCTATAGTATTTTTAACAGTATGTCATTCTCACCTCCCACCAATATTTTATTTCTAAACAAAGTATGTATGATTTAATTTTGAAAAGTTGTGACAGAAAACAGATTAGAGTGAATTGTATAATCCAGAACATTCTCAGAAACAGGAACAAAAAATGAATTTACATATGATGGAACTTTTGAATATTCATAAAATGGCTATCATGAATTTCAAAATATTCATTTATTAAAAGAAAGCAAGCGAAAAGAAAAAAAGCATTTAAATAATCTTAAAACAACCAAGAGTTTAAGTACAGAACAATGGTGGAGAGACGACCCCAAATTTACATCATGGTTGTGTCCCCAAAACAAATTGTCATGCTTGTTTTGTAGAAGACTTATTCCAACAAAGATGCTACTACCCATTTTTAACTTGACAGGTTTGAAAACTATATTGACTGTTGATAGGCAGAACTCAAGGCACAGATATTCAAGACAGAACTGTCAATAATTGTATTACTATTACTATTATTTCTATTCTTTCATTCAAATTAAGAAAGAAGGGTCCTGAATAGTAATGAATATGTTCACTGATACCATTCTCTTTTTAACTCTATATGTCTTTTCAGTTTTCCTGGTAGCTATCGTTCTTCTAAAAGCTAAAATATGTCAGACATGTTTGCTAAAAGAAACAAAAAACAAACAAACATTACTATAAAAAGGAAGAATACAGGGCTTGAAAAACATTTAGAGAGACAACAACCTATAATGTATTACATCAAAGAATTCTATGCTTCTTACCATTTTCATGTTCACTGTGATCCACATTTGCTTGC
Organism: Thamnophis sirtalis; assembly: GCF_051295495.1. Classification (NCBI taxonomy): domain Eukaryota; kingdom Metazoa; phylum Chordata; class Lepidosauria; order Squamata; family Natricidae; genus Thamnophis; species Thamnophis sirtalis. Next base: position 54,945,589 of record NW_028261388.1, read on the forward strand.
TGTATACAGAATATCCTTTTGTAGCAGAAACAAATATTAGAATCTGGCAATTCATCTTCTGCAGCAGAGATAATTTCAGTGGTGTCAAGACTGGAATCTGTTCTTGGGGCCTAGATCAGGATAGGTACAGATGTTGTGAGTCCCATAGTCAACTGCAGCACAGTAAGTTTATCTTATGTATGTTGTGGTGTATGTTGTGGTCTTTTTAATCTATGTTTTTGTGCTTTTAACTTCTATTTTTAAATGTATTGTTGTAAGCCGCCCAGAGTCCTTCGGGATTGGGCGGCCTATAAATTTATTAAACTAAACTAAACTAAACTTATGTTTCAGGATTGTTGGAAGGATTCTGGCTTAGTAATGTATATGAAAACTGAGCATAAACATTAGGTATATGTATATAATAAACCAAATCTCACCCCGGAGTAGATTAATTATGTCCAAATGTTTTAAATATGACCTAATTAAATGCATGCCATTTCTTTTCAAAGTGCTTCTTGAACAAATATCATTTCAGTTTAATATTGTCTGTAGGAACTATAATAGAAATAATGGAAATCGCTGACACAAAGATATATCTGAAATGGGAAGACAAGGGATTTATTATTCATTTTCCCTGTAACTTCTCTTCCTCCTGAAGAAGGTTACATCCTTCAAACCAGCTCCATATTTTTTGACTGGATTTGGAGGAAGTAAGAATGCAGCCTGGTGAAGGAATAACTGTTGAAAATTAGTGCCCTATTCATTACATGGATGAATGTTTTCTGTGGGCAGGCATAATTTATTGTATGTCCCCCAATAATTATATTTTCTCTGGAAACGTATTAATGAAGGAAAAAGATATTCTGCTCATAGCACAATTATAATTCTGCAAAAAAAAAAGAACTGTTAAATAAAACAAGTCCTTAGCACTAACATGATTTCCATTACTATGAACTAGTTATTTTGGTGTGTACATGAAATTTTCATGGGGATAATTCTTCCATTGTGCACATAGAGTTAATGCATTTGTGTACATGTATCCACCTCTGCACATGTGGGTACTATGTAACACACATGACAATTAGTATTGAGCTAGAAGTGAACCTGTTCCTAAATAAATTCATACTCTACCCACAATCCTCACTGATTTGAAAATTGCCCAGTGTTAGAATCTATTGAACTTGTGGTTGAAGAAATCCAGTGGAGAGCTGAATATGCAGCTGGGTTAACAGGTGATAATTTTCCTGCAACTGTCTGGTACTATGGAAATGAATGAAGGTGCTCTTATACCCCTCTCATTTAGTGCATTTGGATTTCAAAGAGTTGTCTACAATCAGAATTAACCAGGTGCATAATCTATTGTATGCTAGACTAATGATTTCTACACCATCATGTGAGTTCAAAAAGACTTGCCCTCATCTGGCTCCTATCTACTTCTCTCTAGGGCGACTTCGTTGAGAGAACAAGCAATAGTCGAAGAAACAAGTTTCCAAAATGTGGCACGCAATGGAAAATAGAAGAAAACATTTTAACCCTCTTTCTTCTTTCCTGGGTTTCACTTACCTGTTCCACTGAACTCATCTTGAAAAGCCTGAATGTTCCCTCTTTTCATTATAAAGGTTTTCTAGTCAAAACTCCCACAGTATTCTTTGCAAATATGTTCACCGACCCTTCAGTAATTGATAGTGGACTCTTTGCACAGATGATCCTATGAGTGGCGTTAATGTAATTCAATCAGACCAAAGATATCAGGTGGCCTAGAATGGCTTTGTTCCAAAGGCCAGGAAGGTAAAAAGGCACCAGTCCTACTAATTAATTGTAACCAAGAGAAGGGAGCATTTGAGGTAGATGCAAATATGTCCAAGAATCTTGGAAACTGTTGCCTTTACTTTTCAGGCAAAACAGTTGAAACTGATCATTTAGTTGATCAGATTGTTTTTAGTAGAAATTCTGCTGATATGATAGCTAATAACATCTAATACATTATTTGTTGGTAAAAATAGCCTCTCAAACAGAGAAGAGCTGTAATTTCAGAGATACTGAAAAGATAGCAGTGGTCAGTAAAAACAAAACACCTGCCTATCATAATCCTATAACAATATCCAGGATCTTTCATGATCTTTTGCAATGCATGTAAATCCTGAGTTTGGACAGGAAATTAAAGAATTATGAAGTATGCATGAAAAGCTTCACACCAATTAAAATATTTAGATAAATGGACAATTGAAATACTGCTAGAGACTGTATGTTTTTTTGTCTTTTGTCCAAAAAAGCCACCTTTTGAGACAATGGGTCTTGCAGAAAAGGACATTTATTATTTGCCTCAGTGGGTGCCAGCAGAAATGTTCAATGACTAAACTGGACAATAAAGAGTGATAATGTTTCTGTTTGCACTACTTCAACAAAAGCTGCAGAACCAAATTGGATAAGTGCTCTATTTTATAGGATGATTATTACATTAGCCCACAAGTATGAGAGACAAGAATAAAGAGATTCTGGTAATCAAAGATGTAGTTTGTTTATCATCTCTCTCTCTCTCTCTCTCTCTCTCTCTCTCTCTCTCTCTCTCTCTCTCTCTCTCTCTCTCTCTATCTATCTATCTATCTATCTATCTATCTATCTATCATCTAAAACATTTATATAGTCACCCATCTTTCAGCCCACTTGGGTGGCTCCCAATAAAAGACCAAAAGATAAATAAAATCACAATAAAACTATAAAGCTAAACACAATTAAAATATTAAAAACAACAAAAATCTTGCACCGTCAGACTTCCAATCTTATCCCAGCACTTCAGGGAAAAGCCAGAACTTTAAAGCTTCACCAAAAGCTAGGAAGGTAGAGGCCTGCCGAATTTCAGGATGCAGAGTGTTGCATAGGGCAAGGGCTGCCATGGAAAAGGCACACTTCCAAGCTCCAATCAGATGGCAATATTTGGGAGAAAGGAGCAGGAGCATGTCCAACCTGATCTGATAAAATGGGTAGGTATCCTTCAGAAAAGGCAGTCCCACAGACAGCCTGGCCCTTACCATATAGGGATTTAAAGGTGATGGCCAGCATCTTGAATTGCACACACACACACACACACAAAACCCTGGAAGCCAGTGCACCTCATACAACAGAGGTGTTACATGGGCAAATGTACACACACACACACACACCCATTACTGTGCATGCTGCAGTTGAAGTGTCTGGGTGGTTTTCAAGGACAGCCCACATAGAATACATGCAGTGATCCAAAAAGGAAATGACCAAGGAATAAGTGACAGTGAGCAAGGTCTCCTGGTCCAGGAAAGAGCTCAATTGACTTCTCACATACTAATTGAGAGTTATGACCCATAGCACATCAGTAGGGATGAAATAGTATTTTTCCTGAAATTCATAAGTGGGATTTTGACCCAGTATTTTCAGAGGAACTTATGCTCAGCAATAGAATGCAAGCAGGATGTCCTGTCTCCTGCTTGCATTCTAAATCCAGGAGAGCAGTTTATCAGGGAATATTAAACTTTTCCAACCTAGGTTTATCCATATGTCTTGCCCAAGAATATCCATTAGTGGCAGTCAGCAAAATTAGTGGTTGGAGATTATGAGGAATCTACTGTACTCCAGAACATCTGGAGATTCTACATGCAGATTCCAATCTACCATAAATTAACTTCCTGAGTTTAATTACAAATGGTGATTGAACATAGAATGGAGAGTGTGAAAGAGGGGGAAGAGAGCAAAACAACAACAACAATGCAGATAAGATTATGACTCAAGATACACAACACTTACGTACTTTGGAAAGGGGATATAATGTTTTGGATGAAGTTATTTTTTTCTTTAAAGATTATTGACTTAATTCTAATTTTACTAGGAAGTCTTGTCATTAGCTTTGATGAGTACATCAATTGTCTATTTTCCAAGAATTGTCAGAACTGGATTGCCATTGAGTTCAATATAAAGAATTACAAACTAGGAAACACTGACTTGCAGCAATATGGAATGTGGCTAATTCATTGGTAATTCCTGCTAAAAGAGAGCCAGTTGGGTGCAGACACCAAAGATACCACCAACCACATCCTCTAATTTTGTCTTAGGCACAAGAGAGTGTCTTTAGACAAGTCACTCTCTTTCAGCCCTAGGAAGGAGGCAATGGCAAGCCATTCCAAAATCTTGCCAAGGAACATGCAGATACTAATCCAGGCTGTCTCCAGGACCCAAGACTATCTCAAAGGCAATATAAGTCATGTTGAATCTGCTGCTATATGGCATGTATATTAAAAATCTGCTTTCCTTTTCCTCCTCTTTGTAGTCTGCTTACTGTAATAATTGTAAGAACCGCAGCATTCTGTAAAAACAGGATATAAGCTTGTGTCAAAAAGACTGAAGGAGGTTTTGAGGTTTTGATTTTATCTTAGCAGACTCTGCCTCTCTTTCTCTATACACACATTTACAGAAGGAAAGGAAGAGATGGCGGCAGCTGAGACTCAGCTCTATTCAAAGGTCTTAAACAAGAGAAAAAACAGAAGTACCAATTCCTTACTGGAGCCTCTCTTGGCCACTGGTTTCTCTGTACATGTAGCGTAAGTACAGTTATTCTCACACTGTCACAGAAATCCACCCTTTTATGTTTAGAAGAGCTCATGGAAAGAGCTTATGAGAAGAACATCTCAACCCCACCCTGTTTATGTATTGGTTCCCAGTTTACCCAATTCCTGTTCATTTTAACATGTTAATGTTTCTCAATATTTTAATGTTTATATATTTTTGTTTTTATTGTGCTGTAAGCCACCCAGAATTACTCAATCATGAGATGGGTGATATATTATTGTTTTAACCATTCAGTCGTGTCCGACTCTTGGCAATTTTAAATGCAAGTGCTCTCCATGCTGTCCAGCACAGCTTTCTTTCTTGTTGGATGTTCATCTTGGTACAGCTTTGATGGTATTGGGACAGCGAGATCTTTTGCTCTATTAACCCTTCCTAGCATCACTGATTTCTGCAATGAATTTGCACACATATCATCGTCAAAGTAAATCAGACGTAGTCTTGTGATTTTGACTTCTAGTGATTTGTCTGGTTTTATACAGTTCAGCATCTCTCTGCTGGTTGCCCTGGTTTTCGATGGTATATATGCAATAATTTACAGCAGCACCAAAGTTCAAATGAGGTATATACATTTAATAAATAAATAAACAATTTAAAAAACTACATGGAGTCATCAATGATTCATTTGTAGCATAGCATCTCCTTTGAGAACAAAGCAAATTCAGTTCTTGGATATGCCTACATTTTTCAGGTCAATCTTCTGGAGATTATTTGACAGTGTCGTTAAATTCAATCACAATATAATCATCTAAAGTATATCTGAACCAAAGCAAAGCAAATACAATATTAAAACTGGAAATTGTTTGGGATTTATTGAAGTTAAATTCTTAAAGGAGACAAAATTCTGGAAGTTATTAAAACTCTATGATTGTAAGCAAATGAATTATTGAATGTGTCATTTTGTGAAGACTCTTAGAGTCTTTTAAGAGTCCTCACAGGTAAAAACTGGGCAACCACTTGTTTGGGGTGCTTTGAATTTTCCTGCAACAAACAGGCAACTAAGTTAATGAGCTATTATACAATGTCCCTTCCAGCATTCTCATTTTAGAATTCTAGGGGTGCTTTGAACAATTTCCTTTTGTTCTTGGATAGCCAATTTCTATCATTTAAATCCAAAAGTGCTAGCTTTTACATTGCTATGTAGCATACTAGGCATTTAAAGAATGCAACATATGAATAATTTTTGCCGGCTGCTTTCAAATGAGTTTGCTCTGATGAATTATTTCTTACAATGCAAATAACATTTTAGGAATAATTTCAATACAAAGGTTTAGGAGCAGGCTTGGGGGGGGGGGTATTTACATTTCTCATTCACTTAAATATACTAAGAACCTCATAGACTCATATCTTTTCTGAGTGGGACGACAAAAACATTTCCTGATTATTTTCCCTGGCAGGGAGATATTATTTAGCATGTTTAGTTAGCTTATAGTTAACTACAATTTAAATTAGCTTCTAACATTTGTTTGTCCATTGACTATGTCCATTGTTTCTTTAAAAATCAATATGTGTTTAATTGTTGGGTTTCTGTGATTATTTTTGTATAGGATATAACAGCTTGCTTATTAATACAGTTGCTGCTAGTCACCTTCAGCTTTTTGAAGTAGAATGGCAGGATACACTGTGATTCTAAATAAATACAATTCAACGGGGCTGCAGTATTTGAATGACAACTGATGTGGGCCACAACCTTAATATTCCTGGAAAGGTACCTAAGGAATAAAAGCTTCTTTGGTTTTTCTCTTCTGAAGGTGCGGAGAGAGCTCCAACTTCAGAGAGATAAACTCAGCTGCATGAAAGCCTCTAAAGCAGGTTCATTCTGACATTGGGCCCAACATCAAACAAGGGCTAAAGAGACATATCAAAGGACATACTAAGAATACTGATGGATCCAGAGCATCCTTCTCTCTCCCAGTCACACCAACAAATGAGCTGCTAATCTATATCAGCTAAGGAGTGAATCTAAACTAATAATAGCTTATTTTTGATAAAAAGTAAAAGGCAAAGGAGTCCCTGAGGATTTTACTCCACTAGTTGTTGCCGACCATGGGGGCATGTTGCTGACCCTAGGGCCCTGCAACCATCATAAATGTGAGTCTGTTGCCAAGCATCTGAATTACATGATATTGCCAAAAGTATTCACTTACAACTGAGTCTGATTATGTGGATGGTTGAGCGAATACTTTTGGCAATATAGTGTATGATCATGTGCCCATGGAGATGCTGCAATGGTCATAAATGTGAAAAATTGTCATAAGTCACTTTTTAGTGCCATTGTAACTTAGAAGAGTCATTAAATGAACTATTGTAAGTCAAGGACTACCTGTATTAAGTTTTATCTAAGGCTAAATCACAGATAGGATTGCTTTATTCATTATTTCTTAAGAAGAGGTAATCTAATTCTCCAATTAATCAGGGCACAGTTTTCTAAAATTCATGTATTCTGTAATTCTTGCATGCTGATGATTATAAGAGGAAATATCCAAATGGTGGTTACTATCATGTGTAAAAACCATCTTTAAACCTAGAGGACCTGAACTGGAGAATTGCTGCTGATTCACAGACAATTATATGCACATTAACTTTGTTATAGCTAACAATTTCCATCCTTATACCAGGTCAGTTGAAAAGATAGAAAAAGGTAATGCCTTACTGAAATGCTTGCATGTACAAGAATATTTTTAGCACCAGGGGTTGAACTTAGTGATTTTTCTTTTTTTTAACCTGCCTTTATTATTTTTATAAATAATCCAAGGCAGTAAACAATCTTCCTAATCTCCCTCCTCCTATTTTCCCCACATGTATGTTGCTGAGCGGGAAATTTGTTAAGTGAGTTTTGCCCCCATTTTACGACTTTTCTTGTCACATTTGTTAACTGAATCATTGCAGTTGTTAATTAACAACACGGTTGTTAAGTGAGTCTGGCTTTCCCATCGACTTTACTTGTCAGAAGGTCACAAAGGGGATCATGTGACCCCACCACACTCCTACTGTCATTAATGTGAGTCAGGTGTCAAGCGTGCGAATATAAATCACATGACCATGGGGATGCTGCAATGTCATAAGGGTGAAAAGTGGTCCTAAGTCATACTGTTGTAACTTTGAATGGTCACTAAGTGAACTGTTATAAGTTGAGGACTACCTATATAGGGTTTTAGCACAATATCCCCCAGTCAGCTTTCATACCTAACTAGGAAGGGATTAGAACTCTTGATCTCCTGATTACTAGCCTGGGGTTTTAACCACTAGGGCAATAGCTATACATATGGCAAAGCCAAATCTTTAGTGACATTGTTTAAACATTATCTATCACATTTTTTGCTCAAAATGAATATATTGTTTTTCTTTAGATTAAAGGCTTTGGCAGCTACTGGACAAAAGACAGCAGAAGCAGCAATACAGTGGTAAGTTTGGGTGTGATTTTAATTACTGATTGGGAGCTGCTCAGAATTTGATATAAAATGGACAACTTTTTAAAAGTTTTAAATAAAGTCCTATGGCATGTTGCTGCAGAGAAATTTATTTTGAATGTTTTTTTCTGATTCAATAACTCTATTGTGAAGAGCCCTGATTTTCATTTATGTTATCTAGATCAGTATTTCTCAACCATGGTCACTTAAGACCTGGGGACTTCAACACCCAGAATTCCCCAGCCAGCTATTCTATGCTGGCTAGGGAATTCTGACGTTGAAGTCCACATATCTTAAAGTAGCCAAGGTTGACAAACATTGATCTAGGGAATAGAATTGCAAATAATTCAAAAATGATATGGAAGAAGAGCTTTGGATCTTGATATTCATTAAAGTTGCCTCAGGGAAATATGGCTGATAAAGAGATTCTCAGAGTATGTTGGTGTCATGACTATATGCAAGGAGTACAGTGTTTTTCAACACTCGGCCTACCTATCTTGGAGCCTTTCCCACTAATATCTAATCAAGGTATGAAATTCCCGGCCTATCTCTTTGCTCTTTTGGTCCTTGAGAATTTTCTTCTCATCCTTGGCCCAAGCTTGAGGCAATCTTAAGTCATTCTTAGTTGTTCCTGTATTGTTTCCCCTCCAAAATTGACAGTAACCACTAACAATTTCGAAATGACATGTTTCACTGCCCATGATGTTGATACGGCTCAGTCGAGTGATCCAAAGGGGGTTATTCAGTTTCTATTGGCCACTTCAAGGTGATGTGAACATAAATTTTCTTTTCACTTTCTTGGCAATCTTCTCTGTTGTCATTTTTCTCCTCCCCATTTAAAAAAGGTGAGGAAGTACATGGATTTGAAAGAACAGTATCTACTTCAAAATGTGTGAAAAAAAGAGAAAAATGTATCTCTTTCAAAAGCAGCCAACATGACCATATCTAATGTGATATTTCAAAACCGCAGTCTTTGGCAAGTCAGCTACTATGGTTTTGAATGGACATTGTTTCAAAATCTGTTGTTTCAGCAAATCTAATAGCTGTTAGGTGAGCTTCCTAAATTAAGATGCAATCTCATCTTCTCTGGCTTTGCTCTGCAGGGTAAAGCAGGAAAGGGGAATCATGCCACCTGTCTAAATTTATCATCTCCCCAAACTCCCTCCTGTCCCACTCCAGTATTATTGGGATTGGTAACTGTTTCCCACTAGCTTGGAATCCCTCAGAAATAACAGAGGTCAACACCAGACAATTAAACAAAAGGCGCTCAAAAATGGGCACGGCCATTCAGAATAGAAACAAGAGGTGGGGTGGGAAACTGCCAAGGAAAAATCAAACAATATGCTAGCACTATTTTCTAGTGACTCATGGACGGGTGGACAACTATTTAACTTGGCAGTGGAGAAAGACTGCTTTGTCATCAGAACTATCAGAAACTGACACGATCAGATTCTTTAAAAATGTGATTATTAAATGTGTAAAAATTGTAACATTTACAGTTCTGGGAACAAATATGTATTTATTATTTATTTCATAATATTTATAGGACCTATCTCAAGTTAAATGATTGTGAGCAGCATACAACCAAAATATGCTTCTGAAATTGGGGCTTATTTAGGAAAATCTATTCCAAAGATCTTATTGTAGGCTTAGCTGTTATTTAATCTTGAGAAGGATGAACCTAGCGTGCTTTTAAACTAGAATAATTTCAATGGAATTTTTTGTAACAAGAATTGTAGTTTTAACATTTCTATTCTGGAGATGTGTTTAGTTTTGGTATCATAGTTTGAAGGAACATTGATCAATTGGCACAAATAAAGACAAGGGCTATTCAGTTAATAAGAGACCTGGAAACCAATTCCTATGAGGAACAATGGAGGAGATGGGCATATCTGTTTTACTGAGGAGAAGACTAAGATATGACAGCAGAAGTCTAAATGGTTGCCATGCAGAGGAGCGAGTTGGCTTTTCTCTATTGCTCCATAAGGCAGGAACAGAACCTATGATAGATTTAAATTAGGCTCTAGGAGGATTTTCATGACAATAAAAAAACCACCTTTGAAAAAGTACCTTTGGGACAACCATGACCTGGATGATAGAGTATCTCCATAAACAAGACAATAAATTATCAACTAGTGAAATTGACTTACAAAGTGGTTTGTTTCCCTTCAGTGGAGGTCATCAGATAATCATCTGTCTGAAAAGCTTCAGCACAACTTGTCCTGAATTAAAAAAAAATTAGTATTGTTACTGCTTTTCCCATTCTACATTTCTATGGGTAATTTCGGACGCTTTAGGCAACATGTGAAGGGCCATACTTTAAAATAGGTGGGAGTAGCATACATTCTGAGAAAATTAGCCAGTTTTTAAGGAGTGGAGTGGGTGCTTTCAGGATCTACAAGGCTTAAAACAGCTGTTTTCTCCTTTTAAAGTATTCTAAAATGCAAGAAAAAGTTGCCTAATTTTTGACCTTATCCATTCTCAGAAGGGAAGCCATTCTGCTTTTTAATTGCAGGTTGCATTCTCATTGCAATGATCCTTCTTTAGAAGATCCTATCCCTCAGGAATATGCCCTCTATTTATGTCCAACGGGCCCCTTGAATGACATTCTGCTGGAGTTTTGGAGAGAAAGCAAATGCCAGTGTGGAAAAAACAAAGCCCATGAAAATTTTCCACACATTACCCTTTCTGACTTCTTCACAGTAAGTTACTTTTCTGTGTGAGATGACAATGACTTAAATAACATTCTGGTATCTCTTGTTGTTGCAATCTTACCTAGCTGTGTAAAGCTTAAGGCACTATTTGGGTTAAGCTAAAGATTAAGGTCAGAGATAATTTCACTCTGCATGTGTGCTACTCTGGGATTTGTGTCACACTTGCTATTCTTACATCAGTGATGCTTTTCCATAGCTGAGCTCAGTAACTTCATTCTCATCTGTGGTACAGGAGGAAATACTATGAAGTTTATTGTGCAGTGTTAGCCCTGGAGATGTTGGGCAGGTGATTTAGTAGACAAGCATTTTTGCCTCCTTAATATTTTCTGCTGAGTAACTCCCCACAGCCCCTGCAAGACACCACTGACATTATTTCCCTGTGCTTTTTCAAGTGAGTGGCTTTTTTCTCTTGCTGCAAGAAGAAATGCTGCAAGAGAAACAGAGAAAGTAGGATAGAGTAGAATAGAATGGAATGCTGACAGGATGCTGGTTTTTATACAACCTTGGTGTCCCGCTGGAAGAGTTCCAATTTGTTCATGAGAAGAACTGAGCAACTGCCAGCAAGAAAATGGTCAGGAGACTTGTGGTGGCATGAAAGTATCTTGGATTTCAGAAATTAAGCCAGTAGCTGGATGAAATGACCTATACTTATTTCAGTTGTTATAATTCATCATATCCATGTCATCTTTACTTTAAAGGTTTTAGTTTTATATATCACTGTATACTACACTCAACAGTTAACTCAGCTCTTTAATCTGTAACTCTAACTCAAGATTTTTTTTCCCCAGTGTGAAGACCAAAAAGTTGATGGCTTATATCAAGCACTAGAAAAAGCCGGTAGCCAATTTTCCAGCAGTTTTCCTGTGATGATTTCCCTGTCACTACATTCTTCCAGCACCTACATTGGCTTCTTTCTTAGTGATGGCCCTGAAAATGTCATCAAATCATTTGCTGCTGCTTTTGCTGCAGAGGCCACAGTCTTAGCAGGTAACAATAATCCAGAGGTCATGATGTCTACCGGTACAAGCAGAGAAGCAGGTTTGTGAGAGGGGGAGCTGTCCTTTACATTCTCCTTCTATATAGCAGCCCCTTCCATGTAGCTTTGGGAGTATTAGAATATGTTCTAATACTTGCCTGTATGTATTTAACTTCTAAGAATACAGGGATCTATGTATACCACTGAAAGCAAGGGGGGTATTTTCTGAAGCATTGGTCAAATGATTTCTCTGTGCATCCGTTCAATGCTGCAACACTTTTTCAAATGCAAGTCTGAGAATAATACAGTAATACCTGATACAGCCTTGTAGGTACAGTTTGGTTATGTTTTGTCTGCAGATTGCTGTGTGAAGCCTTCAATAAAGCAACTCCACCTCACTTTAGCCCACAAATTTTATCCTCATCACCAAAAGACATTGGAACAACTGGCTAAATCAATCAACCCTAAGCAAAGTTGCCAGTGGGTGGCAGCTCTCTATTCCAGGGATATGCGCTTCGTCCATTATCAAGTAAGTGCTACCTGGAATCCATCCACTTCAGGCTTGCTCTGTTTCTAAGTTCACCCATTTTTGTATCTTTTTATAGATGTTTAGAATGGCACTCAGAAAGATATATTAATGTTCATACTCATATATGTATGAATAACTGCTCTGAACCTGTTAAAGAATTATTCAAATCAATATTCTTGAATGCCATTTTCCACTGTTTCATTAATATATGAATCTTGTACACAATTTATGCATAGTTTTGATGGGAATACTGCATCATACAATTTTGAATATGTTGAACTTACAGTAGAACTGAGTTTTACTTCACAAAATACATATTTGATAAGCTTTCACTAAAATATAAACTAAAGTAATTTTTCCATCACACTTGCATGCTCTGTTTGTTAAATCTCTTAAAATTAAAATCTGTTTGAGCAGTGCTTAAAAGTTTGTGAAATCTTTTAAATTTTCAATATTTCTGCATAAATATGAACAAAACATGATCACCATTCACCATACAAATGTGAAAAGTAGATTAAAGGAATCCAAATGAATAAAAACATTATACTTGTCAATTTATTTATTGAGGAATTTCTTACTGAATTAAAATTTGAATCATATACATAAAAATAACTACAGTGCAAAATCAGAGAGATCTGAAAAGGCTTTGATTTAACCATAATAACTATGTATTACTGAGCAACTATTTTGGCTGGCATTGATAATTGTGTTGCAGAAGACAACTGTTCCTTCTATGATAACATTTCACACCATCAGATTATCACATTCTTGAAAGTTCAAGAGCATCACCTTGTCCACCCTATGTTTTCTCCTACTATTGATAAAATATAGCTGATTTTCCAGCAGTCAAATCCCATCTCCTTTTTGTTAAATAAATTCTATTGAAATCAATGGGATTTAATTCTGAAGTGAATTTTGGAAATATTCTTAACCAAGTGAAGGACATGCTTAATGATGTAAGGTTATGGTTATAATTGCATGTCAACATTATGAATCAGGTTAATGGATGCAAATATGCAAATGTAACTTTTCTTGGATTTGACAAAATATTTTTCAATTTAATACTGACTTTTTTTACTGGCTTCTATTAAGGTTTTAAGGGTCTTATTCCAGTACAAGCCTCAAAATATTGATGAATTAATGTTGAATTCAGGGGATCTTATATATGTTGATCGGTCACAGCAACATGAAATATGTGATGGATGGACAATTGGTATATCTCACCAAACTGGATGCCGGGGATTTCTCCCTGAAAATTACACAGAAAAAGCCAATGAGTCAGATACCTGGGTTAAACACAGGTTAGTATTAATTGGTTGAAAATGTCTTAACTCATCATTTTAGAGACAGGACCAGAGGTGGATTCTGACCGGTACGCCCCAGTATGCACATACCGGTAGCGGAAATTGGGCATTTGTTTGCATACCGGGCCCCCTGGAGGCCTCTTATTGGTACGGTCCAGCCCCTGGCTTGCTCCCCCACTCACTCCCCCCACCCACCCAATCACCACTCTCTCTCTCTCACCCCACCTGTCCACACCATGCTTGCCTCACCCACACACTTCCTTTGCCAGAGCAGAGGATTTGGCTGTTGGAAGAAGCCCGTGCGGTGCACACTTACCTTCTCTTTGACAGCCACCTGGTTTCCAAAGAGAAGGAAGCATGTGCCATGCAGGCTTCTTCCAACAGCTGAATCCTCCACTCCTGACCTATTCCTTCCTTGGCTGTTGGAAGAAGCCCATGCGCACTTCCTTCTCTTTGACAGCCACCTGGTTTCCAACAGAGAAATCTATGCATTAGAGAGGGAGGAAAGGCAGTCTCTAGCAGATGCTCAGCCTTCTCTTCCCTCTAACGCATGGATTTCTCTGCACCCCATTGGAAACCAGGTGGCTGTCAAAGAGAAGGAAGCACTTGTGGGCTTCTTCCAACAGCCAAGGAAGGAACAGGAGCAGAGAACCCGGTGGTTGGAGGAAGCCCGCCCTGCCAGGCTCCCCAGGGCTCTGCACCCCCCAGAAACAGCGGGGCCAAAGGAGGGTCCCTGTCCCAGGATCCTCTGTGGAAGGGCTGGGGACCACACTGGACCTTGTTCTGGCCGCTGCTTCTCTCTTGTCCTCCATTGTGGGAGCCAAGCAAGGTGGCAGGCATCTGCACAACCTCACCCAGTGCCTTTGGTGTCCAAAGCCTGTGGGGGCAGGACCAAAGTTTTGGCACCCAGACTTGGGGTGCGGGGGGGAGCCAAGTCCCACCAATCTCAGCTGCCCCGAGCACTGGCCGCTCCTTTGCCCACAGCTCCAGAGCACACAACAGCCACCCCCAGCATAGCCCCAAGAGAAAGGCACTTGCTAGAGAAAGGCAAAGCCCCAAGAAAGGCAGGGCAGTTAGTTGTGCTGGATGCACAGCTCTGAGGCAGGGAAGAAGATTGAGAGATGCGGAGCCACATACTGCTCCCTTGCCCCGCCCCACAGCCCACCTCCTCAGGTAGGACCAGGGCGCATGTGGGATGAGTGGAGTTTGTGACCAACTTCCAAGTGAATGGGGCTGTTTGTGACTAAATGGGACAGAGAACATAGCGGAATGCAAGGGAACATGGAGGTAATCTAATCCAACCCCTTCCCAAGGCATGAGTCCTTACACTTCCTTCTCTTTGAGAGCTGTCAGTGGCACACATGAGAGAAATGGTATGTGTGTGCATGTGTGTGTGTTTGTGTGTGTGTGTGTGTGTGTGTGTGTGTGTGAGAGAGAGAGAGAGAGAGAGAGAGAGAAGGAGGGAGGGAGGGAGGGAGAAACGACACACCTACTGTACTTGCATGAGCCATTTAAGATCCAATAATCCCCACAGGCAAGTAGGACCCCATCTCCCCCACCCCTAGCCTTCTGGCAGAGTGTTGGAGCTCAGAGGTGAGGTTGGTTTTTTCCCCCCTGCCATTCTGGAAGAAAAGAAATCTAGTGCAGGAGGAAGAGGAGGGGCGGTGTAAAGGAGCGCCACCTTAAAACAAAGTCTCTGAATAACTGGGAAAGAAAACCATGCTTGGCAGGTTCCAACACGGCTTTCTTTCTCAAAACTCAGAGGTTTTGGTTTAAGGTGACACTGCTTTATGCTGCCCTTCCTCCTGCTGCTGCAAGCGACAGGTGCTTCAGAGACTTGGCGGGCAGCTCAGGGGAGACAATGGCCATGATGGCTTCACTCCCCAGGAGCCGCCACCTAAGCCCTCCCGGGAGACAAGCAAAGCAGGAGCCCCCAAAGCGAAACGTCTCTCCTTTCCAGTCATCGCTGCCCATTGGCCCAATTCCCCAATACAATTCGTGGAGTTGCTTTGCCTTATGAAAACATGGTAGAATTTTCAGACTTTCAATGCCTATGGCTATAAATAGGAAGACAGGGGCATCTCGGGAGCAAATCCTTCTGTGCCAAGTGCTAAGTCCCCCTTCTGCCCCATGAAAATCACCCCCACCCCACTCACTCTAGTTAAATGTGCTAGGGTGATACGGTTAGTTTTAAATGGATAGTAAGGTTCATTTGCCAGCCTCCCAATTGGCAAAACAAAAATTTTCACCAACCGGAAGTGATGTGTGTGTGAGAGGGGGGGCAGAGAGAAAGAGAAAGAAAGAGAAAGAAAGGAAGAGAGAGAGAGAAAAGAGAGAAACAAAGAGAGAAAGAGAAAGAAAGAAGGAAGGAAGGAAGGAAAGAGAAAGAAAGAAAGTTGGAGAGAGAGACACAAGAAAGAAAGGAGGGAGGGAGGGAGGAAGGAAGGAAGAAAGAAAAAGTGGGGGAGAGACACAAGAAAGAAGGAAGGAAAGAAAGAAGGAAGGAAGGAAGAAAGAGGAAGAGAAAGGAAAGAAAGAAAGAAAGAAAGAAAGAAAGAGGGAGAGAGGGATACAAGGAAGGAAGGAAGGAAGGAAGGAAGGAAGGAAGGAAGGAAGGAAGGAAGGAAGGAAGGAAGGAAGGAAGGAAACTTATGATCACAATTGAGCCCAAAATTTTGGTTGCTAAGCAGGAGCGTTGTTAAATGAGTTTCACCACATTTTACAAGTTGGCCACGCTTACCTGGTCACATGACTGCTAAGCCATGCCCACAAAACAGGCCACCCCCACAGAATAGGTAGTAAAAAAAATTGAAACCCACCACTGGACAGGGCCTCACTTGCAGCAACACAAGTGATTAACCTGGTGATCAGCTCATAAAGCTTCCCCATTGTAAATTAAGAGCTTTGTGTACTTATTTGTGTATGCTTGTATATGAGAGAGAGAGAGGAGAGAGAGATCTTTACTAGTGCTATCCCTATCTAAATGCAATTTAACATGAAATCATATAACAGCCAAAAGATATACCTCATTCCACTTCAAGGAATATGAGTAACCCAGCCAATGAATGGAATTGAGTCTCAGCTTTCTATCTGTTATTTTAGCATTGCAAGGCAGACTCATAAAATCAGAATGAAAATGAATATATTGTCACAGCCATTACATTGAGAGATAATCTTACAACTGTTTCTGTATCTTGGACAGCTAAGGATGGTTTTTTTTAATGGTTTTTGCTTAAAATAGCTATGGAGGCATTTTTTTATGTAGATGCTAGAAAGCATCAAAAATAGATAGATGTGCTCTGAAGGGGAAATATGCCATTTACTCTGCACAAAATGCAGATTTAATTATACTAGTAAGGAATGCTAAGAAAATGGAGTATTGCTCATTTGTTACTAAATGGTTTAGTTTCACTGATTAGCACATTGAGCCCATAATTCTCCTTCTTTTTATTTCCTTATTGCCAACACAAATATATTTCAGATACAACTCTCATTATTTACTATATACTGAGTTATGAGCATTGTAATTATCTGGAGAGTACTAGAATTCCTACTTCCCACTTTAGTCACAGGAGACAGTTTTGTGTAGACGCAGGTTTCTTGGTAAGAACACTGTGTTCCATTTATGAGGGAAATTGCTCTTCTGAGATGTGTTATCTTACATTCAGTCCAAAGATATATGAGATTCCAAATGTTCTCACTGTTTTCTGTTTTGTTCTTTGCTATTTATGTTTCAGAGAATATATTTTCTCTGCAGATGCAGGCCAACATCCTAAGAACCAAATCAAAACATGCTTTAAAACAAAGATTCCAAGTCCAGTGCCAAGGAATGTAGCCAAAATGCTTGCTCATCAGGTAACTGAAATTCAGGGATCTTGATCTATGGAATATGTGTAAGAATGAAGGGGAAGACAAGTTAGGTATTAAACATTTAGATACAGAAAACATTTATCCAGTTATCAAATTTTAGTTCAGGATTTCTAGATGAAACCAATTTCATTGTATTTAAGTACAATGACAATAAAGATTATACTTATGAAAGAGTAACATTATCAAAATTGCCAAAGGGCAATGACATCTATTTTCAGAAGTCAACCAACTTTTAAAAAAGTTACCCTAAAGATTTTATTCTATCTACAGCATCCACATAAGTAAATTCTTCCTGCTATTCTTCTGAGAAAGGTTTTTTTTTTGTTGTTTTTTTTTTTTTTTTGCTAGATAAAGAAAGAGCAACAATTTCCACATCTATATGAACAGTGTGTTGTCTGGTTATAATTAGTTTGAGCAATAAACATCATGATAGTAATAATGTTCTTTAGTAGTGGTCATATAATAACAGTGTTTTCTCATCATAATATTAATACTTATTGATTATTAATACTAATTCATATTAATAATAAACATATTACAATAAGCCCTCATAGTAAAATTAGTCCTTCTCTAATAATTTTAAATGTTTTCAGTTCTGTTTCTGTTAGTTAACCATTGATAAAATGAATTCCATACTTCAAAATATTCCATGTCTTCCTTCCCTTTAATTTCAAGTGTTAATCTAACAATTTTGGTACATTGTAGTATCTTTTTATTATCTTCTCTTCTGTAGGGATCTCCACACTTTTCCAATGTTGTACAAATACAATTCTAGTTGCTGTTAATACATGTAATATTAAATACATAGTCTCTTTATTATATTTTTCTGATATAAATACCCAACAGAAATATTTATGGTTTTAGTTTTATATGTTCCTTTATCATTTTTCAGAAAGTATCTTAATTGACTAAGTTCAACCTGGCGCTTTCTCAGAGGCATTTGCCTTTAATTCTCATCATTTCCACATAGCATAGTACTTTGTTTGAAAATGATGGATACTGTAATCTAATATTTTTTGGGGACAGCATTTTGGAAAAGATAGTCTACACTGTATTCTTAACAGTTTAATTATAGTGAATGAATGTTTAAATATTCAATAACTATGTAACATATTACCTAAATCTTCAGTGTATCTGCAGAAGATCTGTTGCAAAGGATAGTTGCCCTTTGTAATCAAATATTGCAATGCCATGAGGCTGACTTCTTCACTTGCTCTCCTTTGTAGCCTGCTGTAGATGCCCCTTCATAGAAGCTACAACCAAACATCACATCCTACTCATGAGTTTCTCATAGCAACATTTTTTTTCTTGAGACAGAAAGCTATTATTGATAGACTTTATTCAAGCAAATGTTTTTTTCTACATGAAACATGCTACATTATTCACATTGTTCTGAGTTTCACAAGTTCGCTGCATAAATATAAAATGATAATACAGTCAAATGCAGCATTCCTCAACCTTGATAACTTTAAGATGTGTGAATTTCAACTCCCAAAATTCCCCAACCAGCAAAGTTGTGAAGGCTGAAAAAGGCTGATCAGATCTCATCAATTTAGTTGCTATATGAATTCACTTTTGTTCATCTGAACTACTAATCTTTCATAATTTCAATAAGCAGAGTTATAAAATAATTTCTTTCAGCTGTCAACACAAACCACAACCCAGAGAGACATGTTGGTAATTTGTCATGGAGAAAGAGTAGACCAGGTGTTTGGGAAATCTTGGGTACAGCAATGTTTTGGACCAGATGGTAAGTAAAGTTTTAGAGATCCGATATTGGAGGTGGTGATCTAAAGCGATGGATTATGTGAGGAGAAATGAACAAAAGAACAATGACTCATCTATTTTGTATTACATCTGTTCCCAAATGTACTGGAAATTTAAAATGGTTTTCATGTAAATAAATAAAACATCCATTCACCAGGAGATTTTCATGATAGTTTACATTTGGAGAAAAGATTGGGATGATAATTCTGAAGAAAAACTAAGCAATAATCTTACTAGCCAGAGCAGCATGTTAAGATCAGCTGGGTAGTTAACAAAATTAAATTAAATAAGGTTAATGTCATCTTGTTTCAGGAAAATATTATCGACGAGACCTCAATTTCCCCTCCAGTTTACCAAATCAAGATGATTATATTAAACGCTATAAATATGATCCTCCTTTATCATGCTGTGGCACATTTCAATCTAGACTGACTGGTAAGATTTTTAGTATATTAGTCTGCAACTGAGGAAGAAAAATGAGGAGTTTTAAAAGAAATTCTTATTTGGCTTTTTTTGATATAACATCCATACAAATTTACATTCAAATTTATTTTTTAAACACGTACATCATAATTATAAGCCTCTTTAAACTGGATGCACCTGACATTAAGTTTTAGCGAAAAGTCTGGGTCATAAAAGTCATTATATTTTGGGAAAATGTATTTTAATACTATATTTAGTTAGCTATGGGAGAATAATGCCTGAACAGCATTAGGAGCATCCTTAGAAACAATGTAAAGGTATCATGATTTTATATCAAGCTCATAAATCAATCAATCAATCAATATTCCATAGATATAAGTATGAATTAATAATCCTTTTTACACTGTATAACATTTTAATGATCTATCTACTTATTAAAGTCAAATTATCATGAAGACTCTAATAGCTTCTTTTCATTTTGAAAGGGGTTGTGGGTGGGTGCTTGTGGGAATGAAGGTGTGTGTATATAAGGAGAGGATGGAATCCACTAAGAGACCACATTAAAACTGTACAGAACTCAAATGTTTCCAGTTGGATTGTTTGAAAAAAATTCAACTGATATTCATGAAAATGTATTGATTTGCGCCCATTCCCTTTTTGTTTGGAAAAAAGAAAAATTAATATTTTCTACTAATAGGAGAAGCCTTGCTAGAAAAAGAAGTGTTTGTTGGCTGTGTATACTCTTCTCCAGCATTATACTGTATTCAAACTGCTTATCATCTAATAGAAGGTAAGGCTTTCCAATATGAACAGTTGTTTATTGAGTAGAAAGTTTACTGTTCTACCAATTTTCTGTTCCTGTTACTACAAGATAACTTTCTTTTTTCCTACGTGATTTAAGTACCACAATCCCAACCATCTCCAAAGGTATTAATATTGGGATTCAAAGGATTGGAATTCAAGGAAATTATTCCTCTGGTTTGGACAAGAAATTCACATTACTTTTTCAATAATATGGCTGCCAATAAAAGCAGCTTATAAAAGAGCATTCTAGATACATCATTTCAACATTTCTCCTCCTAATCATTATAATTGTATGAATTAATTACAATTACAATGATTACAATTAATCATTGTAATGCCTTTAAACTGTCCTCTCCCTTTCCCCTTTTTCCTTTTATTGGGGGAGGGGAAGGGGACAGAAGTATATCCTTTTTAACTAGTTATTTCTAATTTTCCCTGCCCTTCTGAGTAAAAGGGAACTTTCAAAACCGTCTTGCTTTATCTTCTATTGCTTCAGAGAAAATCCATTTTAGGTCAAGTCTACACCTTTTAAGTCTCATACTCATCTATGATTTTCTTTCCTTCTTAGATGTTATCTGTTTACTTTGTTTTTTGTTTTTAATTTTAATTTAGAAGCTAAAGAAGTCTAGATATTTATTGAATGAAGGAATCAGATCTGAACAGTGGTCTTCCTTATTTTTTTAAATGTTTTCCAATTACAGGGCTTCGGATAGAACAGAAAGCTAAAATTCGGATAGAACCTGGACTGTTTGAATGGACTAAATGGGAGGCAAGCACAACTGCTCCCTCTTTTACGACAGAAGAAGAACTGAATGAGCTTGGTTACAGCATAGATACCACATACAAGTAGGTGTTGCCATTCAAATATGTTTCTCATATGCTGACTATGTCAATGTAATGGGGAGTAACTAAATGGAAATTACCCACCCAAAGTTATGGAAGTCTTGTCAAATAAAACCAATCAGGGTGGGGTCACTTTACTTATGGTGAGTTACAAATCCAAATAGCTAAATCTTACATTTAATTTTAAATGCAATCTCTTGGCTTATCCTCACCACCCTCTAGAACAATGATGCCCTGCTAATCTTCTGGTCAGCTGCCAGTCATGGTCAGTAACTGGGACACGCCTTAGTGGATTTTACTGGTTTTATGTCCTGACCAGTCATAGTTACAACATTGATTAGAAGCTGAGTCCAGCCTAGTTTTGCTGATTGCATATTGAAGTACAGAAGGTAACGACAGAATTATCCCTAGTTTCTATGCAACTGAGGATTAGGGGTAAACTGTTAAAACAAGAAGGCAATTGGCCTTATATCTTACTTACCGGTACATGTTTCTTTAAAGCATTGCACTGGTTATAGCTAGAAACAGATGCCATGTGAAAAATGCATTTGATCTGAACTCTCGAAATCTTAGATTCTGGAGCTTATATATGCTACTCCTATGCATACAGTTTTTATTCTAATAGCCAATGCAATGCCTTCCTGGTGAAGCAGCAGTGCCAATGATTTGGATAAGCAAGCAATTGCTTTGTGCAAGGGAATGAATGGCATTATTCATAAATCAAAGTTCAATTTGAAAATGGCATGTGCCAATGATTCTCATTGGGGCATACAAAACTATTATACTATTTTGGGTAGTCTCTGTGAGGATTTTTTTTTTAAAAAAAACCCAATTAATAAGCAACTTTGGGAGTAAAACCAAGAGTCACCCTGAACAAATGCAACAAGATTTTTTTAAGTTGAAAATCACACAACTTCTATTTTTAAGACACTTTAAGGTAAATAATAACTCATTGTCATATATGTTGATATGGACAGCCAGAAATTATTTGCTTTCTACAACTACTAGCCATACTGTTTCCATATTTTCCATAGCAACTTAGTTCTGTGGTTCAGAACAGTTTTTTAACATTTACAAACCCACAAACAGAACAGGAAGTAATGTTAGCCGTTGACTGATTGCAGCAAAGTACAGTTCAGATTTTGAAATATCTCTTATATTGATGCTGAAATTGTGAAAAATGCTTAGGTGACAGAAGTGACTTGAGGTTTTGTTGGTTTAAGCGTGCATTGCAACGGAAAGACAACTTCTGCAATGAATTATGTTCCTCAGCAAGGTTGTTAGCAGCATCATTTTGCTTTTATTTTGGTCAAAATCATATTTTAACAATGATACCACCTGAAATGTTTTCTGCAATAATCTTTAGATCTTCTGAAATTATATAAGGGGTGTGAAATAGACAGGATACAGTTGAAAATGATA
Source organism: Thamnophis sirtalis (assembly GCF_051295495.1). Classification (NCBI taxonomy): domain Eukaryota; kingdom Metazoa; phylum Chordata; class Lepidosauria; order Squamata; family Natricidae; genus Thamnophis; species Thamnophis sirtalis. The sequence goes on from NW_028261388.1 coordinate 54,968,223, forward strand.
TTACCTTCTCTTGAAATTTGTCATTAGCATTGAAAATTCAATGCCAAATTTATACATGACATTAAAATTATACTTGTATTTCCTTTGTATTTTTTTTAATGTACCAATTGGATATTTCTTGCAAAGCATATGCAGATCAGTGAATAAATATTTATCATGATTGCAACCAATAATGGAAGGTTTCACATTGTTTCTTTGAAACAACTACATATTAAATCACATAGCAGTCACATATTCAACACCCCCCCAATATATCTATAAATATGCAATTTTTAAGTATTACAATGTTTGGTAGAACGAAACTGTGTGTTAATTGTTTACATGCTGGTTGTGCTTTTGCTCAATAGCTATTCGGCAAGGGAGATCAAGGGGGAGGAATCTGTTTTCTTGTTGTTCATCACAGGAACTTAGAGATGGAGGAAAATGTTTTTGTAACCTTCCTGAAGAAAAGAACTATATGTGTTGTAAGGTTTGGCTGATTGTTACTCTGGAGATAAGGTGAAGAGGCTAACAGTGTTCACCTCCTAGCTTATCAAGGAAGATGGAGAAATCTTGGACTAGACAGGAAGCACTTCTATACAGACAAGAACACCAAGACATCTCCAGGAAAATAGAGAAAGTAAAAGAAATGGAGGAATATGACAGAAAGGTTCAAAGCTGTCAGGAAGGGCTTTTACACTTTGGAGGTTCAGAATAATTTTAAGGACTTCCCTGTTGATGACGTTATGGATGCATGGATGAAGAGCAGCTGCCACAGACCTGAGGGACTGAAAATATAAGCTTGAAAAGGGAAGGATTCCTGCCATAAACCCGAAATAGGGAGTAATGGATGGCAATAATCAGAGACTCCCTGCTCAGAAAGGTTGGCACGATAATCCATAAAAGGGAACTTGCTTCCTTCCTGGAAAATATTAAAACTGAACAAATGGATTGTCAGAAGATGCCAATTAGAATGGTTTAGATCCTTTCTGAGATGGCAGTTGAGGTTCAAAAGAGATGGACTACACCTCACAAGAAGAGAAAAAATGTATTTGGAAGGTGATTTGCAAAACAATCTAAAGGATTTTAAACTGAATTATTGGGGATGGGAGAAGAAAGTTCTGAAAATAGTATGACATCAAATACTTGGAATGGAACTGGGAGGCATATGCAAAGTGTGGAGGCACCCAATAATGAGCATGTAAAGAATAATAAGGAACATGTCAAGTTATATCAGGAATAACTGGGAATCTTAATGCAGGACAGCACATATGATTTAATAGTTATCAAACCCATGAATGAAAAGTAAGGAATGAAGTATATAACTAATCAAAAGAATAGATTGGATAAAAGAGGACAAAGAGTAGCCTTATATATGAAGAAAGTGCACATATTTTTTGAGATTCAGGTTTCTGAGCACAAAAAGTATAGTTGGAGCATTTGAGTAACAATATAAGAAGGAAGATATAAAGATATATTTGTACGGTATAAACAATCCAGGCAAAAGACCTGAACAATATCCTTCTGAATCAGATTAAGAACTTTCAAGCAAGAAAAAACATAATAATAATGTGAGACTTCAACTACACTTAAATTATTAACATAATTGTTTTTAACAGATGTCACTTTCCTTCTTCTTCTTTGATACCGTCTGAAAGCTATGAAGACTATATTAACAGATGCTCTTCAAGTATAAAACAGATTTCTGATACTTGTTCATCAAAAGGTAAAGCTTCATTATTCTTCAGTCAGTGATTAAAATGAAACCAAGCCTTTGCTATAGAAAATTCTCTTCTGTTGGGGCAGGCAACTATCTCTGATTTCCTGTGGCTCAATTTTGGGCACCACTGAGATTTGGTTTATGTCAATGACAGCAGTGTGTTTTCCTCCTAGTTTTAATAGGAGAAAATGAAAGAAATGCTGGAATGATAAGCTTGACATATCTATATCTATGAAGAAAGAAAACAAGAACAAGAAAGAATGGAGTTAAAATCCTCCAAGTTTTCACAAGCCCCATTAAGCCATTGCCTTTGGACAGGGCGGCTGGAGCATGTTTAAGGTCTAGAATAAGATAACATTCAAAGGTAGGCCAGGCAGACTTCATTCACCCTGATTCACTAGAGCAGGGGTGTCAAACTCACATCATCATGGCGGTGTCATGTGATGTATTGCTTTTTCCCCCCTCGCTAAACTGGACATGGGCGTGCCCAGCATGTGATGCACCCGTGGACCGTGAGTTTGACAGCCCTGCACTAGAGTATAAGAAAGGGATGAGGTGCAACACAATCAGACTTACAAGATTCTGCTTTTACAGCCAAGCTGAATAAAAGTAGTTTCTCCTTCCTCAAGTTGATTCCCTAGTCCAGTCTGCTGGGTGGGGCTGATACTACACTATTTAAACCTCCAGCTGTTGAAAAATAAATATGACCCTTGGTTGCCAAAATGGTGTAAATGTATTAGAATTAGGGACTTCAAAATTGTCTAGCCAAGACACCCAATATTTTTCTACACCACCGATTGGAGAAAAAATGTCTAGGAGAGTTCATATCCAGTACCTTAATACGACACTTCAAGATATCTCATTTCTGTCTATAGGCACCATTCTGATTATTGCTCATTGCTCATCTCTGGATTCCCTCCCTCGGCCATTACTGGGTTTGCCTGCCAGGGAGAGCAGCGAATTTGCTAAGTTTGTTCAAAGGGTAAGACATTGTACATTGCCATTATAACTGCCTTATTTAGTTTTGCCTTTTCTTGGTTCTTTATAATTTAACATTTTATATCTATTATTCTGACTTCACCAACTAGGCACCATTCAAAGGTTTTGAACTATTCGAGTTTGCATCATTCCTAGTCTTAATACCTGTGGAGTCTAGAGGTTCATATTTATTTCTATCCCAACTTTATTATTTTTAAAAATAACTCAATGTGGGGTGGGGGGCAAGACACATATTCAACACACGTTCCTTCTCCTCCACAACAGCCCTGTTAGATGGGTTGGGCTGAGAGAGAATGACTAGCCCAAGGTCACCCAGCTGCCTTTTATGGCTAAGGCAGGACTTGAATTAATGATCTCTTGCTTTCTAACTTGGTGCCTTAACCAGGGCTAAGAGAACTTCAGTGTATCTGTTTATTTTTCAAAATATGAACAACTGCTTTGCACTAGACTGGGGTACCTACCCATCCTGCAAGAAATTTCAAGGATTTCAGATACAGCTTTTCTTGTGATGTCTTATCTTACCTTTTAGGAAATATCAGGCATTACACTTGGCAATTTCTGAAGTAAAGCAGTCCCTTTTTGTTAAGGGGATAGAAATAAAATAAGCTGGCTAGCAGCATCTTTAATACAGTGCTACATATGAAAATAAACCAAGGAGACCAGTGTATAAGATCAGACCTGCCTTATATTGCTGACATAGGTTCCTGGTTCGTGTTTTTCAAATTTATTTACTTGTTTTTAATCTTCCTTTGTTTTTTTTATAAATAACTCAAGGTTGAAAAACTTACCTAATATTCCTTCCTTCTCCTATTTTCCCCACAACAACAATCTTGTAAGGTGAATTGTGCTGAAAGAGAGTAATGGGCTCAAGTCACTCAGATGCTGCATTTTCACATTGATGATCCATGTGTAGACCTCAGAGGACTCTGAATTTCTTGTTTTCAATCTTCTTTCTAACTATTGGGCAAGAAGCAAGGTTATAGTTTCTCTCCTCCTTCCAGAGGTCCTTAAAAAGTCTCAAGTGCCTAATCCTTAACTCAAATGGAAAAATAATGAAAACTACTTGATCGTATTATGATGTTCAGTGGTGGGTTTCACTTTTTTTCCCACTACCGGTTCACCCCGGGCGTGCACACAAGCTTCACACATGCGTACACCTTCTGTGCATATGCCCGTCCACCCGCATATGCGCTTTGCTTATGCACACATCTTCTGCACATGTGCCTAGTCTCAAAAACATAGTTAAATAGGATGGCATAGCTCCGGGGTGAGGGGGTGGGCCCATGTGATTTCCACTACTAGTTTGGGTGAACTGGTCCAAACCGGCTGAATACCATGTCTTATGATGTTGCCATATATAAAGCTTCTTTTTGTTTTTCTTCAAATTATTGTATCCCTTCTCATGCACATTTTGAATTTTCTATTTTATTAGGTACCATCTCTAGCCATGTGTTTCTGCAAAGAGATGAAAGAGGAGAAAAGGTGGCAGATGGTTAATCCACCAGTTGAAATGTTAACTCATGGAGCCAATATTGCATTTAACTGGAAACACATCATTTTGGACAATTAGACAATAATTGAATTTATATCTGGAGACTCATAGCCAAAAAGACTGCACTGTAGTCTGTTTTCTTGGGCTAAGAGTCAAATCTGTTCTGAACTCAGGAAATGACTAATTAATAGAAAGAAAAGGCCTCACTAAGATTTTTGTTTGGAACTTCAAGTAAACCATGTTGACAGGATTTTTTCCATTCTTTTTAAAATAATTCCTTGACAAGGACGAAATCTACTTTTTAACTATATTTGAACTTTAAATTAAAGCTTAGAATGCACATTTTAACTATAATTAATCTAAAATAAAGTTGCCTGGAATTAATGAAGAATGATGCTTATATCATTTTAATTGGTTTAGTTTCAACTAGATAATTTTAGTAATGATAAGATGCTAGTGTTTTGCAGTACAATTGAACAATGACTGTTTACTGTTTTGTTGTTCTAAAATCCATGATCCTGATAAAAATTAAGCTGACATATAATATTTGCTAGAGATTTCCTGATATGATAGGAATGCATATGACACCTACAATAATTTAATGTACATACCATAACTAAAAACAAGACAATCCCTGCATACAGTCTTCTAGTCAAAAGCAGAATAGGATAGGATAGGATAGGATCAGAGTTGGAAGGGACCTTGGAGGTCTTCTAGTCCAATCCCCTGCTTAGATAGGAAACCCGACACCATTTCAGACAAATGGTTGTCCAATCGCTTGTTAAAACCTTTTAGGAATAATTGAAAATTCAGGCAGTACAGTAGTTGTGAAAGTTAAGTCATATATATCATACAGTCCATCTGGATTGAAAACGTGGAACGGAGAGCCAAATGGAGTTGGACTTTCTCCAAAGCTTAAAGGAAGAGGGATAGCGCCCTCTGGTGGAATGATTGCTGTAGGTGAAAACTGGCAGGGAAATGAGTGGAAATGCATTTAAAATAGATGTACGTGTTTTTGATGAATGTACACAACTCTCACTATTCAGACAAGCTTTTTTAGATCTTGACACATTTGAAACCATTTTCTAGATGCTCAGGGAATAAGTATGCATAACTTTGGCACAGCAGCATTCTCAAATTTCAGTCTAAAATGTTACTCATTCATTTTCTTAAGATACCAACGGCATACATAATAAACAATTGTTCTTCTTTTGTACTACAATAATTGTTCTTTTGTACATCTACTACTGATGTGTGGATTTATCAATTAATTTTCTGAAATAATTTGTAAAAAGCAAATTGTAGCTGGATGGATTTTGGCCACAACATCCATTGCATTGTGGAAGAAAAAAATAAGGATTCCGACAGGCCAATAGTGAAATTTGCAATAAAAGCTTGTAGTTACACCATTCGCCCAGGGGTCATTTTCACATCCTTCTTACTATAGCACAAAGTTGCCCAGCTGTTGTTAAAAGGATGTGTCTTTGCGAACCTTGGTCTTACCCACAGCTGAAGCAGTTTAAAGTTGTCTAACTGTTCCAATTTATATAGTTTTCCCCTCTTATAACAAAGTAGTTTCTGCTATTCACATAATCTAGAATGCTTCCTGGATTATTTATTTAATTTAGTCATCATCTGACTTTGAGCTGCTCATAATATATTACTATAAAAATAATATACAATTAGTTGACCATTAAAAAAAATTGAATAGTTTAGAAACTGAGAACTGCTCAGCAACTATAGGCTTCAAATTGATGTAAGAAATCCCTGAAGAGACCACTAATCCTAGGTGAATTATCACAGGATGATTCAATTCTGCTTTCTTTGGGTTGCTAGTCATTCCAAAAATCAAGGTTACCTTTTTGTGTGCTGTTGCAGGAAGTTATCACCCAGGCCTCTCCCAGAAAAATGAAATATCCTGGGAAATATTGAAAAAGCAGAATATTTCCCTGAATGTGAAAAGGAAGAAACATGTTTTAAACACAGAGTAGCTCCCTGCAGCTTCCTGCCCATCCCCCTTTGCCAATGGGCCATTAAGATGCCCTAGCCAGTCGCTTTACATAATAGAGTTCTCCCCTTCAGCTCCAGGGTGATGGGATTAAGGCATGATTAGCCTTTACCCACACACCACATGGCATCTGAGAACTCAACCAAACCTGGATTCAAAACACAGCCTAGAGAGTTGCCCCTGCACGGCCCCATGGGAGTCTGACAACCAATCAGAATACAAGCTCAACATCAAAGGCCAGAGAGGGCATAAAACCCAGGGACTTTCAGCATCTCAGCCCTTCCTTCTCTTCTTCTCCACCAACATTGAAGCATGTGATCACCTTTTCTGTTCAGGACTCAAGCCATGTGGTCCTGTTCATCATTAAACCATCTTTCCAAGCAGCCTCTTGCAGCGTTGTTGCCACACTGGAGGGCCGCTCATGTGTCCTTGGCTGAATTGAAAGGAAAACACCAGGCAGAATTCCTTGGGATGAGCGAGCTTCGAATGAACATCGAAGGTCTCTTTTATTAGAAAAATTAGTTACAGCGTCATCAAAAGAAGCGTATCAGAAGGCATATATAATCACACATGATACAAGTAAACTAATGAAAAATCACAGCATTCTACAAATAAACCAATAGAAAATCACATCATGGCAAAGGGTGGGCAAAGGGGGAATAGAAAGTTACAAGCTGCATGGCATTGGGAGGGGAAAGGGGGAATAGAAAGTTACAAGCACAGCATAAGGGGGAGAAGGGGCAGGTGTGGGAGTAGCTGGCTCACATAGTTCATGAGGCTGCATAATGAGTCCTGACCGTTTAGGCCGGAAAGATGTTTCTGGTACGATGTCTCTCCATCCCTGTGTGTGTGTGTGTTTCAGGCAGGCAAAACCCGCCCTGCACACACACACACACACAGATGGATACCAACATCTCCTCTGTTTTTGTTTTTAAAAGGCAGCGTCTCCCTCTTCGTCGCTGGGCATGCGGAAGGGATCTTTCCCCATGAAAGGGGTTGACTGTTCGTGTAACTCCATGTGGTTGACAATGTGAATTTTCTTCTGTGGAGCCAAGCTAGAGAGTACATTCTTACACATAGTTAATAAAGAGGGTACACATTGAATACAGCAACACAACAGTACCAGCAAAGCAACAAGGGTTATAATGGTCTTGACAGTATTTCCCAACCAGCTAAAATTAGGTAGCCAGGAGGTCAGCCAATCCCACCAGGAGTCCGAGGCCTTATATGTTTGTCTAACTGCTTAAACGATATCATGTAATTTTTCCACACTGGTTTCAATTTCTCCGGACTGGTTCAAATAATGGCAACAGGTAGCATTCAACCAAACACATAGGCCTCCTTCCTTGCTTAACAAGTAATCCAGAGCTAATCTATGTTGAGTTAAAATTCCGGCTAAAGAGTCAACTTCCGCCTGCAGGGCTTGTAGCCCAAATATCGTGGTGTTAGCTAGAGTTTCCATTTGAGCAGATAAAATACGCAATTGTTTAACGTTCCATGCGACACCAAAGAGTGGTAGGGTAGAGGGTGCACTGCCCTGTTTTCCAGGTCAGAGACAGAGACAGCCTCAAGCTGTGGTTCCTGCTTGTTGGTCATGGTCAGGCTGCTTCTGCACTTGTGTAGGTGGTTTGGGCAAATATGGTCTTACGTGCCTTCCTGGGATCCAAAAAACTTCGTCTTTTAGTTGGATTGCAGCGTAGCCCCTTCCCCAGGTAATCAGGTCAGCAGGTCCTCGCCACGTCAGGTCAGGCAAGCAGCGATAGTAGACAGGTGGTCGAGAAGAGTTCACAGAAGGCGGAGTTGCAAAATGATGAGTTGCTGCTGAGGAAGGTGGGTGACCGGTGAGATTTAAAAAGTGTAATGTATAGAGACAAAGATTAAGAATGTTTTGCAAAACTGGGAGGCTAGGGGGCGCTTTCCCCTTTGTTTCAATGTAGCGATCAAGGGAATGCTTAAGAGTCTGATTAGCGCACTCAACCATAGCCTGTCCTTGGCTGTTATATGGAATGCCGAATTTATGCACAATGTCCCACTGTTTACAAAAAGCAGCATAGGCTGCACCAGTATAAGCGGGCCCATTGTCTGTTTTTATCTCTTTTGGGCGTCCCAGCGATGCAAAGGTTCGAATGCAGTGGTTGATAACATGTTTTGTGGCTTCGCCCCTTTGTGGGGTAGCAAACAAGAAGCCAGAGAATGTATCTATAATTACATGTAGATACTTCCAAGGAGCAAAGGATGGATATTGAGTCACATCCATTTGGCAACATTCTGTCCCTCTGGGATTAACCCCCATAGGGAGGGAATGTGCTTGCCGGCTACAGGTGGGGCATTGTTGAATGATTGCAGATGCCTCAGCCGATGTAAGGCCAAATTGTTTTATGAGCGCTTTTTTATTTTGATGAAAGTAAGAGTGGCTGTCCCAAGGTGTGACAGCAGAACAAACATTGACATGGGGTGAGGGGGCTGATGCCGCAGCGTCAGCAACATCATTGCCCTCCTGGAGAGGCCCAGGGAAGGGCTGATGACTTCGGATATGGGAGACATGAAAAAAATGACAGCGAGAGGAGACAAGACCTTGTAAAGCAAGGAACAAAGACAAAAGTTGTGAATCAATAGAAGGAGAGAGATATGACTCATACAAAGAGGTTATAATCTGAGTCACATAAAGACTATCAAGAATTAAGTTAAACGGTTGTTTGTCAAATAACTGAAAGGCCAAGATGGAAGCAGCCAATTCAGCTCTCTGAGCAGATTTTTGTGGCTCTGTGAGCTGCGTGTGCCATGTACCATCCTCCTGCCAGGCACATGCTCCCCGATTTTTGCTCCCATCAGCAAAGACAGTTATAACGTCTTTGATAGGAAAGGCCATTGAAGGAGGCTTCCATTGGAGTGGGAGAGCTTTAGTGAGGCTGAGCCTTGGATCTGGGGGGAGGTGGCAGGAAACCTCCCCTGGCCAGTCCGCCAAAGCGAACTGGAGCTGCTCCGAGGTGGCACACAGTATTTCCCATGTTTGCAGGGAACAAGGAACATACAGGACTGTGGGCTCTGTCCCTGTCAGGAGTTTGCAGCGGAGCCTGCCCTTAAAAATAAGGGAGGCAAACTGGTCTGGTTTTTGGCTGACTGAGTTCCTTGGGTTGTGGGAGAGATGGAACCATTCCAAAATCAGTACTTGAGATGTTTTTTGTAACAACGCTCCTGTTGGTAGCTGGGGCGTATTGAGTAAGGCTATAGTTAAGGGGGCATTTGCTTGCATTCAGTCTACCCATACTTTCTGCAAGGCTTCCTCCACTAAGTGGAGAATGCTTTTGTGTGACTCAGAAAGGGTGATCAAGTCACCTGGGGCTTTTCCCAACGTAAGGGCTGAGAATAAAGGAGCCAGTTGTGAGGTGGTAAGACCCATATAGGGTCTAGCCCAATTGATGGAGCCTAAATATTGTTGCAAGCGTACAAGAGTAGTAGTAGGGGCCAGGTGTAATTGGGGTAAACATGGGGATGCATAAGAAGCCAAAAGTTTGTGGCCCAAATACTGAAAGGGCATTTTTGTTTGTATTTTTTTCGGTGCTACGTACAAGCCTCCCTGTTGTAAGCATCCAATTAACTCATCCAGAAAGGCTGATGCGGTGCTTGCAGGCCCTGGTGCAGCCACCAGGATATCATCCATATAGTGGTAAACTAAAAGTTGAGAATGTGAGGAACAAAATGGCTGCAGAACCTGGTTCACAAAAAATTGGCACATGGTGGGGCTATTTAACATACCCTGGGGCAATACTTTCCATTGGTACCTGGCAGTCGGTTTAGCATTATTCAATTCAGGGACTGTAAAAGCAAACAACTGGCGATCCTGGCTAGCCAGTGGTATGGAAAAAAATGCATCCTTGATATCTATTACCACTAGATCCCAACCTTGCGGGACTAAATTTGGATTAGGTAGGCCACATTGCAAAGGACCCATGGGTTGTATAATTTTATTAATTGCTCGCAAATCATGAAGAAATCACCATTTGCCAGATTTCTTTTTAATGACAAACACTGGGGTATTGTAAGGGCTGTGGGATATCTCTATGTGGCCCCTTTGTAATTGTTCAGTGACTAAATTTTGAAGAGCTTCTAATTTTTCCAATGTGAGAGCCCATTGATTAACCCATACGGGTGCCTCTGACACAAGAGTCAACCGCAAGGGGGCTAGGTTGGGGGAGGTCATTACTGTAGTGTGAGTTTTGCTTTTAGCTGCTGCATTAAATCGCATCCCCACAGATTAAAGGGAAGGGGCAGCACCACAGGTTTGATATATGCAGTATGAGAGGAGTCAGCCAGGGGAGGTTATACCCGTCGGCTCCTCCAGTGAGGGCAGCGTGGGTGCAGAGGCTACCAAAACCATGGTATCTTCTAACGAGGACAATTTGGAATTCGTTTGATATGGCAGTGGAGGGCCTGGTTCCCCCGTCATGGCTTCCTCATGAATTTGCAAACATTCCATAATAAGCCGCCATGTGGCGAGGAGTTTCACCGGAGCCCTTGGGGGCTCGTGCAAATAGGTGCCAAATTTAATCCATGTGGATAGTTTAATAGAACCCTTTTCCGGATAAGCCGGGCAGCGTTCATAAATATATTTTAGCAAAGCAATTAATTCAGTTTTTGTTGGCAGGGGCAAATTTTTTTAAGTACAAAATTTGAGGACTTGGCTAATTCTCTAAGTTTGTGGAGGTGAGCTACCTGAGGCTTAGAAAATCCTGTCCCAATACTCACAAATAAGGGAGGGTGCTTCGTCCGCAGACGACCGGCCCTGGTTTGCAGAGACTTCTTCCAGTTGAGTGAGTAATGGGGTGCCAAGAGACGTGTTCGATCCACAAATCACATCGGGGTCACCAGTTGTGGCATTGTTGCCACACTGGAGGGCCGCTCATGTGTCCTTGGCCGAATTGAAAGGAAAACATCAGGCAGAATTCCTCGGGATGAGCGAGCTTCGAATGAACATCGAAGTTCTCTTTTATTAGAAAAGTTAGTTACAGCGTCATCAAAAGAAGCGTATCAGAAGGCATATATAATCACACATGATACAAGTAAACTAATGAAAAATCACAGCATTCTACAAATAAACCAATAGAAAATCACATCATGGCAAAGGGTGGGCAAAGGGGGAATAGAAAGTTACAAGCTGCATGGCATTGGGAGGGGAAAGGGGGAATAGAAAGTTACAAGCACAGCATAGGGGGGAGAAGGGGCAGGTGTGGGAGTAGCTGGCTCACATAGTTCATGAGGCTGCATAGTGAGTCCTGACCATTTAGGCCGGAAAGATGTTTCTGGTACGATGTCTCTCCATCCCTGTGTGTGTGTGTGTTTCAGGCAGGCAAAACCCGCCCTTCACACCAGGGGTGGGTTTCTCACCCTGTTCCAACCAGTTTGGTTGGAATGAGGCCGGTGGCGTCCTCGCGCACGCGCGCAGCACACGCATGCGTACTAGCGTCTGTGCAATGCTCCAGCTGCTCCTAGAGGATCGCGCCGGCGCTGTATGCGTCCTGCGCATGCGTGGAAGCGCAGAACTCGTCAAAACCGGGTAAGGAGTGGGCGCGGGCGTGCAGGTGGGCCTTTCGCCGTTCCCGGAAGTTACTTACTTCCAGGTTCGCCGACCAACCGGTTCGCAGGTATTAAAAGGACATTTCTTCCAACACTTTTACAAATCAAAGTTTCATTGACTATTTTTTTCCTATTGTTTGTTTGTTTACCACTCAAGAGTCATCTTATAGAGGAGATGGATGACATAAAAATTCAATAAATAAACATACTCTATGCTGCAGAGCAATAAAAATTCTCAGTGGGCTCACATAAGGTTTGCAGAAAACTAACAATGATAGTGCTATCCTGGCCTCAGCTCCCCCCCAAAAAAATACCTTGAAAGTGTGGGATTCAGTTTCTCCATCCTAAATCTAATTGCTTAGAGCAAAACTATCTGTAGACTGTTGGGTGCCAAGCCATGAAGGGCTTTATAGTTCAAAATCAACAGCTTCAATTAGTAATCAATGCATGGTATAAAAAACCCAGTTCTTGGGGGGCGGAGAGTGACACCAAATTACTGTTACTCTTGAGCCATTGAGACAACTCTTTGTAAAAGGGAACGGACATATTATTTTCATTAACTCATCCTACGTTAGATTTGTAAGAGCAGCAACAGTGGTCAGCCTTGATAAAAAGATAAATAGAGTATGATCATCATAACAATGCAATTTATATACATTTCTCCTCCTTGGATGATTGGAGGAATCTGTATAAAAGAAGGACTGTAGAGAAATGCTTTAGGAAAGAAGTCCTTCCAGTCTGAAGCTTTCTAGGACTACAAATAAAAGGTTTTATGCATTTTTCGCCTTAACATACAAGTGCAAAACAATTGTCCCTTTATGATTTATGGACTTCAACTCCCAGAATTTCTGAGCCAGCATGGCCAAGTTCCCCACCCTTGCCTTAACAGGTTTTTTTAAAAAAAAAGAAGAGGAAGGGAGAGATGGAGAACTAGAGTGTTACAAATGAAATAAGGGAATATCACAGGTACACTCCCCAAATTCAGTTTTTAAATAAATATAATTGTTGAATAAAAGCCTTGTCTAGGAAATGCAGGTAAGTTTTAAATTTGCTTCCATTTTTATCTTCCCAATGTTTTAATGTAATAGCAGTACAACAGTCTTGGGTGACATCTAGTGGGGTTTTTTAATTAATTTTTTATTTACAAACAGGTAAAATACATAGACACTACTTAGACGTACACCACATTTACACAATACAATACGAACAGGAGCTTCCTGTTCTTTCTAATAGCAATTATCAATCGATACTGCTCACCTTATATTATTTCCCCTTCTATTATATTTCATTTGCATTTCACCATTCTTAACCCTCTTATTTTACTCATCTGTCTGCTATATTGGCTGATTATCTCTAGTAAATTTAAGCCACTTGGATACATAAATATGTGTGTTAATTGTCCTTAACTACTATTTTTGGGCTTTGTTGTATTCCTTCATTGATCCTTGTTTCTTTCCTCCATTCACCTATACCATTTATCTCATATCTTGTAGTATTCTGTTTTTTCTTTTCCCTGGATTTCTTTTGTTAATTTGTCCATTTCAGCACAGTCCATAACTTTTCTTATTATTTCATCTTTGCTTGGAATTAATTTGTTTTTCCATTTTTGGGCAAAGGCAATCCTCGCCGCCATAATTATATGTAACATTAAATACTGGATTTCTTTTTTGTATTTTGCAGTAGATAATATAGTTCATACCTTTTTTTAATGAAAATTATCAGTATTTTTGATCAGTGATGTCATTAAAGTAAACAAACCCACGTGCTGATTACGTCACCAGATCATGCCCCTAAACGGAAGTGACGTGCACAGCCCCCAAACCCCGGATGTGACGTGCATAGCCCTCCTCCCCAGCTGGGATGTGCATAATTGACCCCACGTGGTGCAGGTTTCACAAGATCATAACCCTAGCCGGATATGTTGTATTGGCCTAAGCCCATCATGATGAGTAGCCCTAACAGATAAGGTGTTGTGCAATATCCTAGCCCTATTTTTTCAGATAAGAGGTCTTGAAACTTACCCCATCAAGAAAGATGCCAAGACTCTGTGTACATGATTAGTTTAACCCTAGATTAATTCTATGGACATTCAAGGGGGGAGGGGGGTTGTGAAATAAAAAATGTTTTTTATTTGTAATCAATCTCCTAAGGGCTGCATTTAAACCCACTTTTTTCCCTAGAAGGTATTTATTTCTAGGCAATGTTGGTTTTAATTTTTGTTGAGACATGGGGTCTGCATTTAACCATTTTTTTCTCTATTTATTTATTTATTTATTTATTTATTTATTTATTTATTTGTTTGTTTATTTATTTATTTATTTATTTATTTATTTATTTATTTATTTCTAGGTAGATTGAAGCCCACCAACAGGAAAGGACAAAGAATATTAACAGGAATTAAAATGTTCACAATAGGCAACCCCGCCAGGTTGCATGCAGGGGATAAGCCTGTTCATGCATGCCTGGGACATGTCTGGACATGCCTTACCCGCCCCACCTACCCCTGTAATTCTGGGCATGCACAAGCTGCACTTGTCAATATAAGAGCTGGTTAGTTTGCCTTAATTTCAGCAGTCTCTTGAAGATGGCAACCTCTGATTCCAAAGATGTTTTTAAAACAACAGCAAAAGCCAGCATCGAATGCTCTGACACAAGACCCCTGCCACCAGAATGCAACAAACCCTGTTGCAAGGATTATGATAAAGAAAGTTTTTTATTCAGACCTGTTTTGCATGGCTGCAGCATGGAGTGTTGTAATTTTAACGATGATGTGCAGAGTACTTACCGGACAGTATGTGAAACAGCAAATGATGCTTCATTATCGCCCTGCAATGGTAAGTAAATATGTTTTTTTATTTATGATGTTGTAAATGACACTGGAGTGGATAACTTACTAACAAGATGCGGTTTATATTTTACAGACTCCAAAATAATAACTCCTAGACAGCAAGCTCTTCAAGACACTCCGATTTTATATTCCAGTGCTATTTGCCGTGGTCATAAAGCTTCTGCAGATTTTTATGGTCTAGACTATAACTGGGGTTCTGAGCTATCCCAGAGACCACGCTATCTAAACAGTGAGTTAAGGAGCTGCAATTTGTGTACAGACTGGTTTGATTGCGGCTGCAGACATGATTTGTGGAATACAGACTCAACGAATTGTAAAATAGCATGTTATGCACCTCTATATTCTGCTTCTGATAGTGGTGATGAGGGATATTTTTCTGATGGAGGGGGCATGACCCTCTGAACTCTGTATAGCCAATAAAAGATTGTGTTAATGTCAACGCTTGCCTCATTTGTCAGTGTACTTTCAATATAATGAAGCATGAAAAGGTTCTAAGCCATATTTATTATACTCCAGGATATGTAGGGAGTTATGGAGGAGTAAATACCCCTTTTCAGGAAAGTAAAAAACATGATAAAAACCTGACCATGAAGCAAGTCAAGATGTGGCTGTCAGGGCAAGATGCTTATACACTTCATAAGCCTGCAAGAATTAATTTTCCTAGAAATAAAACAGTAGTGTCCGGCTTAGATCATCAATGGCAGGCCGACCTCGTAGATGTCTCCAAAATTTCTAAAGAAAACTATGGAAAAAAATACATCTTAACAGTTATCGATGTGTTATCTAAATATGCCTGGGCCTCCCCTTTATCTGATAAATCAGGGAGGGAAGTTACATCCGCCTTCCAGAATATCTTGAAAACAGGACGTGCACCCCAAAAAATACAGACATATGCAGGTAAAGAGTTCTTGAATACAGCGCTGAAGAAACTTTTAACACGTTATGGCATTCATCATTTTGTCACACATAGTGAAACTAAGGCAGCAGTTATAGAGAGGTTTAATAGAACCCTAAAAAACAAACTCTGGAGATATTTCACAGCTAGAAATACCCATCGGTATGTGGACATTTTGGCAAACACTCTTCAGGGGTAAAATAGCGCTTACCATCGTAGCATTGGGACTGCTCCTAAAGCCGTAAATTTGTCTAACGAAAGGGATGTGTGGCTGAGACTTTATGGGGTAGGTTTAAAAAGTAAAAGAAAGGAAAAATGTCTTAAGGCGGGGGATCATGTCAGGGTATCTAGATTGAAGGGGAAGTTTGAAAAGGGCTATCAGAAAACCTATACAGATGAGATATTCATTGTCAAAGAACTGGGGACAAGCGGGGAAAGAGTGGTGTATAGATTAAATGATTACGCAGGTGACCCGGTAGAGGGAGCTTTTTACTTTAAGGAGCTCCAAAAGGTTCCAGCTGACCAACAGCGTATATACAGAATAGAGAAAATTATCCAAAAAAGAGGGCGGGGGAAACACATAGAGTTTCTAGTCAAATGGAATGGCTGGCCAGAGAAGTTCAACAGTTGGGTTAAGGCCACTGAAGTACAACATCTTTGAAATGTCAGGTTTTTACATCACCCTCCCCAGCAATGCATCAGCAGCAATTTTTCCCCAAAACAAAAATTCTAATTTTACTATTCAATTAGTGAGATCGTTGGATCTTTCAGGGCCATGGGAAGTAACAAACTTATATCAAATGCCAAGGATGAACCTAAGACAACCCTACATTATGATTCAATGGGTCAAAAAATTAATCTTAAAGGAGATGAACCTCATACCATTCTAGTTAGCGGAGAACTTGGACATCTGTTAGGTATGTTTCCTGGATTCAGCACCTTATATGTTTACACAGACATTGTAGAGCTCCATATAGTAGGTGACTTCTATGTGCCATTACTACGCTGTGTACCTGTGCAGGGACAAGACAATGATTTCATAACTATGACCTATGACCGTCCACATTAGGTGCCAGTCAGCAAACATCACATCGATACCGTTACTATAGAAATCAAAACCGACCAGGACAAAAACATGCATTTTTATCACGGGAAGGTGATTGTCAAGCTTCATTTTAGGCCTTGGAAAAGTGAAGGATAGTTGTAAACAAGGAGCACGGGAGACCTCAAGACTATGTGGCTTACTACAGGGTACACACTGGGGGAGGCCTTCCAGACTTCCAAGGAGCCCCCATTATGTATGGGACTGGTTTAGGAGGGTTGTTCCCTGGACTTTTTCAAAAAGCAATGCCTTTTTTGAGGTGAGGATTAGAAATCATAAAACCGCATGTGAAATCTGCTGCCAAAAACATCGCCAGAGATGTTGCGGGGCATCTTGTATCCCGTGTTGTTGAGAATGGGCAGGATGGGTCAGGGCTGGCCATAGCCAGGAAGAATTACGCATCGGGCCTGCCTATTCCATTTAAAAAGAGAAGACTTGTGAAAAAGCCCCGTCATACCAAGAGGAAACCCTGTGACAAGGAAGACATATTCTAATACATTATGTCATTTAATCATTCTGCTTCAGAGGAATGTGTTAAATCTGAACTGGATCTTGAAGAACTGGCGCCTACACAGAGCAGTATTGAAAACAGTACCTATATCGAGATCCCCCCTTTCTCAGTGCTAATGTCCAATGGACCCCTGGAATTTTTCATCACGGGGCATGGTGAGCATTACACAGATTTAAACAACACCCTCCTGTATGTGAGTTGCAAGATTGTAAAAGCGGACGGGTCGGATATTGATGATGGGGCAAAGATGGCCCTGGCCAACTACCCCATAGCATCTCTGTTTAACCAGCTGGATGTTACCTTGGGAGATCAACTCATTACCCAGAGCCATCATTGCTATTCATATAGGGCCATAATTGAACTGATTCTCAACTTTGGTGGTGATGCGTTGGGCACCCAATTTACTTCTGGGGGATTTTACAAAGATGACTCGGATCTCATGGAGAGTACTCTACTGACAGCGGCTGGGAACTCTGGTTTCAAAGTGAGACACATGGCCAGTAGTCGTAAATGGGACCTGCTTGGGCCTCTGCATAGCAATCTGTTTTTTCAGGACAGACTGCTAATTAATGGCATAGATGTGAAAGTCAAACTCACAAGAAGCAGAAATGAATTTTGTGTGATGAAGGATGGCAATGAGAATTACAAAGTGCAACTCCTGGTGGCTTCTCTCTTTGTAAAACGTGTAAAAGTAGCCCCGAGAGTGCGCCTTGACCATGCAGAAGCTTTGTTCACCTCCAATGCCAAATACCCCATTGATCGAGTGGGGATGAAGGTTTACAGCATTCCCGCAGGTAGTCTTGTGTGTAATCAGGAAAATCTATTTCTGGGTCAACTGCCTAAACAATTGGTGATTGGGTTTGTGGACAATGCAGCTTTTAGTGGGGATTATGAAAGAAATCCATTCAATTTTCAATACTGTAATGTCAATTTCTGCGCCCGCATTGTGATGTCGAACAGATCCCCGCAAAGCCTCTTCAGCCCAATTATTAGCATAGTCTTTTTGTGAGAGAGTACATGCAGATGGTGCAAGCAACAGGCAAAGGCATGAAAGACAGACCGATGTTAATCAGCCAGGAAGAGTTTAAATGAGGGTATACATTGTATTGTTTTGACTTGAGTCCTGATCAGGGATGCTCTGAGCACTATTCATTCAGGAATGGTAAACTCAGAGCCGAAATTAGATTTGCACAGCCCCTCCCCAACACGGTTAACATGATGCTCTGCATCTTTGAAAACCTTATTGAAATACATCACACAAGGAATATACTTTTTGATTATATGTGAGTACAGCAGCTCCTCCACTTGTTCTCTGGAAATACTTTCTAGGGGTCTACCCTTGTGACTTGTTACCCCAGAGACAGATCACCAAAAGACCTTTTGGATTAATTGTAAATACCCATCCTCACACTCTTCCTGGGGAGCACTGGCTGGCCCTCTACTTTCCATCTCCAGGATATGGTGAACTTTTTATTCTTATGGAAGACCTCCGAATAGCCATGACTTTCCTGGCACCATAGTGATGTTTTTAGAGCAGCAAGCTGAGAAGTACACATTTCACCAACGCCAATTGCAACACCCCAGTGCTGTGACCTGCGGACAACGCTGTGCATTTTTTCTACTGAACCGTACTAAAGGAGTGACTTATAAAAATATTTTAAAGATATACTTCAATGCAGATATTAAAAATGATCAAATGGTAAAGCTGTTTGTAAAAACTATAAAGGGGCTTGGACCCTGTAACCGTCACCACTGCATGTAGGCATGCATGCCTTACTGTAAAATAAAGGAAAAGACTTAAATGTTTTTACCTGTATCACTGTGTTTTTATTCATTTTAAAAATTGAGCCAGTCACCAAACCTGAGCCAACTTCTAGGTTTTATTGTCCAAGGGCTAGTGGGTGTGCCTGTAAACATAGCCTTCTGAGCCCCAAAAGGTGCTGTCATAACAGAGTCGGGGCTAGCAGCAGTGTCGTCCTTAACAACCAGAGTATCTTTCAACTTTTCTATTTGCTCTTTAACAGCAGTAGACCCCAACACAGAAGTTGGAACATTCACTTCAGCCATAGCATTCATAAAATCATCCCATCCTTTAGGTTTCCGCTTCTCAGTATGGGCTCGGTGTTGCGAGGCGCCTTTCACCAAGTCTAAAATATTAGTACCGGGAATAGGTAAACCTTTGTATAAAAAGGTACCCCGATCATCCCAGGTTGAGACGTCCTGGTGTTGTTTCATTTTGTTCAGCAAAAGTTCTGCATTTTTCCTATAACAAACGTTCACACTGCTTAGGATATCATCCATAGTGGTGGTCTGTGGAGTTGTTTGTGGCGGCTGTTCTGGTAATGTTGGAGGTGGCTGAGGCTCTCCTGGTGGATAAATGAGATTCAGTTTGTCCTTTTCAGACTCATTTTGCTTGGTCAGTCTTAGATACCTGTTCAGACCCCCCTCTTCACCCATTCACAAATGACAGTCAGACAGAACTTCAAAGGAAATATCTTTATCAGTCCTGGCTCAAGCTGGCTGCGAGCCCAAAATAAAAGTAGATAAAGTCTCTGGCAAAAAGTTAAAAACAAAAAGCTCTTACAGCAAATCAGGTTTACAGAAAGCACATCACTTATCCAAGTGCCTCTTTGAATCAGGTTTACAGAAAGCAAATCACTTGTCCAAGTGCCTCTTTGAATCAGGTTTACAGAAAGCAAATCACTTATCCAAGTGCCTCTTTGAATCTCGAAACGATGAACCACACACGACGAACCACGAACCACAAACGAACGTTGACGTCTGCAACTAAGGCGTGGCACCATCCATCTTTTATCTGCAGAAGACTCTAACGAGCAACAGCTGCTCATTATTCCTGCATCCCGACGCAACTCACAGCAAGCTGCTGCTGAGTCACAACAGATACCTCTGCAGTACAGAATTGTAGAGCTTAATCTTGTCATCCTCACTCAAATCATGCCTCTGAAGTATGTTGCGCATCTCATCATCCAACCGGTTAGTGGCTGTAGTCCCCATAGTAGGCGTCCTGCCCTGTAGCTGCTCTATCTGAAGACACAACACCAGATACATTTTCTCTGCATGGTCCATGGTTTACCCTGCCAACAGGCTAGTCAACAGAGGAATAGCAGCCCCTAGCAAGGGACCCATAAAACCACCTGACTGAAGTATGATCTGTTTCTTCTTTTTGAGTGAAACCTTACTATCACTCAGCTTTTTAATGACACCCTTCTTACTCTTTAGAGACCAGAATTATGAAGGTTTCAGAGGAAGATTTCCTTTTAGGGTGTTAAGTGCTATTTCTGCTATTGACCCCACCAGGTCATTATTAGCATTGCATAAGATGGCTTTTCTCTGTCTTGGTCTGGACTTTACTAAGATTTTTAAAAGCCCCCAATTTCTACGTAACCTCTCTGACATCTTAAATGAACTAGTGCTAAGGTAACCGGGCTACAACTTTTTACTCTTCTTTTTCATTGTGTAAACAGTAGGCCAATCAGGGGGGGAAGAGTCCCATTCTTAGCCTATAGGATTCTGGAGTGGTGGCTGACAAATCTACTAATAGGTACCTGTGTGGTTTGTGAGTGGCATCTTGGAATACTTCTAAAAAATATTTTGTGTTAGTGGGATACATCTGCCTGGCCAGTGTGACAATTTGCATTTGATCATGGGGACTTCTGAATAAAACCAAATATTTGGAATTCAGAGCTATTGTCCTCATTTTCTTACCTTGAAAAAACAGGTTTTGTAGTATGAGAATAATGCTCAGGTTTCTGTGATGAACGTACTGTGTAAAAGCCTTCTCTATTTGGTCGCTGTCACCGGCAAATGCCATGAGTTCATCTATCACAGCTAGAGTTATTTGATTTGGTGGAAACAAAACATCATCTTCAAAAGAAGACAGAAGACCTTCCATAAACTTAATATAAGGGAACAGAGGTTGTACAGAGGTTGCCAATGGCTATAAAACCATACAATATTTTGAGGACTTTGAGACAATACTCCATCGCCATGTTCTAACATTTGTTTGAAAAAAAAAGATTTGCCAGAATTGGACGGCCCACTTATAATACAGGAAAAAGGGTGTACAAATTGTGCAATGTTTTCCATAATCCTTAATAATTGTAAGGCAGTGTACAGTAATCCTCACTCTTTAATAACCTTTTATTATACACTACTTTTAGAGTTTTTTGGAGGACCCTCGTTTCTAGGGTCCACACCCCCTCTCTACTTACTAAGATGACTGAATTGGTGTCATGGTACAGACACCTATCGCCCAGCCCCTCCAGTAGTGTGTATAATTCTAGCCATGCATAAGCGGTCATAAAGCTGGCAATGAATACATTAGTGCATGAGGATTTGGTGGGTTGGTTCTTGGCTGTTTTCCACGTCACGACAGCTGTCTCTGTATCCACAAACTCACATGAAGAAACATCATAATAGGACACAAAAGATATTTGAATAATTCCTCAGGGTTTATCACCACTGATGTGGTCAGGTGATTGGTGCTCTGGCCAAACTTGCCCCACAACAAATTTAAAAAGAGTTTGGCAATCTGTCTTTTGGCAGGATTTACTTCAATGTGGCCATGTCATAAACGGACACCTTCCATCTTTTCGTAATCCTGCATATATCGCTCTTTATCCTGATCTGTTTTTGCACCATTCAGGGTAACCACTGGCCTCCTGTTTCTGTCTGAGATGCATGTTCATATATCCTGAAAATAGCTCATTTGAAGTTCTTTCAAAATGCCAGATCTCATCGATTTCAACAATTCTGTAACCTTTTTCTAAGGCTACATTAATTCAACAGTACACCATGTTCTGGTCAGAGCTCTTTCCTCATCACTGTGTTTACAGGGGGAGGTTTGCAGTTTTTCTGTGCAGGTTGCGCACAAACTAAACATTAATTTGCCCCCTGATTTGTGAGGTAGGACTGAGAAATAGAGATTCCTTGGCGGGTACACTTTGACTTTGACTAGCCCAAAATATTGCTTTAGGTCCCCAAAGTTTTGATAGATGATTTGAGGGTGCCCAATTGGATACTCCTTGGTCTTATTCACAAAAGAGTACAAACTGATGAAATCGTAGTATAAGATTTGTTCATCAGGTTTTGGTTTGCAGTACAGGCATGTAGCATTTGTTCTACCAACAAAAAAAAAACATCTCGAGGATTCAAAGGAGTTGGGAGCTTATTCTCAACTAGAAACTACTTCAGTTGGCACGTCATTCATGTTCCCAGATGCAGGGCACAGCATAACCCTGTGCCCTGAGGTATTCTTTAATCCTAGTATGGCTGTGCAGGCTACCATATGTTGAATCAAGTAATTTGTTGAAGTCTTTTTCAGAGTAGCAGACAGGGCACCCATGAAAAACACCCGTGAAATTCAGAAGACGCGGGGGTTCCATTTATGACCGCAAAACCATCCAAAAAATATTTGCCCACTTTCTTTTCACCGCCCATATCACAAGAGCTTTAATTAAACTGTATCTCTGTGTTTAACATCTGACAAGTTTAAACAGAAGGGTCAGCAAAAGAAAAAAAACATAATACACCTTTCATATGTTTTGTAAAGCACATTTTATTATAAATTTCACAGCTTTAACAGTTTCTTGTAATTAATTTCTGTTACATTTTGGTATATGATCTTTTTCAGAGCCAATGGCAATTCAGCTTCCATCTTTGACATTAATGACAGCAGTTTATGACTCTTCTCAATACACTGTTTGAATGTCTTGAGATTGTCAAGTGTATCCCGGGTGAAATATAATTTATTCACTTTGTCAGTAATACTGATGATGACCCAGAGAACATGCGGAATAGAAAGCCAAATACATAAGCTGTTAATAAGTTCTGTTTCACTGTTTCCATCCACATTAGCTTCTGATTTTAAACATCTAATTAAACAATGATGTATTATTTTAATAACACATGCTTCCAGAACTTGCGGCATGCTGACATTTTGAGGCTCCACTGTTTATAAAACAGGAAATAAGATAGAATTAGATTGGGGTGTTTCAACTAATCAAAAAATTGTTTTCTTAATTTTTATATTGACTTACCATTTGATATTTTGCAGAATCTGCAATAACAGGGCTTTATATGTTCATTCTCTTCAATGAAGCCAGGTCTTTTTCTTATTCTATGCCCATGCTTGGGAGGTTTGGGGGTCAAAATTATATTAACCAAATCTTCATCTGAGGTTGCCATCTTCAAGAGACAGCTGAAACTAAGGCAAACTAACCAGCTCTTGTAATGACAAGTGTGCCTTGCGCATGCCCAGAATCACAGGGGAGTAGGGTGGGTGGGCGGGTAAGGCATGTCCAGACATGTCCCAGGCATGCATGAACAGGCTTATCCCCTGCATGCAACCTGGCGGGGTGGCCTATTGTGAACATTTTAATTCCTG
The DNA here is from genome assembly GCF_051295495.1 of Thamnophis sirtalis. Taxonomy (NCBI): domain Eukaryota; kingdom Metazoa; phylum Chordata; class Lepidosauria; order Squamata; family Natricidae; genus Thamnophis; species Thamnophis sirtalis. The sequence goes on from NW_028261388.1 coordinate 54,991,757, forward strand.
TTAATATTCCTTGTCCTTTCCTGTTGGTGGGCTTCAATCTACCTAGAAATAAATACCTTTTAGAGAAAAAAAATGGTTAAATGCAGACCCCATGTCTCAACAAAAATTAAAACCAACATTGCCTAGAAATAAATACCTTCTAGGGGAAAAAAGTGGGTTTAAATGCAGCCCTTAGGAGATTGATTACAAATAAAAAACATTTTTTATTTCACAACCCCCCTCCCCCCTTGAATGTCCATAGAATTAATCTAGGGTTAAACTAATCATGTACACAGAGTCTTGGCATCTTTCTTGATGGGGTAAGTTTCAAGACCTCTTATCTGAAAAAATAGGGCTAGGATATTGCACAACACCTTATCTGTTAGGGCTACTCATCATGATGGGCTTAGGCCAATACAACATATCCGGCTAGGGTTATGATCTTGTGAAATCTGCACCACGTGGGGTCAATTATGCACATCCCAGCTGGGGAGGAGGGCTATGGACGTCACATCCGGAGGGTGAGGGCTGTGCACATCATTTCCGCTTAGGGGCATGATCTGGTTACGTAATCAGCACGTGGGTTTGTTTACTTTGATGATGTCACTGATCAAAAGTACTGATAATTTTCATTAAAAAAAGGTATGAACTATATCTACTCGCAGTCATTATTCCTAATAAAAAAACTTCAGGTTTCTATTCTATTTTGACACCTCTTATTCCCTCTAGCCACTTTTTGATCCTTTTCCAAAACAATTTAGCCTCCTCACAGATCCACCATAAGTGGTAGTATGTTCCATGTATTGATTCACATTTCCAACATTTTGGGGAGGTATTTGTTGATATTTTAGCTAACCTTGTTGGTACCAGGTGCCATCTGTAAAACATTTTGTACTGGTTTTCCTTGTATGCAACTGTATCATTTTTAAGTTTGTTCCCCAAACTTTTTCCCGTTTATCTAATTCAATATTATAGTCAAAGTTCTGTGCTCATTTTATCATTTGTTATTTCACGATTTCCTCTTCCATTTTATGCTTCAGGAGAAATTTGTATATTCTCCCTATTATCTTTCTATCTGAGCTTTGAATTATTTTATCAATTCATGTTCTCTTTCAATATCATATAATTTAGTATCATTATTGTGTTTAGTTTTGATTTGCAAGTAGGTTAGCCAATCAACTTTTTCAGTGTTTTGTTCTTCCAATTCTTCAATTGTTTTTAAATTTCCCTGTCTGTCAATTAAGTCTCTGTATCTTAGCATTTTATTCATATCTATAAAATTTGGATGGATTATCCTTTCTGTCGGTGATAGCCAAGTCGGGATTTTCACATAGTGGATTTTTTTGATTTTGAGCCAGTTTTGCAATAACACTCTTCTAATTAAATGTTTTTTAAAGTATTTGTGTGTTTGATTTTTATCATTCCATAGGAATGTATGCCAGCCTGCTTGCAAATCATGGTCTTCTAAGGTCAAAATTCTTTTATTCTTTAGCTCTATCCAATCCTTCACCCATGTTATTGTTACTGCTAATGTGTATAATTCCCAATTTGGTAATGCTAAACCTCCCCTCTCCTTGCTGTCTTGCATTGACTTTAGTTTAATCCTCGCTTTTCGTCCTTGCCAAATGAACCTAGCAGTTATTTTGTTTAATTCTTGAAAGAAAGTTTTACCCGAGTTAATAGGTGTGGCTTGCAACAAGAATAAGATTCTTGGTAAAATATTCATCTTGACTGTGGCTATACGTCCCATTAGTAATAGCTGAATATTTTTCCAGCTTTCTAAATCTTTCTTTATTTGTGTCACTAGTTTATTATAATTATCGTCTTTAATTGTGGAACATTTTGCCAACACCCAGATCCCCAAGTATTTCACTTCCTTAGTTATTTGCATTCTAGTTGCTAATTCCAGTTCCTCTTCTTGCTTTTTTGTCATGTTCTTGGTTATCATTTTTCTTTTGTCTTTATTGATTTTTAGTCCTGTCACTTTATCATATTCTTCTAATTTTTGAATTAATTTCAGACTGGATTCTAATGGATCCTCTAGAACAAATACTAAGTCTTCGGCAGAGGCTTGGGCCTTATATTCTTCATTTTTGAGTATCAAAACTTTTATTCCCTGGTCCTTCCTAATTTCATTTAATAAAATTTCCAGAGTTAATATAAACAGGAGAGAGGAAGCATCCCTTCTGACTCACTTTTTTATTTCGATCTTTTCTGTTAGTTCTCTGTTCATCAGAACTTTGGCTATCTGACTGTTATAAAGTTTTTCTATCATTTTTGTAAAATTTTTTCCGAATTTCATCCTGTCTAATAATGTTATTATAAATTTCCAAATTACGTTGTTGAATACTTTTTGTGCATCAAGGAAAAACAGTACATTTGTTTTTATGGATGCGCGTCGTAATATTCTATTATGTCTAGGATAACTCTCGTATTATTTTTAATATGTCTGTGAGGTAAAAATCTGTTTTGGTCTGGGTGTATTCATTCATTTAAAACCTGTTTAACTCTTCCTGCCATAATTGCTGCAAATATTTTATAATCGGAATTTAGTAATGAAATTGGTCTGCAGTTTTGAATTTCTTGTAGGTTGGCTTCTTCTTTCAGGAGTAGCGATATTATTGCTTCTGTCCATGATTCAGGCATCTTTGCTTTTCCTAAAACTTCATTAAGCATTTCCACTCCTAGTTCTTCCAATATTATTTTATTATATTTGTATAGCTCTACCGGTATTCCATCTGGTCCTGGGGTTTTGTTATTTTTCTGGTTTTTCAGGACTAATTCCATTTCGGCTAATGCTATTGGCCTGTTTATCGCCACCCTTTGTTCTTTTGAGATTGGTGTTATCTTTTCTGTGTTTAAATATTGTTTTATTTTGATTTCCTCCATACTATCTTGTGCGTTTAGTTTTGCAAAGTATTTATGAATAATATGCTTCTTTTCTTCGGCTTTGTATTGAATTCTTCCCTCATCATCTTTTAATTGATATATCATCCTTTTTTCTCTAATTCCTTTTGAGTTATTAAGTTGATCTTATGTTTTATCACCTCTCTTTTTTCTTTTTTAATTTTATTCTTTGGGTCTTTCTGTAGTTCAGCTTCAGTTTCCATAAGTTCTTTTTGCATACATTCGTTGCTCTTTTTGTGAGGTCTCTTGTGTATGCTTTCATAGTATCCCAGAGATTTTGAACTGAGGTGTCATCTTTTTTATTTATTCTAAAAAATAGTTTTAATTTTTTCTCCAGCATTTGCGTGTATTCTATTTTATTTACCATATTTGAGTTCATCAACCATCTTTTTCTTCTTCTTTGGCCTTTCCATCTTAATTTTATTGGGTTATGATCTGCCCACTCAGTTGCTTCAATTTCCATTTCCTTTAATTGATTACATAGATCAGATGATATCCAGGCCATGTCAATTATTGATAGGGCCTGGTGGGGCTTCAAATAAAAGATGCATTGCTTTCTTGTTTTATGCCTTTCTCTCCAAATATCATGTAGTTTATACTCCATTGCCATCTCAAAAAAGGAGTTGGGTAATGTATTTTTTTTGTTTTGTTTTTCTTTTTGCTTTCATGGTCCATTATTTAATCCACTATTGCATTATAATCCCCAATTAAGCAAATATTTTCATATTCTAATTCATTAATTTTGTTGTGTAATTTCCTATAGAATTCCTCTTGCTTCTGATTTGGTGCATATATGACTATTAATAATATCGGTTTTTCTGTTGTCTCTTATTTAATCATTAGCATCCTGCCTTCTTCATCAGAGTAGACTTCTTTGGAGTTTATTTTTTCCTTTATATAGATTGCTGTCCCTCTTTTTTTATCTGCCAGTGCTGCATATAATTTCCCTAATTTTTTGTTTTCCAGTAAATTCCTATGTTCCCTTTTAATATGCACTTCCTGTATACAGGAAGCCTTCAGTTTCCTAAGTTTATTAAACATCTGCACTCTTTTTTTGGGGGGGTGCATTCAGTCCATTCAAGTTTATCGAGATAATTGTTATTTCCTGATCCATCTTTAGATGGAGTGGTTTTTGTTGCTTTGGTTTATATCTGACTTTTCCCCCTTGTGCCTTCCCTTTCTAATCTCTCTCTTTCTTGCCTCTGTTCTTCTTTCCTGTTTCTTTCCTTGTCTTCTGATGTTTCTTCTTCTTGACTTCTACTTTTTAGGTCCTCTTTACTTCCTTTTTCTTCTTCCCATGTGCAGTATTTTTCATAGAATTCCTGCACTTCTTCTATATTCTCTATTTTATATCTTTTTCCTTGCCAAGATACCAGAATCCCTTCTGGTACCAACCATCTGTACATTATTCTGTTTTTATTTAACGGATTTGTTAAAAATTGATATTGTCTGCATTGTTCACGAATTCTCTGTGGAATCTGTTTAAGTGTGATCAACTCTTTTCCCTTGAATGTAATTGTCCCTTCTCTGGGTTTTTTTGTATACTTTGTCTCTAGTTGTTGTTGTTTTTTTGGCAAATCTTACATGCACTCGGGAGCCTATGTCTTCTGACATAATTAGTGTGCGCACGGTAAGCCTCATCGATGTCTCCTCTCAACTCTTGTTCCTTTCTCTGTAAAATTTCAGTGAAGATTTCGATCATTTTTTCTTTCAGCTCTTGCTCTTTTTCTTCCAGTATGTTTTGGAATCTTAGATAAAATGAAGCTCTTTCATTTTCAAGTTGGATTATTGATAACTCTAATTCTTTATTGATTTGTATATATTTCAGCTCCATTTTTTCCATCTTCTGATCTGTTTGTTCTATTTTTGTTTCAAGGTTCTGGATTTTCTGTTTGTTGATTACTAAGGCATTCTGTATCCTTTCAATTTTGTCATCCATGTTTTTGATATTTGCTTTCAATTCTCCCATTTTGTTTTTCATTTCTTCATGATTCCTCCTTGTCTCTTCATGATTTGTAGTCATCGCTTCTTGGTTTTTCATCAATGTCTCTTATATCATCTGGAGCATCAATTGCATAGTCCACATTGTTGGTGCTGGTCCCGTTGTTCCTGCCATCGTTCCACCTTTCTTCAGGCCCAATGCGCTCTCAATTGATCTTTGATTTGAGGGGGAGGATGTTGTTGAAGCAGGATTGGATGTTGTTTTTCCCCTGACTTCACTGAAGTTGCCATCTTTATCCCTCTATTTAACCTCATCCACAATTGCATACAGATTCTATTTTACTTCTACTTTATCATCAATATCAGCAGTATCAATAATTATATATCTCAATTATACTGGTACTCAATTCTAATAATTAGTTTCTCTATATATAAATATACTTGTGTCACCATTGATTTTCTTGCATCAGACTTCACGGTTCAAATTTATAATCCACTAGGTGTCACCCTCTCCTCAGTATCACTGACCATTCCATCAGTCACATTAAGTAAGCATAGCAAGCCCAGTGACAGAGACAAAACAAAACAGGGTGGGTAAAGAAGCCCTCCAATCATTCCAAAACAATTCTCTCACTACTGTCTCTGGTACAGTTCCAACTTCTGAGGAGAGTATATACTGTATATTTATAAGGTGTCCCCTCCAAAAAGAAAAAAAAAAGAGCACTTGCTCCCTTCGTTACCTGAGTTTATTGTTCACAGTTGAAACTGTTCAAAGCTCAAAGTTCAGCTATTTTTGGAAAGACAAAAGAGTAGAGGGAAGAGCAGGAAAAAAAATCAACAACCAACCCAACTGTTACATAATCCTTTGTGTGCTTTCCAAGTCTTCTCAGCAGCTACTATATCCCACTCCTGTTGTCCACACTGGGTTTTAGTTCTCACTTCTGTTCAAGTTATTCATGCTGTCAATTCCAACTCAGCATCTCAGCTCTCACTACTTTTCGGCAAAAATCTGGACTGCAAAAACATTCTCCGTCACAGAGCCTCCTTCTTTCCAGCTTACCCTCTCTGCCAATTTCATGTTGTTCTCCTTTTCTTTCGGTTATCAATGATAATAACAGATGTCTCGATTTCAACTGCTTTCTCTCTCTGCTTCTTTCTTATGTGGTCGCCATCGCTCCGGTCATGACTAAGTGCAGGATAGATCCTCGTCCATTTAGTCGGTTTCTCATACCCATTGGGGGATTTGCCTTATCACCCCAGGGCCTTCAGAGTTTCCCCCCTAATCTGCCAGTCCCTTCAGGATCCGCAGTACAAACCATTTGCCATCTAAGGAGATGCCAGTGATGCAGCAGTACCGATGCAAGCCATACCGATGCAAGAGAATGAGCATGGACAGTTACAGCCTTGTATATACATGTCTAGTTATCTTGACCCATTCCAGTCCAGCTTCAGGCCTGGCTACAGCACAGAAACCGCTTTGGTCGCATTGACCGATGACCTCTGGAGAGCCAGGGACAGAGGCCACGCCTCCATCCTGGTTCTCCTTGACCTCTCAGTGGCTTTCGATACCATCGACCATGGTATCCTTCTGTGACAACTGCGGGAGGTGGGGGTGGGAGGAGACGCCTAGAGCACCTATGGAGGTCCAGCAAATCCGAATCGAGCCGAGCATTTTTGACAACCTACACCAGAGATTACGTTCGGGCAATTAGGATGGCTAAGAAAACACACTTTGCCTCTCTGGTTGTGTCTGCTGAGTCGTGCCCAGCCGCCCTGTTTAGGATAACCCGTTCCCTCCTAAATAGGAGGGATACGGGCGATCCGCTACAGGGCAGGGCTGAGGACTATGTCCAATTTCTCGCAGACAAGGTTGCTCGGCTCCAGGCGGACCTGGACTCCAATTCTGCAGTACCAGCCGAGGTACTAAGGGATGATCTGGTAAGTCATCGCTGGATTGAGTTTCAAGCTGTTACCCCTGAGAATGTGGACAAGGCCATGAGAGCTGTAGGTGCCTCCACATGTGTGCTGGACCCGTGCCCCTCCTGGCTGGTTGTAAACAGCAGGGAGGTGACACGAGGCTGGATCCAGGCGGTTGTTACCGCCTCTCTTCGGGAGGGGATCTTTCCCCCCACTTTAAAGGCGGCGGTGGTGAGACCCCTCCTGAAGAAACCATCCTTGGATTCAGCTGTTTTAAATAACTATCGTCCAGTCTCCAACCTCCCCTTTGTGGGGAAGGTTGTTGAGAAGGTGGTGGCCTTTCAGCTCCAGCGGTCCTTGGAGGAAGCCAGTTATCTCGATCCGTTCCAGTCTGGCTTCAGACCTGGCTGCAGCACAGAAACTGCTTTGGTCACATTGACCGATGATCTCTGGAGAGCCAGGGATGGAGGCCACGCCTCCATCCTAGTGCTCCTTGACCTCTCGGCAGCTTTTGATACCATCGACCATGGTATCCTTCTGCGACGATTGCGGGAGGTGTGGGTGGGAGGCGCTGTTTTGCAGTGGTTCTCCTCTTACCTCTCGGACAGGTCGCAGTTGGTGTTAGTTGGGGAGCAGAGATCGACCCCTAGGCCCCTAACGTGTGGGGTGCCCCAGGGTTTGGTCCTGTCCCCCCTTCTTTTCAACATCTACATGAAACCGCTGGGTGAGATCATTCGACGGCACGGGATAAAGTACCATCAATATGCGGACGATACTCAGTTGTATCTGTCCGCCCCATGCCAACTCAACGAAGTGATGGATGTGATGAGCCAGGGGCTGGATGCTGTTAAAGACTGGATGGGGGTCAACAAGCTTGTGCTCAATCCAGAAAAGACCGAGTGGCTGCTGTGTTTCCCTCCCATGAATTGGCCAAGTACTCCATCTCTCAGGCTGGGGGGTCAAATTATACGCCCCTCAGACAGGGTTCGCAACTTGGGAGTCCTCCTGGACCCACAGCTGACCTTCGAACATCATTTGTCAGCTGTGACCAGGGGGGCATTTGCCCAGGTTCGCCTGGTACACCAGTTGCGTCCCTACCTGAACCGGGAGGCCCTCACAACAGTCACTCGTGCCCTTGTGACCTCTAGGCTGGAATATTGCAATGTGCTCTACATGGGGCTGCCCTTGAAGAGCATTCGGCGACTCCAGCTAGTCCAGAATGCGGCCGCGCGAGCGATTGTGGGTGCACCTCGGTTCACCCACGTAACACCTATCTTCCGCGAGCTGCACTGGCTACCTGTTGATCTCCGGGTGCGCTTCAAGGTGCTACTTATCACCTATAAAGCCCTTCATGGTAGTGGGCCTGGGTACTTGAGAGACCGCCTAGTGCCAATTACCTCCACTAGACTGATTCGATCGCATCGATTAGGCCTCCTCCGAATCCCATCTTCTAGCCAGTGCAAACTGGCAACTACCCGGAGGAGAGCCTTCTCGGTGGCTGCTCCGTCCCTTTGGAACGAACTCCCCGTAGAGATTCGGACCCTCACCACCCTCCAGTCCTTCCGCGCCGCTGTAAAGACCTGGCTGTCCCGGCTGGCCTGGGGTTGAGATTGTAGCCCCACTTGAATTGTGCGATTGTTGTGTTTTCTTTTTTAACATGCTGTATTGTCTATTGTTTGTCTTTTCCCCCTCCCTTTTTGAATTGTGAGCCGCCCTGAGTCCCCTCAGGGAAAAGGGCGGCATACAAATAAAGGCAAAACAAACAAAACAAAACAAACAAACTGTTTTGCAGTGGTTCTCCTCTTACCTCTCGGACAGGTCGCAGTCGGTGTTAGTTGGAGGGCAGAGATCAACCCCTAGGCCCCTAACATATGGGGTGCCGCAGGGTTCGGTCTTGTCCCCCCTACTTTTCAACATCTACATGAAACCGCTGGGCGAGATCATTCGGCGGCACGGGATAAGATACCACCAGTATGCGGACGATACTCAGTTATATCTGTCCGCCCCGTGCCAACTCAATGAAGCGATGGACGTGATGAACCAGGGCCTTGAAGCTGTTAGGGACTGGATGAAGGCTAACAAGCTTGTGCTCAACCCAGATAAGACCGAGTGGCTGTTGTGTTTCCCTCCCACTAATTTGGCAAGTGTTCCATCTCTCAGGCTGGGGGGTCAAACACTACACCCCTCAGACAGGGTCCGCAACTTGGGAGTCCTCCTGGACCCACAGCTGACTTTTGACCACCATTTGTCAGCTGTGACCAGGGGGGCATTTGCCCAGGTTCGCCTGGTGCATCAGTTGCGCCCCTACCTGAACCGGGAGGCCCTCGCAACAGTCACTCATGCCCTTGTGACCTCTAGGCTGGAGTACTGCAATGTGCTCTACATGGGGCTGCCCTTGAGGAGTATCCGGCGACTTCAGCTAGTCCAGAATGCGGCCGTGCGAGCAATTGTGGGTGCACCTCGGTTCACCCACATAACACCTATCCTCCGCGAGCTGCACTGGCTACCTGTCAATCTCCGGGTACGCTTCAAGGTGCTACTTGTCACCCATAAAGCCCTTCATGGATCTGGGTACTTGAGAGACCGCCTACTGCCAATTACCTCCACGCGACCAATCAGATCACATAGATTAGGCCTCCTCCGAGTTCCATCTGCCGGTCAGTGTCGACTGGCAACCACGCGGAGGAGAGCCTTCTCGGTAGTAGCTCTGACCCTTTGGAACGATCTCCCCGTGGAGATTCGTACCCTCACCACCCTCCAGACCTTCCGCACAGCCCTTAAAATCTGGCTATCCCGTCAGGCCTGGGGCTAAAGACTGTAACCCACCCGAATGGTATGAATGTTGTGTTTTTTAATTATGTATTGTTCTCATGTGTTAAATGTTTGTTTCCCTCCCCCTTGAGTTGTAAGCCGCCCTGAGTCCCCCCAGGGAAAAGGGCGGCATATAAATAAACTTTCATAACTCATAACTCTAAAAAACTAACCAAAACTGAACAGCAATGGGCTGTGTGGGAAAAGGAAGCCTATGTTGTTAGATGGGTGCTCCTTTCCTGGACACATTTCTTGGAGGGAAGTAAAATCCTTTTCCCGCTATGAATTGATCACAAAAACCTGGAAGCCCTAAAAACTCCTTGGAAACTCTCTCTGAAACATCTCTGATGGGCCCAATACTTTCGGTGGTACCTTACACTACTTACACTACTTACCAGGAGGAAAAAAATCCTGGCTGATGCTTTGTTAAGAATGCCTCAGTACAACAGCTCTAAAATAGACGTAGTCAAACCTATACTCTCACCACACCTGCTGGCAGCCCAAGTGACCATGAGAACACAGGGGGGAAAAAAACCTCCTGTGGATGGGGCCACAGCATCTGCTTTTAAGGTTGTGCTAAAGGATGACACATGGTTTAATACCCATAAAAATTCAGGATGAACAGGCTTCAGTAGGGACCAAGGTCTATGTGCCTGCCAGTCAAAGACTTAAAATAATGCAAGCCAAACAGGGGGGACACTTTGGGTTTCTAAGAACTTTACACCTCATAAGGAGACATTTGGGTGGCCTTCCCTTAAAAAGGACATCGGAAGCTCTGACTCCAGCTGCCAATTTGTGCTTCAGTGAAGTGAAGGCAAGGGAAGATGCCAGGCTTCCTCCAAACTGTAGCTGAGCCTTCAGCACCCTGGGCAGATATTTCTATAGACTTTTATCATAGAACTGAAACAGTGGTGGGTTCTGGATCCCGTTCCAACTGGTAATTGCCTATTAATCACATGAGCATTTACATTAACTAAAAAATGTTTACATTGTGTGTGTGTGTGTGTGTGTGTGTGTATGTGTGTGTGTGTATTTGTTTTCATAGATTTTCACGGGTATAGGTATGCAGGTCTTGGCATATTTGGGTCTTTTCCCATGTAAGATTGACAGTATCTTGGCAACGTTTCGATGAGGTCACACTCACCATCTTCAGGCTGGTGCCTTTGGCTTTATGCTCGTGCAACCAAAGCATGTTTTTCTATAAATATAGGTGGGTGGGTGTGGAATGTTGGCTTTGTTGCTTTAAATGGATTGTTTGGTTGTGTTGTAACATCTTGATTGGTTGATGGAATTGATGTTTGGTGAGGGCGATTGGGGATGGTGTCTTGTGTTGTTCTGGGTCCGAGTGTTGGTATTTGTGACTGGGACTTGTTTACTGACTAGGGCTAGTTTCCAGATGTCTGGAAGGCGGAAGGTATCATCATGTTCATTTATGTTGTGGGGGTGTTTCTCTATTTCGATAGCTTCCATAATTATTCTCTTGTTGAAATGTTCAGTTTTGGAAAGTAATTTGGTTCCTTCAAAATCAATTTCATGTCCTGTTGCTTTAAGGTGCTGGAAAAGGGAGGAAGTTTTTTCTTCTTTTTGACTGCATTCTTGTGTTCTGCTATGCGTGCATTTATTCTTCTATTAGTTGTCCAATGTAAGTGGCTGGGCAGATTTTGCATAGTATTTCATAGACTCCTTGGTTTTCTAGCTGGATCTTGTCTTTGGGGTTTCTTAAGATGTTGGATATTTTTTGGTCATCAATTACCCTCACCAAACATCAATTCCATCAACCAATCAAGATGTGACAACACAACCAATCAATCCATTTAAAGCAACAAAGCCAACATTCCAGACATCCCCACCTATATTTATAGAAAAACGGCAGCTCCGATCACACTTTGCTCGCACAAGCATGAAGCCAAAGGCACCAGCCTGAAGATGGCAAGTGAGACTTCGCCGAAACATTGTCAAGACATTCTCAATCTTACATGGGAAAAGACCAAAATACAACAAGACCAGCTCGTATGTATATATATATATATATGTGGTCGGAGCTGCCATCTTTCTATAAATCTTGGTGGGAGTGTGTGGAGTGTTGGCTTTGTTTCAGTAAGTGGATTGATTGGCTGTGTGGTTGTATCATGATTGGTAGATTAGTGCTGATTGGTGCTGGCTGTGTGTCCATTGTTTTGTGTTGTAACGGCCTGGGTGGTGGGTGGGGCTCGTTTGTTGACTAGTGCGGGTTTCCAGATGTCTGGTAGGCGGGAGGTATCATCACATTTATTCATGTTGTGGGGGTGTTTCTCTATTTCGATAGCTTCCATAATTATTCTCTTGTTGAAGTGCTCAGTTTTGGAGATTAATTTGGTTCCTTCAAAATTAATTTCTTGTCCTTTAAGGTGCTGGAAAGGGGAGGAAATTTTTTTCTTTTTTTTCTTACTGCGTTCTTGTGTTCTGTGATGCATGCATTTATTCTCCTGTTCATTTCTCCTATGCATGTTGCAGGGCAGATTTTGCATGGTATTTCATAGACTCCTTGGTTTTCTAGCTGGATTTTGTCTTTGGGGTTTCTTAAGATGTTTCTTAAGAATCATGAATTTAAACACTATGGGAACCAAATTAATCACTTGGTGGGATGTCATGTGAATGTGCATGAATGACATCAAGTCACTCAGTCACATGCCTCTCCACCTGGCTACACCCACCAAAACAGTAGTAAAAAAAATTGAAACCCACCCTTGGGATATATGCTGTCCAGAGTCACTTGTTGCAATGGACACGTTACCTGTTTTGGATTAAGGGTTGCCTGTAAGTGCTATGGAATATGTTGGGAACATTTATGTAACTGGAGTAAGGCAGAATGTTGATAGAGCCAAGAAGATATCTTGGTTTTTGTTCCCATGCTTATTTCCCACCAGTCTGTGTATCTTCTTTCAACCATTTTAAACCATTGGTTGAAGTTGGTTGGGTTTAATTTTAATTCCCTTAGAATCATAATTAGCAGAAGAGTTTGGTTTGGAATTGTACAAAATCTCTTGGAGGGATATACAGAAAATTGAATCGAATGTATTTGTAATTTTATCGGACCAGAAGGAAAAGAACAGAAAGTGAAAAAAAATAAAATTATTTAGGAGGAAAAATAAGTCAATATAATTTAGTCAATGTAAATTTTATTGATCCATTAAACTATGCATAACAAACTTTATAAAAGTGTTGAAAATTATTCAGAGAAGATAGCATTTAATATTTTTAGGTGGAGTGGACAGGGAGGGAAGAAAAGGGCCAGGAATGAGTAAAGATCAAAGTGGAAATCTTATCTCAGATAAAAAAAGAAGCAAGTCTGTTGCTTCAAACACTAAGCAAGCAAACCAACTAATAAACTAAAGAAATAAAAGTCATATACTCAACAAAATTAACCAATGATTTCAGTGAGAGAGTTCAAAACGTGTTCAAATTCTCAATTAATGAACTTTAGTGTGACTGAATTAAAACTAATTTCTTTCCATGTTTTTGTAATTTACGTTATGTCCATTATTCTTGGAGTTCAGATTCTCTTGTATCTTCTTCCTTTTCTTCAGCTATGGTTTTGGAGGAAAAAAGAACAAACTAAAGTTAAAAATGCAACATTGTTATTTGTGAATTCTCAGTTTTATAAGTAGTTGTTCAAACCAAAGAATTTGAAAACAGTTCCTTGGGTGTCTTAAATTAAAACCAAACATAGACAATGTTACAAAATAGGAAAGAAAGGCTGGAGGAAAATAGGTTTAAAATGCTAAGAAAGTATTGGAGAAAGCAGGAATTTGAAGATTAAATGCAGGTGATAAGGAAAGGAATGGTATTCAATTATAGAATTATAAGGTTTTTTAAAAAGGTTTTGTTTCATTGATTATTAGTAAATATTTGGTTTTACAGTTTTGTACAATGCTATATTCCAATACTATGATTCTGGAACAGAAAGGATAATTCCTACAGCCCCATTCAAAAACAATACAGTTTTGAATTACATAAACAGAGTCATCAAAGGAGGAGGGAGGGAGGAAGGAAGGAAGGAGAAGCAAAAATCCAAGATGGCAGGCACCACCATGTGATCTTGTCCTTGCCCGAACTGCAGTTTCTTCACCTTCTTCCCTTTTCTTTGTATACAGCAAAAAGCTTCCCAAGATGGTGCCTCTTAATTCAAGTAGGGTGGACTAGAACCATTTTGAAAAATCACAGCACTTTCTCTAAATAGTTTTCAGACATTCTAAGCCATTAGCATTGTCTTGTGTACAGTTTTTCAACAAGAAGAAAGATGGGAACATGTTGTATCTTTGGCCTTCCATAATTAATGACTGGTGGAGGAGAAGTAATAGGAAAAAGAGGGAACAGGAGCAATTACAGTCTATCAGCTGAAGAGACAATGAAGTTAAAACTGCCTGCTGGAACATAAAAATTGATGCAGAATGCAGCTACATGGGTATTAGAGGGTATTGGATAAACACCACTAGTTTGAATAACATGAATCCTTGGCAGGCTCCTTTATATTCATAACTCAAGGACTACCTGTATTGGCTTTTCATAAGGCCATGAAGACTTGGTTGTGTGCCCAAGCCTAGAGACCCAAAGTTTAGTTTAGTTTATTGTCATTGTACATGGTACAACGAAATTATATGTCGTCTTCAGTGCACATTACAATTATAAAAATAAAAACACAAACATACGTCCCTTATTCTATATAATTGAAACTGAAAACCCGATATTGCACTATACCATAGAATTCAATATGGTCATTGCCCTGGAATAGAAACTGTTTTTCACCCTGTTTGTCCTTGTTTTTATTATCCTGTACCGTCTGCCAGATGGTAATAGTTAAAAAAAAAGTGTGCAGGATGAGATGGATCCTTGAGAATGTTTTGAACTTTCTTAAGGCAGCAGGAGTTATAAAGCTCTTACAAAGAGGGGAGAGGGCAATCAATGATCCTCTGGGCAATGATGTTGACCCTCTGTAGTGCTGTCCTATCTGCCACTGTGCAATTGGCAAACCATACACAGATGCAGTAAGTTAGAATACACTCTATGGTGCAGCGGTAGAAGGTCAACAGCAGTTTTTCATTCAGTTGTTGTTTCCTGAGAATTCTCAGGTAGTATATTCTCTGCTGGGCCCTTTTGACCAGTGCTGCAACCATTCCACCTCATCTTGATAGGCAGACTCATCCCCCCCACTGGAGATTAGTCCCACCACGGTTGTATCATCTGCAAATTTAGTAATAGTATTACTAACGTAAGTGGAAATGCAGACATGCACATAAGGACTAAGGGATTCAACACGCAACCCTGTGGTGTACCAGTGTTAAGAATAAGGTCTGAAGAGATATAATTACCTAATCTGACCCTATGAGAGTGGCCAGACAGGAAATCCATAATCCAAAGGCAGATTGAATAAGAAAGCCCAAGATTCATAAATGTAGGCACTAGTCTATGTGGAATTATTGTGTTAAATGCAGAGCTAAAATCTACAAAAAGCATCCTCACATAGCCCCCCCCCCTCCATTGTTCCAAATGAATCAGAGCAGTGTGAAGAATGACGGCTATAGCATCCTCTGTAGATTTATTTCTTCTGTATGCAAACTGGTGTTTATCAAATGTATGCAGAAGACCAGAAATGATGTGCCAGCAGACCAATTTCTCAAAGCACTTCATGATGATAGGAGTGAGTGCCACTATTAGTAAGAGATCTTGCATTGGTAAGAAATATACTTGGAATTGAAGGCTTGTGTGGAACCTACTCAGCTTAAAAAAACAACCATGCACGATATCCTCTCTTTCTCTTCCTGTCCCTCTGTTTTCTCCGCCTCCTCCTCCTCCTTCCTGCAGGGATAGTAATCCATGGGTCCCCCAGGGGCCTAGCTGTCTCCTCCGGTATTTTATGGGAATGTATAAAATTGTCTATAATAGTCTTTTCACATTTCAATCCAATTTGTAACAAGGCTTGTCAACTATAGATGCCTCTTGCCCCACAGGGTTCATCTATGTGCAGAGCCATCTTGAATGGCAGTTGGAACTAGCTTAATTCCATTAAGCTCTTCTGTGTGTTCTCCTTCTAGAGATGTTGAAGGATGATGATGTGGCAGCTTTTCCAAAGGCTAAATAAAGGCTTGCCGACTATAGGTGCCACTTGTCCCACAGGGTTCAATAAGGGGGGGGGGGGCGAGGAAAATCCAAGGTTCCAATATAGCAAGAGTGTTCTGTCATTTCTACAAAGTAACAAAAAATCTTAGCTGTCTCTATCATGTTCAAGCATTTTAAGTTACCAGTTGGATAACTTTAAGCCAATAATTCTCTCTCGGCAACAACTCATCTCAAAGATTGTCATTGTGGGGAAAATAGGAAGAGAACGGAGAATTAGATATGTTTATCACCTTGAGTTATTTATAAAAATAATAAAGGTGAAAAAAATCTTGTTAAAACACACAAAAAGGCTGTAATATGTGAAGATCACTGTACAAAGACAATGTAGCATGCAGAAGTGGTCTTTGGATTCATTTTGCCTTTTGATTTTTTTTTCTCTCTAAGTGTTGCTAGCTCATAGTGGATTATCCCTACTTTTTTGCTTTCAACATGAAAATACAGTGGGGCAAAAAAGTATTTACCGGTAGTCATCCACCAATTGTGCAAGTTCTCCCACTTAAAAAGATGAGAGGCCTGTAATTGACATCATAGGTAGACCTCAACTATGAGAGACAAAATGAGTAAACAAATTCAGACAATTACATTGTCTGATTTGGAAAGTATTTTTTTTGCAAATTATGGTGGAAAATAAGTATTTGGTCAATATCAAAAGTGCATCTCAATACTTTGTTATATATCCTTTGTTGGCAATGACAGAGGTCAAACGTTTTCTGTAAGTCTTCACAAGGTTGGCACACACTGTTGCTGGTATATTGGCCCATTCCTCCATGCAGATCTCCTCTAGAGCAGTGATGTTTTGGGGTTGTTGCTGGGCAACACGGACTTTCAACTCCCTCCAAAGGTTTTCTATGGGGTTGAGATCTGGAGACTGGCTAGGCCACTCCAGGACCTTGAAATGTTTCTTACGAAGAGACTCCTTCATTGCCTGGGTGGGGTGTTTGGGATCATTGTCATGCTGAAAGACCCAGCCACGTTTTATCTTCAATGCCCTTGCTGAGAGAAGGAGGTTTGCACTCAACATGTCACGATACATGGCCCCATTCATGCTTTCCTGTACACGGATCAGTCATCCTGGTCCCTTTGTGGAGAAACAGCCCCAAAGCATGATGTTGCCACCCCCATGCTTCATAGTAGGTATGGTGTTCTTTGGATGCAACTCAGCATTCTCTCTCCTCCAAACATGACGAGTTGTGTTTCTACCAAACAGTTCTACTTTGGTTTCATCTGATCATATGACATTCTCCCAATCCTCTTCTGGATCATCCAAATGCTCTCTAGCAAACTTCAGACGGGCCCAGACATGTACTGGCTTAAGCAGGGGGACACGTCTGGCACTGCAGGATCTGAGTCCCTTGCAGCATAGTGTGTTACTGATGGTAGCCTTTATTACGTTCGTCCTAGCTCTCTGCAGGTCATTCATTAGGTCCCCCCGTGTGGTTCTGGGATTTTTGCTCACTGTTCTTGTGATCATTGTAACCCCACAGGGTAAGATCTTGCGTGGAGCCCCAGATCGAGGAAGATTATCAGTGGTCTTGTATGTCTTCCATTTTCTAATTATTGCTTCCATTGTTGATTTCTTCACACCAAGCTGCTTGCCTATTGCAGATTCAGTCTTCCCAGTCTGGTGCAGGTCTACAATTTTGTTTCTGGTGTCCTTCAACAGCTCTTTGGTCTTCACCATAGTGGAGTTTGGAGTGTAACTGTTTGAGGTTGTGGACAGGTGTATTTTATACCGTTAACAAGTTCAAACAGGTAATGAGCGGAGGACAGAGGAGCCTCTTAAAGAAGAAGTTACAGTGAGAGCCAGAAATCTTGCTTGTTTGTAGGTGACCAAATACTTATTTTCCACCATAATTTGCAAAAAAATTCTTTCCAAATCAGACAAAGTGATTGTCTGGATTTGTTTTCTCATTTTGTCTCTCGTAGTTGAGGTCTACCTATGATGTCAATTACAGGCCTCTCTCATCTTTTTAAGTGGGAGAACTTACACAATTGGTGGCTGACTAAATACTTTTTTGCCCCACTGTATGCTAAGAAGAGATTCCCCTTCCTAACAGAAAGACTAACTAACATTGCCAGCAGTCCTGGACAGGGAAGTGAAAGGGAAGCCTATTGTGGTCCTATCTTAGATTAGATGTTGTATTGTAGATCATTTAATCAAAAAGCAGGAGATAAATTGTATAAATACTTAAGCAGCAGAAGTCTCTTTTGAGTAACCAGCTTACTTATTCACTGCATGTTCCCTCTCCCTTTCCCCTCACCCTGATCTGCTTGGTCATCTTTAACTGCCTCCTCTTCTTCCTCCATATCTTTTGGTGAGGAGGCCTCTCCTGCTTCTGCAACAGCCTCAGGACTTTCTGAGTGTGCTTCAACAGCACTTTCCTCGCCAGCTGAAATAAAGGTGTGGAGAAAGGAAGGAAAAATTAGAAGAGCAAGTAATAGCTGACTTACTTAATACCATGCTATTTCTTTTAATTAATAATGTATGACATGAAATTCTCCTTCTAAACAGATGGAAAAAAGTCTTTTTCCTTATAAGACAAATACAATAGATATTCCTAACACAGAGGGGGGGAAGGCAATTGATTAAAGTAATGTAAAAACATTAAAGAAAAAAGGATAGTCTGGCTTTTTTCTTCTCCCACTGCTATCAAAATTCATGAAAAGATCTCATTGAAGGGGGAGATTTTCAAAAGATGTAATTTCAAGGATAAAATGTTCTAAAATTCAGACATTATCACAAGATCCATATGAGTATAAAATGACATATATAAATCCAGCAATATACAGCAGGACCACTTGTGATTCACTTAACCCTCAAATAGTTCTATAAAGAGTCAGTTTGACATCTTGATCTTCAACTAATGTCTTATATGTCATAGTTAAAAACCTGAATATAGTTTGGTGGTTAAGTACCGTATTTTTCAAAGATGCACCTTCCCCCCCCCCGCCAAAAAAAATCTGGGTGTATCTTAAACACTGACTACGGCATTTTTGGCCTTGCAAAACCCCACCGCGCGCATTCAATTTTTTGCAAAAATGGACACGCAGAGGGTTTGGAGGCCTGTAGAGTACTCCTGAGGGCTGGGGAGGGCAAAACCAGTGAAAAAGGGCCCATGTTTCACAAAAATATCAACGCATGCACAAGGAAGATGGCTGCCTGAGCTCTACCGCTCAGGTTTCGAGAGAGAAAACAGTCAAAAATATATGGAGCCGAAGCCTTGGAACCACGGTGAAGGGAAGGCTTTGTAAGATCAATATAAAAGGACTTTGGAGAAGCAGCTACCAGGAGGAGCATTGCTCTCGGACGGTGCTGCTTCTCCCGGACAACTCCTGCTACGAACACCGTAACCCGGCTCCGCTACCGCAGGGAGCTGCAGGAAGCCATTGGGCTTGTGCTGGAGCGCACTGCTCCCTCTAAGGTGCGCACCTGCGCGGCCGCGCACCTCGCAAGAAAAGCCCGCGCAGCAGATTCTATCTGCCGCACAGAGTTTTCTGTAAAGCAAACGTGGGGAAGTTCTTTGCAGGCGCCTAGAACTGGCCGCCTGCAAAGGACCTCCCCAGACTTGTTTTGATGAGCCGCCAGTCCTCTTGCTTCTTCTCCTTCACCAGCAAAGCTCCCGCAGTGGTGCCTCTCCCTCCACGCGTAGCACCTGAGCTGGCCCCCGCGTTATCCCTCCCCCTTCCTCCTCTGCCGTGCTTTTGAGGCCGCGGGAGCTAGTAGGAAAGCGGTGGAGGTGGAGGCGGCGGCAGGGATAACCCAGAGCCCAGCTGAGCTGAGGTGCTCCGAGCGGAGTCAGCTCGGAGGGAGAGGCGCCGCTGCCATGGGCGGGGACGCCAGCGGGAGCTTTGCTGGTGAAGGAGAAGAAGCAAGAGGACTGGCGGCTTTGAAATGCAACCCCCTGCTCCCACCGGCCGCGGATTTGATTCGGCGTAAGTGGGGGCCGAACACATGCTGAGCCAACTTTGCGCAGTGAGGCGGAGTAATTCAACCCCCCCCCAAAGAACGTGTGTGTGTGTGTGTGTGTGTGTGTGTGTGTGTGTGTGTGAGAGAGAGAGAGAGAGAGAGAGAGAGAGAGAGAGAGAGAGAGAGAGAGAGAGAGAGAGAGAGAGAGAGAGAGAGAGAGAGAGAGAGAATTGGATCAAAATTGGTGGCCAAAGGAGTGGAGGGAGGGAGGGAAGGGAGGAAGGAAGCCCTGCCCCCTGTGAAAAAAACTGAAGATGGAGCAGTGAATGAATAAACCATAAAAGCAACAAACAGTTAATGCGTAAGTAAGCTGAGGAGCAAGTTCTCAACTAAGGAAGCAATATAAGAAAGAAATATAAAAAGCTCAATATGCCAAAACACTTATTTTAGTCTTCATTTAATTACTTGTATTGTAGTCTGATGTAACATCTTTTTAAAGTTAACGTTAGTTAGAAAAGATAGGGTACAAAACTTAAATAATAAAAAAATTGTACATTCATTTTGAAAAATAAATGCAATACTTGATTAATTTCATATCTTTATTTAAAATAGTTTTGGCATGGCGTATGATTTTATTGACTCAGTTGGAAATGATGTGGATGTTGTATCTGATTCTGAGGTATATATATTCTTAAGTAACTTAACATATAGCATATTGTCCAAACTTGCTAGACTATTTAATTGATCTTACTACTTTAAAGGGGGAGAGTTTTTTATGTTGCATTTATATATTATATTTATTACATTTATATTCCACATTATATATTTGTATTGTTATTTTAGTGTATATTGTCAATTTCGATAGATATTATATTGATATATCAATACTGATTTTAATCATACTAAATAACAATTACTGCTATTATTTATCAGCATTACATATTTACAGTTTTTAATATTGAGTTAGTCATATTTTAGAATAATAGCGTTATTTTTTAATAGGATAATTGGCAAAATCTAATTCACATGTGATGGGTTGCATTCCAAAGGAATGTGAGAGGACAGGTTGCCTGCAAAATGCCAGGACCCAGGACCCTGTTGGTGCCATGTCTCTCTCTAGCCAGTCTAACAATCTAAAAGCTGAGCAGAGAGCCTTTTTTTTTCAGGGTGAGGGGAAAAGTATAGTGTTTGAGTGGCACTTTTCATATCTGGCATTCATCGGGCTGAAACCTCGCTCGCAATTGGCGCTTGACGCTTGGAAGGTTGCGCAAATGTCCAGCAGACGCGACAGCAGTTCAAACTGTGGCTCTCTTAGGTGCTCAGGCATGAAACTGTGCAGCTCACACACTATACTTTTCCGCTCACACTGAAAAAAAAATTAGAGGGAACATTGCTGGAGCGCCGGTGCGTTTCTGCTCTGTTTGTGTTCCGCTGCCTTAGAAGGGCCGGTGAGTCTATGTTGGTGTGTCGTGGACTGGGCGGCTAGCTTCCTCTACTACCACTGCTGCTGTCCGGGCATGCCCCCTCCTCCTTCTTCCACCATGGCTCCTCTGCCTCGCTGTCACCACCACTACGGAGCTTTTTGGGTGATACCATCGCGGAGCCTTTCTACTCGTCACTCCGGCTGATGCAGTTTCGGCTTCCTCAAACCTGGTGGCCAGCTTCTTCAGCTACTGCCGCTGCCATCCGCTGCTGTCCCGAGTGCGCCTCTCCAGACGGCGCTGCCTTCTCTAGCTGCCTCGCCTTCGGCGCCACCAATTTTGGGGAGTTGGTGTGCCCTGTGATCAAGCGTCCATCTTCCTCCGCCGCCGCCACTCCTGGTTTCGGATGCGGCCTCTTCCTCTTCTTCTCCTCTGCTTCGACCTCTAGGACAACGCCTCTGCGAGGACCTTCTTTGCTTGCCGCTCTGGGTGCTGCAGCGGTCATGGGGATCTTTTACCTTGCCGGTAGGTTGGCATTTTGCCTGGTGACTTATGACCCTCACAGAAGGAGAGGACGGGGGACTAAGAGGACAGAGACAGGGGAGCCTCCCCCCTCCCCAACTGGCGCCAATTCCCTCTACCACCCCAGCCCTTTGGACTTTTTATATTCTTCTGGACCCCGCAGGGGAGAGAAGACCGTGAGCGAGGAACCCCCCTTCTCCCCTCACGAACTACTACCAGCCCCAGCCACTTTGAACTTGCGCTAACCGCCTTTGCGGATTTAAGAACTGCGTTCTTAGCCTGTTTGTTGAGTGCATGAGGTATGAATGTGAGAGAGAATGTGCCCACTTTTTAACTTTATTAATGATTATATTATTACATTGTATTTTAATGATTATTGTGGGGTGTGTTTGAGAAGAGTGTCTGACAGCTGCATATGAGAGGACTGGGGGAGCGACCTGGAGCCCCCTCCACTGAGTGCAGAAGCAGAAGTGGATGGGGGCCCAGATTCGCCTCCCGTCCTGGAGTGAATGGTGCATGCGGCCTACCGGGAAGAATGGGGGCCGTGGGAGATGGGGGAGGATCTACGGGGATGGGGGAGGGTCGGAGCATTTCAGTTACGACTGGGAGGGGCAGATATGATGGGAGCTGTAGGGCTAGCCATTATCGGGGAAGAAGGACTCGCTACCTAACAGCGATTCCTGGCCGCCTGCAAAGGACCTCCCCAGACTTGTTTTGATGAGCCGCCAGTCCTCTTGCTTCTTCTCCTTCACCGGCAAAGCTCCCGCTGGCGCCCCCGCCCATGGCAGTGGTGCCTCTCCCTCCACACGGAGCACCTGAGCTGGCTCCCGCATTATCCCTCCCCCTTCCTCCTCTGCCGTGCTTTTGAGGCCGCGGGAAAGGCCGTAGGAAAGCGGCGGAGGTTGAGGCGGCGGCAGGGGTAACCCAGAGCCCAGCTGAGGTGCTCTGAGCAGAGTGGGAGGCACCACCTCGGCTTTGAAATGCAACCCCCTGGTCCCGCCGGCTGCGGATTTGATTCGGCGTAAGTGGGGGCCGAAAACATACTGAGCCAACTTTGCACAGTGAGGCAGAGTAATTCAACCCCCCCCCCAAAGAACGTGTGTGTGTGTGTGTGTGTGTGTGTGTGTGTGTGTGTGTGTGTGAGAGAGAGAGAGAGAGAGAGAGAGAGAGAGAGAGAGAGAGAGAGAATTGGATCAAAATTGGTGGCCAAAGGAGTGGAGGGAGGGAGGGAAGGAAGGAAGGGAGGGAGGGAGGGAGGGAGGGAGGAAGGAAGCCGTGCCCCCTGTGAAAAAAACTGAAGATGGAGCAGTGAATGAATAAACCGTAAAAGCAACAAACAGTTAATGCGTAAGTAAGCTGAGGAGCAAGTTCTCAACTAAGGAAGCAATATAAGAAAGAAATATAAAAAGCTCAATATGCCAAAACACTTATTTTAGTCTTCATTTAATTACTTGTATTGTAGTCTGATGTAACATCTTTTTAAAGTTAACGTTAGTTAGAAAAGATAGGGTACAAAACTTAAATAATAAAAAAATTGTACATTCATTTTGAAAAATAAATGCAATACTTGATTAATTTCATATCTTTATTTAAAATAGTTTTGGCATGGCGTATGATTTTATTGACTCAGTTGGAAATGATGTGGATGTTGTATCTGATTCTGAGGTATATATATTCTTAAGTAACTTAACATATAGCATATTGTCCAAACTTGCTAGACTATTTAATTGATCTTACTACTTTAAAGGGGGAGAGTTTTTTATGTTGCATTTATATATTATATTTATTACATTTATATTCCACATTATATATTTGTATTGTTATTTTAGTGTATATTGTCAATTTCGATAGATATTATATTGATATATCAATACTGATTTTAATCATACTAAATAACAATTACTGCTATTATTTATCAGCATTACATATTTACAGTTTTTAATATTGAGCTAGTCATATTTTAGAATAATAGCATTATCTTTTAATAGGATAATTGGCAAAATCTAATTCACATGTGATGGGTTGCATTCCAAAGAAATGTGAGAGGACAGGTTGCCTGCAAAATGCCAGGACCCAGGACCCTGTTGGTGCCATGTCTCTCTCTAGCCAGTCTAACAATCTAAAAGCTGAGCAGAGAGCCTTTTTTTTTTCAGGGTGAGCGGAAAAGTATAGTGTTTGAGTGGCACTTTTCATGTCTGGCATTCATCGGGCTGAAACCTCGCTCGCAATTGGTGCTTGACGCTTGGAAGGTTGCGCAAATGTCCAGCAGACGCGACAGCAGTTCAAACTGTGGCTCTCTTAGGTGCTCAGGCATGAAACTGTGCAGCTCACACACTATACTTTTCCGCTCACACTGAAAAAAAATTAGAGGGAACATTGATCCCTGCCCCAGAGATTGTGGGGTGTGAGTCTCTCCTCTTGAAGTTGGACCTAGGGGTTCAATTGGGCTTGTTCCTGACACACCTACCTCTCAGCTGCGTCACAACAGCCCTGCCTGCGCTCCTGGAGGGAGTAGCCAGGTTGGCAGTGGAGTTCCCCAGACTAATGGTACTGGGGGACTTTAATCTGCTATCTCTTGGTGAACACTCTGATGGGGCACAGGAGTTCATGGCTTCCATGACAACCATGGACTTGACCCAAGTAGTTCAGGGTCCAACTCATAGGGCAGGACACACACTCGACCTTGTATTTCTCTCGGGGCAGTGGAGAAGTGATCTTGAATTAAGGGGAATAGAGACCTCGCCCTTGTCATGGTCAGATCACTCCTTGCTGAGGATACCTGATTCCCTTGTCCACAATCTGATGGAGTCCTTGGTCGCTGCCTGGAATATTGCGGCGGCTGAGGCACTGGATCAGATTGCGCCTTTGAGGCCTCTCCGCAGTAGTGGATCCAGGAGAGCACCTTGGTTCACCGAGGAACTCCGGGAGATGAAGCGCCAAAAGAGACGCCTAGAGCAATGCTGGAGAGCTAGTAACTCCGAATCTGACCGAGCACTATTAAGAGCCTTTATCAGGACTTATTTAGTGGCGATATGGGAGGCAAAATGTTCACATTTTTCCGCTCTTATTGCATCCGTGGAATCTCGCCCAGCCGTCCTGTTTAGGGTGACCCGCTCCCTCCTTAAAGGTGAGGAGGCAGGAGAACCCCTACAGGGAAGAGCTGAGGAGTTTGTTCAGTTTCTGTTGGATGAAGTCACTCAGATTTGGGCAGACCTGGACTCCACTTGGGCAATACCAGCTGAGATGCCGAGGGAGAGTCTTAATCAAATTTGCTGGGATGAGTTCGAGTTTGTCACCCCTGAGGAAGTGGACAAGGCCATGGGAGCAATGAGTGCCTCCACCTGTTTACTGGACCCGTGCCCCTCTTGGCTGCTTTCGACCAGCAGAGAGGTAACACGAAGCTGGCTCCAGATGATAACAAACGCATCTTTGCAGGAGGGGTCTTTCCTGCAACCATTAAAGGAAGCAGTGGTAAGACCCCTCCTCAACAAGCCTTCTCTGGACCCAGCTACTCTTAAGAACTATCGTCCGGTCTCCAACCTTCCTTTTTTGGGGAAGGTTGTTGAGAAGGTGGTGGCGCTTCAATTCTGAAGGACCTTGAATGAAGCGGATTATCTGGATTCCTTTCAGTCTGGTTTCAGGCCTGGGTACAGCACAGAAACCGCTTTGGTCGCACTGACCAATGATCTCTGGCGGGCTAGGGATAGGGGACATTCCTCTATCCTGGTGCTCCTCGACCTATCAGCAGCCTTCGATACCATCGACCATGGTATCCTTCTGCGACGGCTGGAGGAGGTGAGAGTGAGAGGCACCGTTTTACGGTGGTTCTCCTCTTACCTCTCTGACAGATCGCAGTCGGTGTTGGTCGGAGGGCAAATATCGACCCCTAGGCCCCTTAAATGTGGTGTGCCACAGGGTTCGGTCTTGTCCCCCCTCCTATTTAACATCTACATGAAGCCGCTGGGCGAGATCATTCGACAGCACAGGGTTAAATACTATCAATAAGCAGACGATACACAATTGTATCTTTCTGCCCCGTGCCAGCTCAGTGTAGCGGCGGACGTGATGTGCCGATGCCTGGAAGCTGTCAGGATCTGAATGGGGGTGAACAAACTAGTACCAAATCCCGATAAGACTGAGTGGCTGTGGATGCTGCTCCGAAGGACAGCCCAGATAGTCCATCCTTAATCCTGGGGGGTGAAAACTTACACCCCTCAGAGAGGGCCCGCAATTTGGGGGTCCTCCTGGATTCACAGCTGACACTGGAACACCATTTGTCAGCTGTGACCAGGGGGGTCTTTGCCCAGGTTCGCCTGGTGCATCAAATGTGGCCCTATTTGGATCGGGAGGCACTGCAAAGGGTTACTCACGTCCTTGTCACCTCTAGGCTGGATTACTGGCTACCCTTGAAAAGTGTTCGGAGACTGCAGCTAGTCCAGAATGCAGCCGCGTGAGCGATATTGGGTGTACCAAGGTACACCCACGTTACACCTATCCTTCATGAGCTGCACTAGCTACCAAGTGGTCTCCGGACGCAATTCAAGGTGTTGGTCATTACCTTTAAAGCCCTACATGGCTTAGGGCCAGTGTACCTGCGAGACTGCCTACTGCCACATACCTCCCTGCGGCCGGTGAGATCCCACAGATTGGGCCTCCTTCAGATGCCGTCAGCCAGACAATGTTGGCTGGCGGCTCCCCCGAGGAGAGCCTTCTCTGTAGCTGCTCTGGCCCTTTGGAATGAGCTACCCCCAGAGATCGGACCTTGCCCACTCTCATGGCCTTCAGAAAAGCTGTTAAAACCTGGCTATTCCGGCAGGCCTGGGGCTGTTGACCTCATTGTTGATGTCCAGCCCCGATCAGATCGAATGCATGTTGTGATTTTAAATCTGTTGGTTTTTTTATTTTTTATTATCCCTTTTCCTTTTTTGTAAGATGCCCGGAGATCTTTGGGATTGGGCAGCCTATAAATCTTATTAATAAATTAATAAATTAATAAATTAATAAATTTTTGCCCTCCCCAGCCCCCAGGAGCATTCTACAGGCCTTCCAAACTCTCTGCACATCCCGTTTTTTGCAAAAAGAAAAGGGGGGGGATGTACAGAGGGTTGGGAGCCCTGCAGAGTGCTCCTGGGGGCCGGGGAGGGCAAAAACCTTTTTTTTAATTTACCTCTTAAAATCTTGGTGCGTCTTAAACTCCGGTGCATCTTATAGTCTGAAAAAATGAGGTACTTGCTTTGGTGGCTGACTACCAGTACACCTGCTTCAACAGAGGTAAAATATGCATAGTGTCTCCTATCAGCAACTTTGCTTTCACATTCTACACCAATGGCAGTTTCCATATCAAATATAAGGTTAACTCCATATAGATCACATTACAATTATCTACACTATACATAAGGTAAGCAGACTACAACTGTAGCTAAACAGTTAACCTATCTAGAATTATTGGTATGCTAGTAAAAACTGGTAATAACTACTCCTTAAACATAATACAAATTTCTGGCAATACAAACAATGACAGTGATGACTCTGGATTCTCCCTAACAATATATTTTTCTGGGTGTGTGCAAAACTTTGATCTATCAAATTGGCATCCTCTAAAATAAGTGAAAGATTTCTGGATTGCTCATAAGACAAAATACAAACCTGCAGGAACTCCAGGTTCCTCAGTTGATGGGCCTTCTGCAGCTGCTGGAGTTACTTCTGGAGGAGGTGGCTCTTCAGGTACCCATAGTGTTAGGTTGGTAATTTTTGTTGCTTTCCATTTTGGAGCCACTGGTATCAAAACTTCTTCCTCCTCCTCTTCTTCTGTTTTCTCCTAAAGAAAGATGAATGTTCAGGACAATAATAGAAATGAAAAAGGAAAGGTCCAATCTATTTGTGATAAAAGCTTTTCTTAAAAGTTTATGAAGACCCATTCATAACAGACTTCATGTTCCTCATGGGTAGTAGTAGTAGTTGAGTTTATTTATAGGCCGCCCTTTTCCCTGAGGGGACTCAGGGCGGCTAACAACTTGTATGGGAGGGGGAAACATACAATAACATATAGACACAATGTATAATTAAAATTGAGCAACATTCATTCAACATTCGGGTGGGGGCGGATTATACTCTTTACCCCCAGGCCTGACGGGATAGCCAGATCTTGAGGGCTGTGCGGAAGGTCTGAAGGGTGGTGAGGGTACGAATCTCAACGGGGAGATCGTTCCAGAGGGTCGGAGCTGCTACTGAAAAGGGTACTGTTTAAAATTGTCTAAAACCCTCAGATAGGTTTTCAGAATGTTACATCTTAATTATTGGTTAGGTAATTATTGGTAAGAAGCATATTACAAAGGGTACACTATCTGCTGGTCAATTTTTGATCATAACACAAAATGCAGAACAAAAAAATATGTCACAAACAGTTTTGGATGTACCAGAAGCACCATCCTCTTCACTGCTTCATTGTTAGGAGTCTTCAAACAGACTATTTTCTTTATACCACCAATTCCTGGTTTGTGTTTGACCCAAAAATATTCTACATTTAAACATTGGAGCTATTTGCTGGGAGAGTTTTGTCTAAACCTATATTTATGACCTTGTCACTTCTATTTAGTGACAGTTCTTGCTTCGACTAATTGGTTTGAAATATTTGTTTTACTTTGCTACGTTATGTTAAGTCTAATTAATCAGATGCCATTTTTTAATCTGTGCATTGTTTCTATGATTTCAATATCCTTATAATGATGCTGAAAAATCCAGTCTCCATTCTGGAAATATTTACCAAGAAACTCCACACTAGATGCTTCAACAACAGCAACAAAAAGGTAACGACTGAATCCTGGCATTTTCTTATATTTTTAAAAGGTTCAAGAATATTTCCCCTTGAAACAGCTAGGTGCATGGAGAATTAAAAGAGGGTCACATGACAAAGAGTGTCCTGTGACACAAATGCCATCTCTTAAATATTTAAGTGCTGCTCGATATATTTGTCATGCAGTATTTCATGAAATTTCTTTTAAGAAACCTATTGGCTGTCCCATCTGCCATTGATTTGTCTTTCTGTACAACAACATCACACTTCTCTTGCACGGTCCCTAAAATTCACCTTAATCCATCCCTGTGTTTCACTCAACACTCTGGAAGTCCTGGGAACTACCAACATAAATTGCAAAAATATTCTGCTATAAATAAAAATGAACCATCATATTAAAACAAAAGCAAGCAAACAAGCAAAAAATTGTTAAAATAACTGTTTGTGGTTATAATGCCAATTAATACACCAAAAGATTTTTTTACCCAACATTTCCTTCTAACTTAAGTCACATGCAAGCAAATCATGCAGAATCATTCTATTTCAAAGCCAAATGGCACCTCTTTTGAAAAGGCAGAGGTTTCAATAGCTAATTGTTTCTCATAATTCTGAGTAGAAGGCATTTCTTTGTTACTCCTTCTCTTTCCTTTGTTTGCATGGTACTGTATGAGCTAAGCAAATTACAAAAAGAATGAAATGAAATGTTATTTTTATTATGCAAAAGTTTAAAAGTTCAAAAGGATAAGATGTATAACGATCATGTGTGTCTGAAAACTAGATATGCTTGCTTTATATTTATTTATTTGATTGATTGATTAATTAATTTCTATAGCTGCCCATCTCAGCAAACAACTCTAGGCAGCTCACAATTTAAAACACATGTTATAATTAAAATCTTAACAATAAAATAAAAACAGTAAAACATCAAATTTGTGTATGTACAAAGCAAGACATCTGGTCTCACATATTTTGTGATATGTCATGTCAGTGGCTAGTAGCATCTCATTGCTTTGAACATAAGGCAATTCTTTGCCATCAGTTCCACAAAATAACTTTTTGCATGGATTTTTACAGCAAATATTGAATGCCGTAACTTGTTCAGATTTGCACTGAAGGTAAGAGAATTGAGAAATTGAGTAAATGAATTCTGTATGGAATCAAGACAACAAAGAAAGGGGGGAGGAGGAGGAATGAAAATGCTGATGTTAATTCCTTTGTGCATATAGGAGCCCTATATTGAATAAAGATAGGATTGCCTTTTTGCATACAGTCTATTTTCAATAACTACACAAAATTGTAAAACTGTTACTTTTGATTTGGGCAAACTCTCGATGCATCAGGTGGCAACAGGAACGTTCTTAAAATCTTGCTTTAATTAATTATAATTTAATTAATTATAAATTAATTATAATATAATTACAATTAATGCAACCACTACTAAGTCAGGGGTATCAAATTCGCGACCCATAGGCCGGATGCATCGCGTGCTGGCCACGTCCACCCCTGGTTTAGCGAAGGGGAAAAAAGTTGCGATACATCTTGTGTCATAGCGAGTTTGACACCCCTGCACTAGGTGATTCCACTGACCTTGCAAAGTTAGGGAAAAGTGAATATTGTACAGAACTGCCTTCCACCCTATTTGTCCAAGGTCACTGTTGATTCAAGGCAAGTCTTGCTACAAAAGAAAGGCGGGGAAGGGAAGGAAAACCAAAATCACTTTCTCTTCTAGAAAAAAGCCAGCCAAATGGTTGAAGTGATCTTAGCATCGTTAGCTCTCAAAAATCTTGCCTTGTTTTAAAAAGTACAGGGTGAAAATTTGTGTGCATCTTATACACCAAATGTAGCCCCGCCTACCCATTGGCCCCCACCCTTTGGCCTCTACCTCCCAGCAATTTACCTCCTTGCAGCAAATGGAGAAAATGGAGCTTGCGGAGGTAGCAATAGGCTATGGCAATCCCTGCAGCCTGAAACACCTGATCATTGGGAGCCCCGTGCTTAAATGAAAGTGAAACTTGCTGTTTGCTGCAAGGAGATAAGTCAATAACTATAAATGCCTATAGAATGTTCAAATTATTAGACTTATTTTTTAAAGACAACTTAACAAAATGAAGAAGCTTTTTAAAATAAATGCTTGATCTGAATAGACCCAGTGCTATTGTATCTTCTTTTAAATAGCAGAGAATAATGTATACTTCCAGAAAGCTGTACAAGTATAGTCTGAAATGTAACATCACAAACAGTGTATATCTTCTGTACTGTTTGCTGTTTGGGGCAAGGAGGCAAATTGCTGGGAGGCAGAGCCAGATTTTTTTCTCTTGTTTTCCTCCCCAAAAGCTAGGTGCGACTTATACTTCGGAGCGTCTTATACTCTGAAAAATATAGTACATGTAAATTAAAATATACAGTTTGTTACAACAGTAATTACTTTATTATTTAACTATGACAGAATTAAATAAAGTAAAAACAAAAGTATAATTCTGAGCATTCTGGTTGTTAATATGATTAACATAATCCAATAGCACATACCTCCTGACAATATTCACCATGTTGCTCACATCCAATATCAAATATATACTTCCCAATACCTAGTGGCTGTATAAGCATAAGAACGTATATTAGTAATATTTTGACAGTTTCATATTCTAAAAACACAAAATATTTCCACAATTACGCTGGCCATACATGGCATCTATCATCTTCAAAGTTGTATAAGAAGAAAGATTAGTTTCTAAAGCCTTTTTTTTTTTAGAAAGGAGTATATTCAGAAATCAGCAAGAAAACACTTCAATCTTTCAAGGTCTTTTGCTCCTGACTTGAAGATTGTGACTACCATATTGTTCATGAAACCTACTTTCATTTTCATTTAACTTAATTTATACATTTTTCTACGTGCTCGTTTATATATCATGCCTCTTCTAAATTGAAGCCCCAAACCTTATGCAACAATAAATGTGTTTTTTAATATGGTCTGGATTCTTAGTTACTTTTACTTCAGCCATTATGAAATCTGTATGCAAATAAAACAAATATGTTCTTGCTAATCAAAATCTCTCTAAAGCTCCCTCAAAATAGTGATTGAAAAATACTTGTTCATCTAAACGACTATGCAAACACTGGAGTCTTTTGTACAAAATGAGCTTCTGGATACTAGTACTATCGTTACTGAAATTGGGTGAGATACAAAAGAAGCTGAAAGTCTTTTATTTTCTATGCCTAATGTACATTTTTTCAGAAAGTAATATAATTTCTTACATACATACATTTTTATTCACAAACTTTCCCTGGAACCTGTGGTTTAGATGAACAAGTTCAGCAGCTCCTTCTTGTTGTCCATTTGCCCAAGTGCCAACATATTTAGAACCAGTTAATGCATATAAATAAGTACCTTGCCCATGTCTATAGGAGAGGGGGGGGGGAAGAGTTGTTACATATTAAGACAGAAGAAATTCTTATTCTTAATCCTGCATGCAATCTTCTTCAGGTTGTCAAGGAATCAATTAATTTAAATCAAGGCAAATTAAATACAGGTAGTCCTCGATTTAAAATAGTTCACTTAGTGACCATTTGAAGTTATAATGGCATTGAAAAAGTGACTTATGACCTTTTTTCACACATATGACTGTTGCAGCATTCCCACGGTCACATTATCAAAATTCAGATGCTTGGCAACTAACTCATGACAGTTGCAATGTCCCTGGGTCACATGATCAATTTTTGAAACCTTCTGACAAGCAAAGTAAATGAGGAAGCCAGATTCATTTAACAACCATGTTACTAATTTAAAAACTGCAGCGATTCAGTTAACAAATGTGCCAAGAAAAATCATAAAATGGGACAAAATTCACTTAACAAACTTCTCACTTAGCAACATACATGTTGGGCTAAATTGTGATTGTAAGTTGAGGACTATCTCTAATTAAGTGTTAGAAAAAATCTGATTTTAATCATTGATTTAAATTAAATTACCTGCATTGAAATCTGCATGTGTTATATAGATATATTTATTTCCAATATGAATGCAAATCACTGGGTTGCTGCAACATGTAATGTATATTGATTTTCAGTTAAAAACAGTCTTCCTTTCTTTACTATATTTATATGGCTGTCCAATAACATTGTTCTCTGGATGGCTAATGGTGTAAAATAGTACAAACTATAACTATAATCAAATCTAATCATTTTTGACAATAGGAGATAGTAAAAGAAAAGAAGATAACTAATAATAAATGTTTCTGTTATTATTAAGACTTTTTGTTGTTGTTAAATGAGATCAGTTGCTCAGGAAAAAACCAATGAATGTCAATGGTCCCTCTATTAAATTACATTATTAGGGCTGTAGAAAATGCACGACCCATACTAGTTGGAAAATCACTGAGAACATTTTCATCTACAGTCTATTAGTCTCACAATAGACAAAATAATTATACAGACATATTCTCAAAAGATGAAAGAAACTGTAGCTTAACATTTCTGAAGGAGAACACAGAACTACACTTGTTATTTTTAAGAAGTAAAACAGAAATGTGAAACTAGAAGAAGCAAACCTGTAATTATTGAACCATTCTCCAGTGTATGTGTCTCCATTTATATAAGAGTAAACTCCATTTCCATGTCTTTGGTCCTCCACCCAGTCTCCTGCAATGAATAGGCTTTATAAACCATAGTGTTTACTCTTTAATTTGAATGTTTATATTACTTTAAAGAAATGAACACAGAATTTATGCAGTAATAAAAACAATCCAAATTTTATTATCATGATTGAGAACAAGGTCACACTGAACTAAAAGAATCCTTAGGAAAGTAATGGCAATCAGAGTATTATTTGTTTGTTTGTTTATCAAACTTCTTGTCTTGCCATCTCCTCCATAAAGTGGCTCTTATCAACCTCAGAAGTTGTAATGGTATGTAAGATACAGGAAGAAAGTGATGAGGCTAAGGGAACAGTCAGATAAAAGACAACTTAGCCTGCAGCAGAAATCTGAGTGGGGTCAGAGGTTCAGAAAGGGACCCTCCCTAGTTTCTTGGGCTGTAAAAGGGACAGGGAAAAATGTACTTCCAGATTTACAAGATTGATGAGATTCTTGTGAGGCACACCAGATAGGAAGCACAACCAGATGAGAAAACTCTATCTTAGTGTAAGGTTACATTCTAGACTCTGAATACAGTGGAACTCTAGTTCCTCTGGCTACAATTTATCAGTTAGAAAGCTATGGAATGTAATATCTTTTTAAAAAGATGTGATCCTTTTTATATGCTAAATTGACTTCATGGAGCAACCTAACATTAAAAATTGGGGGAAAGATGGTAATATGAAAAAAAATGGATGAAAGTGAGGATATCGACTTTGGATCAATAGATGGCATGGATGATTTTTTAACATACACTACACTAAGAGACAAATTTCATCTATCAGATGTAACTCAGTGACAACATCTTTTTAATAACATTGTTTTGACCAACAGGATTTTCAATTTCTGAGACATCCGATACCCAAACTGCTAGTTAAACCATTTAAAACAAAACAAAAAATAATGATTAGTTTCTAAGTAATTAGTTATTAAATTATTATTAATAACAATTTGTTATTAAATCATGTTGATATGCAGCTGGTAAGAGAGGAGTGGCCCTAATCTGCGGAGGCCTAATATATATTTACTATTAAAGCAAAAAAATACTATTTTTTAAAACAATACTATTCATAAACCACTAAAGCCCTGTCGCTCAACTCTATTGTTGAGATCAGAATATGGACTGGGATACCCAGAGTAACTGTTTCTAAAATATCTTACATTTAAGAGCAGAACACATGATGATTATCATCTGTAATTTGGCTCTTTTTTATTAAAAAAAATATTTTTAAAATGCTTCCTAGATTCTTATTTTAGTACTGTGGCTGTCTCTCAGAGAATTACATAAGGAAATTGATAAGCAGTCTAAGAAAATGGGTCTTCCCTTTAGAAGATACTCTGT
Source organism: Thamnophis sirtalis (assembly GCF_051295495.1). Taxonomy (NCBI): domain Eukaryota; kingdom Metazoa; phylum Chordata; class Lepidosauria; order Squamata; family Natricidae; genus Thamnophis; species Thamnophis sirtalis. The sequence continues at coordinate 55,026,081 of NW_028261388.1, forward strand.
GTGAATGTGGAGAAGAATACACCTCACATATGTTACGGTGCATACGATGTCCTTCATCATGTATAGAGGAAACCTTATGCTGGTGAGAGAAAATGTTGCTGATGTGGTCCAATACTGGCGAATGTCATTGAGTTTTAATCCTAATTCTAAAATGGGGAAAGAGTTATTTTCTCAACTTTCTATTCTCTAGTTTAAAAGCAAGTCAAAAAGAGAAACTACTGAAGCAATGGGAATATCAAAATTGACATAAGAAACACCTGTATGAGCGAGGGAGTAAAAGAATTAAGAAATTATTTAAAAACCTTTGTAAACAAATGTCTGTACATAAACGTTTATGTATTAGAAATAAGCACAAATCATTTAAGTTGCAGTTATTTTTTGTAACTATAAAAATTGTTATAATTTAGAGAAGAAAATTGTCTATTGTTCTAGAACATTAATGACCCCTTTCCCACCCTTTTATCACATTGTTCGCAAATTGTAATCAAAATATATTGTGGCTTTAGGGAATAATAAATAATAAAGAAATCTTATTTTCACATGCATATTAATTATACTTAGATAAATTTCCTTTGATTTAACAACATTATTAGCTACCAACATCTTCAATAATTTTCTGTCTATGATGTGGCACTATTTGAATGAAGAAAATATAAGTACCTTCATATTTAGATCCATCTGGATAAATAAATGTTCCATTGCCATGTTTTTTATTTTCAAGGTATTCTCCAATGTACCTTGCACCATTTTTAAATCTGTATAGCCCCTGAAACATATACATTACAGAAATGCTTTATTGCAATGCTTATACTTGGGAAATGACCCAATACAAAACAAGTGACATACAGTAAAATATTATACAATAGTCTGCCCCAATCATGTCATTGTATTCCATCTCTTTTTGGGGTTTCAGTTGTATTCTAAGCTTATTGAGCATGCTCAGATTTTACTTGATTTTGGGATTCTTCTATCTATAGGATCTTGGACAACCATTTGTCTGAAATGCTATATAGTTTCCTGCTAGGTTAGAGGGGTTGGACTTGGAAGACCTGCAAAGTTACTTCCAATTCTGTTATCTACAGGGGGAGTAAAAAAAAAACACCTCCAAGATGATAGACATGACAGTGTGATCAAAGTTTTATACATGCATCAACATCTAATGCACAAAAGGGCAGAGCTTCAGTCATGTGACTACCCTTGACTACCATCAAGTAAATAAATAAATAATAAACAAGCAAACTGTGAGTTTCCCTGAAGTTATTGATCTTTATCTCCTGTTAAAGCTAAGAAAATGCAGTTATTTTTTTTTCATTAGTGTATATAATGAATAAATTATTTCTAACTAAATCTTACCTTTCCATTTCTTTTACCATTTGCATATTCTCCCTCATAGGTATCTCCATTAGGTAATCTGGCTTTCCCATGTCCATGCCGTTCACCAGCCTCATTGCGTCCACCTTCATATTCCTAGTTAAGTAACAATAATGACCATACTGTATGACATTCTACGCTGCTGTTCAGATGCTCAACCATGAAGGCCTTGCTTCATGTTATCAGATAGGAACTACCTTGCAGACAGAAGGAGCAGAGAGATACTGATTTGAGCAGTCGTCCAATGAGCTTCATTACCAAATGGAGATTTGCATCTCCTTGATCTCAGTCCAATATTCTAGCTACTATAGGATCCCCCAAATCATTACTTAGCTATTCTTGATACACATACTAAATATTAATATACTTAGAGAATTAAAATGTTTCATAGGAATACACAAAGTTACTTTATCATGATTCAGACCACTGGTTCAATACTACATTGTTATTAGACTATAATGTTCAGTACTACACTATTATTACCCTGAAACAATGTTGGTATTTTTAAGATCTTGCAAGATCACACTTGCTTTTGTTGCCAAAAACACTATTATTCCTCTGGAAATTTCCAGGGTTTCAAATAGAAATTGTTCCTAATGCTAGGAACTGAACAGTTAGAACAATTAATCAGTTGAACAATTTGCCTCCAGAAGTTGTAAATGCTCCAACACTGAAGTTTTTAAGAGATTGGACAACTATTTGTCTGTCATGGTATAGGGTTTCCTGCCTGAGCAGGGGGTTGGACTAGAAGACCTCCAAAGTTCCTTCCAACTCTCTAGTCTATTTTCTAGTCTAGTCTCTGTTCTGTTCTAACCTAAGACTTTCAAACATGCAGTTAATGTGTTCTGCAAGTAGAATAGTTCTCCTTCCCATTTAAAAGCAATGTGTACATATCTGCTTTCTTGTTTGAATCTTTTAAAAAAAGAAAAAATAACCAGCTTGTTCCTTTTATTTTAATAGCACCTTTTAAATAATTTGTGGTTTAATATAATATTTTGGCGACTTGTTGCCACCCCAATGTTCTGAGTTTTAATTGTTTCTGCATTGGTTTATAATAAGCTCAATTCATGATTTATGATGACTTGTGTTTGTTTCTTCCAAACGTTCCTGTCATAAAAATAAGCACGAATCTAGTAGCAAAACATTCATCCTGAATAATATTGCTGAAAAGATGTCCAGCCATGTGGGCTTTACTCAGAGAAGCAGTTCCCAAGGGAGAGCCTCGCGTTTACAACTCCTGACTCAGTCAGTACTCCTGTACCCCGTTGTCATTTATAGCCAGCCTCTTCTCTTGATCTATCTCTCCCCCGTCCCATCCCCATTCTCCACTGACCCCTAAATCATTCTCTGCCTCCTCTTCGATCTCTTCTGAGCCAAGATCCGACATGCTGCAGCCAGTTGTATCACCATGGAAACGGCGTTCCAGCGAACACGCCCCCTTCCCGGCGTCTAAGGAGGCGGAAACACTGGAGTAGAGTCGCCGTGGCAACCTGGGCGGTGACGTTTCCCCCCCCCCCTCCAACCATCCCGCTTCCTTTTCTGTATCAGTTACGCTGTTGTCTGATAGACAGCAGGAAGAAGTTTGTCAACGCAAATTACAGCTAAGCGTTGTCAAATCGTTTAGCACAGGTTTGTTCCTGTGAATGGCTGGGAGCACCTCATTGCAATTCCTCTGTAATTCAGTCAGAAAGCGAGGAGTCTTCGATACCACGCCACTAAGGGCAATAGCTATGTACAGCTGAAATTTCAGTGTAATCCCTAAAGTTTTTACTCAGCCCAAAGTTTTTACTCAAGAGACCACATCCTGGTCGCTGTGTAAACAAGTCTTATTTCCTTTTCTTGCTGTATTTAAGATTTCTGCCTCGGAATCATTTAAACAACTGAGTACAGACTCACAGGCTTACAAGCTTATCATTGTCCCATATTGACTCTTTCGCCTGAATTAATACTTTAAAAATTCCAATAAAAGCATTTCATGTATATTTTCTAATTGTAGTCCTTCTAACAGCAATTAAGGTAAAATTGTCATAGTGGTAAATGTCTCTATCATTCATTATATTAAGCCATAATGGCATGTGCTTATCTTAATGTAGTGAGTAAACTGACAATTATGACTTGTAATTTATGGAATAGTAACTGAATCAGCTAAGTATGCTTAACCAAATTATAGCGTAGCACAATACATGCTAAGAGTGGTTTATCTAAGCCACAAGAAGTAGAGGCTAAAATCTAGCCTAATTTCCAGTTCTGTTTCATATCATAGTCTTATGGTTTAAGTCCCACTGAGTTAAAAAGATATATTCAAAATGAATGTGCATACTTTCATGATGCTGCAATTACCTTAATGTGAATATTTTTACACTGAATTCTATTTTCCCCCTCTCGTTCTGTATTATCTGAAAAGTTAAGCTTCATTGTTAACATTTTAATATGGTAGTCTAGGTCTATTTTTAACTTCAGGAAAACATTTCTTTCTTAGCCAAGGCCATTCTTTTCGTATGAAAGAACTTGTCTTTTTGGCACTACACAATAGAGACCATATTTTGAAAGTTCCTGAATATACTTGCAAGTTTTAAGAAAGATACAAACCCAGCTGGGAAAGAGTAATGTAACCTACTAATTGGCTACTTGCGAAATGTTATCTAGAATCAATGTTTTCTATTGTTGAAGTCTTACATGTAATCATTGTGCAATGTAGTGAACTCTGTGACTTTTGCTATTCTAATGGTGATGGGTTAATCCTATTATGTCCTAAAGGTCATGTTCTGTTCTTAGAGTTTGGGTGGAGAAGGATGTAAATTTTAATCCCATTGCTGGAGGTGTTTTGATTGTGAATAGACACATTAAGAAAGACTGAGGTTGCTTTCTGCCTCTAAGAACATGTTTCTCCATTTCTCCTTTGGGGAAATATAATATTTTGTCTCTTAATATTTCATTCTCTCGAGTGGAGGCTTCCTACATATGTTTCTGTACTGTATAAAAACCTTTGAACCTCCCGCTTAATAAATGCTGTTTGCTTTGCCTATATTACTTTCACCAATATAATTCACATGCACACAGAGTATAGTTATACATATTAAAATTTGTTTAATTTAATTTAGTTTGTTGTGACAACCAAATAGAAGAAAACATGGTTTGAGACTAGGTTTTGTTTTTCTTAGCTAACTAAAAAAAATGTGGTTTGTTTTTCTTAAGGGACAGATTATTTTATGTATTTGACTTACCCTGCCTTTATTTTTTGTCAATTCAACACAATGAACACACCTAATGCTCCCAACTCCTATTTTCCACACCACAACGCTATAATGTGGGTTGGGCTGAGTAGGAATCATTAACCCAAAGCTGATTTGCAGAATACAAACAATAGCTATAGAATCTGAAATATAGTAAATTTAAAAAACTTGTGGATTGATATCATCTCTATAGAATATTGAGGAACAAATGGGAAACATTGCCTACAAATTTTCTTCCACTTTTAACACAGGGGCCTTTAAATGTGAACATACATATCAGTATTTCTTTCAATATATTAAATCAAACTTGTCTTTTTTGTGTTTTCCCTTTCCCCCTTCCCTTTTTACCAAAATTGGTAGACAAAGATCAAGGAAAAGTTGACTGTACCGATAAAGTATCTCTGTGAACTGATTAATTCAGCCCAAATCATGTCATAGATAACAATTCAATAAATATTTCAGCATATAACATACTGTAAATTATTTTCCCCTAACCATTATTTATCACAGGCTTACTTTCTATCTCATTATTAATACTTTACAGTGTGTCTACTCTCTGCCCCTCAATTTCCTAAATTATCATGAGCTTCACATTGGGAAGTTCAGAGCAGTCCCCCCATTCCTTGTTTCCAAGAACAAGAAGTTGGTAGATTCTGTTTTTTCAGAAGACAATTTTGCATGTGGTAATTTTTGGTTTGCATGGAAAAATACTGCCTTCTGCAAATCATGCTATTTGCCTAGGAAATTTTGCATCATCCCATGATGTGCATTGATTGCACTGACTGCCACCAAAGACTGTAGCATCAGCAAAGACCATGTAATTTATCACAAATATATCTAGTCATATATTTGCCCAAGAAATGACAATGCAAGTTTACAGTTTTGGCTGTTTTAGCCAATGAAATATAAAGTACCAGTGCATAATTATTTCTATTTGGAGAAACAAGTGGACACACATTTTTCTTTAGGTGGATGTCAGTACTGATATGTGTCCCTCTAATAGAAGTTTATTGTCTAGATTAATTTATTTGGCATGTTTCAGTGTGACATTCAACTTCATTAGACGAATGAAGTGCTAGAGTAAACTAAGCAACAGATACAACAGAACTGTAAATTGTGAGGTCATACATACACAAAATCAGAAAATCTAGATAGCACTAGTGTTAATAACAATGGCCTTCCTTCACTTATTAACCTAATTTGTGTAGCTGAGGAGATATTTTTCTCACTATATTCTTTGAATAGACATCCACTCAGAGTCATGCTACCAATGGGAATTGAGGCCAGAGGTATCTTTTCTAAGAATCTAACTGATAAAACAGCATTTCTTGGAGGTGGAGGGGGCAGGGGAATGGGGACAGCAAACTATAGAACTTCATGGAAATCTGCAAAATGCATTCTTCCAAATATATATTTAGTTATTTTTATTTTCAGGATAAACTATGAGATTGAGAGTAATCTCAAAGTACTGAAATAATAACACATTCATAGGAGCTAATGTAGAGTAGTAGACTAATTAAAATACATTTTTGAAAACCTTTTTGTTCATCAGGCATTCAGTATGTATGTTGAAAGAATATTTTTGATCTGTTTTTCCCTTTCATGTCTTGAAGTTACTGAATTTGTTTTTTAAAATACATAGTTTAAAAACCCAATAAAACAGCTTAAATATGTTCTTGTAGAGGAAATGCAATATTTTGTAATGTTATCCACTTATCAAAATGAGCATTTATTTCTTATGGTTATGGTTTTCCTGTTTTGCAAAACAAAACAAGAATAGGCAAAAGAGGAGGTACTATTTTCTTTTTCTCTTTACTTTCCTCCAGTTCTAGGTAACTACCGTAGCTTGATCCCAGAAGAAAATTGCTCCCTGGAGCAAAGGAGGTATTTTAATTAGATAAACTAAATCATCAGAGTTCATTTGTATAGTGATTTCTGTGTAAACCCGGATATAAATGAAATGCCACATCCATGCACAATAACAAATTAACAGTAGGCTTGGAGTTCCCGAAATTTAGTAGAAATATAAATAGCAGTGCTTTTAAAAAGCCATTTGAGGAGACCTCTCTCCAAATCAAATCAGCATGGAAAATTAACTGACTGGAGGTAGGGAAGAAAAAGAGGAGGGAAGAAAATTAATAGCATATAACCTGGGAAGGGCATGATTGACTGCAGTCCTGGATAAAAGTGCAATTTTACCACTTCTGATTCTCTAAGAGCCAGTTCTTTCTTTTTAATGGCTGAAATACTGTATCTTTATGCCTACTCCAAGACATGCATAAGATTGTGCAAATGTGTATAAGTTGTTTAGTATTAAATCTATATATATGAAACCCAAATACCATTCACTCATCACGAAATCTCCAGAACTGTAAAGACTACACACTTGAAATTCAACACATGTGTTCCTCTTGGTTTCTAGGTGCTCGCAAAGAAAGGTTTTTTTGGAAAAGACCATCAGATCATTAGTATTTCTTTAAAGTAATTAACACACTGATACTAAGGAGTTCTACTCCCCCTCCCCACCTGAAAAGAACTCTGTTCCAACTGCCAGTTGCCTCACATTCTGTTACCTCATTTCAAACTGGCCTGCATTCTACTCCTTCACTCAGGAGTGGTCTGGGGCTCCTTACAGTACTAAACATCAGTACCTCACCAAAATGTCTACACCTTCCACTTATGGAACTGCTTCCATACTCAAGGCAGTGGGAGCAATATTCCCTTATGTGTTTCAATCATCATCACCACTTAGCCAACAGATTGAACTGGAATTAACTGGATTTCTCCTGCACTGCCTGATCACGTAGTTTCATTGTGAAGCATGGATATCCAGCTAGTCCTTCTATATATCCAGATATACTTAATTTCCAACAAATATGCATGGGGTGGTAACCTTTAAAAATTAAATTCAGCACTTCTGCCAGTGAATTGTTTGTTTATTCTGGTGCGTTTGTGCCTTTGAGTCAGCATTTACTCCTGGCTACTGCCTGTACTAGTGCCATTAGTTTTCCTTGGCAATATTATTCAGAAATGGTTTGCCATTGTGGGAAGTTATCATCCAGCCCTCTCCCAGAAAAATGAAATATCCTAGGAAGTATTGAAAAGGCAGAATATTTCTCTGGATGTGAAAAAGGAAGAAACATGTTTTAAAAGACAGAATAGCTTCCTGTAGCTTCCTGCCCATCCCACTTTGTCAATGAGCCATTAAAGCCTGAGCTAGCCCACTTTACATAATAAAGACTTCAGCAGCAGCTACAGAAAGGCATGATAATATTGGAACTTTACACAGCTGAGCACATGGCATCTGAGAGCTCATCCACACTTGGATTCAAAAAAACAGCCTAGAGAGTATCCCCCTGCATGGCACCATGGGAGTCTGACAACCAATCAGAATACATTTCTTACACAGGAACAGGAAACAGAGAGGTGGGACTAAACAGGGTATAAAAAGCCTAGCAAACCCCTTCCTCAGCCCTTCTCTCCTCTTCTCCATCAACATTGAAGCATGTGATCACCTTTTCTGTTCAGGGCTCAAGCCATGTGGCCCTGTCCAACAATAAACCATCTTTCCAAGCAGCCTCCATGTCTCCAGTGTCTTTATCCCCACTTGGAGCCGAACCCAGAAGGACATTTCTTTCAACACCATTACTGCCTTTTCAGGGTTAAGGGTGTGATTGGCCCAAGATCATCCAGCTGGCTTTGTGCTAAGGTGGAATTCACCATCTCCCAGTTAATTCAAATTGCTACGAAACCTAATCAATTCTAATCAATTGGACAACCTACTGATATACCTCCAGGGCTTTACACTAACTTTTATTTGCATATTTAATTAATGCATTCAGCCAAAAATTTAATTTCTGGATAAATATATAATTTACTCTTTTGGTATAAGGCTTTATTTTCTGCTTATACATTTATGCACTACAGAAATATTTACAACTTATGAAATGAAATATTTTATCAGATCCATCTGGGCTTCATTACAAGCCTTTGTATCCCATATATTTTGTATGGAAAATGAAGCCCAATGAATTATAAGTGCCGATATAGTCTCAGGCAGGGCAATGGGCAAAATGGATGCTACAAGTTTTTGTTCTGGAAGCACTATTTTTTTATTACTAACAAGCTAAAATTATCAGAGAAAACATTCTAGATAAAGTTGCTATTTTAGCTGATAAGAAATGTGCAGTGAGATATTTAAGCCTCTCCTTTATTCCATCAGTTTTTCCTTTAGAGGCAAATTATCCTTCTTGGATTTTGATCTGCTATAAACAGTCTTTTTGTGACCTAACAAGCAAAGACAATGGGAAAGCCAGATTCACTTAAGAACTGTGTTACTAACTTAACTGCAATGATTCACTTAACAACTGTGGCATAAAAGGTCGTAGAATGGGGCAAAATCCATTTATCAAATGTCTCAGCAACAGAAGTTTTGGGCTCAATTGTGGTCGTAAGTTGAGAACTACCTGCTCTGTTTACAGCTTCAGGCTAAGGTAGAATAATTAGTTCATTAAGAAAGAAAGACCGGTTCGGCCCTCCCTCCAGATCTGACATTTGCCACCTCTCTTCCAGCTACTCCCTTTTCTTGCCCCCGGAGAGAGAGAGCCTTGAACGAGCCAGACAGGTTCCCCGTTCGGCTATCCTCGCCCTGTGCCGCGCCTAAACCAGGAAGTCGCTGCCCAGGGCAGTTGTCGGAAACGGTCTCCTGAAGCGCCGGCAGCGTTTCTTTCCAAGGCGACTCGGCAGCTGGCGACCGCCGCCGTCTCCTCACTTCGGGTAAATTGCCGCACTCCGAGATCAGCCTATGGGGAGGGAACAGGCGGGAGCTTTGGGGAAAGGGACTCTCGGGGAGGCGGCAGCTTCATAACGCGCTCTGCCTTGACCGAGGGGAGACTCTCCTCTGAAGGAGCTGCGTATCGCACCTGCGGCGGCTGAGGCTGCCGGGCAAACCAACCGAGCGGCAAATTGAAGGGGGATTCGGCGGATGAGCGGAAGGTGTGCGGGGGTGGGGAGATAGCACGTTGGGGCGCCGATGTTGGACCCAGTCTCTTTTCCAGATATCGATGCATCGTTTCGAACACATATCCAAAGACGAAATAATGGCTCACCCTTAAATAATGCTTATTTAGGCTGTGTTACTATGTGTTGCTCTTGATTGGGTATATGCTTTTCCGAGATATATTCATAAAGTGACGGTTATGAGTATTGAGATAGCCCCAATCAACCCCAAAGCCTGTGCGACGGCGGCTCGCAGCTGAATGGGGCTGATTTTTCAGTTGTGCAGCAGATTCTTAACTAGTTTTGTCAATCAGATTTTCAAAAGCTAAATTCCTCTAGATGATAACTCTCATCCAGTAAACCGAGATTCTTGAAAGAAGCTAACTTCATTCTTAATGAATTTCCTCTCTAGATGGGTGGCATGCCAGTGCCATAGTTGTTGTTTGGGGAAGAGAAAAAATAGCGCTTATTTTCTCAGGATTTAAAAGTTTGGTTTTATGGTTTTTACCTACTGGATTTCATCGTAGTTATGGCTGACAGGTGCAATCATTACAGATGATTGAGGCACTTTAATAAGGTCAGTAGACTTGAGCAATATCTTTCTGTTGTGGATTTAATATAGAAATCAGTTTGTATAAAAGTCAGTTCTAGATTGGGATAAACTATTTCATTTCAGCTGGCTGTCAATTTCAGGTAAAAATTGTGCATGCATGGAAGTTTATCATTTAGGTTGAAACAATCAACAAATCCCAAATACCTCAGATAGAGCAGGGAAGCCAACTGAAAACAAACAGCAGAATTATTAACAAGTTGTTTTTTATTGGCACCCCTCCCCCAATAAAAATCTGCAATCTTCAAATATCTTCTAAAAGAAACTTTTTAACATAGCCTAGATAGATTCATTCAACAGTAGCATTTTTTCATCCAGTACACTAGCATCAAGAATATTAATGTCTTTTACAATTTTTGATTTAATCCCAATTTTTAGCTAATTTTATCCAGGAAACTATTTTTAGTCTTGATGGCTCAAAAGCCAAGTTCTTCAGTACAATTACCTTATAAATTATGATTATATAAAAAACCAGAAGCTTTCAGGTCACATATGTCTTATAGCCTACCAGCTCATTGTCAACTGAATATAGACTTCAAACATGTAATACCTGTTTTATTTTTACTAGAATTGTGGAACAGCTAGAGTTTGACAGTCTTAAAGTTCATTTGAAAAGTGACAGGTGTCACTCTTCCTTCTTTTCTTTTTCACCAATATTGTGGATATAGTTAGCAAATACCAAATAGTTAGTTGGTTCTGTTATTTAAGTTTTAAAATATGAAGTTCTTTTCTACAACAAATCATTGCTTAATCTCAATGGTGGCCCAAAGGAAGCCCATCCAAATATTATTCATATCATTAGAACCAAGAATTTCTTAGATCCACCACTCTTGCTTTTATTTTAGTAGCATCACTTTGGAAGGGAAATATATTTGGGGCTGCTTTTGTTATACAATGGGGAATCAGTCTTGTAATTTATAGAGATCCACAGCTATGACAGAAGAGTTATTGGGCCAAGCACTACAATTAAGAAAGAACTGTTGTTTAAGTTTTGCTTTCATATTTGCACTTCATCTTCTTCATATTTCATTTCCAAGACAATTAAAGACAATGCTATATGATTGTTACAGCCCAATAATAAACTGACTCCCTCTCTTGAAAAATGTAATATAGGTATTCTTATCTGTCCTCTTTTTAAAAAAAAACATTTTGCATGACCTCCTAGCAGAAACAGTATTTTACTTACATGAACATAGAAAATCAAGCATTATGAAAATAAAACTATAAAATTTGGTACCTTATAGGTTTGTGAAATTGACTAGAGAATAGACAAATCATTCCTGGAAAGAAGCATCCTTCCTCCACCTCCAATACCCCTAAAGAACTGATAAATATTTTTTAAAATTAAGTTTCATATTAAATACACAGAACTGAAGGTATAATGTTTGAAAATATGCATATTTGTAGACTGAAAACTAGCCTAAAATAAATAAACAGCACCAAATGATAAAAAGATTTTCAGTAAATAAATTTTTATATATAATCGGCTCGTCACAAGAGTCCATCACGACAGGAACCCAATATTTTACTGTTGCCGTTGTTATATTTGTGTTTTTTTTATTTGTGCTGATAATTTATTTATTTATCAGCACAAATAAAAAAAAACATATATATGTGTGTGTGTGTGTGTGTTTGTTTGTTTGTGCTGATAAATAAATAAAGGGAGACTAGTATAGATCTATTTCAAGCTATTTAGCTCTCATCAGCTAGCCATACCCTTACTGGGATTCGAACCTGTGCTGAGCACAAATAAAACACAAATATAACAAAGGCAACAGTAAAAATATTGGGTTTCTGTCGTGATGGACTCTTGTGACGAGCCGATTGACAGATGATGGAAGCAGTTAGCTTCCTCCCATAATTGGGGCTTACCAGGGGTTGTGACACTAAATATATACCTTCTTCCCTGGCTTCAGCTGATAAGGAGGAGACCTGTGGCATAATGGCTAAGACGTTTGCCTAAGATGCAATACAGCACAGGTTCGAATCCCAGTAAGGGTATGGCTAGCTGATGAGAGCTGATGAGAGCTAAATATATATAGCTGATGAGAGCTGATGAGAGCTAAATATATATATATATAATATAGCCTTAATACCTAGAGCTGATGAGAGCTCTAAATATATATAGCTGATGAGAGCTGATGAGAGCTAAATATATATATATATATAATATAGCCTTAATACCACCTATTTCTTTCACAGTTGCAAGGTAAACTGTTCACTCATATACACGTATTTGGATGGATGGCAAGTTGGAGTACTGAAATTCCAGAAAATGAATCTGAATATCTTGGCATCTATAGAATCAAATAATTTGGGACTACAGAATTCCATCTCTTCATAATTTGTTTTAAAAAGGTATTTTGGTTATAGCTTTTAATTTGAAAAAAGAGCTAATCCTGGGATAACATATAACTTAAATCTTTTCAAGATTCTTTTTGTTCAATAATTTTTCTTCCACAGACTGAGATACAAAGATAATGCATTTGAATTTATTTTTATTTTTATAATAAAGTTGATATCATTAATTTAAGATTTTAACTGCAATCCTATGAACTCTTACTTAAAAATTGGTTCAAGAGAACTCAATAGGCTTATATTCAAAAAGGGATGCATAAACTGATGGCTTGAAAATATTATATTTGTATAAAGTTAGGTATGTGGCAAAAGAATTAACCCCTCAGTGATTGGTAACATCATGGAACAAATGTAGTCACATTACATTTTGGTTTGCTGCAACCTTGGACCAAAAATCGGAAGCATCTGAATAACAAAAAGTTAAACCTGGTACTCAAGTAAATGGCTGAACTTCCACCTGGGATTAGTTTGATCACTTCATTTACAAAAGACCAATGGTAAGTTGTGGTTTATTATTACTTGAAAAGCTTTGATTTCCTTTTTAACAAATCTACATTAAAATAGAATTGTTCAGAAGAATCGTTCATAATATCTATTGTTAAAATGTGTATTTGTTTTCTCTGTGTTGATACTTTTTATGACTGTAATAATATACTGCAGATATACTGTATTTCTAACAAGTGCTGTAATATAATTGTTGGGCATGAACCATAAACGGTGGTTTTTTTAGATCAGAACCATTGAGTTCAAGTGTGTATAAGATTATCAGTTAACTCGGTAGAAAGTTGTATAATCTTTACTGTCTTGATATGCAAAACACAAATGAAGAATTTCTATCCTAGAGATTAGATAATGTTTATAACTAGACAATATCTTGAAAAATCACAGCCATAGAAATTGACTGAAAATTTGCCCATTTTACTTGTGATATATGGTAGATATCACACTTGTTGGGCATGAATCAATTTTCAGAACATCTGGAAGCTATTCTAATATTTTCCTACTTATCCAGCAGTGTTTGTAGCTGATGCACAACTTCTGAGTGAGTGTACCTAAGATCCGCCAAAGCTTAAATTATTAATCTTTGAGAAAATGTACTCATGAAATACATTTTTATGTAACTCCCTAATCAATGGCAAATATTCTTCTTGAATATTCTTTCTTTTTAATGACAAACTTCCTTATCCTTGTTATGTTTCAAAAATTGTGTAAGACAAATGGAAAATTACTTAACTGATTTTATCTGCATTTCTGGATATAATAGAACAACCAAAAATAATTGCTAATATATTATCTGCAAATAAAATAACTGCAAAGCATGAAATGTTTGTTTTGTTACAGGTATAGGGCTTTCATATTTGTCTTGACTTTCATGCTGTATGTTAGTTTTCATTTATCAAGAAAGCCAATCAGTATAGTTAAGGTAAGCAAAAAGGAAGTAAGTTTTTTTTCTATATCCTGATGATGTCAAACAAGGAAGTATATGTTTATCTTCCCTAAAAGTATAGTTGTACATGACAGTACAGTAGATCTATAAAAATTCTGGATGACAATTAGAATTAGATAAATGTACAGTAATAAAACTACATAAAATATTCATAACAAACTATTATTTGGTTATTTGGTTCTACAAAGATGCTATATTCAAAGATATGTAAAACTTGTGTATATATCTTTAAAAGGCTTTATTTCACCTGATGTCACACTATGTTTGAAATATTATAAATGTGCATTTAGGATATTTGTAAAGATACAGATATGTTGTGATGAATTTATATGGAAAATTATGTTGGATATTCTCTTAAAAGTTATCCAAATCTTTTTATGCTTTTCATTTAACTTTTCACATGGCTAATTAGCCTTATCAAGTTTTGTGATAAACATAAAAGTTATAATCTATCTGAATTAGCCTTATCAAGTTTTAAAATAATACAGAGTAACATAACTTATTCATTCATTCAATCAATTTATATGGCCAGCCATCTCAAACAAGTGAATGGGCAGTGAACAATCATAAAAATAAAAAAGTAAATATATGCAGCCAGGAAAAATTATAATCCATAGAAGTTAATATAAAAAGGAAATGGGGTGCTTAATTTTATATTTAATTTTATAGTATGTACTATGCCATATAAATTTCAAACTGAATAATGCATGTTATTTAAAATTTGAAAGATTGAATCAGCTTTATCAAGTTTTGAAATAATATAGTATAAAATAACTTATTTAACTTCATTTTAAATATATTTACCAGGATCTGATAGCTTGTTCCAGTAAGGTAAAAGATTCAACAAAATAAAATATTCAACAGCATTTCTTTTCTCTCCTACTTTAATTTAGGGAGAACTGCATAAGCACTGTACTACTTTTCAAATTATTGAACGGGATACCTATGAAGAACATGCCATCCTCATTCCATCTGTTAAAACATTATATAATGATTCTCACTGTGGCTGGGAACCTTTTGGTGAGTAATAAGTCTCCCTTCCTCTGATAAAAATAATGAAGAGTGTGCAACCAACCATAATGTGCCTTGAGTGCAATCCCAAAATAATTGGAGCACTGCTTGAACACCATCGGAATTGATAAATTCACCACCAGTCAATTGTAAAAGGTAGCCTTACTTGGAACAGCTTACATCTACAATATCTGTAACACCTTCAGGCATTCATATCTGCCTATCCAAGGTCCTTGAGAAAGGACCTGATAAGCAGACAAAAATGCCAAATCCAGTCTGAACATGTGGTTGATTGTAAATAATAATAACAACAACAGCAACAACAGCTTATATCCTCCAACGTTACCTTAACAGTTCCTAGGTCCTTGGTTAGGACTCGAGCTGTTGAGCTACCAACCAGCCCCAAAGGCTGTGAATCTCACCAAAGACTAACCACATATAATAATAATAGTAATAGTAATAATACTATTGGAACACCATTGGAATTAACAAAAATAACTACCTACTTATCAGTTGCAATTGGCAACTTTATTTGGAACTTATTACATCCTTCAAACAATACCTTTAACACTTTCAAACAAAAACATGTACCTAATGCCAGGTCCTTGGAGATGACTCAGTAGATGCATAAAAAGGTCAAATCTAGTCTAACCTCTAATCTGACTGTGCAAGAAACCATAATAATTAGAAAAGATTAGCAAACAAATAATTGAAGTAAAGCCCTGTTTGAAATAGGACAATCAGAAAAGTATATAGATTTTACTCCATCAGTTTTATTCTAAACATATCCTTACCTGAACTTTTTAATCTTGTAAGAAGAAAATATTTTTTGAAGTAAGTCAGGAACATTAAGAAGTTCAGTATACACACACACACACACATACATACATACATACATACATACCGGGTCTTTTCCCGTGTAAGATTGAGATTGTCTTGGCAACGTTTCAGCGAGGTCTCACTTGCCATCTTCAGGCTGGTGTTTTCAGCTTAAAGCTTGATCAGAGCTGCCATCCCTCTACAAACCTTGGTAGGGGAGGTGGAGTGCTGGCCCTGTTTCAGTAAGTGGATTGATTGGATGTGTAGCTGTATCATGATTGGTAGATTGGTGCTGGCTGTGTGTCCATTGTTGTTTTGTGTTATAACAGCCTGGGTGGTGGGTGGGGCCCGTTTGTTGAATATATATATATATATATATATATATATATATATATATATATATATATATATATATATATATATATATATATATATATATATATATATATACACACACACATACATACATACATACATACATACATACATACATATATATATTCCCCCCCTCTCTCTCTACACATACACATACACATATACATACATACACACACACACACACACATTAGAGTTATTTAGTTTAGATTTATCAGCACAAATACAACATATCTATAGATATAGATATATATAGATATAGATATAGATAGATATAGATATAGATAGATATAGATATAGATATAGATATAGATATAGATATAGATATAGATATAGATATAGATATAGATATAGATATAGATATAGATATAGATATAGATATAGATATAGATATAGATATAGATAGATATAGATGATAGATAGATAGATAGATAGATAGATAGATAGATAGATAGATAGATAGATAGATAGATAGATAGAGGAGAGAGAGAGAGAGAGGGAGAGAGAGAGAATGAGAGAGAATTGGAAGTAGTGAACTTCTTCCCATATTTGGGCATACTGGGGGTTGTAACTCTAAATAGATACCTATCACCCTGGCCTATATATATATATATATACATTAGTGATATTAAGTTTAAAATTAATTACATATCTTTTTCCTTCCCAGTTCAGTATTAAATGTATTGAGAGGCAGCAAAAATACTAGCAATGTTGTTCACATGACATATTCAAGGAAAAGTGTGAAGGAGACATAATGACTGCAACCTTTCATCACATCTCCAGGATTTTGTAGATAGTGCGATGCATCCCTTTTGTCAGATAGTACAAATACAGCTTAAGCACTTTGTTCTTTACACAAGTTTAACTGAATATACAAAGCCAGCACATGCTCTTCTTTTCCCAATGCATTTACTGAATATGAACTTGTTATGCAGGGATAGTATTATTTAGACACATTTTAAAAGTTAGATATGAAAGGCCATTTTAAATTCTGCACAATTTCCATTTGTATAATGGTATGATTATTAAGTTATATACTTTTATTCATAAAAGTACATTTTCTTTTACTATAATTTGATCTTGAGAACATTATTTTCTCTTTAAATTATTTGAAGCCATTTTTATTTTAAAAAATACAGTATGAATAGATAATCACTATTTATAAAGTTATTTGTATCTAAGCAATTTGGTTCCTTGAACTGCTGTGTGTGTGTGTGTGTGTGTGTGTGTATTCCTAGATAAAAGCAACTACAAGCAGTTATTGGGAGCCCTGGATTACTCATTTCTCTGTGCTTACGCTGTCGGAATGTATCTGAGGTACATTTTCTTACTCTTTATCTTGCTTCATGAGTTCAGGGTGTCAATACAGAATATTATACCATTGTTGATCTTGGTCAGCATTTTGCTTAGAGGTTTCTGGAAAGCAAAGAGAATATTACTGAATGAGAAAGTTTGGAAGAACCAAATCAAAACATGAAATTTTTCCTATTGCAATTAAAGTTGAAAGAAATATGACTTCATAATCTCATGAAATCTCATGAATTTGAATGTGTTTTGGGTGAGAACTGACATTGATTCAATTCTCTGCAAAACCACAAAATATTTCAGATGCCTGTGATTCTTGCTGCCACTGCTAAGCTATAGTATTCCATTTTGAAATTTGAGAAAACTATTTTGGATTGAATAAAATAATTCATTTTAAGTCAGTTTTATGTCTATGTGTGTAAAATAGAGTACACCAAAAAGTATTTGTTTAGGCCACTCAAAAATCTATGCTTTAATGACTTAAAATAATTGTCATCCTGTTATTTGCTTTTCACTGAGGGTCTTAAAGCCTCTGTGCCCCTTTCCTACCTCTTCATGTTTTGTAATAGTTGTGATTCAACAAGCTATCCTTTGATATCATAGATATTGTTGGACCTGATTATACTGGAGACATTTTTAATAATCTTGGGAAAATATTCTTGAAATTAAATTTGAAACTTACATTTTGAGGATTTTAATAATTTGTAAGAGTTTGGTTTTCGGAGAACTATGATAATGATTAGTTTTAGTTCAATATACATTCAAAATTAATCTTCTTTTTAACCTTAATTTAAAGTGGCATAATAGGGGAGCGTTTGCCTATTCGATACTATCTCAGTGGTGGGATGCTTGCCAGTGGATTCTTCACTGCATTATTTGGAATTGGCTATTTCTGTAACATACATAGTTTGTGGTTCTACATCATTGCTCAGGTAAGCATGACTTGGTTATTTTTCCAAACCTTTCAAATACAGTCTATGAATATAAATGCATCTCTGCTGCTCCCTTTTCTTCTTGATGTTCACCAACCATAGTTTGGAGGTATTTTAGTATTATTATTACATAGCTATTGTGGCTAGTAACTATTAATTAAGTGGTCTTACATGGCTCATCTAATTTTCTTTTTTAACAATTTTATTTTATTCAAAAAATAAAAAATCCAAAAGAAAAAAAATTGAACAAAGAAAAAAACTATATAAAAACATTGAAAATAATGTGAATTTTAAAAAAGGACCAAAACACATATCACCCCCACCCAGTTGGACATTGACAAATCAATTGCAACAATAATAAAAGAAAGGTCCTTCTTTCTTGAAATACATTTACCAAACCAGTATATACCATGCCAAAATGTAATCATATTATAGGTTTATATAAAAGTGTTATGATATTAGATTTCTCCAGTTCATTTCTTAGTGATTCCTGCTTTCATTGAATATTCTGCATAGCAAAACTACGGTTTGGAAAAGTTACCAAGGAAAATCTCTTCTGTTCTTTGACAGAAACATTTACATATTATTATTTTCTTTGGTAAAAGAATTTCTATTATTATTTGATATAAAAAATTGTATTATTCTTTCTGCAGATAAACATATTTCTTAAAATCTTAACTGTTTTGTAGTTATTCTGAGAATTTATGCAATAGTATATCCTGAGACAGATCTTTTTTTTACTCTGAGGAGAAATTTTATGATCCATTTTATCTGTTTTGCAGCCCAAAGAGTTCTAGCAATAGTCTAGACTACTATTGATTAAAAGCAGTTGATAGTTAGGAAATAGAAGAATTCAAACTAATTTCTAAATCTGACTTTAAAAGCTGGATCTTTCATTGAAAGTAGCTGGACTTTGCATTGAAACAAAAGACACATGTTGTATCATGTATTTTGTAGGAGTCTATTTCCAAAACAATATATAAATAATTAAAAAAAAAGTTACCTTCAATTCTTACTCTTCCAAAGTACATATTTCCTAATGAGGAACATAAATCTTTGGTAAAGCAGAAGATGCCTAGTGTAGTCGAAAAGATGTTGCATTTTATGTCAGCTCTACTATTTAATAACTGAGAGGATTGCTACCTGCTTCAGAACTAAATAATGCTTGATTATTTATTCTCTTTACGAGTCATGCATAAATCAATACTCCTTTCACTTTTGCACCTTTAGCACTCCTTCAATTAAATAGATGGAGAATAAAAATATCACATAGTAAGCGCCCTTCTCTTGCACAGCAATTACTCCATATACTTCAAAATTACCCAGAAAAGTCAAATTATAATGACTAATTTAATATAGTACTGACAGAAAAGGGTAGTACAACTATGAGGCCTGTAATCTAGATGATATATTGTGTTAATTAATAATCATAATATATTTTTTCTGGAATGTGTACCATAAATTTAAATATTATATTTAATATTAGCTTATTGTACTCTACATTGTAGCTATGAAATATTTTGCTGCAGGATAATCTTTGTCCTTAAAAACTTTTCAGGTAGCTAATGGATTGGTACAAACTACTGGCTGGCCCAGTGTGGTCACCTGCATTGGCAACTGGTTTGGAAAAGGAAGGTAAATTCTCTATTTTTCTCTCTCTGGGTAGAGAGGAGAAATCTTTTGTTAAAAGCCAAGTAACTAATTCTAATAAAATAATGCTTTATCATACAGCTAAACTCATATATTATAAATGTTGTGTTTTAACCATAAAATTGTGAAATGAATTCTCCTTTATATATGAATGAAATGTCTAACATGTTGGCTGTCCTAATGAACAATTGCAACCCTGGGCAATGGATAATAAACAAACAACAAAATAAACAGATAATAAACCAGTATACTTAAAACATTAACTGAAATTAACAGCCAACCGGAAACTCTCTTACTTTACATCAACCAACTTGGTTCCAATTTTTTAGGGTTGTCTTGAAAACTAAAGAGATTGGGTCCAACTAGTGGGGGTGGTGGGGGAGGTGAGAGATTGTTCCAGAGGGCAGATACTACAGTTAAAAAAGAATACTTCTCCTCTCCCATCAGATGACATTGTTTCCAAGAAGAGTCCCAGAGCATACCCTTCCTTCTAAAGCATTGTGGGATGGAGAAATTCCATCAGGAAGAGGCATTCCCACAGATATCCCAGTCCTGTACACAGTTGCACAAAGGCCCTCTTGGCCATGACTGACACCTTGTGTAGTTATCTGAGAGGAGTAACCACACAAGGCCATATCTTACGAACAACTCAGCACAAATTTGCAGAACTTATCCACTGAGTGCCAAGAATGGTCATCATAGCAGTCTATCAGTACTCTTTCTCCTCTTCATCAGAAGGGAACAAGTTAGCCTGAACAGAGCAAGTGAATGACACTCAAAGGATAAAATAAAAGCAGGGGCATAAGCATGTTTTGCTATAGCCATAAGGTCATCTTTAAGAGAGAGCCAGTTTGATGTTGTAGTTAAGGATAGAAAGTAATAAACTGTGAGTTCTATTCCTCTCTTAAGCCCAAAGCCAGCTGGGTGACCTTGGGCTAGTCTCTTTCTCTCAGTCCTAGGAAAGAGACAATAGCAAACCACTTCTGAAAAACCTTACCAAG
Source organism: Thamnophis sirtalis (assembly GCF_051295495.1). Lineage (NCBI taxonomy): Eukaryota > Metazoa > Chordata > Lepidosauria > Squamata > Natricidae > Thamnophis > Thamnophis sirtalis. The sequence continues at coordinate 55,047,191 of NW_028261388.1, forward strand.
AAATTTGCATGGACTTGCCCATGTAGTCTCTGAGAATCAATCACAATTGAGTTGAAGGTGGGGGGGAGGGCTATAAGAAAGGTTCTTACCTATATTGGAGTCATACTTTGTCTTCCTCCAGTGGTCCTGTAAACATCTCTTTTGGGGGTTATCTATAAACCAGAGTTCCCAGCAAGATCTGGGCACAGAGTCCATAGAGTCACAATGTGATCCAAGTCTATTGCTCTCTCATTCTACTGGCAACAAAGAGCCTAGTTGAATCCTTTATCAGTGTTTCAGTGACAACCTCAAGTTCCCTCTGAAACTCTATCAGATCTTTTAAGTACCTGGGGTAAACCAATCAAATAAAAATGGCCTCCCCACAGTGGGGAAAAATGAATTAAAATTCAAAGTTAATGGTCTGGTCTGTCCATGACAAATGACTGATGACTATTTATTATGGCTCCAGATCACCATGCCACTGCCATGAGACAAAAAGACAAAAAGCAGGACTAACATGTGGTTCCTGTGTGAATCAGGTGCTGAATAAACATAATCCATGGTGAATTCCCAGATTGCCTCAAAGTCTGCAATTAGAGATGGCAGGTTGAAGTTTATTATGGGTTTTGCTGTATGTTATAAAAATGATATGAAACAATTATAGATTATTATTATTCGCAACAACAGAATTGTATCACAACGGCCAGTTGTTTTGCCGTATTTGGCATTGATTACTAGTCGGGCCCCACCCAGGGGCCTAGGACGTCGTAAGGTATTTTCGTAATATGCGTGCGGATCCAAGCAGTGCGGCTTTTTGCATTTGACTGATGGTGATTTTGTCAATTTTTAACTGTTTTAAATGTAATTCCACTGCTTTTGGAACAGCATCCAGTGTGCCAATTACCACTGGAATTACCACTGCTGGTTTGTGCCATAATCGTTGAATTTCGATTTTTAAGTCCTGGTATTTCGCGATTTTTTCATATTCCTTCTCGTCGACCCTGCTATCACCTGGTATTGCGATGTCTATGATTGTGACCTTATTTTTCTCAACCAGTGTGATGTCTGGTGTATTATGCGCCAGTATTTTGTCCGTTTGTATGCGAAAATCCCACAAGATCTTGACCATCTGATTTTCGGTGACTTTTTCAGGCTGATGTTCCCACCAGTTTGTTGCTGTTTTAATATTATAATTTTTGCACAAATTCCAATGGATCATTTGTGCTACTGAATTGTGCCACAATTTATAATCAATCTGTGTGGTTTTTTTACAGCAGCTGAGTATGTGATCAACAGTTTCATCAGCTTCTTTACAAAGTCTGTATTTGGCATCATCAGAGGATTTTTCGATTTTGGCCTTAATGGCATTTGTACGGATAGCTTGTTCTTGCGCAGCCAGGATTAGTGACTCTGTTTCTTTCTTTAATGTACCTGCTGTTAACCATAACCAAGTTTTTTCACTGTCGACTTTATCTTTTATTTTTTCCAGAAATTGGCCATGCAATGTTTTGTTCTGCCAACTCTTCATTCTTGATTTTATCACATCTTTTCTGTATTCTTGTTTCGTCTGTTGGACCTTCAATAGATTTTTGTTCTTTACTTCGATTAATAGATGTTCTTGACTTTCTTTTAAATAATCAGCCAGTGCATGTTTTTCTTCTTCAACTATTTGCTTCATTTGTAATAATCCTCTGCCACCTGATTTTCGGGGCAGGTATCGTCTATCAGTATCACCACATGGATGTAAACTGTAATGCATTGCCATTAATTTCCTGGTTTTTTGGTCCAAAATGTCCAAATCAGCTTGTGTCCAGTTAACTATACCAGCTGTGTATCTTATAACTGGTATTTCCCAGGTATTTATGGCCTTGATTGTATTTCCACCATTCAATTTAGATTTCAAAATTTTCCTAACTCTGTTGGTGTACTCTCCCCTGACAATAGTTTTTACTTCTCCATGCTTGATGTTATCCAAATGCAGAATGCCTAAATATTTGTAGGCTTCATTTTTGTTGCATTTAATTAGTTGGCCATTGGGCATTTCAATTCCCTCACATGTAGTGATTTTGTCCCTTTTTATGGATACAGTGGCG